>NC_044327.1:129780846-131147825 GCF_007399415.2 Gopherus evgoodei | reverse complement strand
ATTATACCTTGTAAATCCTATGCTTATTTAAGGGTGATCAATCTTTTTCATTCTGAGGCCCTCCCAACATACTATAAAAACTCTAGGGCCCAGTGGGAATTGTGTGTGTATGTTCAAGACTCCTGGCTTCAGACCTGTGTGTTGGGGGTTGGAAGGGGCTGAGGGATTTATCCCTGTGAGTCACCAGGGCTTGGGGCCCCGTGTTCAGCCATGGGGCCCTGCAGCCCCCTGAAACCAGCTTGTGGCCGCTGAACCATTGATTTAAACCACCACATCATTCAGTCAATTATCTATTAGCTAATAGGTGTTATCCCAAGAGAACAATCTCCCTGGCTTTCATGTGAGAGGACGTAAGACAATGTTTTGACATGAGTTAGTTTTTACATGACCTCCCCGGGCTGGTGGACAGGTGATTGGAGTGTGGATGGGACATATAGGCCATTAACAAGAACGCGGAGGGACTCAGGGAATCTGAACATTATCGAGGATTCCTGCTCTCCCCGGAGCTGCCAGCGGCAGGCAGGACGGGCTGCACAGCTGAGCTACCTGCAGCCTCCTGATCTGCTGTGCTGTGCAGAGCTTGGGAGTGGGGGCTCCCTGGTCTCTGCGGAGCTGGGATGAGGGACAAGGGGGCACCTGTCTGTGCAGCAACCTCTGGCTCAGGAGTGGTGGTTGTTGGCTGCTGTGTGAACAACTGTTCAGTGGTCTGCTTAAAGAGACAGCATGCGACACACTCTCCCAACACACACACTCCCCGCAACACACACACTCCTCCCCCTGCACACTCCCCCAACACACACTCCCTTCACTCTCACACACACACTCCTCCCGCTGCACACTCCCCCAACACACACTCCCTTCACTCTCACACACACTCCTCCCCCTGCACACTCCCCCAACACACACTCCCTTCACTCTCACACACACACTCCTCCCGCTGCACACTCCTCCAACACACACTCCCTTCACTCTCACACACACACTCCTCCCGCTGCACACTCCTCCAACACACACTCCCTTCACTCTCACACACACACTCCTCCCCCTGCACACTCCCCCAACACACACTCCCTTCACTCTCACACACACACTCCTCCCGCTGCACACTCCTCCAACACACACTCCCTTCACTCTCTCACACACTCACACACACACACTTTTATGGACTTCTCATATTACTGTTCAGCAATGTCAGTTTGGTCATAATACTGCGTGCCTCTTTAAAAAGTCATTTCAAATGTGCTACTTTTACCGTATACTGTATATCTGAAGGAGTTTTGTTTAAACTGTAGATTTTATTTTATTTTGCAAAGTCAGTTTTTCCCATTGCAATCCAATTCTGAACATTTTAATGCATTTATAGGAAGGCTACTTAACTGTTGTCAATGTATCAAACAATGTTGATAAAAAACTCACAAAGAGGGAATTAATTTTTTTTTAAAATGGAAACAAGTGAAATCAGAAAATACCAAATCCCCAAATCCCCAATGATAAGGGCCTGCCCTGCAGAGGAGGAGATGAAGGCAAGAGGGGGTTTATGATAGTTTTTTATTGATGCAAAGGGGAAGAGTCCCCAGCTACTGAGTTACTAAAACGTTCCCCTGTAGCACTATCCTCCGAACCGAAATATCAGACAGTAGCAAATCTCTGGCCAGCTGGTTTTTCACAAGTCACTTTGCTGCACAGCAGAGTCACTCAGCACTTCCAAGTGACAGCAGGGGCAGATCTCTGATCCTCCTGCACTAAAAGCACAGAAGCCAAAGAAAAATCTCCATGAGCTGGTTTCAATACAGAGCCTATGACACACTGCTGAGCAGTTCTAAATCCATCCATTAAGGGCATTGGCACCTGCACACGAGCCAGATCATTGTAATACAAAACACGGATAATCTGAGGTATTCATTGGCTTGTGTCTTGTGTAAAAGATTATGAAGAATTAGCGAGGTTCTAGGAACATAACCAAGATGTTTATAGTTCCATCTCCATGGGGACAGACTCTACATAGTGACATGCAGGGTTTGTTTTGTCTCATAGCAGAAATGCAAATCTGTGTAATATTCACTTACCTCATAATTGCCTTGGTATTTCACAGTGCAAAGATGAAAGGTTAAATAAAAAGGGGGGGGGGGACTTTAAGGCTAGTGGTTCCTTCATTGGTTTGTTTCTCTTTAATCAAATGATCTGAGCTGTGAGAGAATAAAAGGAAGGTGGTAAGTTTCAAAGGGTAACTTAGTTCTGTGACATGAGATCTGCTTTCACAACAGGGACAACATCTGCTGCGAGCCGAATCCGGAGAGCAAAATGCTGGAGAAAATTAAGAAAGCGCTCACGATCAGAAACAGAACTGTCAGGGAGGCACTGGCTGAGGCCTTGGGGACGTTCCTCCTGATGGTAAGGAAGAGACACTGTTTGTGAAAGTGCGTGCATGGCTGATGCATACATTTCTCTAGTGAACTGCAGGTTCAGCAATGTGCTGTTCTCATTCGTATCCCTTTCAGTGCCTGTAGCACTGGCAGGTTATTAATGGTTAACTTTAAGCTGTGGTTATCATGTCTGGCAGCTTTGTATGAGCCTTGAGAGTCTATCAAAATGCTCCAAAGGGAAAGACAAGACAGAAGGTAGCAGAGGCAGAGAACAGGAGAATCAGGAATGGAGCAGTCTGGGGATGAAATGACTCTTCTATGGCCACGTCCAGACTAGGGTATTAAAATCGATTTTAGATACGCAACTTCAGCTACGTGAATAACGTAGCTGAAGTCGAATTTCTAAAATCGAGGTACTCGCCCGTCCAGACGGCACGGCATCGATGTCCGCGGCTCTCCGTGTCGATTCCGGAACTCCGTTCGGGTTGATGGAGTTCCGGAATCGATGTAAGCGCGCTCGGGGATCGATACATCGCGTCCAGACTAGACGCGATATATCGATCCCCGAGCAATCGATTTTAACCCACCGATGCCGCGGGTTAGTCTGGACGTGGGCTAAGAAAGAACAACAGACATATAGTTAATGACACCAAGCAGCAGCTAATTGTTAGTAAAAAGCTGGTTATGTCAAGGAGGCACCTGTGCTGATTCTCTCTCTACACACATAATGGAGGTCAGTATTATTATCCCTATTATACAGATGGGGAAACTGGCAGAGAAATGAAATGTCTTGTCCAAGAGCACAGTGAGCCAATGGCAGGATCTGAGCACAGGGCTGGGGAGCAGACCTCTTGCGTTCTAATCCCGACTCTGACAATTACTGCTTCTTAAAATCTTCTCTGTAAAATGGGAACAATAATATTTACCCGCCTCCCAGGTATGTTGGGGCTTAATTAACATTTGTAAAAACCCACTGAAGACAGAACACATTATCGGATCATTTTAATTACTGTAATTAAAGCAAACTGGGAATTAGCCTCAGGTTGCATTATCCTAGCAAATGTTGATCTCCAGATCACACACAATCTCCCCCCTTGTTGTTGACCATGCCTGGTTTTGGTATTACTTCACATGCACAGCGACTGACAGTAGAAGCAGGTACAGGCCTTTAGTATGAGACCACCTGTTTTCCAGCTAGATTTCTTCCTAAATAGTGACAAAATGTCTTTCAATGGATGTATTTAATGGTATCCTACTATGAGATGGCCTGAGTTTCTTAGGCATGCAATTGCTAATATATGCAAAAATGCTGCTATTATTCTTATGCATTTGTATTGTGAAAGACTTGAAAGGCCCAATCTAATTGGGCCCTCGTCCAGACTAACCCGCGGCATCGGCGGGTTAAAATCGATAGCTCGGGGATCGATATATCGCGTCTAGTCTGGACGCGATGTATCGATCCCCGAGCGCGCTTACATCGATTCCAGAACTCCATCAATCCGAACGGAGTTCCGGAATCGACACGGAGAGCCGCGGACATCGATGCAGCGCCGTCCAGACTGGTGAGTACCTCGATTTTAGAAATTCGACTTCAGCTACGTTATTCTCGTAGCTGAAGTTGCGTATCTAAAATCGATTTTAATACCTAGTCTGGACGTGGCCTCAGATCCTTATTGCGGTAGGTGTTGGACAGATGCAGGTAAACATGACCATTGCTCTGAAGAACTCCAGCAGCTGTACCTGCAGATTTGATGTACATGCATTTAGATTGAAAGCTCTGTCTCTGTTATGGTTATACAATGCCTAGCTCAGTGCAGTCCTGGCCTTGCATTATGGTAAGATAAATAGTAATTACGATTGGGTAGCTGCACGTGCCTGTGACTCTTTATACATTTGCTGGCTGTTTGCATGCACAAACATCTCGTGATTGCTTGCAGTGGTGGTGATTGCACTCATTAAAATTCGGACATATACACATGTAGTTCTTCACTAGGAGCTCAGCAAACAACTTTCTTCTTTCATAGCTTCTATTTTAGTTTTAAAAATTAGAGAAAGAAAAAACAGAACCTAAGTGTAAAAAGGGACTTGCATTGACCCAGTGTGCTGCAGTCTCGGGCAACCCAGCAGAGCTGGAGTTAACTAACCTGACTCTGGCTGATCCTAAAGGTAAAATACAAAGTGATGATATTTTGGAGCAGTGCCTGGTGATGCAGTAGATGGAATTTTGAGCCTTGCATCTACGTTACTAGACAGGAAGACAATAATCTTTCTCAGTGGTTTTGCCTAATTGGAGCCAGGACTCCATATACTGGAGGGTAGGTATAGGGTCCAGAGTGACCTAGACTAATTGGAGGATTGGGCCAAAAAAAATCGGATGAGGTTCAACAAGAACAAGTTCAGAGTCCTGCACTGAGGACGGAAAAATCCCATCACCACTACAGGCTGGGGACCAACTTTCTAAGCAGCTGTTCTGCAGAAAAGGACCTGGGGATTACAGTGCACGAGAAGCTAGATATGAGTCAGCAGTGTGCCCTCGTTGCCAAGAAGACCAACAGCATATTGGACTGCATTAGTAGGAGCATTGTCAGCAGATCAAGGGAAGTGATTATTTTCCTCTATTCGACACTGGTGATGCCACACCTGGAGTACTGTGTCCAGTTTTGGGTCCCCCATTACAGAAGACTCTAAAAAGTCTTGGAAAGAGTCCAGTGGAGGACAACAAAAATGATTAGGGGGCTGGGGCACATAACTTATGAGGATAGGCTGAGGGAACTGGGGTTATTTAGTCTGCAGAAGAGAAGAGTGAGGAGAGATTTGATAGCAGCCTTCAACTACTTGAAGGGGGGTTCCAGAGAGGATGGAGCTCAGCTGTTCTCAGTGGTGGCAGAAGACAGAACAAGAAGCAATGGTCTCAAATTGCAGTGTGGGAGGTCTAGGTTGGATATTAGGAAACATTATTTCGCTAGGAGGGTGGTGAAGTACTGGAATACTTGGAGAGGTTACCTAGGGAGGTGGTGGATTCTCCATCCTTAGAGGTTTTTAAGGCCCAGCTTGACAAAGCCCAGGCTGGGATGGTTTAGTTGGGGTTGGTCCTGCTTTGAGCAGGGGGTTGGACTAGATGACCTCTTGAGGTCTCTTCCAACCCTAATATTCTATGACTCTTGTCAACTAGGAGACGTGAGAGGGACCCACAGGCATTTTGGAGACCAACATCTTCTCAACCTGTGACCATCTTGATTTAGAATCTTCCTCCTTAAGAAATGGAGTAGACAGATGAACGAGATGGCCCCGTGGGATATTACACATCGGCCCCTCCCATTAGGAGCTGAGCAGCAAACACTTTATCACTGTAGTCTAATGTAGCCTTCACAAACACACCCTTGCAGCAATCCGCCCTTCCCTGTAATATGTCTGTCACGGGGAAGGATTGGCAATGCGCAGTGCAGGATCTTCTAGGATTCTTGTTACCATTTGTTTGCATTACAGTATATCCAGGCAGGACCGGGCCCCTGCATGCCAGGCACTGCCCAAACACATATTACATGCAGTCCCTGGCCTGAAGAGCTGACAGCCTGAATTAGAGCAAGCCACACAATCAGTGGGCATAATGGACATTGGAGGGGAAGGAGGAGGGAGGACAGGAGCAGCAGGGATAATGAGGGGTTCCAAGCCAAATTAATACTTTAGAATATAAATAAATATCATCAAAATCCCCATGATCCATGTGCCTAGGCATCTGCAATTGGAACAATCACCTTTCGTACCCTGCAGGCCCTTGGTGAGCCAATGCCATGGACTGGGCCCATGATGTGCATCAGGGTCTGTGACTAATATGCAGTGACTTAGCGGGCTCTTCATCTCCTTAGCAGGATGCCCATCGCAAGGCACACTTGCCCTCTTGTGCCCCCTCCTGGCCTAGTGTGGTGATGCAGGCACTTCCTACCTCAGTTTCCCTTCCATCAGGGACCCTTAAGAGCCCCACACAGTCCGAAAGGATGCAAGACAAAATTCCTCTGCTGGGATAAACTTGAAATTTCACATCCTTCCTCTTTTGGGCCTGTGTTTCTCCATGTGTTTCTATCCCTTCTCTCTCTGGGAGCATCTCCCTGAAACAGAGTCCTGATGGCCTCTTTTCAGGCTCAGATACTCATTATTCAATTAACTGTCTAGTAAGGTGAGTTCCCGTTAAATTAGATTCTCGTCGGTAGCCTGGCCCCGGACTCTCCTTAAAGGGGCCATCAATCAGGTGACAGTGTCCTTACAATGCTCTTGCTTTACTCAGTGTATTATGGAAAGGGATTCACCAGCTGAATCAGGCTAGAGGAGCAAGTTCATTAGAAAGGAGAAAGCTTCTGCATGCATGCAAGTAGTTGGTAATAATCAGGCGTGACTGGAAGTGAAACAACCCATGAAGAAATGGGATGGTCTAGGAGAACTTCAGGGAGCTGCTCTACTGTTTGCTGTAGTGTGGCAGTGACTCTTTTACCAGGCGCTTTGAGAACAGTAGAGCCACTGAGGACCATGATGTGATTCACTGTATGGCACTAACCATTCCAACGAAGGCAAGGAAATTCATGGAGATAACGCACAATAAGTCCAGAGTAAAAAAAAGTCAAACTTCTCTGGTAGCTCACTCTGCTGACTAACAGAAATATAATTGCATTGCCAACTGACTCTGAAGGACGTGCGTCCTGGTCACTTCTGTTGACTGCAGGCCTAATAAAATCTCCCTAAGTTGATGGAAAGAGTCATTGACTTCACTGGGCTTTGGATCAGGGCCTGACAGCAAAGGGCCTTGTTAGCTCCTGAGAGTCAGAGAACAGCAAGAGAGAAAGAAAGTGAAGTTTATAAAAACAATATATTTGTCATAGATCTGGGGATTAGAGTTTTACCTAAGCAGTCTTAGCACACATGCTTCAAGTATTGAGTTTGGTCCAGCTGACAGGAAGAGCAGTGAAAAGAAATCCTTTACTGAGAGCACAGAAAGCAAATGTATAAAGATACTGTGAAAGTAGAATAAATTATATTGTAAAAATAGAAAGGATTAAAGAAATGCTGTGTATACCTTTAAGCAAAAGAGCTGAAATGCTGCAATCCAGGTGTCAGGAATGCAGACATTAAGGAAGCAATAATTGCTCCACTTAAGGGCGATTGGTGAAGTATTAGCCTTAGATGATAAGAGGGAGGGTATGTCTACATCTACAATTTTGCAGCGCTGGTTGTTACAGCTGTATTAGTACAGCTGTATAGGGCCAGCGCTGCAGAGTGGCCACACTTACAGCAACCAGCGCTGCAAGTGGTGTTAGATGTGGCCACACTGCAGCGCTGTTGGGCGGCTTCAAGGGGGGTTCGGGGAACGCGAGAGCAAACCGGGGAAGGAGACCAGCTTCCCCGTGGTTTGCTCTCGCGTTCCCCGAACCCCCCTGCAAACCGCAGGGAAGGAGACCTGCTTGCTCGGGGGTTCGGGGAACGCGAGAGCAAACCGGGGAAGGAGACCAGCTTCCCCGCGGTTTGCTCTCGTGTTCCCCGAACCCCCCTGCAAACCGCAGGGAAGGAGACCTGCTTGCTCGGGGGTTCGGGGAACGCGAGAGCAAACCGCAGGGAAGGAGACCTGCTTGCACTGGGGTTCGGGGAACGCGAGAGCAAACCGGGGAAGGAGACCAGCTTCCCCGCGGTTTGCTCTCGCGTTCCCCAAACCCCCCTGCAAACAGCAGGGAAGGAGACCTGCTTGCACGGGGTTTCGGGGAACGTGAGAGCAAACCGGGGAAGGAGACCAGCTTGATTACCAGAGGCTTCCTCAGGTATGCTGGGATACCTGCTTATTCCACGGAGGTCAAGAAAAGCGCTGGTAAGTGTCTACACTTGATTACCAGCGCTGGATCACCAGCGCTGGATCCTCTACACCCGAGACAAAACGGGAGTACGGCCAGCGCTGCAAACAGGGAGTTGCAGCGCTGGTGATGCCCTGCAGATGTGTACACCTCCTAAGTTGCAGCGCTGTAACCGCCTCACCAGCGCTGCAACTTTGTGATGTAGACAAGCCCTTAGTAAAGAAGTAGGATATGCATGCTGTGCCCCAGGCAAATTTTACAGTTTTGCTCTCTTTATCCCTTTGTTTAGTTCCCATCCTTTTATCTGTATAAATAAGATAGTTTGTGTCTTGCATGGTGCTAATATTATCTGGGTGTTATTAGCAAAGCGCTCTGCAAATAAAACAGAGTGGTCTGACAAACTTCGAGTCCTGAGTCTAACTTGAACAATACTGACTGAGATTGATAGTGACAGTCAAACCCAAAGCCCATTACAAATCTGTTCCAGATCCCGTTCCAGGTCTCTGAGTCTGTCTAAAACACACGCATGTGGATGTGACTTGGAGGTAGCTGTAGCTTTCCAAATGCAACCTTGAGGCGATGGACACACGAATGCATACAATCTGCCTATGGATCACTGGAGAAATTCCTGTGGGTTTGGGTCTGTTTGTTTATGTAAAATTGCTGATCCCTGGCTTTTCCCTCTGTTCTCTCCCCACGTCACCCACCCCCATGCTATATCCCCATTTAGGCTTCCCACTGACTTACCTTTGGAAAAGAAGGTGCTCTGAAACGAGCTGGAAAGGAGCTGTGAAAGGGATTTCTAGAGAGTGGTGATCTCTCAGCTGTCCTGTCTGCCAGCAGCCATAGAAAACTGTGTGACGCATTGTCATAACCTAGTCCCAGATTTGGACCTTAGCGTCCAAAATATGGGGGTTAGCATGAAAACCTCCAAGCTTAGTTACCAGCTTGGACCTGGTACGGCTGCCACCACCCAAAAAATTAGAGTGTTTTGGGGCACTCTGGTCCCCACAAAAACCTTCCCTGGGGACCCCAAGACCCAAATCCCTTGAGTCTCACAACAAAGGGAAATAATCCTTTTTCCCTTCCCCCCTCCAGGTGCTCCTGGAGAGATACACAGACACAAGCTCTGTGAATCTAAACAGAGGGACTCCCCCCTCCCCGTTTTCCAGTCCTGGAGAACAGAATTACCGAGAGTTAATCTCTCTTTCCCCCCTCACCCAGAGGGTATGCAAAGTCAGGCGAATAAATCTAACACACACAGATCTCCCTCTGACTTCTTCCTCCCACCAATTCCCTGGTGAGTACAGACTCAATTTCCCTGAAGTTTCCCAGTAAAGAAAAACTCCAACAGGTCTCAAAAAGAAAGCTTTATATAAAAAGAAAGAAAAATACATAAAAATGGTCTCTCTGTATTAAGGTGACAAATACAGGGTCAATTGCTTAAAAGAATATTGAATAAACAGCCTTATTCAAAAAGAATACAAATCAAAGCACTCCAGCAACTATAGACATGTAAATACCAAAGAAAAGAAATCATATAACTCACTATTTGATCTCTTTGTCCTTACAACTTGGAAACAGAAGATTAGAAAACAGAAATCACTTCTCAAAGCTGAGAGAAAAGCAGGCAGACAGACAAAAGACTGAGACACAAACTTCCCTCCACCCAGAGTTGAAAAAAAATCCTGTTTCCTGATTGGTCCTCTGGTCAGGTGCTTCAGGTGAAAGAGACATTAACTCTTAGCTATCTGTTTGACACGCATGACTCTTTTTCTTTGCATCAGTTCTTTGGTATAGGTGGTGTTGCTCAGGTGATATTAGGAAAAGGAGAATTTGGGAAGTATCTGAGCATCAACTTGGCATTTGGAATTGGAGTGACTATGGGGATTCATGCAGCCGGCGGCATCTCTGGTGAGTAGGATAGCGGTGCAATGTGCTAGTACCAGGGATTATGGTGTTGTTCATCCTGTAGTGGCCAGAGGTACAACCGAATGGTTGGGTTGCCTCCTTTACTCTTCTGGGCCTGATCCTGCAAAGCGCTGAGCACCCCCAGCTCTGGGGCACTCGATGGGAGATGCTCAGTACCTCCTGGGAAAAGGAACTGGTGCTTTGCTATCCAAGCAGTGCAGGCCAAACCCCAGTGAGTGAATGGCTGAGGGGTAACACACCTGGGTGCTGAGAACCTGGAAAGTGGGAATGGTGAGTGGAGGAGATTCCATTCCTCCAGGAGCAGCACGCAGAAAGGAGCCTCAGCGCTGAAATCTCCACCTGTGCATGGCTCTCTGCTTCTGTGCAGATGGCCCTGTGGGTCTCCTGCACCTGCCCAGAGCTCTGGGATTCCTTGATCTAGGTAGGGATGGTCCCACTTGTTCATTCCAGGATGGTGGTGTGTGGCAAACCCCACTCTCAACAGCAGCATTTGGGGAAAACTCAGCGAACCACAGAGTTTCCCTCCCACCCCGAGAGGCCATCTCACCCCATGGTGATTGGAAGCCAGAAAACATTTCGATGTTGCCCAATTTAAAATGCTTCTGGATGTTTAAAGTGACACTATCCCTGGCAGGCAGCCCCTAGAGAAAGAAAGGATGGCAACAGGGAGATAAACAGATAAAGGAACGGCTGAGACAAAGATAACTGTGTAGCGTCTAGTGAGCCTTATGTAGCAGTGATGTTACCCCCTGCAAAATCAGTGTTCTTCTCCTCTTGTCACCTATTGTATATGGAGTGTTGCCAGTGAAGGTAAAACAGCTAATGGCTTATGAGTCTGATACACACACACACACACACACACAGGTACATATTGAGGATGGTGATTCAGGGGAACAGTATCATATCTTTCCTATGATTGGTCAATCCTGCCTTTCCTCTCTAATCTCTGCATTCATCTGCCTTGACAGAAGAGACTGGGCCCCATGCTGGCAGGAAATTAAAGCAAATCTTGGTTTTAATATTACCAAATGAGGGTTTTTGTTTGTTTTTTAGATTTGAGGGGAAAGATAGATTTCCAGGGCTGGGGATAGGGAGGGTGTGCTGGAAATGAAAAGCAAATCTCTCCTGCATTTGAAATCTGCTCTCACTGTTAATGTGGAGATTAGCAGATCTCCTCTAGTGAAAGTGGACTGGGTGAAGAGGACTTCTCTGAGTGCTTGCTCACGTCGATTCCATTGTAGGAATCCCATGTGCGTGGCCATGGAGACGTTTGCCTTAGCGGTACCCATAGGGCTGGCTGTGGCGCCCTCTGGAGTGCAGTGCTCATGGTACAGTATATCAGGTCAGGTGTTGCCAGCCCTGTGCCCTCTCAGTTCCTTCTTACCGCCCATGGTGGTCAGTCAAAACGCCTCTGTCGCTTGCTTCGCAAGTGGTCAATGGTTTCTTAGCTAGTTTAGCCTCCTGCTTTACCTGTAAATAGTTTTAATGGTTGTTAGTTAGTGGTTAAGTACCTGTTAAGTGTTTAGTTAGATAGTATCCCAGCGGGGACTTTGCCCCCCGTGGGGCATACCCTGCTCTCTGGGTTTCAAGCTCTGCTCGTCCCGCAACAGGCCTATGCCTGTTAGTGACCCGCACGAGAGCTGTCTACAGCACCTCAGGGAAACCATATAAAGGAGCATTGTCGCATCTGCTAGAACTTTCGTCCGCGGACACAAAGAGAGCATGACATATGCCTCAGGGCACTCCTGATGCAGGCTGTCCTGTGTCCAGCTTCGGAGCGGGAGCAGCCCAATATGGCACCCAGCATTTCAACTTTGGTGTGTACCGTGCGTCCAGCACTAGGGCCCTCCTAGCACCGATCCCCATCGCTGATGCCGAAGAAAAAACTAAGAAGGTGGCACTGGCCAAGTCCAACAAAGGGGCTTTAGCAAATGACCCTGCTCGGGCCTCACGCCCACTCTGGGCCCGCTAAAGAGCTTGGCTGTGGGGAGTTCCTCCCCCCATAAGGACCTGGTAACTGGTAAATGGCCTAGGTCAATGGCGCAGCTGACCCCCTCTGAGGGCCTGGCATCAGGAGAACTGAAAGTGCCACAGCCAATACCACGTGCAGCAAAGGAACCAGCTATGGCTCTCTGTGAGGGCAAGCCCGCCGCCAAGGCCTTGCACAAGTTAGGTGAGCGCCAATGGTCTCTGGAGCCAAGAGAGAGCCCTAGGTCGCCAAGTTCTTGGTCTCTGTGCTGACCCAGGTCTCCATCCTGTTGTCATGGACTGTTGGCACCACGCTTCCGATCCCCCTTATTATGCTGAAGCTTGCCCAGGCATAGTCGATCTTCTCTGCACCAGGTCTTCGTCACGCTGTCAGTTGTGCTCGGAAGCGACTCACCAGCCAAGGGCCCAGACCTGTCCTGTCCCTTCCTTGACTGCCTATTCCCTTACTGTTCAGCTTGGTCGCATGTTACCTCAGACCATTGGGTCCTGGACACAGTGACTCGGGGCTACACCCTGCAATTTGTGGCCACCCCTCCTTCCTGCCCCACCCTTCCCTGTCTCTCTTTAGGGACCCTTCTCACGAATGGGTCCTTGTTCAGGAGGTTGAGAACCTCCTATATTTGGGGGCCGTGGAGGAGCTTCCTTGGGAATGCAAGGACGAAGATTCTATTCCTGCTGCTTCCTAATCCTGAAGGCAAAAGGGTGACTCAGACCCATCCTGGACCTGTGTGGCCTCAACAAGTCTCTTGTGAAGTTGAAGTTCCGCATGGTATCCCTTACCTCCATCATCCCTTCTCTGGATCCAGGGGACTGATACATCGCTCTTGATTTAAAAGATGCTTACTTTCATGTCTCTATCTTCCCAGGGCACAGATGGCTCCTGATCTTTATAGTGGCAGGGTGCCACTTCTAGTTTCCAGTGCTTCCCTTTGGCCTGTCCTCAGCCCCCAGGGTATTCATGAAATGCGTGGCATTGGCGCCGGTTTACCTGAGGCAAGGAGTTAAGATCCTTCCGTATTTTGATGATTGGCTTATCAAGCGCAAGTCTGTGGAGCACGCCCAGAGGAGACTCAATCTGCGCTCCACCTCATAGACTCATAAACTCATAGACTCATAGGTCAGAAGGGACCAATATGATCATCTAGTCTGACCTCCTGCACAAGGCAGGCCACAGAACCCTACCCATCCACTTTTATACAACCCCTAATCCAGGACCAAGTTATTGAAATCCTCAAAACTGGTTTGAAGACCTCAAACTGCAGAGAATCCACCAGCAGGCGACCCATGCCCCACGCTGCAGAGGAAGGCGAAAAAACTCCAGGGCCCCTGCCAATCCGCCCTGGAGGAAAATTCCTTCCCGATCCCAAATATGGCGATCAGCTAAACCCTGAGCATGTGGGCAAGACTCACCAGCCAGCACTCAAGAAGGAATTCTCTGCAGTAACTCAGTTCCCATCCCATCCAATATCTCCCTGCAGACAATTGAGCAGACTTATCTCGTGATTAATCCAAGATCAATTGCCCAAATTAAACTATCCTATCATATCATCCCCTCCATATATCCATCAAGCTTAGTCTTGAAGCCAGATAAGTCTTTTGCCCCCACTACTTCCCTCGGAAGGCTGTTCCAAAACTTCACTCCCCTAATGGTTAGAAACCTTCGTCTAATTTCAAGTCTAAACTTCCTAATATCCAGTTTGTACTCATTCGTCCTCGTGCCTACATTAGAACTAAACTTAAATAATTCCTCTCCCTCCCTAACATTAACGCCCCTGATATATTTATATAGAACAAGCATATCCCCCCACAGCCTTCCTTTGGCCAGGCTAAACAAGCCAAGCTCTTTGAGTCTCCTTTCATAAGGCAGGTTTTCCATTCCTCGGATCATGCTAGTAGCCTGTCTCTGGACCTGTTCCAGTTTGAATTCATCCTTCTTGAACATGGGACACCAGAACTGCACACAATATTCCAGATGGGGTCTCACCAGCGCCTTATATAACAGTACTAACACCTCCTTATCCCTGCTGGAAATACCTCGCCTAATGCATCCTAAAATCGCATTTGCTTTTTTAATAGCCGTATCACATTGGCGGCTCATAGTCATCCTGCTATCGACCAATACCCCAAGGTCCTTCTCCTCCTCCGTCACTTCCAACTGATGCGTCTCCAACGTATATCTAAAATTCTTATTATTAATCCCTAAGTGCATGACTTTGCACTTTTCACTATTGTATTTCATCCTATTACTCTTACTCCAGTTTACAAGGTGGTCCAGATCTTCCTGAATAGTATCCCTGTCCTTCTCCGTGTTAGCAATACCCCCCAACTTTGTGTCATCCGCAAACTTTATTAGCACATTCCCGCTCTTTGTGCCAAGGTCAGTAATAAAAAGGTTAAATAAGATCGGTCCCAAAACCGATCCTTGAGGGACTCCACTAGTAACCTCCTTCCAGCCTGACAGTTCACCCTTCAATACGACCCACTGGAGTCTCCCCTTTAACCAGTTCCTTATCCACCTTACAACTTTCATATTCATCCCCATCTTTTCCAATTTAACTAACAGTTCCCCATGTGGAACCGTGTCAAATGCCTTACTGAAATCGAGGTAAATTAGATCTACCGCATTTCCTTTATCTAAGTAATCCGTCACCTTCTCAAAGAAGGAGAACAGATTGGTTTGGCACGATCTACCTTTAGTAAATCCATGTTGCAATTCGTCCCAATTACCATTGACCTCTATGTCCTTGACTAATTTCTCCCTTAAAATTTTTTCCAAGACCTTACATACTACAGACGTCAAGCTAACAGGCCTATAATTACCCGGATCACCTTTATTCCCTTTCTTAAAAATAGGGATTACGTTAGCAATCCTCCAGTCGTACGGCACAACCCCCGAGTTTATCGACTGCTTAAAAATTATCGCTAACGGGTTCACAATTTCACACGCCAGTTCCTTTAATATCCTCGGATGGAGATTGTCCGGGCCCTCCGATTTTGTCCCATCAAGCTGTTCAAGTTTGGCCTCTACCTCAGTTGCGGTAATATCCACATTCCCACTTATCATCCCTCCATCATCGCTAAACTCCTCACTAGTCTCATTAAAAACTGAAGCAAAGTACTTATTTAGATATTGGGCCATGCCTACGTTGTCCTTTACCTCCATTCCATCCTCAGTGTATAGCGGTCCCACTTCTTCTTTCTTTGTTTTCTTCTTGTTTATGTGGCTGTAGAACCTTTTACTATTGGTTTTGATTCCCTTTGCAAGGTCCAGTTCAATGCGGCTTTTAGCCTTCCTCACTTTATCCCTACATGTTCTGACCTCACCAAGGTAGCTTCCCTTGCTAATCCCGCCTTTCTTCCACTCCCTATAAGCTTTCTGCTTTCTCCTAATCCCCTCTCTGAGTTGCTTGCTCATCCAGCTTGGCCTACAACTCCTGCCCATGTTTTTTTTTCCCCTTTCTTGGGATGCACGCTTCCGAAAATTTCCGCAGCTGCGACTTAAAGTAATTCCAGGCCTCCTCTGCATTTAAATCCGCAAGTTCCTCCGTCCAATCCACTTCCATAACTAATTTCCTTAACTCTTTAAAATTAGCCCTCGAGAAATCGAAAACCCTAATCCGAGATCTACATTTGTTTATCCTTCCATCTAGTTTGAACTGAATCAGCTCATGATCACTCAAACCAAGGTTATCCCCTACTACCATTTCTTCTACAAGGTCCTCACTGCTCACGAAAACCAAATCTAAAATGGCATCCCCTCTCGTAGGTACTACAACTACTTGATGAAGAAATCCATCCGCTATCACATCCAGAAAAATCTGACCCCTATTATTCTTGCAAGTACTCGTCCTCCAGTCTATATCCGGGAAGTTGAAGTCTCCCATAATCACACATTTCCCCTTTGTGTTTACTTCATTAAAGACATTAAAGAGGTCTCTATCCATATCCAAATCAGATCCCGGTGGTCTATAGCACACCCCAAGCACTATCTCAGGGGAAGCTCTAGTTGCTTTTTTACCCAGTGTGATTTTTGCCCAGACAGACTCTGTCTTATCCATTCCATCGCTTCTTATTTCATTACAGTTAATCTCATCATTGATGTACAAGGCTACGCCACCACCTTTGCCTTTCTTCCTGTCTTTTCTAAACAGCACATAGCCTTCAATACCTGTACTCCAGTTATGAGTACTATTCCATCAGGTTTCTGTTATCCCTATAATATCCGGTTTCACTTCCTGCACCAGTAGCTCCAGTTCCTCCATCTTGTTACCTAGGCTCCTCGCATTAGTGTACAGACATTTTAATTTTTGGCATTTAGCGTCAATGACATTCTTTCCCCCGTCGTGCACAGACCTTCTACCACCAGCATCACCCGTTAATCTGGTTTCTACTCCACTATTCCTCCTTGGATCAATTCTTTGGTCCGCAAGGGTATCCCCTCTCACGTTGTTTACTTCCCTCTCCAGGTTATATTCCGGCGTGGAGATCTCCTGAACATCTCCCAACCATCTCCCCCAACTTCCTAGTTTAAAGCTCTCTTGATGAGGTCAGCGAGCCTCCATCCTAGAATTCTATTTCCTTCCTTACTTAGATGAAGTCCATCCTGAGCGAACAGTCGTCTGTCCGTAAACGCTTCCCAATGACCGTACATCCCAAAGCCCTCCTTGTAACACCAATGCCTGAGCCATCTGTTGATCGCCATAATCTTGTCACTCCTTCGTCGCCCTGCCCCAGGAACCGGCAGAATCCCACTGAAGATCACCTGAGCCTCGATTTCTTTGAGCGTCTTCCCCAGTCTGGCATAATCCTCCTTGATACAGTCCAGCGAGTAACTAGCTGTATCATTTGTTCCCACATGAAGGACAATCAACGGATTCTTTCCCGCTCCCGCTAGGATCCTATTCAGCCTCAGGTCCACATCCTGTGTCTTAGCCCCTGGCAGACAGCACACCCTTCTGTTCTCCCGATCAGGTCTAGTTACAGGCCTGTCTATTCTTCTCAGTAAAGAGTCTCCAATCACGTAGACTTGCCTTTTCCTGGCGACAGTGTGATTCTCCGGTCTATCCCCCACACCAGCTTGCCGCAAGTCCTCTCGATTTGTATTCGCCCTTACAATCCTCCTAGGGCTCATACTTGGTGCCGCCTCCTGCGGCACTCTGGGTCTCCTAATAAACATGGAAAAATCCATGTTAATGCTGGTTCAACACACAGAATTCATTGGTTCTTGACTCCACACGAGCCAGGGCCTTCCTGCTGGAAGTGCACTTTCAAGCCATGTCGGACTTGATCAGCCACATACAAATCCAATCGCTTACCATGGCCCACATATGCCTGTGACTATTGGGCCACATGGCCGCATGCACCTATGTGGTAAGCCATGCCTGGATTTATCTGAGGCCCCTGCAAGCGTGGCTGGCCTTGGTCTGCATTCCCAGAAGGCACCCCCTGGACCTAGCGGTCACGGTGCTGAACCTTGTCCTCTCATCTCTGGACTAGTGGCGGGATCCCAAGACGATGCTGCAGGGAGTCCCCTTCATGACCCCATTGCCCTCGCTCACTTTGGTCTCGGACGTGTCAGACCCGGGCTGGGGAGCCCATTTGGCTGCAACACGACCCAGCCCTTCATATCAATGTCATGGAGCTCTGGATGGTTCACCTGGCATGCCAGGCTGTCTTGCCCCACCTGAAAGGCAAGGTGGTAGAGGTCCTAATGTAGCACATTGCAGCAGTATTGTCAATCAACAGGCAAGGTGGCGCGAGGTTTTCGACCCTCTGTCGGGAAGCTCTCAGCCTCTGGGACTTTTGTGTGCAGCACGCCATTCATTTGGTGGCCGCCCACTTGCCTGGAGCCAAGAAAGTCCTGGCGGACATAGGTACCAACTCCGTGGGTGCTCCGGACCTGGAGCACCCACGTGGAAAAATTGGTGGGTGCTCTGTACCCACTGGCAGCTCCCTGCCCCAGCTCACCTCCACCTCCTCCCCTGAGTGCACCACCATGTCCTGCTTCTTCCCCCTCCCTCCCAGCACTTGCGCTGCGAAACAGCTGTTTCGCGTGACAAGCCTGGGAGGAAGAGGGGAGGAGGAGGAATGCGGCACGCTTGGGGGAGGAGGTGGGGCCAGGGTGGGGATTTGGGAAGAGATCCAATAGGGGCAAGGAGGGGCGGAGTTGGGGTGCAGACTTTGAGGCAGAGGTGGAGTTGGGGTGTAGGTGGGTGGGGGGCACAAGCACCCATCAGTGCCGAAAAAGGTTGGTGCCTGTGCTGGCAGATTGCCTCAGCAGGACATTCTCCTCTCACCACAAATGCTCGCTCTATCTGGAGGTGGTCAGCCTAGTTTTCTGCAGGTGGGGGACTCCCCAGGTGGACCTGTTTGTGTCTAGATAGAACAGGAGGTGCCATGTCTTCTGCTCTCTGCTGGGCAGAGACAACGGCTCCTTGTCGGACGCCTTCCTGATCCCATGGTTAGGAGTGCTCATGTATGTCTTCCTGCCAGTGCTGCTAATCCACAGGGTCCTGCTCAAAGTGAAGCAAGACAAAGCAATGGTTATCCTCACAGCCTCGTCAGCACTGGTTCGCCATGCTCCTGTCAGCAGCCACCCCATTGCAGCTGCCTCTTCGGCCGGATCTTCTGTCCCAGAACCACAGGAATCTGCTGCATCCGGACCTGGCAGTGCTGCACCTGACAGCCTGATTTCTGCGTGGCTGAGCGGGGAGGAGCGGCAGTGTTCCACCAGTGTCCAGCAGGTCTTGCTGGGCAGCAGGAAACCCTCCACCAGGACTACGTACACAGCAAAATAGAAGCAGTTCACATGTTGGGCCTCGGATCACCGCATCCGGGCGGAGGAGGCCTTCCTGCAAGTCATCCTGGGCTATTTGCTATATCTGAAGCTGCAGGACCTGTCGCTTTCCTCAGTCAAGGTGCACCTGGTGGCCTCTCAGCTTTCCATCCCTCATTTCACAGCAGGTTGGTCTTCGCCCATCCCATGACGGCGCAGTTCCTGAAAGGTCTGGAGTGCCTTTACCTAAATGTCCGGGACAGGATGAAGGGTTGCCTGGTGTCTACCCAGAGAATCTTGTACTGGATCATGGCCTGCATCTGCTACTGTTATGAGCTGGCGAAGGTGCCCCCGCAAGCGGCTGTGATGGCCCAGTCGACTAGGGCACAGGCATCATCGGCGGCCTTCCTTGCTCAGGTATCGTTCCAGGAAATTTGCTGTGCTGCGACCTGGTTGTCCGTCCACACATTTGCCCTGCACTATGTGCTGATCCAGCAGGCTCAGGCTGATGCTGGTTTCTGCAGAGCAGTACTCCAATCTGCGAGACTATGAACTCCGAGCCCACCTCCTGGGATTCTGCTTGTGAGTCATCTATTATGGAATTGACATGAGCAAGCACTCGAAGAAGAAAAAACGGTTGCCCAGCTTTTTGTAACTGTTGTTTTTTGAGATGTGTTGATCATTCCATTCCATCCCATTACCCGTCCTCCTGCCCCTCTTTTGGAGTTGTTGGCAAGGAGAAACCAAGAGGGTGCAGGGCTGGCGGGGCCTGATATACCGTGCCATGAGATGGCACTCCATAGAGTGCCACAGCCGGCCCTACAGGTCTCCTACAGGCCCTAAGGCAAAAGTCTCTGACGGCCGAGCACGTCAATGGAATGGACATGAGCAACACACAGAACAACAGTTACAAAAAGGTGGGTAACCATTTTTTTTTCTATTCCATGATTAAATGTGAGTTGGGTCTGAGCTGCAAAGGGGGTTGAGATGAGGTATCAATTCAGCCCATTATGGGTCAGTGGCTGGCTGTGAGGTTCACCTCTAAAACCCACTTCAGGGCTCTTTGGAGCTGGGGTTTTGGTTTGGCTCCATCTCCATAATAAACAGACAGGAGATTTCTAAGAACGGTCTGTAGATACAGAGATGAAGAGAGTGGATCCCAAACAACTGATGTCTGGTGATGGTAGGAATGGTGGAGAAGGAAGAAATAGTTACTGCTTTCTAAATCTGTTTGGATCACAAGAGAAAACCTTCCATCTTCCCATCCCCAGGAAGGCTTAGATCAGCACAAAGATCAAGGTGATGCTTGTCTTTTCAGTTCAGTTGTAGGGCCCTAAGTTAGCTCCCCCTTTAGTCTGAGTTTTGCATATTGTTTTTCCTTCTCATAGGGTGGGTGTGTTCGTTTCACTGAATGCAAGGGTTTGATAAAGAAAATGTGCATCGTGGGTCTTTTCATACAGAAAAGAGGGGCTGGTCGGAAAGGCTGGATAATGGGAGCATGATAATAATTTGTCTTACATAGTACATAGAGGTGCCGACCAAGATCAGTTTTCCATTGTGTCCAATGCTATACAAACACAGAGCAGACATGACCCCTGCCCTGAGGAATTTACAATCGAAACAGACAAGACAGAGAAGGAACTATCTGAACCGGAGCAGATCTTTTAGAAAAACATCCAGTCTTGTTTGTAAAATGGTCAGGGATGGAGAATCAACCACAACCCTTGGTACATTGTTCCAGTGGTTAATTATCCTCACCACTAACCATTTACTACAGGGGAATTCTGAGGCAGAGACAAGAATTGAGCCCAGATCTGTCCAGTTCCAGTCCAGTACCTGAACTGCAAGACTGTCCTTCCTGTCAAAAGCAGAAAAACTCTCTTGCCTCATTAGAAAAACAAGTTGCCAAGAGGCTAAAAGAAATCCATTTTGAGACTGTGAGCTGAGCTCCTTGGGACAGGGGCTGTATCTGTCCTGCTCAGTTCCTTTGGGTGTAATTGTAATCTAAGTAATGATTAATAACAGTGAGAACACGCTTCCCAAGGCAGAGCTAAGCTGAAGACCTTTCTGGCAGGTTATTGCTCAGATATAGTGTATTCTTGTCTTTTTGGCTTTGCTCCTCAGCCCTTCAGGTATGGCTCTCACTTGGAAATCCCAGGGCTTGTCATCCCCTCCCTGTATCTCAACCTTTTACTTTAAAACCAGACTTAGGGCCTGATTTTAGAGGTGCTGAGAACCTGCATCTCCCACTGTCTTTAGGGGAGGTTAGTCTGTGTTGCCCTGTTTAGGGTCAGGCCCTCAGTGCTTGTCACCATGTAACTTATGGCTTCAGGTGAAAGTGGAACAGTACATGGACTGTCGAGCAGAAATGCTCAGCCAGTGTGTTACTTCTCAGAACCCAGCATTTATCTGTGATGGGGCCTGATTCACCATTACCCTGCACCTTGTGTCGTCATTTATACCTGTGTAGAGTGATAGCACGTGGGTGTAAGTGGTACTGTTGTGATTTGCTTTACGAGATGCCGGGCATGAATCAGGGCTCAATGAACCCATGGGTCTGTTCCCTGCTGCGCTCACCGTGCTGGAAACAAATGGCAACTTAGCAAAGCATGGGAGAACATCTCAAGCTCCCTGATGCATGGGATGGAGCAATGAACTAACGCACTGACAGCACAGGAGCTGGGACACTGGTGATCTCTTCCAAGCCATACTCAGAATCCAGAATGGTAGCCAGGCACCTGAGAATCAGACCTGCTAGAGGCACCCCTGCTATTTCCTGGAGGGACTGGCTCACCTGCTCCAGCAGTAGATATAAGCTTCTGAATTCTTAGCACTTGGTGTTTTGGGAGCAGAGGTCCAGGATTCTAGTCTCAGTGTTGACCATCAACTATGGGGCGTTAGAGTTGTTGCACTGGCATAGACACGTTATTTATGAAGCAGATGTAATATATATAAATAGATGTGTGTGTATTTATACATGTATATGTATGTTTTTAAACAGGAGCTCATATGAATGCCTCCATAAGCTTCACACACTGCGTCTTAGGAAATCTTCCCTGGAGAAAGCTGCCAGCTTATATAATTGGCCAGTTCCTGGGCTCCTTCTTGGCAGCATCCCTAGTGTTCTGCATGTACTATGGTATGGTTGCTTTTCCAACGTTATGGGAATTTCTGGGAATGGATTGGTTCACTTGCTGTTCCTGATCCACTGAAGAGATGAGTCTTCTGTAGCTCCCAGTGGGGGATGTGAATCCTGCGGCTCACTGTAGGGACTCAGACCCTGCAAAGCTGAGTCTGAATTTGATCCCTGGTGGTAACCACACTATTATGTTTGTCCTTGAGTATATTCCCGTGTCTATATTAGATTTATATAAGGTGAGAGCTCTTATCTGCCTTGGGATCTCTGTTCATAATCAAATATACAACTCAGTGCTATCCCCTCCCACTCACCTCCAGCAATTCCCTGACAAGAGAGTTGGGCTTATTTAATAGAATAGAATATTAGGGTTGGAAGAGACCTCAGGAGGTCATCTAGTCCAACCCCCTGCTCAAAGCAGGACCAATTCCCAGATAGCTTTTTGCCCCAGATCCCTAAGTGGCCCTCTTAAGGATTGAGCTCACAACCCTGGGTTTAGCAGGCCAATGCTAAAACCACTGAGCTATCCCTCCCCTTCAGACCACCATAAGGGCAAATCCCAGTGTGCTCAGCTGAGAATGCCTGGCAGCAGCTTCCAGACAGCTAAGTCTTGGGATCATTAATTTGAGTCCTCCACTACCTCACCTATCGTTGTGTCTTGGGGGAGAGGGCCCTCTCTTGGCTAGCCATGTAGGATATGTCTACACTGCAATGCAAGCCCAGGGTTGGTAGAACTGAAGTTAGCAGGCCCTGGGTTTGTTAACCTGGGGCTTGAGCATCTATATTCCTTTGTAACCCCAAGTTAGGAAGTGTTGAACCCCAGAACCTAATCTGGGGTTCCAGCATTTACACTGGATAATGCAAGCCTGAGTCCAACCACCCATATCCCAGACTGCCTAGTGCCCTCCCTAAATATGGCTGCTATAGCCTTTTGTTCATGGTGCAACATGGGAAAACATGACTGTCCATCAAACTTGACTATGCAGAAGACAAAGGAAGTCAGCATGTGGGATACTTTTGGTGGACTCCCAGAGCATGAGTTCAGTGGGGCTGTAGCTATATTGCAAAGCAATAGGGCATGGACTCTGGGTCCCAACTTGACTCATGTTTGAACCCTCCACCCCCGGGGGGTTGTGGGACTCTGAGTTAGCATAATTTGTGTGTAGACAGACGGAGGGTTAGGCTTGTGCCTGAGTTCAAACCCTGGGCTTACACTGCAGTGCAGCCTTGCTCACATAGCCTTATAGATCATAGCCAATAGCTTGCAGTGCACCCAGGAAGGCAATGCATTTGCTGGAAAGCAGGTGTCGTGTAGTCCCATAGTGGTCAGGCAGCTGCATTCTGAGACAGCCAATGCTTTCAAAGGTCTGCAAGTGCCACCCCAAGTGGAGTACCTTGCAGGCAGGCCTACTAGGAGTCTCAGGGGCTGAGATTACTGTGGTGAGTCTGGAGCCCAAAGGGAAGGGTGCAGACTTAGCAAAGGATGCAGGCAGAATGGCCTGCTTTTAAAAACTGACCAGCTGCAGCTGCTGTTGACCTCCACTGGGGTGTGGTACGGTGGGGTGGGGGGCTCATCCCCACTGAAAGTCTGGACAAGAAGGGACTGGCATTTATTTTTCTGCCAGCAATTCCCAGGAGGGGGAGCTGCTATGGGCCAGCTCAGGCATGTCTGAAAAGTCTAGGGGGAGGGAGCAGAGAAGCAGCCTCTGTTCTTCCCAATAGGCCCCAGTGCTTTCCTCATCAGTACCTGCAGAGTCCACATCCAAGCCTCTACTTGTCAGAGAGGCACACAGTGGGGGCTGAGAGCCTGTGGACATAACAAAGTTCTGCTGGGAAAAGTCTCAGGGAGAGAAGATATCTCACTTCCCTGGGAAAGGAGTGGCTGCTTGGCCACGTCTCTTTCCTCCCCTCCACTCTGTCTTGTGCCTGTCCTGACTGCAATCAATGTGTTTGCATTTAGTTAGGGTGAGACCTCCTTAGCTTGCCCTCATCACCACAGTCTGAGGGCCTCTGTGTGGGCCAGCTTCAGCAGCAGGGTTAACCCCATGTCTCTGCTTTCTCCTAGATGCACTGTGTGAATACTCGAATGGACACTTCATTGTGATGGGACCTAATGGCACAGCTGGAATCTTCGCCACCTACCCTGCTCCATATATGACTCTGCTGGGAGGATTTGTAAATGAGGTCCGTACCCAGGATTTCTCTGCCATGTCACTGCTGTGTTTGGAGTACAGCTGTGATCACAGCTGCCTCGCTTGGTCACTAGATGCTGTTGCAGGTTTCATGCAGAGGACTGTTATTAAGCAGCAGTAGCATGCTCATCCCTGTAAAAGACACTTCAACTGCCCTGATGAGCATACAGTGGAGGATGTTTGGCTGCGGCACAGGGGGCTGAATTTAAAGTTGACTAGCTGTAGTATTGTGGCTTAACTGGCAGATGGGTGCATGGAAACAGCACCGAGGAGGGTGGCTGGAGTCTTAGTATGGGGGAGTGAACAATTGGTATTGAAGCAGAGCTCCGTTTGGAAACATCTGTCTGTTCCAACAGGTGCCTGCTCTGTAAGGCACTTGGTTGCTACTGAGAAGTTTCAAGCTTTTTACAGTTTTTTGTTTGTTTTCTTTCAAAAATTATTTCCATGGTCCATCACTGTTGAAATGTACCCAGGGTTAGGAGAGCATCAGCACCCACTCACACCCTGTGGCAGTGAGGGAAGGGCAGACACATATGGGGCTTCTCTGCTCCTTGTACATCATGGAAGGTTTTCTGAGCCAGCTCCAAATAGGCTGGTGGAGAGAGTTGTTGGGAAAAGGCTGATCTTGTGATTTCAGCCCCATGGTGGAGCAGTACAGAGAGAATTAGGTGCTTGGAATGAGGCTCCTAGGGTGGACCCAGACAGGGTGAAGTCTGGAGGATCAGCTCTCCATGTGCTGCACATTTATGACTAACTTTCCCCCTTTCTCACTCGTCATTCTTTTAGCATGTGGCTCCTAAAGTGATGGCTTCCAGCTGTGAGAATATTGGTGGTTTGTTTTTGCTCATTGAGAGCAGTCAGGCTGTTGCTTGGTTGTACGTTAATTTCCATGAAGCCATCGACTTTGGCATTGTGAATAAATCCTCTGCTGCTGGCGGAGAGGGCAGAGATGTGCTCTGGAATGGTGATTGTGTCCAGGACATCCTGAGGGTTTAGGCTCTGCTTGAGTTCATGGGAGTTACGGGAGCACTTCTCAGGATCAGATCCTACAGGCTTTTAACCCTCTGTTCATGGAGTGAGATGCAGAACATCATTCCTTCCCTTCAACATTGTCTCTGCTGTGATGAAATTACCGTTGCATCATCTCCACTGGGCTGTGCAGTAATTTTGGCAGCACTGTAGCAGTCCTGCTCTACAGGGGCATTACTCACCTTGCTGACATGTGGAATCCATGTAAACAATGTTCTTCTATTGTTTGGGATTCATCTTCTGTTAGAAGTTCTTTTGCTGTGGACCCCACTCCAGGCTTCTTGTTGAACACTATTTGTTTATTTCCAAACATAAGGCTTTAAAAATTCATGTCTCATATATCTGGGTGAAGGAGCTTCTTTGGGACCATAACTTGAGTTGCTGTTTCCCTGCTCTGTGACCCCACTTCTCTGTGTGGGTGAAGCATCTCCAACGTGTTATGGCCAGAACTATTTGCCAACATTCTCATTCAAGGCAGAGACCCCTGCCCTGCCAGAACTGGTCAGAGAGGCACTGTGAGTTTGGCTGCAATTCTGGTGACTGCGTGAGGGTGAATGCATCTTCCCAAGACATGTTTTGCCTGTACTAGTCCAGGAGATGAGAATCACAAGCCTTCCTCGGAACCTAAATACTCTGGCCATGGAGCATGGTTCAGCTGTCAAGCAATCAGCATGACTGCAGTCCACCTTAAAAACCCTTCCCTGGTTCTCTGCGTAGGGATCCAGGCAAGCCTGACCTGTGGGGGACAGCAGCAGGAAAGCCACTTCACAGTGCAGTTTGCTCCCTCTTCCAATCCTCAGAGCACTGCAGGGTACGAGCTCCTGCCTGATTGAGGGATGGGAAGGGGTGGAGGTGGCATTGTCATGCCATCCACCTTGCAGAGTGTGTGGGTTAGTTACTGATAATCTGGGCTCTGGTGCTGTGGACCACTCCTGTACATAGGGTTCTGGGCTCCAAGTTCATGTCTGCACAGTTCCAGCAGGAGCTGTGCCGAAGGCAGGCAACAGAGAGAACCTGGGGGCCAATAGGGGAGCAGAAGGAGCCAGAGCCTCCGCTGATCCTTGTAAGATCTGCCATTTTGGGGCCAAACCTGATCCTTCTTCCACATGGGGAACAGCCTGATTTAGGAGAGACAGAGGCATGTAGGGCCCTCTAATCCATTCTCCAGCCAATGCAGGACCAATTCCCTCCAGCTCCCTAATTATCACTAGTGTGTCATCTGGTCTAATATGAAATGTCTCTAAGCTATTCCTTGGTTTCATCCCATAGCTTCTAGTTACAATCGCCTCCCTTGTCCCCACCATGCCTGTGAAGCAGGAGGATCTGGGTTCTGTCCTGGTGAAGTTCTGAATGGCCATGGTGCGTAACAAAGTGACAGCTATAGAGTCTCCAGGTGTCCCCAGATTTGTTCCATCTTCTAGGCAACATAGAGTATGTCACTTCTGAGGAAGATGAATGACAGTGAGAGCTCCCAGTAGCTACAAGTCTTCAGCTCCCATTGATGTGTGTATGGAATAGCTGCAAAAGGCAGAACCTTACTATCTATGGGCAAATTCTCACAAAGTGGGGAGGGACAAATGCAGTCATCTCCAACAGAATCCTAGCCCAGGATGGCTGGGATGCTGTAGGGCTAGAAATGGGAGCTTTTTTCCATCAGCAACTGGGGATTCCAACTTCCCAACTGGGCACAGGTCCCCTGAGTCTTGCTGACATAATTGACTTGAAAGTCATGACACTTTTACATCTAGAAAAGCTATTTGGGCTCATTGTTACAGGTTTTTATAGCTCCCTCTGAGTCTGGTACAAGTGGACTCAGAATAACTAAGGTACTTTGGCTTAGAGGTGGAGGGACATGAAAAATAGTTTATATAGACACACTTACACATGTATAATTATGTTAGTGGCTATTGTACTGTGGACACACTCATTTGGAATGGGGCAGGACCCTCTGTTTGCTTCACATAGGCCGGCTGTGACCAGATACGAACAACTTCTGGTTACTCCCAACCTTGGCCAGATTAAAAATGGTGACCTGGAGGCAAAATGCTTCACAATCCATCTAGTTCAGGGATAGTGTATCTTTTCAAATTGTCAGTCAACCAGGATGAGGGTGGTCGAGCCTAGAAACTGGAGCAGCCAGCATGCCTAGTGGTCAGAGTGGGCATGAGTAGTCCAGAGCCAAAGCCAAGGATCAAATGAGAGGGTAGGAACTGGATACCAGAGCCAGGATTAAGCCAGAGTCAGTAGTCAGAACCAAGGGTCAAACTGGAGGGCAGGAACTGGAGGGAACATGGGATCAAGGAGGGGTTCAAGGCAGGAGCAGCAGGAACCAGGTAACACAGGAGCATGCACCAGTATGCAGGTTGAGAAGCCAGTGAGCTGTTGCGGCTGCTGGCTTAAGAGCCAACCTGCTGGCCCTGCAGCTAATCAGGTGGCATGGCTAATCAAGCAGCTGCTGCAGGTCAGTTGTCCTGACAAGGTAGCCTGGAGATTAGCTCTGCTGCAGGTCCTGATTCCTGACTCTGGGCTCTGCTCCTTTCACATGTTCCAGTGACTCCTTTTGGCCTTGACATGCAATTCTCTACTGACCTGTGCTTTCTCCGGATCCCACAGTTCCTGGCCACAACGGTGCTCATGCTGTGCATTCTTGCTATCTATGACAAGAAGAATAATGGAGCCCTAGAGGGCACTCAGCCTGTGATCACTGGGCTCCTGGTGTTAGTAATCGGCATGACAATGGGAATAAACACCGGATATGCAATAAACCCCTCCAGGGACCTGCCTCCAAGGATCTTTACTGCAATAGCAGGCTGGGGAATTGAAGTCTTTAGGTAGGTTACCATCTTTCCTTTTACACTGTGCTGATCGCAAATATGTGATCTGAAAAATGTGTTAATGCAAGGTAAACTCTATTAACCCTTATTTAAAAAGCACTTCAAGGGAGAAACTAATCTCTGACCAGTTGGAATCCCAGTACACAAGTTGGTTCCCTACTCCAGTGGGAATGCTGCTGTTTCATATGCCACAACATTCACCCAGCATTTTGACTGGCTGGCACAGAATCTTCTTGGTCCCATTCTGACTGCTTTGTCTAATGTATTTTAAAATAGTAGTTAAGGGTGAGCTACCAAATAATCAAAACACATTTCAACAGCACCAGGATCTACTTGTAGTGGATGTGGATATAGGCAAATGCCATTCACAGTGAGATTAAGTGAGAGTCGTACATTGTTTCAATGTATGACAGCATGCAGATTGCAATTCCCATTACAGCAACGATGGTTGTGTGGATAAGCAAAGGACTTAGACCTGGTTTCTACTCCTTATGCTGAAATAGGGTTCCTGTGTGACCTTGGGAAAGGCACTGGCCTTCTCTCTTTCTGATTCTGACTGTAAAATGTTGATAATACCTGTAGCCCTCAAAGGCTATTCTGAGCCTTAATTCATTTAGGGTCTGATCCAAAGTCTACTGAAATCCAGGAGAATCTTTCCATTGATTTTTGGATCGAACCCTTGAAGTCTGTGAGATCCTCAGACAGAAAGCTCTCTAAATGTGCAAAATAATATCATAGCTCACCTCCCTCAAGTATGAATGCATTCTGTGGGGAAAAATAACTTGGCTAGATTAAAATCTGACTCTGTAGCAAAGACAAACTTAGTTTACCTAGGGTAGAATATGACAGCAAAGCAAATGTTCTGATTCACCAGAAACCTGTCCTGTCTTTTCTTTTAGGGCTGGAGATTACTGGTGGTGGGTCCCACTTGTAGCTCCAACACTGGGAAGTCTTGTTGGTGCCTTAGCCTACAAACTCCTAATTGACTTTCACAATCAGTCTGCCCTGGAAGGCGGAGATAAGAAAGGAAAGGACAATTTGCAGACTAACCATGTGTGATGTCCAAGTTTTGCTAGGACGAAGCTGGAAAGGAAAGTTCGATCAGCCACATGACTTCATCCCTGGATCAAGTGTTCAAACCTGCCTTAATTGAGTTTTTGTTTTCAAACTACTAATTAAATAACACTCAATAACTCAGTGGATAATGTCCAAGGGACATCCGTTGCACCTGTAGTTATTTACTTGCACAATCTATAGGTGTAAAAATGGAGGGTGGCTTTTAAAAGTCTGTGCAACTCAGACTAGCTGGGATTTCTGGTGGACAGAACAGTATTGAGTGGGGCTGAAAGTGGTTCTATTCTAAACTTCAATGGACGTTTGACTTTTTTTCTTTATGGAAACAATCAGAGGTGAAAGTAAGCCAGTACAGTCCGGTACAGCGTACCAGCAAGAGCCAGTACACCGTGCTGGACTGGACCAGCTTCCCCAAGCTGCCGATTTAAAGGGCCCAGGGCTCCCTGCAGTGGTTGGAGCCATGGGCCCTTTAAATCGCCTCCTGAGCCCCGTTGCCGGAGCCTTGGGGTAGCGGCAGCAGGGCTCCGGCGGTGATTTAAAGGGCTAGGGGCTCTGCTGCGGTAGCGGCAGCCAGAGCTCCGGGCCCTTTAAATCACCCCAGAACCCCAGGGCTCCCAGCTGCCTCTGCAGCTGGTAGCTCCGGGGGTGATTTAAAGGCCTTAGGGCTCCCAGCCGCAACCGGAGCCCCTGGGCCTTTAACTCTTGATTTAAAGGGCTTGGGTATTTAACGGCACCACCTCTTCTGACTGAGGCCACACACCCTGCTCAGGACTCCGGTGTATTGGTAAGTCCTTTAAGTTTCTTTCACCCCTGGAAATAATACACCAAACCCATCACTCAGGTGGAAAAAGCAAAGCCGAGCGATTCCACACATGTAATTTTGCAGCATCCTAAATGTGAAATTCACTAGCTCAGAGTGGACTAGGGATGAGTGAGTGGATCACTGAGTGGCCTCTTGTGTATCCCTAAAAGCAGCAAAGAGCCCCGTGGCACCCCACAGATTAACAGACGCCCTGGAGCATGAGCCCCCGTGGGCGAACACCCACTTCGTCAGATGCATGTAGTGGAAATTTCCAGGGGCAGGTATATATATGCAGGCAAGCTAGAGATAATGAGGTAGTTCAATCAGGGAGGATGAGGTCCTGTTCTAGCAGTTGAGGTGTGAAAACCAAGGGAGGAGAAACTATGGAAAAGGATAAATGGACACAAATCAGACATTAGGAAGGGCAATATACAAAAACCTGTAGGAGAACACTTCAACCTCCCTGGCCACACTATAGCAGACCTTAAGGTGGCCATCCTGCAGCAAAAAAACTTCAGGACCAGACTTCAAAGAGAAACTGCTGAGCTTCAGTTCATCTGCAAATTTGACACCATCAGCTCAGGATTAAACAGACTGTGAATGGCTTGCCAATTACAGAACCAGTTTCTCCTCCCTTGGTTTTCAAACCTCAGCTGCTAGAACAGGGCCTCATCCTCCCTGATTAAACTACATCATTATCTCTAGCTTGTCTGCATATATATACCTGCCCCTGGAAATTTCCACTACATGCATATGACGAAGTGGGTGTTCGCCCACGGGGGCTCATGCTCCAGGGCATCTGTTAGTCTGTGGGCTGCCACAGGACTCTTTGCTGCTTTTACAGATCCAGACTAACACGGCTACCCCTCTGATACTTGTGTATCCCTGTTATTGCTACTACATTGAACAAACAGGTGCTCATGAAAGGTTGTCACTCACCCTCAAAGCCAAGACAGTTGGGGCAAAAAAGGGCTGGACAAAAGGCTCTTAAAGTCCCTGATGCAGCTGGGGGCAGATTCCCCCAGGACAGTAACCACAGTAAACTACCTTGCCAGGACCCTCGGAACTCCTAGTGTAAGGGGCATGCCAGGGACAGGGCTAAGGATGACAGGAACCTGTTAGGAGTTGGGCAGCTGCACTGCAGAGATTCTGAGCTGTGTTGCCAGATATAGGGCAGTCGAGTGAGGCTGCTGTAATGCATACAGTCCCTCAGGGCTGTCTCAGTTACAGTGGGGGCCAGGGAACAACCTAAGACTGGGATCAGCCTAAAGCCATCTTAGGCCACTCCCTCACGGCTACTCACTCTGTGCGGCGCCTCTTAGAAGCACGGCAAAGACTCTTGTCCTTAGTCGTGTGCGCGTGCTCTTTAGAGGATCTGGTATTCTTCAAAACCCGGCAGCTTGGAGGACAATATTAAAATCTTTATTAAAATACATCGCACTTATCCAGTGCTTAATACTTCCAGGGGCTGCACCAACATCAAGTAAAGAACCCCCACAACGCCTTGTGAGGTAGCTTGGTATTCCACAGGTATGCAATCATGTTAGCAGTCAGACACACCCCAATGGAAAGAATCATTGCTTGTTTTGAGAGGGTGCCCTGGATGTCTCTATTAGCCACACAGATTGTTTGGTGGCTACTAAGTGTTCCCAGTACAGCTAAGAAAACGGAATGTGCCAAAATGGAGGCAAAAGTGGGTACAGTTGAAGACCAGCATTGAATGGGTTAAAGTGCAGTTCTACCCTGAAAAATTACATTGTCTAAAGTGTAGAAACATGAGGTTCCATGTTTATGGGCTCTCAACGCCTCTGAAGCAAATCCTACCCAGTTTACAAGTAACAATGGCTTTTCTAATGGTCAACCTTACAGCTCAGCCTGGGAACTGAGAGGCAAGCTGGGTTTTTACTGGCATGTGCATCTCTAATAGTAAAGCTTCTATGTTCTCCTGTAGCTGCACTGGCTCCAAGAGCTGTAGAAAGTGGTAAGGCTGGAGTACCCTACTGCTTTTGATCTTCTCCACACATAGGCAGTTAGCAAGGTCAAATGCCATCCTGTGGTAAATCCTTCAACATCTCCCACTACAGCTGCTGCAGCCTGGGTAGCCAGACCACTGCACTGGACTTGGGGCTCCAGTCTCCTCCATTCAAGGCGTCTCAGAACAGACAGTGCAAAAGAGAAGAGGAAAATGGTTGGGTTTCGTTTGGTCCCAAATTGGCAGCGAAGGTTGCTTTCTCTGTTCGGAGCAGCTCTTGTTTAGACCAGGGGAGGCTGGGCTTCACTGTGTTAGGACAGTGGTTCTGAAACATTTTACTAAGGAGTCCCACCCACTGTATTGTGTCTTGTTTTGCAAATTTGGGTGTGGGATGGGTCCCCAAAAATCACAGGCCTCCTCTGCTGCTGCTGCCGCCACCACCTCCTCCTCGGCCCTGGCACCTGCAGCAGCACTCATTGACCCAGCACCAGAACTCTAGTCCTGCCCTAATGTGTAGTGGAGCCCCGATGTCTGTATGTTGGAGAGTGACCCTGCAGCAGCGACTCTTGTCCTGCGGAGCTGTGCCCGGCTCCCAGCTCCAGAGTCCCAGCCCTGTGGACAGGAGACGCTGTTCCAGGGTTAGTGTGGTGCAGGCTTGCTCTCCAACCCACCCACCCATTCCCTGGAGAACCCCTCTGCTCTGAGTCCCTGACCCCTCTGCAACCTTTCCAAGACCTACTGATGGGCTGGGACCCACAGTTAGGCTTTTATAGAGCCCAGTCCTGAGATGCCTGATCCTGAAAGTTGCTGAGCACCTTCCCTGCCTACTGAGATCTGCAGGAGTTAAAGAGGCGCTCAGCACCAAGCACAGACAGCTACGGTGATAGGGAATCCCACGTTGTTCCAGGGCAGATTGTTAACCTGGAGCCAGGGGCCTTATGAGGAGAGCAGCACTGGCCTGGGAAAAAAGGGATTTCTTTGTAAGAGAGTTTCCTAGATGCTGCTGGATGTGCATAATGGTTTCACAGCACTGTCCTTGGCTAGTCCACCTGCTCGCCATATTAGATGACTTGGCACCTTTGCACTGCTCTGGCCTGGCCAGCTCTTGCCAAGTGCGCACAACATCAGGTGTGGTCTTTAGCAGAAGGTCATTTCTGTTTAACATGCAGTCGGCACAAATACTTCAGAGCCTGATCCCGGGCTGAACACTCAATGGGATTTGTGGGTGGCCAGCATGAAGCCCTTACACATCATTGGGCTACAACCACGGGGCCCAGTCCTGCTCCCTTAATGCTCCCCTTGACTACAACACCAACTTCAGTGGGTTTGACCCTGCTCTCATTATATGCAATGATCACTGCATGCTTTTTTCCTTCAAAAAAGGACACGGGGAAATATCTGTGTATGTATGTTGTATTTAATAAGATGTATATGAAAATGGTAGAGATTGATTTGACTTGAGTCCATTGCTGCACTTTATCCGTAGTAACACACTCCACCCAGCTCAGCGGCATTTTTATCCACACAGAAGTATTTGCCCATCGGAATAGAAAGGAATTAACCACCATCTCTCCAGGACCTGCGGCTTTTTGACTTTCCAGACATATCTCCCATAAATTAAATTATTATATTTCATGCAAATGTTGCAACACAGCTTGCACTGGGAAGTCTATTCATGCATGAGGAATGGTTTGATCCAAACCTAAGAGACACCACAGTGGGTTTTTAACAGTCTGGAATGAAACTGCTTTCCAGAGTCAGGTTTGGGGTTCTCGTTTCCTCAGGGAGTTCCCGGATAGGGAAAGGGTCTTGGAGGAGGCCGTGCTTGCGTGGCTTTTCTGAGAGCCTCCTGGCTGGGATGGCAATTTCTTTTTGATCACCGGAGTTTTGTTCTTGCTTTTAAATACCTTGTTGGGGTCCAGTTTGTTCACAAAGGAGTCAGGTTCTTCCGAGAGTAGAGCTGTGTTGATGGTGATGGGCTTGTACATGTTAAACCATTGCTGAAAAAAGCAGATTACAGGGAAGGATGACATGGGGGGAGTGGGGAAACCACACATTAGAGACTTGGTGGGAAACCGCAAGAATCAACTTTGGAACATTTTAAACATATGCCAAGCACCTGCTGTCAGGAACCTGGGTCAGCTCACAGAGTTTTGTGCAAAGAGTTTTATAGTAGAGATGGCTCATAGTTGCAGAATGAGGACTGGGATATAACTTTGCCAAGGTACCGGGATGTCTGGATCAGCCCATTGTGCAAAGAAAGGCCAGAAGTGAAACCTGACTCTCCTAGTTTTCCATAGGTGTAACTCGGCAGACATTAGGGAGTTACCCCTGATTTATACCAATGTCAGAGAGAGGGCAACCAGGCTTAATTTATTTGGATTCAGAGAAGTAGCAAGTGATTATTAATACCTTGGAATGTAACTTGCCAAACAAATGAAGCTAGAATTGCTGGTCCTCTTGTGAAATAAAAAGCCTCCAATGTTCTTCTAACAGTGCAGGTTCAGTTGTGCAAACTTTCACTCAGACCTTGTGTTCACTTCTCCTGTGACTGATTTGATAATTCTGGATCACCATCAGCATTATCTAGCTGCCACCAGGAAGTTTCACTCTGCAATTTATGTTCCTGTCTTCTATTGCTTTTTCTACTACAGCCAGCTGGCTCCTGAAGCCAGGGAAAGGACTGCAGGAGTTAATAGGAAACCCTGCCCAAACCATCCTCAGTCCAGTGCACAGCATAATACTGAACAAGATAAACAGAGGGTCAATGCACACACTAAAGGGGTGGTAGAACTAAGTACTGCATAAGGGGAAGGTCTCCAATATCTGCTCTCATGAGACCTTTCCAAAAGATAGCGTTAATGAAGACTCACCACTGTAATCAGGTAAAGGTTAACAAGTCAGCAGGACATAATCGAAACGAAGAGAGAATTGATTGGTTAGGGAATGGTTAGGGAATGCATGGGGATCATTTCACACAAGGGCTAGTGAATATATGCAATACTGGGCTGGGAAAAGCTATTGCTACAGTACAATGGGTACAGCCTCAATCAATCAGGTAGGTTTTATTTAGAGTATAGCATGATGTGGAGGAAAACTGAAATGCAGAGGGCCATGATCCTGCAGTCCTCACTAGGCTGAAACTTGCTCTTGGCTTCAAAGGAAGTTTCACGTGCCTAAAATCAGGGAATGTCATTTTGCTGATAGCATGTCTGCAAATTCTGTGATAAAACAAGAAGCCACAGAACAGCTACGTGTGGCAGGGAGCAAAGGCCCTGCCAGCATGAATAGAGACAGCATGGGTCAGTGCACACAGTGTTAAGCATTGTTCTCTCCCACAGGCGCAGAGGGTGGAGTAATGAGCCAGGTTGGGACTGAAGGCCCAGTCAGAAACTCTGAGGAAAGGCAGGAGGCTATAAATGCAGCTACCTAGCAGGGAGCAGCAGTGAGAAGTACAGGCTAGAATCAGATTGTGCCTTTACTCGCAGCCCCGAGCAAGGAGCAATGTGTAACCAGCACCACCCCAGGAGTGAGTAGCCCTGGGAGATATTGGGACTCTCACTCCCCTCTCAGGCAACATTTCTTGGGGTGGCAGAGGACAAGGGGGATGCTTTGCTACAGCCTTTTGCAAGGTGCGGCACATTCCCCACTCATGTACGGTTAGCTCTGCTCAGGTGGTGCTTGGGGTGGCATTCTGCAAGGGGCGGCAGTCCCTGTGGTTTTGCCCCCAAACAGCGCGCCGAAATGCTGCCGCAGATGGCCGGGGCAGTCCGTGCGCTGTTAGCGCGGCAGACGTGTTTCCGCGGTGAGGGCAATTCAGTGGCAGCTTCTACATTTAGCTGTCCGGGGTGGCTTCAGCTAAACATAGAAGCTGCTGCAGAATTGCCGCCGCTGCGGAAACGCACCTGTTGCCCCAAGGGCACATGGACTGCCCCCGCCGCCCGCAGCGGCAATTCAAAGTAAAGCTCCTGCTCGCCTACCTTAGCCTGAGGGCTGACACCGTAGCTCGTAAAGGCATACTGCCATTGCGGGAGACCCAGGTGGGTGATCAGCAGTCGGTAGTAGGCAGTGAAGGTGTCGGTGAGGAAATGCCAGTACAGAGCTCTGTCCAGAAACCATATCTCAGTGTCTGGGGTGACAACTGGAATTGAAACAAAGGAACATGTGCAAAAAGGGCAGCATAGTTTTGAAGTTGAAGGATGAGAAGAATCATAGAAGATTAGGGTTAGAAGAGACCTCAGGAGTCATCTAGTCCAACCCCAAAGCAAAACCAACACCAACTAAATCATCCCAGCCAGGGCTTTGTCAAGCTGGGCCTTAAAAACATCTAAGGATAGAGATTCTACCACCTCCCAAGGTAACCCATTCCAGTGCTTCACCACGCTCCTAGTGAAAAAGTGTTTCCTAATATCCAACCTACACCTCCCTCACTGCAACTTGAGACCATTGCTTCTTGTTCTGTCATCTGCCACCACTGAGAACAGCCGAGCTCTATCCTCTTTGGAACTGCCCTTCAGGTAGTTGAAGGCTGCTATCAAATCTCCCGTCATTCCTCTCTTCTGCAGACTAAATAAGCCCAGTTCCCTCAGCCTCTTCTCATAAGTCATGTGCTCCAGCCCCCTAATCATTTTCATTGCCCCCCGCTGGACTCTCTCCAATTTGTCCACATCCTTCTGTAGTGGGGGGCCCAAAACTGGATGCAATACTCCAGAGGGGAATAATCACCTCCCTCGATCTGCAAGCAATGCTCCTACTAATGCAGCCCAATATGCTGTTAGCCTTCTTGGCAACAAGGGCACATTGTTGACTCATATCCAGCTTCTCCTCCACTGTAATCCCCAGGTCCTTTTCTGCAGAGTTCCCAACTGAGGTCAACTGGAGACATGCAGTGGTGTTGTGTTACTTCTGATGTTGTAAAGGATGGCTTTTCCAAAGGGGTAGGACCTAGAACCAATGTATCATGAGGAGGCAGCATGGTCTAGTGGTTATAGCTTGGGACCCAAAAATTGATTTCTAGGTTCCATTCCCAGCTCTGCTACTGATTCAGTGTATGCTCATCAACTAGTCCCTGTGCCTGTTTCCCTATCTGCAGCATGGGTATAATAATAATTATTGGCCAGAGTTTGAGACACAACGTGAGTAGTGTACATGGAGTTCCTTGGATGAAAGGCACAAGCTCAAAGCACCATTATTGCACATCTTTATCTGCTGCTCCCCCTCAGGGGAAAATGCTGATGAATGAGACTAAATGGAGTTGTCCTCACCAGGATTGCTGAGCATAGGCTGAGTTTCAAAGGGACCATTCAGTGGGGTTTGTATTGCCAACAGAATCCTGCTTTGCAGAGGATTTTCTTCCTCTTCAGAGCAATCACACTTTTCTAGAAGCAACAGCCTCCAAACAGTGTAAAATCTAAATGACACAGGATCACATTAGCGCCGTGACTCCAGATTGCTTACTTAGCCGTCTCACTAGTGTAAATCTGCCTAGAACCTTTGGGTCCTTGCCTGCGTCCACTTCCCCACGTTGCTGGGTTAGGGGATGACTCCTGTTCCTCACTCCCAGGCAGTGCTCAAGCTGGATCATTACTACTTTCATGTCTGCCTCCTAGAAATCAGAGGAGAGGTTTCTCTCTTGGGCCCATCTGGGAAACTTCCAACTAGTCACCACTTGACAACTTAGGGTGTTTTTATTAGGAACTGGTATATTAATAGAGGGGTGAGTGAATGTGTGAGTGACAGAGAGAAACCAAGGTTAAATAGACACACCGCAGATAACTACTGCTAAAAATCTCTCAGAGAGCCATGTACTTCACCATTCCCCCGAGGAGACCATCACCTGCACCCGGGCTGCAGGATATTGTCTTGGTCCTATAGCTTGGAAGTCTGGCTGGTGTTTGCAACTCTTCCAGGTGTCTGTGACAGGATCCATCTATACTACACACCACTGATGGCAGCATGTAATGTACGTGTAGGTAAAAGCTACTGTGAAAAGCAGGCTGTGTCCACACTGCGGTATGCAGCTACACATTACAGTGAAAGGCTCTGGTTGGGAGGAGACTATGGGGAAAAGCATCAGTAGCTCCCTGCTGCTGGAGCCTTTCACTGCGGTGAGGAAAAGGGTTAGGCGGGGGGGAAAGGCTGCCTTCCCCCTGCCCAGAGCCTCCCCGCTCCGCCCAGAGGGGAAAGGCTTCAGCAGCAGGGAAGCAGTGGGACACTACTCTGCTGAAAATAGCAGAGCGTCTGGGAGGCTCGGCTTGGGTGAGTGGAGAACATGTAGGGTATGTATTCGAATAATACCCATGCCCTGCAGGTGTGTCTGCATTCTATTCATCTGAGCCTGCCTCACTGGCTCCACTGCTATTTATACGCATGTGAGGGGGGACACGCGGGCGTGTACCCTACATGCCTCTGAAAGAAGGGTGCAGTGTAGATGCATCCGCAGACAGCTCTTTACCAGCTCAGCTCACATCTCTCTCGCTCTGTGGTGTGTCCTTTGTTAAGGTCTGCTAATAGGCCCATTGCCAAGATAGTTTCTAATTAGCACTGGGAGACACTGCATCAAAGCACAGGGTCTGAATCCAATTCAGTGGCTTCAAGTTCTCTGTGTTCTCTCCTTTCTGTCTCTAAGGAATGCTAAGTCTACCATCACATCCACACATGAGTAACTTTACAGCTAGGAGTGACCCTACTGAACCTTCTGGGGCTACTCACGTGTGTAAATGTTTGCAGGATCAGGGAGCTAGCCCAGTGCCTTTCCCCTCTCTGTATGCAAATATTTTAGGCAGGTAGAAAAAGCATGGAGGTTACAATGTGGACTCGTCTGTTCAATACTAAGGGGGAAATCCTGGCTCCAAGGGTTCACCCAAAATGGCACATAAGTTCAGAAGAGTAAGCACTATCCAAACACAGCCATTTATCATGACTGGGTAACTGTACTCTTTTCAGTCTTTACCTGGTTTGGTGTGCTTATAAACAAGGCAAACTTTCCCGTTCCCATTGCATGGGTCTAATTCAAATATCAGGCTACGAGAGTCAAAGTGAGGCTTTTCTGGCTGGTCTTCATTACCTTTAAAAAGAAACAAAATCACATTACAACATTTCTGGCTAGATCTTCCCTGGCCAAGTTTGCAAAGAGGCCTGAAAAAGCTATGCTTGCATCTTTTACATGTAGAGCTGTTGACATGCACTGCGCGTGCACACATGGGTGCAGGAGTTTGTACAAATACAGCTCTTGCATGCACAAACTCATGCATATGGAACACTTATGGGTGCCATTGTAGAGGCGTGTTTGAAAAGCTGGCCCATAACTTGGCTTGGAAGGATTCATTTTTATTTGGTAAATTAACAGTTATTAATTCTTACAATAAATCAAAATATTGTCAGAAACTGAAATATAGAGCGAGAAAGTTCAAAACAATTGAATGAAAAGATACCATGAGCAGTAATTTTAGTTCTATGACAATCACTATGTTCTAGTTCTGCTCATACATAAACACCCCCAGAGACCCCCTGAAGTAGTAATTTCATGCTTGCATGTAAATTCACCTGCAGTTCACAGAACTTAGATGTTCATCAATCTTATTGCCAATCGAGATATCCATTCTCAGAAACTAGGGCTTAAGGTTGTTTATAACTGGTGCTTCACTATGTATTCTACAAGTATTTAAACCTTAGAAAACCAGCTTACATGGAAATAATAGCTCAGCTGGATCATTGTGGAATAGCTGTTTTAAAATCTTTGCTATAATTATTCACACAGAACCCTGCTTATTTAGTAAAATGTTAAAAAAGCAACAACAGCCAAAACCTCACCAAAAAACCCCAACACAATTAACTATTAGGGTTTTCATGACAATCTCATAAGTAAGTTGGGATCAGTCAAGACAAATACACTGTTTAAAAAGGACAATGGAATTTTTCCTGCAATAAAAGAAAATAGATATAAATTGTTAGAATCTGCAGCTCCCCACTGAAGTTAAAGGGAGAGCTCCTTTGGGGACATAATCTGCTCTTGCATGTGCTAGGCAAATTGAGTGGAGTTGCATGTTGGTAATGAGAACAGAATCTGGCCCATTTGATTTCAGTAGCAAGAGGATCAGGATTCCCTGACAAGCAGAGAATCCAGTCAGGTTTGGAAGGAGCAAGTGCTACAGAAATCAAATAGCAATTTGTTAAGTTTTATTATTTTTCTGCAAAGAGCCACCGTTATACCATATCCTGTTAGACTGCAAGCTGGTAGAGGAAGGGAATGGATCTTTTTATTTGCCAAATGCCTAACACATCCAGATGCATCTTCCACTGCTGCTTCTTGTTTCAATGCTTTTTCCAGTGACATTTCCAGCTCTGAAGAGCTGCATTCAAAGTCAGTGTATCCAATAGGCCTATCCATCACCACGACAATTATTGCCAGCGGTGTTGATATTATACTGTAAATGTACATGCTCTTTCCAAGTTGAATGAAAAGAGGAGGCCCCAGCTAACAATTTAAGACAAGGAAAAACAAAGGATAGGGAGCAGTTTGGTTGAGAAAGGTGTGGAGACAACACAGGTGAGGAGGTGGTGTTAATGATGCTTGGTGGACCCTAAGTATCCAGTCCGTTCCTTTTCTGGAGCAGCACAAGTTGGGTCTTGTTAAGAGTGACCTGTGATTTCTCTACCTGAGCTAGCAAAGTGCAGCTTGGCCTGTTATGCAGAAATGCAGCTTATCCCTATACATCAGAAAAAAGGAGGAAAAGCACATTCTGACACTTGGGTGTACCATCATAGGTGCCATCAAGAGGACAATACCTTCCTCATCCATATCATCTTCCAGGTCAGCGAGAGTTGGTGCATTGGGTAGAGCGTACGCCGACGATCCACCAAGGCGACTTAGCTTAGAGATGCTGTTAATCACCATGGAGCCCAGTGGCATGGGGTTATCTGCAATGCACAGTGACAAGAGTGATTATTAATACACCCCAATGACAGGAGAGCAGAGGAGGTCTTTTCTTTTTGTCCAACCCCTAACCTTTCACAAAATACATAGAAATGGGCATTGCAGCAGGCCTGCAGGTTTGACAGATGTAGGCTCTGGTGGAGCAAAGCTGAGTGCACCTCAGAGAGATCACCAAGTCAGCAGCTGCCTCTCATTTGCTGCGAGAAAGCTCCAGCTTAGGCCTTGGTGCTGACTGCAGCTATAGCAGTCTGGAAGAGGGCAAGAGGAAGTGTTAGTCAGGTAATAAAGAGTTAACCTGTTCAGGGCTCTGTGGATCACTACACCTTGAATTCCACTTGAACTACGCAGCAGGCAGAGCACATGCTGGGGAAGTGTGTTCTTCATGTGACACTCCATTTCACAAGGAGATCAGCGCATTCTGCATGCACCAGCTGAAGCTAGCAGTCTCCAGCTGGAGTGCCCTGCAAGAACCCGACTTTGAGGTGGCAAAGGCCTGGATAACTGTGGTCAGGTGACTGCTTGTCATGGTATACTTCCCCACTCTGAACTTTAGCGCCCAAAAGATGGGGTACCAGCATGAATTCCTCTAAGCTCAATTACCATCTTAGTACTTGTAGCGCTGCCACCAACCAGGAATTCCAGTGCCTGGTACACTCTGGTCCCCCAAAACCTTGCCCGGGGACCCCCAAGACCCAGACCCTCTGGATCTTAACACAAGGAAAGTAAACCCTTTCCCTCACCGTTGCTTCTCCCAGGCTTCCCCTCCCTGGGTTACCCTAGAAGATCACTGTGATTCAAACTCCTTGAATCTTAAAACAGAGAGGAAAATCCACCTTCCCCCCTCCTTCTCTCTTCCCCTCCCAGACTCTCCCTGAGAGAGACAGTAATCCTAACACAGAGAGAAAATTAACCTCTCTCTCTCCCTTCCCTCCTTTCTCCCCACCAATTTCCTGGCGGATCCAGACCCCGTCCCCTGGGGTCTCGCCAGAATAAAAAAACAATCAGGTTCTTTAACAAGAAACTTTAATTAAAGAGAGAAATACAGTAAAAATTATCTTTGTAAATATAAAATGGAATAGGTACAGGGTCTTTCATCTATAGACACTGGGAATACCCTCCCAGCCTAAGTATACAAGTACAAATTAAAATCCTTCCAGCCAAATACACATTTGCACTCCTTCCAGCCAAGTACACATTTGCAAATAAAGAAAACAAACATAAGCCTAACTCGCCTTATCACCTAGTACTTACTATTTTGAATCTATAAGAACCTGTATCAGGGAGACTGGAGAGAAATCTGGTTGCACATCTGGTCACTCTCAGAACCCAGAGAGAACAACCATCAAAATCTAACAGCACACACACAAACTTCCCTCCTTCAAGATTTGAAAGTATCCTGTCCCCTGATTGGTCCTCTGGTCAGGTGACAGCCAGGCTCACTGAACTTAACCCTCTACAGGCAAAAGAGACATGAAGTACTTCTATTCTATTAACCCTTGACTATCTGTTTATGACACTGCTTCAGAGTGAAAGTCTCTCCCTGTTCCTGCTAGGCCAAGATGGAAGAAAGGGGACCCAGTTCTGCTATCACTTACACTGGAGTAACTCCACTGAAGTCAACGGAGTTAAACTGTTGTGAGATCAGAACAAGGCTCAAGGTTTGTACCTGCTAGCACAGAAATCTGTGGTACAGCTTCCACCGATCTCAACGGGAGTAGGATCAGGCCCTTCATTTAAATATTGTTAATTGTTAAAGTGCCCCACTATCACAATGGTAGCTAGGGCTCTCATCCCCCGGCCACAGTTACTGCGTGTTGTGTGACCTCTGCAAAGTTCCTTGACCACATTCTGATTTCCATCTGGTTTGACAGAATCAGAACAGTGTAAAAAGCAGGAAGCCAACTGAAGACCAGATTCATAGATTCATAGATTCTAGGACTGAAAGGGACCTTGAGAGGTCATCAAGTCCAGTCCCCTGCCCTCATGGCAGGACAAATACTGTCTAGACCATCCCTAATAGACATTTATCTAACCTACTCTTAAATATCTCCAGAGATGGAGATTCCACAACCTTCCTAGGCATTTTATTCCAGCGTTTAACCACCCTGACAGTTAGGAACTTTTTCCTAATATCTAACCTAAACCTCCCTTGCTGCAGTTTAAGCCCATTGCTTCTTGTTGTATCCTTAGAGACTAAGGTGAACAAGTTTTCTCCCTCCTCCTGATGACACCCTTTTAGATACCTGAAAACTGCTATCATGTCCCCTCTCAGTCTTCTCTTTTCCAAACTAAACAAACCCAATTCCTTCAGCCTTCCTTCATAGGTCATGTTCTCAAGACCTTTAATCATTCTTGTTGCTCTTCTCTGGACCCTCTCCAGTTTCTCCACATCTTTCTTGAAATGCAGCACCCAGAACTGAACACAATACTCCAGCTGAGGCCTAACCAGCGCAGAGTAGAGTGGAAGAATGACTTCTCGTGTCTTGTTTACAACACACCTGTTAATGCATCCCAGAATCACGTTTGCTTTTTTTGCAACAGCATCACACTGTTGACTCATATTTAGCTTGTGGTCCACTATAACCCCTAGATCCCTTTCTGCCGTACTCCTTCCTAGACAGTCTCTTCCCACTCTGTATGTGTGAAACTGATTGTTTCTTCCTAAGTGGAGCACTTTGCATTTATCTTTATTGAACTTCATCCTGTTTACCTCAGACCATTTCTCCAATTTGTCCAGGTCATTTTGAATTATGACTCTGTCCTCCAAAGCAGTTGCAATCCCTCCCAGTTTGGTATCATCTGCAAACTTAATAAGTGTACTTTCTATGCCAATATCTACGTCATTGATGAAGATATTGAACAGAGCCGGTCCCAAAACAGACCCCTGTGGAACCCCACTTGTTATACCTTTCCAGCAGGATTGGGAACCATTAATAACTAGTCTTTGAGAATGGTTATCCAGCCAGTTATGCACCCACCTTATAGTAGCCCCATCTAAATTGTATTTGCCTAGTTTATTGATAAGAATATCATGCGAGACCATATCAAATGCCTTACTAAAGTCTAGGTATATCACATCCACCGCTTCTCCCTTATCCACAAGACTCGTTATCCTATCAAAAAAAGCTATCAGATTGGTTTGACAAGATTTGTTCTTTACAAATCCATGCTGGCTATTCCCTCTGATGTTCCTTCTGAGCTGAGTACGACAAAATTTGCAGATTGAAGTCAAACTTATGCACTCATCCATTTGATGACTGACGGGCATATCTGGATTTGGACAGTACATACTGGCATTTAGGTAATCAAAACTAGATCTGATCCTAGCAAGTGCTCAGCACACAAAGTTCCCACATGGGAATCCTGCATGTGCCTGGATCGCAGGCTTAAGCCCAATGTATCATGCACAGAAATTCAGGTTGTGTTCATCTTTTATCACTGGGGCCTTCCTTGTGTTGGCTTTTGATTCCACGCAGCACTTTGTACTTCCTTGTTAATTAAAGGGTCATTTTCTACCTTAGTGATTGAATTATCCAACAACAACTGGCTAAACCCAGCAAAACAAAGGGCATAGTGGTTATTTTTCCTTCAAAATAATTTCGCTTCTGTGCTGGGAGGATTCGGTTAAGCAGTGATCAAATTAAGAGGAAGGGACTGTAGCTGCCACAGGGAAGGCACAGAAAGAATGGACATTTTAACCTAAAGGAAAAAAACAGACAGACTTACCATCAAACTTAACACTCCAGGTCATGTGGAAGCCATCACTCATTAGGTAGAAATTCTTTAAATCCTCTGGCAATACACAGGAGTTTTTCTGTAATCACAAATGCTCTTAAATGTTATTAAAGGAAAGAGGTACAGCATGCTCTGATCCAGATAATTGACTGATTGTTGAGACAGGAACATTTGCCACCCAATATCTTACTGAGCCCCAACACAACTCAAATCACACAACTGGAGAGATGCTTTCAAGTTTCTTGGATCTGTTTCCCAACACAGTTATTTGATCTAAAGGCATCTCTGGGAAAATTTCATGCAATTGGTTTACCAATTTAGCGATCACTAGCTACAGGGATATTTTAGGAGTGTCGCACAATTTTCATGACATGGCACCTTGTGTAATGAATTCACACTCCCAAATCACAGACCCAAGGTCATCAGCTAATCTACACACACAGCTTCGTCAGGGACAGCGCTTTGCCACCACTGAAACCAAACCAACCAACCAACCTCTTCCATTTGAGCTACAGGACCTGCAGTGGTATTAGGACTTCTCTCTTTCATGGACTTTCAATCACTAAAGTGTGATAGGCACATGCACGCAAATAGGTATGACATACCATCCAGTAGCATACACGTATGCTCAATGCAGGCACTATGCTCTGTGAGAAGTGTGGGATTGGGCCCTTAGACAGTAAATTCAACTCATATTTTAGTTCCCAATACTAACTGCATAACGAATTTGAAAACCAGAAGGGAATCACATCAGGAGACAGTTTTAATGAGCCAAGGAAAGATGCTGCATGAAGCTACTTACCATCACTAGAGCCCTGCATATCCATGTATATCCACATCCGCGGACCATTTTTGCGGATACTGGATTGGATGTGGACGTGGACACAACCACACAGGGCTCTACTCACCTACAGTGCCTGCCATGCAGCATCTGGCTTGGGCAGCCTGGGTGGGGGGTGCAGCATGCTCGGGGCTGGAGGCCAGTAGGTAGGTGGCAGACTGGAGTTAGGGTCGTCCAGTACCTGCTCACCGCACTGCTTCCTGTCCAGCAGTTTGGGCCCCTTGGGCAATGCCAGCATCCCCACCATGGTCTGGACTGGCAGCACTGGCCACACTCCCGGTCCGCTGGCTCCTGGGCAGAGGGACCTGTCCCCGGCCGCAGGGATTGGAGTGGGCAGGGCCCTGGTGCCTCACCCCTCCGCCCCACTGTGATGCAACATGCACTGCTGCTACTGTTGTTCATGAGCACGTGGGAGTAGCATGCGACGTGATGCCCCTGTGACGGGTTGGATCATAGAAACCACCTTGGGGACTGTCACCTGATGTGCTGAGACTATCCCCGAGCCAGTTTTCTCTGCCAGCTTGGGACTTCAGTGCCCTGCCTGGTTTGAGCCAGACACGCTAGCCTGCTACAAATGCAAACCCAGGTCTGAACCATGTCTGCCAAAAACTGCAGGCTTATCTGAAAACAGTTTAAGAAGTGTTCCCGTCTCCAACACTCAGGTACTCAACTCCCAGTCCAAACTTCAAATAAATCCATTTTACCTTGTATAAAGGATAAACTCATAAATTGTTCGCCCTCTATAAACACTGATACAGAGATATGCACAGCTGTTTGTCCCCCCCCCCAGGTATTAATACATACTCTGGGTTAATTAATAAATAAAAAGTGATTTTATTAAATACAGAAAGTAGGATTTAAGTGGTTCCAAGTAATAACAGACAGAACAAAGTGAATTACCAGGCAAAACAAAATAAAACACGCAAGTTTAAGCCTAATACAGCAAGAAAGGGATTACAGATGAAATCTCATCCTCAGAGGTGTTCCAGTAAGCTTCTTTTACTGACTAGCCTCCTTCTAATTTGGGTCCAGCAATCACTCACACCCCTGTGGTTACCGTCCTCTGTTCCAGTTTCTTTCAGGTATCCTTTGGGGGTGGAGAGGCTCTCTCTCGAGCCAGCTGAAGACAAAATGGAGGGTTTTCCAGGAGCTTAAATAGACTCTCTCTTGTGAGTGGAAACCTCTTCTTCTCTCTTATGCAGAATCCAGCTGCAAGATGGAGTTTTGGAGTCACATGGGCAAGTCACAGACTCAGAAGACTCAGAACTTTACAGGCCAAGCCACATTCCCAGGAAAGCTCAGATGTGGATTGGCGTCTCTCAAAGTTCATTGCTGGCCAAGTACTTCCATGTACTTGAATAACCCCTTCACACTATGTTGATCAAATCTGCCTCAGGTGCTTTCTACAGAAAACACTTTAAATACAAGCATAGAGCCAATGCTCATAACTTTAGATATCAAAATGATACATGCATACGAATAGGATGAATACATGCGGTAGAACATAACCTTTGCAAAGATATGTAACATGGCATATGTAGCATAAAGCATATTCCAGCTATGTCATTTATATTCATAAGCATATTTCTATAAAGCATTACGGGGTGCAACGTCACCACCCCTTCTCCTCAAGACCCTGCCCTCCCATTCATCTCTGCTCCCCCCAGCCCTTGTGAGACGGCTTGCTGCTGCGGGTGCGGATACACATAAAAGACGGCTAGCAGATCGCAGGTCAGAAGCATGTTGATTCTGGTGGATGCGGATCCACATTTTTGTATCCGTGCAGGGCTCCAACTATCACTACTCTTCATATCAAATTATTTCCCTGAAACAATAAACAAACTTTTTTTCCAAACTAGAATGTATGTTTACAGTATCACCAACTGCAAACATTCCTGCATCACGAGTCAGGCCCCCAAATCATGAGATTTTTAAAGATTATATGCTGGAGGTTCTTTTTATGTGCCTTCTGGTTTATCAAACTTTCGGGTCATGTTTTCAAGGTTTTCTCTATACTGTGAGGTGGTCCCTTCAGAGCAGGACGCTCATCGATGATGCAGTATGGGGACTGGTCCTGCTTTGAGCAGGGGGTTGGACTAGGTGACCTCCTGAGGTCCCTTCCAAGCCTCATATTCTATGCTAAGTGTTATGTAGCAGAGCACTGCAAGCTGCAGGACTGTCAATCTGGTATGTTTTCAGAGCACCAAATGCTTTTTAGAAAGAAAAACGTTTGGATTTATGTGAAAGGAAATTAAAAACCACAAGCAAATATTTAGTATCCAAAACCCATAAAACAAGGATAAATATCCGATACCTTGTATTTATCTAACCTAAAGCAAATTTAGCCACTCCTTTGCTACACTCATTTTGTGCTGTTTTCCCATCTCCACACCACAGTCCATGCCATCCATGGGCTCTGAGATGGGGCTGGGGATGAAGAATTTGAGGTATAGGAGGGTGCTCTGGGCTGGCATCAAGGGGTTTAGAGGGCGGGAAGGGGATCAGGATTGGGGCAGAGGGTTGGGGTGTGGGGAGAGGCTCAGGGGTGCAGGCTCGGGGTGGCACTTACCTCAAGCGGCTCCTGGAAGCAGTGGCATGTCCCTTCTCTGATTCCTACATGGAGGTGCGGCCAAGTGGCCCTGCACACTGCCCCATCTGCAGACACCGCCCCTGCAGCTCCCATTGGAGTGCCAGAGGGGGCCACTACAGCAGGGCCATTGAAGCACATAGAAGCTAGAGGGGGGCCATACCACGGCTTCCAGCAGCTGTGTGGAGTGGACCCTGACTCTGCCTCCTGGCTGGAGCGGGGCCATGCGGCTGCTTCCGCAAGCTGCATGGAGCAGCTCCTGACTCTGTTCTCCAGTGGAGCGCTGGAGCGGGGCAAGCCCCGCTTTCCAGTGGGAGCTCAAGGGCTGGCTTAAAATGGCTAGTGGGCGGGATCCGGCCCACGGGCCGTAGTTTGCCCACCCCTGTTCTAGAAGAATACTAAACTTTAAATGCTTTAAATTCTCCAAAAGCCTGTAACAAATGTACCCTTGTTTTGCAGACTGTTTTCAAAGCTAAATTTTTGTAATTTCACACTGCAGTGTTCAGAAGTTCTAACTTCATAACTCTAGTTGCAAGGGCAAGGACTTGGATTAAAACAACGAAGGAGGCTGGATGTCTGGAGATGATTGATGTGCTACAAAGCCTCACCAGAATACAAGTATTTACATGCTACATTCCATCGATTTAAAACACCTGTTTAATCATTTAATCTTGTTTTTCTATTAATAAACTTTTACACGTGAACAGCTCCATTGACTTCAATGGAATTACTCTCCTGAGAGAGACAAGAATCAGGACTCTGGTGATGAACCGTCTATTCATGGAAGGAGATAAGAGATTTCTGGATAGACCTGCTGCCTTAAGCCCTCCTCTTCCAGGAGGACATATCAATTGACATCTCTGTTTCCAGTCACATTCTCCCTCTTTTTACCTTCATTTTAGGAACTTCCTCAGCTAACACCCTTTCATTGCCTTCTCCAGAGGATGGGTCTGAAGACAAGTTGCTGTGCCAGAGTAGAACGTGGTCCCATTTGGGATCTTGGATATCGTCCAATGTTTTCCATGAGGGTGAGAGAAGGCTGGCTGATCTGTCAAGTTACCTTCAGTCAGAAGGGTCTGTGATTTTAAACAGTGTCTTCTTAGAGCAGAGGTCAGATAAGCCCAAATGATATGCCCAAAACTGCTTACCCTCAGCCTCTTCAACCAGCTGCATGCACCCTGCTCATCTGGTGCTTTCCAGAGTTGCAATCACCAGCCTCATAAAGTACAAAACCAAGATGCCCAATATTTGATGCGATTTTAATTTCTTTTGTTTATTGTCCATGATATCCCCAAATTACCTAGAAATAACACGTTTGATGCATGTGTCCTTCTGGGGTGGTGGGGAACTCTATCAGCTGGTAAGGTTATGTTGTCCAACATGTGTTGATTCCCACATAAAAAAGATGATTTTACATAAGGCAGTTAACTCATAATAATAATAGAATAGCCCCTTATTGGGAACAATCCCATAGATGTTAATAGAAATTAAATCCATAAGGTTCTACAAACACCACTCTAAACACAAAAAGGCACAGAGCTCACTGCATGTGAGACCTGAGCGAGGGGTGAAGGAGATGTATATAATTTTTTATGGCTCTCTAACATTGGAGATGGCCACAGGCCAATTTGTCTCTCCATATAAGTTACTACCACTTCAGGGCTGGTCTAACTCAGCTGCTGAAGGCTCCAGAACTCGTCTGGCAGCAGGGAATATCCCCAGAGCAGAGATGTTCCAGTCATGTCCTCCATGCTCTATGCAGGGGGAATTCTCAGGTGGATGTGTTTGCCAGCTTTACAACCCCTTTGCATTAGCAAAGCAGCACACATGGGTTGCAGCAGGCCTCAGTCTCAGACCCATTAAGAACAGCATTTATAAATAGCAGAGACAGAACTGTGCATCTGATTTTATCAGGAGATTATAAAACCGTATAGAAGAGAGTGCACTGGAGAACAATCCACTTTCTTTTGGGCTTTTGAACCAAATGCCTCTCGGAACTCCCTAAGCACGTCCTCTGCTGTGTCCCTTTCTGAGGCACTACACACTTCCCTGTGTGCTTGTCCTGCTTTGCAGGCTGGCATGGATCTACTGCTCTGCCTGTCCTCACCCTTCTTTGGGGCAGTCCAGAGAGAGTAGTCCTTGTGCTTCCTGGAGACCAAGGGCTGCAATGTGCCTAGCTCTTAGGTAGGTTCCCTGGCCCTATCCTGCCCTATATCACGCCCTTCCCCATTCCCTCTTTCCCACCCCACCTGCCTTCCCTCAGCCTTAGCTATGGAGCTATGATTGAGTGGGCTCATATTCAAAGGCTTTGTTATTTTAGTGACCTATAACTCAAAACTACTTGACCAACTTTCTTCAAGATTTGCAGAAAAAATTTCCTTGATGTTTAGAATGCAGTTAAATTTCAGGACAAACCATTTTTCTTAGCCTACGTTATAGAGGGAGTTAAAAACAGGGATTGTAAAGGAACCTTGTTACAACTTTACTATAGAGAAAATATTAATCTACAGTGGATTGTTTCCCCACCACTAAACTGGTGAACAGTGCCACCTAGTGGCTGTGGAAACACAATGAATGTAAAAAGAATGAGGTGTACTTATGGCACCTTAGGCCTGGTCCACACTACAGCGTTAAATCGATTTAACGCTGTACCCGTCCACACTACAAGGCACTTAAAATCGATTTTAAGGGGTCTTAAAATCGATTTCTGTACTCCTGCTCAACGAGAGGAGTAACCCTAAAATCGATATTACTATATCGATTTAGGGTTAGTGTGGGCGGAAATCGAAGTTATTGGTCCCATTCTTTTACTGAGCTACCCAGAGTGCACCGCTCCAGAAATCGATGGTAGCCTGGGACCATGGACGCACACCACCGAAGTAATGTGCCCTAGTGTGGACGCGTAAAATCGATTTTATAAAACCTGTTTTATAAAATCAATTTTATTAATTTCGATTTTACTCTGTAGTGTGGACGTGGCCTTAGAGACCAATTCATTTATTTGAGCATAAGCTTTCGTGGGCTAAAACCCACTTCACTGGATGATTAATACAAGGTTGATGCGGCTTCCATAAGTTAACTCATAGCTCTATCCTGGCTTTTTTGGTGGGCGTAGATAAGTGAGGTCTGGTGCTACGCTGTAAACGGTGATTGCGAGAGATATTTTTCTGTAATGCTTAGGAAGAGATAGGTGGAGGGGTAGCCTACAAGGTAAATTGGGTTATTTGTATGTAGAAATTAAAGAAGTTAAATCTGCATAGATGTTACTCCCGGGGGAATTCTGCCCCATTGCGCACATGCAAAATTCACCAATTTTGTTTTTTCTCCACAGAAAATACATTCTGCTGGAGAGGCGCTGCAGTTATGCCTTTCTCCCACCAGGGACTGCTGTGGTGCCAGAACAGAGGCAGCTGGCACACTGGCTACAGCAGTCAGCAGCTGGTAGGGAGGATGACAGGCTGCATTCCTCACAGTGCCCTGCCCTGGGGGCCAAGTGAGGAGCCATGGCGATATGGGTGGATAGATAGAGTGTGGCACATGGGGCTCCTGAGAGTGGGGGTCACGTAGACTGGGATTCAGAAGGGCTCGTGGGTGGGCAGACTGGAGCGGGGGCTGAATAGGAATGGGGGTGCAGGGCCACACGAGGACACATTGGGTGCAGGGACACATAGGAGAGGGGGGTGGCGGAATACATGGGGACAGGGGAGTAGGGCTGTCTGAGTGGAAGTGCAGGGACACATGAGGACAGGGGCAGATGTGCCTGACTGAATGAGAGAGGCTAGGGGTCCGTCAGGGTCTGCATGGGGGAGACTCCCCAACTCCCTAACAATCCCTTCCCCCCCTCCAAAAAAAACTGTTCCCTACTTCTCCAACCCACACCCAACAGCGCTAAAGGTTCACTCCCAGGCTCCTTCCCAGCAATTACTTCCCTCTCCCTCAACTCCACTGCTACCCCTGACTACCCCAAGCCTTTACACTGCCTTTGAGGGGTGTGGGAAATATGTTTCTGAATTGCAGATTAAATGAATTATTACTTAAAAGTTCTGTATTAATATGCTTAGTAAGGAATCCATTTGTCAAAAAAACATTTTCTGAATCTTTTTTGTTGTCTGCATTGTTCCAGGCATACTTGTGGACATATTTTGAAACAAAATTTGACAAATAAAGTATGCAGAATTTTGCTGAATTTTAAAATATTCTGCGCATTTTAATTTTTTTGGCACAGAATTACCCTAGGAGTAGCATGTGTGCATCAGTGTTTTAGATTTATGGTTGGAGTGGAGATATGGGAAGTAGAAGGTAGGTAGTTGAGGTTGAGAAGGGAAACCGATGAGTGGGGTGTAGGTGGGAGCACTGAATGACTTGATTGTACTACAAGCCTCTCTTTAATGGCCATAAAGAGCTTGGTTTAATGTCTCATCTGAAAGACAACGCCTCAAGCAACACAGTGGCCCCTAACACCATGCTGGAGCTTGGTTTCAGGGTTGATGCAGAAGAATGACAACCACCTACTGAGTCACCATCCCTACTCTCTGCAGCACTCAAGTGTCCCTTAGAGGGCTCCCATCTGAATGCATCAGTGGCCTGTTTGTTTTGTGAGATCCAACAACACTGCAATTGCAGGTGGTATGGCTGGAAGCCAGAGTACTACCTGAAAAGGAGACAGCATTGCTCCAATATGCGTCACAAACCTCAGTCTCTCTTACCTATGGGCTGAGCTGTATGTGAAATGTGGTAGCTCTGTTCAGTATCCTGCATGCATGCATAGCCTGTTGCATAGTCAGAAAAACCCCGTTACAGTGCTGTAATGAAACTACCCACCTGCTCCCAGGAAACAATAGAGTGACGTTCAGCTGGCTCCTTTTCCACAAATGTCACCTCATCGACTCCTGGAGAAGCTTCTATAAAACAAAAAGTAGAGCATGAGCACACCTTGCAGACGTGACACCAAGTGCTACAAGCTGTCTGGTTTTGTAAGCTAAGCTGATGTGAAGTTAAAGGGGAGACCTCTAACGAATACTGGGAGTAGGTGGTGATCTTGTGTCAGTACTGAGCCAATGCTCTGGCATTAGGGGGCACGGTGCTGCTGAAGATACCATCCTTTCACTGAGACGCATTAAAGACAAGGACCAGGAGCTTGATTCAAAAGACCCCATGGAAATTTCCATAAAAGCAGAGGTTCAGCACTAGTGTCCAGGCCAAACTCTCAAAGTCAGGTAATTATATTTTGCCTCTCTAAACATGCCCTGTAGTTTTAGTTGGAGAAAGTATTTTTTGCTTGACTTGAGATGTTGTGCAGTGCTGCCATGATGTGTTAAAACTGCCGTGTTCCACTTCAGAGGTGGATGCACTTCAGTGGTTAAGTGATTCTTTTAAGTGTTAAAAGACTAAGGTTCAGGAGTTGCAAGTGGCTCTTTAATGTGTCTCCCCCAGCTGTTTGCAGGACGTGATAATCAAATCACACAGTGTTCAAGTATTACCCAATCTAAGTTATTAACCAAACAGGGTGCCGAACACGGGCCCATAACAGGGAATTTTAAGAGGGACTTGGAAGGGGGCGAGGTACAACTTCCAGTCTTTAAAACCTTTAAAAACTTAACTATAATCAAAACTTCTTGACTTAAACAAAAACCCTTTCATTAACCCTGGTAACTGTAGGAGAGAATGCAAGCAGAAGCCCAGCAGCAGAGTGGAGGCTATCCTGTTTATTGCGCTCTGTGTAGCATGTATGATTACTTGCCCTGTGAAAGTATTGCATATGTGTGCATTCCATGCAAGGCGCTCCTGGCCCTCAGAGACCACGTACGGGCTTTGGAGGCCAGGGGGTGGACCTGGAGGAGCTAAGGAAGGCAGAGAGGTATGTTGATGAGGCTTTCCGGGACACTGTAGATTTGTTCTGCCTCCAGTCAGACAGCCCCTGCGCTGTTGAGGAGGATAAAAGGCCCAGGGAAGCAGAGCAATCAACGGGAGCAGAGGGAAACTTTCATGTAGTTGGGACCCTCCTTCCAGATGATGATGGGGTATCCTCTTGCACGGAGGTTACCTCTCCGGGGGAGGGAACTCCAGTCATTAGGAAAAGGCAGATGTTAATAATGGGAGATTCAATCATTAGAAACATAGATAGCTGGGCATGTGATGACCAGGAAAACCATATGGTGACGTGCCTGCCTGGTGCAAAGGTTGTGGATCTCTCGAGGCATCTAGATAGACTTATGTGTAGTGCTGGGGAGGAGCTGGTGATCGTGGTAGATGTAGGTACCAATGACATAGGGTAGGGTAGGAGGGACGTCCTGGAGGCCAAATTTAGGCTGCTAGGAAAGAGACTGAAATCCAGGACCTCTGTGGTGACGTTCTCAGAAATGCTTCTAGATCCACGCACAGGGCCAGAAAGGCAGGCAGAGCTTTAGAGTCTCAATGCGTGGATGAGATGATGGTGCAAGGAGGAGGGGTTTAGATTTAAGAGGAAATGGGGAAAATTTTGGGAGAGCGGAAGCCTATACAGGAGAGATGGGCTCCACCTAAACCAAAGTGGATCCAGACTGCTGGCACTAAACATTAAAAAGGTTCCAGAGCACTTTTTAAACTAAGAGATGGGGGAAAGCTGACTGCTGCAGAGGAGCTTGTGGATCGGACAGAGACTTCTCTTAGAGGAGAGTCTATTGATAGAGATTCTCTAGATTTTGGTCAGGAGGAGAGGATAGAAGAGGATAAAATATGGGCCAGATCAGATGAGACACATTCACATAAAAAGGAATCTGACATGTCAGAAAAGGGCAGACAAATTAACAGTGACAAGTTTTTAAAGTGCTTGTACGCAAATGCTAGAAGTCTAAATAGTAAGATGGGAGAACTAGAGTGCCCCGTGTTAGAAGAGGATATTGATATAATAGGCATCACAGAAACCTGGTGGAGTGATGACAATCAATGGGACACAATCATTCTGGGGTACAAAATATATTGGAAGGACAGAACAGGTTGTGTGTGGGGCAGGGGGGATTAGTGGCACTATATGTGAAAGAAAATGTAGACTCAGATGAAGCAAAAAATCTTAAATGAATCCACATGGTCCATAGAATCTCTATGGATAGTAATTTCATGCTCTAATAAGAATATAAAGTTAGGGAACTATTATCGACCACCTGACCAGGACAGTGATAGTGAAAACAAAATGCTCAGGGAGATTAGAGAGGCTATCAAAATAAAGAACTCAATAATAGTCGGGGATTTCAATTATCCCCATATGTACATGTCACCTCAGGATGAAACGGCAGAGATAAAATTTCTCGATATTTTAAATGACTGCTTCCTGGAGCAGCTGGTACAGGAACCCACAAGGGGAGAGGCATTTCTTGATTTAGTCTTGAGTGGAGCGCAGGATCTGGTCCAAGCGGTAACTATAACAGGACCGCTTGGAAATACTGACCATAATCTAACAATGTTTAACATTCCTGTGGTGGGAAGAACACTTCAGCAGCCCAACACTGACATTTAATTTCAGAAAGGGGAACTATGCAAAAATGAGCTGCATGGACACTTTGAAAAGACATTATAATAGAAGCCCAACTTAAATGTATACCCCAAACTAAAAAAAAAAAAACAAAAACCACAGTAAAAGAACTAAAACAGAGCCACTGTGGCTTAACAGCCATGTAAAAGAAGTATTGAGAGATAAAAAGGCATCTTTTAAAAAGTGAAAGTTAAATCCTAGTGAGGTGAATAGAAAGGAACATAAACGCTGCCAAATTAAGTGTAAAAATGTAGTAAGAAATGCCAAAAAGAAGGTTGAAGAACAGCTAGTCAAAAACTAAAAAAGTAATAACAAAACGTTTTTTAAATACATCAGAAACAACCAGTGAGACCCCTGGACAATTGAGATACAAAAGGAGCACTTAAAGACGATAAAGTCATTGCAGAGAAACTAAATGAATTATTTGCTTCAATGTTCACAGCTGAGGACGTTAGAAAGATTCCCACACCTGAGTCATCCTTTGTAGGTGACAAATCAGAGGAATTGTCACAGATTGAAGTGTCACTAAGGAGTTTTTGGAATTCATTGATAAACTTAACAGTAACAAGTCACCAGGACCAGATGGCATTCACCCAAGAGTTCTGAAAGAACACAAATGTGAAGTTGCGGAACTATTAACTATGGTTTGTATCCTGTCCTTTAAATCAGCTTCTGTATCCAGTGACTGGAAGTTAGCTAATGTAACACCAATATTTAAAAAGGGCTCCAGGGGTGATCCTGGCAATTACAGACCAGTAAGTCTAATGTCAGTACCGGGCAAATTAGCTGAAACAATAGTAAAGAATAAAATTGTCAGGCACATAGAAGAACATAAATTGTTGGGTAAAAGTCAACATGGTTTCTGTAATGTGAAATCGTCTTACTAATCTATTAGAGTTCTTTGAAGGGGTCAACAAACATGTGGACGTAGGGGATCCAGTGGACACAGTCTACTTAGATTTCCAGAAAGCCTTTGACAAGGTCCCTCATCAAAGGCTCTTATCCCATGACATCTTAATTTACATAAGAGGGAAGGTCCTTTCATGGATTGAGAACTGGTTAAAAGAAGGGAACAAAGGATAGGAATAAATGGTAAATTTTCAGAATGGAGAGGGGCAACTAGTGGTGTTCCCCAAGGGTCAGTCCTAGGACTAATCCTATTCAACTGATTCCTAAATGATCTGGAGAAAGGGGTAAACAGTGAGGTGGCAAAGTTTTCAGATGATACTAAACTGCTCAAGATAGTTAAGACCAAAGCAGACCATGAAGAACTTCAGAAAGATCTCACAAAACTAAATGATTGGACAAGAAAATGGTAAATGAAATTTAATGTGGATAAATGTAAAGTAATGCACATTGGAAAAAATAACTGCAACTATACATACAATATGATGAGGGCTAATATAGCTACAACTAATCAGGAAAGAGATCTTGGAGTGATCATGGATAGTTCTCTGAAGACATCCATGCAGTGTGCCGTGGTGGTCAAAAAAGGAAAACAGGATGTTAGAAATCATTAAAAAAGGGACAAAGAATAAGTCAGAGAATATATTGATTGCTGTTATATAAATCCATGGTACGCCCGCATCTTGAATACTGCGTACAGATGTGGTCTCCTCATCTCAAAAAAGATACACTGGCATTAGAAAAGGTTCAGAGAAGGGCAACTAAAATGATTAGGGGTTTGGAACGGTCCCATATGAGGAGAGATTAAAGGGCTAGGACTTTTCAGCTTGGAAAAGAGGAGACTAAGGGGCTTATGACAGAGGTATATAAAATCATGAGTGGTGTGAAGAAAGTGAATATGGAAAAGTTATTTACTTGTTCCCATAATACAAGAACTAGGGGCCACCAAATGAAATTAATGGGCAGCAGGTTTGAAACAAATAAAAGGAAGTTCTTCTTCACGCAGCGCACAGTCAACTTGTGGAACTCCTTGCCCAAGGAGGTTGTGAATGCTAGGACTATAACAGAGTTTAAAAGACAAATAGATAAATTCATGGAGGCTAAGTCCATTAATGGCTATTAGCCAGGATGGGTAAGGAATGGTGTCCCTAGCCCCTGTCTGTCATGGGGTGGAGATGGATGGCAGGAGAGAGATCACTTGATCATTACCCGTTGGGTTCACTCCATCTGGGGCACCTGGCATTGGCCACTGTTGGTAGACAGGATACGGGGCTGGATGGACCTTTGGTCTGACCCAGTATGGCCATTCTTATGTTCTTAGGGTGCGTTTACTCTTTAACCAATTGTAGTTGATTAAAATATTAATACTTGGTCAGTCGTTTTGCTGTGAGAATAATACATATATGTAAAAACTAAATACTTTCCTTTTAATATGAATATACATAGTAAATGAAACAATGAATTCACAGCACTGTGGCTCTTTTGGGTAATGGTGATCGATAATTTGGCTCCTGAACTTCTGAGGTCTGAGTATCACTGAGTTAAGTGATTATTTTATGAATGTAGGATCTGATCATGCAAAGAGGTTTGCTTGAGAAGACCCTTAGTCCTCTTTGGGATCCCAGTGGGACTCCAGGCTGGTCTACTTGCAGCAAAAGGTCCATAATTATTGGGCTCCTTTGGACTGAAGGGTACAGTATAAATGTAAGATACAATATCTACAGAGTGCCATCACTGGGGCTGAGAGTCTGTGGAACCTTTTCCCTTGCATTTATTCAGATTACTATTTTAATAATTAAAGGCTTCATTCAAAGCTGACTGAAATCAATGAAAAATTCTCACTGATTTAAATTGCTTTGCATCAGTTCTAAAAAGACCGCTTACCTGCTACAGGAATTAAAAACACAGTACACAAAGGTAAATTGTCACTTTGAAAACTGGCTCTGGTGTAAAAGGAAAAAATATTGGCTCCCAAAGCAGTCAATAACATTACAATCACTTTATGACAACACACAACACAGTGTGCTAGACAGGAAAGGCACCAAATAACTCTGGTCAAATTTCTTTCCCCAGTACTGAGTGATTTGTTCTAACACGGGGGTGGGCAAACTTTTTGGCCCAAGGGCCACATCGGGGAATAGAAATTGTATGGTGGGCCATGAATACTCACAACATTGGGGTTGGGGTGCGGGCTCTGGAGTGGGGCTGGGGATAAGAGGTTTGGGGTGCAGGAGGGTGCTCCAAGCTGGCATCGAGGGGCTCGGAGGGCAATAGGAAGATCATGGCTGGGGAAGGGGGTTGGGGCATGGAGAGAGGGTCAGGGAGTGCACGCACCGAGCAGTGCTTACCTCAAGTGGCTCCCAGAAGCAGTGGCATGTTCCCTTCTCTGGCTCCTACACGGGGGCACGGCCAGGGAGCTCTGCATGCTGCCCCATCTTCAGGCACCGCCCCTGTGGAGCCTGTTGCAGCATGTAGGAGCTGGAGTAGGGACATGTCACAACTTCTGGGAGCTGCGTGGTGCGTCCCCGACCCAGCTGGAGCCCTGCCGAGCGATGTGGTCCGGCCCTGACCCAGCACCCCGGCTGGAGCCCTGCCGAGCCGCGTGGTGTGGCCCCGACCCAGCACCCCGGCTGGAGCCCTGCCGAGCCGCGAGGTGTGGCTCGCGGGCCGGCTTAAAATAGCTCATGGGCTGGATCTGGCCTGCGGCCTGTAGTTTGCCCACCCTTATTCTAACAGGTGGGTCACCCAGAGTTTTTCTATCACTTTGACAGTGGCAGTCAATATAAGGAAGTTTGACTTCTGTTCAGAGTTGCTAGTCAGAAGAGTTTGCGCTACCTTACCTGATGCTTTCAAGGACAACATATATACAGCAATAACTCTAATCTGAAGTGGTATATTCCATATTCATGGATACATCCTGGACATAAACATTAGCTGTATGGAAAAAAGATATGGAGACTGACTATGGACCTAATCCTGAGGGCTTTTTTTGTTGGAGAGTTACATTTTTTTGGGGGTGTTTGCACCATTGAAGTTCATTCGCTCTGGCCAGTGCAGGGCCGCTGCCTCCAGAAGACTTTCTGCCCCTTTGCCCAGTTTCTTTTTAAATAGTTATGTGTGTGTGTGTGTGTGAAGTTAGTGCTTGCTAGATATACGTCCTCTAAATGGGGATTCTATCCTGCATTTGAAGGGGTGATATGTAGAACCTATGATCTGACAAGCCTTTTCCATCTAAGTTCTGCATGTCTTATAACAAGTTCACAGATCATATTAATGGAATAATTGTTATTTCTATGATTAAAGAAAACAGCGGGAACATTTAATTCATCTTGCACAAAGGCTCAACTGGGATGGTGGAAGATTCAATGTTGTATCAGTCACAAGAAGATGTAAAGTGATGAATGAACTGCAAGTTCTAAAGGAGTCTGTACCAAATCCAAGATTAAAAGGAAAAGAAACTGTATCTTAAAAACATGAATGTTATATTAAAAATATCCTATGGGTAAACTGAAAAGCACACTTAACAGATGTGCATAAGTATGGATGGGAGCAACATTAAACATGGAGAAGAAAAAAAAATCTGCCATGGACACCTTCTTGGAATCCAGATGGAAGAAATCAACAGGGCTACCACGTTAGGCTAATGATATAGATAAAGCTAAACAAATCCAGGAGAGAAGTCTCCCACTTAAATATTCTGAATCAGGATCACAATTATCTCTTCCATTTATTTCGCACCTTTCACCTGGAAGGTTCCCAAATCACTCTACAAACTTTATAAGAGAGACTTGATCTAATGGTCTGAGCACAAGGTTGGGAGTTGGGAATTCCCATACTATAAATTACAATTCTTGCTCTGTTACTGATTCCCCCTCTAGCCTTTGTCAAGTTACAAGTTCTCAGTAAAATGGGGTGAATAATGAAGTTCTTTCCTCACGGGGTGTTGTAGGTATTCAAGTGTGGTTCGGCGCTGAAAAGTGACTGTAAAAACCACATCGGGGTTCCACATTTTCAAATCAAGCGTGTTTAGTTTACAAGTAAGAAAATGGACAGTTTAGTTAGGTTCTTTCTAACTGCCATCCCTGAAAATGCTTTGGAGAATGAATCAAGGATGTTTCCTTCCAAGTGTCACCACCAGGCATATAGTTTCTGCAGGCTACAGTAGGCCCTGAGTGACAGGTGTGAAACCCCACTGCCCTCAAATTATAACCCCTGTAACACCTGTGAAAACTCACAGTCTTCAGCAGGTTTCAACAGAGATTGGAGCTTAGTATGCAATTCTGTATAGGAGACACAAAAAGGGAGAATTTGTAAAATGGAGACCACAGCGTTTACCTGAGTAAGCTCCCCCAGACAGTATGTGCAAGCGTGCCTAGTTTTAAGGAAATACAACCACCTTCCCCACAATAAAAATGTTCCACTAACTCAGTGGCTCTCAAACTTTTTTACTGGTGACCTCTTTGAGTGCAACCTCCCCCGTATAAATTAAAAACACTTTTTTATATACTTAACACCATTATAACTGCTGGAGGCAAAGTGGGGTTTAGGTTGACAGCTCGCAATCCCTGATGTAATAACCTCGTGACCCCCTGAGGGGTCTCAACCCCCAGTTTGAGAACTCTTGCACTAACTCTACAGAGGTAAAAGGCTCATCGCTGCTCTTGTGCCATTTTATGCAGAATAATCATCTGTGACTTTTATGAGCCCTTCAGAGGGTGAAGGAAAACCAAAAGAACAAGACACTTTGTATTGTTCCGAGCCCCTGAATAAGGCATCTTCAGAATTCAAGTATCCTTTGTTATCTGAAGGTTGACTACAAAAGGTATATAACACAAACTCTCTATAGGAAAAAAAAATAGGATTGTCTTGTTAAATTGTTGCAATTTTAGCATTCAGCAAAGGAACCACATTAAAATCTTGAAAGTGTGGAAAAAGTAGCACTACACTGCTTATGACAACACAAATTAGAGACAAGTACAAAGAGAAGAGGGGAAGATCTATTCCCTAGAACTAGGAATGACTTTCAGAATGAAAGAACTAGACGGTTTAGAGGTGGAGTAGAGAAGCCTCTGCTGGGATCAAGAGTGCCATTGCAGTCAACCCCTCAACCCGCACCCGGATCCCCCACTGAGCTGTCCGCACCCAGATTGCCCCACACAGAACTCTCTCAACCGACACCCACATCCCCCCACACTAAGCCCCCTGGGATCCTGCCTTTCTGAGCCTGCCTGCCCATACCTGGTGCACTTGGCACAGAGGGGCAGGGCCCTGGGGTGTTTCTAGGACAGGCCCGGTCCTTGCGCTGTGTCAGGGTTCTGTGCAGCCTCATTGCTGAATCTGTGTCCGGCGGTGGGGGGAGCGGGGAGCTGCACTGTGATCTCCCACCTCTGTGCAGCCAGTGGCCTGTGCTTCCCAATGCCATGCGAGCCTCCACATTTATTTGAGAAATAAAATTTGCAGAATTTTAAAATATTGTGCATAGAATTTTTAAATTTTTGGTGCAGAATACCCTCACAAGTAATCGGATTTAGTCACCAATTAGACATGATGTGATCTGACAAGGAAAAATTTCCGGAGGAGTGAGTATACTAGACAGCTGCTGAGAGTTACCACAACAATTACTCATGAGAGATACATGTCAGAATCATGTATATCTCATATGAGAAAGAAAGTTAAGGAAAAAAACCAACCCCTCTAACCTCAGTTCTGTGCACTTTCTCCAGTACTTCTAACCCCAAGCTTTCAAAAACTGAAATTTTAAACCAATCATATATTTTTAAAAAAAAATCAGTTCTTTTTCCTTTGTCTTCTGGTTTCTAGTTTCTTCCTGTGCACCATGTGTTGTAGGTCCAGTTAGTCAACTGGGACTGCCTCTGCTTGGGGTACTGTAGCTCACCCAAAGCTACATTTCAAGGGTAGGGACAAATACAGCCCCCTGACTGGACCTCTCATACAGCACCATGAATCTGCCAAGGCATGGAATTCATAGAGTCTACAGCCAGTGGAGGACTTCACAGAATTAATTACTATTTGAACTAGAGCATTCCTTTTAGAAAATCCAATCTTGATTTAAAGATTTCCACTGATGGATAGTTTATTACAGGGGTTGGCAACCTTTCGGAAGTGGTGTGCTGAGTCTTCATTTATTCACTCTAATTTAAGGTTCGCGTGCCGGTAATACATTTTAATGTTTTTTAGAAGGTCTCTCTCTACAAGTTTATATATAATATAACAAACTAGTGTTATATTGTAAAATAAACAAGATTTTCAAAATGTTTAAGAAGCTTCATTTAAAATTAAATTAAAATGTTGATCTTACACCACCAGCCCACTCAGCCTACTGCTGGTCTGGGGTTCTGTTCACCTAGGCCGGCAGTGGGCTGAGTGGGGCCTGTGTCCAGGATCCCAGATGGGAAGGGTCTGGCAGCCAGAACCCCAAACCGTCAGCGGACTGTGCGGGGCCAGCAGCCAGGACCCCAGACCAGCAGTGGGCTAAGCAGCTCAGCCTGCTGCCGCTCAGGGGTTTCATCCGCCGGCTCCTGCCAGCTGGGATCCCAGCTGCCAGACCCACTCAGCCCGCAGCCGGTCTGGGGTCCTGGCCCTGCCCACATACAGTGGGTACCTACCTTCTCCCTGGGTCTGGCCCATTCTCTTCCTCTCTCTGCACTGAGCTGAGGGTGGGAGTGGACCGAGCACAGGGCTGGGGGTGAAGGGTCTGGCCAGGAGCTAGAATCAGAGAGGGGGCTCAGGGTTGGGGCAGGAGGTTTGGGTGTGGGGGCACTTACCTGGGCAGCTCCCATGTGGTGTGAGGGGTGCAGGTGGGAATGTGACACCTGTTTGGTGTTCAGGGTGGGGGTGGGGATGTGCGGGGTGCATGGGATGTGTGGGGGCTGGGGATGTGGAGGGTGCAAGAGTCAGGGCAGAGGATTGGGGGCATGTGAGGGGGTGCAGGTGTCAGGGTAGGGGGCTGGGTATGTGTAGGGGTGCCAGAGTCAGGGCTGGGGTCATGGGGGGGGGGAGGTGAAGGAGTTAACAGAGGGCTGGGTGGTACAGGGCTCAGGGCAGAGGCCTGAGGGTGTGTGGGGGTGCAGAGCTCAGGGCAGAAAACCATGTGTGTGTTTGTGTGTGTGTGAGGGTGGGGTCAGGGCTCAAGGCAGGGGGCTGGGTGACTGCCTTCCCCCAGAACCTCCAACCCCCCACCGCTCCTTGTCCCGACTACCCCCTCCTGGGACCCCACTCCCTATCTAAGCCTCCCTGCCCCTTGTCCCCTGACTGCCCCCCTAGGACGCTACCCCTTACCTGTCCCCTGACTGCCCCTACCCTTACCACACCCCCTGGACTCCCATGCCTATCTAACCGCTCCCCGCCCCGACAGGACCCCCAGAACTCAGGACCCATACACCCCCTCCCCCGCTCCCTGCCTGCCCCAACCCCTCTCCACACCCCTGCCTCCTGACAGCCCCCCCCAGAACTCCTGACTCACCCAACCCCCCCAGCTCCTTGTCCCTTGACCACTCCCTCCAGAGACACCCCCTACCCTAACTGCTCCCCCAGGATCCTTCTTGCTCCCTGTCCCCTGACTGCCCTGACCCCTATTCGCTCCTCAAACAGACCCCGGGACCCATGCCCCATCCAACCCCCCTGATCCCTGACTGCCCCCTCCAGGAACCCCCATCCCTAACCACCCCACCAGGATCCCACCTCCCCATCCAACCCACTCTGCTCCTTGTCCCTTGACTGCCCCCACCCCTTACCCAACCCCTCTCGACCCCCTTACCATGAGGCTCCCTGCTCATCTGGAGCCCTGCTGTCGCCACGCGCACAGCACAGCCCAGCTGTGCCCCGCCCCTCAGAGCGATGTGAGCGCAACAGCAGGGCTCTGGATGAGCGGGGAGCGTCTTTACTTCTCCATGGAGCCAAACGCTGCCCTGCGGGAGTGCGCAGCCCCAGCCCCCAGAGCGCTGCACGCGCAGCAGCAGGGCTCTGGGGAAAGGCGGGGGAGAGGCTGGCAGCTTGCTGCGCTAAGTCGGTACTCCGGCCCGGGACCGCGGACCCCGTGGCTTGCTGCGTCGGCAGGATTTTTAATGGCACGTGGAGTCCCAGTAGGCAGCCGCGTGCCATTAAAAATTGGCTCTCGTGCCATAGGGGTGGCCGACCCCTGGTTTATTAGAACCCCAGTAAATAATTCCAGTGGTTAGTTACTCTTACTGCTAAAAATTTACACTTGGTTTTCCAGTTTGAATTTGTCTAGCTTTGACTTCCAGTCATTGGATCATGTTACACCTTCCTTTGCTAGATTAAAGAGACAGTTATCAAATATCTGTTCCCCACACAGGTTCTTATAAACTGTGATCAAGCCACCCCTTAAAGAGAAGGTTAAGCTAAATAGGTTGATCTCTTTGAGTCTCTCGCTATAAGGCAGGTTTTCCAATCTGCAAATCATTCTCATGGCTCTTCTCTGACCCCTCTCCAATTTATAAACATCCCTTCTTGAATTGTGGGCACCAGAACTGGACACGGTATTGCAGCAGCGGTAGAATAATTTCTCTACTCCACTCTGAGATTCCCCTCTTTGTTCATCCTAGGATGACATTAGCTTTTTTGGCCACAGCCTCGCACTAGGAGTTAAGGGCATTTAGTGCTGGGTGCTCTTGGGTTTAAAACATAAGGCACGTAAGTCAGGGTGAGCTTTTAGGGGCAAGGCCCATCTGTTGCTGTGTGTCATGGAATCATAGACTATCAGGGTTGGAAGGGACCTCAGAAGGTCATCTAGACTCACCCGCTGCTCAAAGCAGGACCAATCCCCAGGCAGATTTTTGCCCCAGATCCCTAAGTGGCCCCCTCAAGGACTGAACTCACACTCCTGGGTTTAGCAGGCCAAAGCTCAAACCACTGAGCAAGCCCTCCCCCCTGGTCCCACCCTAGGGCCCCAGCTGGGTTTTGCCACAGACCCCAATAATACGAGGCTATGGGTATCGTGGCTGGCAGGCAGGATGTGCCCATGTAGCTGCCATGGAGCTCGTAGGCAGGGGTGAAAGTAACTTAAAGGACTTGCCAGTACTCCAGAGTCCTGCGGAGGGGGAGGGGCCTCAACCAGAAGAGGCGTGGCCTCTATCAGAAGAAGTAGGGCCTTTAAATCCTGGGACTTTTAAATCAGGATTTAAAGGGCTCAGGGATTCAGCTGAAGCTAGGGGCTGGGCCCTTTAAATCACCCCCGGAGCTACCAGCTGCAGAGGCAGCTGGGAGCCCTGGGGTTTGGGTAGGAATGAAAGTAATTTACATTTCTTATCCATATGGTCCAATCGCAAGCAACCCACCTCTTCTACGTACTTCATGGATCCCTCCCATTGCATGACATAGAGAAAACAAAGCTACTATTACTACTAACAGTACTGTCTATAATAAAACTTTACTATTGGAATAAGCCTGAAAAAGTGAAAACTCACTGTCACATTTTTCTCCATGTCTTCCCTCCTCCTCCAGCCAGGCTGGGGACACTAGGCACCATGCTTTCTTCCTGCCTGGCACTGAGCAGCAGCTGCAGGGGCTTCCCTCTAGCTTGCAGTTTGCAGCAGGGAGACTGGCTGAGGGAGGGAGAAGCCTGCCTCCTGCATAAGAACAGTTTAAACTCAGCTGTTCCCTGCGCGGTTCAGTAACATTTCAAAGAGGATCAGCAAGCAGTTTGGACATCTCAGCCATGATCCTCTGCTGGGGAGGGAATGGGATAGATTTGAACTTGACAATGATTCCTGATTTTGATTGTGTTTTTTGTGTATAGGAGATCCCCTCATCCCAGGAGCAGAAAAGAACTGCCCCTGCCATGGTCACACACACCCTCCCTTCCCCCCCCCCCAAACAAAAACTGGGAGTGAAATTAACAAGGATGCCAGAAACAGCTCCTAACTCTGGGCACTGAACTGCACAGGGAACAGCTGAGTTTAAACTGTTCTTATGCAGGCAGCAGCAGCAGGCATCTCAGCCAGTCTACTCCAAGCTAGAGCCTAGAGGAAAACCCCTGCTGGGGGAGTGGGGAGGAATTCAGAGCCTTGTCTGCAGCCTGGCTGGAGGACAGGGAGGGAGGAGACGAGAAACCAATGTGACAGCGAGTTTTCCCCTTCCACCTGCTTTTGTTAGCTCAGGATTTAAGCTGTGCAGCCAAATGCTTGTATTTGTTGTGTATATTGGAAACAAGAGCCCCTCATCTCGGGGGCAGAAAGGCAAACACACCCTCCCCTCCCCCCAGCTACTGTGAGTGAAATTAACAAGGAGGCTAGAAACCACTCCTAGCCCCGGGGGCTGAGCCATCAGGGAACAGCTGAGTTTAAACTATTCTTAGGCAGGGAGCAGGCTTCTCTCTCCCTCCCTCGGTCAGTCAGTCTCCTTTTCTTACCGGTCCTCCGTCCGTACCGGCCCCCTCCCACCTCTGCTCGCAGGCAGCCTGTGAGTCCCACCGCCAGCCCCACCCCCATGGCAGGGCTACTTCGATGCCAGCCCGGCCGCCGTTTCCCTGCCAACGCGCCAGGGCCGTTTCCATGCCAACGCGGCGACCCAGGGCTGCTCAGAGCCCGTGGCCGGTCCCTCCCTCGCTCACCTAGTATCCGGATGACCCCCAGGGTGAGCCTGTCCAGAGAGGGCTTGAGGCTGCCGTAGGGCTTGTCCTCCATCCTCAGCACGCCCCCTGCCCAGCTCAACCCCTAGACAGAGAGCGGGGAACGGAGTGAATTTGTCCCCGCTCGCGCCCCGTACCGGAGACTGCGCAGCGAGGAACTCTCGCGTTTCCATCCTAGGTGACGGACGGGCCGTTGGGAGCGGTGCCTCCTGGGATTTGGAGTTCGCAGAGAGCGGCTTTCCCTGGGCCAGAACGTAGGGAGAAATACAGCTCCCAGAATGCGCCGCTCTTCCGGGTAACCGCACAGACCCTCCCGTGGCTTGGCTTCGCTCGGCTGTAGCAGGACCAAGCTGGGGTCGGGGAGCCAATGGGCTGCGAGCGCTGGGGGCGGCGGGGGTACTCTGGGAGTGGCGGTTGTTTCAAGATGGCGGATGTGGCTGCTGGGCCCGGAGGAGCCGTGTACTGGAGCAGGGACAGTATCCTTCGCGGAGCGCTTAGGCGGCAGCAGAGCAGCGGCCGGGCGGGGCTGAGTCTGTAGGAGGCTTGAGGGTTGGGGCTGAACCTGTAGGAGCCCGGGATGTTGGGGGGCAGGGAGGTTGAGCCTGTGCCTGTAGGAGCCCGGGATGTTGGTGGGTGGGGGTTGAGCCTGTACCTGTTGGAGCTCGGGATGTGGGGTGGGGGGGTGTTTAAGCCTGTGCCTGTAGGAGCCCGGGATGTTGGGGGTCAGAGGGGTTGAGCCTGTGCCTGTAGGAGTCCAGGATGTTGGTGAGCGGTGTGTGTGTGTGTGTGTGAGCCTGTGCCTGTAGGAGACCGGGGTGTTGGGGGTCAGAGGGGTTGAGCCTGTGCCTGTAGGAGCCCGGGATGTTGGGGGCAGGAGGGGTTGAGCCTGTACCTGTAGGAGTCCAGGATGTTGGTGAGCGGTGTGTGTGTGTGAGCCTGTGCCTGTAGGAGACCAGGGTGTTGGGGAGGGAGGTGTTGAGCCTGTAGGAGACAGGGGTTTTGGGAGGGGGCAGAGCCTGTAGGAGACTGGGGTGTTGGGGCTGAGCCTGTACCTGTAGGAAACTGGGATTTTGAGGGGCAGGGGGAGCTGAGCCTGTAGGAGACTGGGATGTTGGGGGGTGGAGGGGGTTGAGCCTGTGCCTTTAGGTGACAGGGTTGTTGGGAGGGAGGGGTTAAGCCTGTAAGAGACTTGGGTGTTGGGGGGCTGGTGGGTGGGCTGAGCCTGTAGGAGACTTGAGTGTTGGGGCTGAGCCTGTGCCTGTAGGAGACAGGGGTGTTGAGGGCCCGGGGGGGTGGGGGGGGGCTAAGCCTATGCCTGTAGGAGACAGGGGTGTTGGGGGTGGGGGACTGAGCCTGTAGGAGACAGGGGCGTTGAGGGGTGGGGGGGGCTAAGCCTATGCATGTAGGAGACAGGACTGTTGAGGGTGGGGGACTGAGCCTGTAGGAGACAGGGGTGTTGGGGGCTCAACTTGTAGGATGGTCCAGTGGTTAGGGCATTAGATTGTGGGAGACCTGGATTCTATTCCCTGCTCTGCCACAAACATCCTGGGTAACTGGATAAGTTACTTAGGCTCTCTGTGTCTCAGTTCCCTGGGTGTAAAGTGGGGATAACGCTGGTGTGCGTGTGTGAGGATAAATACATTCGAGATTGTGAGGTGCTCAGCTACTATGGTGATGAGGGCCATATAAGTACCTAAGGAAGGAGAGACAGAGACTGAGGGCCCTCTGCACATGGGGAGGTGCACACAGATTGTGTATGTTTGTGTGTAGAGACCATGGGGTTGTTTCATCTCATGGGGTGGAAATATAGGAGTCAACCTGGGCTGGGAACAGTGTCCTGTCCCAGCCTGTCATGTATGGATGGAATTGGAGGAGTATCTCAGCCCATCTCGGCACTGGGAGTGGGCACGTGTGTACATGGTTGTGCACTATCTCAGTAGGCGTGGATATGAACTGTTCTGCGGACATTTGGTAGGGAACACGCAGACTGGGAGGTGTCTCAGCTTGGAAGGGTGCTGCTGTTCTGTAATACAGTGAATGTCCCTTGCAGGTGGTTTTGTTGGCTCATGCACCATACCTAGTGCCACAGCACTGCTGCTTTATAGAAATGTTGGTTGTTGCCGTGACATTGTTATTTTAGTCCAGGCTCTGCGTGGTGGGGAAAAAGTTGTCCAATGGGCATCTTGATCTTAGCTGAGGCTTCTTGGATCAAGATGGTACAGCGACTTCTTGTCTCCCCTGTGGACCACTGCATTCAGCATGTGCAATTGGCTACATTTTTCACAGCTCTCGGCGAGTTGCAAGTGTCGCTGTTTATCTGGGCAGAGTTTATGTGGTGGTGGTGTAGTTGTGTCGGTCCTAGGATATTAGAGAGACAAGGTGGATGAGGTAACATCATTTATTGGACCAACTTCTGTTGATGAGAGAGACAAGCTTTCAAGGTACACAGAGCTCTGCCTCAGGACTGGGAATGAGAATGATGGTTTGTAAATATTTGCAGTATTTGAGACTCAAACGTTGCAGACAAAGAACATGAAAGAGAGACAATTGAGGAACTGTTGTAATTGAATTTCATTGTGACAAGAAAAACGGGAAAAAGTAAACAGCGTAAATAGTGATGCAAGTTGGACTTCTGCAATTCTTTCAGTCAAAGGTGGGCTTAATTATTTATTTTGCAAACAAACATCTTTACCTCTGCTTACCAACACTGTCTCTTTAAAGAGACAAGATAGGTGAGGTAATGTCTTTTATTGGTCTAACCTCTGTTGATGAGAAACAAGGTTACACGTCACATGAAGAAGAGCGCTGTGTAAATTCAAAAGCTTGTCTCTCTCACCAACAGAAGTTGGTCTAATGACAGCTGTTACCTCACCCAACTTGTCTCTTTAATATCCCGGAACTGACACTGCTACAACAAAACTGCATACTGTCTCTTTAAAGAAGAGACTCTAAAGGCCACACCCTGCTCTGGATTCTGCTTTTTTTTGTGCTCTTATCTTTAGACTAATTTATATGGGGCAGGGATTTTGGCTCTGTAGGCACTACTGTAATACAAATAATATGTTGCCCAGTTCCAGGTGCTTTTAGAGGGCTAGATATAGTAAATTGTATTTATGATTGTGACAACCACTTATTTGAATATTTCTGAAATAGCTTTATTCACAAATAACTGCCTGAAACCAAATCTAAATCTCCTGCCTAAACAAATACATGAAAAGTCCCTAGACATTCAACTCTCATCTATCCTTTGAGGAAAGATCAGCTGAGAATGACCAACTTCCTTTTAAATCTTTGTTTCCTTTTAGCTTAACGGTCTTAGTCATATACCTTGTGCACTGTGTAGTCTGTTGTGGTATGTGGTTCAGTGTCAGTGTGACTACATACATAAGTCTCAGCAATTTGCCTTCGCTGTCTGTCCTAAGAGATTCTTTCTATAATGTTAACTTTAGTCTAGTTCAAATAAATATTGTGTTGCTTCATTACCTTAATACTTGGAGTTGCAACTGGGTCTGGTCCTGTGAATCTTTTGTAAAGATGACCTCTGAGATGATCTTTAGATGAAAGCTAGTACATACAGAGTGCATATGTTAGTAAGTGTCTTCTTTCAAAATCGGCATTCATGTTTTGTTCTGGTCAAGTTTGTCCTGCAATAGATGCTTTCTAAATGTTGGAGACTCATAAAAGGCGTCGGGTCAATAATTTTTTTTGCAAATCACAGATTTAAAGGTGCATTTTCATATTTTTTTTTGTAGATCTCAGCTTGGACTTCTTTCTCTTTAATTTGTTTTCCTTTAATGAAATTGCATACAGTTTCTGATGAAGAACAGCCAGTGGTGTATGTGCCAGGTATGATTTCCTAATAGTTGTAAATGACACTTTGTCAAGTGAAACATTGCTGTGATTTTTCAGTTTTGTATTTTTCAATTGCACATGAGACATAGAACCTGCCTGTGTTGGGACATAAAAGATTATAGTAGAGGATCTATGGCTCACTGATTATAAAAATATACGGTAGAAGATGAGTTGTTTTAGGGACTCATTCCGATGTAGTCGTAGGGCACAGTTCTGTCTAATCTGTGGTGTAGGCTGAATCTTAATTGTGTCTCTGGCCATGTCTACATCTAAAATTTTGCAGCGCTGGTTGTTACAGCTGTATTAGTACAGCTGTATAGGGCCAGCGCTGCAGAGTGGCCACACTTACAGCAACCAGCGCTGCAAGTGGTGTTAGATGTGGCCACACTGCAGCGCTGTTGGGCGGCTTCAAGGGGGGTTCCGGGAACGGGAGAGCAAACCGGGGAAGGAGACCAGCTTCGCCGCGGTTTGCTCTCTCGTTCCCGGAACCCCGAGCAAGCAGGTCTCCTTCCCTGCGGTTTGCAGGGTGGCTCCGGGAACGCGAGAGCAAACCGCGGCGAAGCTGGTCTCCTTCCCCGGTTTGCTCTCTAGTTCCCGGAACCCCGAGCAAGCAGGTAAGGAGAACCGCTTGCTCGGCGGTTCGGGGAACGAGAGAGCAAACCGGGAAAGGAGACCAGCTTTGCCGCGGTTTGCTCTCTCGTTCCCGGAGCCACCCTGCAAACCGCAGGGAAGGAGAACCGCTTGCTTGGCGGTTCGGGGAACGAGAGAGCAAACCGGGAAAGGAGACCAGCTTCGCCGCGGTTTGCTCTCGCGTTCCCGGAGCCACCCTGCAAACCGCAGGGAAGGAGACCTGCTTGCTCGGGGTTCCGGGAACGAGAGAGCAAACCGCGGCGAAGCTGGTCTCCTTTCCCGGTTTGCTCTCTCGTTCCCCGAACCGCCGAGCAAGCGGTTCTCCTTCCCTGCGGTTTGCAGGGTGGCTCCGGGAACAAGAGAGCAAACCGCGGCAAAGCTGGTCTCCTTTCCCGGTTTGCTCTCTCGTTCCCCGAACCGCCGAGCAAGCGGTTCTCCTTCCCTGCGGTTTGCAGGGTGGCTCCGGGAACGAGAGAGCAAACCGCGGCAAAGCTGGTCTCCTTTCCCGGTTTGCTCTCTCGTTCCCCGAACCGCCGAGCAAGCGGTTCTCCTTACCTGCTTGCTCGGGGTTCCGGGAACGAGAGAGCAAACCGGGAAAGGAGATCAGCTTGATTACCAGAGGCTTCCTCCTTCCACGGAGGTCAAGAAAAGCGCTGGTAAGTGTTTACATTGGATTACCAGCGCTGGATCACCAGCGCTGGATCCTCTACACCCGAGACAAAACGGGAGTACGGCCAGCGCTGCAAACAGGGAGTTGCAGCGCTGGTGATGCCCTGCAGATGTGTACACCTTCAAAGTTGCAGCGCTGTAACTCCCTCACCAGCGCTGCAACTTTCTGATGTAGACAAGCCCTCTGTTAAAGACTTGAACATCTCTAAATGCTTGAACATCTCTTAGCTAGTTTTGGGGCAAGATGAATTAAATGCAGATCAATCCAGTCTATAATAAAAGATGGAACTGTTGTACATTTAGTTTAGATGGCTGTATTAATTGTCCCAGAATTTATAATCATATTAACTGTTTTCAAACAGCGAGCCTTAAAACAGGTATAACAAGGTTGTGTCTTTGCCTGATTCTAAAATATATGCATGTAATACATAACACGAGCAAGGTGTGTGTGTGTGTGTTTGTGTTGATGGAATTGGGCTGCAAACTGCATTGAGAAACCATGTGATCGAGGTTTGGACCAGCACAGTTGACATTACTTTTTTTTTTTGTATAAAACTCTAGTTATGCAAGGTAGAGGGCCTATGTTACAGCGGAATTAAAACATGGCTGAATGTGATTGTAGCTAGTATGGCTCAAGCCCAGGTGATGACAGGGCCTAACAGTCTGTGACCTGGAAAGGAAAGTTTGTGATATTAGGATAACTTTCTGGATTTACAGTAGAAATAGTTCATAATGCAGACAAAAAAAATCAGACAACTTTAGGAACTCTGTCCCCTCTAAATGGGGGTGAAGAGTGGGATGGAAGAGAGGAATTCACTTTTGAAATCTCCACCCAAAAAATAAATATACCAAGTTTGCTAATATAAGTGAGAAATATTTAAAACTGCCTGGTACCTCTGAACAGTGATAAAAATTTGGTTCTTAGGGTTCTAAGGACCAAAGACCTGAGTCGTCAGAGCTTACTACATAGCTACTGGCAGTGGAGCTGAACTAATGTTAGCAATAGTGAAAATCTCTCTAGTGTTCACACAGTAGTCAGGGTGCTAACCTAGGACTTGGGAGGCCTGGGCTGAATTCCTTGTTCTGCTACAGACTTCCTTTGTGGCCCTGGGCAAGTCATTTAGCCTCTCTGTGCCTTGCTTCTCTCTCCTTCAGGTAGGGTTAATGGCACTTCTCTACCTCTCAGGAGTATTGTGAAGATAAATACATTAAAGATTGTGAAGCATTTTGAGATATACTGGTGAAAAGCTCCCAGATAAGAACCGGGTATCGTGGTTACCCATAAGTTTGACATGAGGAACAAACAGCATTAATCTTGGGCAAAAATATACAGCAACAATATGTATGTAGGCTTGGCAGAATTCTTTTTTTTTAATAATTTCAATGGATAATATCACTTTCTATTTTTAAGCATTTTTAGATTTTTATTGATAAATTTTCAGAGTTGTGAGTAATTATGGAGGAGTCAGACACTAGTTAATGACAGATGTTGAGATTTGAAAAGTTAGTTTTATAATTGTTAAAACACAAATTGTCAACATCACATATAAAAATATACAAAGTAAATACCCTAAATCGAACTGAGTTTTCAAGCAGCATTTTTTTGACTTTGCCTCTGTACGTTTTTATTATTGTCAATGGAAATATTTTTTCATTTGTGTGTGTGTACAGTGAAATTGACATTTACCAATTAAAAAATCGAATGCTTCCAAGACTAAATATCTGTAAAATGTGAAACATTAAAATATGTCACGTGAGCGGTGACATTAGCCTTATTTGTGATGCCTAGTTAGTCCTTATTTACGGTGTTATTACAGAAGGACCTTTGGTTTGTACTTTGGTTTGTGCAGTCATAGGACAGAACTAGCAAGTGTGTCCCAGTCCATAGGTTATTTTGGGAGCATTTACAGAGTTTATTTGGAAGCGTCTGTGATAGGCTCTTGGGGGGTGGGGGCGTGTAAGAGCAAACTAAGAATCTCCTCTCAATGTCTGTTTGTCTTCCTCCTATAGGCATTTCTGCTGAAGGAAATTTAAGAACAAGATATGTGGTAAAGGGTCGAAAAAGCGAAGCTAAGCTGAAGGTCCCTGGAGCTGCTCCTTCTGCTTCCATGGATCCATTGAAAAGCACAGGAGACCCAGCAGGGCAGCAGGTCAGCAAGCATGAACTTTTCTTATTCTGAAGAGTTCAGACAAATAGTAGAAAAAGTTGTAGCTAATCATTACGTATCACTGATTTTTTACGCCACTGAAAACTTGCATGATGTACTCTCTACAGCCGCACATTCACGAATTGTCTAAATCTCCTTGTTTCTTTCTTCACAATATCTTTAAGATCCAGCATTCCTGTTACCACACAGCTAAAACTCTCATCTAGGCCTTGTGTTCTGACTACCACATCCCCCTCCTCCTGTGTCCTTAACCAATGCCACCTTGCCCAACTTATGTCCATTCCAAGTGCTATTGCAGAGACTGTTTTGCTGGCTCACTGCTTCAACCACATTCCCCCTCCCACTTTGCATCCCTCTGCTGGTTCCCTCTTTTCCACATCAAATGATAACTAAGGCTAAGATTTTTCCCCGGTTATTGTTAGTAAAAGTCATTAACAGGTCACAGGCAGTAAACAAAAATTCACAGAGCCCCTGACCTGTTTGCTACTTTACTAAAAATAACCAGGGCCAGGGTTAGGTAGGGGGAAGGAATGGAGTCCCAAGGGGGGAGGGACTGACAGGCCGAGCCCTCCACCATGGCAACGGGCATAGCCCTGACCCCAGTGGCCGCAGCGGGGGTGCAGCCATGGGGGACATTCAGCCCTTGCTCGAGAGCTGGCTCAGCTGTGGGGCAGGGGTGCATGACCCGACTGAAGCCCCTGCCAAGCCCCGGCCGCCGCGGTGAAGGACACATACACATGTGGCCCTGGGAAGTTGCAAGGGGGCCCCAGCTGCAGCTTCTGGTGAAAGCTGCTGGGTTGGGGTGCACGACACTAGCTGCAGCCCCACCAAACCCGGGACACCATGGGGCTGTGGTGTACGGCCCCAGCTGCAGCCCCCAGAGGAAGCCACGGGGCTGAGTCTGCAGGGTCCTTGTTCCAGCCCTGCCGCCGCCTCTTGAAGCCCTGGAAGTCACGGAGGTCATGATAACTACTTGTTTTCACTTTAAAGGCCCTTCATGGCCTATCCCCACCCTACTTATCGCTACTTATGTGCATTTGAGCTTTTGACTCCTGCCTGCACTCTGCCAATGATACCAGTCTTGAATCCCCCGTTTTCCAACAAGCACTTTGGTGCTTTCTCCCATGCTTCCCCTTATACATGGAAGCTGCTCTTGATAAACACACCCAAGGCCAGCTTGTTCTTCAAACCCCTTCTTAAAACTCTCCTCTGCTGTGTTTCTACAGAATGCTTGACAACGATTAGGCAGCTGCTGTGCTGTGCCCATTGCGTCTTGTATTGTCCATAAGTCTTACCCTGTGTTTGTCTTTCATTTTGTGCTTAGATTGTGAATTGTTTGAGGCAGAATTGTCTTGTTGTTGTGTCATACAGCTTGTAGTACTGTTCGGCCTTGACCCCCATTCAGCCTCCCTAGCTTTTACTACTGTATAAATAATAATAAAGAGGGATGGAAACTAGATAATAATCTTTTTACAGTGGACTCTCTTGTTGTCTTGCCTTGCAGAATCCTTATGGAGACTTAACAGTTCAGGCTTACCCTTTCCATGATAAAGGAAAAAAGAAATCTCATGATATTTTACTTGCTACAGTCAGGTGAAGTTTTGCAAGGTTTCTTTGCTCCTAGAGTCATGATGGCCACTGCCCGTTGTGTCAGAAGTGTTTAGTATTGAAGGAAGAACCGACCCCTTTACTTTGATATATTTCAATTATATGTAGTCAGAGGTGAGATGATAGAACACTGCATTGAAGCCAATGAATTGTTCCCTTCTAATATGAATCCTAGCAGAGCTGACTTGGTCTTTCATCATTCACAAAGCAGATCTGAGTACCATGTGGATGGTATATGTAGGCCTTTTTGGACGAGACATGAAAAACAAAGGTCCTGTCAACGCTATCTAGACGTTGAAGATCCCATGATACCTTTTGTAAATCAGGATTTGCCCCGGTGGTCTTGTCCAAAATTCTTCTTCCTCCTCCCCTTGGATGTTGGGAAGAGGTTGACTACCAATCTCCACCCCAAATGTGATGGTGTATGGGCACGTTTTGTGAAGGGCTTTGGGATTTTGGGGGCTAAAGATGTTGTATAAATGCAAAATACTAGTCTAAGGCCATGTTCTGCCCTGACTGATTCAGTAGGGTTGGACAAGATGTAAAGCTGGATAGAACTTAGCCTGTATTTTCATTTGTGTGTGGAGACAATGGCCTTCTCATTCCATTTTAAAAGTGTAATTATACTGTTAACAATTCTGGACCTTGATGTGTGTTGAGGTACAAATCTGCCTCTGAGAGGCCACCTTGCATCACTTGTTAGTAGCTGGGGACTATTAATGTGCAAAGACAAGGTTGTCTGGCTGCTTCTTCATCCCCTAAATCCATCTGCGTTGCTGTGAGAAGATGCTTTGGGCTGGGGCAGAGGATTGGGGTGCAGGAGGGGGTGCGGGCTCTGGGAAGGAGTTTGGGTGCAGGCTTGGGACAGGGGGTAGGGTGCAGGGGGTGTTGCGCGGGGTGAGGGGTGTGGGCCTTGGCCGGGCAGGGCTTACCTTGGGCAGCTCCCAAAAGTGACCAGCACATCCCTCTGGCAGCGGTGCTGGGGAGTGGGGTGTCAGGGGTCTCCGCGCTCTGCCCCTGCCCACAGCACCACCCCCGTAGCTTCCATTGGCCACAGTTCTTGGCCAATGGGAGCTGTGGAGTTGGCGCTCAGGTTGGGGGCAGCACGTGGAGACCCCCCAGGGGCCGCCGGGATGTCCTGGCCACTTCTGGGAGCGGCGATAAGCCAGGGTAGGTAGGGAGCCTGCCTAAGCCCCACTGTGCCACCAGACTTTTAGCGTCTAAAATCTCCCAGTTTGCCTTCAGTATCCTCTGGGAGATAGAGCCTGATTCCGGGAGCCTCTCTGCAAAACTGAGAGGGTTGGCAACCCTACTGTGAAGTAGTCAGATCAAAGAAACCTGCAGCCTGAAACTCAAAGTGCTACCAAAGGAAGTATTTAATTTAAATAAAAATTAAAAGACTTTGAATGAGGGTCATTTTAAAGCTTAGGGTATGGAATAACATAACTCTGCATAAGATCATCGTCAGTCTTTCTATTCGGCTACTTACAGTAATCGTTTTATTAGCTTTTGAACACTGGTTTGAAACAAACTGAAGATTGAAGGGCACATTTTCTCCTTGGTGTGTACACTCAACTCACATTACTGAGAAGCATTCATTGTGAATGAAGGTTAAACTGTTATTGTTTGCTTCATACTTTCAACAGTTATTCTGTATTGTACTTTGTGTTAAATTGTGAGATCTTTGAGGGCAGGATTATTGAGTACGATGAACACTTAGTAACACTCAGAATTCATAGATGTCTAGATTCCAAGCCTAGAAAGGATCATTGTGATCGTCTAGCCTGACCTGTATTGCACAGGCCATAGATCTTGTTCAGAATGATTCCTTTTGAATGAGAGCAGATCTTTTTAGCAAAAACATCCAATCTTGATTTAAAAACTGTCAGTGATGGGGAATCCACCATGACAATTGGCAACATTCTCTGTAATTTTTTCCATCCATGTGTGGAATGAATTTTGTTTTGTGCACCAATATCGAGGTGATGTGCGCCACCAGTAGAAACAAAAAACGATAATATATATTTTTCAAAAGTTACTATGGAGATAATTACTCCCGCCGGGACAGGCTAGGCATTTTAGAACTCACTATTCAAAGAATTAAATTTATGAAATGCATAGACCAGTCCTGAAACTAAAATAACAGCACTTTGAAAGAATAAAATTACAGCTGACCAGGTGCTCCAAGGCAGAGGGCAGGAGCAATGTGGCTGCAGAGTAGCTCGGGGAGAGACACCTGAACACACGCTGCCGGATGTGTGCGGCTCTGCTAACCAAGTGTGTGGCACTTGATTCACTTCTGGGCGGCCACGCGACTGCGCAACTTAGAGGGAACACGGACCCTTGGTAAATTGTTCCAATGGTTAAGTAGTTTTGTTAAAAATACATGCCTTCTTTCCAGTCTGAATTTGTCTAGTTTCAACTTCCAGCCATTGGATTGTTTTATACCTTTCTCTGTTAGATTGGAGATCCTATTATTAAATATTTTTCCCCCAGGTAGGTACTTATAGTCTGTAATCAACTCAACCCTTAACCTTCTCTTTAACTAAAATCCATTGAGCTCCTTGAGTCTGTCACTATAAAGCATGTTTTCTAATCCTTGAATAATTCTTGTGGCTCTTCTCTGAACCCTCTCTAATTTATCTACGTTCTTCCTGAATTGTGGGCCCCAGAACTAGACACAGTATCCCAGCAGTGGTCACACCAGTGCCAAATACAGAGGTCAAACCACCTCTGTACTCCTACTCAAGAATTCCCATGTTTATTCATCCAAGGATCATGTTAGTCCTTTTGGCCACACAGTCACACCGGGAGCTCATGTCCAGCTGGTTATCCACCATGACCCCCAAATCTTTTCCAGACTAACTGCTTGCCAGGATAAAGTTCTCCATCTTGTAAGCATTGTCCACATTCTTTGTTCCCAGATTATACATTTACATTTAGCTTTATTAAAATGCATGTTCTTTGCTTGTGCCCACCTTACCGAGCATTCCAGATTGCTCTGAATCAATGACCTCTTCTCTTCATTATTTACCACTTCTCCAATTTTTGTGTCATCTGCAGACTTTCAGTGATGATTTTGTTTTCTTCCAGGTCATTAATAAAAATGTTAAATAGCATCGGGCCAAAACCAATACCTGTGGGATGACATTAGAAACTCACCCATTCAATGGTGATTCCCTGTTTACAGTTACATTTTGAGACCATGTGTGCCATGTTATTTTTATACCTTTTTGGTTTTCAGTCAGAATGTCATGCCTTACAGAAGTCTAGATATATTACTTCAACACTATCACCTTTATCAACCAAACTTGTAATCTCTTCAAAAAATATCTAGTTAGTTAGGTTCTTTTCTCAGAATAAACCCCTATTGATTGGCATTAATTATATTACTCTCCTTTAGTTCTTTATTAATCGAGTCCTGTTTCAGCCATCCATTATCCTTCTGGGATCAATGTCAGGTTAAAAGACCTATAATTTTCCAGGTCATCCTATTTACACTTTTTAAATATTGGCACAACATTAGCTTTCTTTCAGTCTTCTGAAACTTTCCCAGTGCTCCAAGACTTATTGAAAATCAACATTAAGAGTCCAGCAAGCTCCTGTGGGCAACTCTTTTAAAACTTGGATGCAAGTTATCTGGGTCTGCTGGCTTAAAATTGTTCGACTTTAGTAGCTGCTATTTAACATCCTCATAAGATACTAGTAGAATCGAAAGAGTGTTGTACGATTTGACTACATCATCTGATGTTCAAGGTTTAGAAATCTTCAATCTTCTACTCAAGCATATAGGAACTTATTGGTTTTATTACATGTATGTAAAGATCTAGCACACAGTAAACTTCCTTGAGTATTTGCCATTACTTCCACTTAATTTGATTTCTGTTTTATTACTACCAAATTCTTGGAGAAAATAATGTGGTTTAAAAATAATTCAATCTCCACCTCTTTTTTGGATCGCTTTGTATTCCATATAGGTTCCTATACTGAGCTCAGCACTGTAGTATGAGAATGCCGGGCACAGGCCTTGGATAACTATCACTAGCTGTATAAAGTTGTTCTTTTACTAAGTAAGGCCAAACTTAGAGTTCAGTGGAAGAGCCCATGGAAATATCCACAGTTATATGTAGGCTTTGCAGAATTCAATTTTTTTAATATAATTTTGATAGATATTTTCTCTCTTTATGGACTTAATTAGATTTTTACAATTCAATATTCAGTTGTGGGAAATTAAGTACAGGTAAAACAATAATTATTTAATGACAGTAGATGTTGAGAATAAAAAATGAAGGTTTTATAATTGTTAAAACAAAGTGTCAACCTCACATGTCAATATACAAAGTACACTTCTGCCCCGATATAACATGACCCGATGTAACACGAATTTGGATATAACACGGTAAAGCAGCGGGGCTGCGCACTCCGGCGGATCAAAGCGAGTTCGATATAACACGGTTTCACCTATAACATAGTAAGATTTTTTTGGCTCTCGAGGACAGTGTTATATCGGGGTAGAGGTGTAGATACCCCTAAATCAAACTGTAAGTTCTCAAATGTTTTCCTTGTCTATCTCTAAATTTTGATCATTGATGGAAATATTTTTTCACTGTTTGTATATGCACAGTGAAATCAACATTGACCAATAATAATCTAATCTGTCCAAGCCTAATTATATGTAATTACAATAACAGTGATACTGTAAGAACTGACTTTTAAACTATAAACTGTGTACGCCCTCTGGTGGACATGGGTACCAAATGCATCCATTTATTTAGGTGAAATATAGGAGTGGACTGGCTCAGAAAGAAGAGAGCATGGTAGATTAGATTTAAAAATTATTTTGTTTGTGGGGCAGGATTGGCAGTGGTTGAGAAGCAGTTGAGCATAGTTTAGATTTTAAATCTAATTAAAAAAACTGACAATGGCTAGTGGGGGTGGGGGTAACTCAGTTTAGTGTATGTTTCTAAATAAACAAAACACAATGGAGCTAACAAGATACCTATCCTGTTATAACCCTGATCACTGCTTATATGTTGCGTTCCTGTTGCTCTCTATGACTCCTATGTTTAGCCACACAATGAGTTCCTGATTTTGATCTGTCAATTTGGGTGAAGTCACAATAGAAATATAATCCTAGATTTGTAGGCCACCAGGGACCATTTTGATTATCTGGTTGAATCTCCTGCATAACATGAGCCAGAAAACTTTGCCCAGCAAACCCTGCATTGAGCCCAGTAACTTGTGGTTGAATTAGAGCATGTCTTTTTTTTTTTTTTTTTTTTTTTTAGAAGAATCCACCGCAAAATGTTGTAAATTGTTCCAATGGTTAATTACTCTTCAAGTTAAAAATAGGCACCGTGCTTCCAGTCTGAGTTTGTTTAGCATAATTTTCTAACCATTACATCCTGAAATACTTTTAATAGTGTCAGAAATACTTGTTCTGTATAAACTATTGCATTTTAAAATGCAGATTTTACTTTTCAGGTCACTAATGAAGGAGGAGCGAAGAGTGCTTCTTTAAAGGATTTGTGTCCCGAGGACAAGAGACGCATTGCAAACTTAATTAAAGAACTTGCCAGGTGAGAAGAAGCTTCACCTAAAAATGCATTATGTTTAGGGAGAGTCATTCTTTGAGTTAATGCCAGACATCTTAGAACTTCATCTTTATTAAACAGACAGAAGCATAAAGTGATTGCTCTTGCTGGAAGAGACTTACCCCCCCTTGACCAAAAAAAAGCTAGGCAGCATCAAGCTAATAGGCCTTTATCCTGCAAATTGCAGGAGCCTGTTCACACAGAGCTGGTTACAGGATCATGGCCTTAAGGCATGGTTACATTTGCAAATGTAGAGTGCTTTGAGTTAAACCAGAGCGCAGTAGGGAAAGCACTGCAGTCTGTCCACACTGACAGCTGACAGCGCACTGGTGTGGCCACATTAGCAGCTCTTGCAATGCCACAGAGAGCAGTGCATTGTGGTAGCTATCCCAGCATACAGGTGGCTGCAATGTGCTTTTCAAATGGGGGGGCGTGGAGCGTGACAGGGAGTGTGTTGTGTATATGTGGGGGGAGAGTGAGTTTTTGGGGAGCTGAGAGCATGTCAGCATGCTGTCTTGTAAGTTGAGACAGCAGCAGACCTCCCCCACCTCCCTCCCTCTCACACAGCATTCCATAGTAATGGTTGTTTTGTCTCGGAGCAGATAAGCAGCTGGCTGTCAAACGGAGCTTTCAAAGGGCATATCCAAAACAGTGACAAGATGGCCACTTGACTTAAGGGGATTATGAGACGTTTCCAGAGGCTGATCAGAGGGCAGTAATGCAACATCTCATTCACACTGACGCTGGGGCGCTCCAGCGAGGGCGCAGCAAATGTTATTCCTCTCGCCGAGGTGGAGTACCAGGAGCACTTCAGCCGTGGAGTCAGAGCGCTCTACGTGCCTTGCCAGTGTGGACGGGTTGTGAGCTAGTGTGCCTGGGGCTCTTTTAATGCACTGTAACTCACAAGTGTAGCGAAGCTGTTAGTTGCAACAAGGGCTCTTTCCTCTCGTGTAAAAGAGAATATTAAATTCTTTCAGTTATTTCCTGTGTTTTCTGAAATCACAAACTTTGCTGGTATGAAACTTTGCAGTGCGAATCTGCCAGTGGAGCAAGTTTTAAGAGAACTACCATTTAGAGGTAGGGGCATAAGCTTTTGTGGTTAAAAAAGCCCCACTTCTTCAGATGCATGAAGTGAAAATTACAGATGCAGGCATAAATATCCTGGCACATGAAGAGAAAGGAGTTACCTTACAAGCGGAAAACCAGTGCTGACAAAGCCAGTCAGGGTGGATGTGATCCACTCTCAATAATGAGGAAGTGTCAAAACCAAGAGAGGGAAATGGCTTTTGTAGTGAGCCAGTCACTCCCAGTCCCTTTTCAAGCCCAAATTAAAAGTGTTAAGTTTGCAAATGAATTGTAGCTCTGCAGTTTCTCTTTGAAGTCTGTTTTTGAAGTTTTCTCATTGGGATGACTACTTTTAAATCTGTTTATAGAATGTCCAGAGAGATTGAAGTGTTCTCTTACTAGCTTTTGTGTGTTACCATTCCTGATGTGTCATTTATGTCCATTTATTCTTTTACATAGAGACTGTCCAGTTTGGCCAGTTTACATGGCAGAGGGGCATTGCTGGCACATGATGGCATATATCACATTAGTAGATGTGCAGGTGAATGAGCCCCTGATGGTGTGGCTCATGTGGTTGGGTCCTCTGGTGTCGCTAGAGAAGATATGGGGACAGAGAAAGCAACGGGGTTTGTTACAGGGGTTGGGTCCTGGGTTTCTGTGGTGTGGTGTGTAGTTGCTGGTGAGTATTTGCTTCAGGTTGGGGGTGGTGAGGGCTGTCTGTAAGCGAGGCTTGGCCTGCCTCCCAAGGTCTGAGAGAGCAAGGGATTCTTTTCCAGGATAGGTTGTAGATCGTTGATGATGTGCTGGAGAGGTTTTAGCTGGGGGCTGCCTGTGATGGCCAGTGGTGTTCTATTACTTCGTTAGTCCTGTCCTATAGTAGGTGACTTCTGGGTACTGTCTCGCTCTGTCAATCTGTTTCTTCACTTCCCCAGATAAGTATTGTAGTTTTAAGAACTTGATAAAGATCTTGTAGGTGTTTGTCTCTGTCTGAGGGATTGGAGCAAATGTGGTCGTATCTTAGGGCTTGGCTGTAGACAGTGGATCGTATGATGTGTCCTGGATGGAAGCTGGAGGTGTGTAGGTAAGTATAGTGGTCAGTAGGTTTTTGGTATAGGGTGGTGTTTGTGACCATCACTGTACAGTGCAAATAAGCAATCTATCTCCTGTCTTACATGTTTTAACACCCCTCCCCCCCTGTGATTGAAAAAGATTTGAGTCTCCTCACCACACAAAGATGAAAAATGAAAAGGAACTGAGTGAGTCACCCTGTTTTAGTTTCCATTTAAAAGGAGGGAAAGAACATTTCGTAATGTTACGTTACGCTGAATTTTAGGATGTACCATGTTTCTTCCATGTATTAAAGGCAAAGGCAATTGGTGATCACCAGCATTGCTTACTTATAATCTTTAAAAAGCTTCATTGAGTACCTGCTTGTTTGCTTTTGATGGTAAAACAAAAAAAATCAGATTTTTTTTGCTATGTAAGCTCTCTGGGGCAGGGTCCATGTGTTTGTACTGCTCCAAGCACCATTGCACCTTAATCCTGATTGAGCCTCAAGCTGCTACTATAACATAAATATTAAAGAATAATATTGAGAAGATCATAATCTCTTTACTTGATGTTTAGCATCCACGTGTGCTCTGTGGAGAGGTCTGTTGCTAGGGAATTCCAGGCACTTGACTTTCCCTAGGAAGCTTATTTTTCTATCAGATGGTAATATCAATAGTTAATTTAGGAGAAATAAAACTTTATAATGGGAACAATCAGATTCTAAATAAAGAATTTTAAAAAATCTGCAGATTTTATCCCCTCCACTAACATTTCAGATTAAAACACATACTGCTTGGGTCTCTAAATGTGCATAAGTTACCTGACTGAACAAATGCACCATTTTTTACACAATCATCACTATAGGGCATGCATTCTTTTGGAAATCCTAGTTACACTGTCAAAGACTTCATAATACAATAGAGGTCACACTCTTTTTTTAATTTAAAAAACAAACCCCCCCTTTTGAACGTTTATCCTGGAATCTGCTGCATACCTAATTGTATGTTTCAGTTGTGTGTTCTCACTGGGCTGCTGGCATTTTTTCATAGTATTCTTTTTTTTCTTTAAAGAAAAGAACACTTTTTGTAAAATTTCATGCATTCTTCGAGATGAAAAATGGTGTCCAAAATATGAAATCATATTTTTGCCTAAACATTTTGATATGTCCCTACAAATTCTAAAAATACTTCTTCAGCCGTTTTTAACCATAGATTTCAAAATGCTTTGCAATAGTGAGCAAGCATCATTAGCCTTATTTTCTCAGATAGAGAAACTGAGGCACAGAGATGAAATGTCACCCAGTAAATCAGTGATGCAGCTAGAAATGTTCTGTTGATTTATTCTCTTCATCAACTGGAATACTTTCCTCGTAATAACTTGTTACAAATTTTTGCTGTACAATCTTTTAGTAAACTTCCAACTCTTCATTTTTAACTATTCCATGTGTTAGAATGTCTAGTCAAGGCTGTAATGAAGAATAGATTGCACTGAAGCCTGCTTACAAATGGTCAAATGTTGTAGCTGTTCTAGAAGCAGGCCCCAGTGTTTGATATATAGGTGTATAATCTAATAATGAAAAAACCCTCTATTACATTGTTACTCAAAATACACTGCTCCCAACTGAATTCCAATGCACTAACTCATTTAAACACGGGATTCTTTTAAAGTCTCAGATGCTTTGATTTTTCCCTAAGGATAGATTGATATTTCTGCCTGACATTTCTCTGAAGAAAAATAGAAAGTGCAGCAACATTAATTTTGAAAGGTAAAATTAGTGGAACACTATTATTTTATATTTAGTTCTCTTTTATTTTTAAATCTAATCATATTTTTATTGGATGTAATTAAAAGTCCTTTGCAAGAGTGATAGGAAAGTTAAACTCTAACTCCTCTCACCTCATTTGCTTTAAAAAAAAAACAACTCTTCCATAATTTGATATTTCGTAGTAGCAAAAGAACCAGTAAAATACTGAAATTTCCAGATAGACTTTGCAGTAAACAATAATAGCCATTAATAATAATAATAATAATAATAATTAATAAAATAAAAACCTCATCTGGCCAGAGAGAAACTTCATAGGTTCTGATTGTTCCACACTGTATGCATGGAAATGTCATGGTAGCTGAGAATAATTCCTGCATGTTTATCACAGGATCATGGATGGAAATTGTTTGGTTAATAACTGCCCATCTCAAGACAAAGTGAAGGAAGGGATAAAATCCTGGCCATACTGAAGTCAGTGGCAGAACTTCCATTGGTGCAAGTGGTCAGAATTTCACCCAAGATTTGCTGTAATAGCTCAAGTTATTGACCATCTCATTGGGTATCTTGACTTTTCTGCAATGGTTTATGACTGGTGGAGCAACTGGAGATTGTCCTCATCTCTTTACCCTTGCAATTTTATACGTGGAAAAGTGTGTGTGTTATTCTTGAGGGCATTCTGCACCAAAAAATTAAAAACTCTGCAAACAATATTTTAAAAATCTGCAAAATTCTGCAAATTTTATTTCTCAAATAAATGTGGATGCTCCAGAATGGCAGTGGGGAGCACAGGCCACTGGCCGCACAGAGGTAGGAGATCACTGTGCAGCTCCCCACTGGGACATGGACTCAGCAGTGAGACTGGACCCAACCCTGACACAGCGCAAGGACCAGGCCTATTCCAGAAGCACCTCAGGGCCCTGCCACTCCATACCAGGTGCACCAGCTATGGGCAGGCAGCCTCAGCAGGGCAGGATCCAAGCGTGGAGGGGCTTGGTATGGGTTGAGAGAGTTCTGTGTGGGGTAATCTGAGTGTGGGCAGCTCAGGAAGGGATCCTGGGGGGATCTGGATACACAGAGGATTATTGGGGGCGTTAGAGGGGGCTCTGGCTGCAATGGGGCTCTGCAGGGGGGTTGAGGTGAGGGTAGATGTCTGGGTGTGGAGGGCTCAGTGGGGTGGGGATCCAGGTGCAGCTGGTTGGGTCTCGATATGGTGGGGTTTCTGGGGCGGGTGGTGCAGGGAGAGTGGGCTTTGCCAGGGGGTTCTGGATGCGAGGGAGGGGATGAGTTTTAGTGGGAGGGTCTGGATATGAGGGGATCTGGATGCACAGGGGTTGGGCAGATGGAGGAGCAGCTCTCTGTACATTGATCCCTTCCCCTGCAGCTGAGGAGCGATGAGTGCAGGAAGCATAGGGAGAGGAGTTTGCTGAGCTTCCTACAGCTTGGAGGGGAAATCAGGGGGGTGGGTCTGACCTGGCCCCAGATGCTGTGCACAGGAAGAGGAAGTCTCGTTCTCCCCAGCCCAGCCGAGGCTAGCAGCTGAACGCAGCACAGGATAGGAGCCACTAGCAGGGTCATCCCCAGTCCTGCCCCTTGCCACATAGCGATTTATCTCTCTGCCGACTGCCCTGGGCAAGCGAAACATACTGCTGGTGAGGGTCACGTGACTCCTCTTGTGGCTTCCTTTTACTTCCCCATCAGAAAGTCATTTTTCAGCAGGGAAGCAAAGAAATATGTGGGGACATAAATTCTGTGTATGTGCAGTGGCGTAGATTTCCTCTAGTAGTAGTAGTGTGTGTGCGTATTCCTTCCAGACTCTGCTGAAGATTAGCTAATATACTGAAACATGGAAGAGGATTATTCTTACCTTACTTTGACTAAGTTCTAATGTTGTTAACTATAATATTATCCTATCCTTTGGAAAAATTCCAGCTATAGTATTTGCTTCCGACCTGTGCTGCAGGGAATTTCAAGGGTTGGCCACACACTAGCTATTAGAGACTTGATGAAATTGAATTTTAAGACCAGGTTGAAAGAAGGAACTCAGTCAGATCCCTTCTAATCTTCTTTTTGAGGCTAAATAATTATAGGTTTTGAACTCTTCTGTCACTTGTAAATCCTAGCCATCTGTTTGTCTTTTTCTGAACCTATCCAACTTTTTTACATCTTAAGGTGAAGGGACATGAACTGGACTGGGTGTTCCAAATGAAACTGGTCTGTTGTTGGCTATGTCACATCTTCTTTACTTTATGTGCCTTTTAAATACATCCAATGCTCTCTTCGCGTTAACTAGAGAATCTGGGTGGACTCATCATTCCCCTGTCCATAGTGACTGATGCTAGACATTCAAAAGGTTTTGCAGGCACCGTGTGCCTTTTTTTCAAGTTCCAGATGGGGCTCTGCTCATTGTTGATTCCTTGAGGAATTTCAGAGCTGGAGTTAGTTATGGCTAAGTTACCAGAGTGCTTTGTGTACTGAGCAGTGCAAGTGGGCTATGATCATTGGACTCGCTGCTCCATGGGTGTTTCAAAAACACTCAGAGGTTCCCATGTACTCAGGCAGCTGCTTCTGGCTTACTGATGCAAGTGTCACAACTATACCAACAGAAACAAGTTAAACCATTACTCTCCACACAGGGCCTATTAGCTAGGGAAGATGTTCCTTGACCTCACACTGATGCAGGCTTTCCTGCATGCAGGCTTCCCAGAGCAGTAATGAGGAGAGATCTACACACAGGATCCACACCCTCTCACTCCTGGACAGAGTCACAACTGCCCTGGATCCTTCTAGAGGAACAGCTGGGGATATCATGGGCATCAGCCAGCTATTTGTCCGACACTGCCCCTGGGACTAACTAAGTAGAGTGGCAGGAGTGGCCACACAATACACTTGACCGAATCATGTTTTTGCAACTAATACAAGAGTCTTGAGAGCCCACTCTCCTTCAGTGTCTGGCATAGTGGATGGGGGGTTGTATCCTTTGAGGATTCCCAGGATGGACAGCTTCCATGAATAGGGAGCATCCTCACTAGGAATGAGATACGTGTGACGCTAAGCGATAGTTCACAGCTGTAGTAGCAAGATTTGCTGATTCTTGTCTTTATGCTCCACCCCCCAAATTCTTCTTCCCTGCCCTCACAGTTTGTGTGTGGAGTCAAGGAATTCAGCTGTATTTTGGGTGAGTAGAAGTATCAGATAAGATGCATATACCATGCAGACTCGTTCATTAGCAGTCCTACTCCTCACAGCACTGGGAGCACAAGTACTTGATCTTTCTTTTGGTCTTCTCTCAGTTGACAGAGGGCACCCCTAGAAAATCGAGCCCCTCACCCTTTATTAAATCTTCAGTTAAAGGCAGAGCACTGGTATAGCAATTTGCCCGTCTCAAAATGAGATTGAAGTGTCTGCATCCAACTGGAGGTACATTATTATACACACCTGAAAAGAGTGGCAGAACATTACTGTATGCGTGCATAGTATTGTCACAGAATGTAGAATGCCCTTGCCTGACTTGGCAGATACTGTATAATGGAATTCATGTCCTCGGTCAATGAGCGTGCAGGAGCTCAGAATGGAGAGTTTGCTGTTCCTATACGCTAAGGAACAACATGAGGATGAAATCCTCCTCCTGTTGCATCTTTGTTAGGGGATATGAGGATTCCTAGCTGGGGGAACAGGGTAGCTGTGTCTGAGATACTCATCTGCTTTCTCCGTGTGGTTTACCAAGCATGTGGATTGGGTTGTTGGGCATGGATATCTTGGCTCTAAAACCAGAGATTCTATATGTCATGGGTCGACAACCCTTCAGAAGTTGTGTGCTGAGTCTTCATTTATTCACTCTGATTTAAGGTTTCATGTGCCAGTAATATATTTTAACATTTTTAGAAGATCTCTTTCTATGTCTATAATATGTAATTAAACTATTGTCGTATGTAAAGTAAATAAGGTTTAAAAAATCTTTAAGAAGCTTAATTTAAAACTAATTAAAATGCAGAGGCCCCCAAACTGGTGGCCAGGACCCAGGCAGTGTGAGTGCCACTGAAAATGAGCTTGTGTGCACGCATGTCATAGGTTGCCTACTCCTGCTATATGTAGTAGAGAGAAAGAGAGCCTGGAGCACTGGGCCTGGTGCAAGACCTGTGATTATGAGCCAAAGTCAAGCGATGTATTAAAGCAGATGCTTACAAGTTTACTATCTGGTACATGAACTTAGCCAAGGTACTGCTAGTGTTGCTAAAACACAGGCACTTCTAAGAAGTACTAGGCAGTGGGTAAGTATGCGAACACATTCCAAAAGATTAGCACAGGTACCTCCTGACCTAGCACAAGATAAGAGGGTTTGACAGAAGTGATGAATAGTCACGGCTTAAATTCTCATAGATTATTTCCCAGAGGGGCTCCCCAACCCCACCACATGCTATAAAAACTCCAGGGCCTAGAGGGGGAGAAAGCGAGAACTTGAGGCTCCAAGATTCAGCCTTCAGCTGCTGGGCTGGTGGTGGGGGGAAGCTTGGGCTTCTGCCCTGCAGGGCGACAGGGCTCTGGGCTTCAGCTGCAGGGGAGGGGAGTCTTGGGGCTTCAGCTCTCTTGGGGGTGGAGGCTCCGGGGCTCAGTGATTCAGCCCTGCTGGGGTACATTGGGGCGCCACTCCAGATAGCTCCGGCTGAACTTAAGCCCTTTGAATAGCGATGTTTTGCCCAAGACCTCGGGAACAAGATACAAGGAGAGGTAACAAGGAGATGTCATGAAGTATTTAAGGTGGTATGTAAATTGTTTGTCTAGAAGTCTTGGGGTACCTTGCCATAATCCTTTGTGTGTCCGAGGGGACAACAGAAATTCCGACTGCTGACTGAGCTGCTCATTGCCACGGGGCACTCACATGTTACTGTACCTGTAGCTCCTACAGGACGCTAGGACTGTGCTTTGAGGGCTATAAACCTGGCCAAGTGCCTTTTGTCTCTAAACGGTGCTGGTGGTCTTTTTTTATGAGTAACATTGCTGTCTGCCGAATTAGCAGGCTGCACTATCTGCTTGTGCTGATAACACTGGAGCTCCAAGAACAGAAGCACTGAGCAGCTGTTACAACTTGGCAGCCTGGAGAGCATTACCGAGGCAATGACATTCCAGCCTTCTACACTTCAAAACACTATAGTCTCCCTCTGTTGACACCTGGGTAGGAGAATAGAAACCTTGATTAAAGGAAATCTTTAGGGGACCCAAGAGGACATAGAAGGAAGTCTGAGGGGATGCACACTCAGTCCTCTGTATACACCTCAGTAGCAAGCGTTGATGGTGACACAGCTGGACTGTGGCCCCTAGAGCTACAGCAGCATGCAGGATAAGGTTTAATCAGTATCTGTGGCGTGGAGATGTTAACTGCTGGGGAGTGTTGCTACAGTTCATTTGTGGACTTTGTAGCCATAGGTATGGCAGGCGTTAAGTTGTACACAGCTGTGTGGAGATGCCTGTCCAGTTCAGTACAGTGGTAGTATATTTGCTGTTGGGGTGGCCATTGTCAACTTGTTCATAAAAAGATACAAATGGCCATACTGGGTCAGACCAGTGGTCCATCTAGTCCAATATCCTGTCTTCCAGCAGTGGCCAATGTGAGATGCCTCCGAGGGAGTTAACAGAATAGGGCAATTTTTTGAGTGATCCATCCTCAATCATCCAGTACCAGCTTCTGGCAGTCAAAAGTTTAGGGTTCCCTAGAGCATGGGGTTGTGCCTCTGACCATCCTGGCTAATAGCCATTGATGGAGCTGTCCTCCATGAACTTCTCTAATTCTTTTTTTTTCATATCCCTAGCTCACCTGACAGTGCGCATGGTGATGTCCTGACGTCACAGAGGATGTTCGCTTTGTTCTGTAGGGTTGTCAGGTTCTCTGCTGCCTTCTTTTCAGCTTGACTGCGTAGACTACTGCATTTCTCTGTTGTCTTCCCACTACCTACCATTGCCATAACTACACTGAGTTTAGTTAGTATTTGGCCCTGCAGCTGCTGGTTATTCAGGCCTTAGGTGTGTTCCTGGACTGCAGACCCAGCAGCGAGTTAGGGGTGGAGGTTGCCTTCAAGATAAAGAGAGCTTATTTAATCACCTGTAAAGCTGTATTTTGCTTGGTGCTCCCTGGTTACCTTTCATCCCCACTGAACAGGCTGTCCCTGCTCTGTCTTGTGCTGGTGCACCCGCTGCTGTCCTGTCTTGCTCAGGATGCCATGATTGTCACTTTCAAAGACAATCCTGTCCTTAAGACACTATTTCCTTGATTGCTGTGAGCCCTGGTCTTCCCCTCAGTGAAGTGAACAAAATAGATGGTGGCTTTACTAATTTGCTTTTGATGTCACATTCTTTCCCCCCATCCCATCTGTTGTCTATTTAGGTCTTAATTCTGCATGCGTGCTGAAGAGTCAGGCTCTGCACAAGCATAAGGTTCCATACAGGTGGATCCCTTTGCAGGGTCAAATCCATGGGTTTTTAAGCTCTTCAAAGCAGGGCTTTTGGGTAGAGTTTTCAAGAGAAATCTAGGCACTTAAGTCCCATTGAAAGTCAATGAGACATGGGCTCCTAAATCACTTTTGAAAATAGGACTTGGGACCTTGTTGCGTTTTGGTGCTATTGAAAATATTATCCTTTGTCTCTGTGCTGGACGGCCATATGCCTGGCAAACTGTGAGCAGTACCTAAACCACTGTTGGGGAAACACTGATCTAGTGGCTGTTATGATCATATGAGGATTTTCTTCCATTGCTGGTATACTGAAAACATGTCTTCATTCTGTAAGCCCCTTAGTAGAAAATATGCAGGACCTTATGTAGTTGGTAAAGTTACCAAGTCTGAGCTAAATTTAAAAGGTATCTTGAGCAAAGGTTTTTTATATCTTGTGCCAAGGGGGTTGAATGTAAATTGCACAAGAAGATAGATTGCAGTTGTAGCAGTAAACCTTGAAATTGTTTTATTGGTTTGTTGTCTTTGTTGTCAGCCAGTAATAAAGCATTCTCTCATATGAACAATGGCAACAGAGTCCAAAAGCTATGTATATTAGGAAGTGGGATGACAGAAGTGTTGTTGCCCTTTGAAGGTTCAGCTTTCTTTCTGACCCCAGGGGGAAGAAAAGACTGGTGAAAATCCTATTTCAAAACACCACAAACTGAAAAAAGTTTTTTAGTTTGGCTGCAAAGTCCTTCCCAATACCAATAAAAACCATTTGTTATTTCCAAGGGAAGGCAGTACAATAAATAAATAATAATCTTATTGAGCCTTGTCCAGGATGTGACATAAATCCAGCATAATCTGACAGAGTACTTATATTCCTTTTCCTTGATTTCCTTTTCCTACATCTTGTGAGTGATAATGTCTTCTGTCTCTTATGTGCTCTTTATGGACTGTCTCTTGCTTTGTGGTACATAAGCATATACTGCCACGTATCTTGTGCTTTAAATGACAAAGCAGTAAGCGATGTCACAAGATACGTGGCAACATTTATCAAAGAGCATCACTGAACTGCCTGTGCACTGTGCTCTGCGTTAAATATGAAGTGCAGTGCAGCACATGAACACGATGCAGACAATACAAATAAAGCACAGAATACAGAGATGGGCAAAACCCATTAGATTTGGTTCCTATCCTCTTTGGCCTATACAGAATCATTCCCTGCAGTGCATTTTCTAATGGTTTGTCCAGTTTATAGATTCATAGACTCTAGGACTGGAAGGGACCTCGAGAGGTCATCGAGTCCAGTCCCCTGCCCTCATGGCAGGACCAAATATTGTCTAGACCATCCCTAATAGACATCTATCTAACCTACTCTTAAATATCTCCAGAGATGGAGATTCCACAACTACCCTAGGCAATCTATTCCAGTGTTTAACTACCCTGACAGTTAGAAACTTTTTCCTAATGTCCAACCTAAATCTCCCTTGCTGCAGTTTAAGCCCATTGCTTCTTGTTCTATCATTGGAGGCTAAGGTGAACAAGTTCTCTCCCTCCTCCTGATGACACCCTTTTAGATACCTGAAAACTGCTATCATGTCCCCTCTCAGTCTTCTCTTTTCCAAACTAAACAAACCTAATTCCTTCAGCCTTCCTTCATAGGTCATGTTCTCAAGACCTTTAATCATTCTTGTTGCTCTTCTCTGGACCCTCTCCAATTTCTCCACATCTTTCTTGAAATGCGGTATCCAGAACTGGACACAATACTCCAGCTGAGGCCTGACCAGCGCAGAGTAAAGCGGAAGAATGACTTCTCGTGTCTTGTTTACAACACACCTGTTAATGCATCCCAGAATCACGTTTGAATGATTCTGTTGTAAATCAGTGTGGCTCTGTGCTCACATCAGTTGGTCCAACCTTTTTTTGGTGCAGCATCACCCTGGCAATTAGCAGATGATCATTGTCCTTTATTTCCCCTCATTATAAGCAGTGGCGTATTATTGCCTAGGCCAACAAATTTGCTCACGCCTCCTCCCCAACTCCGCTCCTTCCCCAAATCCCCGGCCTGCCTCCTCCCCTAGGCGCGCCGCGCTTCCCTCCTTCCACCTCCCTCCCAGGCTTGCCGCGCGAAAGTGCTGGGAGGGAGGGAGAGAGTAGCGGTGCCCTCGGAGGAGCAGAGCAGAGGTGAGCTGGGGCCTGCAGGTGTGGGGATTAACCCCGGGGGGGCCAGGGAACCGCTCCCTGCCTCAGCTCACCTCCGCTCCACCGCCACCATCCCCCGAGTGTGCCACAACTCCCCTTCTCCCCCCTCCCTCCCAGGCTTGCTGCGGGGGAGCGGAGGTGAGCTGGCGCGTGTGTGTGTGTGGGGGGGGGCGGGCACCAATTTTTTTTAGGGTCTAGGGGTGGCAAATTTGTTAATCGCCACTGATTGTAAGTGCTGTCACCTTTTTTCTCTTCATCACCCCCGTCTCATTTGTGTGTATAGTTGTTTTCCTTTCTACTGTTTCTTCTCTTCTCCTCTCTTGCTTTGTGGTTCCTCCTCCCTGTTTCCTACTTGCTGGAAAGCTACATGCTGCTTGGAGTGCAGGCATCTATTACTGGCTTTATGGAGCTAGGCCATGTGTGGTACTGCAGCTGAAATGAGTGCTGTAGGTTCAGAAAGAAGCAGCTAATTCTGGTGAGCTGCAAAAGCCTGAGCCTAAAGTGATGTTTGCTGTTCCTGTAGCTAGTTGCATTAGAGCTCTCTGTGGGAGCAGGGTTGGATGACAGACATATGTTGACTTATACACAGCTACAGGAGCAAATATTAGTGGGACCTGAGGTGGATTCAGGGTCATGCAGCTTTCTCTACATTCATCGAATTCCTCCTCTGGTTTGTGCATCCTCCTCATGAACCAGTCTTGTGGTGGATCTACACTGGTGAACACCACGACTGTGTAGAATTGTGTAGGACAAGAAAATGGGCATATGCCCTTTGTTGCTGGAATGATTTGACACCACAGTCATCTCTTGCTATGTATGATATAAAAAACTGCTCTTAATGGTTAACTCTGGAGCCTCAGATTGCCCCACTATAAAGGTGGTGTAGATACAGGGTCAGATCATCCCCTTATACATTTATTTTCTGGCCTTGGGTTTGGAGAGCAGAGATTTGAGCTTTAGCATCAGCCTTGTCAGGTTGCTACTTCTCATTCTGTACAATCTTTTTGTTTGAGCTATAGTTAAGGCTGGGGGTTGGAGCCTGGCAGGTGTCTCCTGGCCATGGCATTCTGCCTTACCCCCACTGTGGATTTTCCTGTATTGGAGAATGCTGACCCAATCAACATTTCTGTGGCTGCTCCCTGAAATTTTGAAATACCTTCACGCCCCCATGGGATTGTTAGGGTGCTACATAGATGACAGAGCCTGTTCCTGATTTCCCTGAAGATCATGGGACATCCAGTGAGTCTGGCAACCTGTGTCTTCCCATTTGTCCCAAGGAACAGGCCCTCCTTCTTGCCCCAAAACCACCTCCTCCAAGCAAAGTAAGCTGAAATGTGGTCAGTTTCTTGGCCTTTCAACACATTGTGATTCAGTCTCGTTATCTTCTGCATGACAACTGTGGGTCTGAACATTGATAAAACACTTTGAGATCCTTCAGCGAAAGGAACTACAGAAGTGAAGAGCATTATCTATGTTGTTTATCCGTCTAAAGTAAATAGCATATTTTGGAGAGCTTTTACAAAGTCAAGATTTCCAAGCCACATTTTTAGCATAGGTAGGAGAATAGTCTGTGGGTAATAATCTTCAGCCTACACAATGCCAGAATAATTTGGGTGTTTTCCCCTTCTCTTTGGTAAAAGCAGCAAAGAATCCTGTGGCACCTTATAGACTAACAAACGTTTTGGAGCATGAGCTTTCGTGGGTGAATACCCACTTCCTCAGATGCATGCTTTTACAGATCCAGACTAACACGGCTACCCTCTGATACTTCTCTTTGGTGTTCACTTTGAAATGAAAAATAAATTATCATTGCAGACCTTGCTTATGTTATGTTTTAATTGCTGTCCAGTTATTTATACCAAGCAACAAGATACAAGGCCTCATGGCCAAGACAAAAGCAATTGCTCATGTATTAATACCTAAGCATTTGGCAAAAGAAAATCTGGTGTCTAGAAAACTTTTTGTTTGATGAAAAGATGTGCAAACAAACAATGTTTTGCTTGTAAGATTAGAAATGGAAATATGTTCTTAAACTCTCTGTCTTGGGCCCTGATCCTACAACTGGATCTGTATGGATAGGCTCTTAAGTCTTGTATGGACCTCAGTATGGCTCCATTATGGTCACAAGGGTCAGTCTGCACAGATCTAATTGCATAAAGCTTTGGGTCCTTGCTTGGTAGTTTATATGCAGCCCTCTTCCCTGCCCCTCCAAGAGACTAACCTACTTGAAAAGTTTTCTTGCATAAAGTCACATGTATATTTCACTTCAAAGTTGGGGGAAATTGCCAGATGAAGGCCTAAATTGGTTTCAGGCGGAGGAGGTGGATTGATGACGGATAAAGTTTCCCTGGAAAGATCGGAAATTAGGCACCGTGGTCGTGGTCATGTATTTTATTTCGCTCTGACAGGGCCATTGGTCTCTCTCTAATCGTTTCAGGGTAAGTGAGGAAAAGGAAGAGACAGAGGAGCGCCTGAGAGCAGAACAGGAGTCATTTGAGAAGAAGATCAGACAGCTAGAGGAGCAGAATGAACTTATCATCAAGGAAAGGGAAGATATCCTTTTAAAAAAAACAACAATGTGTGGTGGTATTCACTGTCTGAAATAACAAGTGAACTGCAGAGAAATAATTGTTCTAATTTATAGCAGGGAATAAATCTGCATGTGCTGCCATTCAAAAGCAATCAGAGATGACTTGTCAGCATGTGCTGCTGGTTCATTTGAGCTTGAAACTGCCATCCAGCTGTTTCTGTGATGTTACTTTGCTATGAAATAGATATTTGTCAACTACAATGACAATATGGAGTTTATGCATTAAAATATGGTTATAGATTTTTTTTCACTTAATCCTGTTAAGAGGGTTGTAATTGAGGGCTAAAGCTCCTTTCACATGGCTTTCCACTACTTTCAGTGTCCAGAGACAGAATTTACACTGAAAGCATTAAAATAAAATAAACCTTAAGATCAGGGGTTTGGCCAGCTCATACTGGCAGAGGTTCACAAAGTAGTATTAATGGAACCAAACGTTTAAAAAAAAAAAAGAGTAATGGATCCAAATTATGCAGTTTAGACCTGTATTAAAAATTGAAAAACCCATTTGGCTCCCAATGCTGGACTGTGATCTGCACAGATCTATGCAGTGGGGTCCGCCTGCATGGATCAGTTTACAGGATCAGGGCCTTGGTTTATAACTAGATTGAGCATACACGGGACCTCTGAAATACGTTGGAGCCTTGGTCTGTCTTGTATTCCATCGCACGAATCCTCATTCTTACACGGCTGCCTTTCTACTTTAAACCTTCAGAAGGCTAACAAACAATCCCAACAGGGAACACAGGAGAGGGTTTGATTAATACAATGATGTTAATTTTGATAAAATAAACTGTTCTCTGTACTGCTGAATGATTTGCTGACTATGATGTAGCTGCTGAGAAATATCCAGACACATGTTTGTGCCACAAAATACAACAAATTTGCAAAGACTATTCTAACTTCAGACTTAGCTTCAGCGGGACCATGGTTTGTACTTTTGCATTGATTTCAGTAGGGTCAGGATTTTGTGACAGAGTGTTCTAATTCTTGGGTCTTAATGTGCTTATGAATTTAAATGAGATTCATGCTCTGGGGGAACATTATCTGTATTGGTGAATATGTACATGTAACTTCCATTAACGCTAATGACTGTTAGTCATGGGAAGGAAATATACCCCCTCCTTTTTTTTTAAAAACCTTTATCAGAAATGGATTGTTCAATCATAAACGTCTTTTCCAGGAGAGGTCTGGCAAAGATGGCAGACTGTTAATACATGCAGTTTTACACTATATAAAACTATAAAATCTATGAACATAAAACAATGATGTAATTTAAAACAATATAATTTTAACAATGGGAACAGTTATCCATCATACATGAATGATTCAAAATCTTCCACATAACTCCAATCAGTTAATTTCATACCTCTTGAAGTCTGTTCCAGTGCCTAGGAGCTGTATAAAAGACTTACTGAAGTTGAATACAAATTCTTGCTATTTGACAAGTAAAGTGATACCACTTCAAGTTCTGTTTAAAGGCACGGGGAATTTATTTGCATAGTTGGTAGCAGGAATATAATAATTTAAAGAGAACCTCTGAAGGCTGGTAGACTCAAAATTTGACCTACCTTGTTCTTTTTTAGAAAACTTAATGTAATTAGTTCTGTACTAACAAACCATTGTATTTAGCTGAGCACTTAGAAGTGCCCTACAATAGCAAACTAATCTCTCTAGTCTGTTAGAGGCAAATATCAAACCAACTATAGTTTCAGCCTTCCCTGGGGTTAATTGAATATCAGAAAGAAACTACTGTGGAACTCATACATTATCTTGGCTTTCTCTTTATATAGAAATGGCTTTATTTTCTTAGAAGCAATAACTAGCTCAACGAGGATGCACTTGGCTATGTACTAAATGGCTCAGTTCTAAGGTGTAGAAGTTCAGAGGGAGTTCTGGGGGATTAGGCTGTTGGAGTACTGGTGTGTAAATGAGCCAGATTCTGTTCTGACTCAGGGTTGCATGCAAGAAGCCGAAGGAGAATTCACACTGAATTACACAGAAGTCACATTACATTACTGAGTTACACAGAATTTTGTATTGCGTTTTGAGCAGTTTCTCAGAATAGGGAGAAATGGATTTATGTCTTTATTAGAAACTGGTTTGAACCAACCTCGTGACTGATCACTACTATTTGATTAGAGAGCTATTCAAATCAAAACCTTTGAAAACATGAGACTAAAAGCTTTTTCGACATACTTAGTGGCCAAGGTTGAAAACACACTTCAGTTGAGTACTTTCCATTGGTGGATAAATTGAACAGATGACAGCCCTGCCCAGTGCTCTGTCTGAATCATTGGCAGAGTAAGACATAATGTTCCCAACCATAAGAGGGCACAAATTGTAGTCAGGGCTGGTAGCACCACTTATTTTTAAGGTGGTCTGGCACTACCCATTATAAAACCCTCCTTTCAGTTGCTTATAGCTTTGCCAAACTCTGTTTCTTTCTCTTCCTTCCAAAAGCTGGGGAGGGGGTGGTCTGATTTTCCGACTAAGACACTGCTCCTGGCCCAGTTGGGGAACACGTCCCCTCCCCTGATCTTTGAGACTTGGTTGTAATCTTTTAAATAGAAGTCTGATAAATGTTCCAGTCATATGAAGCAGATAGTTGCGATCAGTAATTTAGGGCCCAAATATGACCTACTTTCAGACACTGGGGAGATAGCCTCTGTATTATAAATATCTTTTAAAAGACAACTGGTTTTCCTGTAGTGATGGGCACCTTTGAAAAATGTACAATAATAATTCTGTCATTAAGAAATAAGTGGCGCTATTATTGCAAGTCTTATTAAACCAGTGTTTGTTGCTCTGTGGCCTCTCTTGCTAGCTCAGCTGCAGCAGATAAAATTTGCTTTTTCTTCTGATGATGCTAAGGCATAAACATGGAGGCAAACCAACTTCAAGAATTTTGTGAGAGTGAGGACTGGAATCAACATTCCTCAAATGTAAGGGAGGGGAGAGGAAGAACCTTTGTGTAATGAAACTTCTTCTGGTTCTAGACTGTAGGAAGAAAATTTGTTTGACAATAACTCTTATTCCCTGTTCAAATGATCAGTGTTTGGAGGGAAAAAATGGTGTCTCAGTGGATGCTAAGTTTCCAGACTGAATTACTCCTTTCCATTTCTCCTTTATTCAAAGTATATTTTACCCATCAGCCCTATAGACCTCTTAAAATTTTTACATTGGGAGTGTGTCTGGATTTCTTTACATCTCTCAAATTATGACAGAACATGATCTGCTTCTTCAAATCAACAGTCAATCTTGCATAACAAATCCTTGTCAATATTAATTCAGCTAATCTGAGATTTATCTTTAGTGCTGTGCACATGTATGGTTTTTAACACTAACTGCTTAAGGCTATTGTTTCTTACTGACTGGTTTCACAAAAGTTTAGCAAGTACTTTACTATCAATATTACATTGTTATAGAAACATTCTTTTAGGAAAGGTGAGATTATAGAATGCTAACTTGCTCAAAGGATGAATAGATTCACTTATGTGGTATCATCTGAAAAACCTTTAATGAAATCAGGTTTCTAGTATAATCACAAAACTATGCATTTCTGTAGCTCTCATGTGAAAAGCACTAAATTATCTGCCCAACACCTCCGGAATGTAGGATTAGCCCCAATTTTCCAAAGGAACATCATAAAGAAATTAAGTGACTTGCTCAATGCCATTCACTTAGTTGGTGGGAAGAGCAAGAATCAGTGTTGAGGATTTTCTGATCCCACCCTGTGCTGTGCTTCTCTAAATCTCATAGATTGCGCCTTCATTTTTAAGATAAAAGGAAAATAAATTGACTTTTATCCTCCGTTTCCCCAGCCCTGTTTCGGATGATCCCATATATAGAATTGTGTGTTGCTGCCAACCAAGAAACAGAGGATAATAAAGACAGAGCCTTTACACAGAAGCTTCTGCCAACCCACATAATTTTTTTGTGTTTTGGGGCCTAGTTATCAGATATTTGTGCATGCAATTGCATTCCTAATTTGCATGCTCTGTTACTGCTAGAGGAAATGGTCAGAGGTGAACATGACTGTTTATGAAATTACCTGATTTGAGTGCACAGCTGTGGTAAGTGCACATATGAATAGGTTGTTCAAGTTTGCACATGCATCTGAGAGTCATGCCCTCTAGCTCTCCTTCCTAAAGTTCATACCTAAGTTCTATTGCATGTCTCTTTTCCCCCACTCTGGCTGGCCTTTCAGGAAAGAGATGAAAGGCAAGAAGGAAAAGACATGAAACAGAAGAGGAACTGCTTTTTGCAGGAGTTCACTGGGAGCTGCTGGGTACTCAGCACTTCTGAAAGTCAGTCTGCTTATTTATGTATCAAATAAGGAGTTAGAAACCTAACTTCAGGCATCACTTTTTGAAAATCTTGGCCTTTGGCTTTAACTGTCCAGAATTCAAAAGAAATCTCTAATATTGGACCTCACCCTAACATGAATCACTTTTTTGAGCTATGGTACGGAGCTGATTTGATGAATGGATGCATTTTCAGCCCTTCAGAGTGAATTTCCCCCACTGGTTATTAGAAATTGTTTAAAGAGAGGTATCTCAGAAAAAAACCTGATGTCAAGGTTTTTGTTACTCTTTGTCTAGATTTAATAATACTGAAGTTCAAATCCACTGTTCCAGAATGACTGGAAATTAATAACTTTTTCCTCATTTTTGTTTTTCAGTTTAAGGGAACTGAATAGCCATAGCTTATACTGTTCAGTGCTGATAGTTTTTTTTGTTTCCTTGCTTTCTAATGTATGGATACATGCTACAGTGATATAAGGTGTTTGATGATGGGAAGATGATTGGGAGGGGGGCAGGGGGAGGAGCAGAAACAATGACAACTTAGTAACTCCACATTCTCTGTCATTCATACTGCCTCAGTCTTTGAAGGTCCTTCCCTTAGTAGTGATACTGGCTTGCCACTAGTAAATATTTCCAAGCAACCATTATGGTCTATTGGATAAAAACTCAGCATATTAAAAAGTCTCTGAATATTTATATGCTAGACCATAATGGCAGCACCGGTTAAATAAGATATATATTTAGGAACTTGTTATATGTATTTAGGAACTTGTTAAACGTATAAGAATCAGTCAAGGACTACTGGGTAAATAATACATTTTGAAATTTTTATGAACTCCTAAATTAACACCAGGCACAACCTACATTAAAACAAGTGTTTAAACATATCAAAGCCTGTAAATTCATTTAAAGCTGAATGTTTGGTCTTAATTAAATCCCTCTTGCTGATAGACTGCAAATAAATACTTCAGAACAAAAGGTGACCAGGTTGTCTGTCACTGGTGTTGCAATGTTTAGGATTAACCAAGGGAGTTTAAAGTCAGACTATCAGCTTTAACTATGTATAAATCAGAATTTTTAGAGTAAAATTTCAAAGCATTAGTCAAAAAGACCCAGTGAAATCGGTGGGAGCTTTAACGTTCCAGGTACAGATTTTGTCTGTGTGATTTGCCTTTTAAATTCATGGGTATGGTTTTGGGAAGAGAGAAACTGAGCTGATGGCTTTGGGATTCAGACTGAAATTTTTAGGACAGTTTTGCTGGCTGGCCTTCCGATGCAGGAGGAGGAACCCTCCCTCTTCCAAAAGCCATGGCATAAGATTTCATGGAGTCTGCCTTGGCGAATGATGACTGCTGCTTGCTTTTTAACATTAGCCCCAAAGTTTTTACACATTTCAGGCAGGCCATTCGTATATTAAGGTGATCCTTGAGGCTGACACTAGAATATTTTTGAGCCACTGTTTTGGTGGCTGAAGACAATGAGTCATCATCCTGTAGTCACTGGTAGCAGCCCACAGGCTGTATAGTACTCTTCATATGAGATACCAGGAATCTGTCTGCATTCTAGGAGCTGAGTTGTATCTTGCACAGGTGTAATATTCACCTACTCTGGCCATTTTTGATCGTGAACCAAAAGCAAGATCCAGAGTATGCCTATCTATAGATATTATGTGAAATCATCTGAGATAGACCTTTGCTGTGAGGGCAGAAGTGAGATCCCAAGTCATGTGCGGTCACCCTAAAGAATAACCCTACATAGGTCAGATAAACTCATTCCATTCTGGAAAAACTGGTGTTTACTGTGGAGGACATTCACTAACTGCCAATTTAACCTTATCCACAGAAGTATGCAAACTAACCATGCTACTTACCTGGGTGGATTGTTCCAACTATTCTTTTAATGTTGCCGAACCTTTTCAGGTGAAACATTGCTAGATTTAGAGCTGTGAGCTCCCAGAACATCTTTTCTGAATTTTATTCTACTTGGTAACACTTGGACCCACATGAAAATCCAGAGATTGAGGCCTCCTAAAGGGAGGCACAAATGGCAAATGAGATTAATTGCTGAAGTCTGTACTGTAACAAATTGACTAGAAATGTGGACTTAGAGAGATTGACATACTTTATTGTGTCAAACTCAATAAATGTGTCTGCTTTCGGTCCTCAGTTGTAATGATCACATTGGGCTGACTCTGCTATTGGTGTTGCAGTCTCCCTGAACTATTTTGGAAAGTTTAAATGTTTCTTACATGATTAAATGCACTTTCAATAAATCAATCCCATAATAATTGTTGTTCAGGAGAGTTCATTATTCAGTTTAGTGTTTTAAATTACCGTTCTTCTTTAAAGGAGTCTTCTGACGTAATGGTTTCAGCTAAATCCATTTGCCATACTCTGCCTTGTAATTACTTTAGATTTGAAGAATAAAATGGATGGCTTTATTATTAATCAGTAGCAATTTTGTCTTACTGTTTTTAACCTTAGAATGGCCTTCGCTTGTGAAATAGTTTTAATGGTCTAGATGACAAAACACTTCCCCCCTCTCCCTTAGGACACGGGTTCAGTGAAAGCAATGAAATCTGTTTTTTCCCCAACATTTGTCATAGTGATCGTAATTGTTACCGTGCATGTTAGCCTTACGGGGTGAACAAATTAGTTTGCTATTGTATGCTGTCATCCTCTTGGTCTCTCTCAGTGCCTTCATGTCTGGTCTTTTGTCTTTTAAATTGTAAGTTCCTCAGGACAGGAACTGCCTCTCTCTGTCTTAACAGTGGAGAGAACATTGTCTGAAATGAATTGTAATTATTTATTTAACTTTGATCGAGTGGACTGTATGATCTGTCTGTACTCAAGGATAATCTTGTTCCCTGTTAACTCATGCCAGATGAAAAGAATTAGGGCTTGTGTATATGACAATTTTAAGCACACTAAGCTCGGGTATAAATCTACAGTGCTCTAGCTTCTTGTGCAACTGTGGACCCTGCTACCATGTACTAAAAGATCTGCAATATGCTTTGACTTACCACTCTTTGAAGGGCCACACGGCAAGCTAGTATGCTGTAGATTTACACCCCACCTTGCTGCGTACTAAGTTAACTTACCACATTTTTTTCCTCTTTCTACAGTGTAGGATTCTACAGTTCAGTCTGTAGTCTTGTTGACTTTGCACTTATGGTGAGAGATCCATAGCCTATACAGCCACCTTTGGTACTGGAATGCAGATTTGAACACAGATGAATTGCTCTGCTAGCATAAAGCACCATTTGATTTCAGTGGGGCTCTGTGTGGGTGCAAGAGTCCTTTCACATACAGTAATTTGTAGGGCTGGGATCTTGTTCAGTGTCTGGCCTTAATTTTAAATAGCGAGAGGCAATACAAACTAATGGGAAGACATTTCCAGCTTTGTGCTTATTACCGTCTAGTGGGTGCCAGAATAGTATCTAATTTTCTGAGGATGCTTGGAAAACAAAGACGGGAATAATTGTGAAATGTTAGACACTGGATAAATCTCAGCTTTTAATTTCCAGAGGGGTTCTATAGCTTACACCTTGCTATGCTGGCATTGCTTTGTTTCCAGCTAGAGTTGTGGTGTTTTGAACAAGAAAGTCAACAACTTTTTGAAAAATATTAGGGAAATAGAGCAACCAACCAAAGAAACATACACTGTGTTCCTGAGAAGTCTTAATTCCAGTGTTCTCCAGGAGGTCATTAAAAGTATAAATGTAAAACTCTGGGTGGAATTTACCCAGCCAGAAGAGTATCTCAGAACTCTACCGTCTGTGGCCTTGCCACTTAATTCTGTTCTCATTACACCGTCATGTTTTGGCTTTGAAAATAATAATTTTTCTTTCCATGTCCATGTTTTTCAACTAACATACTAGAGCAAATTTCAGTTTTTAAAAATGCCTTTTTAATAGTGAAAATCTTTTTTTTATTGGTGGTCACACAGCTGCTTGCATTGTAAATATGTCAAAAGTTTTATATAAGGTTAGCGCTTCTTGGGACAAAAAAATCCCCCAAGGTTATAGCACAGGGAGTACAGTTGTAATAATAAAGATTATGTTGCTGATAAGTTCCCCTCAAGGCCCCATGATGGTAATACCCCTATATTTTGTCTTTAAAGAAAACTGCTGAGAGGCAATAATTTTTTTTGTATGTGTCCCATTTTCATTAATGCATGGTAATTGATGGAGTTGCAGTGACTTGTAACAGTAATGAGTTCTAAACATAAGAATGCACTCCTTTCTAATAAGTGAGCACTGCTGGGGTTTAAAAGCGTACTAAATCAGTTGCTTTAGTATGAATTTATTAGTTTTTTTCAGCATTAGCTTTAATAGTAGTTATTTACATAAGCGTACATCCCATTAACCGCCATCAGGGCTGGAAAACATGCTGAACTGTTCATATTTTCATATAATTATTGAACATAATGGTTTCATTTGCATTTCTAAACAGTGATGTTTCTGTCAGGCTTGGAAATAGTGTCTCTACGCAGTCCCTATTTCACATCCACTTATTTGACATCGTTAAATTTTATGCTAATGTGCTTCCCTAGAATATCATCAGTAGGACAGATGCTTGTGCTTTAATATACAAATCAGAGATGCTTTTCCCTCCCCCTTCCCTGAAGTGCAAAGGAAATAAAAAAAAGCATATCTGCACTTTTTAGATCTAGTTTGTTTCACTCTAAATAGCTGTATGAAGTAAAACTTCATTCTCAAGCTTAGCAGTCACTCTAAAATGTTTTTACAAATACCTTACTTAGGGTGGATGGGGAATTGCATTTTCCTTGTGGAGGATATAGTACCCATGAAGGGGACTACTTTTGTATATCAACTCACTTTTCATGTATAAAGCAAGTTATCAATTTAAACAAACTTCACCAGGCCTCGGATTTACCATCTTAATAATTGACTACCATTGAACAGAGGCTGCAGGATTGGAGAAGATGATAGTTTCTGGAGAGAAGACCAGGCAACTGAAATGCCCACAGAATCCTCTCATCAATTTGTTAGGTTTTTTTAAAACACAAAGTTGTCATAATCCTGTAGGTGTTGGCGAAATCACCAGTTTAAAGGCTGTGGCTAATTAAAAGGTGGTGGTTACCCTTTATTACATATTACATTATTGGTGTTACATGGTTACACAAGAAAAGTTCCTGCCACAAAGAATATTGGGTCAAGCCCAAAGTTAAGACAGTAAAAGCAGGCAAAGATAACAGTTTAGGCAGGCTAGTGCTAATAATAACTACTAAATGATGAAAGGGAAGATTCAGAGTAAAAGATCATTTTTATTTTACTCTTTTAAAAACAAAACAAAACACTCCCTATTTGTTCCCTGTGAACTCCCTCCCTCTACCTCTGCACTGATTGTGGGTCTAGAAACCATGCTTCTGAAAGATGGTGGCAGGTGCTCTTTGGTATAGCCATCGTGTTTAGTTATGTTGATAGGAACAAATAAGTATCCAGCTATGCAGGACATTGCTAGGAGGCAGCGTGGCCTCATGGAATGAGCATAGCACTGGGAACTAGCAACTCCTGAGTTCCATTTCAAACTCTGTCACTAAATTATTGGTGTGACATTGGGCAATTTAATTCACTTCCCTCTTCCACAGATGGGGATAGTACTTACCTACTTTCCAGGGCACAGTGATGATTAATATTTGTATATTATTCTTATTCAGTGCTGGTTCTTAACAAATCATGTGCTAGACCCTGTATAGGACAAAGAGAGAGAAATTCCACAACCCCCCCAAAATCAACAAAAAAGTAGGTACAGGGAAAATCAAAAAAAGAGAATACATCAGACAGACTTGTCCTTGTGTTTTATACAAAACTGTCTCCCTTCTTTTGGAAGAAGTGATTCTCAAGGAGGGAACTGAATACAGATAGGGTGGTGGGTTGGTGAACTGGAAGGGAAGAGGTATTTTATGTATAAGGAGCCATGTGGGCAAACTATGATGGTTGTAGTGGGTGACATACGCTGATTGGTTCTGGACTTGTGAGAACTTCTGTTATTTATATACAGTGAATAACTTGCTAGTTGCTTTGCAGACAAATATGGAGACAAGATCCCTGTCTGGAAGTGCTCGCAATATAGGACCTGATTCTGTAAAGGGATCTGAGCACTACAACCATGCTAAGTACTGTGGCACCTGGTTTTTGGCAGCATAAAAGTACAGTTAGGAAAAAAAACAAACCAGAAATACTAAACCACTTCAGTTCTGTTCTTTTCACGTTATCCTCAAAATAGACTTCCAAAAAAACCCCAGTTCTGAGCTGCAAATCAAATAACTACTCTTGAGCTAACAGTTGCAATCGGTTTATTAGAGCTGGTTCTTTGGAGCCAAGATACTTCTGTTTAAGCTTTGGTTCCAGAATGAAAGTCAGATCATCCAACCAAGTGGGCTGTAAATTGACAAGTTTAGCTGTTAATTTCAGCTAGAGTACTGGGAAGTGTGAAGAGGGCATTTGCAGCATGCAAAAGACTGTTGTACTGCAGAGATTCTGAGCTGACCTGTTGTCAATGTATCACTTTAATCCTGGAAAGAGGGCTCTAGGTAATTGGCAAGTATCCTTATTTTAATATGCAGCCATAAAAAGGTAAAGTACTGTGATTTTTGAGATCAGAAGATTAACATTTTGCCTTAAATAAAATATGATCAACTGGCACAGAATTAAAAGTAATAGAACTGAAATATTCAAACTATGACTCTAAGGTGTCAGATTGTGCATAAGTGTGACAGTTTAACTGCTAAAGTGATTTAAAAATGAACTAGCTGAAGAATGTATATACCGAGTATTGAGAATAAAACATTATAGAACAATCACAGCTATCAAAACTCACTCAAACACTCCCATTTTTAAAAGCCATGGAATCCAAAGGGAAGGCTGTCTACGTGGGGCTGCAGCTTCTCTGTGCTAATGCAGGTGCAGAAAAAGCGAAAGTTAATATGCTGTGTTGGCATCCCACACTATGATTTTAAGCCATCCAGATGAGTTTTATGCTTGGGCTTAATTGCCGAGCCAAAACTACTCTCTCATTCATCTACCTCCAGCAAAGGGGAAAAAATGACTAGCCCAGTAACTCTCATCTTCTTTCTGTGGTCTGCAGCAAGGGAGGCTTCCCATTGTCCCAGTACTGCGTCATTTCTGGTAGATGGGTGTGCACTTGGAGAGATGAAGCCACACACTTGTTAGCTGATATTTATTTAAGGTGTTGTGCAGCTCTGCTGTGAAATTTGGTTCTGTAAAAATGGCACTGTAGGGTTGCATGTTTGTCACTCATTAATTTCCATCTGTAATGTGCTTTTCTTGCAAGTAAAATTAGGTTTTCTGACTACGCCTCTTGCAAACTCAGCTTGGACTCTGAAAAGATGAGCTGTCTTCTCATGAATGGCTGGAGATAAGGTTCTGCAGTCCCAGTTAGGAATTCAGTAAAACCTGTGTGGTTTATTTTCAGTGGGTTTATACAGGTGCAAGTTATTGAAGCTTAGTAAGCAACTGTGGTGATGCACAATACATCTCACACTTCCTTTTAACTGCTTATGTAACCTGTGCCTGCTTGGTTTGGCACTCTGTTCTGTTCTAGTGGTGGTTGGACCAGCTAGAGATTGACAACCTGCTACAGGCTTGGCGAAGAGAGAAGTGTCTCTTGGCTCAGGCAGATTTAAATATCATAACTCCTGCTTTAGGAGCCAGAGGTCCCAGGTTTTATCCCAGCTGCTGACACCAAGAGTCTGTTAGCATTGGGGAGGAGGTTGTCCAGGATTTCAACTGGGGAGTCTCTAAAGCTCAGGATGTGCTTTCCCAGCCAGGAGGAATATGTAACTGATACTTGCTTGATGTGGCAGTCTGCCCCCTCTAGTGGTGACTAGACCAGCTATCAAATGATGAGCACGTGACACTCTTATTTAAGAGAGCTGCCTTAGCGCAGGTAGTAGAGGTTCATGTATTAAGCTTCAGAGGTCTCAGGTTTGATCCCAGCCACTGACAGACCATTATACTAACATGAGTAAAAAAAAGTAGTAAAAATATTTGATAGTCACTACAGCCAGCAGATCTGAGTTTGAATACAGACAAGGAAGAGATCAGTGGAGTAGGAAGTTCCTGTTTTTACATAGTCAGATCTCATGACAGAACCATATGTCAGTGATTATCTAAAGTGATTATCTGAATAAGGCCCTACCAAATTCGTGGTCCTTTTTGGTAAATTGCATGGTTATAGGATTTAAAAAAATCTTAAATTTCATGGTTTCATATATTTAAATCTGAAATTTCATGGTGTTGTAACTGTGGGTGTCCTGACCCAAAATGTAGCTGTATGTGGGGGGAGGGTATTGCAAAGCTAGTGTAGGGGTGTCATGATATTCTCACCCTTACTTCTGTGCTGCTGTTAGTGGCAGCTCTGCCTTCAGAGCTGGGCGGCTAGAGAGCAGCGGCTGCTGGCCAGGAGCCCAGCTCTGAAGGCAGTGCAGAAGTAAGCATGGCAATACATTGACCCCCTTTGCAATAGCCAGATTTCATGGTCCATGACGCATTTTTCATAGCCATGAATTTGGAAGGGCCCTAGTTATGAACAGAGGAGTTAAGGTCCTAAGGGGGCCATGAACTTTTCCAGTTATGCTTGTTTTAGGTTTCACATCTCAGGAGAGAGATCTCTCTGTTTATTATAAATATTATTCCATAAATATTATTTTTAGCCACATCAGGCATAATTTTCAAAAGCACCTAAGTGACTTATTCTCCTAAGTTTCCACTGATTTTTAATAGGCACTTAGGCTCCTAAGTCACTTGGGTAAAATTTTCAAAAGCACCTATCTCTTAACATTTTGGAATAAAACTCAAGTGAATGTGGCTCTGACGTCCAGCTGTCACTTTAGGTATCTGTGTATGTTCTGGGAGGCCTTGCTGCCCTGTTCCAATGCAAGTAGACATATTAAACTTGCCAAGGCTCTGTGTGTTACCCATCATTGAGGGGGCTTATAGTTAGTTTTTTTTTGTTGTGATGGTTTGGGAATTTATGTACAATTTATGAATTTCAATTGATTTTATGAACTCATGTACTCTGTGTATAACCATCAATGTGTATTGAATCAGCTATTTTCAAGGACCATGTCATGCCCTGTCTGGAAGCAGCTGTAGGACAACCAGAGAAGTGTTAACATGGAATGACTTTGCATTGGTAAAAGAATAAATATGCTAAAGAGATTGGCCAAGCTAAAGGAAACTAGTTCTCCCAGGTTGTCTGTAGGGTTGGGAGTTGGAATAATGGAAATTCCACGGCGGAAGAGGAGAACAAATTAAGAGATTGCTGTTAAAAAAAAAAATATATATATACATGCTTTCTGAGCTACAGCAACCATTTGACTACTGGACCTGAACAAACTGGACTATGCTTGCTACAGGGGCAGAGAGAGAGAGAGAGAACCTGAAGGCTGAGCAGGAGGAGAAGGGTTTTGGGACTCTGGAAGGACTGGCCAAAAACCCAAAGGGCTCTTCGAGTGTTGAGGACACAGGAAGGTGGTTTTTGGATGGATCTCTTTATTCATAGAGCAAGCAGAGACAGTGACTGTGTGTGTAGGAAGTTGATTTCCTTTGAAGGGTTAAATTGTAAACCAGAGTACTGATTAGAGTGGAACTCTGGGAAAGTGTGCGCTACGTCTGCTATGGAGAGTTCAGTACTGGTCCCGGGGCCTATGGCAGCTGACCATGGAGGTCCCATTTCAGAGAAGGAGTACCAGACTGGGATCCTTCACTCTAGGAGTGAACCTGAGAAGCTAGAGACTGCCTGGACCCTGCTCAGATTTAGTGAATTTAGAAGCACACCAGATCCAGCGTCTGGATCCAAATATAGCAATGTGGTGGGTGTCTGCAGGGAGAGCTTGACTAGGTCTGTGATGTGGTCCTAATTTCTTGCTTTTCTGTTCCCTTGTGCAACCACCAGACTGATCCCACAGTCATATGTATGAAAGTTTTTTGGGGAGTGATTTGTTATTTGGTCCTCCTTTTCCCCAGGGTCTCTAGCTGGTTTGGAAAAGGTCAGTTACATCAGGGGTAGGTTTAACTTCCAATCAAACCATGGTATGCTTTAGAAAGGGTTTTAGCATTTCCTCCTTGCAGGAGGTGTCGGATATCTTGGTTAGGAATCCAATATGCTTTCACTTCTGTTTTAGCCAAGAAGGGCCTGCTTCAGAGTTGCAGGTGGTGGCTTGGTTTTGCTTTAGTGCTTCTAAGACATCACGTTGGGTGAATGGTATGAATTCAGAGAAGGAAGATATATTGTTGGACCTATGTTTATCATATGTTTCCTGGTGTCTCAAGTCAACCACTGATGTTGCTACCTGCTAATGGTTTCCTGGCAGTAAGAATCTTGCTCTTGAAGAGAACAGCATCAAACCAGTCAGAAGCCTGGGCTACTGTGCAGCTATGGGATATTTTTCATTGTATGCATTTAGCAAATCATTGTGTTCTACCAAATTATATGTTAAGATCTTTGAGGCAGAGACAAGCCTTACCATGAGTACTTCTCCTTATGGTTTTCAGTAGTTCAGAGGCACCATAATGCCTATGTTGATTTTTCTGGTACACTGGCAAGCATTGGCTCTTACAGGGTAAGATGCGTCCTTTAAGAAAAGGCATGTGTTGGCAGCAAACCTGGAGATCAAAAGAGGCTTCCCAAAATAAGTGAAGGCGGCAGAAAGATGAGGGTTCTTGAATATGGAGCAGAAGGTCTTACAGTCTGTACCTCTTACAACCTCACACTTGGGAATTATTTCCTTCTATTTAGCAGCCTTGTCTGCATTCTTGGGATTGAGGAAACCTATTTTATAGTGGTGGATTCTCTCAGTGCACAATTGACAGTAGACATCGTGTCGTTGAAACCAGTGAGAAGGGGGAAAGTGCTGAAGAAGAACTGTAGAGATTTGTATAGTTCAGTATGGCCAAATGCCATCCTTTAGATGTTTGCTTGGGTGCAGTCTTTACCGAGGACATTCATTTGTCCATCTCAAGTAGAGAGAATTTGCCGCAGTTTCCTATCAGCATCTTTATTTCAAACTAGTCTTGCTTAATTGACACAAAAACAATTTCTCAGCTAACATTTAACAAAAAAGTTGAATGGAAAGTTCTGCAATTTATATTCTATTTAAAGAATCACTGTTTTTTTCCTTACAGCTTGGAATAGATGTAGAAAATACTGAACTCTTCTTGTATTGCTAGGGGCTTACATGTTGTGGTTCACCGGTTTGATCCTTAACTTATTGCTGGCAACACTGAACTGAAGTTGTTAATGCTTTGTCTTCAATAAAACTTACAACTTTGAGGGCAAACAAAAGTCCTGTCCTGCAGCTCTAGTAGGTGGTGCTTCAGTGTCATTTTCCAATCCCTTTTGACCCGGGCTTTACTCCTTAAGGGACTCTCTGAGATAAATTGTTTTCCGGTTGGTGTTTAAGGCTTTTATTTTTATGGGACTTAAAAAATGAATCTAGAAGTTCATGGAGTATAGTGAGGAAGTTTTCAATGATTATTATACCAAAGACTAATCAAAAACCTATGTGAGGTATTTTTTTTTTTCTCAACCTTTCAGTGCAGTTATGAGTTAGCCTGGGACTTCTACTCTAGGCAAGGTAGACCCCAACCCTACTTAATTACAGTATGTGTATCCTGTGAGTTTCCTGACATACAGGCAGTTTAAATCCTCTGGCATAAGCCTATTTAAAACTTCAGAATATTAGATAGTATATTGCTGTCTGGTTTCCATACGAGCAGATTTTGCATTATCTTGCTTCTGTTTAGTACCACCCTACTGTAGATACACATATGGAATACACGTAATATATTACATTTGTGTCCATTGTAGTTAAGGGTCATTCATCCTTTCAGTATTTAAGCTGTGGTTTACAGGGCTGGTTTGGTAGCTCATTGGAGGGAAATATTGGTTTGGAGCAGCCAGGGAAAAAGTCATGTTTTCATTAGTATTAAGTAATATTAAAGGAGCCTGAATGGGTAACATTGATTTAAAATAACATTACAAATTTTATCTGTGATTGTTAACACCTTAGATAGTATAAATACATTTTTAAAATCCAATTTATTTCTCTCTGTGCTGTGGGACTTCGTGTATTTGTCTCAGCTTCGATAGTGAAGTCAGTTTGTTGCCTAGTCTCCTCAGGTTCACTGTGTGGCCAAACACTATAGAAGAAGTGCCTCTTTGGCTAAAATCAGGCATTTGGTGTGCTGAGATTACCATGACTAGCATAAAGCAACTGTTTTACTGCTACCTTGCCCCTAATCTGTCTTCCCAGAGTTTTGTTTTACCCCCTGTAGTGTCTTGTCAAAGATGAAAATAAATAGCTATATGGTCACGGACAATCTTACATAAATACATGTGTGTACAGTGCCTAATATAGTGAAGCCCTTATTTTATTTTATTAGTAATTATTTTTTAATCAAGGGGGAACCTTTTTACTGGTAATGCTTATTTGTATAATATCTAAACTTAGGCAGATTTGGTTGACCATATATAATGACCTTCACATTAGACATGTAAACATTGAACTGTTAAAAGTTCCTCTCCCCAAAAGCCTACAGTCTGAAGGTGAAGATGCAGTAATACAGAGAAATACAGAACAGAACAATATGAAAGGTCTTTAAATCACAGATGTCCTCATGGATCAGGTGGGCCTCGGGAGGTTTTAGAAGCAGAAGATGGAAGGTAGCTGGCAAATACTGGCTCATATGTTGTCCCTTATTGAAGTAAACTCTTGGGAAGAAGCTCTAAGGAAGAAAATCTCGAAGAGTTCCTTGTGGAGTCCCTTACGTATTATTTTGTGTGGGGTGGTGGTGGTAGTGGAGGCGTATGTGGAATAGTGTGTTGTGGCCCCTGAGGGATGCGGTTGTGGCAACCACAGAGATCCATGTGAGGCCTTGTGCTTTTGTGTTAGCTCTAATTTAGAGCCTCTATCCAGTCTGTCTGGAAATACAGCTCAGCTCCAAAGAAGCCATCAGGGCTGCCTGACTCCCTGCTCTAAAGAAAAGATAATCCAGACCCAGGCTGTATGATCTTTCACCTAAGATGTACCAGAACGGATAGGGAAGGGGCATGGCCTGACTTGCTTGTTTCTCCCTGTGGCGGGTTCCCCCCACCCCCGCCCCTTCGGACTGGTTTACCACTGAGCCTGCCTTTCCCACCAGTCTAGGCTCCCTTTACACTGTATTGCTGAGGCAATCCAGCCAAGGCCCTCCCTCAGCTTCAGACTGCACGTTACCAGCACACATACAGGCAGGAACACACCCAAATACACTATAGCTATACACACAGATGCTATGATCAGCTTTGCATGGGAAGGCTTATCTAAGGAACTGGCCAGTATTCAAGTGCACAGACCCCCCTGGAATGTGAAAACCAAAAAATTATACCATTTTGCGCTGCACAGAGAACTGTACAGCGGAAGCTCATGAAAATCTCCCCCCCCCCACACACACAATGTGAGAGAGAGATGCACTGCTTTTGGCCCCAAGTTATGATTTACACACACACTGATTTTAGACAAAACAAGTTTGTTCACTACAAAAGATAGATTTTAAGTGATTATAAGGGATAGTAAACAAATAAAGCAGATTACATAGCAAATAAAACAAACATGCAATCTAATCTTAATATACTAAAGAAACTGGTTATAAGTAGCAAATTCTCACCCCAAATGTTGTTTTAGGCAGATCGCAGAGATTCTTGAAGGCAAGCTACACTTGCTTGCAGCTTAAAACTTCAGATATTCTATTCACAGGCTAGACACCCTTCGAGCCTGGGCTCAGTCCTTCTTCCCTAGTCCAGTCTTTTAGTTCTCAGGTGTTTCTAGCAGTCCTCTTTCTTGGGCAGGAGTCAATGAAGAACAAACCTCGATGATGTCACTCCCCAGCCTTAAATAGTTTTTGTGTATGGCTGGAATCCTTTGTCTCCCAGAGTGATTCCCACCCCTGGTTAGAGGGAAAAATACTAGTATTATCATGGAATCCAGTACCAGGTGACTTGGTCACATGTCCCTGCAACCATAACTCAGAGGCTGTTTGTAGTGTCCCCAGGAAGATGTCCCAGTGGGAGATGATTAGCATCTTCAAAGGCCTAGTCCCTAATGGCCCTTCCGAACAGGCCATCCAGGCTGATTGCATTATGTCTAGTGGATGTTCCCCAGGTGTAAACACATTTATCATAGATGCATAGACAATATTCCTAACTTCAGATATAAAAATGATACATGCATACAAATAGGACAGTCATATTCAGTAAATCATAACCTTTCCAATGATATCTCACATGACCCATCTTGCATAAAATACATCTTAGTTATGCCATAATCATATCATAACCGTATCTCTGTGAAGAATATGGGGCATAGTGTCAGACTTCCCACATCCACCACACCCCTTGTCCATGTAAGATGTAGGGCTGTGAAGAGTGCCACAAGCAATGCATGCAGAAAATTCCTACCATCCGTGCAGTCCAGATCTGTTCTGATGGAGTGTGACAACCCTGATCCATATAAATTAATAGGACAACACAAGTACTCCTGGCTAGAAAATCATTCACTTACTAAATTCAGAGATCAATGTGTGTTACGTTCGGTGACTGGGTTCAGCAAGCTTCTTCTTTATTCTGCTATCTTTGCCTTCTGTTCCTCATCTATCTCCTTACTGCTGCTTGCTAATTCAGTAGCATTGAATTTGGCACAATACTGGGGGAAACTTTGTCGTGTTCGAGTAGTGTCCCTTTGAGTGTTCCACTTCCAGTGTGGATAAGCCTTTGGAGCCCTTGATCAGAGATTTTCCATTAGCAGTGTACATTCTGCCTGCACAGGCAGTGTATGGCTTGTTGTGCTGAACAGCCCTCAGTTTCCTTCTCAACTGCCTCAACCTGAGAAGGAGCCTTGGCATGTCCTCCTTGAGTGTTGTTTGTTTCAATTAGTTGAGTGGTTCTCGAACGTCAATGCACCGCGACCCCCTTTTGACAAGAAAAATTACTACATGACCCCTATGCCTTGTGTTACTCAGAATAGTAGGTATTTTAAATAAAAAATGCATTACAAGGCCGTATCAATGAAAAGTAGCCACTATTTTAATTCACACTACAATCACAAGACAGTCTTTATATCCAATAGTAAAAAAATTAAAAATAAATATGTACCTAATGGGTTTCAAATGCTCTCTCTCCTGCTGAGAAGCTATACCTGATTACAATGACCACTCTAAATGTGTCCATTGCTTGAGGGAGTCCTAGATATACCAGAAGTGCAACTTCTGCCAGGCACTCAAGTCCAAGGCAAGGAAGAACAGGGAGATAAACTAAGACCGTTGATGATGGAATGTTCCCTTCAAACAACTTCTGAGTCAGGTCAGGAGACCCCCTCATATATCTGTTTCTGGACAGATCCCAGTGCACCTTTAACTTCAATGCAGCCTTCCCCTAAGAAGGGAAAGAGTTTTTGAGGTTTCATGGAAGACTTCCAAAAAGAGGAGCATAGACTCTTATCTTAAGGAGACAGCGCTGGAAAATCTCAGGTCCCCTATGAGATCTGCAGTTTCCGAAGCCTGGATCTGTTGACTTGGTACTGTTGAGACAAAGGATTCTTACTCTAGTACCAGTGAGGCCGGAACGTTCTAGAGCTCAAAGGAGAGAGACAGTTCTGACAGAGCTCAGTACCCTCTGCCAGGGACAAGGAGGACAAGCGTAAGCACTCTGGACTGGCACTGTGGGGCTTAGCTCCATTGTCAGTACCATTTGGTACCCTTAGTACCAAGCAAGCTAAGGTGCCAGACACCTTTGACACCTACGTCATTACGCCCACTGTCCGCGATATTGTTGTGTTTCAGTTACTGCGTCAGTATGGACCTCCTACTTGATATCAAAATATTTCAGATATATGAAGGACCTGTCTGTAACACACGAATCAGGGTCCTCTTCATCATATTGAGCATCTCTTAGTACAGAGACCCCAATCTCCAGACCACTGTCTTCCAGTACCGCAGGACTTTCCACCTTTCTCTGCAGGCGCTCCTCCATTGGATGACATTGAAGAGGATGAAGGAACCTTCCATCACTCCCTCACTTCCACCGCCCTTCCTGGTCCCTCTTTAGGGACTGTTCTTATGAGCTTTTATTGAGACAAGAAGTGAATTCTCTCCTATGATTCGGAGCCATAGAGGTGGTCCCTCCTCCTCACAGGGGCCAGGGAGGTTTACTCAAAGTATTTCCTTGTGCCAAAGAAGGACAGAAGGTGGAGACCAATCTTAGATCTAAGACTTCTAAACAAGTTTGTAGTCTCAAAAGCTCAAGATGGTGACTCTGGCAGTTGTAATTCTTTCACTGGAGAAAGGGGATGGGTTTTCATCACTTGACCTATAATTTTCATATAATAATACACCCATTGTGCAAGAAATAGCTATGCTTCACTATACATCAGGGTCATCTTAAATACTGAGTGCTTCCTTGGCCCCAAAGTTCCTGGCAATAGTGTCTGTCTGCCTCTAACAAGATCTTCCCATCCATCAATGATGGGCTGTTCAAGGCCACTCCTATGAAGCAGTGCTGTCTTCCTGGGTTGGCTCAGAACACCCTGTTCTCCAGTCAAAGACACCTTGGACAGACAGTCACGGTTCCTCTACAAGTCTGGAACTCCCTCCACCGGTAGCTAGGAGCAGACTTGATGACAGACATTAGATTCCTATTACAACCATGTGGTGCTTTACCTTTTATTTAAACCTCAGTTGACTTTGTTCTGTACATTGAATAGAGGCATAGACTGTATTGCCATAATGTCAGTTTTTCTACAGTTTATCATGGCAGTCTGTTGGATGCAGTATATTTCACTTAAGCAGAAACGATCTGTGAGGTGCACTGCAAAATTCTAATTCCACGGTGTAAGAAAATGTAAGAAAACTCTGATTATGTGAGAGTAGTCTTCAAAGAACAGGTTTCCCACAAAGTTTCTGGATTGCAAACCAAACTTTATGTTGCAGTGAAATAACTGGATGTACAAAAGGACCTTAATCAAATCATAGTAGAGAGAGTCAATCTTGCTGCAAGGGCAGGATGTAGCACTTAACTGATATTTATCTTGTACTATACTAGATCTTAAATGAAAGACCAAGTTTTTAATAGTTCCTGCCTTGTATTGTATTCAGTTTTGGCTTTCATCATTTGATGAGACAGGAATAAAAGACCACTTTAGATTGTTTTTTGTTTATCTCCCACTATTGTCAGAAAAGCCAGAGAAAATAAAAGGAACGGCACACAGGCCTTACTGATCACCTTCCTTCATGTCTATAAACTGCAGCATTTATCAGAAAAACAGAGATGTAAAAAACGCTGTCGGTCATCTAGTCCTTCCCCAATTCACTCCAACAAGCACAGGGGTGTACTTTTTAGTGCTTTCTGGTTCTTTGCCTACTTTAATTTGAAATGTCTCCAAAGGTTAGGCTTCTGCTACAGCTTCCTGAAGATTTTGTTGCACTCCTAAGGCCTTGTCTGGACTAGGAATTTGAACTGTTTCTAACTGAGCCAGTTGAAGCACAAATGGTTAAGAGCATCCATTGCTGATACAAATTCTGAGCACGTCAAGGTTTTGCTCTGTTTCCTCACTTGTGGTGATCCAAAGTGCAGCGGTCACAATGCCCTCCAGGTTCCTGTCCCCTACTTTTTGGCACAACTCCTAGAAACAGTAGATTCTGGGAAATTTCAAAAAAGCCATTGGTGCACTGTGAGTAAGCAGTTGGTGTAATTACACTGGCCTATAGCCTTCATCTACACTGCCATTAACACAATGCAGACTGAAGTGTTTTTTGGACTTAAGCAAATATTGTTCAAGTGATATCTGGAGCATTTTTGTGTGGATACTTGGCAATTTACAAATGTGCTGGGGAGACAAAATGTTTTTTAGAAGGGTAAATGTCTCTAGTGTGGACAGGACCTAATAGATCATTTCATTTTTCCTCCTGATAACTTGCTTAACTTAATTTCCTGTTTTTGATTAAAATCTTGAATGGTGGTGAGACTCCTGTTAAATGCTTGTGCACCTCAGGCAGGGAGAAAATGGAAAGTTAGCTTTAAAAATGTGAGTTTAATTTGGTTTAACATGTTAAGGCCCTTATAGTCTCATAAATATATATGAGTATGTAATGTGTGCTGTACATATATTTTACATTACTGAGTGCACATAGATGCGCATTAACAAAATATTGATGAGAATACCGTTGGGAAAATACTTGAAAGAAGGAAAGGAGAAAAGAAACAGGAGACCAACTGACAAACTTGAAATACATAAGTATCAGAGGCATAGCCGTGTTAGTCTGGCTCTGTAAAAGCAGCAAAGAGTCCTGTGGCACCTTATAGACTAACAGACGTTTTGGAGCATGAGCATCCGACAAAGTGGGTATTCACCCACGAAAGCTCATGCTCCAAAACGTCTGTTAGTCTATAAGGTACCACAGGACTCTTTGCTGCTTTTGAAATACACAAGTGCTTCTAGCCCATCTCTGTAAGTGTCAAGGACGGTATAAGGGAAACAGACTGCTAGGGACATAGAATGTATTTCCTATTTAAAAAAAAGCAGGATCTCCATAAAAGTTAAATACCTCTGAGAAAATTGGTTGTTTATAGAAATAAAATGTATGGTTCAATAGGAAGAAGTATTTATGCTTTTAAGGATGAAACAAGTGTGTGTGTGTGTGTGTGTGTGTGTGTGTGTGTGTGTGTAATCCCAACCTCAGCTTTATAATGTCGACTTTGTGTCTGGTACATAAATTGCTCCAGTTTTGGTAACTTGAGTTTCTCTATCCATAAAATTCTGCTGAGATTTATTTTGTTTCTAAATGCTTAACTAATTATTGAATTTATTTTGTTTATATGTACATTATAAGTCTTATTACTTAATAATTTACATCGAGGAAAAACTAGGGAATTGCATGTCGTATTTAAATCAGCATTAAAAAAAGCCATGTGTTCTATACTTTTTGGGCACAGTTTATGCTTGTAAAGAAGGGTATCCATTAATAAGGATAGCTTAACATGGCTTTAATTGTTAGTAATTTGTTTCAGTGCATAGGTTTGAAGAAATAGATGTCAGTTTTCTTGCTGTTGAATGCAACAGTGCAAAAGAGTCAGTGCTGTTTGTTATCTGTGTTTTGTCAAAGTGTGACTTACCACCTTGTTAAAGTCTTTTCCCTGAATTTTCAGCACACTAACAATTTTACATTAACATACTTTATTTGGAGTAATCCATATGCATAAGCAGTTGTCCTAAATATATCTTCAGTGATAGTGATAGACTCAGATTCCCAGCCCAGTGCATTTCAATGTTGTCTTTACAGACAACTATGGTTTCTTCTTCAGTAGTGTCCTTAAGGGTGCTCCACTTCTTAGTGTGTCTGTGAACCCATGACTGGAGATTTTTATCGACACTGTGGGTCCATGCCTGCGCCCTAGATACCCTTGTGCTCAGTTGCGAGGGTATGGGGAGAGTGGAGATTGCTGGAAGGAGGCGGAGGGGAGTCGCCACCACTCTGGTTTCTTCTCCGCTGTATGTGGCTTGAGGTGGAGTGTTATGGTGTCTGCTGTAGCTAGCTACACGGTTTGTTACTTTGTCTCTTATTTTTTCTCCTTCTGTCTATATTTTATATTTTTTTCTTTGAGTGTCTGGGTTTCTGCTATTTAGCACAATTTTATGCACGGTGGCTGTTTTTACCCTTCATGTTTTTATTTTCTCTATTTGGGCTACTGTTCTCTGAGATCTGCAGTGTCCAAGTCACGCTCCCCCACACATCAGATTTGTTGTGTCTTATGTGTGACTTATTCAGGGAGTCCAGGTGACACTCACTGCTGCTGCAGTAAGCAGGGGTCCTGAGGGCCCTTTAGAACTGTCCAGATCCTCAAAAAAAGAAGAGATCCCATTCTTCACAATGGATTAAGAGAGAGGAAGAGTCACCATCTCGGTCTGGTTCTCAGAAGACCTTGTGTCCTAGCACAGGTATAATTGAGGCTCCTGCCCTCTCTGATGCTGAGGCCCTGGCACTGACTAAAAAGGCCACATTGCATACTGAGAAGCTGTCTGTTAAATAACCTACAGCGGCACTGGTGTTGGCACCAGACTTGGGCCTTCAAGGCACGAAGGCTCTAAAGCCAAGCTGAAATTATCATTGGTAGTGTCTTCTGTAGCCAGATGAGAAGGACGCACAGATTGCAACTCAATATCATCTCGAGTACCTCCCAATGTACTTGTACCTGAGGGTCCCTATCTAGAGTCCCTGGCACCATCCAGAGTTCTTTTTCACAAAGACCTTCAGATCCCTGAAGAACGTGAGTCACCATTGCTGAGGGGTACCAGGAGACACTCCCCATGGGTACCAACTTTCCTCCAAGAGTTGACCTACTCTTCGTTACTACCACCTACAAGGGCAAGTTGTCCTCCTGTTACTTGACATGGTCACCAGCTCCATGTGAACCCTTTAAGGGTACAGGGAGAAGAGAGACTTCCAGACCATACCAACATATTCTCCAGTACTGTCTTGCCAGGCAGTTGAGTCTTGACTACCAGTACTGCTTGCCCTTCTGATGGACATGGGAGGTGACCCCTCATCTGATTCCTGGGTGTCCATACAAGGTTCCTCCACCTCCCCATTGCAGCCTTGCTCTCTTGAGATGCATCCTGAGGAAGAAACTCCCAGCAGGAGATACACCCATGAGCTTTGGCAACGACTACCTTGAGGCCCTGTCCTCTTCTCGTATACTCCACCACAGTGGGCTTATTGGAACCTGCAATGTCCCATCTTGTGTACTCCAAGAGCAACTACCACTGTCCTTAGGTTCTGCTCCACAAGAGAAACTTAGAGGAGCAAGAGCCAGAGGGAAGCACAAGTAGCATCTTCCCACAAATCTCCCCCATAACCATATGAGACTCTTATGTCTGTATCATCTTACAGTGACAATCAAAGACTTTCAAGTTTGAAACAAATAGCAGAAATCTTAGAAATTCTGTTAGGAGATACAGGGACCCCTACATTCTCTGTTGGGCCGCCTCCATATGTGTACTCAGGGAAAAATTCCTTTGTCCATCAGTGATGATCTGCTGGTCCAAATCCCAGATTCTATACTGCTTATGGGTAAACGGGCTGACCACAAATACTGTATTCCACTCAAAAGCTTGGAGTATTTTTGTACTCCCTCCCTACACCCAGATCCCTGGTTGTCAAGGTTGTTAATGAATGGGACAGGCAACATTGATCCCATTCAGCACCACTTGTTAAGGAGCTGAAGTGGCTGGACCTTCCTGATTGCAAGAGCTACTCCTTGACTTCTTTGTAGTTCAGAGTAGCTAGTTACCAAGGGCTTATGCGAAAATAAGTTTTTTACACATTATTTTAAAGTTATCTTTTACTGAACACTTGCCACAAGACCGGAGGAAACAATTTCAAGCCCTCATAATGGAATACCAGGCAATTACCAAAAGCATCTCCTCTGGCCTCACTTGATGCCTCTGATACAGTTGCATGTTCTATGGCTACGGCAGTAGTTACATGTTGAATTTTTTGGCTGCAGTCTTCCAACCTCCCCTGGCAGCTACAAAACTCTGTTGAAGACCTCCGGTTTGAGGGGCCCAAGTTGTTCAGTGATGCCACATATGGATCCCTTCATTCACTGAACGACTTCTGGGTGATGCTATGATCTCTTGGTGTTTATAAACTTGTGGCAAAGAGAAAATATTCTATATCGCAGATGGCTCAACCGTCTTGCCTAGCCCACTACCAGTCCACAAGACTGGCTGAACCCCCGCAGAAGGAAGCCCAGGTTCAGGAAGAAAGGACTATCCTCTACAGAGATTTCCCAGCTAGTGACCACCTCAAAGCAACCATTTTGACCCACTGGTTGAGTGTCACAAACAGTCTCCTGCTCTGGATCCTGTGCTGTACCTATCCCCACTCCATCCTTATGAGGATCATCTCTTCCATTTTCTACCTTCGTGGGAGATGGATCGTGGAGATGATTTCTACAGACTATCCCATCCAGTGGGACTTCTTCTCAACCCTCCTCTGCATCACTCTTTAGTGATGCTTCTCATGAGGGTCTCTTGAGGTAGGAGGTACAATCTCTTTTAACACTAGAGTCCCCTCCAGACTTCAGTAGGAAAGGGTTCTATTCTTGGCACTTCCTAATCGCTAACAAAAATGGGGGTGGAGATCAGTTATGGACATCAGTACTTCAAACACCTTTGTCTGCTCTCATTGCTTCAGAATGGTAACCCTAGCAGTGATGATTCTCTGCCTGGATCCAGGAGATTGGTTTGCCTCTGTCGACCTTTGGCACACTTGTGTTAATGTAGACATGCACCCCTGCTACAGATGTTTTATAGCAAGACTACCACTAGTATTGCATCCTACCTTTCAATCTCTCTCCCCCGCACCCCGTCTGAGACTTTACTAAGGTTTTCTTGGCCATCGCAGCCAATCTATGCCAGATGGGAATAATTGTATTTCCCTACCTGGATGATAGGCTCCTGAAGGGTCAATCATTTCTTGAGGTACAGACAGCAGTCAGAAAGGGCCTGTCACTGTTCTGTTCCCTGGGACTCCAGTTCAGAAGAGTCTACAGTCTTACCCACTCAACATATGGATTTAATCCGGATTTCTTTGGCTTCCACCACCACCAGAGCAGGCTTGTCCTTGGACAGGTTTGCCACAACCAGCCTCCTTTCAACAATACAACATAGCCTGCAAATCACAGGAAGGGCTTTTCTGCAACTCCTGAGCCATATGGCAGACTGCCCATTTATGACATCCTTAGCAAGACTACACTCCTGGTGTCTTCAAGCATGGCTGAGAACTGGCTTCAGCCCCAATAAGCACAGTCTCTTGATGTGGTTGTCCGTTCCTCAGAGGGTCCTTGATTCCTTAAACTGGTGGAAAGAGTCACAAAAGATATTGCATGCACTCCTCCCACAAGGATCATCACCACAGATGCCTCCCTGCTAGACTGTGGCATGCACTGCCAGTACTTCACAGCTCAGGGCAAATGAACCCGGCAAAAAGTGATCATCCATATCAACATATTAGAGCTCAGAGCAGTTTGTTATGCTTGCCAGGACTTCCTACCCCACATCGGGGCCACCCAGTCAGAATACTGCTGGACGACAGAGCAGTAAGGTGTTATATCAATTGACAAGGAGCTTTCATGGGCTAAAATCCACTTAGTTGTTTGTACAAGGTAGGTGACCTCTTCTTCTAAAGCCCTTTGTGTTCAAGTACAATAAAACTTGGGCAATTAAACTGCTGCCTGACTCATGCAGAGATTCTTGTTGACTATTTTCATATTTAAACAAAAATAATATTTTGTGGCAACCATTTAATTGAGTATTATAGATGTTGTTGTTCTTCCCTACAGTTTAAATTAACTTGCAGAAGACAACAGTGGAGTTTTCCTTTCCTGGTTTAAAATGGATGAGTAAAGGGAGAGATTCAATTGAAATAGTCATATAGCAGAGCTAATTCAGCTTCATGTGAGACAGGCAGGATCTATAGATGGTACCCTATCAAATAACTAACCTTGATTTGTTAATTACTATAGTACTTTATACTGTTTGAAATTCAATATTATGAAAAACACCCTAATCTACCTACATCTTTAGAGTAATCTGCAACCTGTTGTAAATTTAATCACACAAACTTTTGCAATAACATGACTAATGACATTTCCATATCATCTGACAGTTGGCTTTTGGTTCAGTGGAGTGCATTTCAATAAAATCTCAATTAACTGAACCCCCATTATTCAAAACAGGGTTTACGTCCACCACCTGTCTCTATTTAATTGAAGAGGAAAATTCTCTTGATTAACTAAACTTATTTAATATTCCCCGTGACATTTGGGCAATAGAGAATAGTATTTTTAGAAAGCATGAATCAGGTAAACTGCGGGTGTCACTCGAAACAAAACCATGTTGGTCTTACTATGTGAGTGAATAGAGAAAACTATGGAGTATAGTAGAACCTCAGTGTTATGAACACCTCAGGAATGGAGGTTGTTTGTAACTCTGAAATGTTCATAACTTTGAACAAAATGACATGATTCTTTCAAAAGTTCTCAGCTGAACATTGAGTTAATACAGCTTTGAAACTTTACAATGCAGAAGAAAAATGTAGCTTTTAACCATCTTAAATTTAAATGAAACATGTAAAGAAACAGTTTCCTTACTTCCTTAAGCTTCTCCTTTAACACTACTGTATTTACTTTCTTTTGTCTCTGTTGCTGCCTCATTTTATACTTCCAGTGCCAAATAAGGTGTGTGGTTGACTGGTCAATACGTAACTCTGATGTTCTACTGTAAAATAATTGTAGAAGATGCTTTAAGAGAACCTTGAAAGTATCAATGGGTTGCTGGAGATTCACAGAAGAAGAAGTTGTTCGACTTGCATACACACATTTTTGATAACTGGTATGCTAGATCGAGAAAAAGGAAAAATTCAGAAAAGTGCCTGAATGAAATGAAATGAATACAACAGAAATTGCAATGATTTTAAGTAATGAAGCTAGCACAATAGTGCAACTTTCACTTTTTCTTTTAATTTCTTCAAGGTAGGGGATGTGATGTGAAAAAAAGACGGTTTCTAGATGACATTATGTTTGCACATTGCCATTCGTGACTTCTACTGGTATTGTGTTTTTATTCTTCATGTTCAAGAAAAGTTTCTATATTTCATCTTTGTTGACTATTGATTGGTAAAGGCTGTCTGCTGATTAATTCCTGTTCACCACAAGATCTGAGCCTTTACTCTGTCTTTAATGCACCCCTTCCTTGCATGGTCTTCAGTATTTTAGCCAGACGTGGTTTGAGCCTCACCCTAGCACCACCTTTGCTGGTTTCAGTGGCACTGAGATTTTACAAGCTGTTTTTACATGACTGCTGTCAAAATGATTGAAATATCACAAAACTAGCTGTTCTTATGAGACTTGGGCTGCATCAGAACCAGAACTGAAAAATATCCTTTTCTAGTTTTAGATCCAGCTAGAACCAAATTGATGGAGCTGGGTTCAGTTATGTAGATTTTAATCCAACCCCCCCCTCACCCTTCCGTTCTGAAACTGATTAATGGGTTTTAAGGACACTGTGATCACTAGTTTAACCTCCTGAAATAACACAGGGCAGAGAATTGAAAGGGATTATGTTCCAGTGTTTTTCCTTCATTGACTTTAAGATTTACTTATTTTTATGGAAGGAGATTGAGTATGTATCAAGTGGAGTGCCCCAAGGGTCGGTCCTAGGGCCGGTTTTGTTCAACAACTTTATTAATGATCTGGATGATGGGATGGATTGCACCCTCAGCAAGTTTGCAGATGACACTAAGATGTGGGGAGAGGTAGATACACTGGAGGGTAGGGATAAGGTCTAGAGTGACCTAGACAAATTGGAGGACTGGGCCCAAAGAAATCTGATGAGGTTCAACAAGGACAAGTGCAGAGTCCTGCACTTAGGAAGGAAGAATCCCATGCACTGCTACAAACTGGGGACTGACTGGCTAAGCAGCAGTTCTGCAGGAAAGGACCTGGAGATTACAGTGGACGAGAAGCTGGATATGAGGCAGCAGTGTGCCCTTGTTGCCAGGGAGACCAACAGCATATTGGGCTATATTAGTAGGAGTATTGCCAGCAGATCGAGGGAAAGGATTATTTTCCTTTACTCAACACTGGTGAGGCCACACCTGTGTAGTATTGCGTCCAGTTTTGGTCCCCCCACTACAGAAAGGATGTGGACAAATTGGAGAGAGTCCAGCAGAGGGGAACAAAAATGATTAGGGGGCTGGGGCACATGACTTACAAGGAGAGGCTGAGGGACTGGGGTTATTTAGTCTACAGAAGAGAAGAGTGAGGGGGATTTGATAGCAGCCTTCAACTACCTGAAGGGGGATTCCAAAGAGGATGGAGCTTGGCTGTTCAGTGGTGGCAGATGACCGAACAAGAGCAATGGTCTCAAGTTGAAATGGAGGAGGTCTTGGTTGGATATTAGGAAACACTATTTCACTAGGAGGGTGGTGAAGCACTGGAATGGGTTACCTAGGGAGGTGGTGGAATCTCCAGCCTTAGAGATTTTTAAGGCCCGGCTTAACAAAGCCCTGGCTGGGATGATTTAGTTGGGATTGGCCCTACTTTGAGCTGGGGCTGGGACTAGATGACCTCCTGAGGTCTCTTCCAACCCTAATATTCTATGACTATGTAGCTAAGGTCTCCCGATCTTAAACTGGAATCTTAGCAAATTACATTGAATAAAAGTTGGTAAGAGACACAAAGTTTTGAACTTACCCAGAGCTCTTCCTCGGGTCATGTGTAAGCTCCGTGTAGCTCAAAAGCTCATCTTTCACCAATAGAAGTTGGTCCCTAAAAGATACTACTTCACCCATCTTGTTTCTCCAGTAGCCTGGGATCAACCCGGCTGCAACACTGCATGCATACATTAATAGTTTTCTTTACCTAAGTAAGCATGGAATTGTGTGCTTGCTTAACACAGGCACAACTACATGTGCAAATGTCTGGATATCTGCATCTAGCCATATGTATGCATGCAGTTTGTGTACATAGATCCAGTTGTGAATGTGCAAAGTAGGTGCACATTTGTGCAGTGACCCATCTCCTGGGTAGTGTAAATCAGGCCCACAGTTAAATTTTTAATTGGTTATATTCTATTTGATTGTCTGGTTAATCCTTTCTGGCAGTACATAGCATATTTAATGCAAAGTTGCATTGTAAAATATTTATTAAATCAGATGTTTGCAAGAAAAAAAGAAATATTATTGATGCTAAGTGCAATTCAAGAGGAAAACATCTGTAAAATAACAAACAAAAAAAAAATCTTCCAAATACATGCTGCTTCAGACAAACAAAAAAACCAAAACAGAAACTAAACAAAAACCTGAATAAAACTTCAACACAACTCAAAATCAAACCCCAGCATACTATAAAAACTAAGGGAAGTACAGGCTATGTTTACATAAACAATTCCAATGTCAATCTTAACAACTGGTTCACATGTGCAGACCAGTGACCATCGTCGTCATCGGCCTGTTGATCTTAACAACATTAATTCAGCCATCAGAAGTATACAGATAAACTTTAAAACCTTATTCATACAGTTATATATTACGTTGGAATTTTCATAAAATTGTAAACGAGTCTCCATTTCAAAGAGTTTGATAATTCAGAGTTTATCTGAACGTAATCTGTAGTATCTTTGACTTCTTTATAGCTGACATCACTGAATTGCCTAAATGCATCTAAATGGCAATCTATCCTCATGAGGGAAGTAATTTCATCTTCTCCTAATTAGACAAATATCAGTCAAAGATACAGTGTAAACAGTGCTGAGTTCAAATATCCCAACCGTTCAATTATCCAAATTTCTAATATTAGAAAGGCATATAAGGACTTGCTCCAAAACACATTAAAATAAAACTACTACTTTAATGGAGGTTTGAATCTCCCCTTAAAATAGTAACATGACTATAGGTGCAGAGAAAAGGTTTTTAGGGTGCTGATCATTGTATTGTTTCTGTTTAACGGTTTCCATGTTTAAATTAGGTGTGAAGGTTGTTGCCCAAAACAATCCGTGTAATGTTATCATAGCTCTTAATTGCTGTGTGGTTTTTTTTGACAGTTATTTAATTATAATGAATTGCTATTATTATTATTTGAATTGTAGTAGCATCTAGGAGATGGTGTTTGTGCTGGGCACAACTTAACTTTCTTTAAATAACAAATATGATTTCTCTTGAATAGTAGTCAGTCTGTTGCAGGTCACCTAACTAAAATGCTTGAGTTCCAAATTTAGCCTCCTTGTGAGATTCTAGATTTCATCACAAGAACAAAAAAGGGGGCTGGGTTGGAGGTGGTCGAAGGTACCTGTTAAACAGGCTGTACGTTTAAAGCTAAATTGAAAAGGATTGGTTTGACTTCAGACTTCTGATTGGAAATATAAAGGAACTTAACTTATCTACCTATGTTATGAATGGATTGCTGCAGCAGTTGTGTTATCCATCCTTGAGGGCCGTGGCCAAAACCATTTTAAGTAGTGCCTTAAAATCCAGAGGCTTACCTGTGACTGTCACAGCTGAAAACTGTGAAGCTTCCACTTGCATCCATTTATTGAGGGTATAAAAGTGGCTTGCAAAAGACTTCCGTGCGTACCTGAAAGTGCACTGAATTCATCCATGGCTATTGTGTGTATATGAGAAAGATGTCTGTAGTTGGCTTCCCACATTGCCAGGGTCATCATTACAATCTGGGGGAGTTGAAGGTGCACACCACCTCACAGGATTGAGTCCGAATTACTATTTCAGAACCTATTTTAAAAACTAGCAGTCAGTATTTTGAATGAGAGAGAGAGAGAGAGCGCGTGCGTTCACATGTTTCTCTCCCTTTTTGATTGGGGCAAAACATCTATTCAGGTTGAATCAAGGTGCCTGCACCTGTTCCAAGCTGCACCATGAGTGCATCCAAAGAGTGTGAATGGGCAGAGGCTGACTTCAAAGTACTCTACTTACAGGTGAGTAACCTTCATTTCTTCAAGTGGCCTCTGCACATTTCTACTCTGAGGGTAGACTGTGGTGCATCTTGGAACCGGTGGGTTGCAGCACAAGTGCCTTGATTCCGAAGTGGGAATACACAGAACTTCATCTTGATGAAGACCAGTTACAGGTAGATAACACTGCTGTAATTAATCTTTTCAAATAGATTAACACTATTGTTTCCACACATTCAACTTTCAAAAGTATTTATGTATTTTGGAAAGCTTAAGCAAAATTTCTTCACCTGTTTTGGAGTTATAAAGAAGTTCTTTAAAAGCCGTTCTGTCCACCTACATTCTTGTCATGGGTATAACTCAAATGGGTGAGCTTTAAAAGGTCAGGCATGGCATGTTTTTTAAAGTGTTCTTGATAGGGGGGAAAATGGTTTTTAAGAAAAGATGGGAGCATTTAAAATTATGGGACTGAGTACGTTAATACAAAACTTGAAGTTGTTAGCTGTTTGCTTAAAGATAGACATGGAGAACGTGGCTGTAGCTAGTTGATTAAATTAATTTACAGGCTCTGTAAACCGAAAATCTCTGAAAGCTTGCAGGCTAAGCTGCTATAAGCGTTTAGAGGGTTTAACGCAGTTTAAACTGGGTTTTTATTTATTGGCTTGTAACGTTAGCTCTGCTGTATTACACTTTTGTGGAAGGTTCTATTATTTATAACCGTATAGTTTAATATATTTTTGCACTAAAATATATGCCATACAGCATACTCCATTTGCGCTGCACATGCCATAACATTGCTATTGAAACTGTAGTTTTTGCATGTCCTCACTTCATTACTTTCTTTTACTGTGACCCTTAACAGTGAATTAAGCTTTTGCGTTTATTTTACCTTAGGTTTTTATGTATGTCAATGAAGCTGAAAACCCTAATATAGTCTACTAGAATTATTCGAGGGGGTCAACAAGCATGTGGACATGGGTGAGCCAGTGGATACAGTATACTTAAATTTTCAGAAAGCCTTTGACAAGGTCCCTCACCAAAGGCTCTTAAGCAAAGTAAGCTGTCATGGAATAAGAGGGAAGAGCCTCTCATGGTTTGGGAACTGTTTAAAAGGTAGGAAACAAGGATAGGAATAAATGGTCAGTTTACAGAATGGAGAGTGGTAAATAGTGGGTTCCCTGGGGTCTATACTGGGACCAGTACTATTTAACATATTAATATATGATCTGGAAAAAAGGGGTAAACAGTGAGGTGGCAAAATATGCAGATGATACAAGACTACTCAAGTTAGTCATTAAATCCAAAGCAGACTGTGAAGAGTTACAAAGGAATCTCCCAAAACTGAGTAACTGGGCAACAAAATGACAGATGAAATTCAATGTTGATAAATGCAAAGTAGCGCATGTTGGAAAGCGTAATCCGAATTATACATATAAAACAACGGGGTCTAAATTAGCTGTTACACTCAAAAAGGAGATCTTGGAGTCATTGTGGATAGTTCTCTGAAAACATGCACTCAGTGTGCAGTGGTAGTCAGAAAAACAAACAGAATGTTGGGAATCAGTAGGAAAGGGATAGATAATAAGAAGAAAATATCATATTGCCTCTATATAAATCCATGGTATTCCATATCTTGAATGCTTTGTGCGGATCTGTTTGCCCTGTATCAAAAAGATATATTTGAATTGGAAAAGGTACAGAAAATGGCAACAAAAATGATTAGGGATATGGTACAGCTTCCATACGAGGAGGGATTAATGACTGAGACTTTTCAGCTTGGAAAAGAGACGACTGAGGGGGGATATGAAAGAGGTCTATAAAATCATGATTAGTGTGGAGAAAGTAAATAAGGAAGTGTTATTTACTCCTCCTAATAACACAAGAACTAGGGGTCACCAAATGAAATGAATAGGCAGCAGGTCTAAAACAAACAAAAGGAAGTATTTCTTCACACAATGCACGGTCAGCCAGGATAAGCAGAGATGCAAAACCATGCTTTGAAGTGTCCCTAGTCTCTGTTTGCCAGAAGCTGGGAATGGACGACAGGGGATGGATCACTTGATTATTATTCCCTCTGAAGCAGCTGGCATTGGCCAATGTCAGAAGACAGGATACTGGGCTGGATGGAGAATTGGTGTGACCCAGTATGTCCATTCTTGTGTTCTATTGCCTTAAAAGTGACAGAAAAACTATTAAAAGTTTTGAGAGAGACCACTTCAAAAAATCTTCCTGAAATGCTTGAGGATATACAAGACTTTATATTCTGCAAATATTTTATAGCAATAATTCTAGGCATGTCATTGTAGAAAGTCACCTTCACACATCTTTAATTTCTATAACTAGTTTTAATAATTTCCCTGGGACCATCCTGAAAATAGACCTTTTCTCCATAATATCCTGGTTATACAGGTCATATTGATTTATTTTTGCTATCACTTTTTTGTGATCTGGACAAGTTTACATAAATGTGAAATTATGGATATTAAATCGTACCTACCATTTATGTTCTTTGTGCAACTTTTTACCAAAGATGAGTAGTAAAAGCAACCTGATTCATCACTTAATTTTCTAGATGTTGTCAAAACAATAGTTTCATCTTGTACATAAAAACTAGCCAAAGTTTTTAAGAGAATTGTTAATGCTGTAATATTGCTCTATAAAAATCAGCATTTGTCAATTAAACTATGAAGAGAAAACTGAATTACTATCTAAAAGAGCTACTGTTAAGGTTAGTAGCCTAAAGATAGACCTACCATCTTTGTTTTGGTGCAAAGAAGCAGTGCAAAGTTTTTCATTTGTCATCAGTCCCTACTTTGCTTTAGGGAGAATGCCAAGGATTGATTTGTATGTGCAATGTATTTTTATTCTATCAGAGAGTGTAAAGTTAAAAATGGTATGTAAATGACAAATTTTCCTGTCTGTGTTAAAATAATATGTTGGATTACTAAAACTGGAAAAAAAATGTAATTTAAACTTCACTAATTGACTAGTCAGTTTCCACTAGTTTATATTGTTGGAGAGACACTGTCAACTCAAAGTTGTCTTAATTTACATATTGCATAAAAAAGCTTTAACAAAATCTGTGGTCATGCCATTCCATAATCTTCAATTTGTCTTCTGATTTCCATTTCCATATTGCTATTTTATCCATTGCTGATGCTTACTGAAAAACTGATTTAGAGAGTTAAAATAATTATGTATTTGCAGTCCTATAGCTCCTTCCATCCCAAGATTTCAAAGAGCTTTACAAATGTTAATGAATTATATCCTTACACTGGTAAATTGGGAAAGTATTGCTATCGTTTCTTCAAAGATTAAGTCATGGAGATTAAAGAGATTAAGTAATTTGCCCAACGTACCAGAAGAAGGTTGTGTCAGAGATAGGATTAGATCCCATTTTAAGGTAGAGAGGGAGGCTGAGGAAAGAATTTTCTTCATTTTCTATCTAGATAGCCACAGTAAATTTTGTTGCTGCAAAACATGCAGGGAAGTCATGTATGTTGTGGAGTCTGATTTGCTCCTGTTCAGTTTGGAGTAACTTTGTTTCGGTTGGAAACGTCCATGAGAGACATTACTTTTTGGGGTTCCTGTCTATACTGTTGAACTATATACATATAATGGGGGTTTGAGGATCTAAAAATATTTTTAAGGGCATACATTTCTTTTTAAAAAAAACTATTTTCTCTTAATAAGCATTTTGGTTTTGGAAGTATAGTACAAGTTTCTGTACTTATTAATACTGATATTGATTACACAGGATGGTTTGGTCATGCCTTGTGGTTGTGGGTACTGTGGTGACATGAATTGTTTTTACTATCATTTGGAACATGCTTTTTGCTTACATGTATAAATCTCAAAATGATCAATGCTTCTATCTGTGATCTGCCTACTACTAACTGACGTATTTTTCTGTATGTAAAATTCCTGATAGATATGTTATATTTCTTCATCTTTTGGAAGGAAGATAGATTGGCAAGGTGTAGAGGAGTGGACTCACCCCTACGGTGCCTCCTGCTGGTGACTCCTGGGAATTAGCTTGGTTCCAGCTCCAGAGCACCCTCTGCAGGCTGGTGATCCACCTGTCCTCTGGCCCCTGGGGCCTCCAGTGCCCCTTTAACTGGGGTGCTGCCCCCTGGCAGTAACCCCTCAGTCTTAGGATCTCCCCTCCCCAGAGAACCCCCACCCACTATTCCCACCTCACCTCACCATAGGGCTACTGCAAGTCATCGTCTAGCCCCACGCCCTGGGGCAGACTGCAGTATCAGCCTACTCATCGCTGGCAAGGAAAGTTTGGACCTGCTGCCTTTGCCTACCCCTGGGCTGCCCTCTGCAGCCCCAAGTACCTTTTGGCTTTATGCTAGGCCGCAGCCTGGGGCTTTCCGGGCTGGAGCTCCTCAACCTGTCCTCAGCCTTGCTTCATTCAGGTACTCTGCTCCGGTCCCTGCATCCAAGCCCATCTCCCTCTACAAACAGAGAGAGACTTCTGTCTGCCTCTGGCTTCTCTGCCATTATAGGGCCAGCTGAGTCTGTTTGGGGCGTGACCCCAGCTGCAGCCACTTCCCTCAATCAGTCCAGCCTAAAAGCTGCTTTCTCCAGCCACAGCCCTGTCACAGGGCTGTTTTTACCCCTTCAGGGAAGGAGTGGGGGTCCACCCAGCTACACAAGGCTATATGTATAACAATTTTGAGAACAGTTTATGGCCTTTTTACTTTTTGTTGATGTAGGATTTACAGATTTCTTCTCTTGCTATGATTATGCAGCAGAGGACATTGTCCATGCAGATAATGGCCTTGGTCCTTCACTCTAGTCCAAGAGGAGAACAGGCATAGCAAGCAGACCAGATCTACTAGCCTGTGCACGAGGAGTGGCCTGAGAACCTAGTCCTCCTTCCTTGACAACCTCCTTGAGGTCCTTTGTGGTTCATCAGAGAGGACCACAGAAGTTTGCTCAGATGGAGAAGACAGGGAAAGTCCTAGAACTTCTGCCTTATTTTCTCCTCCTGCACCCCAAGTTGCTCCTGTGGGAAGTAACTGAATAAACTTTTTGGCTTGCTGTAATGGGGAAAAGCCTTTGTAACATACACACACAAAAACTCGGGAAGATAAGGATCGTGGCCAATCTTCAGCAGGAAATCCAGTTTTTACTGAGGATACAAGAATTCTACCCAGATGTGGGCCCAAGTGTATGCTTGTGTTCTTATTGTTAGCAGTCTACCTGCATAGCTATTTGAAACCCAACATTTGGCAGACTCAGGTCAAATACGCTTGCCCCTCCCTGGGTAGACTAATGGTTTAAGGCGAAGTCTGCTCCAAGACGATGGTGATGACTTGGGTGTACTAGGTTTCATGACAAATCTGCCTTCGGAAGGGGCAATTAAAACTAAATATTAATGGAATGGAAAAGCTGGCTGTCAAAGTGCACTCTGGAAGTTTTAAGAACACCAGAGGAATGTAGAATTCTTGTGGGATCAGAATCTTTGCGTATCTTTACATATGCCTAACTAAGAAGCCAGAGTGCATCAGAAATAAGATTTGTTCAGGGAAAACATACTCTTGTTATGTTGGCTAAAACCAGACTTCTCTCCTTAAAAGAAATACCCTATTCTTTCTTCCCTGAAAGAAAATATCCAGACTAGTAGAGCAGGAGACTGGTCTGCTTGGGATACTTAAGGTTCTTCAAATGGGCATTTTATCCAATAATTTATAGACAGAAATAGTCAATAGACTGTGTAAGTTTGTTCGTTTCCATGACAAGAGGAAAATTCAAGGTATTTTGCTGGAGGTATCCAGAAAAAGCACCACTCATGATGGATCTCCCCCCCCCCCCATTAAATGCACCTTTTAGAGGCTCCTGCACTTTGCCTTTCTTCCCTCTGCATATGGTCTTTAGGAAGATCAGTCAAGATGGAGTATTAGTAATTAGTCCTTCTGTAACTTCAAATAACATTCTTTATAGTCCTCTGCTGCATCATGGAAGCCAAAGATGGCAGAGACATTTTAGGATCTGCTAATAAATGCATACATGTCACAATTTAATTTCCATCTTTCCTTGGATCCTTTGAACCAAATATCCCAGTCATTTGCTGGAGTCTAAATTCCTATAGTGACTGGCTTGGACTGAGAGTGTAGTAGTCTTGAGCTGAAGCTGTTCTTTCTGAGAATGTTATCTCTGTTCTTTTGCTTTTTTTATACAGGCTAGTATCGTCCACATTTCATTACTGAGTATGAGTCCTGTATTAATGTTGGTGTAAAGAAAATGCTCTCTTCAAACAGAGTTTGGTTTTACATTGCAGTAAACTGAACAAAAGTATGTGTAAAACATTCTTTCATGGTTGCCTACCAAGCACACACAGTTATGTGTGTATGCAGAAGATGGTAGTGGTTATTCATGTCTATTCCACTATATAATACAGATAATAGAATCATAGAAGATTTGGGTTGGAAGAGACCTCAGGAGGTCATCTAGTCCAACCCTCTGCTCAAAGCAGGACCAACCCCAACTAAATCATCCTATCCAGGCTTTTGTCAAGCCGGATCTTAAAAACCTCTAAGGATGGAGATTCCATCACTTCCCTAGGTAACCCATTCCAGTGCTTCACCACCCTCCTAGTGAAATAGTTTTTCCTAATATCCAACCTAGACCTCCCACACTGCAATTTGAGACCATTGCTGCTTGTTCTGTCGTCGGCCACCAGTGAGAACAGCTGAGCTCCATCCTCTTTGGAACCCCTCTTCAGGTAGTTGAAGGCTGCTATCAAATCCCCCCTCACTCTTCTCTTCTGCAGACTAAATAAGTCCAGTTTCCTCAGCCTCTCCTCATAAGTCATGTGTCCCAGCCCTCCTGAGAAATTGAGATCCTCCTTTAAGAATCTAGAGTGTAAAAACATAGAAAATAATAATTGGACTAAATTTGGAAAGATGTAAATAATCCAAACTGCATCATATAGTCTTATTTTCATATGCAGCCAAAAATGTGTTAAGTACTTCACAAACAGGTGAGAATCCTGAAGAGTTTATAATCTAAGTAGATATTAGAGGTGAAAGACAGGGCAGGGATGTGAGAGAAACGGTAGTGGTGTTAATTACAAATCTTGTTACTTCTTCATTTAAAAGAATAACCTTTGGTAATACTTATAAACAAATTCTAGGGCTTGTAGGCCTCTTGGAAGAAGGATGTGTTATGAGCCTCCTCCCTCCTGGAAGGGAATTCCTGGCAGAGGGAGCCACATAGCAGAATGCATGAAGACTCCTCACTTGAAAAGGGATACCTGAGAAGCAGTAATTCTGAAAGAGATACCTGAGAAGCAGTAATGCTGAAAGAGATGTAGGGATGGCATTAGTGAGCAATAAGATGTGAGTCTGCTGTGTGATGTGGTTGCAAATAGACAAGTGCAATTTTTTGGCTGTCTTTTGGCTGTTTTTTTGGAGGCATCCCTTTGTGAAGTCAGTAGATAATGTCTCTCTAGTCAGCTCTGGGGCGACTACCTTTCGATTACGTTGTGCAGTTCTGGGCTCCAGATTTCTAGGAAGTTATTGAGAAATTGGAAGGAGTGAAGAGAAGAGATGCAAAATTATTAGGAGGCTGGATGGGTTGAAAATGCGGCAAGATTAAGAACTGCCTGTGTGTATCTTGGGTAAGGAATGACAAAGACATGACCATGCAGTGCACTTGTAGCTGTGTCGGTTGCAGTATATTAGACGAGGTGGGTGAGGTAATATCTGTTATTGGACCGACTTATGTTGGTGACAGAGAGAAACTTTTGAGCCACACAGAGCTCTTTTCTTCGGGTCTGGGAAAGATACTCCTAGCGTCACAGAAAAATGCAAAGTGGAACAGATTTTTTAGCACAAGTAGTTAGCACATATTGTATGGGACCAATCTATGCTATTTGTGGGCAAGTTTGATTTTCTTATAGACTGGGCCAGGTTGCTATCTGCATGCATGTCCTGGATGTCTCTGTTCCCTTGGACCAGCTGGATCTTGAGAGGCTTACTTTGCATTGGTTGTACAGTTTCTTAATTATAATGAGGAGAGCGTAGTGGATAGTCATCAGTCATGGTGCATGATGTGCGGTATTGTTTATTTTGCCATTTTGTTTCTGCCTGGGGAATGCAATAGCACCACTCTCCTGTTGAAATGAATTGTTGTATTTAACTTTTATATTGCAGCAGTGCCTAGTGGCTAACCAGATTGGGGCTCCATTGTGCTAGGTATGGTACTGATATAGAAAATGAGTCTCTCATGCACTCAGCTTACACTGCTAAAAGACAAGACACAAATAGATGAGGTAAACAAACAGGCCGGGGCGAGGGTGGAGAGAGGAGGAGCTGTGCTAACAAAAATAATAGGGTGTGCACAACTCCTAGCGAGTTGCGCTTCCAACTTGTTACCTGCCTGCTCATTTTTACGATATAGTTTATTGTATGCATTACAGAGAGGAGGGAAGGGTTTGTCTGGTCTTTGAAAATTATAGTCATCACAGGGTTGGCCACAGAAGAAACTGATACATTTTAAATTCAGATTAAGTTTCCCAACTTAATTATTGCACCTCCTGTTTGGAATTTATCTGGAAGCTTCTGTTAGTACAGAACACTGCTGCCTGCTTATTGCTGTGTTAAACACAGTACATCAGAGATCTCCATGCTCCCACTGGCTTCTTGTTTTCTCTCAGATTTAATCTGAGGTGTTGGTGTTTTTCTAAAGTTCTGTATTGTGTCTGGGTCCAACTTACCTGAGACTTTCTCTCCACTGTTGAATTAATTGTTTACCTGTTATTGCACCATACGTTGACAGTGCTTTACAAGTATAAAAGACGTTCCCAAAGACCTTACAATTTAAGGGGCTTGGCCACACTCACAAGTTAGGGCACATTAAAGCAGCCCCAGGTGCCCTAACTCCTGACCCATTTCTGACAGCCGGCATGCTTATCTGCTCTGGAACAAAGCAAGCCATTCATGTGGAATGTTGCTTGCTGTGAGTGTGAGAGAGAGAGGCAGGGGGAGGGGGGTCTGAACTTACAAAACAGCATGCTGACATACTCTCAGCACCCCAAAACTCTTTCTCCCCCCACATACACACTCCCTGTCACACTCCATCCCACCCCCCACATTAGAAAAGCACGTTGCAGCCACTTGAACGCTGGGATAGCTACCGCAATGCACTGATCTTTGTGGCGTGGCAAGAGCTGTTAATGTGGCAATGCCAGGGCGCTTCCAGCTGAGAATGTAAACATTCAGCAGTGTTTTCCCTGTTGCAGTCTCTGAAGGGTGATTTAACTCCCAGTGCTCTACATCTGAAAGTGTAGTCATGCCCTGAGATAACCAAAGACAGAGCTAGACTAGTAACAGTAGTTCAATGGAAGGAGAACGTGGGAAGATAGTTAATAAAAATGGCAAGGTAGTAATGATTCCTGAAAGGAGGGGTTTGAAGGAGGAGAATGGGGCACTTGTATAAGTAATGGGAGACTGTTTGAAGTGTAAAGGGCAGGGTGAATGAAGACTTAAAACTGTGTGAGTGACGGAATAATGGAGCGAAGACTGGGCGGAATGTAGGAAGTGAGCAGGGCATAGGAGGAAGTGGGAACAGAGATGGGGGTGGGATCAAGATTATTTATTTAAGGCACTGAAGGTGACGACAAGGAATTGTCTTCAGTAAGGCACTTGAAGTGAGTGAAGGAATTCAGGGATGAGATGGAGTCTTTGTCAGAGATCAAGGTGACTTTAACAGTTGTTATTATGATAGAATGAAGATGGCAGAGATGAGAAGTGAGCAAATTGGAGAAAAGCCTATGTAGATGGTAAGTTCTTTGGAGCAAAGATCCTTGTTTCTTTGTGTTCAAACAGTTCCTAGCATCATGGGATCCTAGTCTGTAACTGGGACTCCTATGTGCTAATAAGTAATGACAATAAGACATGACAAAAGGCATGAACAAAGGTTTTAGTACTGAGAATAACGAGGAAAGAATGAATTTTAGTGTTGATAAAGAGGAAGACATGACTGGATTTACCAAGGGAATGGATATGGCAATGGGAGAAGGGAAAGTTGTGAGCCTGAAGTGATCATGACAGATAAAGGAGGTGGTGGAGAAAGATTACAAGTTCTGTTTTGGAGACTTCGTGTGAGACCTGCTGGTAGGCCCTCCAAGAGAAGATAGTGAGACCACACAGCTAGAGGATGTATTTTTGCCACCATAGAAGGTTATAACTGGAACTACTGGAGCTGATCAAGTTTCAGTGAAAGGGAAGAGGACAACAAAGGGAGCAAACTAGAGCGGTAATATGTTGAGAGGAGGGGATGGGGAGCTACTGAAGGAGAGATCAAGGTAAGAGGAGAATCAAGAGTTCATACTTCTCGCAGCCTAGGGAAGTGTGAATGGAGAGGCAAAGTGTTCTGCGGTGCTGAAAGGAGTAGGCAGATCATAGGGAACAATTCAGAAAGACCCCTTTTGATTTGGCTAGGTGGAGGTCCTTAGTGACTGTGCTCAGCACATTTTTGTTGGAAGCCAGACTGGAGGAAAGAAACCTAGTGCTTTTGCTAGTCAGGAGGGATAGGGGCTTAGAATTGCAAGGGACTCTCTCTAATTTTGTAGAGTTTCAGTTGCTTACAAAGTTACCTGTCTTTATGAAGCCCCTCCTCCACCTCCCATCCCCAGAGATGAGTAAAAGCCCCAGCATAAGGCATTTCTTTATTTTGACTTTTTGAAGCTGGAGTTAAAGCTGGGACCTTTATTTTCTTTTATCAGAAGTGCTGCAGGCTTACTAGTAACTTTCTCTTGTATGTTGCAGCACAAAAGAGTAAAACTTACAAGCAAAAGTTGCTTGGAGCCAAGCTTCGAAGAGGATTTTGCCGCTTCAAAGCTTGTAGTTCTCAACAAGCTTTGTGGAGTCCCTACTGTGAAACTAGCTGCGTAAGTAATTTTTAAAAGTTGGTCTTCCAACTATAGTTCTTACTTTCTTCTTCTGTTCAAGGATATTTTTCCTCGAGAGCTCTGATTTTTTGTTCTAAATGTTAACCTTGGTTCCCCCAAAGGATTTTTGGCGGGATTCTTTTTTATTTATAACTATCCTGTTGGCGAGGAAAAAAATGCCCTGCAAAAGCAATATAAGCATTAGCCAGAGATCTAAACGCTTACATGTTGAGGGAACGTTTATTAGCTCTTCTCAAGCTAATCATGTTCTTGTTTCCTTTCAAGCCCACAGTTCTAAGACCTAGAAGTTTCAGTAACTCTGTAGTTTTTATCTTGAAAGCCTTATGGGCTGGCTTGTCACATACACTGCATCTCCCCTCTTTCTGTTCATGTATCTCTCCAGGGGTTGGTGGGGACAGGGAAGGGGCCAACAGCCAGTTGCTCTGTGGGATCAACCACTTTGCCCCAACCTGTGAGGTGGGGAGTTGGAAGGGAGTGGGGCTATCGGAGAGCCAATGCTGATGTCATGCATCCCCTCTCTCCCCACCACTCCGTGCCGCAAACCTACAGGGACTAGGTGCATAAGATCTTACTTGATGTTTGCATAGTCTAGCACAATGGACTACCAATCTCAGCTGGTGTTCTTAGGCACTACTGTAATGCAGATAATTAATACAAATGCCCTGTGAGCCTCCTCTTAATGGAAAGTTAAGAGATCCAGCAGATAGGGAGGTACTGGGGAGGCCAGAGTGTAGCGTGGATGCACCAGACCTTCACACAGATGGCTCTAAGAGCAGTAGTGGTTACATCTGCAGGTTAAAGGGCAGAACCTGATGGTTCTGCAGTGCAGCAAACACTCTCTTATGCACAGAGTAATGGAATTTCCTGTGATGATCTAGTTCTGGGGCATAGTCCATGACTTTTGTCCTGACCCCAGAAACATCAAAAACACATCATCCGGCAGTTCTCTTTGAAATGTGTGCAACCTGGTGGAAAGAATATATGTCCTTTGTTTGTTCTAAGCCGTGTGCATCTTTCCTATTTCTCCATAACTGGGGAAGGATTATTTAGAAAAGTATTATATCCAGAAGAGGCCCTTAGCTTGATATTGAAGGCTAATTTTTCAGTCTACTGACTTGAATGTAGTTCTCTGAGATCTGTGTGTGTATACACATTGCCCTTTAAATAGCTAAAATTATTTTTATGACTAGAAACTATACTGTATCTTAAATCCTGTGTTATTAAATCAGTGGTCTCCAATCTTTTTACGCCCAAGACAACTTTTTGAGTCTAAGGACAACCCAGGATCTACCCTTCCCCTTCCCTGAAGACCTGCTCCTTCTCCAAAGCCCCGCCCCGCTCACTCCATCCCCCTCGCTTCGCTCGCTCTCGCCACCATCACACACTTTCACCAGGCTGGGGCTGGGGGTTGGGGTTTGGGGGTGGTGTGGGGGCTCTGGGCTGGGCCCAAGGAGTTCTTAGTGTGGGAGGGAGCTCTGTGCTGAGCCGGGGGCAAGGGGTTGGGGTGCAGGAGGGGTTGAGGGTTGCAAGTTCTAGAAGGGAGTTGGGTACAGGAGGGGGATCCAGGCTGGAGCACAGTGTAGGGGTGCACTAGGGGGTGGAGGATGCTGGCTCTGGGAGGCGGGTCAGGGCTGGAGCTTGAGGTGCAGAACGGGGCATTGGGTGCTGGCTCCGGAAGGGGGCACAGGGCTGGGGTGCGGGAGGGATGCTGGCTCCAGGAGTCGGCTTAGGGATGAGAGTTGGGGTGTAGCCTCCCGCTGGGCAGCATTTACCTGCTGTGGCTCCTGGTCAGCGGTAGGTGCAGTGAGGCTAAGGCAGGCTCCCTGCCTACCCTGGCCCCACACCGCTCCCGGAAGGGGCCAATGCACCCCTGCGGCCCCTGGGGGATGGACGGGGGGCACGTGGCTCCGTCTGCTACCCCTCTCTGCAAGCACCACCCCTGCAGCTCTCCCAGCCAGTGGGAGCTGCGGGGCGGTGCTTGCAGACGGGAACAGTGTGTGGAGGGAGACCCCTGCCTCCCTGGCTGCAGGGCTATGCTGGATGCTTCTGGGAGCGACATGGGGCCAGCGGCAGCCACACTGCACCAGCAGGTATCGCGATCAACCGGTTGGTGACCACTGTATTAAATTATGCCAGGATCTGTTAGTCTAAACCCTTGACTCCTGGCCTTTATGCCCAGGAGAAATCCCACAAGGGTTTGTGCTTGTGAATCTCAAGACAGGATTGGAGGCCTTAGTTTGAATTAATTTTAAAACATATGGTCTCTGCCCTTCATATTGTTAGGGTTCCTTTCTTATGGGAATGACTTCGTTTCATTTAGTAGTAACAATTAAAAAAACTTTTGGTGAGGATAAGGGAAAACCCTAAAATATATATCCAAATGGAACCCAAACATTATTCTTTCCAAAGTGGTCATCCAGGAGCAGACAGTCTATCTAATCTAATACTTTTGAATGTCAGTTTTTGCAGCCAGCACTTCATTGTTTTTATGTTTAGACAGCAGGTGGCAGCATTGGACAATGTGTGCTTTGTCCATCTAGCCAGAAATTAGATAACTGTTTTTTCTGAACTTGGACACTTTTTCTGCTCACATGAAGTAACTGAGATATCTAAAATCAGAGGAAACTGCAATCTTTACCTTCTTTTACAACGTGAAATTGTGCACATACGTGTGTGTGTGTGTGTGTGTACAGTACACTATGAAATTGCTCTCTAACACGAAAATTAAAATTTGGTTTTTTTGCAAGAGGGTGCAGAGAGAGAGAGAGAGAGAGAGGAGCTACTGCTGTTTCACTTGGCTCAGGAGGGTTTATCTCATCCCAAATCACACATCTCTTTCCTTTTTCTCTCTAGCTACAGTACAAAGTGTCATCTGAGAAAAAAAAAAGTAGTCATAATGTAGCAGCAAAACTGTTGCCTAGAGAGAGTGCCTGCTGAGAGCCAGACACAATTTGGAAACAGTAATAAGTTTCCCTTGATATGATTATTTTCACTGTGCTATAAGGGGGGAGAGAGGATAGAGAAGTGTTTGTTCCTAATGGGAATGCCCTTGAAAAAACAAGTAGGTACAATCAAGGGAAAAAATGTACATATTGTGTGGTTAAGATTGCAGTTGTTTTACAGTCTAGAATAGATTCTAGCTAATTTAGAAAGATGCAGATTGTGTGTTTAAATTCAGCTCTAGCATTACTAGTTCCTACAGAAATTTGCAGCACTTTAGCTGTGATTAATGCATATTGTTTGTGGTGTGAGAGATTATTTTAAAATAGTCAGTCAGTGCTCTCTCTCTCTCAGCACTAAAGCCAAGTAATTATTAATAATGATGAGATGTGCAAGATTTTTCCACCAGGGCAGACGTCTGCTGCCAAATACAGGTTCCACTCCAGTTGCCATATCTGGGAATAAAACACTCAGTATTTTTTTAAAAAAGTTTAAGAAAAAAGAAATCATTTCTTAGGGTATAGCTTGAACTAACTGTCCTGAATTACTCATGTGGAAGGTACATTTTATGCATAGACTAAACTGTACATCTGCATACACATACAGTCCTTCATGCATATATATATATATATTATTAGAAGAAATTGTATAAAAACAGTAGCTTTATTTCCTTATTTATTGTGAAACATGAATAAGTGACTTAAAGGTGAATGTTGTAAACACATTAAAAATGTTGTCTTTTCTGATTCAAGAGCCTTGACTCTCACACCTTTGAGAGCAGAAAACATTGGATTTTAGGACCTTACATTTTCAGACGTAGCTATGCTATTGGACATGATTATTTTAAAGTCACAATTCCACTACTTGTGCAATTTACCAAAATGCCAACTACTTCCAACCCAATCAACTCATTTTATTACTGCTACAGTAGTTTAAAACATAGGTTCAAAAAATTATTAAACCGCTGCCATGTTTCAGCCTGGAGTGACTGCTTCTCCATGGTAAATGAAGTAGTTGTTGATGGATACTAAGCCACTGGAAATACCTCTGGCTGAAAGATGATGCACTATGTTCCCAAAATAAATATTTGAAAGTGTTTTGTAACTAACACTTTGCATGGGTCTTTGGAACAAAAGAAAACTGTACAATATCTCATTGGACAATAGTCCTTCAAGTCTAGTATCTTATTGCTAGCAGTAGCCTATCCCTGATGCATCAAGGAAGTTGAAAAACAGTGCTACTGGTCACTTGTGGAATACTCTATAAATGAGGGAGTGGCAAGATACTGAAAAATTCTTTCTGACCCTTTTGGTGCTTTGAAATGTATAGTTGAATTACAATGTTGTAGCATGTATCATTACAGATGATGATAGCCAAAATTTTCTTCTCTCTTGAATATTAAACTCTGCTGCTTTGATACTGATAGTGTTTTAGAATCTGTGAAATATCAAATTCTCCCCTTCCAAAAAGGTCAAGATAGATTCTGGGAGGACTAAAAGTATTGTTGTAAATACCTTTCTTCCAACCAATAAAAGGGAAAATAAAAAGCTGAGATACGCTCAGCAATTTAAAAGCATTTATTTCTTAGTACTGTGTGTTCCCAATACTTTAGCCATCATCGCGGTCAGAACTGTACTGTACCTGTAGGTAATGAGTCTTAAAATTACTGAGATTCTCTTGGCTTTTTTATAACTTATTTTCATATGATTTTTACATTAAACAATTCCCAACAACAGAGTTCTTGGGAAAATCAGGACTGGATATTTCGTATTGCACATTACATTAGAGTAAGCCTGATGTATTATTCAAGCAAATCAGTAATAAAAGATTTAAACCTTTCTCAGTTAAGCATATAATGGCTTTGCCCCAGATTTCCATGTGTAGGCCACCCTACACTGTTTTGTTAGTCCATCCTTCATTTATAATGAGAGGGAAGGAGGGAAGATTGTCTAGAAAACAAGTGAGTAAGTAAGGGTAAAAATCTTGCCATGGGAAGAAGGTGACACAAGATATGGATTTAGGGCTCCCTTGAGTTTGAGAGGTCATGAGACAGCTGCTTGGGACTGTGTGGTCCCCAGGGTCCTAGATTTGCTGATTTGAAGGTACAGCTTGTCCCCCCTCCCCTTCCTGCCAGCTGCTGAAGTGAATGCTCCCTTATGGAGCATCAGTAGCCTGATCTGCAGAGCATGGTGCTCTCACTTCCCTGCCAGATATAGGACTATGATATCCATGTTTTGCTCAACAAAGACTTACTTTCATTTGGTCAGTTCCTGTTTTATGTTGAAGGTCTAGAGTCTGTGATGAAAAATATTTTTTCCTTGCACACACACAGTCTTTTTACTTACTTTTACTTTCCCTCAGTACTATTTCATTGTCATCTGACATTAACATATTTAGTGTTCCGCCATTATCTGTCTCTGTTGTGCTAGAGTTTTTTTTAAATGTCACTTGCACAAATGGTTAGAGGTTAAAGGTGTGTTTTAAAATATGCTACCTAACACAAGCCTAGGCATGACCTGTTTAGCACATGGTTAAGTATATACCGCCTCACCTACACTGGACTTCTAGAACACGTTAGTTGATGGAATTTGATTACAAGGAAATAACTAACCAATTTTCAGTGCTTTAGATGCTATGATCCCTCTTGGCCACTACCATTCGCCACTTTTCAATTCTGGATATAAACTAATTTTTCCGAAGCTCAGCAGTGTGGATGTCCCTCAAGAAAAAAGAAGGAAGCTTTGCAGTGAGCCCAAGGAAACTTTAAGGGCTATATGTGGCATTGCTTCTACTGCTTGAGACAATACTAGCTTTTTGAAGAAATCCAATTAGTCATTCTTGGCTTTCCCCTTGACAGACTCGGGCAATGTTTTTTAGGATTATTTTACATTAACATCGCAAATTACCACCACAAAGATTCCAAACTGAAGCCAGAAATGTAGAATTCAAGTAATACAGTAGCTTTCATCTTGCGTGTCCTTTCTCAAGCTCTTCTTTGTAGCTCTCCTCTCCCTAAGCTTTTTGAAAGCTATGTATTTGACAGTCCGCTGCATGTTTTAAGATTGATTATGAGATTGGGGGATAGTGTCAACATTTGCGATGCAGTGCCAAACGTTGACTTTCTTTTCACTATAGAATGAACTTGAGATTGTAAAAATAGTTCAAAGAGTCAATTCTCAAGCCTTTTCAGTTGAAATCAGTGCTGAGACCAATTGGTGCATTCTCTTATGGGTTACGTTCCTTGCAATAGGGCTTTAATGACCATATATTTATAATACCTTGACTCTCATAATAGAGAAAAAAATATCACAGAAGTTTTATGTGTAAGCAACACAGCTGCTGCTAAGAGTCGATCTGGTTGCAGCAGGAGGCAAAATGAACCTTTAGAAAAATCAGGCACATTTCAGATAGCCATAAAAGACCAGCTAAAGATGTAGGAAAACACGTTCAGCAGCTTTTTATGATTGTCATTTGAGTGATTGGGTATAAAACTGATCTGCTAGATGTATTTGTGCAGCATTTGACAAATTTGGTACCCAGGCTACATGACACATGAGAAAAGGAACAAGGGGCTAAACGAACAATGACACCAGAAAGGCTGGACAAAATGTATTTAAAAAAAAAAAAAAAAAAGCAAAAAGCAAAACACTAACACTTCCTCTGTGCAGTAGTATACCGACTTATCAGTGTCAATGAATATTGTTCTGCTAGTATATTTCTTATTTCATGCTTCATTTTCTCTTGTCCCAGAGCTAGAAGTGTCATAAAGTGTTTTGCATTATAAGTACTAGGGATATTTTGTAAAGACAGTATATGTGCCAGGTTGTAAGATCTAGAAGGCACAGGGTAAAATATAGGAGATCAAATAGGCCTACCACCCTTCTTGGTGAAAGGCAAGAAAAGGCAGTAGGTATGGGAGATGCAATGGTTGTAATCAGTTGTTTTTTTTTAGTCACCTTTTTTGCATGGATGATATAGTGCAGAATAATTAGGTTCACATATAGGTTTTGCATGTCACTGATTAGAATAGTAGTTACCGATAATTAGAGGTCTAGGTTGTGTTCTAGGAGGCAGAGAAAGAAAAAGAGCAATTGAGCAGTGGTCTCGCTCACCCCACTGAAGCTTAACTTATCACCGAGTTAGCTTTCTTTGGAGACGATTCCAGTTTCATCCTTGTTTCCAAGTCAGTGGTCAGTTCTGTGCCCCAGTCATAAATATAGAAGGTGTAACTATGGTGGTTTTGAAGAAGAAAACAAAAAAATGAGGACTGATGTGTAAATGGGTTGTTAATACATTCCATTACCATTGGGTTAGGGCTACTTGTTTATTCCCTGCAGACTGTACATTTATTAATGATAAGAAAGTGGAACGTTGTGATCCGTACTAGAGAAATGTTTGTAGCATAGCAGCTTCTTTGAATAGTTCTTGTAACGAAAAGTAAACTTTGGTATTTTAGAGAACTGCTAACACCACTGATAATTGCAATGATTCTTTTCTGTGGAAGGCACTTAACTCTAACAACATATTTAACGATAGCATGCATACAGATGAACTGTTTGTTTGCACTAGTATTCTACAGCTCATTGCAGCATTGATCATGTGTAATACATTCCGAGTACTTCTGTGTATCATTGAGATGAGAAATTTTATTACATTTTAGGGATAAATGTTTCCACTCTGAGATAGAAAGTTAAATTCTGTTTCCAAGTTTTCTTTGATCTAGAGATGGCTAAGTGGAGAAAAAGATAGTCTGACTGAACAATGGTATTCAAAATAGTAATGCTTGGAAATGTGTTTTCTCAGTCTGGTAAGGTTACCCAAGCAGAACAAATGAAAACCAAAAATGCAGATTCCATCAGTAAGCCTGTGTACTCTGTCTCTCACTGAAGCAAGGGACATTAATACATCTCTTCATGCTGCTGTATCTTACTAGTTATATCTGGAAAACCAGCCTTTCCCAACTTGGGAGCAGATGTGCTTTAAGTCTGTTAAGGGAAATGTAGCATACTTGGGCAGTATTCACTAATCATTGTTCATATTGTTTATTCTCCCTGCTGGAACATGTGGTTGTTTGAAAAGCATTTAAAAACTACGTTATTTGCTAAAGCTGTGCATGTAGCCTTGATGGAGTCCAAGACAGGAGCTTTAATTTGTGATGATAATACTTAGCTCTTTGTCTTCAAAGCACTGACAAACATTAATCTCCCAACACGCTTGTGAAATAGGTATTATATCCCAAATTTCCAGACAGGAAAACTGAGAGACACGCTAATAGGTCCCAAGCACTGAGAGACACGCTAATAGGTCCCAAGCACTTTAGAAAAATAATTCTGATCTTGTTCAGATGAGTGTAACTTTGGAGTAACTCCGCTGAAGTTATTGGAATTACTCTGGATTTAAACCTGTGTGAGCAAGGTCATAACCCAAAGATTTTACTGCTGAAGATAGGGACAACTTGCGAAAACGGTTCCAGTTGGGAATGTGTAGAGATTATTGCTCAGGAGACTTGGAGGCAGGGTTTCTGGAAGTAGTGGGCTTTAAGAAAAGAGTTGAAGAAGTGTGAGTTTGTATGTCAGAGAAGAAGTTGGAAACTATCTCCAGTTCAGGGGGCAGCAGGAGTAGAAGGTGGAGGCGGGGAGGAGGAGACAAAGAGAACAGTAAGGAGCATAGGGAGATTGTAGGTGTATAGTATGACTCTAGAGCAGCGCCAGAGATGGGACCTGGATTTGTAGGACCATGAAAGTGAGGAGGAGGGGCTTGAATTTAATGCATTAGGTAACGGGAAGCTAGGGGGGACATTGCTGGAGGGATGGGGTCATTAGAGAAATATAGCCGCCAGGTGTGATTTCTATGAGATATGATTCTATGCTTTTTTTTTTGGTAGCTAGCAGGAATTTTTCTACTATTAAGCACAGCGTCTTTATAACAAAAGAATTAAAGCTCAATTTCAAATGTTCTTATGTACACTATTCGCATTTTGACTTGTCCTAATTTTGGTAAAGGTATCCTTTCTGAGTGAAACTTTACATTATTGCTCTGTGTGAGAGGTAAGTTGGACTAATATATCTGTTTCTAGCCCTTCTGGTTGTGAAGATAGCCTTCACTCTGTAAATCAATGCACTCCTGGCTTGTTTGGTCTATGGCCAGGCAGACTGAAATAGCTCTGAGGAAAGGTCTGAACTTCCACATTTATCTTTGTGAAAAGTGAATATGAGGACCTGCCTGTGTCCATTTCAACTATGAGGCTTCTATCGGAGCTCGTCCAAGACATTGGTTTTCAATGTCATTTAAAGCCTCATAATAAAACATGTCATGTGGTTAACCTTTAATACAATGTAACATTTTAAAAAACAGTTTGTATCTTTTACTGGTAAATTAATACATAAATATTTAGATTAGGTACAAATAGGAATGGAACATTATTTATGGATCCATACTGTTTTGGCATTTCAGAGACATGGTTATTTTGCTCCTTAATAAATGCAGGCATTGAAAGAACAAGCAAACACAGAGTGCTAATTTTAAAGCTTTGCAGACTTGGGGAGAAAAATCTCCACATGTTCTGTTAAACTGTTTTGTCCTTTCCTGCTCCACAATACGCACAGATACACACGTCATTTAAAATACTTACAGTGGCATTTACTGCCTTCATTTCCGGTGATCTTTACTGAAGTGACATGCCTCCCTTGCTGGCACTGGCTGAGAGCAGTGCTACCAGTCAGATCTGAACATGGTTTGGTACTTTCTGTTCCTACTCACTTTAGAGGCACGTGCATTGTGCAGTTAGTGCTTTAATTTTGTTTTTGCCACATCTCTTCCCTTTGTCTCTCACCATATCTATGATGGAGCCAGAGCCTCAGAAGAGAAGGAACGTATTGTGACTTCCCTGCAGGTTCCTTTTGTCCATTCCACCTGGGAACTCTTGAGCTCACCAAGGCACTGCAGCAATGGCTCTAGCTACTCCAGGATCACTTCTGGGCTTAACAAGGAAGGTTTTATGGTTAAGGCATTTGACTAGGACTTCAGAGACCTGGATTCAATTCCTTGACTCCCTCTGTAGCATTAGGCAAGTCAGTGTCATCTTTGTACCCTCCCATTTATAAAATGGGGATACTTCCCTACTTCTGGGGAGATGCAAGGATAAAAGCATAAGGAGTAAATTTCCATTTACCCAGGTCTTTCTCACAAAAGTTGTTGAAGATGTGGACATTCTCGTGATGTAATGGAATTAGAGAGAGATACCTGAGGATTCCTCACCTCAACGTGGGCTCCTGAATTAACTCAGCATCTTAAATTAGGCTGCTTCTGTGCAGGCTACCACTCAAGCACAATCTCTCTCTCACATCCTCAAGGAAGAACTCCCCATTCGCTAAACATCAGTGCTTCTCTACCCTGCACAAAGGAAAAATCCTAGTTCAGACTCCCTGGGTTTTTTTATATTCCAGTCCACCAAGGAAAACAGAAGCTTCTTGCTCTTGCTGTCTCTAGCTCTTCTGGGGAAAGAAGCTTTCCTGAATCTGTCACCTCAGAGTTTTCTTTGGCTGACATTAACGAGAACTTGGGAATCAGATAATTCAACTCTTTTGTCTAGAGCAGTGGTTCCCAAACGAGGGGTGCCGCTTGTGCAGGGAAAGCCCCTGGCGGGCTTGGCCAGTTTGTTTACCTGCCAGGTCTGCTGGTTCGGCCGATCGCAGCTCCTGCTGGCCACAGTTCGCCGCTCCAGGCCAATGGGAGCTGCAGGAAGTGGCGCGGGCCAAGGGATGTGCTGGCCGCAGCTTCCTGCAGCCCTCATTGGCCTGGAGCTGCAAACTGCAGCTGCTGGGAGCTGCGATTGGCCGAACCTGCAGACGCGGCCGGTAAACAAACTGGCCCGGCCCGCCAGGGGCTTTCCCTGAACAAGCAGCACCCCTAGTTTGGGAACCACTGGTCTAGAGCCTTTCAACTGCACACTCCAGTCTCAGTAGCAAGACCATGGGAATGTTGGTTTCTTGTTTACAAGAAAACAAACCAAATCAGGCCATGTATATTCATCCAGTGTGCAAAATCTTGTCATATGTTCTCTTTTTATTTATCTATTATAGACTGGGTTTAGACTAATTGGAGTCCTGGGAATGCAATCCATAGGTAGACCTTTTTAATACTGCCATCACTAAAATGTTCCTTCTCCATGGAAAGCCATATACCACATTGGGGCTTCCTGGATTAGGGTTTACTGTAGTTCCTAAAGAAATCCTGTCTTGGCTTAAGAGCAAGCAGCTTTATGGGTGGAGGGATCTGACTGACTGTGTGATCACCTTCACATAGGTCAAGAATGTATAGAAAACTTGTCCAGCTTCTTTGTGCTAGCTATCTTCTTCATTAGTGCATCACGTGGTCCTCCAAGGCTTGTAACTCCATGCTGTGGCCTGCAATGTGGCCACCATGAGAATCTTGTGACCATTTTTTTTGGTGTATGCCACAGGCTTAATATACTTGCTTGAACAGTTCTCTCTATGCTCCCCCCACTCTTGTCATTGAGGATCTTTAATTTTTAGAGGATTTTATTCTGTTCCCACTGCCAGCAGTCATCGTGTATTCACCAAGTGAATGTTGGAGGGTTTGGGCTTTTCTTTGTGAAGATGGCCTCTTGGTATTATTGCACTTGGCAAACTGGCTGGTAATATTATCTTTCCAGCACCAACTGTCCCAAACAGTACACAGTTTTTTCTACCTTTTTAAGTCTTGGACCTTGCAATTAAGCCCAAGAGGAATACCTTGCATTTACTCAGATGCTAGCCCATTGAGAGAGCTGCAGTCAACTTTCCTGAAGGCCTCCTTTTCTGTAAGTGGCGGTCTCAGTGTGAACTCCCTTCAGCTACGCTTACTTTTTCGAAAGGGTGCTTCAGAATCTACATCATCTCTGGGAATACAGGGCTTCCTGAAATAGTGGTCTGAAGATTAATACCTTCTCAGGGGCTGTTCATACTTATGCCAAACCTTCCCTGCACATACTCTTTGAATTGGGAGTCCTGGCCAGCCCTGTGGCTGTACTGGGAGGTTATCAATCACAATAGTGGTAATATGCTCTGACAATACCGGAATACATATCTAATGCACGTGTCACAGGATTTTTTAGTCAGCATTACCTGTCGAGGTGGCGTATGTGCCTATCCCTTTCTCATGAACTTTTCCATGGTATAAAAAGCAGCGCTGTTCTGCTACACCCCAGTTTCTTCTCTATCATCTGAGCAATTCTCTTCAGAATTTTTCCTGCAGCAATAATTTAATTAGTAGTTTCAAGTATTTAGTTGGGTCTTCGGGATGCCCCAGGGGAACAAAGGCTCTTCTCCCTCTGTGGTCACTGGCAGTGCCAGCCTCAGTGTCTGACCATGGCAAATCCTTGGGTTTTCAGAACTTTCTGCCCTGTGAGGCAGTCATGCTTCTGAATGATGAACTCATGAGGTGTCTGTTTCGCCTCAGTGAAGGACATGTCCTGGAGTGCTGTGAAATTTCAGGTACTTCTCAAAAGGGACCTGGTGCTTCTGAGGGTTATCCTTATGGAGCAGGTGATGAGGTGAGTCTGCAGGCATTAAGGCCCTTGGAAGACAGGATGCTGTTGAAGACTGCCCAATCCTCAACCTCCAAACTGGCGGAAGGGTCTCTGAGTCCGGTGTCTTCCTCATCTGGAAAGGACAGCGATAGATCAGGCTCTTGACTGCAAGCCCTCTAAGGAGAAAAAGCGAACATCACCCTCTTCACATCCGCTTTGAGGCTCTGCAAGACTATGAGACTGTTGGCTATTAAAGATTCCTCAAAACTTAGAAGAAGTACCCTGAGTACCAAAGTTGGTACAAGCCAAGCAGAACTGGCCATGATAAAGGCCCGGGCCAATACGTCCACGGTCATTCTAGCCTCTTTGGTACTGAGGCAAACAGAGAAGCTGCCAGCTGCTGCAGTACCAGGCAGAAGCCTCACTGTGATACCAACCACTCTGTTGCCTCTTGCACTGGTCCTCAGGTGGTCACCCTCACACTGATCTGCAGCCATACCCCACCTTATGCTTCCCTGTGGCTATTGGAGCCGCATTCAGGCATGACACTAACCAGGTTCCTAGATCTGGCAACTTTGTCAGGTCAAGTTCCACCTACAACCATGAGGTGAGCTCCCTGCCCCTCTTCTTGCAGAACTGTTCCCTTACCTTTTCTGATTCATGAGGAAGCCATCAGCCATCCCTGTTCAGGTCCCAGGACTCTGTGGTATTGGTCTTGTCTAGGAGGATATGATCTGCATGTCTGTTGCCAATGGCAGAGCGTGGTCTGAATCCAGTCTGGTACCGGACTGCCGATACTAAATGTCATGGGTTCTGGTGCCATATGATCCTGATGGTTGTATGTGGGCCCCTTGGGACCTCAGTGCAACCCAAGCCTCCCCACTGTGCTCATGGCATGGACTGTCACACACCAACACCAGCACCAGCATCTGGACACTCCTCAGCACTATTCAGGAGCACACTACTCTCATCCAGCAGGTTCCTGCTGAACAACAGATGGTAGCAGCCATTACTTTGTCATTGTTGGATGATGTCCTGGCTTATGACAAGTCAGCTTCTACCCTTGAGGATTGCAAGCATGCCAGGCCCTCATGAGTAGGCAGCAACCTTGGAGAAACCAAATGAGGTGTGCAACACAACATGCAAGGTCCTCAGTAATTTACACATGTCAATACCTGGACATGTAGCGATCCTGATCAATGAGCGGCTCTTACAACCCACAAATGCCCTATTGCAGATACTGATGTCACTGAAACCAGTGTCCAAAAGGGCAGATAGACCATACTAGGTCCCAGGTACCAGGAGTCTGATTTGCACCTGGTATCAGAATCCCTGCTGGTGATGGCAGCCTGTGAAAAAGCTCACCAGGGCAGCCAGAAATTGACCCCTAAAGACAGATTCCATGTGTCTTGATCTGCCAGGCTGAAAATCCTATTCCACTTTGAGTATACAAATGAGGATCTTGAACTACAAAGCAGTCTTGGCAACATATTACCAAGTCAACTGATGTGATTTACCACCTTTTATTGCTAAACTTGTTTAAGGTGATAGAGATGATTGTCAGACTATCTGGTGGAAGGTTATGTGGTGGCCAGAACTGCACTACAAGTGGCCTTGGATATAGTGGATTTGGATACAGTGGACTTAGCCTTCTGCGCAGTGGCCACAGCAGTCATGATACGCGGTTCTTCCTGGCTGATTTTGGGAGGCATACAAAAATAATTACAGAAAACAATTGAGGACGTGCCTTTTGAGGGTTGCTCATTCTTCCATGAGACAACTGATGCAGATATGAGATCCCTGAAAGACTTTAGGGAAATCCTCAGTTCCGTGGGGATCTATACCCCAGCCTCCAGATGAATTCACTTCAGGCCAGAACCCTATCAACAAAAGCTTGAGCGCCCAGGCCTTAGACAGAGGCCCTGGGGGAGAAAATCCACTGGGAGGGGAGGGTGTCTACCTCTCTGTCACATCTTCTTGCATTGGTACTGGCCAGGCAGCACGTTTGACTTGGTGCCCAAAGTCAGCATACAATTTGTTTTGTATTATCTGCCCTCCCTTCCTTTTGGCAACTGTCTGGTCCTCTTCCGGAAGACCCGGTCCAACATCACCTCAGACTGCTGGATTTTGGAGGTGGTCCAGAGAGACTCTGCCATTCATTTGATCTCCCTCCACTCCGCCTCCTCACATCTTCTCTGTCCCTCTTCTGGGACATCTCTCATGAGATTCCGCTTCAACAAGAAGTGCAGTCTCTTGCTATGTGCACTGTAGAAGAGGGAATGGGGATTGTATTTAAAGTACTTCCTCACTCCCAAGAAAAAGGGTGGGCTTACCTGAAATTAGACCTCAAAACCCTCAACACCTCTGTCCAAGAAGTTCAAGTCCACCTTCATCGTTCCTTCCCTGGTCCAGAAGGTTGCTCTCAACCCCAGGGATATGCATTTCCACATCGCGATACAACCATAATGCAAGTGTTTCCTGAGGTTTGTGTTGAACAACAAATACTAGCAGTATTGAGTCCTGCCCTTTGTGCTTCCTACAGCGCCCTCCGTCTTCACCAAGTATGCAGAGCCATATTGTTCTCCCTGGGTGGAACACAATCCTTACAGAAATTGCCCATGCTATTTCTGGCTTACACAGAAAAAGTAAAAGGAGAAGCTGTGTCTATGCAGAAAATATCAAACTGGATTACTCAATGCATCAAGTCATGTTACCAGCTAGCAGGCATGCAGCTGCCCAGCAGAGTCGGTGCTCACTTCATCAGGGCACAGTTCACCTCTGTGGCATCTCTAGTGAATCTCCCAGTTCAGGGCTTTGCAGAGCAGCAATCTGGTCATCCATATGCACATTAACAAAGCACTCTGCATTAGCGTAGGCAGCCAGGGATGATGCAAGATTTGGATGATCTGTGTTGCAATCCATATTTACAGGAACTCCTTATACCCACTCCCTGTGGGGCTATTGCTAGAGAGTCTCCCCATGTGGAATATATATACAGACTAGCACTCGAGAGGTGACTTTCCTGTATACTAAATAATGTTCTTTGAGATGTGTAGTCCATCTACATGTTCCACAGCCCACCCGCCATCCCCGCAGTGCTTAAGGAATGCAGTGTGGGGGGTGGCTCCATCCTTCATACCCTCGCAAAGCACATGAAGAAAGAGAAGGGTGCATGTGCCGATCTGATAGGTACTGTTGACAAGATGATTCTCTGATGCATGCAGAGTGGATGTGCATTCTCCTAATGTTGAACACACGCACACACGCACACACGCACAGTGATAGACCCAGGCCACTTGGGAACAGCAGAGTAGTAGAAGGGAGATATACTGGCCACTGGATAAGCAGTTTTCTGTTCCCTGAGTGACCAGAGCAGGGGCTGCTCCAGGCTAATGAGAACCCCTGACTCCAATTAACCTGCTAAGAGTCAGGTGAGGCTGTTAAGCACCTGACTCTAATTGGAGCCCCTTGGATGCTATAAAAGGGCTCACTCCAGTCAGGCCAGAGGGAGCCAGGGAGCCAGAGGAGGAAGTGCATGCGAGGAACTGGGAGCAAGAGGCACAAGAAGCTGAGAGTGAATAGGCATACTGCTGGAGGACTGAAGGACAAGCGTTATCAGACATCAGGAGGAAGGTCTGGTGGTGAGGACAGAGAAGGTGTTGGGAGGAGGCCATGGGGAAGTAACCCAGGGAGTTGTAGCTGTTGCGCAACTGTACCAGGAGGCACTCTAGACAGCTGCAGTCCACAGGGCCCTGGGCAGGAACCCAGAGTAAAGTGTAGGCCCAGGTTCCCCCCAAACCTCCCAACTCCTGATCAAACACAGGAGGAATTGACCTGGACTGTGGCTTCTACCAGAAGGGAAGGTTTCTGGGCTGTTTCCCAACCCACAGCGTGAATCTGTGAGGTGAGCAAATCCCAAAGAACATCAGTTACTGTAAATAAGGTAAATAACTTCTTTTTTTCTAAGGCACTTGATTTGCTAATACAAAGCTGGGGTCAGCCAGAGGTAAGCATCTTCACAACGGAACAGTAGAAAGTTTTGTGAGTTGTGCACTATATTCCCAGAGGTCGGTCTAACCCATGGATGCTTTCCAGTTAGCTCTTAACCAAGTTTATGCTTTCCCTTCTGACAGGATAATCTATGAAGAGTTATCTGGGTGACCCCTGGATGGCTCTAAACTAGATGCTGCATAGATGAAGCCAGCTTTCCTTGGGGACACTACAAATCCCAGTACTTCACTTCAATTTAGAACCCCTGTCATTGGATAATATGGCTGTGGAGAGGTCAAGCTTGGGGTGGGGGCTGAGTGGGAATTTATCAGACACCATTCACTTCCAAGGTATATTAGAGGCTGTAGATTAACCCCCCTCCCCCAACCCCAACCTTAGAAAAGACTCTTTCCAGCACTCAGCTTCCTGCAAGAGTTTTACTGTGGAACTAATTTTCTTTCTTTATTGCATTGTGTGAATGCCCCAAAGCCCCTGTAACTATCTGGGTCCCATTGTTCTAGGTGCTGTACTGACAAAAGGCAATTTCTGCCTTGAGCGTACAGTCCAAATAGGAGTGTTTGGGTGTTAGTAGATGGTATTGGCCATGTGATCCCTCCTTGTACTTCTGTTTTTCTGGTGCAGGGGAATTACTAATCCCTTCATTCCATACTGGAGGTGAAGGGTTAGAAGGAGGGGAAATGTTTTTTCCTATCTTAAGCGTAGAGTCTGTACTTGAGGTACACCAGTCTGGAGATCCTCCCACTTAAGATTTGCAGGTGAACATTTGTGAGTTTAGGGCTTCTGTTTTGTATTTAGCACTCAAGAGTTTGTTTTTATGTGTCCCTGCTTGTGTGTGAGAGAGCTATTTCTGGGCCCTACTAGACAGAAAATATTTTTAGAAGTTTTGTTGACATGATTAATCATGGTTCTTTGTTCTGTTTCTTTAATGTAATCTCTTTAGTAATCTTGAATCACAAGGGAACGGAGAGCACCAGAATGTCTTCAGATTTTGGTGGTGATGGTTCTGTTTGTCTATGCTAGCTAGTGGAATGGTGTGTCCCCTTCTCGATCTGGAACTAGAGGAACTGAAATACAGATAGCTATATCCGAGTGAAGGAAAACAAGTTGTATTTTTAATTCTTAGCTCTAAAGAGAACTGCCTAGTTTCTCTAAACAAAGTTTTGCATTCTGAGCTATAAGGTTCATATTAGTGCACAGTGGTTGCTTGGAGAGAGAATAGCACTAGTAAAAGCAGCAGAACACGCCCTCTTTCATACAATGTGGTTTGAGAGCTTGGCTTTGTAAATGATGTAGCAGTGTGCATGTATTAATGAGGGGTATAATAGGTTTCAGTGAAACTGGGAGATAAGATGTGTTAATCTTGTATATTAAGTAGTCCTACAACAATGAACCTTATAAAGAGACTGTTATTAAATCTTTTCTTCATTGGCTTCAGTTCAGTGTAACCAGCACTTCTCAGTGTGGTGCATTTAAGGCCAGTTTCTAGAAGAAAGCACTAACTTTCTGAAGCCTTTGTCATTCTGAAATACGCATCTAAATTACAGAGATGCGGGTGATACACATGAGAGAAAAGTGACTCTCTACCGTGCGCTGGCACACGAGATTTTTGTTTTAAAAAAACTTAAATTAGTAATAAGACTTGTACAGAATTTGTTGATTTGACCTCAGCTGCCTTTCAGAAGAGAGCGCCTTCCATTTCCCTCATCAACAGTGTTGCTAGCAGATTGTGTTCTAACAAGGTTAGAAAAGCTATCAAAAGAGCAATAGTTCTAAAAGGAAAAACAAAATTAGCTAGAATGATCTATGATTCTGTATAGTTATAATGAGAACAGCGTGCAGGCTGTTATTTCACCAGCGCAAACAGTACCGCAAGGACGGCAAGACTTCCTGGCATATTGAGCTTTTCTTTCTCCCTGTCCTTGTCCAGCAACAAGTCTTAGTGTGTTTCATCCAAGGATCACAAGACATAGGGGGGCTCAGATGCCCATTTTACAGATGGGGAATGAGACACTTAAACTATTTGCTGCTGCTTTAAGTGCATTCTGATAAGAAGTCACACTAGCCAAGCCTGATGTAGGCAGTGCAGGCTGCAAAAATGCAACTGAGGAAGGTGACAACAAACAAAAGATTTATCCTGATTGTTGAGGACTCAGATGCAGCAAGGAATTGAACCAGAAACCTTTGTATCTGAGCGTAGTGGAACTGCCGTGCGGCTTAAGGAGGATCTGCTTTTCTCTCAATATTATTCCTATTTGAGGTCCAGAAGAAAAGGTTTTAGCCAGAGGCATAAAATATATAAAATTATGAAGAGTGATGATTGTTTTTCACAAGGAAGCAACAAGACTTAGAGCACTGTGTATTCCCCTGTGGCCACCCATTCCAATACTAACCAGACCCAAACCTGGTTAGCTTCATTATAAAATGAGCTGATGTTTTGTGATCTTGCATTCTCATTCTCTGCAAAGCAGCCGCCCTTTTAATTTAATATGCATGCTTTTTAATTCAGATGGCGGTCCTGGAGCTCTGCCTTTAGTCAGTTCAGGTTTTATAGTCCTGGTGTCTTTCTCATCTCCTGATAGTCTCCCAACCCTGTCCTCCAAACAGCTGCCACCCAGTTCATACTTTATCCTGTTAAATAACTCCCATTAGTGTGCCTTGATGGAACAGGATGAGCATCCCTCTGCTATTTAAGATACCTCATTTTCCTCACAGGCTAAAACCACCTTTTTTCTTCTGACTCCTTAAAGGAGGCCTGTTGTCAAATTAGAGAAAAGAGCACAGCTGTTTGCATGTCAGTAGTACTGGTCTGACTAGTAGCTTTAATGTAAACAGTAACAGTTGCTACTATAAAAGGTTTTTAAATTCTCACAAAGGTCTCCAAATAAACTCTCAGCATTTCTAGAGATAGGTATTTTATGTAATACCATGAATGAATGTGAATAAAGGGGACTCATTTTAGGAAGAATGGTATCAGTAGGATTACACAGTTGACTTCCATGTTTCATAATGAATTGTTAGACCCTTCTATATGGCAAAATTAACCTCCAGGTTTGACACTTACTCTCTCCTTAAAATTTAGGAAGAATGCTGTGGCTCTATAAAATGCGAGGCTATTGCAATCCCCATCAATGGCCACTAGGAGGAGCGTTAGGTTTATTTTTCTTCTCTCTGGAGCTGACCAGTGCTTTTGTCATCTTTGCAGATGCACATATGGTAGAATATTATCATTTTATGGTTACAATTATGAGCAATTTGATAGAAAATGACAGATAAATTATGCAGTGTTCCTTTTATTTGTTTTAATTTTGCACTCTAGATATGTAAAAGGAAAAAACAGCATGGGTTTTGGATTTTTTTTGGTGGTGGTGATGGTGGGAGGTGTACTACTCTCTTTGGCTTTGCGTTCTTCCAATACAGCACAGGTTGAGTTTACTTTTTTACTGCACATGATTAAATATGTGCAGCCCTTCACAGATGCTGTGAGTATTACTGCGGAGAAATCATGTGTTACTAAGTCCTCAAGGCTCCCCATCAGAAGATCATACATCTAACAATTATGATGAACAAATGCATAAGTAATACAGTTCTTGACCATTTCCAAGAGAAACTGCCTCCACTCAACTCAGATAATGGCTGCACCACCCATGGAAATTGTAAAGGAAGTTTGTATATTCCTAAATCAATATGGATTTTGGCAAAGCTTCCTTAATGAACCCAGGTGTGATCTCATCTCTCGCTCTCTTTTCTGGCCCTTGTTTGAGCATTCTATACTATCACGATTTTTAAACCACGAATAAAACCCTATTGCTGCTTATGCTGGAGCTAGCAATTGCTTATAAAGCATAATGTTTTGTATTGTGTGTATTCTGTTTATGCAGTTCTTATATTGGGTCTGTCACTGTGATATCTGAGCACCTTTTACTTGTGCATTAAGCAACTTAACTAGTATCTGTTGTGTGTAATTCATTCTTTCTCTCTCCCTCTCCCCAGAGGGAAAGTTGTGTGAGCAGTTTTTAATTTTTTTGTTTTTTTAATTCATGCTTATTATATGGGTGCTGCAGCATGTGTGCATTTCGCATGAAATGAGAGGTGTTGTGTTGTCTTTACCCATCTCTGGGCAAGGCAAGCTGTCTAGCTTGACTGGCACATCCAGCAATGATAGTTTTTAAGAGATATGTGCCCAATTCTGAGCTCCTTGCTTGAGCAAACTACCTATTGAAGTTTCTGATTTTTCAGATTAAGAAACTCATTAGTCCATAGTAAGAACTTTGAGGTAAAATAACTCGACTTCTGTGGGTTAATAGGGTGTTCACATACCATGAGGAATTAATTTTAACTTTGAAAGCTCTTAGTCTGTCCCTTTAGTCTTGCTGTAGTGACCTTTGGTTTGACCAGTTTCCAGATGCTCTACATCAGTGGTCCCCAATGTGGTGCCCGTGGGTGCCGTGGTGCTGCCGGGGCATTTTTGTGCGCCCCCCTAGTGCCTAGCAGGGGAGAGAAGCCGCAGCCCTGCACCTGACTGGGACAGAGAACTCAGGCTGCGAGCACGGTGTTTTCTGTTCCCAGCAGGTGTGGGGCCCGCCTAGTGCCCAGCCGGGGGGACAAGCTGCGGCCCCACACCTGCCGAGGGCAGAGAATTCCGGGGCTGCAGGCTGTGGGCACCGGTGTTCTCGGCCCCTGGCAGGTGTGGGGGCTGTGGCTTAAGCCAGAGAGAAGCTGCGGCCCTGCGCCTGTCGGGGACAGAGAACTCTGGGGCTGCAGGCGCCGATGTTCTCTGTCCTCGCAGCTTCTCTCCGGCTTCTCTCTTCTCTCTGGATTCATATATTATGTTATGTTAAATGTGATTTTTTTGTATTATTTAATGTACAAATACAAAATAAGCCTTGAGAAATTGTTGGCGCCCGCCACACTCTTCTCAAAACATGAATGTGCTACTGGCTACAGAAAGGTTGGGGACCACTGCTCAGCATTGGATTGTATTAGCTCAGGGTTTTCAAATTTATTTTAAATGTATCCTCGGGAAAGCCATCAGCTAAGCAGAATGAAGTGGCTTGGTAGCTGTGAATACTAGCTCTTGTACATCTGTCACTGTAGCCCCTGTAATTTCCATCTTCTTTGTAGAAATAAGCCATATTGGTACTTCGACCAGTATAGGAAGCTTAGTGCTTGTCATTGGTTGTTAAACCAATTTTAACAATGACAGTGCAGGTGGCGTGGGTGGAGACGGAAAGGAAACTGCATGTTTACGTTACTCTGGACTTACTGAAGCCAGATGGGAACAGAAGAGATGTGAATCTGGATATCGTACATACGCTGTCTGAAAGCTCAAAAGGACTGTCCTAGTCTAGTCCCTAACTTTGTCCTGAATGCTGTAGCTTTTGCTTAAGGTGGGCAACCATAACTTAACTAATTTGTATGCGCCATATGCAGTCTTGGCTCACTTCAAAGTGTAATCAAGTCATGAACTAATTATGATACCATATTCCCAAAGAATGTAAATTTAATTTCCCTTCAAACAGAATGGGAATGTATTAGCAGTTCCTTTGTATGAGAGATATATCATTCAATAACATAATGATGATGCTTCAAACCAGAGTGTGATTCTTAACTTTTGTGGGCATTGTGACCTTTTTCCTTGTGTCTTCCTCTTTTACTCTTGCATCTTGGATTAATTTACTAGCTACTGGTTAGTAGCATTAAAATATTCAAGTGTGAATGAAAACATGTCTCTTGGGCTTCGCATTTGAGAGCATAGCACTATATTATTATACTTACCTTGCGCCTTCGTAGTGCTTTCAGATACCTGTTTCCTGAAGTCCCAAGGAAGTTTTGACTTGAACTGATACTGTTGCACCAGTGTTCACGCCTGCTCCAGAACCTTTTTAATACATTGAAAAAATGGATGTGCAGAAATTTCCGTAGCAGCTGCTTAACCTGATTGTGCCAGACAGTCCACATAAGCTAGGTTACATAAGAAGCAGGGAAGTGAAGTTATTCATAAAACATTTAATTAACTTCAGTCTTCACGGCGTCTTCAGAATTTAGGTAATAAAGCTACATGGAAGTTACCAGGCTTCACCTTTTCACAGAACAATAATTCACATAGGTTCAAACCACATTTTTTTGTGGTGTAGCTTTGAAGGCCCAAGAAGCATGTGTTGTGGCCAGACTCTGCTTTGTGGCAATACATTCATATTGTTCCTGTTGTTCTGAAGTGAATCGAACAGGGGGCTGGAGGAGGAAATAAGTGTGTGTAGTGCATATATTTCAAATACAAATTGTGTAATAAACTGAATCGTTAAAGAGCAGTGTGATCTTCTAATTAAATTTAGGTCTTAGTCCACAATGCAGCGCAGTGTAGATATGTGGGGGAGGGGGGAATGCAGAGTGTACCACACTTTGCGCTCTTACTGCCTTGTGTGGATCCTGCTGATGTAAACTAAAAAGTACCTAGTTTCTGTTAACATAGTCCAGTTTGAAGGAAGACTGTGTTAATGCAACTAGGCAGCTTGTAGTTCTTGCCAGCAGTAACCACGGCGGAAGAGTGCAACGTTTTGGTGCACTCTGGAATTCACACTCCCTGTAGTCTGCACTGTGGTGCCGTTGAGACACAGCCTTATCCTTGCTTAGAATCTTAGAACACTTTGGTGTAGATTTTAATGTTCTTACAACATGGTTGTTTATAAAAAAAAAAAATAAACTGCTAGTATTGTGCATGTGGCTTTTCATGTGTGAGTAGATGGAGCCACATCATGTTGGTTCTTGGTTTGTTTTTGATCAGGAAGAAGGGAGAGCCTGCAGGTGGAGATGGGAGTGGCTTCTATATAGTTTCTTTTCTTAAGGAACGATGTAATTTTTCTCCTATCGATATACAAAATATTTTTGTACTGCTTCAGAAAGAGAAAGTAAAGCTTCGATCACCTACCATGTCAATATATCGAAAAAAGTTGTGCTTGGATGATTTAATTAAAAAAATAATTCAGACCCAACTTCAGATCCAGTTCACTTTTAATTAAATTTACATTGAGTTTAGGCAAACAGCTGATGATGAGTCATCAGTGTTCCCGAAGACTGTTCATGAACCCCTGCTTATCTTGTGATTTTTTGCTGTTATAATAAGCTTTAAACTTTTAAATGTAATTTAAGCCTTACAAACAACTTTTTCATAATGTTGTTCAGAGAGCATACACTGAATTCACTGTGTTGGACCACATGTAAATGTTCAGAGACAGGTTTGACTGGCCCAGTGACAAAATTTCTTACTCTGAAGTATCTGAGTCAGTCATAGACCGTTTCTAAAGCATGAACGTTCAAAGGCAATGGTGAGTGCCAGTGCAGCAGGAGGTCCTAGGTTAGTGCTGGTGTACAGTGCCAAACTGAAGACCTTTCTTTGTCACAGAACAGCTGCAGCAGCCTAGTGGCGGTGAAAAGTTCTACAACTCCTGTAGCTGCACCAATCCTCTTCCTCTCTGACTTGAACACCCCTAGGAATGAAGGGAGTTCACTCTGTGTCAGTCCTTGTCCTCTGGGTTGAGACTGCCATCAAGGGCAATAACTAGTCCTAATTTACCAGGATATCTGTCCTTTGGCAGGGATTGAAAAATGTACTAGCCCATGCAAAAGATACATGCGCTGACAAGCCTCCCACACGCCCTGCCAAGATCACAGGCGCTAATGCCCGCATGTCCCATTTGAAAGGATAGAGCAGTTGCACACGTACTATAACCTATTGTCAACTTTTATATTTTAATAACTTATGATATATTTCTTATATGTCTTCGTTCCTAGATTCACTCCGCTTTTTCTTCTTCCCATAATAATCTCTGGACCTGCAGAGACTCCTCCACAGGGTGAGGGGCTGCCTGGAGGACAGGATGGGTTGAGTCCCACTTGCTAAAACAGGGTGGAGATCTACATGCAGAGGATCAACATGACATGGGCTTGTGAATAAGGAAGGTCCAGTGGTTAGAGTGCTAGTCTGAACCACAGTCTGCCACAGACATCCTTTGTCATCTTGGGCACATTGCCTACTCTTTGTGCCTCAGTTTGCCATCTGTACAATGGGATAAGAGCCCTGCCTTACCTCACCTCACAGAGGTGTTGTGAGGATAAATACATTAAAGATGGTGAGGTGCTTGGTACTATGGTGATGGGGGGCCATATAATACCCAAGGTAGATATCTGGGCCCCTTGTCATTGGTTTATGATTGTAAAACAATGTCATTCGAAATTCCATCTTACCTTGATAATAGCCTCTTTAAAATGTCCTTTTGGGACAGAAACTTCTCAAGCTTGTTCTGTCTTAAGGCTTCATCTCTTTACAAATTTGAGGCAAGAAATATCGTTTTCTTTTGAACAACAAAGGGTGAGAATTTATGTTTTAAATAAAAATTCCTGCTGCTTATTTCTCCTCCCTCCCCTCACTCTCAGGGGAATAATTCAGAAAAGATTGAACTTTGAAACTTTGGCAAGTAACTGGTCCTTGTTATGAGATCCCTGCTTGGCTAAATATGAAAATGTTCTAGATTAGGGAATATGTTTGGAATTCTACCAAGTTGTAAAGCAGTGAGTAGGTTAGAGAAAGATGCACCGGTTAGTTGTTTTTCAGTGTTATGCAGGTGAATATGCAGAAATGAAAAGCTTTGCTAGTGAAGCTACTGGAGGAATTAGGCTCTGTAAGCCAAAGAATATAGTGGTGCTCATAGTTGTTAGGGTATCCCCCCTTCACTCTGAACTCTGGGGTACAGATGTGGGGACCCACATGAAATACCCCCCATAGTTTATATTCTACCAGCTTAGATTAAAATTTCCCAAAGCACAAATTGCTTTCCTTGTCCTTGGACGGTATTGCTGCCACCACCAAGTGTTTTACAGAAAAATCCAGGGAAGAGTCACTTGGAATCCCTATTCCCCCAAAATATTCCCCTAAGTGCCTTCTCCTCCTTTCCTGGGAAGGCTTGAGAATAATATACACACCAATTGGTTACAATGTGAGCACAGACCAGACCCTTTGTCTTTAGGACACTGAAAATCAATCAGGTTCTTAAAAGAAGAACTTTATTTTAAAGAAAAAGTAAAAGAATCACGCCTGCAAAATCAGGATGGAAGGTAACTTTACAGGGTAATAAGATTTAAAACACAGAGGACTCCCCTCTGGACTCAACTTCACAGTTTCAAAAACAGGAATAAAACTACTTTTGTAGCATAGGAAAATTCACAAGTCAGAACAAAAGATAACTTAACACATTTCCTTTCCTTGCTTACAATTTCTGTAATTTTAGATGGATCACTCCAGGTATGTTTTCAGGAGATATTGTACCTGCTTGGTCTCTCCCTCCATCCGGAGAGGGATGAAACAAATACAGCCACAAACAAAGGCCCTCCCCCTCCCCCCGATTTGAAAGTATCTTCTTTCCTCATTGGTCCTTCTGGTCATGTGCCAACTAGGTGATTTGAGCTACTTAATCCCTTACGGTAAAATAATTCAGTACAGCCGCCATGGAGGGATTTTATGCTACCCTTTTCTTTATATTTATGACAATTGTATACACCATATGTGTGGTGCATACCATTGGCAAGGGCAGCACCACCTGCGGAAGGGGTAAAAGGGCAGTTTGCCTTGGGCCCCCAAACCGAGTGGCTGAAATTTGGCCCAGTAGCCCTTCCATCATGACGGATAGGCCATTGTGCCAAACCTGAGTGGAGCTGCAACCTTGTACACCAAGTCGCATTGCCACTCACTGAAATTTGGCCTCTTGATGGAGGGCGGCTGGGCCAGACCTTGGTGGTTCCATGTGAAGTTAAAGTAGTGGTTTAGTTGTGTGTACTATGTGAAAAATTTCTGGGGGAGCCCCTGGTAGAACCCCCAGGTTTCCAATTAAAAACAAACAAACCAAATGTTAGGAAATTAAACATGGAGGGAGGGGGAACGCTGTGTTGTTGCAACATTACAGTTTGCACTGTGAACATTACAAAAAGTCAAGCGAATGGTAACATGCCTACCGTGTAGGTGTGTAGTATTTGCTGTTATTTTTTCCTAAGGATACTGTAGAGGGACCTTGACTCCCTGACTACTGGGAAACTGGTAGATATTATACAGCTGCTTATACTTCTAAACTCGTGAGGGTCTGCTAGTACCGCCAACAATCCTAAGTGCCCCAGAGGGGGTAAGTTGGAGCGGTAGGCGGTAGCCATGGTCCTGCCTCAATCCTGTATGTCCTGGCCTCCACAAGCATAATGCTACTAGCACTTGCTGCCTGGGCAATCCCGGCTCTTCAAGACAAACCTCTCAAAGCAAGGTTTTTGCTTCTAAGAGCCATAAATGAACTCTGTATCTGTGATTTTAATCTATTGTTTCACTAAATGAATCCTATAAAATAGACAGGTTATGCAGCATGGTGAATTAATATTTCTGTTAAAACCTGAACCTTTGCATTTCCTCACTTCTTATGATTCTCTTGTTACTGTACAAGCTTAATACTGTATTAATAAACTTTTTGTGCGCAACAAATTACAGTAATTCAAGTGTTAATTTTTTGTGCAACAAATGAGAATACAGTTCAGTGAACTCCTAAACAGCTCTAATCAGATAATTAATATCTTGTTAATCCAGTATTTGGACTCTTGAACTCTTAAAGAGATGTGATCTTATTTGAGCATTTAGCTGTGTTTCAGTTCTAGGATTTGTAGTCCTATAGATTTATTCCCTCTCCCGCCTCCATGAAATTTGTGAGTTTCTTCAAAGCAGATTGTGAAAGTATTTTATCAGCCTGTGTGTCTATACAGGTTCTAATAGCCTCCTCATCAACATTGTATCATTCCCTATTAAATGGTGTAGGTCCTATTTGCATTTGTGCATGGCATAGAATCCTGTTAATTCCTACAAAGTAAGGTGCTCTTTCCCCACGTTTAGTAAAGATTTAATAGAGTGGAAGAGTAATATTTCATATTAAGGCTTGCGTCTTAGAAAATTGTACTGCAGTAAATGAACTAGCTTAGTAAGAAGTATCATCATAGCTAAAACGAAGCTACATTTGTCTAAATGAATGAACAGAGAACACTGATATATTATACCTTTTTTGTTTGATTGCTTACTCGTTACTTCCCAATGAATGTCTCTAGTATTGGGTGAATGAACACGGTTTTATCTTCTAATGCAGGGGGGATTCCTAACCACTGTCACAACGTGAACCATATTTAAAAAGGCGAAAAGTCTCATGGTCTTCTCTCCTCCCATTCCTCCACATGCATCACCCCTCCCATTTTGAACGCACAATAGCCTTTCGGCAATGCCAGCCATTGCTGACGTGTAGAAGTAAGGTTAGGGAAGCAAGTCATGTTTTCAGCTCTCTTTTAATTAAATTGAGCAGTTAGAAGCAAGAAGAGACATCATCACGTGCACAGCAAGTGCTTCAAAGGTGCCAGTGGCCCACGGAGCAGAGTTTGGGACCCTCTGGTTTAATGCATTCCCACTATATTAGTTTCTTTAGGTTTGACTCTCATACTGTATGATTTTTGTGTTTGAAATACAGAACCATGTGTAATGCACTGGCAAGAACAAGAATAGATATGCCCCCACTGTGTGTACCCCAAAGCCCATTAGGGTATACATTCCACTCACCCACATCGATAGGGAACAGCAATAGGCAGATAGTGGGGTAAGGTCCTGTTGTATGAGGGAGGGGCTGTTGGAAGCAGAGTGAATTAAGAGAGACATAAAAAATTGATAAAGATAGAACTGTCTGTTTTTATATTCTGCCACATAACATGGGTTTAAAGAAATTTGCCTATAATTTGTCTTCAAATACTGACATTTAACTCTTAGGCCGTATAAATGTACTGGCTTTTTCTACAGTAAAATTCATGCCCTGCGTCCAGGCTAATATGTTCACCTACTATAAACATTACTGCCTATAGTTACAGCTGGAATAAAAAATTACTTTTATATACATCATAGCTGGCAGAGACTCCTGAGACCACCACAAATCACTTCAGCCTTTTGGTGCTCTCTGACAAAATGCACAGAAATGTAAAACCGCTCAGGCTTCAGATGGATTGACCAGAAAAAGCAATTAGCATATTTAGACCATTGTTTGTACCCTCCTTTATCTCAAGATGCTGAGCAAAGGTGTTTTAGAAGCTCTCCTTATTACTTTAGCATTAGTTCTTAATCACCTTCCTTCTGCTCCCTCCCCAAAAAGCTTTGCTCATCCCATTTTTAGCTCTGTTCTTAAATTATTTTTTTAAAAGGATCGTAATGGGGAGTAACAAAGCGGTGAGTTATTTATGCAGCCATGATTGGCAAAAATGATTGCAACATGAATTTGCCCAGGAGCGATGATTAGATCATAAAAATGTTAAGAAAATCTGTAACTCAACACCATTTTACATATTTGAAGAAGTTTTTGTTCCCTACGTTAATTGTGATGACTTGTTATTAAAGCATTTATTCAGAGTAATCTCTTTGGACATTGAGCCCTTATCCCATCCGCATGCATAATTGAAATCGGGGAGGAGTGGAACGAGGGGGAAGCATAAACGGTTTACCATGCTAAATGAGCAAGGGAGGGAATTACACAATGACAGGAGAAGAGCAGATTTATCTCCTTTTGGAATTTCAGTGCTGCAAGCAAGGCAGGACACTATTGCTAATATCCTTGCAAATACCACAGTTTTTTGCTTCTACAGATAACAATCCAAAAATCATTGCTGGTCTCTGAAAGGCCTGTAGTCCTGGAACTGTGGCTGTGTTTATGATCCATCAGTAGTTCAAATGGGGCACCAAATCCATAGCTGTACTTAAAAAGTGGAATATTTACTGAGTTGGCTATTGGTAATTAAAGCATTGGCACTATCCTCCTTAGCTGAATACAAATAGGACCACATATGCAAAGAGGGCTGTAACTGCGATAACTGAAATGTCATAACCTACCTCCTGTACTCATCCCTTCAAGTGTTTGTAAATTTGGTGAGGGTTCATCTCTGTCTTAGGGACGTGGGATAAGATTGCACTTGTTCTTGGTCTTTTCATTTCGCTTCAGGCACATCCATAGTAACCATCCATCTCCACCCTCCCGCCCCAACCTCCTCCCCCACCACACCCATTCCATGCACACGTGGTGTGTCTTTCTCTGAACTCTGCATTTTATGGCTTCAGTTACCACAGGACCACACAGATTTGCCCAGAATAAATTTGGTGTTTGTTAGATTTTAACTTTTCAATATGGAATATTTTTTTCCCCTTAACTTGCTGTCTCACCTCTGCAGCAGCAGTACAGAGAATGCCAGGAACTTCTGAGCCTATATCAGAAGTATCTATCTGAACAGCAAGAAAAGCTAACTGTCTCTCTCTCAGAGCTTGGTGCTGCCAAGCTGAAGGAGCAGCAGGTAAGCTCTCTCCTCTCACCATTTCTTTAATGACTACATTGCCGATCCCGTTGAAACACCCTTTCACTTGCTGTCAGAGCTGTAACTGTAATGTGTTGTCTTATGGTATATAAATGTTCTTGCACTATTCTGTGATTGGCATTTCCATGGCCCTTTTCCCTAATACATGGACTAGAGGTAAGAAATTATTACTTAAAGCAACCCGTGGATCGTTAAGTCAGGTCAAGTTCATTGATTCAACTGTAATGCTGCGGGAGCTGTGAAGAATCCCTTCCTTTGCAGTCTAAGGGGAAAGGTAAGGGGTGCTGTTGCCTTCCTTGAGCCCTTTTGGACAACGTGTGCTTCATAGAGAATTTGCTGTCGTTTTAGAAATAGCCTTTTAAATTTCCAGCATAATTTTCAGTGAGTGAAAAAGAGATAGAAGCAGGTGAGCTTGGCTGATAAGAATTTTTCCAGTCTATCGAGGAGTTCGTCTCTTTTTGAACCTTCATAAAACAACTACTAATTGCAGATAAAGTTAAAAGAGAAAATATTGGTCGAGATGCTGTATGTCCTACCTAAGTGGTTAAGTGGTCTAAAGTTCCCGTATGCTGAAACTGGAAAGTAGCTAAAGACCTTGCTATTAGTGATTTACTGATAGATAGTTACTTGATTTATGTACCTGCTGATAGCTGATCCTTTTGCCAGGATGAAGATAATGACTCTGACCAAAGTTATTCTTATCTACTCTTCTTCAAAAAAAAATTGCCTCTGCAGATCTCCACTCTTGGTGTTTCCCCTGAAGCCTATAGCTTCTAATAGTGGTAAAGTTTTTACATCTTGAACCTTGAAGCATCTGCTAGGGGCTTCTATTATCATAACAGTTATGTGCTGGCAATGATCTCAGCACTGTAGAAAACCCAGAAGGTGACACACTGTGCGTCCTAGAGCTTACATTCTAACAAAACTACACAGACCCAGCGAGCTATTGATAAAGTCTATCTTGGTGAGTGATGTTTGGCTTTTCTTTTTAATAAGTGTATAACAGCACTTAACTTTGTATTTAGAAAGAGGAACTGACTTTCCCCTTCAGTTTCCCGTTATATACAATGTCCTGTTGGTGAGGTTTGGATTTTATAAATATTGATAGACATTTTTGTGTTCTGCCACATTTAAAATCTTATGTATCTTTGTCTGGTGTGGCGTTCCTAAGATTAGCAAATCTTTCCTGAGAACTTCTGGTCCTGCTATTCTCTCTCATACCTGCACTTCACTGGGGAATTTGAAAAAGCCAGGCTGAAGCTCTCTCAGTAGTTCAGCACAGACCAGCCTGGCAATACCAGCTGTGTTTGAGGTGAGACAAGTTATGTTTGAGATTTTTTACCTTCAACCAGTTGAGAGACAGACATATCTTTAGCTCTTGCTCCTGGGTAATACCTGGTATCAGGACATCCACCATAGCTTCTATGCCAAAATGTAAAGACAGACACAAGTGAAAAAGCATCACCTCAATAATTGGTGCATCAGCACATATCAGTGCAGCACCTAGTGCTCATTGCCATTTGATGAATAGTTTGGTGCCAAGGACCGTCATGGAGTCATGACTGGGACTGACTCCAACTCCAGTGTATGAAATGTGGTGCATTGAGACCTTCCACCTTGCTTGTCCCATTTGCCCTCCTTTATCCCATTTTAATGGCAGCAACTCCTTTACCTATTAAAGTTGAGGCCTCTTCATTGCTGGCTCCTTTCTAAATTTAGCTCTGCTGACACCCTGGCACATTGAGTGCAGAAGTTGGGGACCCGCAAGGATTCTAAAAATTAATACTGGCCACTACAGGCTGGTATTAAACTCCCAAGGTCACAGCTTCTGTATGATCTTGGATGGGTAGATGCTGCCATCACCCAAGTGCAAACCTTCCCCCCTTTTGAGAACTCAGGAAAGAGCACTTGGGAATTCCTTCCTTTGGGGCAGTGGTCCCCAACCTTTTTTGTCTGGCGGGTGCCAGAAGATGAGCCACGAAGGACCGTGGCAGCGGACGAGCATCCGCCAAAATGCCGCCAAAATTCGGCAGCATTTTGGCAGCGATGCCTCTGGATGATGCTGCTTGTCGGCAGCAAGCATCATCATCCAGAGGCATCGCAGCCGAAATGCTTCAGAATTTCGGTGGCATTTCGGCGGATACTCGTCCGCCAGCCAGTACGTGGACGCACTTAGATGCCCAGGCGGGCGCCATGGCACCCGCAGGCACTGCGTTGGGGACACCTGCTTTGGGGTACCCTCAAGCCCTTTCACCTCCCCCTCTCCGCCCCCTCCCCCCCCCCCGGGGAAAAGCTGAGAAAGAAAACAAAGGAAATCAGCTGTTGCCACCAGCTAATTAAACAACATTGCACAAACCTCCCAGGACACCAAAAATTCAATCCTCTTCTTAAAAAGGTAAATTTTATTAAAAACAAAAAGAAAATGCATCTGGAACATAGGCTTTTGCTAGATTTAAAAAACCCGCTTATACAAATTAATTGTCAAGAATAACCTTCTTGAGGTCCAGCTTAAAGGTTACAAGCAAAACAGAAGCATTTGGGGTTAGCACAGAGTCCAAAAGCCGTAAGAAATAAACAAAATAAACCTAATCACATTTCCTACACATTTTCTGATCTACTTACGTATCTTGGTTTCCAAATAAGCAATTTCTAGGTATGATTCTGATGATTTTCGTACCTGGCCATCAGCTTCTCACAGCATAACTGCTGCCCTGTTCTCCTCTACCCCAGAGAGCAACAACAACAGACAAATGGAAGGTTTTTCCCAATTTTAAAAAGTTTTAGTCAAGTGCCCACTCACTTCCCTTTACCTACGCATGCAGTCAGACTTTTTAACCCTTTACAGGTAAAGCAAGTAGAGAACAGCTACCAAGAGGGATTCTATAGCTAACTGGCTGGCTTGGTGTCTACAAAAGGGAGTCACCCCCCTCTCATTTATTACGGGGGGGCATATGTAATGGGTCTTTGTGCTGAGACACGCTTTATGGATGCTGCCAACACGTCTTCCAGAGCAAGTGATATATGGACACGCCTGGAAAGAGAAAGAGGGTGACCTGGAGAAACATCACGTAGAACAATAGAGAAGCCAGACCCATCAGCGTGACACTCAGAAGCCTGAACAGACCAGCACAAGATTGAGATAAATGGCAGAAACTGTTGGATGCACCTGAGACTGGAGGACTCCAGTGATTCAGCCTATGTCCTTATTGCAAAGTGTGTGGGTTCCAGGCCAAGTTTAAGCCTTGTTTCCTAACCTACACTACCAGCCAGGTAAACTAGCCTGTATATTTAAAGCACCTTTAAACCTGGGCTAGAGATTTTTTATGTAGTCAGAAGGGGGTTAAAGCTAAAACCTATGTAAGAGCCTGGGTTAACTGCAGTGTAAACATGGCCTGAGTGTTGAAGTTTGGGAGACCATTTAGCTGTGTGGACTAAGAAGGCATTGAATAGCATCTCTATATAATTTAAGTGGTTGAAGGTCATCTGATTGGTCATGAACACTTTCCTTACAGCTGCCCAGAACCTGGTAGACATTTCAGCATTGTGATTTACCTACCCTGATCCTCACAGAGGAACAAGTTATACTGAGAGAACACCAGAAACAGAGCGTGACCAGGCATGTTAGTCACTGTTCAGGGGCTGGCAAAGAGAGCTAATGTGCTTTTTCTGACTAGAGCTGCATATTCTAAGTGTCAGGGTAGCAGGGCAAAGTTCTCTGTAGTGAATGCAGTAATCCCCCAGCTGTGTCCTATCAAGTGAAGTTGCAATTGATAATCAGAGCCAGTTGCCCCATGGAGGAAAAAGGAAATGACAGGTAAGGAGCCCTCATTTGGTCTGATTTAAAATGACTTTTTACGGCTCTTCAACTCCAGGCCACAGAAAGCCAGTCTTCTCAGTGACATTTGTATTGGGGAGGGGGTTCTGGAACAGCCTTCCAATAGGAGTAGTGCGGGCAAACAACTGAATCAGTTTTAAGATGGATCTTGATAAATTTAGGAACAGGATTATATAATGGAGTTACTTGTGGACTAGAATTAATCCAGGAGGTTCTTTCCTGTCCTTTGTTCTTGTATTGTTTAGGCTGAAGAAAGCCTCATAGAATTGTAGCACTGGAAGGGACCTGGAGAGCTCTTCTAGTCCAGTCTCATGTACTCCAAGCAGGATTAAGTATTAAACCATTCCTGACAGGTGTTTGTCTAATTTGCTCTTAAAAATCTCCAATGATGAAGATTCCATAACCTCCCTGGGCAATTTATTCCAGTGGTTAACCACCCTGAGAGTTAAGAAGTTTTTCCTAATGTCCACCTAAATCACCCTTGCTGCAGTTTAAGCCCATTGCTTCTCAGAGGTTAGCAAGAACAATTTTTCTCCCTCTTCCTTGTAACAACCTTTTATGTACTTGAAAACTGTAATTATGTCCTTCTGTCTTCTCTTCTCTTTAGACTAAACAAACCCATTTTTTTTCTATCCTCCCTCATAGGTCATGTTTTCTAGATGTTTAATCACTTTTTTTGTTCTTCTCTGGACTCTCTCCAGTTTGTTCACATTTTTCCCAAAATGTGGCACCCAGAGCTAGACACAGTACTCCAGTTGAGGCCTAATCAGCATGGAGTAGAGCAGAATTACCTCTTGTGTCTTGCTTACAACACTCCTGCTAATACATCCCAGATTGATGTTTGCTTTTTTTGCAACAGTTGACTCATATTTAGCTTGTGATCCAAAGTCCTTCCTAGGCAGTCATTTCCCATTTTGTATGCGTGCATCTGATTGCTCCTTCCTGAATGGAGTACTTTGAATTTGTCCTTATTAAATTTCCTCCTATTTTCTTCAGACCATTTCTCCAGTTTGTGCAGACCATTTTTAATTTTAATCTTTCCTGAGTTCTCTTTAAATCGCCGACCATGGAGAATTTTTTTCTGTTTGTTTATTTTGATTGAGTTTGGGAAAGCCTGGATACATCAAACAGACTGTAAGAGCTTCAGATGTTGGTTTGCTACTCAACCATAACCGTCCTGGCTTGTTACGCAGAGATAGATAACATTTTCCTTCTTTTTGTAACTGCTGTCTATTCTCACTTGTGGAATTGGCACCTGTAGTTTGAGCTGCCAGGGCACCAGTCCCACAAGTGTGAATAGTCAGAGGTAACACTCAAAGAACAGTTACAAACAGGTAACCTTTTCTTTTCTCTTTGCCCTGCAGAACCACATTGGAGGACACCCAATTACACTTTGTAAAGAATGCCTCTTAATATGGTCTAGTTAGAACTATCTTGTCTCTGTTCTTCTCTTCCTCCCATCTCTAATCTAACTTTTTTTTTATTTGACTTGTGATCTCATGCCACACCCATCACCATGGCATCTTCTGCAGTTTACATTTCTACTCTTCCTTCCTTATTTTTATGTGGATTAATACTGATAAGGCTGCCCATTCTCTGCAGATTTGGACTGTCAATGCAAGGTCACCTTTCAGTATCCAAAAGCTGATTTCCGTATTAGGAATGTGGAGTAGCAAAAGAGAATGAGGCACGCTGCAGTGTTACCAAATTTTCTCTCACTGTCAAAAAAATAATAAAAAAAAATGGATGGTTGTGTAGCAACCAAAGACTGCAGGAGTTACAATACTATTGCATTTGTGACTGAAATGCAGCTCTGATTCTTATCCACGTTGAACTAATGCTGCTACTTTGGGTTATGTTTAGTTTGCCTGCATCTTGTCATCCTTTCGTGAGCTCGAAATTACTGTTGTTCATAATCTCGGCTTAGTAATAGGGTCCTTTTAAACAGAAGCCACCCCTCAAAATTTAAAGAAATATCCTGGCAGTGGTAGACTGAAATTGTTGGGAAAATGGTGGTGAAATGATTTAAGATAGAACTTTTGTGGAGTCAATAATCAATAACTGGAACATGAAGCATCTTTTTTTGTGAGATAAAGTTAATTCCATTTGAAAAGATACTTAAGGTGACATTAATTGAATTATTCAAACTGGCCTTCTTAGCATCAATTCTGGGTTAATATCTCATGCTGCCTCTGGTTTCATTAGAGGAGTTTTAAGTACATAACTTTTTTATAATAAATTCAATACCTAGAAGCTGAACTGAAATTGGTTTACTTTCCACCACCCCATAAAAAGAAGCATTAATTGTAAAGTGACAATTAAAGTGCTCAGTAAAGAAGAGTCAGACAGATGCAAAGAGAGAGCTTTTGTGTAAAGGAAGTGAAGGGCTCATCTGAACATTAAGTTTCTGCCCTGATATTAATAGAAAATGCCATCTATATTAAAACATAGTTAAATCTCTATCAAAAACTATTTGGACATCTTTCTGCTGCTCCCAACTGTTCATTCTTTGCCATTTCAAGAAGCTTTACACGGAGATGTAAAGAAAATTGCCGTTCTAAGTAATCAGATCTGACCTAATTATACCTTGCTTCACTGCCATCTCAAACAGTGGAAAGAATCCAATTTATGTTGGCAAGTACGTGGCTGATGAAATTGTGGAAATGTTCCACAGCTTGGAGCAGGACTTGACTTTCAAGAGCTGGACTGAAGGCTGAAGTTTTAGTGGAATGGAATTCTTGATCTTCTGTTGAAGGGAGGATAATATCTTTAGCCATGGCTCTGCCTGTTTCATATTAATTTTTTTATTTTCAAGTACAGCTGGCTGCTTTTATTTCTTATTTGTATAAGATTATCAGGACATCTGTTGATTCCTTTGGCTCAAGAAGATTCTTGTTCACCAGATTCTCTGTTTTCAGCTTGGGTTTTCCCCTAGCTGAGCAGCAGCAGGGATAACCTAACAGAGAGTGAATTCCAAATCCCAACAAATTCCAAAGGGGCATCTACTCCTTCTTGTTCTTGTATGTGATATATTAGTTTCTCTGTTGTTTAGCACCCAGAGGTCCCAGTTAAGAGCAGGATGCTATTTAACAAAGTGCTGTACAAACACATATGAAGACATAGTCTCTGGCCTGGGAAGTATATGATCTAACAAGATTAGCATTGCTTTTTGGAGACTAGATTTTATTTAAAAAATAAATCAATCATTGGTTTATCTTAAATGTTACTGATACGATATTCTGTGTAGTTTTAAAATAAAAACCTAAGAACTCTGTTCCCAGAAAAAACAACGAAGAGTCCTTGTGGCACCTTAGAGACTAACACATTTATTTGGGCATAAGCTTTCGTGGGCTAAAACCCACTTCACTTCATAAAGCCCACAAAAGCTTATGCCCAGATAAATTTGTTAGTCTCTAAGGTGCCACAAGGACTCCTCGTTGTTTTTGTTGATGCAGACTTAACATGATTATCACTCTGAAACCTTTCCAGAAAAGTCCAAAGATCCTGCTTTCTTTTCATCTCTATGACTAAAACTCTTGTCCACATCTGTCATCCTCTGCCTTAACAAAGGTAACCTTTCAAAGTTCTGTCATCTGGGTTATTTCCTTGAAAAAGAGAGGGTGTGTGTGTAAGAGAGGAGGGAGTTCAGTCTGCACAAACCACGCTCTTTTTTTCCTCTTTTCACAGGTCACCTTTAAAAGCATTGTTTAGCTTGATTAAAGAAAAAAAAATATGCAAAGGGTTTTGAATGCTGGGAGGCAAACCTGCATGATAGAATTTATTTTGTTGTTTACCCAGCTGTACTGAAACAATGGATGAGCCCATCTGAAAGATAAACATGAATTGGGACAATAAATAAAGAACTACTGTAATCTGAAGTGGACCCAAAGGTATCAAATAATTTGGGAAGGGAAGTAGCCAGGAAGAGACAAGGGCTTAACTTAAGTCAATATTAGTTAGGAGTAGTGATGAGTTTGGTGGCATTTAGGTAACTTGGATTTTTCTTTAACTTAAATTTAGGGCTAGCCTGAAGGTGCTTTTAGTAGTATCTATATATGAGATGTATATTATCCAACAATCCTTTTTTATGACTTTTTCCTCTCTGTTCCACACATTGCCAGTAAATACTGCTTTATTTAAAGTGGATTGAGCTTTGACTGTTATAGCTGGGGAATTTACTGACTAGTTTTCTCAAAGGGAACAGAACTGTAGGCTGAAAGGAAGCAGATAAAGGTGAACGTGACATCCTCTGAATCAATGAAAGGTATGGAGAAGGTTGCAGCCTACTTCTTGAGCAGAGTCACAGAAGGGCCAGAGAGTGACACAAATCTAGGAGGACCAAACTGTTACATCCTTGGAGATAGCAGTTTTAGGAAGAAATCAATGGAGACCCAGAGAACTGTAAACCTTACAACCAGTCATTTATTGCCACACACTGAACTAAACAAAAACGAACCCAAACTGGCTGGGTTATCCCCTAATAATCAAATTCAGTTGCAATAGCAACAACAAGATTCTATTACCACGACAACCAAATACTCAAACAAAGTAAAATGCAAAGATCGATCAGAAGAAGGTGTGACAGGAAACACTAAGCTCTTCAAACTCATCCCTTCTAGCTCAGTTAAGGCACTGGGCTCAATTTGGATTTGCCACAGTCTGTCTTGTGTGACCCTGGGCAAGTCCCTTACTGACCCTGTGCTTCATTTCCCCATCTGTAAAATAGGAATAAAATATCCTTTCTCCCATCCCTTGTCTGTCTTTATTGAGACTGTAAGTTTTTTGGGGGGCAGAGGCGAACTTTTACTATGTATTTGCACAATGACTAGCAAAATGGACATTGAAGCTAGAAAAAAACAGACTGGAAATAGGGCATACCTTTACAACAATGAGAGTAATTAACATTGTAACAATTTACCATGGGTCATGGTGGATTCTTCATCACTGACCATTGTAAAATCAAGTTTAGATGTTTTTTCTGAAAGATCTGTTCTAGTACTTATTTTGGGGAAGTTCTACAGTCTGTATTCTACAGGAGGTCAGACTAGATGATCACCACGGTCCCTTCTAGCCTTAGTATCTATGGAATGGGACCCTGATCTCAGTGAGGGTCTCTTGGGACTACCAGTATGCCAGTTAAAAAAAACTACCACTCTTCAAGTGTTTGCCTACATGTGTTCCTCTTCTGGTGTGCGTATGCCAAAAATCAGAACACTTTAGCCAGCAATGTCCATTGGCTGCACCCTTTGTGACCTTGAGCCTCTGTACCAACAGTTTTAAGCTGGGCAGAGCAACCAACCGACCCTCAGTTCTTCCCAGAGCCTCATCTGTCTAGGGCTGCAGCAGCATTACCCACATTAGATGTCCTCAGGGCTCTACCTTATTATAAAAATAGAACAGAACTATTTAGGTTATCACATAGGTTATTTATTTCTATGGCTGAAAGATCTAGGGGTCAGACAATTTCAACCCAGAGAATTTTCAAGTGGGTTTCAGTTGCATTAAGTTAGTGTATGAGAGCGCTAATTTAGATCACATTATACCAGGGCACAGACAGCTTCTGTGGCCTCAGGGATATTTCTCTAACTGTCATAAGTAGTGCTGCTACATGGGGTAGTGTATATGCTTTTACTAGCCAACACTGTATTCTAGAGACATCTCTCTTGGATGCTTTTTTCTGCAGGACTTTGTTGCAATTTGTGTATGATTAGACTCACAGTACCCTCCTCCGATGTTTGTACCATGCTTGAGTCACCAGAAATGGACTACATGTAGACTAACTCTTAAGATGTGTTGTCTGTGTGTGTCCCAGGATTCACCCTTCTTTCCTCACTATTGTAGAGTCTATTAATATGGCATTGATGATTGTGAAGGAATTGGAGGGTCAGGTGGTTGCTCTGCCCAGCTCCAGGGCATGAAGGACACAAAGTGTAGCCAATAGACACTGCTGGCTAAAGTGTTCCAATCTCGGGCATATGGGGCCCATATACATTAGAAGTGGGACACATGTAGACAGCACATCTCAAAGAACTCTAGCTATTAACGGGTAAGTAACTTTCTTTTGTTAAGGATCTCTAGACTTCAACACTTCTTGGTAGCAGTTGATCTACCTTTTTCAAAATGTTGACCCCGATCAACAAACCAGCCAGGTATAAAAACTTACAGACATGCGGACTGTGTAAATTCAATATTTTCAAACCAGCTGAGTGAAAACACAAACATACAGCCCAAATTCAGCATTCACACTGGAACTGACATGTATGTAAAACAGATTCAAGTTTACAGTACTTTCTATGATTGAGAGACAAAATAGTTAAATTTCCTAAACCTTAGCAGAAAAACTGTGTGCCAGTTTACTGAATTCTTTTGCAGGTTCCTCAAATGTTCCAGGTACTGCTGCAGAAGGATGAAATCCACTGATTCTCTGTATGCCTATTGCTTATTCTCAGAGGCTTTAAAAAAAACGAAACTTAGGATATATCTAGAAGAAGTCTCATTTAGTGTTCCTCTTGAAAGAGTAAACCCAGACACCCAAGTACAAATCTTTAAATATTTATTACATTTCTTACACAAGGAATATCATTAATAGGACTTGAATTTCTGGTTAATAGTTTTCAACATTCATGCAGACACAGTGCTCCAGTGGACTGCATAAATTCAGTGGAACCCGAAGAACTCTGATCTAATTCTGGTTCTTTCAGTGTCTTCCATTTAACCTCTCCGTGCCTCAGTTTTCCCATCTATAAAATGGAGGAGATGATGCCTTTTTGTAAAGCACTTTAACCTCAGTGGATGCAAAAGTGCTATGTAAGTGCAAAGATTATATTAATCATGATTAATCTCACTGTTAAACCATAGAATACCAATTGAAATTTATTAACTATTTTTGGATGTTTTCTACATGTTCAAATATATTGGATTTTTATCATCACACAGAATAAAAAGTGCACAGTGCTCGCTTTATATTATTATTTTTATTACAAATATTTGCACTGTAAAAATGATAAACAAAAGAGAGTATTTTTCAATTCACATCCTACAAGTACTGTAGTGCAATCTCTTTATCATGAGTGTAACATACAAAATGTAGATTTTTTTTGTTACATAATTGCACTCAAAAACAAAACAATTACAAAACTTAAACAAAAATTAAACAAAACTTTAGAGCCTACAAGTTCACTCAGTACTACTACTTGTTCAGTCAATTGTTAAGGCAAGCAAGTTTGTTTACATTTACAGGAAATACTGCTGACTGCTTTTTATTTACAATGTTACCTGAAAGAGAGAACAGGCATTTGCATGGCACTTTTGTAACCGGTGTTGCAAGATATTTATGTGCCAGATATGCTAAATGTTCATATGCCTCTTTGTGCTTCATCCACCATTCCAGAGAACATGTTTCTATGCTGATAATGCCTGTTAAAAAATTTGTTAGTTAAATTTGTGACTGAATTCCTTGGGGGAAAATTGTATGTCTCCTGTTCTGTTTTACTCACATTCTGCCATATAATATATGGAGATATACTACCTCACAGAGCTGCAAGGGACCCTGAAAGGTCATAGTGTCCAGCCCCCTGCCTTCACTAGCAGGAACAAGTACTGATTTTTTGCCCCAGATCCCTAAGTGGCTCCCTCAAGGATTGAACTCTCAACCCTGGGTTTAGCAGACCAATGCTCAAACCACTGAGCTATCCCTCCCCCCATATATTTAATGTTTTAGCAGTTTCAGATGATGATTCAGCACATGTTCATTTTGAGAACTCTTTCACAGCAGGTTTGACAAAATGCAAAATAAGAACGGCCGTACTGGGTCAGACCAAAGGTCCATCTAGCCCATCTAGCAACAATGGCCAATGCCAGGTGCCCCAGAGGGAGTGAACCTAACAGGCAATGATTAAGTGATCTCTCTCCTGCCATCTATCTCCATCCTCTGATGAACAGAGGCTAGGGACACCATTCTTTACCCATCCTGGCTAATAGCCATTTATGGACTTCACCACCATGAATTTATCCAGTTCTCTTTTAAACACTGTTATAGTCCTAGCCTTCACAACCTCCTCAGGTTAGAAGTTCCACAAGTTGACTGTGCACTGCGTGCAGAAGAACTTCCTTTTATTTGTTTTGAACCTGCTGCCTATTAATTTCATTTGGTGACCCCTAGCTCTTGTATTATGGGAATAAGTAAATAACTTTTCCTTATCCACTTTCTCTACATCACTCATGATTTTATATACCTCTATCATATCTCCCCTTAGTCTCCTCTTTTCCAAGCTGAAGAGACCTAGCCTCTGTAATCTTTCCTCATATGGGACCCTCTCCAAACCCCTAATCATTTTAGTTGCCCTTTTCTGAACCTTTTCTAGTGCTAGAATATCTTTTTTGAGGTGAGGAGACCACATCTGTACATAGTATTCAAGATGTGGGCGTACCGTATATTTATATAAGGGCAATAATATATTCTCAGTCTTATTCTCTATCCCCTTCTTAATGATTCCTAACATCCTGTTTGCTTTTTTGACCGCCTCTGCACAATGCGTGGACATCTTCAGAGAACTATCCACGATGACTCCAAGATCTTTTTCCTGATTCGTTGTAGCTAAATTAGCCCCCATCATATTGTATGTATAGTTGGGGTTATTTTTTCCAATGTGCATTACTTTACATTTATCCACATTAAATTTCATTTGCCATTTTGTTGCCCAGTCATTTAGTTTTGTGAGATCTTTTTGAAGTTCTACACAATCTGCTTTGGTCTTAACTATCTTGAGTAGTTTAATATCATCTGCAAACTTTGCCACCTCACTGTTTGCCCCTTTCTCCAGATCATTTATGAATAAATTGAGTAGGATTGGTCCTAGGACTGACCCCTGGGGGACACCACTTGTTACCTCTCTCTGTTCTGAGAATTTACCATTTATTCCCACCCTTTGTTCCCTGTCTTTTAACCAGTTCTCAATCCATGAAAGGACCTTCCCTTTTATCCCATGACAGCTTAATTTACATAAGAGCCATTGGTGAGGGACCTTGCCAAAGAATTTCTGGAAATCTAAGTACACTGTGTCCACTGGATCCCCCTTGTCCACATGTTTGTTGACCCCTTCAAAGAACTCTGATAGATTAGTTAGACGCAATTTCCCTTTACAGAAACCATGTTGACTATTGCTCAACAGTTTGTTTTTCTGTGTGTCTGACAATTTAATTCTTAACTATTGTTTCGACTAATTTGCTCGGTACCGATGTTAGACTTACCGGTCTGTAATTGCCAGGATCACCTCTAGAGCCCTTTTTAAAATATTGGCGTTACATTAGCTAACTTCCAGTCATTGGGTACCGAAGCCGATTTAAAGGACAGGTTACAAACCTTAGTTAATAGTTCCGCAACTTCACATTTGAATTCTCTCAGAACTCTTGGATGAATGCCATCTGGTCCTGGTGACTTGTTAATGTTGAGTTTATCAATTAATTCCAAAACCTCCTTTAGTGACACCTCAATCTGTGACGGTTCCTCAGATTTGTCACCTACAAAAGCCAGTTTGGGTTTGGGAATCTCCCTAACATCCTAAGTCGTGAAGACTGAAGCAAAGAATCCATTTAGTTTCTCCGCAATGACTTTATCATCTTTAAGCGCTCCTTTTGTATTTTGATCTTCAAGGGGCCCCACTGGTTGTTTAGCCGGCTTCCTGCTACTGATGTACTTAAAAAACATTTTATTACCACCTTTGGAGTTTTTGGCTAGCTGTTCTTTAAACTCCTCTTTGGCTTCTCTTATTATACTCTTGCACTTAATTTGGCAGTGTTAATGCTCCTTTCTATTTGCCTCACTAGGATTTGACTTCCACTTTTTAAAGGAAGTCTTTTTCTCTCTCACTGCTTCTTTTACATGGTTGTTAAGCCACGGTGGCTCTTTTTTAGTCCTTTTACTATGTTTCTTAATTTGGGGTATACACTGAAGTTAGGCCTCTATTAAAGTATCTTTAAAAAGTGCCCATGCAGCTTGCAGGGATTTCACTTTAGTCACTGTATCTTTTAACTTTTGTTTAACTAACCCTCTCATTTTTGTACAGTTCCCTCTTTTGAAATTAAATGGCACAGTGTTGGGTTGTTGAGATGTTCTTCCCACCACAGGAATGTTAAATGTTGTTATATTATGGTCACTATTTCCAAGCGGTCCTGCTATACTTACCTCTTGGACCAGCTCCTGCGCTCCACTCAGGATTAAATCTAGAGTTGCCTCTCCCCTTGTGGGTTCCAGTACCAGCTGCTCCATGAAGCAGTCATTTAAAGTATCGAGAAATTTTATCTCTGCATTTCGTCCTGAAGTGACATGTTTCCAGTCAATATGGGGATAATTGAAATCCCCCACTATTGTTGGGTTCTTAATTTTGATAGCCTCTCTAATTTCCCTTAGCATTTCATCATCACTATTACTGTCCTGGTCAGGTGGTCGATAATAGATCCCTAATGTTAAAGAAGGTACTAATGTGAGATTTCTAAGAACAGATACAGCACTTGACCCAAGGTTTAAGAATCTGAAATGCCTTCCAAAATCTGAGAGGGATGAGGTGTGGGGCATGCTTTCAGGTGTCTTAAAAGAGCAACACTCTGATGCACAAGCTACAGAACCTGAACCACCAAAAAAGAAAATCAACCCTCTGCTAGTGGTATCTGACTCAGATGATGAAAATGAACATGCGTCGGTCCACTCTGCTTTGGATTATTATCGAGCAGAACCCGTCATCAGCATGGACGCATGTCCTCTGGAATGGTGGTTGAAGTATGAAGGAACATATGAATCTTTAGTGCATCTGGCACGTAAATATCTTGCGATGCTAGTATGACAGGTTGGGGCACAGAAACCCCCTTGTGAAGTGCCACTTGATGTGCTGGGACTACCTTTGAGCCTGTTTTCCCTGACAGCTTGAGACTTCAGTACCTTGCCTGGTTGTGCCAGACATGCAAGCCTGCTACAAACACAGACCCAGGTCTGAGCCACGTCCTCCCAAAAGCTGCAGGCTTAACTGAAAACAGCTTAAGAAGTCCTCCTGTTTCCAACACCTAGATACCCAGTTCCCAATGGGATCCAAACCCCAATTAAATCCGTTTTACTTGTATAAAGTTTATACAGGATAAACTTATAAATTGTTTGCCCTCTATAACACTAATAGAGAGAGATGCACGGCTGTTTGCTCCCCCAGGAATTAATACTTGCTGTGGATTAATAAGTAAAAAGTGATTTTATATATAAAAAGTAGGATTTAAGTGGTTCCAAGTAATAACAGATAGAATAAAGTAAATTTACCAAGCAAAATAAAATAAAATACGCAAGTCTAAACCTAATACAATAAGAAACTAAATGCAGGTGAATCTCACCCTCAGAGATGTTCCAATACGCTTTTTTTACAGACTAGACTTCCACCTAGTCTGGGTCCAGCAATCATTCACATCCCTATAGTTACCGTCCTTTGTTCCAGTTTCTTTCAGGCATCTCTGTGGGGTGGAGGGGCTATCTTCTGAGCCAGCTGAAGACAAAATGGAGGGGTTTCCCAGGGCCTTATATAGTCTCTCTTGTTGGTGGAAACCCCTTGTGTTTTCCTATGCAGAATCACAGCTACAAGATGGAGTTTTGGAGTCACCTGGGCACGGGCCAACTCTAGGTTTTTTGCTACCCCAAGCAAAAATTTTTTTTGCTGCCTCCCACCCCAGCCCTGGAATCTCTTCCCCACCACACCTGCCCCAGCCCTGGGCTCTTCCCCCCCCACGCTCTGCTGCCCCAGTCCTGGGCTCCCCAATACCAGTGCTGACTCCGCTCACTCCCCCCTCGCCTCCAGCTGGTTCGGCGCTGGCAGGGTCCGGGTAAGCAGCTGGGCTCCCGGGCCATGCCTCAGCCCAGGGTCCCTCCAGCCAGGGCTCCCGTCTCCAGGACCAGCAGGACCCGGGAGGGCAGAGCCAGGGGACCGCCTGGCAGGGGGCTGAGGACCCGGGGCAGAGTAGCCCCAGAGGGAGTGGAGCCCTAGAGAGCGGGATGTGGGCCCCGCCTGGCAGCGCCCCTCCCTCTATGGCCCTGCTGCTACTGCTTCTGGCGCCCTGCCGCAGTCCCTGGGTAGCTCAGGCTGCTTCGCCCAGCCCCGACTGCGGTGCTGGGGGGGCGGCTGCCCTGGGGCACCTGAAGGCAGCTCCGTGTGCCCCGTGGGGCGGTCCCCAGCCAGAGTGTCCCCCGCTCGTAGCCTGCCCGGTCCAACCACAGGGTGCAGGTGCTGCTCCCCTGCGGTGTGAACCGCCCCAGCCCTAGGGCGCCCCCACACACAATGCATTGCTGCTGCCAGGGCTGGCTCTAGACTTTTGCTGCCCCAAGCAAAAAAAAAAAGATGGCCGGAATGCCGCCCTTGAAAATGTGCCACCCCAAGCACGTGCTTGGTTTGTTGGTGCCTAAAGCCGGCTGTGCCTGGGCAAGTCACATGTCCATGCATAACTCAGTTCTGTACAGGCTGACACCATTTCCCACATGTTTTTAATGAATCAGTAAACTCAGGGGTTGTACCGTATGACTGGAGAATTGCTGTCATAGTTCCTATTTTTAAGATAGTATGCAAGGTCTTGGAAAAATTTTTTGAAGGAGAAAGTAGTTAAGGACATAGAGGTCAATGGTAATTGGGACAAAATACAACATGGTTTTACAAAAGGTAGATTGTGCCAAACCAACTTGATCATCTTCTTTGAGAATGTAACAGATTTTTTAGACAAAGGAAATGCAGTGGATCTAATTTACCTCGATTTCAGTAGGGCATTTGATATGGTTCCACATGAGGAATTATTAGTTAAATTGGAAAAGTTGGGGATCAATATGAAAAGTGAAGGGTGGATAAATGGTTAAAGGGGAGACTACAACTGGTCATATTGAAAGGGTGAACTGTCAGGCTGGAAGGAGGTTACTAGTGGAGTTCCTCGGAGATCAGTGTTGGGACCAATCTTATTTAATCTTTTTATTACTGACCTTGGCACAAAAAGTGGGAATGTGCTAATAAAGTTTGCAGATGATACAAAGCTGGGAGGTATTGCTAACACGGAGAAGGACCGGGATATCTGGATGACCTTGTAAACTGGAGTAATAACAATAGGATAAAATTTAATAGCGAAAAGTGCAAGGTCATGCATTTAGGGATTAATAACAAGAATTTTGGTTATAAATTGGGGACACATCAGTTGGAAGTAACAGAGGAGGAGAAGGACCTCGGAGTATTGGTTGATCACAGGATGACTATGAGCCATCAATGTGATATGGCTGTTAAAAAAAGCCAATGAAGTCTTGGGATGCATCAGGCAAGGTATTTTCAGTAAAGATAAGGAGGTGTCAGTGCCATTATACAAGGCACTGGTGAGACCTCATCTGGAATGCTATGTGCAGTTCTGGTCTCCCATGTTTAAGAAGGATGAATTCAAACTGGAACAGGTTCAGAGACAGGCTACTAGGATGATCCGAGGGATGGAAAACCTGTCTTATGAAAGACTGAAAGAGCTTGGCTTGTTTAGCCTAACCAAAAGAAGGCTGAGGGGAGATATGATTGACCTCCCATTTGATGGCAAAGCTCTGTTTGCTGAACAAATGGATACAAAGCTGCATGGCCTGAAAGAGACTCCAGACTCTGTCTCTCTGTTCCGGCTCCAGCTAAACCTAAATTCAAGCCACAGCAGACTCCCGCTCAGGCCACCCGGTCAAAATACGAGACAGCTTATAAGAAGGATCGGCTGATCTCCACCATCAACTGTGAGGGCACACTTGACTCGTCGGCTGCCTTTTTAGCCCATGTCCCCATTCAGGACAGTTTCAGGGCTGCCACATGGTCTTCAGTTCACACGTTCACCTCACATTATGAGATTGTCTCCCAGATCAGGGACGACACCGGTTCGACAGGGCTGTGCTCTGTCCTGAGAATTTGTGAACCCCTACCCACCTCCAACAGATATAGCTCGGAATCACCTGTTGTGGAATACAAAGGAGCAATCACTCAAAGAAGAAAAGACAATTGCCTTTTCCGTTACTGGTGTGCTTCAAGATGTGTTGCTCGTGTCTATTCCACATCCTGCCCTCCTTCCCCTCTGTCAGAGTTGTCTGGCAAGAAGGAACTGATGGTGGGGGGAGTACACAGTGCCTTTTATATCACTCCATAGAGGTGCCACTCAAGGGGTCACTAGGAGCACTCCCCTATGGGTACTGCTAAGGGAAAAACTTCTGGCAACGGTGAACGTGCCGAGCACACACACCTATTGTGGAATAGACATGAGCAACACATCTTGAACACCAGTTACGGAAAAGGTAACTGTCTTTTCCGCATGTGGATGGTTGGAACTATCACTGGGTCATTTCTCATGTCTGACCAACCGGCTTGCATTAAAATCCGTGTTTATTGTAGTTATCGTAGCAGGACATAACAGTTTTCAAGTACGTAAAAGGTTGTTACAAAGAGGAGGGAGAAATTTTTTTTTTTCTTAACCTCTGAGGATAGGACAAGAAGTAATGGGCAAAAATTGCAGCAAGGGAAGTTTAGGTTGGACATTAGGAAAAACTTCCTACCTGTCAGGGTGATTAAGCACTGGAATAAATTGCCTAAGGAGGTTTTGGAATTTCCATCACTGGAGATTTTTAAGACCTGCCAGGAATGGTCTAGATAATACTTAGTCCTGCCATGAGTGCAGGGTACTGGAGTGGATGACCTCTCAAGGTCCCTTCCAGTGCTCTGATTCTATGATTTTTCCTTTATTTCTTCTTCTTCTACTCTTGTAGCTACTAGTAGTGGACCCATGAGCTTAAATCTGTCTGAAGGAGCAGACAGGTGTCATGCTGCCTAAGAGGCATAACAAGAGTCTTGATTTTCCCATTGGTTCCCTTTTAATTTTGCTCTAAATAGTTTTCATTAACAGATTGAAATTAGTGCCTAATATTTCTAGTAACATTTTTTTCCCCAAATTAATATTATGTAAATACTTCCAGCATCATTGTTATGTTCCTAGGAGGTTGTGTTTTGGGGGGAAACCCAATAAAACCTATTGGCTTTTATTTCCTGGATGGGGAGAACTCCCCCCTGCCTCCCAAATCTGTCAGAAAGTAGAGTTGGTGACATCAATAAATTACATTCTTTGTTCTGAGTCAGTGAACTAATCTCATAGTTAGTGCCTGGAAACAGTGAAATGTCCTTCGGGATCACTATGTTTACCATATAACTTTACACAAACAATAGAGCCATTAAACTCCCATATGCCTGCCAAATTTCAGTTACACTCTGTCTACCAAAACTCTTCCTGCCATTTCAATATTTTTCTTCTCTTCCTAGCCTACAATTGTTGTATAATTTTTCTGTGCACTGTTAAACTGTCACACGCTATCCCAGGGTTGGCTGCATTTAAATGATAAGATAAATTAGTGCCTGTATATTATTTATTTCTATTACCATCATGCCTAGAAGCCCTAGTCAAGGCCCAGGGCTCCATTTACTAGGTGCTTTATAAAGGCAGTCACAGCCCCAAAGAGCTTACATTATATGTTTGCTAAAGCATTTTGGAATCTTTTGGGGTGACATTTATTATGAAAATGTTAGATGTGCTTATGGAATATCACTAAGTGATTTATATTACTAATCTTAGTTTGAGCCTTTATTTGCAGTTGCTTCCTAAAAGGCTGTAGTTAATAGGTTTCTGACATCTTCCATCATTGCTGTCTCATTAGTGTTGTATTTTCATGGCTTTAATAACTCAGTGAAGACTGAAATGATGATTCTTAAAGAATCGACTGAACAAGTTAGGCCCTGATTTGTTTGGCAGTCCAAGGCATGACAAACATCTTTGACATAAGCAGAGTAAATTAAGGTAAGAAATATAAATCAGCAGTATGGTTATCTTTATCCATTAGCCGCTTACAAATAGCTTTCTGGCACAATTTGGAAACTAGTTAATTCTCAAGCTATGTAGTGCCAGAAACATACCAAATCTAGATTTTTCTTCTGCAAACATGATTTTTCTTCCTCCCTGCCTATGTTAAAGTACATGCCATAATTAGCAGTTTCAGGAAAAATTCAAAAGCAGTTAGTGTGGCCATCACCGTAACACCCTAACTGAGTATTCGTGAGAAAGTGGAAATGTTCCCATTTCAGTTCCTTGATAATGACACACTTGAGTATGGGATCTGAAATGTCAGTCCTTGTATTTTCAAACCTGTGGAAACTTGAATAAAGCTTACACATAAGAGCAATCAACTCTGATAGCAGTAGGCTAAATATCAGTTTCTGAAAATAAATTTTATATGAATCTATTCTCCAGACAATTTGACTTTTAAATGTTTAAAAATGTGACATCTTTATATAAGTGAATACAGATTGAGGCAGTAGCTATAAAAACCTGAAGTTTCCATGCATCACCTGCTTTTCACTCCAACCTGTTAAACAGCACAACTAGACACAATGCAGACTTTACTGCTTTCTGTCGCAATAATTTACTGCCCTCCTGACCTATAAACAGATAACTGTTACCATGACTTGATACTGTTAGGCGTTTGGATACATTCTCAAAGGTAATTCATGGTTTTAAATATCGTATGTATGAAAGGTTTTATAACCAAGCATTTGGAAAATGGCAGTATTACATTTCCTTGAGCTGTGTTCTGGGAGTAATGATTTGTCGCTGCAGTCTTGTTACATGGCATCCCGAGCAAAATGTCCCCCTCCTTTCTTTCTTTAATGCCTTATTGTTGTGTAAGTACTACCACAGATTCATTTCGCTCCTTAAGTCTCCTCAATGCTTCTGGAAAGGATGATTACCTAAACCTGAAATCTGCAGGTAAAAAGTTTTCAGTGACCTCCATTGATTTACATTTACAATTTTCTCATGTTAAGGGGATGCACTCTATTAGCACAGCTACGAGTCAGTATAACTGAGCTCTTTTCCAAATCTGCCTCAGATTCACTGCATGACCTTTGGTAAGACATGTAACCTCAATGTGTCTCAATCCATCTGTGAAATGAAGTTAATAATCCTTACCCACCTACCCTTCTAAAGGTCTTTGAGATCTTTGAATGAAAAGTTAGATAAGTAGGAAGAATAGTCGGGCCTGATTCACAATGACATTACTCCAGCTTTGTGCCAGGGTAACTCCTTTGAAGTCAGGGCAATTATAGTGGAGTAACATCCTGGTGAATCAGATCTGTTGTTTTTCTTAGTTGTGGGATATAAAATAACCATGAGAAGCTCTCATGCAAATGACAAACTACTGAAATGCTGGGCAGGGCCTTTAGATTAGCCAGACTATTGCTTCTGAGCTGTGCTTCCATTCCTGTTGGTCAGAACTTCAGAAAATGATCAGAATTCCTGGATCCCAGCAAGTATCTGTGCATCAGTTTGCATACAGAGGACTCATTATAACCCATGCAATCAATGACAACACAGAGCAATGTATTCTGGGATCTCTTCACTGAACCAGTATTACCAAATGAATTCATAGAGGAGTTTTGAAAAAGCAAGGTAACTTATTTCTGTGCTGAGTGTCCCTAACAGCCTGATAAGTAGGTGCATGCCACACACAAAACTGTGCTTAACTCATTTTCCAATTTTGTTTTGTAGTTCACTTTTAAATTAAGTCCAAAGAAGCTTCATTAGTCACTGTTTAACTTGTAACAGAATGGAGGAAAAACTAAGTTCCGTTCTTAGATGTACCACAGATTTCTTTGTGATTTTGGAATGTCACACAAGGCCTGACCTTGCAACATGCTGAGCACCTACATGAGATGCTATGCACCCTCAATTCCCACTGAAGTCATGTCCCTCCATACAGTGATGTTCAGCATTTTGTAGGCTTGAAGTCTTTGTGGTTCACCCAAGGGCAAGTTCAAATTTAGGGAGAATTGAGGCTTCTCAACACCTTTTAGTATTTGATCCATAATCTCTGATCCTTAGTTTGCTTATTCTAAGAAATGAATGAGTATTCTGGTGCAGTAAGAATACTTGATTGCACACAGATAATTCATTTGACATATTGAGAGGATAGGGAATGTCTGTAAATAAGCAAAAGACCGCAGACAGTTGCATCATAATACACAAGGTGATTATGAATCTTACTTCTAACTGAGTGTTCATTGTTGCTATTTGTTTCTTACGTAAATCATTATGTGGAAATTAAATCAGAGCAAACTGGGTAGAGGAGGTCCTCGGAGTAGAAGTAGAGAGAGAGGCAAACAGAGAGGTGATATACCTGTGTGTGTTGGAAGGTGGTGTTTATGGAATATGATAATACTATCTCAGTGGAAGCTCTCAGGAGAAGAAGAGTTCATCCAGGTTATTGTTTCCCTGAGAGGGTAATCCTCTCTAAGCGTCGTGGATATTGAAGAGATTGTCTGTAAGTGGTCATAATGTTTGGTAAGAAAGGATATGTAAGTTCCAGAGTCGATAACTGCTCTCAAATTTGGAGGAAACTCAACAATCTGTTTTCTGTAAGTAGATCTCCTTCCTCTTCAGTGAACATTATCAATTTCCTAGGTTGTTTCCCACTATGGCTGGATGCACTATTTCAAAATGGGATAGATACAAGTTAATGAAATAATGAAAAGAGAGGGCATTTCAATATATGTGCTGCTTTTGAGGACAGGTCAGTTGGTGCTTAAGATACAGGGTGGTTCTTCAGTGGGACATCTTAACTTAATGTAAAGGGTAGTAAAAATATTCCAAAATGAATCAATGGGAGGTCTCTTTTGACTGATAATGAGAGAGGGCAATACTTCTTGTGAATACTTGTAAAACATTTCAAACTGTGTTTCTTTAGTCAGGAGATAATAAAATATTCCATGTAGTTATGTGTATTTAGTATTTTGTGTAATAGTCTTGCAAGCCCAGTTTGCCAGCTCCTGTGAAATAGAAGAAGATCCTGTTTATACTGTGGAAGGTTTGAGCTGGACTCTTACATGGTGGTATGCTCATGAGTAGAGTTGATGTGGAGCAGTATTATTCCTTTTTAGGCTTTAGAAGCAAACCAGGATTTGAGGATTGTGCAGGTGTGGGTTCTTTGTGTTACTGTTGATGAGATTTTCTGTAAGTCAGGAACACCCATGTAATCTTAATGAAATATAAACATGCATGATGCCATCCTATAATTATTTTTAACACTTCCAAATAGTCTCTCAGGACATGAAGTGTCGCCTGTAGCTGGGTGTGAGTAACCACAGAGCAGCTTTCTGCAGCCCAAGCAGCTGATGTGGGCAGAAGAGGCAGGGGATAAAATATAATTGACATTTACTCGTATTGCAGTAGTGCTTCCAGGCTCTAGCCCCATTGTGTTAGGCATGGTACAAAGATATAAGGAAAAGATGCAGTTTCAAAGGGCGCATTCCTATGACAGAGCAAAAATGGAGGGGGGGAGTGGACATTCTAAAACATAGTGAAATTCAGAGGCTAACAGATTTCCATTACTACTACTGTTTATTTGTATTACTGTAGCAGCTGGAAGCCCCTATCAGGGATCCAGGACCCATTTTGCTAAATGATATACAAACATGATCGCGGTACCTGCCTATCTTCAGGATGATCACAAGATGCAGCATGTAAATGAGACAAATATGTGGGTGGAGATGGTTGAGGAAGGGGGATTCAGAGTGATAATATGCCATATTTTCACAATGTAGCTCACTGCCTGCCTATCTGTTACCAACTGTCAATAGCAACTAGCAGTTATTGCTGGCCCTAGCAGGTCCTGCTCGTCTGCTAACTATCTTGCTTTTTTTCCTGCTTCAGTTTCCGTATAATCTTGGCGACCTTGATCTGGAGAACTGTTGGAGTTAGATGAGAAGTTAGATGAGAAGCAAATGCTTTATGCCATCTGCAATCCTTGCCTGAAAATGGCTTTAAAGCATTATCTTCTAGCTTGAGTGTTTGAGAGAAACTGATGGCAGCTAAAATTGCAGAATGTGAAGCTATTTCGTTGTTAGACTAATACAAATGTCAATACCTACAAACCCTCCCTCATGTTGGTTTTGGAGCCAGTGATCAGAGAATATCCTGTTCCTCCATTCTCTCAGTAAGTCTTGCAACAACACCCTATTGAGAATGTAACCTTTTATTAGGTCACACAGTACGTCACTGGCAGAGCAAGGAATAGAATCAGGCAATCCAGCTTGATAGTGCTCTAACCACTAAACTACGAAAGCTTTTTTATCTCTGTTCTTTCTTGCAAGCTAAGGCCATGTCTACATCTAAAATTTTGCAGCGCTGGTTGTTACAGCTGTATTAGTACAGCTGTATAGGGCCAGCGCTGCAGAGTGGCCACACTTACAGCAACCAGCGCTGCAAGTGGTGTTAGATGTGGCCACACTGCAGCGCTGTTGGGCGGCTTCAAGGGGGGTTCCGGGACCGAGAGAGCAAACCGGGAAAGGAAACCAGCTTCGCCGCGGTTTGCTCTCTCGGTCCCGGAGCCAGCCAGCAAACCGCAGGGAAGGAGACCTGCTTGCTCGGGGTTCCGGGACCGAGAGAGCAAACCGGGAACGCCGCGGTTTGCTCTCTCGGTCCCGGAGCCAGCCAGCAAACCGCGGGGAAGGAGACCTGCTTGCTCGGGGTTCCGGGACCGAGAGAGCAAACCGCGGCGAAGCTGGTTTCCTTTCCCGGTTTGCTCTCTCGGTCCCGGAACCCCGAGCAAGCAGGTCTCCTTCCCCGCGGTTTGCTGGCTGGCTCCGGGACCGAGAGAGCAAACCGCGGCGTTCCCGGTTTGCTCTCTCGGTCCCGGAACCCCGAGCAAGCAGGTCTCCTTCCCTGCGGTTTGCTGGCTGGCTCCGGGACCGAGAGGGCAAACCGGGAAAGGAAACCAGCTTGATTACCAGAGGCTTCCTCCTTCCACGGAGGTCAAGAAAAGCGCTGGTGAGTGTCTACATTGCATTACCAGCGCTGGATCACCAGCGCTGGATCCTCTACACCCGAGACAAAACGGGAGTACGGCCAGCGCTGCAAAGAGGGAGTTGCAGCGCTGGTGATGCCCTGCAGATGTGGACACTCTCAAAGTTGCAGCGCTGTAACTCCCTCACCAGCGCTGCAACTTTCTGATGTAGACAAGCCCTAACAGTACTAAGCAAAGGCTGAGTCTGCACTAAATTTCTTTTTTCAAACTGTTGCTATCACCACTGCAGCTCCACTGGTAGTATCCATGATAGGAGTGCTAATGTAAACTGGCCACTGGTGTTTTAGATCAGGTCTACGTGTTGCAATGATTAAAATACCAGCTTCATTTCTACACTAGAACTCCTTCCCTTTCTACCGTGATGCCAGTGGTAATCGTGGACATTTTATGTAAGAAGTATAGTAAAGATAAGACCAAAACCTGTCTGATTACAGTGTTCGTCTGATTATGTATGTATCAGATTAAAATCCATTGGTTAATTTTTCAAGTTAGATTTCTCATTGTTATATTATTTTTTAAATCAAGTCTCATTTTTGGCCTTTGTTTTAGGCCGACGGTGAGTTATGGAAAGTGATCTTAGTGTTTGTTTGGACAACGAAATGCAATAAATCTGCTTGTTATTTCAACAGAAAGTTTATTAATAGAACACATTATTCTGTTCAATATTAATGTCTTTAAAATTAAGCAGAGCATTAGTAGTAATGAAACTAGTTTAAATCAATACATTCCTTTTATGAAACCTTCTGCATAAAGAAAAAAAAATTAAAAACTGCCTGTAGCATAACAGCACAGTTATAACTGAATAGTAAGGCCTTCTTAAAGGGATACTTTCAGGTTAATGTAGGTGTTGTGTATACTTTAAAATCTTTTTTATTACAATTAATAGAAATATGTCTATGATTTAAAAAATCCACTGGAAATAATACTTTAAATACACCTTTACCTCAATATAACGCGACTCGATATAGCATGAATTCAGATATAATGCGGTAAAGCAGTGCTCTGGGGGGGCGGGGCTGCGCACTCCGGTGGATCAAAGCAAGTTTGATATAACACGGTTTCATCTATAATGTGGTAAGATTTTTTGGCTCCCAAGGACAGCGTTATATCGAGGTAGAGGTGTATGTAGGCTGAAATTCTTATCCCACTAAAATCAATGGTAAAACTCCAGTTGACTTCAGTGGGGCCAGGATTTTAACCATAAACTTTCTCTTTCACTGTTTTGCACCTGGGATTTTGTAGAGTTATGTATGAAGCCCTGTAAATGAAATAGGCACATTTATTTCTATTTAGCCTTTATTGTTCAAGTCACAAAAGTTGGGGAGAAGAAACAAGCAAAGAGACATTGCAATTAGATTTAACATTTTTATTGTGACAGTCTCTTCAGTAAGTCTGTAATAGCATTGCCAAACCTCCAGGATTGTCCTAGAGTCTCCAAATATTAATGATTAATCTGTAATTAAAGATTATGTAATGTGATGAAACCTCTAGAAATACATCCAACCAAAATTGGCAACCCTAGTTTGTAGCGTTGTGTTGGTATTGGAATGTGGGCCAAAATATTCATACATTGTTATTTAAAGTTAGACATGTGAATAAGTGGCCTGATCAGAAAAGGTGTTGAGACTAAACTGCTCCCAATGAAGTAGGCTCACCAGTTTCAAAATTCTGCTTTAGTTACATTTGGTTAGTCAGTATCGATCCAATGTATTGCTGCCATAAGATAGCTAACTCACTTGGGGAGGGATAGCTCAATGGTTTGAGCATTGGCCTGCTAAACCAGGGTTGTGAGTTCAATCCTTGAGGGGGCCATTTGGGGAACTGGGGTAAAAATCTGGGGATTGATCCTGCTTTGAGCAGGGGGTGGGACTAGATGACTTCCTGAGGTCTCTTCCAACTCTACAATTCTATGATAAGTGTATTGGTTGGTTAACAGTCAGTTCTTGTGGTTAGAAAAAGTAGCACTTGGACAGGGTTTTCCAGAGTGGGTTCTTAAAGTTACTTTCCTAACATTGTGTGTAAGTGGACTGATTTTCAAAAGTGCCGAGCATCCAGAAGTTCCCATGGAAGTCAGTGGGAGCTGCTGCATGCTCAGCACTTCAGAAAACCAAGCTACTTATTAATAGAGAGATCTTCAAATGCGTGAAAGAATCCAAAATTGGTGCTTGCCTTTCAAAAGAGCTAGACTTCCATTTAGCCAGTATAGTGTCCAGAGTTTCAGAAGTGCTCGGTACCCAGCAGCTCCTATTATTTTCAATGAGGTGTTCTTAAAATCTAGCCCTTAGTTCCTAAGCTGATGGTGGACAGGGGCCTAAATTTAGATCCCTATGTTGTCTGAAAGTACTGACCTAGGCATATAGCGGAGTAGAGGAAATGCTTTGCTCTTGTAGCCTCTTTCACCCAAGGAGCAGAAGCCCTTCACAAATATTCAGCCTTTCATGAGATAGGTAAGTAGTAAACGGTTACCAATGGGTATAGTGAACAGTGAATAGGTTAAATGATTTAAAACTGAGTTATCAGTGAAGAGAGATATGAGAGTGACAGCATCACTGCACCTGAATTCAGTAGCTTCTTCCCTTTCTTAAGATGGTGAAATGTAATGAAACTTAAACATTTTTAAAAACTCCCTGATTAAATTTTAATAGCAATGAAAAATGAACAATATTCTTACAAGTAAGAAATGATCTTCATTATTTTTTAAAGTCCATATTATAAGGATTAGAGCCATTAATAATATTCCTGAGTTTTTTATATTATGTACACTGTTCAGATAGAAATTTAACTGGGAATTTTAATGAAATGATGACAGAAATCACTTTTTTATTGCATCCCTTTGCAGAATATTTCCTGTGAGACCAAGACAGAGAGAGACCCAAATTAATGGCTTTTCACAGGACCTGAGTGATAAGTTATGGAAAGCTTATAGATATAATAATTTTAGGCGGCTGTTTGGCTAAACAGCCTTATGGAGAATTGCTGTTTAATAGATGTATCATGGGAATTAAAGACATTTGGATGTTAATTGTATACATATTCTGGTATAGGACCATAAAGAGAGATTCACTTTATAGATACTGTGGTTTGCCACTGTTTAGAGGGAGAAAATTCACTTGCTGAACAGTTCCCCTCATCCCACTGCTTAAGAGAACCTAGAGAGTTATCAGGGGACTGGCTTCCTTCCCTCTTTTCTCTCATTTCATGTTTTTAATCTGAATGTAAGAGAGCAATGTGATCTTACCATGGTTTTGTTCTCATTAAAACGTAAAGAAATTGTTATTTTGGGAAATGAGTTATGTTTAGGGAAAATGAGCACCAAAAATATTTATGAACATCCAAGTAATCTAGCATATTCTGTTGACTTACAATTGAGTGTGTATTGCCCACTTGGCAAATATATTATATCATTTTGCCCTACTACTATAATAATAAATGAACATATACAACTCCCCCATCCATTCTCGGGACTGGCTTTTTCAAAGCACTTCACGTGCCTGGTTTTCTATATTTTAAACGCAGATGTTCATCCAACTTTTAGTACCAGTGGGAGGCCCTGTTCAAAACCTGCATTAGAGTGAAGCACAAGGTGGCAATAAACTTAATTCTAGCTTTTATCTTTCTTGGTTCCACCTCAAAGCTTTTAAATATTACATTTCTAAAGTAAGAATTTCTTTTGTGTTAGTCTTTTCCGTGAACACCTGTGGACTGTTGAGTTTAATTGGCCTACAGCTGGTGCTGATTGTGTGTGGAGAGTATGGGGGGGAGGAGGGAGTTACCAGCTGATTGGCTGTCTTCACATTGTGTATCATTATCTCTTTTTCTTCTTCCCTTTCATCTTTTTTCTCCATATATAGGTTATAAAGGTTTAGGGATTAAGGACTGAAAATAGAAGGGGCTCCAGTGAGATTTTTTTGTCTCTTGGATGAAGTCATGTAGGCAAATGCATCTGAATGCATTAACACCTTATCGAGCAACTCAAGAACAAGATTGCTGATCTTGTTAGTCAATTTGCCATCCTTATACAGCTTTCATAGCAGTGACTGTGCCAAGAACTTGGAAAGCTGGAGTGCATAGTGTTGAAGGCAGTGTAGAAAAGGGGAGATGAGCTATTGTGTGGTTGGCACCCAGACTTATAATGGTTTAACTAAAGGTATGTTCTTAAAGTAAGTGCAACTGATGCAAGTTCATGTATAGACGCTTTTATTTCAGTTTCAGTGACTTATTTTGGTTTTGCTTTGTTCTGTAAGGGCTGGCCCAAACACAAACTTGCACCGAAATAACTAAATCGGTTTTAATTTGTATCTTTTCTTGTCTCAGTGCAAATGTAGCGTATGGGCACTTTTATTCCAAAGTGTCCTATTTCTTTTTTGCTGTTGAATTACAAATGTTAAATGGAGTTGCTTGATAGCAGAATTTACTGAGGGTAATATCAAAAGTAAGTTGAATGGCGAAAAGCAAAAAAAAGAGATATCTTTGTGAGTATGATGAAATACCCACCAAAACCTTTAATCAAAACAATCCTAAAAGCACTATGATAGTGCACTGTATTCAGACCAATTAGTAGATTATAGACCACAGACATTGTCCCTTAGCAATAAATAAATAGTCTCACTAGTATATTGCCTTCTACCCTTAGACCTCAGTGTGCCTTACAAACAAAGATGAATTAAGTCTTGCATCCTCCCTTAGAGATAGATAGGTGGTATTGCATCCCCTCCTTTAAACATGGTGAATTGTGCCTCAGAGAGGGGAAGTGACTTGCCCAGGGTCAAACAACAGGTCTGGCAGAAGTGGGAATAGAACCCAGGTCTCCTGACACCTACTTTTGTGCATTAAGCAGCAAGAACGTCTCAAGGCCACCTGAAGTAAATTAGGAAATGTGATAGAGTAAGATAATGGGCTTTGCATAAAGGCCCTGTGGAGAGTGATGAACTGTACCCGGAATCCTTCCCAATCTAAAGCCAACACTGCATGCGGTCCCACAGCCACAACAGGGCTGTCACTGCTTCCTTTGCGAATGGGCTGCTAACAGGGAGTTTTGTAAGGGAGTTCTCCAGGTGAAGGAGGAGCAAATACAGCATCTGTGGGGTAAGTGACTGTCTGTAGTGTGTTTGTGTTTGGGGGTTACTTGCTGTGTGCTGAGCTTGTGTTTGTCAGTCTGGTTGTTTGTTTGTTTGTTTGTTTGAAGGACTGTGTGCTGTGGCTGGCAGTTGGAGGCAGTGAGCTTCAATGGAAGGTTTGAAAGCTCGAAGCCTCTGGTAATTGGCTGAGCCTTAATCAGTGGGCGGGGCATTAACTCAGGCCAGGTCTTTATAAAGCTACGCGCAAGTGACCAGGAAGCTTGCGAACAGGGAGTTTTGTAAGGGAGTTCCCCAGGTGAAGGAGGAGCACATACAGCATCTGTGGGGTAAGTGACTGTAGTGTGTGTGTGTGCACGTGTGCGTGTTTGTGTTTGTGGGTTACTTGCTGTGTGCTGAGCTTGTGTTTGTCAGTCTGTTTGTTTGGTTGTTTGTTTGAAGGACCATGTGCTGTGGCTGGCAGTTGGAGGCCATGAGCTTCAAAGGAAGGTTTGAAAGCTCGAAGCCTCTGGTAATTGGCTGAGCCTTAATCAGTGGGCGGGGCATTAACTCAGGCCACGGCTTTATAAAGCCGTGCACAAGTGACCAAGGGCTGCTAACAGGGAGTTTTGCAAGGGAGTTGGGAAGGGAGGGGAGATCCCTTCTCTGACCTACTTGTTCTCGTGTAGTCCCCTTAAAACCTATAATCCAAACCATATTCCAAAACCCCTTTCTTTAAACCACCCTTTCATGAACTAGGAGACAATGCAGGCAGAAGCCCAGCAGCAGAGTGGGGGCTATCCAGTTTATTGCACTGAGTGTAGCATGTATGATTACCTGCCCTGTGGGCGGGTGGTGTATGTGTGCAGTCGGTGCAAGGAGCTCCTGGCCCTCAGAGACCACGTACGGACTTTGGAGGCCAGGGTGGGGAACTGGAGGAGCTAAGGGAGGCAGAGAGGTATGCTGATGAGGCTTTCCGGGACACTGTAGAATTGTCCCACCTCTGGTCAGACAGCCCCTGAGCTGTTGAGGAGGAAGAAAGGCCCAGGGAAGCAGAACAGTCAATGGGAGCAGAGGGAAACCTTCCCATAGTTGGGACCCTCCTTCCGGATGGTGGTGGGGTTGCCTAGCACTGAGGTTACCTCTCCGGGGGAGGGAACTCCAGTTGCTAGGAAAAGGCAGGTGTTAGTAATGGAAGATTTGATCATTAGAAGCATAGATAGCTGGGTTTGTGATGACTGGGGGAATTGTATGGTGACTTGCCTGCCTGGTGCGAAGGTTGCGGATCTCTTGAGGCATCTAGACAGACTTATGTGTAGTGCTGGGGAGGAGCCGATGGTCGTGATACATGTAGGTACCAGTGACATAGGGAAGGGTAGGAGAAATGTCCTGGAAGCCAAATTTAGGCTGCTAGGGAAGAGACTGAAATCCAGGACCTCTATGGTGGCATTCTCAGAAATGCTCCCAGTTCCACGTGCAGGGCCAGGTAGGCAGGCAGAGCTTCAGAGTCTCAATGAGTGGATGAGACGATGGTGTAGAGAGGAGGGGGTTACATTCATTAGGAACTGGGGAAACTTTTGGGATAGGGGGAGCCTATACAGGAGAGATGGGCTCCACCTAAACCAAAGTGGAACCTGACTGCTGGCACTAAACATTAAAAAGGCTGTAGAGCAGTTTTTAAACTAAGAGATGGGGAAAAGTCGACTGCTGCAGAGGAGCATGTGGATCAGACACAGACTTCTCTTAGGGGAGAGTCTGATGATAGGGAATCTCCAGGTTATAGTCAGGAACAGAGGACGGAAGAGGATAATGTAAGGCTGGATGAGATGATAAACAGTCACATAAAAAAGAATCTGGTACATCAGATAAGGGCAGACAAATAAACAGGGAAAAGTTTTTAAAGTGCTTGTACACAAATGCTAGAAGTCTAAATAATAAGATGGGTGAACTAGAGTGCCTTGTGATAAAGGAGGATATTGATATAATAGGCATCTCAGAAACCTGATGGACTGAGGACAATCATTCCGGGGTACAAAATATATCGCAAGGACAGAACAGGTCGTGCAGGGGGAGGAGTGGCACTATATGTGAAAAAAAATGTAGATTCAAATGAAGTAAAAATCTTAAGCGAGTCCACATGTTCCATAGAATCGCCATGGATAGAAATTTCATGCTCTAATAAAAATATAACATTAGGGATCTATTATCAACCACCTGACCACGACAGTAATAGTGATGATGAAATGCTAAGGGAAATTAGAGATGCTATCAAAATTAAGAACCCAATAATAGTGGGGGATTTCAATTATCCCCATGTTGACTGGGAACATTTCACTTCAGGACAAAATGCAGAGATAAAATTGCTCGATACTTTAAATGACTGCTTCTTGGAGCAGCTGGTACGGGAACCCACAAGGGGAGAGGCAACTCTAGATTTAATTCTGAGTGGAGCGCAGGAGCTGGTCCAACAGGTAACTATAGCAGGACCGCTTGGAAATAGTGACCATAATACAATAGCATTCTACATCCCTGTGGGGAGAAGAACACCTCAACAGCCTAATACTGTGGCATTTAATTTCAAAAGAGGGAACTATACAAAAATGAGGGGGTTAGTTAAAAGTTAAAAGGTACAGTGACTGAAGTGAAATCCCTGCAAGTTGCATGGGCCCTTTTTAAAGACACCATAATAGAGGCCCAACTTCAATGTATACCCCAAATTAAGAAACACAGTAAAAGGACTAAAAAAGAGCCACCGTGGCTTAACAACCATGTAAAAGAAGCAGTGAGAGATAAAAAGACTTCCTTTAAAAAGTGGAAGTCAAATCCTAGTGAGGCAAATAGAAAGGAGCACAAACACTGCCAGCTTAAGTGTAAGAGTGTAATAAGAAAAGCCAAAGAGGAGCTTGAAGAACGGCTAGCTAAAAACTCCAAAGGTAATAAAAAAATGTTTAAGTACATCAGAAGCAGGAAGCCTGCTAAACAACCAGTGGGGCCCCTTGATGATCAAAATACAAAAGGAGCGCTTAAAGACGATAAAGTCATTGCAGAGAAACTAAATGGATTCTTTGCTTCAGTCTTCACGGCTGAGGATGTTAGGGAGTTTCCCAAACCTGAGCTGGCTTTTGTAGGTGACAAATCTGAGGAACTGTCACAGACTGAAGTGTCACTAGAGGAGGTTTTGGAATTAATTGACAAACTCAACGTTAACAAGTCACTGGGACCCTATGGCATTCACCCAAGAGTTCTGAAAGAACTCAAATGTGGAGTTGCGGAACTATTAACTAAGGTTTGTAACCTGTCCTTTAAATTGGCTTCGGTATCCAATGACTGGAAGTTAGCTAATGTAACGCCAATATTTAAAAAGGGTTCTAGAGGTGATCCCGGCAATTACAGACTGGTAAGTCTAACGTCGGTACCGGGCAAATTAGTCGAAACACTAGTTAACAATAAAATTGTCAGACACATAGAAAAACATAAACTGTTGAACAATAGTCAAATGGTTTCTGTAAAGGGAAATTGTGTCTTACTAATCTATTAGAGTTATTTGAAAGGGTCAACAAACATGTGGACAAGGGGGATCCAGTGGACATAGTGTACTTAGATTTCCAGAAAGCCTTTGACAAGGTCCCTCAAAGGCTCTTACGTAAATTAAGCTGTCATGGGATAAAAGGGAAGGTCCTTCCATGGATTGAGAACTGGTTAAAAGACAGGGAACAGAGGGTAGGAATTAATGGTAAATTCTCAGAATGGAGAGGGGTAATTAGTGTTCCCCAAGGGTCAGACCTAGGACCAATCCTATTCAATTTATCATAAATGATCTGGAGAAAGGAGTAAATAGTGAGGCGGCAAAGTTTGCAGATGATACTAAACTACTCAAGATAGTTAGACCAAAGCAGATTGTGAAGAACTTCAAAAAGATCTCACAAAACTAAGTGATTGGGCAACAAAATGGCAAACGAAATTTAATGTGGATAAATGTAAAGTAATGCACATTGGAAAAAATAACCCCAACTATACATACAATATGATGGGGGCTAATTTAGCTACAACGAGTCAGGAAAAAGATCTTGGAGTCATTGTGGATAGTTCTCTGAAGATGTCCATGCAGTGCGCAGAGGCGGTCCAAAAAGCGAACGGGATGTTAGGAGTCCTTAAAAGGGGATAGAGAATAAGACTGAGAATATCTTATTGCCCTTATATAAATCCATAGTACGCCCATATCTTGAATACTGTGTACAGATGTGGTCTCCTCACCTCAAAAAAGATATTCTAGCACTAGAAAAGGTTCAGAAAAGGGCAACTAAAATGATTAGGGGTTTGGAGAGGGTCCCATACAAGGAGAGATTAAAGAGGCTAGGCTGCTTCAGCTTGGAAAAGAGGAGACTAAGGGGAGATATGATAGAGGTATATAAAATCATGAGTGATGTAGAGAAAGTGGATAAGGAAAAGTTATTGACTTATTCCCATAATACAAGAACTAGGGGTCACCAAATGAAATTAATAGGTAGCAGGTTTAAAACAAATAAAAGGAAGTTCTTCACACAGCGCACAGTCAACTTGTGGAACTCCTTACCTGAGGAGGTTGTGAAGGCTAGGCCTATAACAGTGTTTAAAAGGGAACTGGATAAATTCATGGTGGCTAAGTCCATAAATGGCTATTAGCCAGGAAGGGTAAAGAATGGTGTCCCTAGCCTGTGTTCATCAGAGGATGGAGATGGATGGCAGGAGAGAGATCACTTGATCATTGCCTGTTAGGTTCACTCCCTCTGGGGCACCTGGCATTGGCCGCTGTCGGTAGACAGATACTGGGCTAGATGGACCTTTGGTCTGACCCGGTACGGCCGTTCTTATGTTCTTATGTTTAATACAGCAGCAGCCTCAGCCTTTAGTGTGCCCCACTCCAAGAGCTCTGGTCAGGAGATTCACAGAGTTTGTGACTCCAGTGAGCATGGCCCTGTCCCTTCTTAAATGTACATTCTGCTCCACTGCCAAGCAGATTCCTACAAAGGGAATGTAGTAATACTGCACCGCTCCAGTGGCCTACTTGTGCTACTGGATGCTGGAGCCACGGAAGATTCTCTTCATTCTGGGCCTTGTGTGCCCTTACCAGGGAAGGTGGGGTTTACCCTGGAATAGGATTGAGGCCTAAGAAGTTGTGTATAGAGCAGGAAGTGAAAAGTAGAGAAGTACGTTAGATATTACTTCCCACTAGCTTTCTCCCTATTCTTGCCTGACATTCTCTTTCCTGTGATCGATCTTCGTGCCTTTCTCTGAGGCAAGGGGTAGGCACGTGCAGCTGCTTATTTTGATCAAACCAGAGTCCACATAAACATGCCTGTCTGAGCATAGAGTCTTAGATTCCAAGGCAGAAAGGATGATTGTGACCGTCTAATCTGACCTCCTGTATAACAGAGCCCATGGAACTTCCACCAGAATGATTTTTAGTAAAACATCTGGTCTTGATTTAAAAATTGCCATTTAATGAAAAAATCAACATGACCCTTGGTAAATTGTTCCAGAGGTTAATTACCCCACTGTTAAACACATGTGCCTTATTTTCAGTCTGAATTTGTCCAGCGTCAGCTTCCAACCAATGGATCTTGTTAGACCATTATCAAATTTTTGTTCCCCAAGTAGGTATTTATAGACTGTGATCAAATCACCCCTTAACCTTCTTTTTGTTAAGCTAAATAGATTGAGCTCCCTGAGTCTATCACTTTAAGGCAAGTTTTTCAATCCTTTAACCATTCTTGTAGCTTTTCTCTGAACCATCTCCAATATGTCAACATCCTTCTTGAATTGTGTGCGCCAGAACTGGACACAGTATTTCAGCAGCAGTTGTACTAGTGTCAAATATAGAGCTAAAATAACCTCTCTGCTCCTGCTCAAGATTTCCTTGTTTATGCATCCAAGGATCGCATTCATTCTTTTGGCCACGGTGTCGTATGGGAGCTCATGTTCAGCTGATTATCCACCAGGATTCTCAAGTCTTTTTCAGTCCCTGCTTCCCAGGGTAGAGTCACCCATCATGTTAGAGTGGTCTACATTCTTTGTTCCTAGCTATATACATTTACGCTGAGCTGTATTAAAATACGTATTGTTTGCTTGAACCCAGGTGGCTCTGTATCAATGACATGTCCTCTTTGTTATTTACCATTCTCCCTCTCCCCACCTGTTTTCTTGTCATCTGCAAACTTTATCAGTGATGATTTTATGTTTTCTTCCAGGTCATTGATAAAAGTGCTAAATATTGTAGGGCCAAGAACTGATCCCTGCAGGACTGTACTAAAAACACATAAATTGGTCCTTTTAAAAGTAAGCAAGTAAGTCAATTTACCAAAAAAAGTAAGTCAATTTACCAGCCTTCTCCCACTCTTATCTTTGCGGCTGCTTATGCCTGAGACTACCTCTTCCACCTAGTTTGCCAAGTTTCTGTCTCATCTCTCTTTAAAATGCTTCCTCGTGCAGCCTTTCTTTAGTAATCCACCACAGAAAATAGTGTTTAGTAACTAAACTGAAAGAAATAAATAGCAGCGCCATTTGGGGACTGAGCCTGCATCTGGTGTGTTGGCCCTCCATGTAGGCAATATTGGCAATTTATCTTAGATTGGGGATTCCTTGGCTTAGAGTTGTATTATTCTGCCTTTGGGACACGGTCACACACACACACACAGTCAGAACTCAGTTAATAATGAATTATGTGACTGACTTTGTCAAATGTATCCACAAGAGGGGATAAAATAAGCCCCCCTTAACTTCAGTGTAGCTTCTTCAGAGTTAGTTCTTGTGTTACCCATCTTTGCTTCATTGGAATACATTAAGATAACTGATACCTGGCCTTTCTAACCAGATTTAGGTCTGAGAATGCTGGGAAGGTCTTATCTTGATGAAAATGAATTTTCTTGTCTCTGAACAATAAAATGATCAACCTTTCTAATTTTTTTAAGCGATTGTCAGTATGCACAGTGGTGCTGCCTAGCAACATTGCTAGGCATTGCTGTTCTGTGGCAGAAACCTATGGTGTTGGTCAGAGACATTTCTGGAGAGCACTGAAAGATAATGCCGTTTGTAACAATTAAAACATGCTTTTTTGTGCATTGAAGAAGGCTCATTTAGCAGAATCTCTCAACTCCAAGTCACTGAGCATTTACAATTGTTTTATTTATTTTTGCAGGAAAGTAAATTGCTTGAGGGGGAAGAAAAAACTGCACTGTACATTACACACAGTATAGCAGCAACACTAGAAATAATGATTATGTTAACGACATTCCAGTAACAAAGATGGTACAGGGTTAGTGCAGAGAAGCAGGATATGGTAATCAAACACTGTGAGGGGTGAAATACAGTTACCTTAAATGCTCTTCTTACAGTAACTGAAAGCTTTAGTTCCTGAATTAATTAATCAGAGGCCCTAGACTGTAATGTCATTATGAATAGTCAGAACATTTTCAGCTTGGGGCTTGGCTTATTAGTCTGGCAGGCACTGAACTCCGTCAATCTCTATTGAAATTGTGCCAGTCTTCCTAGATGATGCTGATTGATGAGAGCCCTTTCCTCACCGTTCGTTTGGACAGCCAGACTCTGTGTGACTTAAATTTTTGGTTGCTACAGACAGTCAGATGAATTCATTTTGATTAGTGCTAGTTGAGACTTGGGGAAACATGGAAACTCAACTGCCATGTTTCCCCGCTCTCTCTCTCCCCACCAGCTCTCCCATCCACAGCTCCTATTCTCAGCCATGCACACATACACTTTCCTATTGCTAGGCATTAGTGCATAGGTTAGTAGTTCAAAAGCATTTTCATACTAATTGTCCTGTGCCAATGTATTTCTTTTCCCCATGCAAAACGGTATATGAAATGGTGCAGTTTCCTCAGTGGCAGCATTTTAATGCTTGTTCATTCTTCAGTGAGTTGTTGGGCTTTTTCTGCTATCTGGTACAAATGTAGTCTAAATTAAATGACCAGTTCATTTTTTGCGCTCCATAGGCTACAGCAAGTAATAAACAGCTTATGTAATCATCCCAATCATGAACTCAGCCAAAAAAATGTCATAAAGCCCTGCAGTATATAGCACCTCAGAATGATTTCTGCAGCCTGCAGAAACCATATATTATGAATATTGTTTGCTGCGGTTTTTCATCCTAACCCTTTAAGCAGAGAGGAAGACTTTCTTTCCTTCTTAAATCGTCTTCTTTGCATCTAAACTTATCACTGTGATGAGTTCGCCCCGGGGTACCACCTGGAACTGGGGTACTACTGAGTCCCCCAACCCACTAGCCTAGGCTCCCTTTACACTGTACTGCTGTGACAAGCCTGACAAGCCCTCTCCCAGGCTCCAGCCTGCATGTTCACCAGCACACATACAGGTAGGGACAGATCCAGCTGCAGTCACATGCAGACACTGTGATCAGCTCTGCATGGGAAGGTTCTAGCTAAGGAACTTCCCAGCTACTCAGGCCCCCTCGAGTATAAACCCAAAATTTTGCAGTCTTGAGCTGCACAGGGGACTGTACAGCATAAGATCCTGAAAATTCGCCCCCTCCTTCAATGTAGAGAGAGATATACAACAACTTTCTGCCCCAAGTTATGTCCCCTACACACTGGTTTTAGACAAAGCAAAAACAAGTTTATTAACTACAAAAGATATAAGTGATTATAAGGGATAGCAAACAGATCAAAGCAGATTGCCTAGCAAATAAACAAAAATGCAATCTAAGCTTAATATACTAAAGAGATTAGATATGAATAGCAGATTCTCACCCTAAGTGATGATACAAGCAGGCTGCAGATTCTTAAGGGGCAAGCTGCACTTGCTTACAGCTTAAAATTCCCAGGTGTTCCATTCACAGGCTAAAAATCCCTTTAGCCTGGGTCTAGCACTTCCACCAGTTCAGTCTCTGTTCCTTTGGTGTTTCCAAGAGTCTCTTTGGGTGGAGAGTCAGTGAAGAATCACAGTGATGGCACTCCCCTGCCTTAAATAGCTTTTGAATATGGTGGAAACCCTTTGTTTCAAAGCTTGGTTCCCATGCAGTTAGTGAAAAAAAACCCACTGATATTCCATCATGGAGTCCAGCACCAGGTGACCTGGTCACATGTCCTTGTAGTGTTACAGCAGCCATGAGTTGGGGGCTGTCTGTAGCATCCTCAGGAAGGTCCCCCGGTGGGAGATAAGCTTAGACTGAGAGCCTTTTGCCTAGTGGGCATTCCCCAGGTGTAAACACATTTGTAGTACAGATATATAATTGATATTCCTAACTTTAGATACAAAAATGATACATGCATACAAATAGGATAATCATATTCAGTAAATCATACCTTTTTCAATGACACCTCACATGACTTATCTTGCATAAAATACATTGATTGTCATACTCATAATATTACTGTGAAGAATATGGGGTGCAGTGTCTGTGGTTGTGGATGATTTTACCTTATAGCCACCACTTCCCTTCACTAAAGCTTGCGGGGGCTGATATAAAAACCATAGAGGTAAGAGAGAGAGAAAACTGTTGGATAATTTAGACTGGGAGTTCTTAACCTTAGGGTTGTGATACCCCCACATCCCAGGGGGGATTGTGAACAGGTCCCAAGGATCATGATCACCCTCCTTTTTTTTTTTTTTTTTTTTTTTTTTGGCTATATGAGAGAGCCATCTCAACATTTTCTGTTATACCAGGAGGTCACAGTATGGAACAGGTGGTGAGCCATTGATTTTTGCCCACTCCATGCCAATTCAGGATCACTCCCTACTACACCCTTTCTACTATTTTGTCTAGTTCAGCTTCAAAGGTTACAGGTAATGGGGCTACACCACTCTTTGCAGAAGATCATTCCAGAAGCTAATACATTTTGCTGTCAGGAAGCTTTTCTGATACTCAGCCTTAACTTGCTCGTTCTCCATTTCATCACTTCATTCCATTTGTAGTACTCTGAATTACTCCTCCCCCTTCTTGAGGTTTACCTTTAGAAATGTGTAGACTACTATACTCCTCCCCACTTTGTGAGTAATTTACTACATAACCAGCCTATTAAAGACAGTCTGATACATTAAAAAACTAATTTGATTTACTAAAATTGTGCTTTGTCTTTCATTCGTATTAATGGGAATGTGTTAAAAGAACATTGATATTGAGCTCACTGTCTTAGACTTAGTGACATGAAATACAGATTTAAACATTTCCCTTTGAAGGTTTTAGAGGTAATTTTTCAGTTTTCATACCGCTGTCATTGATACTACCTATAAATCAGCAGATCTTCCTTTTCAGAGTCTACTTAAAAGAATTGGTGTGAGCAGGATGATGGATGCAAACAGAGAACAGTTATTCTGGCAACTACAAAGCATGATTTTCAATATGCAGAGATGTTAGAAAAATTGTGTGTGTGTTTATAACAGAATGTTGGATTGATGGTTTGTTGCTTAGGGCATTACACTGTTGCATGAAAGGCTAAGCTTTGATTTCAGAAACTGAGTGCCTTCAGTTCCGTGTGCATTGTCATTTTTACCATAGTTAGGACCTGTATTAATTTATTGTAAACATAGTTCCATCTATACTCATTTACCGTAGGACTTGGCCTGATCCTGCCAGGTGCTGAACATTCTTGGCTTTCATTGGAGTCAATGTAAGCTGAGGGCACACAGCACCTTCCTTAAGGAGCGCAAAGCCTCACAGATCAGGCTCGTAGTTTGTAGGGTGACCAGATGGCAATTGTGAAAAATCGGGACAGAGGGTGGGAGGCTTATATAAGAAAAAGCCCGAAATATCGGGACTGTCCCTATAAAGTCGGGACATCTGGTCACCCTAGTAGTTTGGCTGCTCAGCATGGACAGGTAGATGGTGCAATTTGTGTTCTTTCCTATTTTTTGCTCTAGCCTGGACAAATTGTGTTAAAAACTGAGGTTTTGCTGCAACCGTGCATAAAAGCACTTTAATTATATCATTGTACTCAAGCCCTTAGGCCGATATCTTCATTCTCTGAGGTGGCTCACGACATATTGGTGTTGTCCGTAGGAGCAATGCAACATGCACTTACAAAGAAGTGCTGTGAGAGCTGCTGAAAGGCAGCTGAAAATTGTCTCCCGGGGGGGGGGGGGGGGAGTCATAAGTCTGTTGGCGTGGTGCTGCATATAGTATGAGAGAAATTCAGGCACTTATTCCTGGGCCATCGCTTGCTGCAATGCTCTCCTCAAATACCATTATAGTAAAGTGTGTTGAAGATGCAGGCATAAGGGCTTTGGTAATCTTTGAAAAAAAGAGGAGGCAGAGGGGAGGTGATATTCTTGACAGCCTACGTGGGTTGGAACTCTGCCCCCTTGGTTAGTCACTACTCTGCATGCCAGAATCCTGCAAGACTTTAGCTGAGATCTTTTTATATTGTTTTGTGTGGGAGGGTCTCTTTTCTACTCCAGATTGATCAGTTATTTGGGTGCTGTTGCTTTACTACAGCTGTGGATTTTGTATGTTTAGCCCTTGACCAAGGTGCCTTAACGTGGGAGGAGGGAAAATCAAATGAATTTTCTCCTTCTAATAATTTTAAGATATGAGGCTGAGTTGTTTAAATGACTCAAGTAAGCCAATTTACGGCAATGTAGGTTCACTGCAGATTTACTCAAAAAATCTATCAGATTGATTGACAACAGTCTGTTCCATTGGCAACACGCTGTTCCAAAGTGGAACATGGCTTATTAGGTTGAAGATTTCATAAATATGCTTTGTGCTGTGATAATTGTATTTTGGTGCATTTAGCACATTTGTTTTGCAGTGGAGAAAAGATATTGAAAGTTACTTTTAAAAAGGTGATTTTATGAAGGCTTCCAAAACAGAGATCAAGGCATATGGGATTGGAAGACTTCAGTTCTATTCCAGTTCCAGAGAGACTCCTTGGCTGGAAAAATCCAAGCAAAACAAATTTCTATGGGTTTGGCTGTCTCAGGAGGAAAAAGAAAAAAAAAAAAAGTTTTAACCTTCACTTTAAATTGGCTTATGTATGATTTGTACTTTCTTTTCTAGCACATCAGTAGAATACATTATTTTGTTCTAAAAATGTTTACAATTTGCCCATGCCTCTATTTTATAAATAATCAGTATGATGGTATTCTCCATCATCTTTGCTTATGAATTAGCAGATGACAAATTTTTTGAAATCACTGGAATTTGTGTCATCACTTCTGTAGTTTTTATTTACTTTTAAATCTATGAGGTCTAATTCCATGAATTCATTTGCTTAACTCCTGCTAGTACATATGTGACCTTGGACTGAATAGGAAAAATAGAGTCACAGGACATGCCATGCTGCATCAGGGAAGACAAAAATCTCTCATCAGGCATTTAGCCAGTTGGGTAAGGGAGTCCCTTCCTGATCTCGTTGGTAGTCGCTTTACTCTTGCCTGAGTAAAATGCACCCTAAACCTCAGTGTTGGATACATGGTAGAGGCATATTCTGAGTGTTACCGGAATGATCTAGGAGCAGGAACAGCTTAATCCTTTCTAATTCTTTATACCTTCCCCATGCCCAACATCCGGGTTCTGTTATTTGAAAAGGGATGCTTACCCCTGTTTAGAAATGTCCAAAGTTTTATGGTAGCCAGTATGTCTAGTGGGCTAAGGATGGGGCTAGGAGCCAGGAACTCCAGGATTCTATTCCAGATCTTCCATTGACTTGTTCTGTGGCCTTGAAACCAGATTATCTTTGGCATGTTCGCTGGGCAGGAGGGTGCAAAGAGCCCAGGGCCCTGCACACCCTGCATGAAAGTCAGTCATCCCTCCACATAGAGGGAAGTAGTTTTCCCTCAAAGAAATCAAGGGAGTGCAAGTCACTCCTAAAAAGGAAAGAGGCATGACCCCAATCTCCTTCCGTATCAGCCCACAAGCTGAACAGGCTGCATCCAAAGGGATAATGAAGTGTATATGTTTCCCCCTGCACACCAGGGAATTTGGGATAGAACTGAGCTCTCCAAAAGGTGATGTAGGTCTGCACCATTATCGATGCAGGCATATAGTTAATCACCGTAACACCTGCCTCAGTTTACCCCTTTGTAACCAGGAGGCAACAGTTATTTGCCTCCAGGAATGCTATGGTCATTAGTTCATGTTTGTACATAGCTTTGAAAATGAATAGTGCAGAGTACTATCCCGTGGATGCCAATTGTATTTACATCCTGAGACTAGAATTCAGAGTTTGATATTGATGCAGTTGAACACTGTCAAGGTTCCTTCCCCACTCTGAACTTTAGGGTACAGATGTGGGGACCTGCATGGACACTTCTAAGCTTAATTACCAGCTTAGATCTGGTATCACTGCCACCACCCCCAAGCACTACTTTTCTCCCCGGGTAGTCTTGAGAGACTTCACCAATTTCCTGGTGAACCTAGATCCAAACCCCATGGATCTTAAAACAAGGAAAAAATCAATCAGGTATTTAAAAAGAAGGCTTTTAATTAAAGAAAAGAAAGGTAAAAGAAAACCCTCTGGGAGAGATTAGCATACCAGCTACTCTCACAGACAACAGGTTCAAAACAGAGGATGTTCCCCTGCGCAAAAACTTTAATACACACAAGAATACCCAGATTTGATAATTCCCTTAATGGTACCAAGGCACGTTACAAAGAAAATAAACATAAACCTATTTATCTCTTTCTAAAACGTAATACTCTTATAAAAGGCTAGTTCCTTGATCTTTTTCACTCCAGCTGAAAACTGAAACTCTAAACAAAGGAAAACTTCCCTCCTTCCGTTTGAAACATCTTATTCCCCTATTGGTTCCTCTGGTCAGGTGTCAGCTAGGCTAGGTGAACTTCTTAACCCTTTACAGGTAAAAGAGGCATTAACCCTTAACTATCTGTTTATGACAAACACATACAAATTTCAATACATAGTGTAAGATGCCTAGAGTTCAAGCCAGTTGTTTCTGATTAACTGAAAAGTTGTTCTTATTGAAAGTTGAAAGGAAGCTGAACTACAGCTGTGTGTGCATGATTTTTGTTTTTAAATGAAGGCTAAGAAAATCCCAGTTGATGTAATACTTTGTTTTTTAATTTATTGCTCAAGCATATGGAAAAATATATAGCATTAATTTTCACTAATATAAAATTCTCAATGTGTAGTGCCCGGAGCTATGATTTTGAATCTAAATTGCATGTGTTTACTAAGCCATATAGCTCTGCAACATAGAAAATGAAAGTGTATTTCAAACGTATGTGCAAAGATTGCTATTACTAAACCTGGTTGTAACTTACAAGTGAGAAAAATAAAGCTTCAGATAGCAGGTGAAGAGACACCTTTATTGCCTCTGTATGCTTGACTACATGAGGTGTCTGAAAATAGGAAGCAAGTGCCATATTTTAAGGAATTTTAGAAGTCAAGCATCCAGGGGTAATAGAGTTGACCTCTAATTTCAGAAATCACAGGCTAACACTTGAAAGCATTTCACTTCCAAACTTTATTTAAAGCTGTGCTTCACAATCAGTTTTTATAATAGTAAGGATTTTTGATTGGCAGGCATATTGGCCATACTGTTTTATAGAAGACTTTTCTGCCCTTTAACAGCATATAGCAGTGGCCTCTAAGTGTGAAATGCTGATACTTCAGACCATTGGAAAGGGTGGCTGAATCGCCCTTATGTCATCGACTTCCTAAGCGTGTTTGTGTCACCTTTAACTTTGAGTAAAGGGCCATTACAGTTGGTGGTTTAAGCTTCCAGTAAGAGAGGTTTATTTCTTAATAGTCGCCTGTCCCCACTCCTCCATTCTAGTTTTGTATCTAGCTGTTTCTAGTGCACCTATCTCTATGGTCTAGTATCTGAGGACGCCAGGCTACATGGCCCTCAAAGAGTAATATTCTGAATGTCTCTCTCACCCTTCAGCCAAAGAATTGTGGAAGTATTGGTTGCAGTTTTGTAGTTAAGGTTGAGCTGACTTTTGTACTTAAAACAGGGATTCAATCACTTTCCTACATGTGAAAGAATCCAGCATAAAATTTGAGCGCTTGTTCTGAGCACAGAATTAATTTTCTGAGAACTTAAAAAGGTTGAAGTATTGATACCCCATATTAAAGATGGGAAGCGGAAGCACAGAGCAAATAAAACCAAAGTCTCCTAATTCCCATTTGCCTGCTGTGACCTCAGCCTCCCGCTTCCTGTGTGTTACTTTCATTTTTAGAATGGATCGGGTGTTCAATAACTACCATAAGGCATTTAATTGTCAGTTTTCTATGCACGTGTAGGGAGTGGTTGCTAATAACCAGTCATTCTCAGTTTTCATAATAATAATGGAAAGGACCAACTGAAATGTATTTTCTGCAAATAACTTTCTTTGGGTTATTCATAGATATCGATAGTTGCTTACTGAAAATAGTATGAGTTTATCTTAGTAGTAGTACATCATAGAATATCAGGGTTGGAAGGGACCTCAGGAGGTCATCTAGTCCAACCCCCTGCTCAAAGCAGGACCAACCCCCTGCTCAAAGCAGGACCAACCCCCAGGCAGATTTTTGACCCAGATCCCTAAATGGCCCCTTCAAGGATTGAACTCAACTCTGGGTTTAGCAGGCCAATGCTCAAATCGCTGAGCTTCCCCCACCCGTAAGACTATCAGAAGTAAAACATTTTTGTTTTATCAGGTAGGCTGTAAAGGTGACTAGCATAAAAGGGTGCTCAATGAACATACCTTAAATGAATAAGGCATCTATTTCAAGACAATATATGTGCCACTGAAATATTTTAGATATGTCAACTGTTTTGCTATAACCTCCAGAGTTATGATCAAGGCCTAACAAAAGAGTCTGTATTTCTCTCTAGCAACAGCACACGTTCCTAAGGCATACTCCTGGATGGAAACCCACATGACTTTGAGATGAAGTATTTTAAAGCTAATAAGCACTGGAAGATATGAGGCTTGATCTCAAAACTTGGGGTCTTGTAAACAAAGTAGCATGCTTTCTCTCTTACTGAACTGTGACTGGGTCCTGGAGCCCTTAACATCTCTACAGACCGACTCAGTCTAGCAATGTCTGGGAACCATACATCAGGCTATTACATTGTCTCTTTCTTCCTTGTATTCACGATCATTGGCAAAGACTTCTGTTTGCCTTCATCCAGATGGAAGATGCCTTAAAGGATTGTCAAATGCTGTGTGTCCCTTCTGTGGATATACACGAGACGCCAGAATACTCCCAAACAGTGAACAGCTGGGGACATTTAGGCGTTGGTCCATTCCAGAAGTAATGGGAGAGTTATCCTGAAGAGTAGGATGTTATGTCCTGGGTTATTTGATAGCTCTTTAACTGAAGGCTCTGAGATATATAGTTGGAGCACTTTCTGCAATGATTGTTCCAAATTCCTCATCAGAATGCTGGATTGGGATCCAGGACATTATGAGGGAGTACAAGCAGGTAATTGTAACAAAGAAACCCATTTGTAGTTCACTACACTGTGTCAGCAATTCTTGTCAGACCAGACATGTTTAATACACCTCTTGTCATAGCAGCAAAGAGTCCTGTGGCACCTTATAGACTAACAGATGTATTGATACCCATGAAAGCTCATGCTCCAATACGTCTGTTAGTCTATAAGGTGCCACAGGACTCTTGGTCTGGATCTGTAAAAGCAGCAAACACGGTTACCCCTCTGATACTGTTGTCATAATTTGTATCTGAAAGGTGTCATTAAGATATCATCGGAAAACTAATAACTCACTGATCACTAATATTCATGAATGATCTATATATATATATATGGGTGCGTACAAAGAGTTATGAATATGTGCTTAGAATTATGTTCTCAAAATGTGTTTAGTGAGCAATACATAAGCCCAGTTTGCCCTGAACAGAGGAGCGTGTGTGGCGTGTGTATGTTTGTCTGACCAGCCTGGCCGTCAGGCAGAGACAATGAAGGTATATTTACATAACAGGTAAACAAAAAGTCATAAATCTAGCAAGTGGGGGAGATGGCCTGTTGCGGGGTCTGAACCTCAAATGATAAGCAATTGAATGAACTGATTGTAAACAACATTACTGTATTGTAAAAGTACGGTCTTTTCTGAAAGCTAATGACAACTGGTGATTAGTATCATTGTAAAATGTCTGTATTAACACTATATGAGGGATTATGAATACTCTCTGATGATTATGCTTTAAAGTATGTGACCAAGCAAAGGGGAAACAATGTTTCTCCCAGACAGGAGGAAGGGCAGCTAGCCGCCTGTCTCCAATGAAATTAAAGTGTGACCAAAAACAATGGAAGCCCCATTTGCCTGCAAATTCGCAGAGAGTTGGGAAGTCCACTGGAAGGAAAGAACAGCATGAGCTCTTCCTGAGTCTGGGGGAAAAACAGTGAGTTTGAGAAGATATAAGAAGAAAGAAGAAGCCATCTTGGTATCCATCACTGGGGAGAAACAAGGGCCAGAGCTATTGCAAGGTGAGAAAAATGGGTCCATCAGCCAAGGGAGTTGAAGTCTCTGGGAACTGAACATAGGTGAGAAACTTGCTTAGGCAAAGATCTTTCATCCAGGAAAACAAAGGAAACCAGCACTTTGTACTTTTGTGGAAGGTCCTGACTGGGGGAGAGTCAGCCATGGCTGTGAAGAAAAAAGATTGGTAAGAAATCTACCTTGAACCCAGGCAGTAGCTTGTTGAGTTAAGTCTTAGGCACAAGGAAGCATATCTTACTTTTATTTGTTTGCAGCCATTTTGTTTTTATCCTTTGTATTTGAATTCACTTAAAACCCGTCACTTTTTGATTGAATACATTTGTTTTACTTTTAATCTAAACCCAGTGCTTTGTTTGCATTGAAGTGATTGTTAATGCTAGTTAAAGTTATAAGCTATGCCAGGTGTCGGCAACCTGTGGCACGCGTGCCAAAGATGGCACGCGAACCAATTTTTAATGGCACGCGGCTGCCTGCTGGGACTCTACGTGTCATTAAAAATCCTGCCGACGCAGCAAGCCGCAGGGTCCACGGTCCCGCGCCGGAGTGCTGGCATAGCACAGCAAGCCGCCAGCCCCTCCCCCGCCTTCCCCCAGAGCCCTGCTGCCACCAGCGCAGTGCTCTGGGGCGGGGGCTTCACGCTCCCGCGGGGCAACGTTTGGCTCCGTGGGGAGGGAAAGACGCTCCCCACTCACCCGGAGCCCTGCTGCTGCGCGCACCGCGCTCTGACGGGCGGGGCAGGGCTGCGTGCAGGGGGGTGGCGGCGGTGGCAGGGCTCCGGATGAGCTAGGAGCCTCATGGTAAGGGGGCTGGCTCCGGGGCTGGTTGGGGGCAGTCAAGGGACAGGGAGCAGGATGAGGGTGTGGTATACTGGGGGGTGGTTAGGGGGTGGGGGTCTCTGGGGGTGGCAGTCAGGGAGCAGGGAGGTTGGATGGGGCATATGAGTCCCAGGGTCTGTTTAGGGGGTGGATAGGGGTCAGAGCAGTCAGGGGACAGGGAGCAAAGAGTGTCCTGGTGGAGCAGTTAGGGTGGGGGGGTCTCTGGAGTGGGTGGTCAGGGGACAAGGAGCTGGGGGGGTTGGATGAGTCAGGAGTTCTGGGGGGACTGCCAGGAGGTAGGAGTGTGGAGAGGGGTTGAGGCAGGCAGGGAGCGGGTGGGGGTTGTATGGGTCCAGAGTTCTGGGGATCCTGTCAGGGGTCGGGGAGCGGTTAGATAGGTATGGGAGTCCAGGGGGTCTATCTGGGTGTGGGGGTGTGGATAAGGGTTAGGGCAGTCAGGGGACAGGTAGGGGGTAGGGTCCTAGGGGGGGCAGTCAGGAGATAAGGGGCAGGGAGGCTTAGATAGGGGGTGGGGTCCCAGGAGGGGGTAGTCGGGACAAGAAGTGGGGGGGGTTGGGGGTTCTGGGGGGTGCAGTCACCCAGCCCTCTGCCCTGAGCCCTGCACCCCTACACACCCCCAGGCCCCTGCCCTGAGCCCTGTACCACCCAGCCTTCTGTGGACTCCTTGACCCCCCCGACCCCAGCCCTGACTAGCACCCCCACACATACCCAGCCCCCCTACTCTGACACCTGCACCCCCCTCACATGCCCTCAGCCCTCTGCCCTGACTCTTGCACCCCCCACATCCCCAGCCCCCCCCCGTCCCATGCACCCTGCACATCCCCACCCCCACCCTGAGCATCAAACGGGAGCCCCTGCACTCTCACTCACATTCCCATCTGCACCCCTCACACCACATGGGAGCTGCCCACGTAAGTGCCTCCACACCCAAACCTCCTGCCCCAACCCTGAGCCCCCTCCCTCATTCTAGCTCCTGGCCAGACCCTTCACCCCCAGCCTTGTGCTCTGTCCACTCCAACTCTCAGCTCAGTGCAGAGAGAGAAGAGAATGGGCCAGAACCAGGGAGAAGGTAGGTACCCGCTGTATGCGGGAAGGGTCGGACCCCAGACCGACACTGGGCTGAGCGGGTCCGGCAGCTACAATCCCGGCTGGCAGGAGCCGGAGGATGGAACCCCTGAGTGGGCAATGAACTGAGCCGCTCAGCCCACTGCCGGTCTGGGGTCCCGGCCATCAGCCCCGCACAGCCCACTGCCGGTCTGGGGTCCCGACCACCAGCCCCACACAGCCCGCTCCCGGTCTGGGGTTCTGGCTGCCAGACCCTTCCCAGCTGGGGTCCCGGCCGCAGGCCCCACTCAGCCCACTGCCGGCCTAGGTGAACAGAACCCCAGACCAGCAGCGGGCTGAGCGGGCTGGTGGCGTTAGATCAACATTTTAATTTAATTTTAAATGAAGCTTCTTAAACATTTTGAAAACCTTTGTTTATTTTACAATACAACACTAGTTTAGTTATATAATATATAGACTTGTAGAGAGAGACCTTCTAAAAAACATTAAAATGTATGACCAGCACGCAAAACCTTAAATTAGAGTGAATAAATGAAGACTCGGCACGCCACTTCTGAAAGGTTGCCGACCCCTGAGCTATGCTTTTGTCTCTTTAAAGGAGCAATGGACATTATTAATTCTCTGCGTGTTCTATGAGAGGGCTGAACACTTCAGCGCAGATGGTTTGGGGGAAATTTGGGATGGAGATGTGTTGAGATCGCCCTGCAAGTAGAAACTGAGTCTGGTGGAAAACAGGGTGTGGCTGTTATGTTGTAGGCAGGCTGCTGAGGTCAGAGTACAGAACCAGGGCAGTGCACCCATGCTCAGGGAACTGCATGCTTGTCTGCTTGCTGTTGATGTCTGGGCTGTGAGCCCCAGCAGCAGAGCATTTAAGGCACCCAGGGTTACAGTGCAGGTGGTGAGATAATCTCCATTGATCTGATTTGCACCCCGGAACGTGGCAGTGATATAATTGTTTCATGAGCCTCAGGCTCTGGTTACATTTGCACTACCAAATATAATGGCAGATCTTTGGCACCAGTGCAATCACTAGTGTGGACAGAGCTCAAGTGTCCTGAACACTGTGTTGTCAAGTGCTGCTGGAAAAGCCTGAGCCATGCTTACGTTGGCACTTGCACCAGTGCTGAAAATCGAGCATGGAATTTGCCAGTGTAGCTATAGCAGCCATGGGAAGAATGTGCCAAAGGCAAGCATTACTTCCTTGAACTCTGAATAAAAGGAGAGCCCAGAACTGGTATGTCTGTTTGCTGTGGGTATCACAGTAACGGTGGCTGCAAGATAGCTAGTTGCATTGACGTCTGCGTACATAAAGGATCCTTATTGTTTTGCATCTCAACTGTAATTTTGATTCATGTTAGAAGGAAAGCTGATGATCAGTTTCAACCATGATGCATTTTCAAAAGTTCACATTTCTAAATGAATAGTTACATAATGCACACAGTTAGTTCGATTCTTTAGAGGTGCTGAGCAACTGTAGACCTCATTGACTTTAATAGGAACTGCAGGTGCTCAGCTATTCTGAAATCTGGACCAGATAGTCACTAAACAAGAGAGAAGAGTGGGTGGGAGAGGTATCATGGTCTCTAGTGGTAGGAGAACTGAGATCCCAACTCTGGCACCGACTCCCTCTGTGGTTTTGGGCAAGCTCCTTAACTTCTTTGCCTAAATTTCCCCATCTGAAAAATGGGGATAATAATACTTAACTACCATATTGGAATGCTGAAGGGTAATGTTTATAAACCATTTTGAAGATGAAAAGTGCTCTGGAAGTACTGTATATTATTACATGGCTCTAAGATAAAGATGAGAGAGGATTTTATTTAACCAACCAGTAAATAAACAATTTTCTTTTAAAAAATAATGATTTTGTAAACAGTCTTTAAACAGCATCTGATGCCTCAAAGGAAACCTTGGGGAAGCACTGTATTTGGAAAGAGTGCTGCTTCTGGTATTTTACGTTTTCTGTATTTTCTCTTTCTTTGTTCTTTTGTTCTCTATTATGAAGGACATTTGCATGAAAACAGGTTCTTTGCTTCCTAAGAGTTCATCTGCTCCCACTGCTTATTCCCTGCCTGGCCATAATCCTCTCAAAACTGTGACAGTGAAAATGATTATGATGTCAGGAGTATGACTTCAGGTGAGAAATAAACAGTAGGCACAGGTGAACTCTGGAGAAACACAGATTTAGTTTTCATCTAGCAATCTTTAATAGTAAAAGAACAAGGGAAGAGAAAAACAGACTGTATTTGTGTGTGTACATCGATACAATGTCTGATGTGCATAAGGAGAAGAATTTCATTGGGTTTTCAAGCTAAGTTTTTCCTTAATCACCAATTGATTTTAAAGTTGCCTAACCCTCTCTCATTCTCCGGTTCCATCTGTGCTAAAATTACAACCATGTAAGAGCATCCGGTTCCAACACGATTAAGGCTCAACAGTTTGTTCCTGTGTCCAGCAGGAAAATGAATCTTAAAACCATGTTAATACAGTTCTGTATCCTTGGCTCCTTTAACTAGATCATAATGAGGTTTGGTTAAAAAGTCAGGCTCAAACTGTGGGGTATAAGTTTGCTAACTGTGTCCACCATTATGGTTGCAATTTTACTGTTCTTCAAGCCTTATTGTGGCAAGGAGAGGTTTTTGAAGTTGGCACAGGTCTCATGTTTGAGGTTTCTTCCTCTTGTGTTTAGTGTTACTTTTTTTTGCTCCTGACAAGATCTTATTTTTTGGAGACAATTTCTTATAGTCTATGCTGAGTATCTCTTTTTGAAACTGAAATTCCTGATCTACAATTGGAGTCTGTGAAGATAACTAGCCTGTAGTCATTTAGCTTAGCATTGACTAGTGAGAAAAAGAGATCCTAATATTCTATGATTCTGTGATATGTACATAGGTAGCTTCACAAATGTGGAAAGTTGATTGTGGGTCTTGTATTTCTAGGGAAATTATTGACTGCCAGTGCTATCAGCTTAAGGTTAGTTCTTTGCCAAGGCAGTGGAAGAAATTGTCAAGCAGAAACCGCATCCAGGAAAAAGCCTATAGACTTCCCTCTTGGTAATTGGTATGGTGAAGTTTTTCCCATTCTGGTGGATAGTGTTATGGACATTAATAATTGTAAACATACATGCTGAAATAAGAATAATAACATGCTATGCTTTGGAGAGTAAGCGCATCATCTCAGGGGAAGGAAGGAATTTCCCTCTCGTGCACCATCTCACAGTTGAATACATACAGAGGTACCATGGATTTATTTTTAAATGCTTTTTTCTGAGGCATCAGATATGGGCTTCTGATGTAGACAGGAAACTAGACTTAAGGAATTCTTGTTCTTACATCTTGTGAAACTGAACTATCCTGTGTCATGACAACTGGCGCTTGGTGCGGGGAGTGTGAACAATTTCAGAGCTCTCTGGTGAACTCCATACCCTCATATTTAAAGTTCTGCAGTTCCCGAGTTTGATTTTGAAGTGTTTGCCACCTTCAGAGAAATCGGGTTATACATTGTTGACTTTTTCCCATGGAATTTGATGCTATTTTCTTCAGAAATCCAGTAATTAAAATTGGTAACTTGGCCATATTTTTATTACAAGCGACTCTGGGGAGATATCAACATTAGATAAACTTATCATAAAATAACCATGCACCCTGCGATGTTCTTACACACGTAATGCTACACAGTGCCTTTGTTCCTCAAAGGCTCTGATTTTTTTATGGTATTCTCTGTTCATTCCCTCTGGGGCACCTGGCATTAGCCACTGTCAGAAGACAGAATACTGGGCTAGATGTACCTTTGGTCTGACCCATTATGGCCATTCTTATGTTCTTATGTTAGCCACACCCTGGTTTTGCCCGTTTCCCAGAGTGCTTCTTACAGTACACATCCCTCCCCTGTAAATGTGTTAACGGTACTCTAGGAAATGGTAAATCAGCACAAAACTATTAATCTTATCTAGTATAATGAAACAGACACTGATTCAAGAGATCTGATTAGTTTGATTCTGGTTATTATGCGGACTGGAAGCTGGGCTTATACCTTCGCAACTGTTCTGTCATCAGAAAGAAGAGTTCGAGAATAGACACTGGAATGCTGCCATTTGATGACATTTAACATGTCATGCCAAAAATATCATGCAGCACTGAAACACTTCTACTGGTCACTTAATGGGGTGTTAAAAGCCCCCATCTCCAGTTTGAGCGTGTAAGTTATTTACCAGGTCATTTAAAACAAAAAACCTAATAAAGAACCTGAATGTCAGGCATTGGGAATTTAAATAATCCTTAGTGATTTTAATGAGTTGACTCACGATCACCACAGGTTTGTCTGGTTTCATAAGTATTTCGAGCTGGGGCTTGCACTTGTACAGTCTGGTGCCAAGTCATTTTTCGATCTCAGGAGAAGTATGGAAACTGACTCCTGTTCAGTCTTGCAGAACTGAATCTGTTCTACTTTGTCTGCTCAGAAAATAGCCAGCTGCATGACTTCCCTTCATATGAATATTTTGTGATCAAGACAATGTTTTAATTTATATTAGATTGTTAGCTAATAAAGCAAGCCCATTTTAAATACCTGACTGAACACATGTGAGTTGGTTTGCTCTTCTTTTTGCTCTCTAGAGGTCTGCAACTGTTGGTTCTCCTTCCTTCCTTGCTCACTCAGTTCTTCTAGCCGCTCACACCTTCATCTTTCTTTAGCTGTCACTTGTCAGGAATTGGGAGACCAGGGTGTTATTCCCTTTCTCTGCTACAGACTTCATGTGTAATCTTGAGAAGTCTCTTATTGTTTCTGTCTTGAGTTTTCTGTAAAATGGGGTAAAACTCCCCTTATCTCACAGCAGTATTGTGAGATGAAACTCATGAATGTTTGTAAAACCATTTGAGATCTGGGTATGGGAGACAGCATGGGAATTTAGGGTGAAATTTTTCAACTGCTCCCAGCAGTGTGGTCTAACTTTGCTCCCAATGGCGTTAATCAGAGTTTTACCACTGACTTCAATTGGAACTGAATTAGACCAGTATGCAGCACTTTTGAAATTCACTTCCTCAAAGCATTATTATTCTCTACTGAATCCTGAGCTCAAGAACAGCTGCAGTGCAACTCTCGTGACAAGGTATAAAAAATAATTTAAAATGCAATTTAAAATCTAGCCTAAAATAACTTCTGAATTCAGGAATGGATTTTTCAGACTTTGGCAAGCTATGTTAAGAACAAGTCTTGGGACATTAGTTCAGTCCATACTAGAACATAGTGGCTATCTTTAAAGATAGAAAGCCACCTAAGTTGCTGCATCTTGAGTTGTGCTTTTGGAAAGCTCTGGCATGCCCGAGTTTGTGCTGAACTGTTCTTTTACTGTGAAGTTTTGGTGCCTGCTTCCAAAAGAGTCATGGGCACTGGTGCCTTCTGAAAGGTCTGTGTCCCTGAACTAATTACATCATGCCAAATCCTTTGGGCTGTCTCCTTCAACATGCTCACAAAATGTGCCTATGTAGAGGATTTTGGACCACAGATGGAAACAAAAGGCGGCACTGCAGTGCATTCTGAGCTGTGTCTGGGAACTAGAGACGTTAGTCACACATGACAAAATTAAAACTGGGCACCATTTTAGAGTAGGGGCCAGGTGCATTGCTGAGTTCAGTTGGTGGCAGATGAGTGGTGAGCAATATGGGTGTGACGCTTTTCATGGTTACCCAAGGATCCGAGGTGAATTACTACCACCATACAGTGGGAGAAACCCTGTCTGTGCCCCACCAGGGGAAACTCTCCCCAGCCAGTGGCTCCTGGCAGCACTGGTGCTCCCTCCGGCCTCAGCAAGCCCAGCTCTTTCCCTCTGCAGGCTCTCAGTTTACACACCCCAATTTGTTACACTTGAGTGCTCAGTTCTCTATCTTCTGATCACCTGCAATGTACATCGATCCCTGGCCTCCATGGAAACAGTGGACCCCAGTTCACTGGTTTCACTCAGTTCAGCACTCTTCACAGCACACGGCACTTAGGTTGCTAGTAAAACCAGATTGAAGTTTAAAATAAAAGCAAGTATAAGGATTTGGAAACCCAAGGTTACAGTTAAAAGAAAAACACATACCACAATCTATAGCCTATGGTTTTTAACAAGTTACTTTCCTGTGCAGTTCTTGCAGCGCTTGTCCACTTCAGAGAGCTGGGCTCCACTGTTCATGAGACAACTCCTGCTGACAGTCATTCCTCTGTAATGGATAACCACTTGGGCCATTTCTTCTCATGTACTGTCACACACTATTGTTTCTGAGCCCGGGGGGGCCCTGTTGTGAGAACTCTCCTGGGGTTCACTGGCCTTTGTAAATCTCCTGCCTGTATCAAGTTCAGGCAGTAAACGTAGTTGTTCTCCACAGAAGTTCATTGTTTTCATTGTGATTGGGTCAGCTTGCAGATTACCCCTCTCCTCAGCTGATAGATTTCGCTCCCAACAGATTTGGAGCGTAATATCCTGCATATTACAGAGCTCTATAATTGTTTCCAATACAAACATCTCACAATAACCATGCAATCAGCTGGTTCTTAGCTTTTGGCAGAGACCACATACAACCCCCTTCGATACAATATTAAGAAGATGGTTGGGCATAGGGGTAATGTGCCTATGTCTGCCTGTGTTACCATAGGGGTACCAAATCTGGTCATTGCCTAATCATGCCTGTACGTCTAGTGTCAGCCCACAGTGCAGGTTATAGAAATATGAAAATTAAGGTTATGAATTTTCTTTTCAGTGATCCTCTTTCAGTAGTGGATCTTGCTAACCATTCATTTCAACCACTTCGTACACCAGCCACTTTTTCAGATGACATCACAAAATACACATCGTGCAATCAATCTTATTGATGTTGGCTCATACTGTTGTCGCAATATCCAGCATTCTGCAAAACATCTCACGACTGCTTCTGCCTCTGCTGTGGACTGATTATAATCAAGAAGTACAAATCGAAAATGTGTTTTTGTTCATTCAGGTATTTACACACCTTGGCATTTTTATGTGTTTATATGCAGCAGTAGAGGTTACCCTACATCCCGTAAAATAAACAGGCACATGCAGCCATCCCCAGAGAAAAGTCTACGTGCCCCATTCACAGGCTTGTAAATAGTTTTGAACGGGAGCTATTAGTTATACATTCTCTTCCTGTTTAAATCAGACTGAATTCTGCACAGTCATGAAGTAAAATCTTGATTTGGATAAATAATGTAATGTTTCCTATTGCCATAGTGCCTGCCAAATGTCTCATTAAATAGGTGTATGCACTAATTGATAAGCTACTTACAAGGAAAGACAGGAGGAGGAGCTAAATTCTGGAGTCTTCATCTCCAAGGGTGTACCAGTGGTGGAACTCTGCTTGCTCAGTCCAGCAAAGGCTATCCTGTTTGCCATTCTGACTCATCCAGAGCAGTGTCATTGCAACAACTCACTTCACCATCTCCTGCCTACACATACACTTATGCTATTTAGAGTTTCTAGTGTATGCAAATGTTTCCTGTGCTTCTGTCATCACAGTACTGGGGTTTTTTAGTTGGCATTCTGTCTTCAGTTTTGTATCGCATCAAGAGTGTTCAACTTTGGATTCCAGGCACTTCTTTACCTTCTCCCTTCTTATCTTAGGAAGAAGTTCATGGTCACTTAGACTTCGGAGCATTAAAATCTTAAGCATTTTCCTGGAATACAGCATATATACTTCTTTTCTGAGTGCATGCAGCTGTGGATTCTGCGTAGGTGTATGTGCAGAAATTGTTTGCCTAGCAGCACCTGTAGGAGACCACACTTGTGCCTCATAGCCTCTCTCCCACCTCAGCACCCCTCAGTTCCTTCTTACCACCCATGGCTGGAGTCAGAGCTCTATTTGGTTCCTAACCTCACAACCTCTCTATTTCTTAGCAGTTTTTTCTAACTGTATATTGTTAATCAGGACCCCTTGTATAGTGTTAGTTCGATTTAGTGTTAATTAGTTGTAGTTTAAGTAATTCCCTGGTGATGCCCTCACTGGGGTTTAAACATTGTTCATTATATGGCGGAGCGATCCCCAATAACGATCCCCACATGTGGTGCTTGCTGTGCTTAGGTGAAGCCCATACCAAGGAGTGGTGTTCTGCTTGTGAGTCATCTCAGGAGAATACCTGGGTACATCTACTAGAAGAAGAAACAGTTACTTACCATAAGTGTGGTTCTTCAAGACGTGATGCCAACATGTATTCCATGACCCCCCATATATCCCCTCTGCTATGGTGTCAAGTCTCTGGGTGTTTGATGGGAAGGAACTGAGGGGAGTTGGGGCAGCACTGCCTCATAGCCCGTCCCCTGGCTATATGAGCACGAGGCGTGAGCACCACTTCCTATGGGTACTGCTAGGCAAAATTCTCCAGCTGGGTACGCACACACCTAAATGCAATACATGTCTGCATCATGTATCAAAAAAACGCAGTAACCATTTCTTTAAAGTCCACAGGGAGGCCAAGTACCATGTTTCCAATTTAACTGGTTGCAAGAGCTTTATCACTTTTCCTTTGCTTAGGCCATACTCAGAGGGCTGGACCGTGCATGGTCTCTCCCCCCATGCACTATCCTTTGCCTAGCAATCAAGTTCCGATGAGTTAGTCTTGATCGTATCCTCATTCCAAAGTATTTTAGCATCTTTGCAAACTAAAAAGTGCACTTTAAGTTTTACTTTTTCTTGTATGAAACTCTTTGACACTGGCACAATGAGTCAACCTGTCTTAACAGAATTACACTGAACTGTCTGCCTCCATGCAATTCTTGTTGTTATTCCTTGGTATAATTGCTACTTGAGGAGTAGAATAGAGGTCATTCAGCTGGAGCCACAAGGACACCGAAAGCTAGCCTCAGGATACTCCGTACAAATGTAAGATCAAATGGGCTGTTTACTTTTTATGAATTATTTCCCAGACGCTGAATCATTAACAGAATCTAAATGCTTATTGGCTCTATTGCAAAGACATTTCGCTACAATGCACTCACTTGGGCACAGCTTTCCTATTTATTTTTTTCTTTAAACTGGGGGATTCTCTCCAGCTTTGTGGAATTTCTCTCTCATGTAAATAGCTTTCTACTTTTACCTGTTTCTCTAAAACAAAATCCTTCTGTGTGTGCACGTGTTGCTACTTAAAAGACTTCAGTCTTTCTGGTAGCTTCTGATTCTATTATTATTTTCACGGCAAAGAGCTCTCTCGGTCTGTAGCATGTATCCAAATCCAAAGGAATCTGCAGGGGACACCTGCCCTTTGGAGCAAGTTGTAGTTTTTGACGAGGTGGGTTTTCTGTATGTACAGTGGTTGCCATTTAAAATTCTGCATTGGGGAAAACTCATGTCAGGTATCACTGAGATGTGTATGTGCCGGCAAATGCCGATGTTTTAATGGCAAGTGCAATAGTAACCTTCACACATCAACTTCTGTCTGCTCATATCCCCAGAGGTGTTTGGTTTCTATTTAATCACAGTAAAAATGGCTATTTAGAGAGGCCATGGTGGATCTGCCCTTTTGTCTTGTGTTTTGGTCAGAGAGCACAGCTTTGGACCAAATTCTGATTGAATTCTGAAGAGCCCAGTAGTAGGTAAGAAGGCCTGCCACCCATAATATGCTAGATCTGCAATTCCAAGTGTAAATGTGTGGGGTTTTTTGTTTTTTTAAGATATGAAAAAAGTGAGCTTGCAGGAGTAGATTTGCACATATTTAACACCATTACCATCTACTGAAAAGTTACTTTTGCTGCCCATGCTACTGGGCTTAATGTGCAATCATCGGACGCTGCCTAGGATTTGAACATTGATGCAATCAGGTCTGGAAGATAGTCAAAGCAAAATGCCTTACAACTAGTTTGATCCACTATTTGGACATATTCTATGAGATTTTCCAGCTCTTCTTTTCCTATACGGGTAGATACCAATCCACCCTACCCCGCGGCCTCCTGTGCCATTGAATAACTCATGAACAGGGGCCAAAAGGGAAATTAGAGCTGGGTGGAGCTAGGAGCGCCATGGAACAGAGGTGAGATATGTTGGTCTATCTCCCTTGGAGTAATCAGAGAGTTTTTCTGGTTACTCCTTTATGCATAGATGGATTTTCACTTATTTGGTACATCCTCACGTTACAGCCATCATTACTCTGTATTCTGGCATTCGTTTGAATAATTATACCCACCAAGATTCTGATTAATTTTCAACAGGACAAACAGGACTTTGCCACTCTACCTGTCCTTTCTGCTATGTCATTGAACCTCAGGAAGCATCTAAATCCTTGAAGTGCAATTAAAATGCAGTCTTTGAACAGGTGCAAAAGGAGCCCCATGCATGGGGCAATGGTTCATCTTCCTGTCATATTTCAGTGACTGAGGAGTGTCAAGTATATGTCTTTATTAATGGTTATCATACGAACTCTTCCCTTTCTCCCTATAGTCTTACCTTTAAAGATAGGTTGCTTCTGGGGCTAGTTTTGAATACCAGGTAAGAGAGGGAAAAGATAATAGGTGATGAACAGCATAACTAACCTACTATCTGTTTTACTACAGTTCAAATTAGGGACCTATTCTGTATTGCCAGTGTCACAGACCCAGTTTTTTTGGTCTGTCCTAATTTTGTTTAAAAGCACATTGCTAAGGACTTTAATGTGTTTTCAATTCAGCGCTTGTAAATTATGCTAAATCCCTAAGGGAGCCAAAATAACTTATTAAAACCTTGCAAATGTTTTTAACTGCTGCATTCTGTTATTTTCTATTCCGGCAATAGCACAAAGCCCCTGCTGCTGATGGGTGGAGGAACGCAAACCTCCAGGGCCATTAGACTTAACTTGTTTACTGCATTGATATCTATATGTTAAATGACAAGAGTGTTCAGGTTATTGAATAATTTAAAATTCAGCTCTAATTGGTGTCATACGACCTGGAAAAGGCCATGGATGACGCCAGGAGCATGCTGTGAAATTCTTATAAATAATTCATAAATTAGATCATTCATTTGCCTGGATGTCTTGTTAAATGCAGAAATTTGTAAGTAATAACTGATGATATAACACCTGTAAGTATTTAGTTCATATGCTGGAAGGTAATCTACCTTGATGATCTTCTAGCAAAACCTGCCAGAGTATGAGAGTTAATTGCACTAGGGAAAATGCACTACATTTATTTGGGATGGGGCTTTGGCAAAGCATACAGTGCAGATGTTGCATTACGCATTCTCTAAAGCTAGACAACTATTCTGTGTGTGCCTGTGTTAAAAATGCAGCTCATCATTCTGCTGCCCTTATTGCACATGAACTCTAAATGCACTGGGAAATGGTAGTGACCTGCTCTGCTCACAAATAGTATAGTTTTTGAAATATTTATTTAGGTCTTGAACTACTGATTCTTCAGTAAAATGAAGGGCAGGAGTAAAAAATTGAAGTCAGAAGATTTTGATTTTCTGTTTTTATAATGTTGGCAGCACATTGAATGTTAATAGTTAGACCTGGTGCTGTCAAGATTAGTGTGATGGCATATTTTCCACATGCAAGCAGGGTTCTGTATGGTTCTGTTTTGCAAAGCAAACATGTTTCCTTAATTTTAATGGTCAGACATCACATTGCCCTGTATTGCTAGCATTGTGGCTTAATAGGCACTCTACTCACAATATCTTCAGAGACTGAATTTAAAGGGATCTTTAGCTCTCAGTCCTGGTTTTGTATTTTTTTCTTGGAGCATTGTATTATTGATGACTGCTTTAATAGCGAGCTTAAGGACAGTTGGCTCATTATAATGTCATTTTTGAGAAGACTGGTTGCAGACAGTACTTGCAAAGCTAGGGAGAGGGCAGTATGTTTGTTGTGAATAACGATGAATGCTAAAGGAGTCTGCCACCAAAGGCTCAAATGATTTGAGAGTCCAGGTTTCTTGCGCATCTGACTTTCCAAGTACAAACAATGCTAGCAAAGAGAACTAAAAAAGTTGATTGCAGCATATTTTTGTTATAGCTTAAATAGAACATGCATAGTCATAGACCTAGTCGAGGTCCCCCTTGCTGGATGCTCACCAGGCTGCTGTTTGGATACACACATTGGATCCATGTACTTTTAAACTCCCTTCTGTCTGGCTCTGCACAGGTTCCAGTCATGGGTTTTTTCTTTGACCTCTAGGCTCACTCCCTGGGCCTAGACTGTCTCTCTGGTACCACTTCTCAGAGGGAAGACCCTGCAGTCAAGCTGACCTAGGCCCCAAGAACCTCCCAAGACTCCTCAATAACGTCCCAAGAGCTCCATCTGCATGGGTACTATAGTTTATAGTTTAACCCTTTGGGGACATGGGATAGTTGAAGCCAAAAAGACAGACTTTTTACAGAAGAATTTCTGTACCAATCACTCTTTATCTTAGACAGCACAAGAGATGTACAGATCCATGCAAAATAATGATAAACAGCTATACACAGTTCTCTCCATCAGAGTTCTCACTACCCTTCAGTGGGTTTTTTGGGTCTTGGTTGGTGTCTTCTGGGGTTCTCAGGTCTCCTCTGCTGGATCTAATTCTTCCAGTTAAGTTTTCTCTTCTTGTTCGGTTGTTGAGAGAAAGCTGCTCTCTGACCAGCCCTCAGCCTTTTATGACTTCCAGTTCTCACTGCTATGGATCCTCCTGATCAGCCTCAAGTCACCATCCCTCCTACCCTACAGTTGATCAAGGTTTTCCGTCAGGTGCTCTGCTGTTCGGTTACCATCCACCTGGAGTCCAGACTTGGGAAACTGGTTTTACCAAACATTGTTCTACTAAGGCAAGTCCTATTCCATTGTTGATGGTCTTTAATGACCATCTCCTTCAGAGGCAGACACCCAGGTACCAGTGCCCCTTTAACACAAGCAGTATAATGCAAGATTCCAGCAAAAGATAGCCATAAGACATATACATAGAGAGTTCAAGAAATCAAATTAGAATTCATACATAAATGGGTTCCACAAACCATCATAGGTATTCTTTTGCAGTCATATATCGTTGTCTATCCATAGCTCTACCTTTGTGGCCAATTTGCATCTCAGTCCCACCTATGCAGTCCCACTGAGTTCGATAGGATTACACATGAAAAATGCAGCCTTCCTGGCATCCACACATCATTTCTTTGAATATGGACCATTCGTATTATGCCCCTGAATATAGCAATTGTAATCATACATCATTCATGAGGAACACAGCACCTTATCTCCAGCTAGGAAAATAGGCAACTAACCTTTTAAGTTATCTCACTTATCTATGATAGGTATTAATGCAGACAATCATCATACGATCAAAACACTTTATAATGATTCATCTTAGACTTTTTGTAATGGAGATTTTAATAAAAGATTGTGCAATAAAAAGAAGAGAAAAGGTAAAGCTGGACTTCAGTAGATCTTACTCATTTATTTCAAAACTTTCATTTTGTACCTTCTTCTAGGGAAATTCTTTCTTAATAACAATTTCAGAGAGTAGTTCCTTTACAAGACTTTATACAGTAGTTAAACTGTGTCTGTAGTTAAAAAAGAGACTGTGTTAAAATGGCACCAGTTTCTTCCCCACACTTGTTTTCTGAGGCGTGTTTAGAATTATTTTTTGTTTTAGTGACAAAAATAAGTGTTTGTTACTTTTCATCCCTGCTAGCACTGCAGAGTTAGCACAGCTGAGAGAATAGAGTATGAGCTGGAGTCTCTTCTGGCTTGCACTTCAACACTGTGCTTGTTAATTTCATTCCAGTTTCAGAATCTGTATGTAAAATGTATGTTAGTTACGTTAGTAATGTGTGCCAGTGGCACTCTTCAAGATATCATCCTGTGTCACACCACTCGTTTTGGCTGTCTGTAAGGTTCTCTTCACCTTCAAGTAGTATCCCTGTGGCTGCTCCACTTCAGGTGTGCATATGCCTTCGATTGGAGATGTTTGTTAGTAGAGTCCATTCGGCCCGAACACGTGCCCTACAAATCCTCATGCCCCGCACCAAGGCTGTCTAAGGCTGTGCAGACAAACTGGCCCCAGTTCCTTCTCCACTGCCTTGCCCTAAAATGGACCTGTAGCCTGTCTGCTTCCAGCGTGCCTTGTCCTATTAGAATCTTTTCCTTAGTGTTAGTTTATCTTAATAAGTTGTTAGTTAGTTTAGTTTTTAGTGATAGGAATGGCTCCCCCCTGCTTCTCCCATTAGGGAGACTTGCCTTTCCTCGGGAGTGCATTCTTGGTTCTCCAGGCTTCAAACGTTGCCTCACTTGCCACGAGTCTATCCTGGTTATTGTTGACCACTTCAGGGGCCTCTGTTACCTAGGAGAGTTGCACATCCCACAGGAGTGTAACTTCTGTTTAGCCCTGAAATCTAGGTTCAGAGAGAACTGAGAGATCAAGTTGAGGCATCTGATGATTGAATGCTCCCTTCGCCCTGCATCAGAGTACGGCAATTGCTGGGCAGATCTATTGCTCCTTCGGTCCAGGCCCAACACTCCCCTAAGAAGGAGAAGGCTTCATAGTCCTTTAAAAGACCCAGGAAGAGAGTCTGTGACTACCTCGTAAGGAGTCTGTTCCAAAAAGACCTTGGTCTCCCGCTCAGTCAGTGATCTCAAAATCGTCAACTTCTAGATCCAATACTGTGGAGGCTGCAGGTTCCTCCAGGACCGCCAGGGCCAGAAGCTCCTCCAAGAGAAAACCAAGAAGTTCCTCCAAGAGCGAGCAAACAGCTCTGAGAGAGTCTCAGGATGGACCAAGCATGACAGGGACGGCAAGGAGGGACATTCCTCCAGACAAGTCCTATCAGATGCACCTCTACCACTGGTACCATATAAATTGAAACATCTATGTCTGGCATCCTCCTTGGAGTATTCTAACTCTCAGTACCATCTACTGCCAGACAAGTTATCACGTTGGTACCGACATGCCATTCAGTACTCAAAGGACTTAACTGTAGTGGAGGAACCATAGTGTACATTGATCATGGGCATCAAGGATCCCAGATACTGAGAGTAGTTCAGTCTCTGGACTCTCATTTATCACTGGTACCACCCAATTCACCACCATTATCAACTGGGGCTTCTCCACTGCTCTTTGAGGAGGAGGGTGAAGAGGACTTCCATTCAGCCTCTCCTAACCATCCTTTCTGTGTGGGTCACAGAGATAGAGAGGAATCCAGGACAAGACATCACAAGTGGTGAGAGCAACCCTGGGTGCCACCCCTCCCCTGTATGGACCCTCCCCTCGCCTCCTGTCATGGTCATATTGGGATTCCCTGGCTGCTTACCAACAGCAATGGTCAAGAGCTCCGAATCTAGCCCAGTAGGATAATGGGGGAGACAATCTCTACCACCTCAGACCATTCCCCAGCAGGGGAGACATTTGAGGAACAGGAAGCTAGAGCAGATGAGGAGACTACTTCTCAAACCACTACCTTCTCATCATCCCGATGAAGCAGGAATGCCTCTTCCACTGTCTATGGCTGATGACTTTAAGCAATTCCAAGACCACATCAAGTGCATGGCAGACTCCTTTAAGATACCACTCAAAGAGGTCAAGGAATTGCAACAAAAGTTATTGAATACCCTTCAATTGGCAACATTGATCAGAGTCACCCTTTCAATTAATGAGGTGATCTTGGATTCTGTGAGGGGGGATTGTCAAATCCTGAAACAATGACACCAACTTGCAGGAGTCAGGAGCAGGACGATGCCCTGTCACAATGGAGTGCAGTAGAATATCAGAGCTTTCAGTTATAAACTGCTTGAAGTAGTGTTCTTGTCCACTTGTAACGTTGCAGAGTCCTGTTCAGTGCAGGACACCTCTACTGAACAGGTAAACTCTATGCCCTCTGTGATAGACCCAGGCCAGTTGGGAACAGCAGAATAGTAGAAGGGGAATATACTGGCCGCTGGCTAAGCAGTTTTCTGTTCCCTGAGTGACCAGAGCAGGGGCTGCTTCAGGCTAATGAGAACACCTGACTCCAATTAACCTGCTAAGAGTCAGGTGAGGCCGTTAAGCACCTGACTCTAATTAGAGCCCCTCAGATGCTATGAAAGGGCTCACTCCAGTCAGGCCAGAGGTAGCCAGGGAACCAGAGGAGAGGAAGTGAGTGCGTGGAACTGCGACCAAGAGGTGTGCAACTTTGTCACAGCACAAACCATCGAGGACTCATACCTTGAGGAGAAGAATCTTTATGTTGGGGTGAAGCACCTGAGAGCGAGGATGAGGGAAACATGGAACAAGGAGACAATTGAAACAGGCAAGGATACCACACCTGTCTTGGCCGCATAGGCACTATCTGGACAACCTTTTCCTTGTCCTGCCTGATCTTGTTCATCACTTTTAGAATCAGAGGGCTGGGGGAAATGTGTAATACAGGCCCTTCATATCTCCAAAAGAGGGCTGAAGGCTGTGTGATCAGGCCAGGAGTGGATGTTCTGACAGCACAGCAGTGTAAAAGGCACCCCAGGCTAGAGAATTAAGGGGAGACAGCTGTTCAACAGTCCAGATTGTACCCTAGGGAATGTCACAGGTATCATTTGAGTTTAATGTGAACCAGATCATACAGTTACCTGCTTTATTTCCCCCAACACCAGTAACTCAGGATGGGAAGCTTCCTTCCATACATAAGATGACAGATAGGACCAAACTATTCTGGAAGTCTCCTAGATTATTTGTCTTCATTGCAGACAGATATAATGGGTCCGCTATTTCTGCCCAGAGACTATCAAAGTGGATTTCGAGGTGTGTTATTGCTTGCTGTGAGATTGCCAACACTCAGCCTCCTGCTAGGATTCTGGCTATCTCTATGAGGTCACAGTCAACTTCTGTGGCCTTACTTAAGTTGGTTTTAGTTGGTGTTGGTCCTGCTTTGAGCAGGGGATTGGCCTAGATGACCTCCTGAGGTCTCTTCCAACCCTAATATACTATGATTCTATGATTAAGGACACTGTAGTACCTGAAATCTGCAGGACTTCTGTGTGGTCTCCAATACATACTTTCTCCAAATACTATTTCTTGGTCTGTGCCCCTAAATCTGAGACGGCAATGAGCAGCTCTATCTTCTATACTAGACTCTACACCGAAGCAACCTCCTCCTGACAATACTGCTCAGAAGTCACCTGAAATTGAGTGCCCAGAGGGACACTGCTTGAAGAAGGAAAGGCTACTTACCTTGTGCAGTAGTTCTTGGAGATGTGGGTCACTATGAGTACTCAACTACCCACCCTCTTGCCCCTCTGCTTCAGAGTTTCCTTAGTTGGACTTAGTGGTAGAGAAGAAACTGAGGGCAGTTCACCCTCACAGTCGTGCATAGCCTCAGTGCAAGGCACAAGGATGTGTAAGGCACATTTGCAGGCTGAACGGACGCAGCTAATGAAAATCTCTGATTGAAGGTGCATGGGGCGCATGCACACCTGAAGTGGAGCATCCATAGGAACACACATCTTGAAGAACTACAGTTACTACACAGGGCGAGTAACCTTTCCATTTCACCTTTCTGCATACTCTACCCAATTAATAGTCTCCTCTGTTTATTTCAAAAAACTTCTAAAAACCCACCTATGGAGTCATGCTTAGGATACAGTCTGTAATGATTATATCACACCGTGTGTTTCTTTTCTTTGTCTTCTAATGTATCATATTGATTAATTTCATTAAAGACAGGCGCGATAGGTGAAATTGAAGTTGATGGGAGTTTTGGAGGAAGTCAGTGGGTCCAGGATTTCACCTGTATAAATATACAGATGTTACTAGTTTGTTCTTCAATCATAAGTTCGCTAGAATTGTTACTTTGGGGAAAATATACTGTTTTACATAGGAAGAAACTCCCTTTGAAGTCAATGGGGATTTGGCCTACATAGAGACTGTAAGATCTGATTTTGTTACTTGTTTCACATAAACAACATAAATAACAATATGCCTACTGTATCAGTGTGTATATTGCTACTGCAGAGCACATCCACAGCTTGTTTTTAAGAGAATTTTGTAGAAATTGGAGATTGTCTGAGTAAGCTGCAACTCGTCTGTGTGTGCGTGTGCATTTGTGTGTGTGATGTAGGGCCCAGTATTTGTTTATACTTTATTCTGACTCCCTCAGCAGAAATTACAAGGATTGCAATAAGAGATTCATAGTGCTTCCGCATGTTTTCCGTTATAGCTCTTTCAAAATTATGTGAACTGATTTTAGCGTATGTATATTTCTGTGTGGCAGTTTCACATTGGATCGAATCATATTAACTCCATATATCAAAAGCAGCAGTTTATCTTTTGTTTGTTTACATTTTAGCTAAAGGAAGGTATGTCATTAAATAATATATAGAAAGAATGGGAGAGCTCCCAACATGGGGAAGCACATCTGTTCCATCACAACCCATCGTGGCTCTCATGTGTTCCCTAGGCAATATCTGTTCTAAACTCATCTAATAAAAGTACCTAATTCCTCATGTTCACAATGCAGAAGTGAGTGTGTCTTAGAATTCTCTTCCTCTTTCCCTCTGCCACCTTGTCCTGCGCATCACAGATTGTTTATAGTGTGCCCTGCCCTGATAATCCAACTCAGGTGTGGATGTCACTCTAGTTTTTAAATGGTTGGTGCCATTCTTCTATAGTTTTCTATTTAAGCATTGACAGAAATTAACATAACTTGCCAAGTTGTTGCTTGATTTCCCCTGCCCATCCCACCCAAAATTAGTTAATTTATCTTACAGGATTGACCTTGAGTGGCCTTTAAAGCCATGTGAAACTGGAAACGAGACTTCCTCGTAGTACTACAGCCTCAGTCCTCTAGAGAAATTAAAAAACACTACTTGCATTCCGTGATATTAATGAGAATCCTCCATCCCCCGCAAGCATACGGTAACTGTGAAATAACAGTAAAGTTTCTCTGGCTTGTTATGAAGTATTTAAATGTCAATGCTATTTCTGAGACCATCAGGGCAGATTTAATGGTGACCAGGGTCAACAAATGCTAACTGGAACCTCCCTTTTAGGGCCTCGAGGGACTTTTAATCGAGTCTCAGTCACGAAGTTAATTTGCAGTGTGGGCCTTTATCCTTAAATCTGCTCCTGGCAATTATTTTATACTATCCCTGTTCATGTGCTGAGATTTCTTAACAAACTTTGGTCCCTTTAGTCAATAAAACAAACTGGTAAAATAAGGAAATCTTGGGTATTTTATTTTTAGGGATCTCTTATTTTTTTCCTTTTCCATTTGGCTTAAAGACTTAAGGAGGGTTGGATATCGTTCATCAAAACCTCAGAGCTGTGGCCAGGGGGATTGTTTGAGAGCAACTGCATGCGCTCCCAGCCCTGGTCCTGAGCAGTTTGGGAACCAACCCAACTTGCTGTCCTGTTTCCCCAAGAGTGCCCTAAACTCAGTAAGGTGAGAAGTGAGATGTTACTCCTGAGGGAATTCTGTGCAAAAAAATTAAATATTTCAATATTTTAAAATTCTGCAAAATTCTCCATATTTTATTTATCAAAATAACACGATATAATCATACCATTTTAAATGATTTGCTGACAACTATTTTGAAATGAATTACCAAAATAATTGAAAATGATGTGATTATATTTTTATTGTGTTTGTTATTTTGATAATTAAAATATACAGAACTTTGCAGAATTTTAATTTTTTGGTGGAGAATTCCCTTCAGAGTACCAGGGTTCTGTGTGGCACCATCTGGGTGCAGGCAGCTTGGTGCGGGGCCTCGGTCCAGGGGGGAATCTGGATGCACAGTGGTTTGGTGAGGGATCTGAGGTGCAGGGGGAACGAGACTCTGCAGGGGAGTCCAGGTGAAGGTGGTTTGGGCTCAGCAGAGAGGGCTGTGGGAGTGGGGGTCAGGGTGCAGCTGGTTGGAGCTCAGTGGGTAGGGGTCCAGATGTGGGGGGCTCCTAATGCAGAGGGTGAGGCTCAGCTAGGTGAGGTTTGGGGGACTCAGTGGGCACTTCTGGGTGCAGGGGACTCCTGATGTGAAGGGGGCTCAGTGGGGGGGAATTCTGGGTGGGTGGGGGAGGGGTCATTGTACAAAGAGCTGTTCCACCTGTCTGGCCAATCCCTGTGCATTCAGACCTCTCCACACCCAACAGCCCCCCTCACTGAGCCGAACTCTTCCCCCCTCAAGTCTCTCACCCCCCCCACCCCCCCGCAGTGCAGAGCTTCCTGCAGCCAGGGGAAGTTTCTGGGGCTTGATCTGACCCAACCCCAGATGGAAGGGGGAGGGAGTTCTCCATCTCCCACCCCCCCAGCTAGGACTAATGTCCCTGGGCAGCCAGGGCCTCCCCAGACCCCCCTCCCACCAGTGATTTGCCTCTCCTCCCTACAGCTTCCTAAACAGATGTGCCCGAACTGTCCAGCAGCTGGGTAGGGGGTGAGTGAGTACTGGTGCAGCTTCTCTTTGTTTCTCCATTTTCTGAAAGGAAGCAAAGGGAATCTGCAGGGGTGGGGCACATTTTTCTGCTGCATTGCAATTGCATGGAATTTCTCGTGAGTAAATGTGTAACATGTAGCTACAGGATTATTTTATGGTCTCTTCTCTTATATCCCTTAACATCTTGCACCCCATATTTTATTTCTTGCCAGAAATCCCTTTCTGTGTGGTGTCTAATTTAGATTATAAAGTACTTTTCAGCTTGGAGAAGAGGAGACTAAAGGGGGATATGATAGAGGTATATAAAATCATGAGTGGTGTGGAGAAAGTAAATAAGGAAAAGTTATTTACTTGTTCCCATAATATAAGAACTAGGGGGTCACCAAATGAAATTAATGGACAGCAGGTTTAAAACAAATAAAAGGACGTTCTTCTTCATGCAGCGCACAGTCAACTTGTGGAACTCCTTACCTGAGGAGGTTGTGAAAGCTAGGACTAAAACAGGTTTAAAAGAGAACTGGATAAATTCATGGAGATTAAGTCCATAGATGGCTATTAGCCAGGATGGGTAAGGAATGGTGTCCCTAGCCTCTGTTTGTCAGAGGGTGGAAATGGATGGCAGGAGAGAGATCACTTGATCATTGCCTGTTGGGTTCACTCCCTCTGGGGCACCTGGCACTGGCCACTGTCAGTAGACAGAATCCTGGGCTAGATGGACCTTTGGTCTGACCCAGTATGGCCATTCTTACATTCTTATGTCCTTGGGACATGGGAGTGAGTTTTTATTTGTCTGTAAAATCATCATGCACAGCAATGGCACCAAACAAATAAAACAAACAACTCTGATTGCCTTCTGGCAGCATGTTGAATTCTGGTAGGTTGCCCTGCCAGCCCCTCTGACTTCTGAAATATTTTAATGTCCTGCACTTTTCACCCAGTCCTAGCATCAGACTTTTCATGCACATTTAGTGCTGACGCTAATGCAGATGCCTCCAACTCATTGGGTTTCATGGGGCAAAACATGGCATGTGCGGCTTTCATTCATATGGTGAAAAGTAAATTTTTGTAAAAACATAACTGAAAATAATCAAATATCAGTATTTAAGGGATAATCTACATTATTTTATTTTCTGTGAGGCCTACAAGGCACTTAATATGAAGGCGCTGAGGGGCAGTCAAATAGATTTGATATGTTGGTTTATTTAAAGAATGTAAATAATGCATACAAAAACTGTACATAGTTAGATTAGATTCCTCTTCATCTCTTTTTATGTTGCTTGCATTCTTAAATCTAAGATCTTTGGGGCAGAGATTGTCTTCCAGTGCATATGGACAGCAGCTAATCTCATTGTGTGTGTTACCAGAATACAAATTATAGTTTTCTGTCCATCAGTGACCACCAAATTTCAGCTTGCTTGCTGCTGCTAAAGTAGTTTGTTTATCTTTAACAAACCTGGCTTCTGCAATTAAACACAATTAAATCTCTGACAAAGAGCCTGAGGGCTGAAACAGAGTTTAAATGCAATATGTTACTGAAATTAACGCACACATCTAGGAAAAGTGATTCACTGCTGTTCTGATGTGCACAGCAACACAAATGCTTAATTGCCAAGACAAACCGCGGTGCAAGGATATTCCAGGATATAAGCAGGATTTTGATGTCCCTGACATAATAGCCATGAGTATAACACACCCACTACGAGTTCACTGTTCATTGGGATGACAAATGTGAATTACAACTGCTTTCTTTTTGCAGAGTTTTATCAGAGTATAATCACTTGCCCAACTTAATTGAAAAATCACTTACATTTATAGCTGAATTTAAACATGTTTTTTTATTTAAATGACAGCTTTTGAAGTAGAACCATATTTTTACGGAAAGTGGTCGGTTTTTATCTGTGTTTCTGTAAAGACATTTCAAAAACTCTCATCAAATTTCCGGCGGTAAGTAATATCCCATTCAGCGCAAGGTGAAATGTTTTACATCAAATCTCCTGCTGTGTAATGGCCAATCAAAGAGTATTTATAGTGGCTGAATGGATTTTTTGGCTCGGCATTCAAAATTAAACATTTTCATACATTAACATTTAATGTTTTTTACCGCTCTTCAGGTTGATTTTATGTAACCCTAGGTACTCACAACTACTTGGTACTTTGAAGCTGCTTGTTCATGCTGAGGATCCTGCAGACAGTAGTTTCATATTTATTGTACTTGTTTACACTGATTGAAATGTAGATTTGATAGCAGGCTTATCTCTGCCTTTTGATAAACATTATATGAGTCTTGCTAGATGTCCATCAGCACAACGCATTGAATCTCCCAGTACTGGTATGACAACTTTACTCTATGACCTGATGAGGAGAAGCAAATTTTGCTAAGGAACAATACAATTTAACATAGAATGTTAAATTTTGAAAGATGATAGCTTGTTTCTCTTATTGTAGGTGTCCAACAAGAAGAGTCCGTGCCAGCTACCACCTTTGGAACTGGATGGTTCTTATTTAAGTATAGTTAGACCACAAACAAGAACAATATACAAGAACAATAAAGCATCACAGTCTGGAAGTCCAGCCCTGTTTTCAGTACCTCCGCACTGTAGAAATAATCATGCTCATGAGACCACAGCCCACTACAACCAACAGGAGGTTCTGAATGAATGTCCGGTGGAAAATGGCTTGCACAGAAAATGTAACAATATGATGCTGTCGGCAAAGGAAAGGGGCCCATACCACACACAAATGGCTCCTGATGTGGGCCAGAGAATCAGTGAATTTCAGAACACTTGTCCTCACCAAATGAGTCATTGGGCTTGTATGCAGCCAGGAAGCTTGGAGAACATTCAGGATAGCCAAAAGGCCAGCCATGTACCCAGACGACTTTCTGGGCCACTTCATGAAACCTGTGATTACTCTAGGCTTTCTCGAGTTTCTGGGATGAATGACATTGTGGACTCTGGATCAAAAGAAACAGAGCGAAGTAAAAGGCTGTCTGAGGAAAGAAGACAGCAGCTTCTGCTGCAGAAAATGGAGCTGGAAGTTGAAAAGGAACGTCTCCAGCATCTGCTTGCTAAACAGGAAGCAAAACTACTTCTGAAGCAGCAACAGCTACACCAATCCAGGCTGGATTACAATAGGTGAGTTTGTGAGGTTTACAGATAGAGGATAATTGTTAGTGTAGAAGGAATTTCTGTGGTACCAAACACTTACATGGAGCATTGAGAAGCACAGAGTAAGACCTCCTCTGTGCCCTGAAAAACTTGGAATTTAAACTAGACAATGCTATAACCACGAGACTAGACATGGGACAACAGTTAGGTAAAGAAGAGTGTGGTCTAGAATAAGATAGGAAAATTGATGGAAGAAATTATCCTTGAGAATAATCCTTGACGAGGGATTTGAAAGAGGAGAGTGTGCGTTAGTAGACTAGAACAAGGAGTTCAAGGTGTAGGAACAGCATCCTAGGAGGTGCCAAAACCACGAGCGGAAGAAAGACAGAATGAGCAGTAAGGTTAAAGTGCTAGGTAAGAAAGGAAGCAGGAAGAGTAGAGGGGAATGAAAGCTGTGTGTATAGACTCGAGTGCTGATGCTTTACTCAGCTGTACAGACATAAGGGAAGATGTGGTTTTTCACTCAAGGAACTATGATGTAAATCAGATTCAGACAATACACACACACAATCCCAACTGAGAGTCCAGTCTTGAACTCTGGGTGCTGTTTGATGGAAGGTTACCTGAAAAAAAGTGGGTTTAAAGAGAGATTTAAACAGGGAGGTTGTTATATGGGAGGTAAAGAAGAGAGGCCCTAGAGAGTGAGGGGCCCCATGGAAAAAGGCACGAAAATAAGTGGAAAGAAGATACAAGAGAGATTGTTGAGATGAAGCATGGGAGGTGCTTAAGCAGTAGAAGGGTTAGTGGGGAAGAGGAAATAAGAATGGCTATGTAGGCGGGTCAGAATTGTGCAGCATCATGAGCTGAAAATGAGATGCTTTCACTTGATGTAGAAGGTGAGAGCTTGCCCTGAAAGATATTTGTGTAAGGGTTTGACAGAGTAGTGGGAAGGGAAGACAGATTTAGCAGCAACATTTTATGTAGACTGGCAGCGGGGAGAGGATAGAGATGTATTGAAACCACAGAAGAGAAAGTTGCCCTAGAAAGAGGAGATATAACTCAGCTGAATACAAGGATTTTAGTGGAAGGGAGAGGGAGGAATGGATGGAGTTTAGCAGTCTTGTAAAGGAAACAGCAAAAGGATTTGATGAGAGCTTTGATGTAGATATTATTTTAAAAGTGTCACTGACAAGGGGATCCCACAAGATTATGAATTACATGATCTGCATCCCACACCTGTATTTTCTCCTTTCCCTCCAACACCATAACTGCTTTTCAAATTTTAAAAGGGAGTATTATAGCTGAAGGAGTTTTTTGCCTGTATAAACTGTACTCTGCTAAGTAACTTTCTCTGCTGCTTTTGTATGTAATATGGAATCCAAAATTTTAATTGTATGTAGTTAGTTTTCACATGCCTATTTGATCTGAGGCAGTCACAATTGTCCGTGCGTTGATGTGACAAAGCACTCCACTCACCACTAGGATGGCACCTCCTCCTGGTCACTCTGGGGAGTAGCTCACGAGGTTGATGCCTCTAACCATGTTTGTGCACCGTCTCTGCACCTCTTTATCTTGGTTTGTGGCCCCCCTCTTACTCCATGAGCTGCCTCTTTGTGACTTAGCCCTCAAGCCAGGTCACTGAACAATTTTCCCCTTCCAGAATCGGAAAGTCTTTCCTCTCAAGCAGTCCTAGGCAGTCTTTCTCGTAGTGCCACTCCCTTAATGGTTGGCAAGGGAACCCAGATCTACCCTCTGCTCCGGGTTCTGGCTCAGGGACCCTCTAGACAGCAGTCAAGACCTATTCACTTCTAGACCTTGGTGTCTTTCCCTGAGCCCTGTCCTACCTTCCTGGCTTAGAATCACATAAAATCATAGACTATCAGGGTTGGAAGGGACCTCAGGAGGTAACTAGTCCAACCCCCTGCTCAAAGCAGGACCAGTCCCCAACTAAATTCCCCCCCTCTCTGGGTTTGCCAGCCCTTCTCTCAGGGAGTGACTGCAGACTCTCCTGTCAGCACCCTCTATTTCCAATTTCCTATCTTTATAGTCCCAGCCCAGATCATTCCTCCTCAGTTGGGCTCCCTCACTCAGCCTTGGGTTTACTTGGCCACCTGATTCCCTTCAGCTGTGGCCTGTTGGGTTAATTAGCTCCCTTCCCCATCTGCATTAGCCCTTTCTAGGCAAGTGTGGGGTAAACATCTCATCACAGTTGGAAATGACTGAGTTTACAAAGGATTATAACTTCAGGTGAGAAGTAAGTTGGAACAGATGTATTCTTAAGAACATAAGAAAAGCCATACAGGGTCAAACTAATGGTCCATCTAGCGAGGTATCCTGTCTTCCAGCGGTGGCCAATGCCAGATGCTTCAGAGGGAATGAGCAGAATAGGGAATCATCAAGTGATCCGTGCCTTGTCACCCATTCCCATTGTCTGGCAAACAGAGGATAGGGACACTTCAAATCACAGTTTTGCATCCCTGCCCATCCTGGCTAATAGCCATTGGCTATCCTCCATGAACTTATCTAGTTCTTTTGTGAACCCTGTTATAGTCTTGGCAAATCCTCTTGCAAAGGGTTCCATATGTTGACTGTGTGTTGTGTGAAGAAATACTTCCTTTTGTTTATTTTAAACCTGCTGCCTACTAATTTTATTTGGTGACCCCTAGTTCTTGTGTTATTAGAAGTAAATAGTGCTTCCTTATTTACTTATAGACTCATAGACTCACTTCCTCTACACTAGTCATGATTTTATAGTCCTCTATCATATCTCCCCTTTGTCATCTCTTTTCCAAGCTGAGAAGTCCCAGTCTTGTTAATCTTCCCTCATACGGAAGCTGTTCCATACCCCATTCATTTGTATTGCCCTTTTCTGTACCTCTTCCAGTTCCAATCTATCTTTTTTTGAAATGGGGTGACCAGATCTGCACACAGTATTCAAGATGTGGGCATTACCGTGGATTTATATAGAGGCAATATGATATTTTCTGTCTTATTATCTACCCCTTTCCTAATGATTCCCAACATTCTGTTAACTTTTTTGACTGCAGCTGCACTCTGAGTGGATGTTTTCAGAGAACTCTCTACAATGTCTCCGAGATCTCTTTCTTGAGTGCTAACAGCTAATGTAGACCCCATCATTTTATATGTATGGTTGGGATTATATTTTCCAGTGTGCATTATTCTGCATTTCTCAACATTGAATTTCATCTACCATTTTGTTGCCCAGACACCCAGTTTTGTTAGACCCCTTTGTAACTCTTCACAGTCTGCTTTGGACTTAACTATCTTGAGTAGTTTTGTATCATCTGCAAATTTTGCTACCTCACTGTTTACCCCTTTTTCCAGATCATTTATGAATATGTTGAACAGGACTGGTCCCAGTACAGACCCCTGGGAGACACCATTATTTATCTCTCTCCATTCTGAAAACTGACCATTTAATCTTCAGATATCCTATTTCTATGCATATGTCCCACTAATAAAAAGTATGTAGAATATAAAGGAGACACAGGAAGACTTTCTTTTAAAATGAATATTTTCAGAGTCTTCTGAGAGGCATTGGCTGCCCAACAAAAGGACTCTTAAATATCTCTGTAATGATATCATTCTTGTTGTTGTAATTGCACCTATTTTAACCAGTTTCTCCTGAGAAGATTTCAAGTTCTGCAAAGCTGTAGTTGCTAGAAAAAATTACAGAGGAAGGTCCATAAGTGAATAGTCTGAGTCTTGAATATATCTTCCATTACCTCTTCCCAGAGGTGCAGATGCTTGTACATTTGCCATCTCATCTTCAAATAAGGCACCTACACTGTAGCAATCTGAATGTTAGAGGTTTTCTTGCAATCTCTTTAGAGTTAAATACAATTGAACTATTTACATCAAATATCTTCACATGCCTAATATTTACAGGTGTCCTGCTCAAATGTCCTCTTTCTGTTTTAGCTTTAGCTTTATGATTCTCCTCTTTGGTCTACTTGCTAACCACAGAATTGCTTCTGAGGTCTACAGATGACAAAGGACCACTGCAGCGATGGAGCACCCGCCGAAATGCCGCCAAATTTCGGCGGCTTTTCGGCAGTGACGCCTCTCGATGATGCCGCTTGCCATCGATAAGCGACATCATCGAGAGGCGTCCCTGCTGAAATTCGGGAGCGATGCCTCTTGATGACGTCACTTGTCGACGGCAAGCGGCGTCATCGAGAGACGTCTCCCCGCCGAAATGCCGCTGAAATTTGGCGGCATTTCGGCGGGTGCTCTCTCAGGGGCCAGGACACAGGCGCATTAAGATGCCCTCGCGGGCACCATGGCACCCGCTGGCACTGCGTTGGGGACCACTGATATACACCTTGCTAAATTATCAGGAAGACTCACCAAGGAAGGAACTTAACCTATTCACTCATCTTTTGCCATCACGAGGATAGTAAAAGACAGACAAACAAAACTAGCTAATGCTAATTTATTTGGCTGTCCCTGTCTCTCAATGGGAAGAATTGTGCGGTGCTGGGATTAGCCCATTCTGAGGTTCTAGAGGTGTCATAATTTAAATGAGAAGGAAAAAAGGTCCTGACCTGTTGCACTAGTTAGTGGCTCTTAAAATGCCCATATAGCTTTTTGCAAGGGCAGGAGTTAGCCCTTTTTTCATGGCCAAATTCTAACATAATTGCTTTCTGTCTCCCTAAATTCCCTCCTGTGGTTTCAAATAGACTCAGTATTCTTCAATCCCATGTGCTCTGCTTGTATAATGGCTGTCACTTTTCACACCAGAGGTGACTGCATTTCATTGGTGGAGGAAATGACTCTGTAGCAAGCAGAGCACTCACCAGCACGGTGCCTCCTGCTGGTCCATCCGGGAATTAGCTCATCCAGCCCCAGAGCACCCTCTATGGGCCAGTGTCTCACCCTCTGGCCCCGTGTCCCTCCATGACCCCGGTGCCTCTTATCTTGGGGTGCTGCCCCACGGCAGTGTCCCCACACTCTGGGTTTCTCCTCCCAGGGGAACCCCAACCCCCTATACCCACCTTGCCTCAGTGGCTACTGCCAGTCATCATGTAACTTCTTCTCTCAGGGGCAACTTCAGTATGTAATGGCCACTCATCACTGGCAAGGGGGTTGGAACTGCTGCTTTTTCTTGCTCTGGCTGCCTTCCTGCAGCCCTAGTACCTCCTCAGGCCTTTGCCACAAGGCCTTAGCCTGGGAGGTTGCCAGGTCAGAGCTCCCCAGCTCAGCCTGCCCTTTCCCAGTATGCTCTGTCCAAGGTACCCCTGTCTCTAGTTTGGAGCAAGACTAACTTCCTTTTCCCAAGGAGCCCTTCTTATACTGGCCCAGTCGGGCCCTGATTGGCTGTCTCAAGCCCTCTTGTGATTGGCTCCCTGGGACAGCCCTTTCCCAGAGCTGCTTTTCTAACCCCTTCCAAACCAGAGCAGGGTGACTGCCCTGCTACAGATTCCTCTGGTATGTTTAATTACACTTCAGGGCAGCCCAAAATTACACTGGCTTGAAGTGAGAATGGGCCATCTTCAGTCCTGGCTCAGTGACAGGTTTAAGGTCCTTTCTGTTACTATCCATGACAGCCAGAAATTGGATCTTTATAATAATAGAAGGGGAAACTTACCTGTATGCTATTTCCTATCTTGATTTGAACAGAGGAGAGTATTCTCGGATAAAGAAGGAACATCATGTGTTGAGACCTGCAGTTGCCTCGGACTGCATCACCATATTAAAGATGGAGAACAGCTGCAATCTCCTGTATTTTATGCAGCTTTCATGCCATCCTTGAGCTCTTGCCAGGTGCTAGGGCATTTCTTAGTGTGGCGATGCATGAAGTTTTTCTCATATTTCCAAGAGAGCAAGTGCTTTGAAATTAGTAGAATTAAAGAATTTTTGTCAACCGCAGCCCTCGGAAACAAAGGCAGCAGGTGGAAGCTGTTTTCCCCAGAACTAAGGGACGTGAGAGAAAATGGAGAGGTTTTGTGAAAGCTTCTCTGTATAATGTGCTCTGATCAGATCAGAGTTTTGTGTGTGTTGGGGGTGGAGGTGGCTGCAGGTACAATAGCTTCCCCAGGATGTAAAGCTAACTATCTCCACATTTCCAGATTTAAGGGCCAAGTTTTTGATTCAGAAATGGTCACTGATGAAGCACCAGGCGGGCCAGGAGGACCAACCCTTGTGATGAATGGCACTGGCATGGGGTTAAGGTAATCTCTCTCATTTTCTTTTAACCATTAGCAAGTACTTCTAAGTGTTGGTGTATTTTCTTCCTTCTCAGAAAGATGTTATTGGCTGCCACATGCATATTTTTGGTTTGTACTTCTGTTTGATTTGGGTTAAATGCTGCTAACTAGGAAAGACCTCATGAAATAGTCTAGACTGGTCTCTAGCAAACTTATTCATAACAAAAAGAGAGGATGGTCTTGTGGTTAAAGCACTTGACAGAGACTCGGGAGAGCTGGCTTCAGTTCTCTGCTCTGTTACTGACTTTGTGTGTGACCTTGCCTCATGCTGCAGGGCTATAAAATTGTAGACTGGAGCCCAGACTCTGGAACCCTCCTCCATCAAGGGGTCCCAGAGCCTGTATGTCTACACTGCAATTTTATAGCCCCGCAGCCCAAGCCAGCTGACACAGGCCATCCAGGAGTGTTTAATGCAGTGTAGATATACGCCGAGTCTCTCTGTGCCTTTGATCCTCATCTTTATAATAGCAATAATGCTATCCTGTGTTGTCTTGTCTTCTTAAATTGTAAGCTGTTCAGACCAAGGACTGGCTTGCTAGGTGTTTGTACAGTGCCTAGCACAATGGGACCTTTATCTCAATTGGGGCCTCTAAACGCTACTGGAATTCGTACAATTAATAATTGTAGATAGCTGTGGCATTTCCCAGTGACTGGAGGAAATCTGCAATGGCACACGTGGTCCGTCTCCTTCTTAATGGCACTTCTGGATCACCTGGCCTTTCCTCACTCCCATTCGGAGCAGGCAAATCTCTTTTGCTTCTAAAACCCTTCCCAGATACAATTCCCCTCTCTGGTCTCTGACCTGACTGTCAGTGCAGTGTCCTGCCAGAGGTTAGTCAGTTTGGCATTTTATATATTCTGGCCCTGAGGCGTTGGTCAAAGGCTGTGTGTAAGATCTCTTCTCAGCAAAGCAGGAAGGAGAGAATAAAAAAGTACACAGGCCTCTCAATGCAAAAGAAAACCTTTCTCACTGTTTAGGGTGCTAAAGCAAACTGCTGGACGAGAACTCTAGGTGTCAGAAGTGTCTTCCTAGCGGTCAGTCCTCTCCTCCTACCTCCACACATTGACTAGACGTCGAATAATAAGGGTAGACACAGGCTCAGCAGTGTGTTGGCTCATCCCAAGCCAACCCTGCAGTCTCTGACCCAATGAATCCTCTTCTCATCCCAGCAAATCATGAACAGCAAGCAGCAGAACCCAAGTAAATGTGTGCACCCAGGAAGGCAGCACCTGCTGCTGGCCCAGAAATTGTAGGCGTACCTTCTGCAGTTCTAATTTCCACCCACACACACACCCCGGCAGGACTTTCTAGTGAGAAATTTGCTTACCAACCTTGGCTTAGGAGTGTTTTGTTTTGCTATCTGGTGACTGCTATTAATTTCCTTCTGTATTTTCTTTTCTTCACTCTTGGTTGGGGATGAGATGGTAGGGAAATAATTGGGCCTACACATTTACCCTAAGTGTGAACTCCACAGTGAGAAGTGAGTGAAAAGTTGCAATGAACTATAATAAATATTGATGAGGAAAGGTGAAAAAAAAGAGGCTGAATTAGTCCAAACAAAAAAGCCCACTGATATAATTCAAGGACTGTGTAAACAAGGACAGTGTAAGACTGGAAATCAATGAACCAAAATTGATGTGTTGGAAATTGAGCATAAATGGTGGACAGAGTAATGTGGGGATGGACTATTTCACCCTCACTCTTTTGGGGTCCTTCTCAGAAGAAGACTTTGTGGGGAGAACTGGCTCCTGCAATGTTGGCTGACTGAAAGAACAGGAAGGAGTAAACTTCACCATCATGGCTGCCACTCCCACCATCTCTTAGGATCCTGGACCTTCTCCATCCTAATGAGTGCTGAACACCACTTGGGATGTGAAACTATCACTCATATTCCTGCCCAGTGTGTCCGTTTCCTTCCCCACTTTACTACTACTTTTTCCTCTCCCTCTCTTTTTGTTTTAATAAGAGTCTGGCCAAGACTGTATATTGTGCAACACTGCTGTATCTCTGTGACCAGAAACAGGCCGCTATAAAGAATGCCCTAAACAGCCCAGTGCTGGTTTGCCAGGTCTTGGAGTAGTTAATAAGACCATGTGCTATGCTTGTGTTTTTCCAGCAGTGAGGTTGCAAGTGACATTCAACACCAGGGACAGCTGCCGTATTTTCTATCTTTGCTGTTCTTTTCTTTCCCTTTTGTTTGTCTTGTTCTGCCTTCTCGGAAATAGGATTGGACTTGAATAGCAGCAGCAGCAACAATAGCTCCAGTGTATCCAACTAACTACTTCATTTACCCACAGGACAGTTATTCCCATAGAATCACAGAATATTAAGGTTGGAAGGGACCTCAGGAGGTATCTAGCCCAATCCCCTGCTCAAAGCAGGACCAATTCCCAACTAAATCATCCCAGCCAGGGCTTTGTCAGGCCTGACCTTAAAAATCTCTAAGGAAGGAGATTCCACCCATCTTTAATACCCTCTAAGAGACCATCAGGTAAGGGTTTTTTTCCTTCTAAAGACCCTCTCCTGCTAAATGGAATGAGGATGTTGTTAAAATGAAAGCCTTGCTTAATACCTTGCAGTTCAAATGCTTTAACTGTTATTCCTTCTTTCTGAATCTTTAATAAAAAGTTATGAAGCATGTTCAATAGTGTGTTTGCCATGGTACTAAGCAACCTGAGGTCTGTTTGTACACCAAACCCTGAACCTTGTTTACAACTGTTTAATGTTGGACAGCAACAGGGTCATGTCGATACCTTCAACTCTTTTGACTCATGTATTCCATCTAAGTTAATACAACAGTGGGGTGAGATATCTTCCTCATGGACTCTGTAGTTTGTTCTTTCTCCTATGAGTTACTGATTATCCAATCACTTTTGTATTAACAGGCAGTGGAATCTATTTTAAACATAGGTTACCACCGCAGATGAGGAGAGTCTTAAAAGTAATCCTCGTTTATTTTTTTCCCTTTTTTACAAAACCATGTAATTCCATGATCACTCTAGCAAAGGAGATTGAGAAAATAGATCTTGTTAAATATATTCTAGCATTGCACTTGGTTGAGGAGAAATGTAAGCTAGAACATCTGCAGGTCTTTTTGCAATAGGTTGCTAAAACTTGCAAAAGTCTGCTTAATATTGGAGGGGGAAATGAAGAAAAACTGCATTGTTTACAAAATGAGTTCTAGATTTCATAATTTTTTCCCTCTCTCTCTCTCTCATATATTCTCTTGATTAAACGCACAGTAATTTTTCAAAGTTAATATGCATTTCTGCAGTCTCAAGTCACAGTGCCAGCTGGTTCCAAAGTTTGGCAGCAAGGCATCTGAAAGTTTGTTTCCTGTACTCAGTCGTCAGTTTTGCAAAGGTTACCAGATGAATGCCTCCTAAATAATCTATTCTAATGTAAGGCTGGAAGAGGTTATGAAGACAAGTCCATTTGTCTCTTTTATGCATTTGAATATAGAAGTGATTTTTTTTTTTCAATCTCAGAAAAGGGTGCTGCGTGAGTGTGGCTGGAATGGGAGGTGGGAACTGTTCTCTTCTGAGCAATCTGGCAGTTGTATTGAAATGCCAAAGGCTTTTTGCTGTAAAAAATATTATTAAGAATCATGATGGAAAACCAACCCTGTTTATCTTCCAGTTTGGATGAGCTTCTCAAGGGAACCTCCCCGAAACATAATTTTAATTTTCAAATAAGCAAAGCTCAGTTTAAAATTCTCTTGGTATTTTTAAAAAAAATTGCCAAAAGTATTTAAAATATTAAACTTGCTCGAGTGAGACATTGGAATTTACAAGTAAAATAAATAATACAATCAAGAACTGAAAAACATAGATTTTTATAATTAACAGCTCATTCTGAGTTAATTATCTACAATTACCAAAATCTAATTGCAATTTATTCTCTATTATCTGTGGAGAGAATCGTAGGCAAGGGAATCTGCATCATTGGCATTCATAGGATGGGTACAAATAATGGACGAGCCCTTAATGGAAAAACAAAAGCAAATAGGAGCACGCAGCTGTGCCAAGCTAGCGAAAGGTAATTGTAGTCAGAAATGAGGTATGTACTTTAAAGGCATCTTGTCATCTCCTGTAGGGCATAATTTTTTACCTACTTGAAGAAAAGATTTCAAGAGCAAATATAGAGCAGTTTGATTTCTGTCTGAGCTATTCATGGCAATCTGCCGTTTGTGGAAGGGGAAACTTTGACTCTGGGGAACACTTTAAATATACTGAACTTTTGAATGGATATGTGTGTTTCATTTCCTCTACCATAAGTACCCTTTACATTTAACTAATTATCAAAGCCTTTCAACAAATGTTGCCCATCTCTGCCTACTTGGATCTTCCTAATGCGAATTTGTAATGCTGAATTTGTCACTTCACTGTCAGGTGTAAACAGAAGGAGGGGCTCATTTGGGAAGAATGCTCTTTTCCTGATACACGGAGTGGCCATCTCAGGGCAGCTGAAGAATCTGCAGTTGCAGGATGTCCAGTTCTCAGGCACAGCCATGGGAGCAGGCCACAGGGCTTTATTGGGGATAGTTTTCACTAGCTTGGTGTGCACATGGGTGTGTCCAGGACAGATCTTCAGCAAAAGATGTATAACTTCTAAAATTAGAGGCAAATTTGGTTTGTAGAATTTCTTTTCAGGTCTGCCCCGGGTTGTAAGATGCTTTAAAATATTCAGAAATAAAAGCAAACCTACTGAATTTGATTAGCTTAAAACAGCTTTTTAAAACACATTTCCCATCTCTCAGGTGCCTTTGCCTGGTACATGCTCAAGTATCCACTCCCTGCTCATTCAGGAGGATCTGTTCATATGGCACTCCTGATAACTGCCTCAGGGAGAGTAGAATTTTAAAACAATCCACCACTTTCCCCTTTGTTTGATCTGAATGTGAATATAGTACACCATGGAAACGAGGGCTGTCTAATAGCTCTTGACTAGAGCCAGATATAGTTCAATGAGATGCCATGCAAGTACTCCTCCTTTTAACTCTTCTGTGTGCTTAAATGCTAACCTATAGCATTCCTTGGTGTTGTATTGCTTTGTCCCTTCAGCATCTCAGTCAATGCACCTTGTTCCTTTCTTCCCTATAGCACCCTCTGCTAATCCTTTTCTGGGACCTCACGCACCCTCACCTGAACATGTTTCATATAGGAACATTTGAGACTATTAGTATCAAAGATGTTTGTTATATAAAGGCATCCTTTGAATGGACAGTGCCTGTTACAGGATTTTTTCCCTCCAGTACTAGAGATTTTCCAGATGTAATTTGCAACCACTTATCTCATCAAACACTGTCCTCATTTGTGTGTGTGGATCTATCTCACCCTTGTGTGTTTTTCCCTCTTATATTTTTAGTTAGCTGGAAATATCAAACACAGAATTTAATAGCACTTTCCCTCTATTGAAATGTTCGTTGTTATGGTGATAGTTCCAGGAGGGAACACTATCAAGGGTCTTTTAGAAGATTTTATGTTTACAGTATAACTTTTTTATTATTTTATGAGAGACGCGTGACAGTTATCTTTGCTCCTTGTTAAATACATATTATTGACGCTATTTTTTTAGGATTGTTTGAATTGTTATGTATCTTGTGCTAGCTATAACAATGTGTCCAAATATTCAAGACAATTATATATATATGCAAAAGAATGGCTTGCAGCCTTCCTGCTGTTCCAGACATGTGATTTATTTCACACACTCTTTGAAAAAAAAATCAAACCTCACAATTATGCAAATACACTTCTGTCCTAACCTGGAGCACCCCAGCTTTTCCAGTCCTCGAGAACTCCATCAGTATAGTTTTGCCATTGCATCTCAGTAGCAAACGACAGCACCCCTGTTATTTCACACCTGTGGCCATCTATCAATTCTCCTCAATCACGACATGCATCACCTCCTACTATTCCAGTCTGGAGTCTCTATATAAGAAACTGCCAATCGTGCCAGAATGTGCAGTGTTTGACTAAGACCACCAAATTCCTATTCATTTATAGTTATTCCCTGGTCTCTGGAGGTGCATTTAATAACCCGATGTGCCACTTAGATGACTTATGCATTTACTGGATGCAGCTGGCTAGGATTTTTTTTCTGCTCCTCAATATTTTTGAAACTGGCAGATTGACAGAATTAAAACAGACAGAAATCAACTGTGCTTGCATACTGCTTATAGAATCTTTTTTACTTTGGGTAGCTGGAAGCTGCTTGCCCAGTTGTTTGTGTCCATTTTAACACCCAGGCTTTCTCTCTCTCTGGCAGATTATTTGACACTGAAGTTGGTAGTATAATGAGATGGGAAACTCAGAGAGAACTTATTTGGTCAATAAAAATGTAATTGACATATCTGCAAGAAGTGCAAATGCTGAATTAGCTGCAGAAACACATCTCTGAGTAATAAATATAACCCACAGCATCTCCCCAACAGATATCTGCCCTAGTCCACTGTTACATAACAGGAGACTGTATACTGAATTTTCTGCACATTTTTGCTCAGGCTCATGCTACGGCACTAAAAATAGCAGTGTAGATGTTTCTGCTCAGGCTCTGAGACTCATCCCCTTCACCAGGTTTCAGAGCCAAACCAGGAATGTCTATTTTTAGTGCCATAGCACAAGCCCCAGTCTATAAACCTGGGCTTTGACGTTTTCTTTTGCAGTGTAGATATACCCCATAGAGGCTTAAAGAATAGCAGGAATAGATGGTGACCAGAAGTTTATTTCAAGATTTCTCTGAGTCTTTTTTACCAGTCAACAATGTTTGTTAGTCTGGGGAGTCTAAAGCTTCATTTCCACTTGCACTGGTTTCTTTGATAACTGTATTCTCAGGTTTACTTTGAACTACAGCAGTTTTTTATCCTGCTCTTATCTGAACTGTACCTGATCTCTTCTTAGGATGACATCTGCCACATTCAGCAGTCCAAAGTAGCCTGAACAGAAAGCCTATGGGCGGGCACGCCCCTAGGATGTAGGTGGGAGGCAATTTAGTCAGTCTTAGTGGAAAGATGGAGCTAACTTGGTTTACAGCTGTAGTCTTCAAAAAGCAAACTAAGTTTGTAATTAGTGAACACTTGCGGAAAGAGAGTGGGATTAGGGGTCACTGGATGTCACTGGTAATTTTTATACAGTAAAAACCAGCCACTTGTGAATTTTCCAAAGGCCTGGATCTGTTAATGTGAGGTGATAGTTTAGTGCATGGTAAATCTCCTGGCGTGGCTTTGTGGCTTTATATATTGAAATTGGAAATGTTCTGGGAATTTGTAGTGTGACTAAATCTCTCGTTTTCCCTCTAGCTTTGGTAAGTTTGTTCATCATGCTTTCTGGGCGTTCTTTCCTGTGCAGACACTTGGGAACAGGGAAAGACGTTTTTCAGAACACCTGCAGTTGTCTCCTTTTGAGGACACATTAGAAGCTAGTAGATCACTCCATGAATTGTAGCACTCTTTTGAAGCCTGGCTTGATTAGTTTTCATATAGATTGCCGTTCTTATATGTAACTGTGTATCTTCTATTTATTTTTAAAAATTTGTTCTTAAAGTAACTAATATTTTTAATTTATATTTTCTTGTGTCCCAAAGAGTTTTCAGTAGGAAAAGTTGAGCCAGATCGTATTAAAACAAAAATGTTCTGGAAGGTACTTTTGAATTAGCTTTATTTGGAACCTACCCTTGCAACTATCAAGCCATTTAAAATCTGAACTGATGGGGCAGTACTAAGAACAAAAGCCATTGGTATTGCAAAATCAAAGCAGGAAATCCTCCATACCCTGCTATTTCTGGCCATGATCACAGCTGCTCCAGGCTAAACCCACTTTTTCCTCCCTCCTGTGACCTTGGCTGTGCTTCAGAATGCAGAGAAGTGAAGCAAAAAGCAAACTGTACTAAATATTACATTCTGTCACTTGTAGATATACAAACTTCATAGAAGGATAATGTCATGTGGCCTCTCTCTCTCTCTCTGAAGTGGACTTTATGCATTTCCAACTAAAATTATGGTGAGACAAAACTGTCCAGAGTGTAATGATATTTTGAATTGAGCTCTGTTGTTTTCCAGGGGTGCTTTGTCTTTGCAAAACTGCCCATTACATTTATAACAGTGCTAATTTTTGAGAGCCACACAGAGAAAATTTTAGATTCAGCCCAGCTGACTTGTTCTTCACACTGCCCCTGTGGTGCAGAGGATTGATTTTTGTGTTTCTTTTGATATTTGGCTTTCTTTCCTCCAGTACTCAGTGCTTCAGGCCTTAATCCTTTAACCTTGAATCTGAGCATCAGGGCTCCATGAGGGATCAGGCCGTTTGATGGAGAGAGAACTTCCTTTGTTGTACCAAATGGCTGGGAGTGGTACAAAACACGGCTGATCTCCAGATAGTTTATGTTTTTCTATTGTGTTAAAAGACTATAAACAGAGGATGGGTTTAGTGGGGATTATAAATAATCTAGAGGAATGTAGGGTATTAGAAGCAATAGAAAAGAGGTAATGACTTTTTCTTTAACATTTCACCAATAACCAGTCTATCATGAGAGATGTGTATTGGGTTGCCAGCTGTTATATAGCATTCTGATTTGGGTAGTGGTTCAAAGCTCAGCATGTCATGGCAACGTGGTCCTTGATGGAACAGGGGAAAAGGGCTTTTCAGCTTCTCAAAGGGCAGGAGTTATAGAAGCTGCAGCTTGCTTGCCCTACCCAATGTAAAGAACGGTTTTGTAGATGGCCGGGTGAGTTCGTACTTTATAGGATCATTAATTATATCTTATAAGGTAGCTAGCTAAGCATGGCGTTCCTAACTTCATGAATTCTATTATGAATGGCCTTTTCATATTCTTCATCTCATTATATTAATGCATGTGAGCTGAAGTTTAGCTAAAGTTATTGTTGAGGTTAACTTTCGTTTAGTGGTTGCCCTAATTTTAGAAACAGTATGATCTTTAGATTTTTATGGAGAGAATATTTTATGTGGGGTTTTTTGCAGCACTATTTTATACCATTTCTCTTGGAACTAGTTTTGAACCAGTTTCTTCTCGCAAAGAGAGGATTCAGGCATTTCTTGATTTGCCCAGATATTATCCCTGGATGACTACCTCCGCCTCCACAGATTCAGCTATCATCACTATGCCAGTAATTCTTTTACCCTTTGCTTCTCTGGTTGTCTTGCTGTCTGATCAACTCTAATCTGGCAAAAAATGCGCTCTTACTTTTCTTTCTGAAACTCTCTGTGCTTCTGGTATTGACAACACCACGACCCTCCCTGTCACTCAGCCTTGTTGGGTGACTCATGGGAGGGGCACAATGGGGGGCACCAGCTAAAAGGGGCCATGTGACTTCCCCACGTGACCCCTCATCCCCAGCCCAGGGCCCTCGTGCTTTTCCTGTCCCCTCCCCATCCAATGTTGTCTAGGGAGGGTGTGGGAGGATGACGGACTCTGTCCTCCTGCTGCGCCAGGAACTGCAGCGGCGAAAGGAGCAGAATGTGGTATACCGCTCCCAGCCCTGTCCTCTGGCGGAGCTGTACAACGGACCCCAGACTGGGGAGACAGCTGTATGGAAGGGCTGGGGCTGGGGCCAGTCGCTGCTCCTTTCGCCACTGAGGTTCTGGCTGAATATGCCCCCCAGGCATCTGGGGAGGAACATGTGACTCTTCTTGTCACCCCCCACCCCCAGGCGTCACCTCGACACTTCTCCCCATCTTTCTCCTCACACACCGAGGCTGCTGCTGCATGCTGCTGGTGTCTCTTCCATAACATACTTTAAAAATTAAGCACCTTGACTATGTGAAATCCTCTCCGGCCTGCCTCCCTTGTATCCATATCATTCACTTCCATTTAAAATACAGCTGCTAAGACTAATTTCCTTGTTGCGCAATTAGACCACGTTACTCCTGTCTTTGAAACCCTCTGTTTGCAGCCGCTTGCCTACCCTGGCCTGCAGCTCACATTGTATTGTTATATCCCCTTGTTTCTTGTTACTCCAACAATAGCATGAGCAGCAGCATCTCCTTTTTTATGTCGATTGCTTTTTTTCCTCCATGCCTCCTCTTACTGTATCCCATATGCATATAAAATCCACTGGAGGCTGTCTCCAAGCATCTTCTGGCATTGGAACCTGCAGTCAATACAGAGTCACTGCATGGTGGTACTTAGCATTGGTCTGGATCCTTCCTGTTTCTTGTCCTGCCTCTACCCTCCCCTTTACTTGGAGTTTGTTGTTGTTTGTTTTTCCCCTCCTAATCCCACTGAGGCGCAAAGAGAGACTGTTCAAAGAGCTTTAAACTTGACTCCTTTCTTTCAGGAGAGGAGACAAAGAGTGCCTCTTTCTCTGCCTTTCACTGTGCTTTGTCTCCTTTTTGCCTAGCAGATGGTACCACGACACCAATAACTTAGAATTTTCTGCAGGATAAGAGAAGGGCCTCAGTTGGCTTTTCCATCGTTCAGATATGATGAACTATGGTGTGCAGAAAAGCCAGGATCCCTTGGGCCAGGCACTGTACAAACAGAGACCGAAGAGAAGGTCCCTGCCCCGAAGAGGTACAATGTGACCATTTTCAAAACAAAAGAGCGTGCAAGTAACTGCAGCCCTGGGACAATAATAAGTGTTGTGCCTTACCCATTTGTGTAACTACATGCCCTTCTATTTAATCAACAAGCAGTTAATAATTCTCATTCTTTTCTTGTGCCCCCCTCTCTGTTTGTCAGTTGTATCCATCTGTTGTGTCTCATTTTGTACTGTAAGGTCTTCGGGATAGAGGCTGTCTTTTTGTTCTATGTTTGTACGGTGTGTCACATGCAGCTACAGGTCGGGCCACTAGCTGCCACCTCAATGTAAATAAATTACAGTTCAACAAAGAGCAGCCATACCATATTGCTAGCATGGTATCTTTAGTACTGGGTTGTGACTGACATTTCAGACCATTATAATTACTTTAAAACAGAACCATGCAAAACTCTACTTTCTACTACCTAAAATTCAGTCATCTCTTTTTGATTGGCAGATAAAATATCGTTTAGATTTTCTTACCATCCTAGTTGTTGCAATGGGTAAACCGATATTTATAGCATCTTTCATGACAGTTCTGCAGTGTGTAGGATTTTTGGTTTCCCTTAGGATCTTAACATAAAGAACAGGAGGCAAATGTTAAGTGTGTTCCTTAAGCATCTGGGCTGACTCAGTATTCTGTGACATTGCATTCACAGTAAGTCCACGTGCTAAATGGAGAGCCATAGGAAGATTTTGATGAAACACTGGTTAAAACGTTCAAACTGGGTGCCTACAGTTATGCATCTAAATTCATATTTAGTCACTTAAATAAATGACTTGATTTTTCAGAGGCACTGATCACCAAGATGAATCGAGTGGTTTGAGTAGATTCAAGGCAAATGAAGCTGCCAATTTTGAATTTCTTAAATCTTTACTAAAAACTCCTTCATCAAAAGTGACTCTCTGCAGGGCAACATAATCTAATAGTTAAAATAATCTGCAAAATTCTGTTCACCCAGGTGTATGAGGGGTTTTTTAATGGGTCACTGAAGTTTCACATTTTTCATTATAATAATCACCATCACAATGAAGGCAGGTGATGGGGTTTTTTGTTTAGTTTTGTATTTTTGGCCTAGGAGGGTAAATTTCATGATTTATTTATTTATTTATTTATTTTGGAAGGCTGGGCTAGAGCATGGGACTTGGGAGTCACGAGGCCTGGCCATCTGACTCAGTTTATGACCTTGGAAGTTTAATTTCTCTGTTCCTTGGTTTCACCACCTTCAAAATGGGGGTAATAACTTACTATGCCATTTTTGTTTTTTGTTTGTTTGTTTTGGTTATTTTTTGCAAGTGGAAGCTTAATGTCTGGGAAGTTCCACTTTGTCCTTGAATAGAAGGTGGAGGCATAGCACCGTTGCTATGGATCTGTGCCACAAAGTCATATAAATGCTAAGTATTATTAACACATGGCTCCACCTACAGGTATTATAGGATTCACTCCGAGTTGGTTTCTTTACACATTCCACACCCTGCAGTTTCTGTCTACAACAGTGCAGCTCCTAAGCATCTATTGCTTTAATTATGGATCTCTTATCTTGTTGTCCACCTCTTTCTGTTACATTCACATTTATCTTCAGTGAATGGTTGTTCCATCATGTGACCCACTGGCAGAAAGAGTGGTTTCAAAATAGCTATTCATTTGCTGAGAGGTACTGCTATCAACAGCTGTGAACCTGTTTTAACACTCTTCTGGAGGAGCTGGTGTGTATATACTTACTGTTTTATAATGTGCATGAAAACAAGGGACCTTGCACCATGCTGGTGGGTGATTCCAATTCTGAAAAGACTCACTACGTTTTGAGCATGATTTTACCAGCTTGGTTTGCAATGACAGAAGCACTGTGGTAAAGCCCTTTGTTCTGTTTGGACCAAGGTGGTCAGGGGATGTACTGTTTTCAGAGCCCTCCTTCAAGACCGAATTGGAATACAATCCAGGATGTTTGGTTAGGTAATAGTTTGCATATGGCATTTTGAGGGGTGTGTGGTGGATGAGGCTGCCCAGAACCACTTAGAAGTGATTCTTGGATAAGGCACCAAGATAACATGCAGATGTTTGGTTTTCATCCTACCCGCAAGAGTTCCGCTGTTTGATCAAGAACTGTAGAAGTTTGGATTTAGTTCAGAAACTTTTTGTCCGTCCTAAACAGGCTTTTGCATCATCCCTTATGGTGCTTTCACTGATGATATAGGCAGGCTTTTCAGATATACAGAGGTTGTATTGAAGGATTGTTTTTATACCTGTGACTTGACATTTACATGACTTTCTTTTGTGAAGGCTGACAGCACTGCTTGCTAGAACGACAGCTGCTCTACTCTGCTCTATAAAAAAGGCCAAACACACAATTGCATCATTTTGTCCTGCCAAAGCTTTGCCAGCCTGCCTTCTGTGGTCATTTCTACATGACTGTATAAAAAGTTTTGTGTTTGAATTTTCTTTTGGATTCACTCTATGGTAGCAGAAAAGGAGAGAAATGATCAGAGATCATTTCATTGTTTCTTAGGGCAGCCAGGTAGGCTGAGAGGGAATCAAAATATGACTTAGAGGAAAACCAGGACACAGCTTTGGAGGGAAGACATAACTGCATAATTTTAAGAGTCATTTAGCTTTCTTACCTTTAATTAGGTATGTGGTGTGAGTTTTTGGCCCCATTTAAGTCAGTGGCAAAACTCTGATTAAATTCAACAGGGCCAGGATTTCATCCATGATCTAATACAATCTTATGTGGTTCATTACGAATTAAGGGCATAATCATGCAAAGTCCTAAGTGCCCTTTGCTCCCATTGATAGAATGAAATTCTTTGAGAACCAAACATTGGAGGAATTTGGATGGGAGCTGGTCCAAGTGAAGAAGTGTCTGGAGAAGTGTTGGTTTAAATTACAGTACGTTGGTAGAATGTGATATGGGAGGGTTTTCAGCATCTGATCAGAATGTTGCCTGGAGCACCCCTCTTCCAGAAGGAGAGATGATTAAAATAAACACAGTTCCATTAGGACAGTGAGTTCAACAGAAATGTGAAACGGAGTGGACGTTTGATCCTGGGTACCTGATACAGCAGGACCTTTTAATTGTAAATTCTTGGTATAATGAAAATCCAGATAGGGTGAAGATGAAGACACACATTTCTTCAAAGCACCATAATGTGAATGTTGAAATTCGGGTTATAGTGAAATCATAGGCGCCAACTCTGTGGGTGCTCCAGCGCTGTAGCACCCACAGAAAAAAATTAGTAGGTGATTAGTACCCACTGGCAGCTAAGCTCCTCTCCCAACCCCAATCCCGCCTGCCTGCAGCCCCTGCTGATCAACTCTTCCCCCTCCCTCCCTCCTAGCGCGTCTCACCCACCGCGGATGAGCTGCTCTGCGGCATGCAGGAGGCACTGGAAGGGAGATGTGAGGAACAGGGGTGGGGTGCGCTAGGGGGAGGGGGCATGAAGAGGCAGGGTGAGGGCAGGAAGTGGGGTGGTGCCTTGGGAGAAGGGGTGGATTGGGGTGAGGCCTGGGGCTGAGTGGGGGTTGAGCACCCCTGGGGAAAATTAGAAGCCAGCGCCTGTGACTGATACCTAGAGTGATTTTTTTTCTGGGGAAAACTTACTTTTTGGAAGATATGATGCTATTTTTATTTTAGATTTCTATTAACTTACAAAATAAAATACCCAGTTACAAAATTATCAAGATAATGACTCCTTTCTCCCCCACCAAATACTCAGCCCCTGTCCTAGAGGAAAAGCCTGAGAAAAAAGATGGGCTTGAGCGGTAAAGGTGAGTGTGCATTTCTAGGAGGAGGATGCCTGCCTCTTTGTAACAGCCGTTGGATCCCACCCATGTCATTAGCATGCCCATGTGTCTTACATAAATGCCAGGTTTTATAATTCGTCCATGAAAACTCACTTTAGGCTTAAGTGTGGTCTTCAAGGTCTCTGACAGAGCCAGTTTCTTCTGTCTTTAAAGAACAAGAAAGTTAAGTTTAGATTTTTTTCCAAACACTTTTCTGTTTCTGTGGTAAAAAGCATCAAGGTTTTTAACGGCACATTTTTGATGCAGTTAATGTACTCGTGAACAGATTGCTTTAGCCCTTAGAAACACAAGGGTAGTCATACTGACCATCAATAAGCTGCATCGAGTATGCTCCTTTTGTGCGCTTCCCCTCCACCTGCAATGCTTGATCTACTCCGTGTTCCAAAACAGTTCCCTCTAGTGCTTCCTAGGCCTCTGTTAAGAATACCGTCTCCTGCATGAATGAATGACCGGTATCATTGGTCTCACCCACTTGTTTTTAGCTACCTGGTCTCCAACGCAGAACTGCTCTGGTTTCATGCATGGAAGGATTTACCCCCATTCTCCCTCTCAGCCTCAACTGCCCACCCTTTTGCTACTTCTGGACAGAGAGAGTGGGCATGACTTAGCAGCACGTGAGAGGCCGGATGGTTCAGTGGTTGGGACACTAGTCTAAGACTTGAGACCTGGACTCAATGCCCTGATTCACCACAGACTTCTGCAAGTCACTGAGGGCTAAAGTTTTAAAAGTATTTAGGCATCCAACTCCCATGTCTAAGGTGTATCCCCCTGCGAATCGCTAAGTTTCCTTAATGGCTAAGGGAATTCCAACATCAAATATGTATTGCTTGTGCTGATCACCAGTCTTGCACCATTAAATGTTACACATTCTTGGCCAGATTGTAATTGCAGCAAATTGTACCCTGGTGCCATTAATAAAGTTGTTGGTGGGTTTTTTTTTTTTAAATAGAAATTGCAGAGTGGAAAAATAACATTACTGCAAAGTTTGCTTTTGGAAAAAACCCACCAGTGCAATCTGTTACTTTACTGATGGCTAAACTCCCAAGCCCTGGACTCAACAGGGTAGCATTACGGTAGCCATCTGTTGAACATAGATATTGGAGAAATAAATTGCCTCTCATTTGTGGGTTCTGACTGGTCCTGATGTAATCTTGTGTTCTCTAGCTACTGCTGATCTGCCGTGGAAAATGTGTGTATAGGTCAGAGTTCAGTAGAAGGTGAGACTCCAAAATCGATGGCTGGGAACCAGTCAGTTGAACACTGGCTATAGAACAGGAAACAAATTCAGCCTACTTACATCCAAAAGGTTTATAGTTAGTGCTGCTCTTCTGCTAGGACCAGAGCTTCTTTGCTGCTTGGGCAGCTTAGCACATCAACAGATCTGTAAAATTCCATTTGGAGAGCAAGGCTAGCATTGTGTTAGATTGATTCATCAGCGTGAGCAGCTAAAACAAGTTAAATTCTATCATAGGTTCCCTGCATTTATTTAAAACTGAATTTAGTTGGCTCTAAATGGACATTTATTTTAGTGTGTTGAAGAAGTGACTTTCCTCTATTAAAGCAGAATAATGTATCTATATGGTGCCCTGACTTGAACAGTACATAAAGATTAGTAAATAAGACCCCATTATAAATACTTATAATGTAAGTAACATGGGTCCCAGTAGCCTTTCTAATGTCCATTAATGCTTATTCTGAGGATCAGAGCTCATTTTACTGAGCCATTTACTCAAACCGTGTGATTATTTAGAAAGTTAATTCATGCATACTAAAATCTAGCTTAAGTAATGCAGAGGGTAGGAGGTAAAACTCTACGGAGACGATAGTCCTTTTTGTTATTTAATGATCAGCCATAATTAACTTGCAAATTTGAAATAATTAGAACAAATTAAAGGTATTTAACTTTGCCTCCCTAAAGAAAAATTTAAATTGCACCAAATGCAGCTTTAAATTATTCAAGTCTCAGAGGTCTGTGCCGTTTTTTTTCTTTTTTTTTTTACAATGCCTTTTCTATGATGAGAATACCAATCTGCTTTTTGTCAGAAAGCATCCTATCATGTAATTGTTCTTTGTGTCTAATAAATGACAGCTATTCTTCTTTGTAAAAGTATTTCGGTCTCTGAAGGCTACATCAGCATTTCCATGGCATTTTAATTCAATAAAACAAAAGGTTAATGTTTTTATTTTTTTTTTTTACTTTTAAGGAATGCAAATACTAGCAGTATTCATTGGGTCCTGAATGACATTTAAAATTTACCATTCAAGCTCAGCAGGGATATCGCGATATGAGGCTTAGACAAAATGGAAAAAAGTTCAGGGGTGTTCCCTATGATTCTTGAAGAGTTTAGGCATTCATAAGCTAGGAGGTGAGAAACGAGAGAAAGAGCCTCTTCCTTTTTTGGTAGAATTTGTTGGCTGCTCTGGCATTAGTCTGTAGGTTAGTAAGTACCTTAACCTCTTTTGCCATCCTTCTCAATGGTCCTGTTTCAGGTAGTGATGATAAAGCTAATTGAAAATGACCATGTCCTGTACAAAGTCATATTAATCAAGCTACACTTGAATGTATTGATGTATTATATAAACTGGAAATAGCTAAGGACCCATTAGGTCAGTTAGAGCAGCAAAGAATCCTGTGGCACCTTATAGACTAACAGACGTTTTGGAGCATGAGCTTTCGTGGGTGAATACCCACTTCCTCAGATGCATCCATGACATGCATCTGAGGAAGTGGGTATTCACCCACGAAAGCTCATGCTCCAAAACGTTTGTTAGTCTATAAGGTGCCACAGGACTCTTTGCTGCTTTTACAGATCCAGACTAACACGGCTACCCCTCTGATATAGGTCAGTTAGGTCTCCCTGCCAGTGCAGGATTGTTCCTGTTGGTATATTTTCTAGTTTGAAATTTCCTAAGGTGTGAGGCTTTTATCACTTCCTTTGGCAGATTATTCCACTGCCTCATGGAACTGTGTCACAGGTTAGTTCTTCCGAACATCCTCTTTGTTTCATTTCAGTACATTGCTCCTTATTAGTATTATCTTGTATCACTCTCCACCTTCCTCCTTGGTGGTTACATCCTTTCAAATAGATGTTCAGCGTGTCCCTTTTTAGGGTCTGATTCTACAGTCCTTACTCAAGCAAAAGTTTAAAGGCTGAAAGAATAAACCCCGATTCATTGTTTAGCATTTTATTGTTTCTTTGTATGAACCTTTTCAACCTCCTAATCCTTTTTGTTTCTCTTCTCTAAATTCCCTCTGGCACAGTGTTACCCAAACCCAACTCGGTATTCTAGGTATAACCTCACCATGTAAAGAGTATCACACTGTGCCAGCAAAGTAACCTTCTCCCAGTCCTTTACAACTCAAGGGTAACTGTCTTCAGAAAAGATTTGTAGGTTCTAATTAAATGTATTTAAAATTCCCAGAAAATATCCGAATAATGGCTGCCACCTTAAATATCTTTAAATGTTCTTAATCATGCAGAAGCACAAGGGGAAAATATCTCTATAATCCTATATTTTTGTAAAGACCTTTTTAACCAGTGAGTCTTTCCGGCCCTTTCATCAGTAGTTAGGGTTCTAATCCATCCCTTTCTACGCTGTATATTGCAAGAATTAGTAGATTAATTTCATGTAATTCGAATAAGGTACTAATTTAGTCTGCCAGACATGTTAATAGCCACTGTGCAACATTAGTAGCGGTTATGTAGTTAGAAGCCCTAAAGTAAATGGAGGTTATTCAGAGAAGTTTTAGCCAACACTTCAGCTAGTTATTATAGGTCATGAGCCACTACATAATGTTCTGCATTAATAATGCAGGAGCATAACTAATTGTCCAACAGATGCAGAGGGCCCTATTAAACAATGACTGGTACAGCACATTGATTTTGAAACTTTTAATTTAGATATCATTTTCTGATGGAAACATCAGAGATACACCTTTTTTCCTAGTGTACACTATATTCAGTAGCATAATTTTTTACATGCAGATATTGTTCAAATTGATTTTGCATAGCATATTTCATAGAAACTGTATCCCAAACTATTGAAGTGTACATTTTTCGGGGTGTCTGTGTAAAACGGCACTTATATACTCGACAGATCTTCTCTGTGTGTGTATTCTATTGACTTAATAATAAGATTTTCCCGATTTTTACTCTGCGAGCACTGCAGAGATATGAGGAGATAAACTGAATTCTATTCCTTCATATCATCATCCTCCAAATTGTTTACTTTGTGTCAATCACAGGTCTAATCAGCTACACCTGGTGGGCATCTCCATCACAGGCAGTAGGCTTTTCACTGAGGGCAGAAGTTGGAAGTGATGGGTGACAGAGGAGAATTGGTTCTTCAGGGGGCTATCAAGAAAGGACCTTCAATAGGCAAGGCAAAAGGTGAAAGCATGCATAAAAAATTCACCAAGGGGAATGCTGCAGAGGTGGTTACATTTCTTATTATATTCTCATTTCTGTAGTATCTGTTCAAAGCATATTTGCCCACACACAGGTCGTATGGCAGAGGTTCTGATACGCTTGTGCAGTGTGTACCACCTCTTAATAATGGAGAGGTGATCTCCTGGACATCTCCTTTCCCATGATTCCATTCAGAATTGCATGTGTCTGTGGCAACTACAGTAATACTTACTCCATGAATCCCAATGCCACCTTTTCCTCCCAAGCTCAAACCATGCATTTCTGTTTCTCCAGCCCCACCCCATGCAACTCAGCCCTGCAGAGCTAATGAGGTTGGAGCTTCCAGTCACTGGCTCCTCCAGTCAGAACTCTCTTTTCTCAGCCATTGCTCAACAACCTCCACAGACTTTTCATCTCCTCCTCTCCATCTTCATCCCTTCTATTGCCAAGAGCCCTGATTTTACCAAGACATCTGCACCTTCTACTTCAAACACTCCACACCTTTTCTTCCTGGCCCCAGCTTCCCTCCTATGCCTGGACTTGTTCCCCTGACATGTGGTTTGCTTCCCAGCTCCCATATAGAATCATAGGACTGGAAGGGACCTTGAGATGCCATCTAGTCCAGTCCCCTGCACTCATGGCAGGACTTAAGTATTATCTAACCATCCCTGACAGGTGTTTGTCTAACCTGCTCTTAAAAATCTCAAATGATAGAGATTACACAACCTCCCTGGGCAATTTATTCCATTGCTTAACCACCCTGACAGTTAGGAAGTTTTTCCTAGTGTCCAGCCTAAACCTGCCTTGCTGCAATTTAAGCCCATTGCTTCTTGTTCTAGCCTCAGAGGTTAAGAAGAACAATTTTTCTCCCTCCTTCTTGCAACAACCTTTTATGTACTTGAAAACTGTTATCAGGTCCCCTCTCAGGCTTCTCTTTTCCAGACTAAACAAACCTAATTTTTTTCAATCTTCTTCATAGGTCATGTTTTCTAGACTTTAATCATTTTTGTTGCTCTTCTCTGGACTTTCTCCAATTTGTCCACATCTTTCCTGAAATATGGCACCCAGAACTGGACACAATACTCCAGTTGAGGCCTAATCAGCACGGAGTAGAGCAGAAGAATTACTTCTCATGTCTTGTTTACAACACTCCTGCTAATATATCCCAGAATGAGGTTTGCTTTTTTTGCAACAGTGTTACACTGTTGACTCATATTTAGCTTATGGTTCCCTATGACCCCAGGGCCGCCCAGAGGGGGGGCAAGTGGGGCAATTTGCCCTAGGCCCCGCAGGGGCCTCGTGAACCCTGGCCCGGTGGCGGTCCAGGTCTTCGGCGGCATTTCTGCGGCAGGGGGCCCTTCAGTGCTGCCGAAGACGCAGAGCTACTGAAGGGCCCCCCGCCACCAAAATGCCGCCGAAGACCTGAACCACCACCGGGTGAGTACAAGCACCACAGCTCCCCTGCTTTGCCCCAGACCCCCTGTATCCTCTGGGCGGCCCTGTATGACCCCCAGATCCCTTTCCGTAGAACTCCTGTCTAGGTAGTCATTTCCCATTTTGTATGTGTGCAACTTGCTGTTCCTTCCTAAGTGGAGTACTTTGCATTTGTCTTTATTGAATTTCATCCTATTTACTTCAGACCATTTCTCCAGTTTGTCCAGATCATTTTGAATTATAATCCTGTCCTCCAAAGCACTTGCAACCCCTCCCAGCTTAGTATTGTCTGCAAACTTACTCTCTATACCGTTATCTAAATCATTGATGATGATTTAGATAATGGCATAGAATGCTTGCAATTCGATCATAAGTCTCAGGATATTTGGTATTTTCCGTAAAGCCCTAGCTCCTGGAGTCAAGTGATTACATGAGAATCTCAGTTTTTGTTAAAAAGAGTGTGTTTCCAGCCCACATGGCTGCAGAGAAAAGCATGTCCCCTAACACTTAAGAAGAGCTGTGTGTGTTTGAAAACTTGTCTCTTTCACTAGCAGAAGTTGGTCCAATAAAAAATATTGCCTCATCAACCTTGCCTCTCACATAGAAACACCTGTAAAGTATCCATTTAGCTTTAAGCAGGGAGATAAATCTCATGTAAGTTTCTGAGTCAGATATGTACATTTACACACCTTAAAACATTCTTTGCTATAAATGTGGATGTTCACTCTTAAATTACAATGAAAGTGTCACTGAAGTGCATATTCTGAAATGTTGTGTGTTGCTGAAAGCCTGGGAATTCCCTGGAGTCTGTCATTTAAAGTAACTTGCTAACATTTTGATCCCTACCCAGCATGCTCAGGCATTAAAATGCTAGAGAAAATAAACAAAGCCACAGCACAACTAGAATATTGCTGCTTCAAGACAAACTGCACAAATAGTGCAGTGATAATGTGCAACATGTTAACAGCTCATGACCTTTCACCCCTTCCAGCTTTCCAGTGTCTAAGTATGAAGATTGCCTTCCCAAAACACCGGTACTAGGCAAAGCATCCAAAACACCAGGGAGCAGTGGAGGGAGCAGCTTGGGGAGGAGAACAGTTGGCTTTAGTGCAAACGTGGAAGAAGGAGCCATGTGGATGCATGGAAAGAAGGAAACCGACAGGTCTAAAAGAGGTAAGATGAAGCATATGCTGTCTTATAATGTGAGTTTGTGTATGGCATTTAGTAATTATAGGCATGTATGCTTGTGTGGTTCAGTTAGATCCCAAGGAAGAGGGAGAGGATTGCAAGTTGCTTAAAACAACCAAAATGTAGCTATTATAAAGAAAACAGAAGATGTAGAAAGCCCAGCAAACAGCAAGTGATTTTGTTGAGGTCCCTAACATGGGACAAAAAAAACCTAGTCCTTTTTTCCAAGAAAGAATTACTTCAGCAATGTTTTGCTTTCCCAGCAAACAGAGAATAAGCTTGATGGGGTTTGCTTTTTGTGATGTAATCCTCACGTTCTCTTCCTTCCCGAGTAACGGCTACCACCATCACAACCTGAAATTTTGCCACACAAGGATGTCTTTGCAACTAGAATCCATCCTGCTCTTCGCTTAGCATCTCCACTTACGATGTGGAGAAAGCTGTCTTTCTTGGGAAGGGGAGGTGGGAAATAGAAGCAGTTTGGCGGTTTCACTGCAGAGCCTAACACAATCTTTCGTTCAATTATGAACTGGCTTTTTTTTTTTTTTTTTTGTGAACATGTCAACCAGTTTGTGGTTTGTGTCAGCATAAATATATATATATATATATGGCAATATGGTGCAGTTCTCAAAGGAACAAATAACTTGTATTATTGGTTAAGACCATACCAACATTAAAAAGCAGACCCTGTGAAAAAACTTTTGAAAGGGTATCATCAGACTGGACCCAAACAGTGGCTGAGGTTAATGTCTTCCAAGGCACAGCTACAAAAGTTGGAAGCCTGTAAAGGGCTTGTGTCCAAAAAATCAATTTCTAATTTGAAACAAAATCATTTTTGACTAACCGGGGTTCAGGACCCATTACTTTTGCTGTATAGTCGGCTGACATTTCAGCACTTTCTGTTGTGCACAATGAATCCTAATAGTAATTTTATAACATCGCTACACCAATCAATTTAAGCAAGAGAAAGCCGTAAAAATTTCTGCAAAGTTTCAGGAGCTATTTTCATTGATGGTTTTCCTTTTTATTTATTTTTTAACCATCATTCTTTCTTTTCTTTTGTTCTCAAAGTACCGCAGTGGTGAAATTGAGATTTTTCACATTATTTGGAGGATTTCTTTTCTGTGATAAGGATATTCCCAGGAATTATCTTCCCATTCACATACCTCCAAAAAATCCTCGTCCCTCTCTTTCTGCTTCAGTTAGTAAAATTACATGCTGTCTCTGTTGGCCTGGCAGTTGAAGAATTTATCTGCCTCCACACAACCCTTTTGAGGAAACGGCTCATGGAGACGCTGGAACCCAGGACATGGAGATGCATGGCAAAGTTTGACTTACTGCTTTGGCGTTTATTGTGGCACCAGAAAAAGTTAAGAAAAGAGCTTTCACGCTGTAGAACGACCTTGGGTCTATTTACTGAGTTGGATAGCTTGTTTATCACAAGGCAAATTACCTAGCACTAATCACTGAAGTTGAAGTCTTCTGTTTTTAGTATCTTGTTAATTGGCATCCCTCTGTTACATGTTTGGGCTCCTTTAACACACACACACTTAAGCTCCATTTTCTAGTTACATCCGTGTATGGAATCTGCAAGGTTCTTGTCCCTGTCCTAGTTGCCTGCTTCCTATCTCCTTCCATGCTCACCACCACTAGTTCATGCCAGTGGTAACTGAACTGGTCCAGTGGCACACACTGACTTCCTTTGCTTCAGATTTTAGTCTTTCATTAGGGACAGAACGTATTTCTAAGCAAAAATAAAACCAAGGATACAGATATTTCTTCCAGACATAGCCCCCTATCGGAACATGGGATTTGCCCTGCAGGCTCAGACCTTCAATCCATCAAGTATGGAATCTTTTCTGGGCAGTGGCCAGTACCTTATGCTTCAATGGAAGGCAAACTCTCGATCTCCTGCCGTAGTGCACTTACCCAGCTGAACAGTGATGTCTGGAGAAGGGGAAGGAAAACAATCAGATGACATCCTGAGGCATGAGATTTGATTGTGCTTAGAACTACATATTTGTGTGTGGTGTTATTGGTCACAAAATTCCAGGCTTGGTTAGTGTACACAGAACCCCATTGATGTGGCAGCTTTTTAACTGGTAAATGTTAAAACTTGTAATAATTTTCTCTCCTCTTCTGTGTGTGTGAATTGTAAATTCTTTGGTAGAGGGACTGTCTTTCTTGTACATCACTAGCACAGTGGAGTTTCAATCCTGGCTGGGGCTTCTGGGCTCTGTGGTAATACAAATAATTAGTAGTAATGATCCCCATGCATGTGCCCTTCACACCTGGGTCCACAGAATATATCTGGAGACCCTGCACATCATCCTGATAGTGTTTCCACTCCCACATATAACTGTTGCATCAATTTCCAGAGCAGTCTTATGGCAGGCCTACACTAGAAGTGCTACATCGGCACAGCCTGCACCGTGTCTGATGAAGGCACTCTATGCTTACGGGAGAACACTCTCCTGTCGGCATAATTACTCCACCTCCATAAGAGGCGGAAGCTATGTGGGCAGGAGAGCATATCCAGCTGACACAGTGCCAGTGTGGACAGCACTTAGGCCAATGTAACTTGTGTTGCTCTGGGGGTGCCTTTATCACACCCCTGAGTGACATACGTTAGATCGACTGAAGCAGTAGCATTGACGTGCCCCTCATCTTAGTCTTAGAATCAGAGAATTGTAGGACTGAAAGAGACCTCGAGAGGTCATCTAACCCAGTCTCCTGCACTCTAAACCATCCCTGACAGATCTAACCTGCTCTTAAAAATCTCCAGCGATGGAGATTCCACAACCTCCCTAGGCAATTTATTCCAGTGCTTAACCACCCTGACAGTTAGGAAGTTTTTCCTAATATCCAGCAGTTTAAGCCCATTGCTTCTTGTCCTATTCTCAGAGATTAAGGAGAACAATTTACTCTCTCCTCCTTGTAACAATCTTTTATGTACTTAAAACTGTTAACAGGGCCCCTCTCAGTCTTCTCTTCTCCAGACTATACAGACCCATTTTTCTCAATTTTCCCTCATAGGTCATGTTTTCTAAACCTTAAATCATTTTTGTTGCTCTTCTCTGGACTTTCTCCGGTTTGTCCATATCTTTCCTGAAATGTTGTTCCCAGAACTGGACACAATCCTCCAGCTGAGGCCTAATCAGCGTGGAGTAGAGTGGAAGAATTACTTCTTGTGTCTTGTTTACGACACTCCTGCTAATACATCCCAGAACTACGTTTGCTTTTTTTGCAACAGTGTTACATTGCTGACTCTCATTTAGCTTGTGATCCACTATGATCCCTTTCCTAGGCAGTCATTTCCCATTTCGCACGTGTGCAACTGATTGTTCCTTCCTAAGTGGAGTACTTTGCATTTGTCTGTATTGAATTTCCTCCTATTTACTTCAGACCATTTCTCCAGTTTGTCCAGATCATTTTGAATTTTAATACTATCCTCCAAAGCACTTGCAACCCCTCCCAGGCTGGTATTGTCTGCAAACTTTATAAGTGTACTATCTCAACCATTGATGAAGATACTGAACAGAACCGGACCCAGAACTGATCCCTACGGGACCCCACTTGATATGCCCTTCCAGCTTGACTGAACCACTGATAACTACTCTCTTAATTGTTAAATTCCTCAGACTTTTGTTTGAGTGAGGCTGAAATGAGTAACCAGTGAACCCAAGCAATCTGCTTTGTTTGGTGTCCATTGAAAAGGCCCCTTCTCCTTTTTCTCTGTCAATGGCAAAACCTCAAGGTGTATTCAGATTGTTTCCTCTCTGAACATCTAGCTTCTGCAAGACCATATCAGAATGACCTTACTGCTCTCATTAACCATTAACATTATAAGCTGTTTTGAGTTTGGAGGCCTCAGCTGAAGTGAAGAGTAACCTTTCTAAATTACCTAGCTTCCCTTCTCCCTGCGATGGTGTGGCTGCGTTTACTTGGCTGCATCACCGAATCTTAGGTCCTTCCATAATTCTCGGGAAAAGTTACATTTGTGCTACTGAGTGAACTGGCTCTGCTTGTACAGTTGCTGACATTACTTTCTTGTTGATTTTTCTCTTATACACAGTGATTTCTGTTGATGCTTCTTAATTTTTCCTTTATTATTTCAATACAATGTGTTTCTGTGCCTTTTAGCAGAACTTTTTTAGCTCTAGCAGCAAGAATATTCCTTGACTTCAAAGAAACAAAGCAATCCTCCAGTTCTGTGTCTTTACAGCAGTAAATAGTGTATGTTGGTATCTACTAAAATCCAACAGCTTGTCTAGTTAAGAGGCATTGGACTGGAAAAATGACTCTTCTGAATATTCTTGCCTTTAGGCCAGAAAACAAAGCTGTCCATTAGGCTCTCCTCTGCTATGTTGGCCACTTCACTTATCTAACCATCTTTTAAGTCTCCCTTTTTGCCTTTTTCCTAGGTATATAGATCTCTCTGTGTTTAGAGAAAGGAAACAGCTGGTGGTATGTCACTGTAGTGAATCTGGCTTTCATGTAATAATGTATGGTGTGCTCAGCCCTTTCCCTTCTGTATAAAAATGATAAAACTGGAGGTGGAAAAAGTCCATGCAGGGCATCTAGTCCATACTTTCAGCCAGGGGAAAATTGTTCCCTACTGTGTGTTTTCCAGTGGTTTTTCAAACTTAGCTTTTTAGGGATTCGGGAGTAGAAAGTGTCATTTCACCTAAGGGAAGGCTAATACATTAATTAGTTAATATTTGCAAAGCATTTTGATGATGTAAACTGTTATATAAATAAGAACTATTATGAATATTCCTAAGGATTTATTTCCTGATTATCAGCCTAAATTTCCCATTGCTCACTTTCATTCCATTACTTCTTGGACCACCCTGAGGGTTTTCTCTTCCTTCTAAGTATTTCCACGTCCAAAATCTTGTGGACTATCATGTTCACTCTATGTTAGTTGTTGTTTGATCAAGCTGAATATATTTACTTACATTAATCTTTCTTCATAAATGAGTCCTTCCAGGCCCTTAACCATTCGCTAATATCATTCTGATACTTTAGTTGCCCAAAACTGGATATAGTGTTCTATGTGCATGTAGACCAGCGGACTCACCCCTGCGGCGCCTCCTGCTGATGACTTCTGGGAATTAGCTCTTTCCAGCTCCAGAGCGCCCTCTGCAGGCCGGTGATCCACCTGTCCTCTGGCCCCTGTGTCCCGCCCTGGATCCGGTGCCCTTTTATCTGAGCTGCCACCCCTCTCGATAGAACCACTTTCTCTCAGGGTCTCCTCTTCCCCAGGAAACCCCCACCCACTATCCCCACCTTGCCTCAGTATGTGGCTACTGCCAGTCATTGTCTAGTCCCCACGCCCTGGGGCAGACTGCAGTATCAGCCTACTCATCACTGGCAAGGTTGGGTTTGGACCTGCTGCCTTGGCCTACCCCTGGGCTGCCCTCTGCAGCCCCCAGTACCTTTTAGTCCAATGCTAGGCTGCAGCCTGGGGCATTCCAGGCTGGAGCTCCCCAGCTCCTCAGCCTATCCCCAGCCTTGCTCCCCTCATGTACTTTGTCTCTAGCTCCCTGCAGCCAGGCCCATCTCCCTCTATAGGCAGAGGGAGACCTTTTCTGCCCCTGGCTTCTCTGCCTTTATAGGGCCAGCTGAGTCTGTTTGGGGTATGGCCCCAGCTGCAGCCACTTCCCCCAATCACCCCAGCCTAAAAGCTGCTTTCTCCAGCCACAGCCCCGTCCCAGGGCTGGTTTTAACCCTTCAGGATAGGAGCAGGGGTCCACCCTGCTACAGGGCAGTTACATCAGTTCCATTTAAAGGACAGCTATAACTTGTGCATGTGTGTCCTGAACCATATTGGTTCTTTTGGGCTGCAAGTCAGCTTGCAAGCTTATGTCTAGTTTGCTGTCTGCCATCGTTCCTTAGATCTATGTACCTTCATCCCACTGACTATCTGGTTTTTAATTATTCCCGCCCCCCCATGTATTAGCTTTAATTTTTCCAGGTTGAATATTTCCTTCGCGTAACTATGCCCTCTCTATTTTTTCTCCATCTTTGAGGTATTTATGAACCTGCAATTATAATTAAAGTGTTGTCTTTCAGAACCACCTCAGTTCTCCATGGCTCTTCATAAATAATTACTAGTAGTTTCAAAAGTTCCTTAGGTAATTCCCTTTTGCCCTGGACTGTATGTACTTCAGATCCATGGATTTGTATGTATTAATTTTTTTCTAAGACCTCTTTTTATCAGCCTTTTATCAACAAGTATTCTATATTAACAAGATCTTCATTAGTTTCTAGTTTTCAATATGTCTTTTCTTTATTTTACCTACTAGAATGGATTTTAAAGTGTTTGGTAGCACAACCATTTTAGAATCATCATTTTAATCTCACCTCATTTATTAAGGGGCCTAGTTTCTTTCTAGCGATCCCTTTACCTCAATAGACCTGTGTTTGTTTTTCCCCCAATAGAGTTATGTCCTTTTAGCTCACATGTATTTTCATTTATTTGGGTTCTTCTTCAAGTACTTGCTCATGTCCATTCCATTGTAGGCGTGTGTGCTCGCCACATGCACAGGTGCTGGAAGTTTTTTCCCTCAGTGGTATCCATAGGAGACTGGCTCTGGCGCCCTCTGGTGTGGTGTGCGTATGCCGCGGTATAAGGGGTGCTGCCAGCTCCCCCACCCTCGGTTTCTTCTTACCGCCAGTGACGGTGCTGGAACGTCTCCTTGCCTTGGCAAGCTTACTCCTCTCAACTGTGCCTAGTTGAGAACTTTCTGTAGATAGTTGTTAGAAATTTGTTAGTTTTATAGTTCCCTTAGTGTAGACTTAGTGTTAGTTCGTTAGTCCCAAGCAGGACTTAGCCTAGGGATGGGGCATGCCCCGGTCCCCGGGCTTCAAACTTTGTGTCTGTTGCAAGAAACCTATGTGAATCAGTGATCTTTATAGAAGCTGTTTGAAGTGCTTAGGGGAAACCCACAGTGACAAGTGTCGAATTTGCAAGAGATTCAGACCTCCTAGCACCGCGGTCTCGGAGTGGAGCGCACTGGCAGCACCGGCCTCAGACCGGCGCCAGTTCCCACCCGCCACCCCGGAGAGCGGCAGAGGCACTCGGCACCTGGCAGTGCCATCCATGCCAGAGGCCTTTCAGGCCACAAAGGGCACTGCACCAGAGGGTCGAGACGCCAGTCCCCGGTGCCCTGTCACCCATCGCCAGACTGCCAGTACGGTTCACTGGGCACATCGATGGTCTCCAGCACGGCGGTCTGTTCACTCAGATTCCCACTCCCGCTTGATGGAGCAGCATCACTCGCTAAGCGTAAGGCATTGATCACAGGGATACCATCGCCGATCCACTGAACGGTGCCAGGATCGTGGCACCGAGAGCCACCGCCCTTGTACAGATCCTCAACAGAGGTCCAGGGCCAGAGCTGACCGAATCTGGATATACAGATGGCCTCGGCACTGTCCTGGTCCTCTAGACACGTATCCCCCTCCTTGGTCTCCAGCTGCAAAGAGGAGATCCTGCCTGCGGGCGAAGGGCCACCCATCAAGGGCACCAGCCTTCCCCGCTGGGCCACCAGTGGTAGCTTGGCCCCAGAGCCAATGGCCTGTCCCCTGGCAATTCTGGAACCCCTGGGGATTTTCCCAACCATTGCAGGGGCATAGGTCAGCCTTGGGGGCATCCGACAAACGGTCAGTAACAGTCTCCCACCTACCTCATGACTTGGACACAAAGTCAGAGCAGGTTCCCCAGGATCAGCCAGCCTCGGCTGAGGGTCCCATGGCAGAAGCAGCAGAGTTGGTAGACCTGCCTATACCTGCCTCCTCCTCTTCTTCACCTGATGAGACAATAGCGGGGCCCTCTCACCCAGTTCCCCAGGATGATGCCAAGGCTCACCAGGAGCTCTTGAAGAGGGTTGTCTCAAACCTAGGGCTGGAAGCCAAGGAGCTGGCGGAGCCCTCAGACTTCCTATTTGATGTACTGAATGCAGTGCTCCCTGCCGGGGTGGCATTGCCTGTGCACGAGGGAATGGTGAAAAATCACTAAGGCCCTGTGGCAGACACCTTCCTCACTGCCCCCCATCTCCAAGCTGGCGGAGCAAAAATATTACGTCCCCTCCAAGGGGTATGAGTATCTTTTTACCCATCCTGCTGTAACCTCACTGGTTGTATCAGCAGCCAATGAGCACGACACCTAAGAACAAGTAGACAAAGAGGCTCGATCTCTTTGGTAGAAAAATTTATTCTACATCCAGCCTCCAGCTGAGAGTGGGCAATCATCAGGCCTTGCTTGGCCACTATGATTTTAATATCTGGCAGTCCATGGCCAAATTCTCAGACTCGCTGCCAGAGGAACCCAGGAGGGAATTCCTGGCTATCCTCGATGCGGGCAGGGTGGTGGCAAGGGGCCCCCTCCAAGCAGCCTCAGATGTGGCAGACTCTGCAGCCTGAACCATGGCCTCGGCCATTTTGATCAGGTGAGCGTCCTGGTTGCAGTCGTCAGGTCTTTCGACAGAGATTCAACAGGACCTCCATCCAGGGCCTCCCGTTCGATGGCCTGGCACTGTTCTCCAAGCAAACAGATAGTAAATGGCCAACCCTGAAAGACTCTAGGGCTACTTTGCTCACTCTGGACCTGTACATGCCGAGGCTGGCAGGGAAGCCGTTTTAAGCTGCAACAGACCCGTAGGTTCGGGAGCCAACCTTGGTCAAAGCCCTTCCATAAGAAGGGCAAGGGCTGTAAGCGCCAGCGAGGCCACCAGCCGGTATCCTCTGCTCACTCGAGCTCCACCCGTAACCGACCCAGTGGGAAGCAGACATTTTGAGGGTGCGCTCGAGGGCAACCTTCCAGCCTGTGTCCTGGATCCTGCTCTCCTGTTATTTTCCAACTGCCTGTCCTTCTTCCTCCCTACCTGGGCCTCTAATCACATCGGACCGGTGGGTCCTCAGTGTAGTATCAGGAGGATATACCCTCCAGTTTATTTCTATCTCCCCCTCCCTCTCCAGGGACCCGTCTCACGAGCATTTGCTCACTTGAGGTGCAAGGCCTTTTGCGGGTGGGAGCTGTGGGGGAAGTCCCACTGCATTTAAGGGGCAAAAAGTTTTATTCCTGTTATTTTTTAAGGCCAAAGGGAGTCTATGGCCTATCCTCGACCTGAGGAACTTCAAGAAATTGAAGTTTCGCATGATCTCCCTGGCCTCCATCATTCCTTCTCTGGATCCGGGAAACTGGTGTGCCACCAAGATTTGAAAGACACTTACTTTCACGTATTGATATTCCACAGTCACAGGTGGTCCTACGTTTCAAAGTTGGGACTGGCCACTGCCACTTTGCTGTGCCCCCTTTTGGCCTAGCAACAGCGCCAAGAGTGTTCACAAAACGCATGTCAGTGGTGGTGGCCTACCCCAGGCGTTGGGGTATCTGGATTTACCCATACCTCAATGACTGGCTCATCAAAGGCCTCTCCAGGGTCCAGCGCAGGGTTGAGATGCTGCAAGCCACTCGTCAAGCTCTGGGTCTGCTGATAAAAGAACAAAAATCAATGTTAATCCCAGTCCAACAAATAGAGTTTATTGGTGTGGTACTCGACTCTACCCGATCCAGAGTATTTCATCAGAGGCCAGGTTCAGGGCAATGTCACATCTAATTGCCAGCATCACCGCTCATCTGCTCACCATGGCCCAGGTCTGTCTCAGATTATTGGGGTCCCAGTCATGTGGAATCCCCTGCTTCTCACCTTAGATGCCTGCTGGAACTAACAAGAACTGTACCGGGGAAAGAATTGGGCCCAGACTAAGAAGGAGTCGAGTCTGTGAAAGAAGCTTATTGGAACATCTCTGAGGGTGAGATTCACCTGTATTCAGTTTCTTAATGTATTAGGCTTAGACTTGTGTGTTTTTGGTGTTACTTGGTGACTTACTTTTTTTTGCCTGTTATTACTTGGAACCACTTAAATCCTACTTTTTATTCTTAATAAAATCACTTTTATTTATTATTGAACCCAGAGTAATTGATTAATACCTAGGGGAGCAAACAGTTGTGCATCTCTCTCTATCAGTGTTAGAGAGGGCGGACAATTTACGAGTTTACCCTGTATAAGCTTTATACAGAGTAAAATGGATTTATTTGGGCTTTGGATCCCATTGGGAGCTGGGTGTCTGGGTGCTGGAGACAGGAGCATTTGCTAAGCTGTTTTCAGTTAAGTCTGTAGCTTCGGGCCCGTGGTTCAGACCCTGGGTCTGTGTTTCAGCAGGCTTGCATGTCTGGCTCAACAAGACAGGGTTCTGGAGGCCCAAACTGGCTGAGAAAATGGACTCAGAGGTAGTCTCAGCACATCAGATAACAGTCCCAAAGGGGTCTCTGTAATCAAACCCGTCACACTTATGATTGGAAGGAATCTCAACTGGCCATCTGGACCATTCTGAACTTTAGACTCTGGCATGGTATGTTTGAGGTGTGAATGTGGAGTGAGTAAGGTTTGTTTTGTAATTTAAAAAAAGAGCATTTAGACTAGAGTATTATATACCAACACTGTGTCTGGTGTCTGCCTACTCCCCATCCCGTAGGGAGACCTCTATTGCGAGTCTAACATGTGGTGGAGAATGCGGAAGGGGGAGAGAGATTAAGGAGTGCCGGATTTCAAGATGGGGTCTTACAGTGTTGGGAAAGTCCATATTTAAGACTAATAAGGCTAACTCCTTATTTGTAAAATTAAAAAAAAGAGAAAAAAACACATGAAACAATACCATGTGGTGGTGTTATAATAATGTTTAAAACACTGTTTAAGAAGACAAGTCAAGGGGTGAAAGAAGCACCCCAATGGACTAAAGTTAAAGCCCCTTCTCTGTCAGAGAAGGAGATTATTGCATTTGAGACATGCCCTTGAATGGAAGATGCAGTGGAACCGGATGTAATATTTGATATCTTTATAAACACGCTTAAGAAATCTGTACAGCTGTACAAGCCTAATGCCAGTAAAAAGCAAACGGCTGTAGTATGGCTGTTGTGGCAAGCTGTAAAAAAGACAATTGCATGTAGGGGGAAGGTCTGTGGAAAGATACAAACATTACAAGAGAATTTTAAAATTTGCCAGGTACATTTGGAGTGGGAAGTAAGGCAGGCACAGATAATGCAAACTCCATTAAAACAAATGAGAAAACAAATACAAAATTTTAAAAAAGAATGATGGATTGAAAAAAGATTAAACAGACAAAAATAAATTAGACCATCAAGTAATAAAAATGAAGCAGTTAATTCAAAATTTAACTAAGAAAAAGGAAGAAGAGATGGGAAGCATTCCTCACAGTTGGTGCCAGAAAGCTATCAGCATTAAAAAAGAAAGTAAAAATACAGATGCTGTGTGTCTGAAAAAAAAAAAATTGTGGTTTTTTTTCTATTTGAATTCCAATAATATTTGGTATGAAAAGAATCTGCAAGGAGGTCAAGAGTAAAGGGAATTTGACCAGCCTCAAGAGGGACTTTATACTAAGTTAAGAAAAAGAATAAATAACTGCCCGGGAAAGCCTAAGCCAGAAATGCCTGTAAGCAGTAATAGAATGAAGATCTACCATTAAGAAGGCAGCAGGGAAAATACAGTCAGAGCAAATATAAATAATTGCTGCGAGTTCGTCAGACTTACAGTTGATGGTAAAGTCATTAGGCCCAGTAAATATAAAAAAAACTAGCTACATGGCTAGTACGGTGGGCAGAGTTAGGAGGAACAGAAAATTTAAATATAAGTAAAATTTATAGGTTAATTGGGGCAGCTACCACTGGAGAGATTAGACAGGCAGTAGATCGAGCGAGAAATGCTTTGGACAGGCAGCCAGAAGCACACCAACTAATACCACGATTTATTATGCTGTTAGGAAAAGAGATAGGTCAAAGACCTATAAAGGTGTTATCAAGTGCAGATTACATAAAGCATGAACATTCACCCAGAAATTACCTGTTAAGAAAAATAACGTTAAAATTATTGACTGAAAAAATAAAACCGGTGACTAATCCCAAGGCGAAGGTCACCAGACATGTCACAGTTAATTCTTTGATGGCAGTTGATTTAAATCAGAGGGAATTTTGAAATAATGTGTTTTAAGGATTGAACAAAAATGTATTAGCAATGTCTACTAATTTGGTAAACCAAGCAGCCCAGAATGAGAAGTTAAGTGTTATGGATGCACTGGAGCACTGGACAGTATGCCAACAAGTAACAGAAGGGGAAAGTCAGGTAAAAGCATTAAAACCAAAAGTACCTTTTATTAAAACAATTACATATTCAAATGAGAGTGTTTATAAATCAGAATACCATATAAAAAAAAAAAAAGGCCATAGTAAAGGACAAAACACCCCATCCCAAGGAGGTAGAAGGTGGAATAATCAAAATAAGCCCCAGAAAAAAAGGAAATGTAATTTGAAATGTCGCTTGGAGGTATTTGAAATTAAGGGAAGAAGATATAAATAAGGAAAATGGAAAATGTGCTAATAAATAATCAAAAAATGCAAAGAATATAGGAAAAAAGGTAGAGAGTGGGGTAGTAAAAAAAATTGTGTTGTGTGCATTATATTTTAAAAAGAAAAAAATAATACCAGAGCTCGAGCAAAGATAAAAAGCTTAGTGTAAGTATTTAAAATAATACGGCCGGAGGCATCAAACATTACTCTTATGGAATAATGGCCATGGATTCACTATTAAGAATCCTCATAATTCAAAAAGGGTATAAATATGGCTTTTGGCTTTTATGTTTTTTAAATATTTGAAAAAATGTAGGGGTACACAAATAAATATATATGAAAGCACTTCTAGAATAAAAGTATAAATAAAAAAATACATTTGATTGTTCGTGGGACAAAATAAATAAAAAACAGAAAAAATAAACATTTTAATCCACAATGGCCAAATATTATTTCTTTTAAAAAAAAAATGGCAATTTCTCATTGGTACTATATTTTTAAAGAGTGGTCTCCTAGTGTCACAGCTCTTCTATATTTTATGCTATATCCTATTGTAATATTATTTTGATTAATAATTTTGTTAACCTTTAGTATGCTATGTTTATACTGCCGAATAAAAAAGGAAGAAGTTTTGGAGCAAGTGATATATAAAATTAAATTGCTTGCAAAATTATAAAGTAATACAGTAATTAATGGAATTAATCATGTATCAAGAGGGGGAATGTTGGGAGATATATCTATATCTATAGATATAGATATAGATATAGATATATGGATAGATAGATATACATTATGATTCATATATCCATGTAATATGTTATAGGTCATTGAGGCCTGGTATGAATGACACATGCTTGACATAAATACGTGCTGGCAACCAAAGCAAGAACTTAAGGTCAAGGGCTATTAGAACTATTTGTACAAAAACAATCTTGTTATGTTCCAAGAAAAATATGGAAAATCAGCAGAAAAGGAAACAACACTAGCTGGACTATTATAAAAATGTATAAGAATTGGAGGAAATGGCACACCTTGGATCATGGCGGCCCGCCCAGAATTGTCTCTTTAAAATTATGTGAGTAAAAGGCTTAGTAAACAAAGGCAAAAAAATGTTGCTGCAACTAAATGAACTGTAAATGAACTGACTTCTGCAAATCAAAGTCGTATATTAATCCAAAGCCCCATGTAGATATAGATGTGATTTTCACCAGCTCCCCACATCTTATAATCTAATGATCAAAAGAAATCTCGACTGGCCATTGGGACCATTCTGTCCTTTGGGCTTTAGTATAGATGTTTGGGGTGTAAATGTAAAGTAAGGTTTGTTTTGTAATCAATAAAGAGCATTTAAAGTATTATATACCAACACTGTGTCCAGTATCTACCTGCTCCCCATCCCATAGGAAAACCTCTATTGTGGGTCTAACAATGGGACCTCAACCCAGTCCTCTCCAGGTTCAGGGGTTCCCCCTTGGAGCCCATGGCTTCTTGTTCTCTTTGGCATCAGTTGTGGAAGGTTGCATTCCTTGTAGCAATTACCTCAGCGAGGCATGTACCTGAGATCAAAGCCCTGACATCGGAGCCACTATACACGGTGTTCTACAAAGACAAGGTCCAGCTGCAGCCCCATCAGACTTTCTTGCCTAAGATGGTGTTGCATTTCTAGGTTAGCCAGGATATCTTCTTCCCGGTGTTCTATCTGAAGCCGCACATGACCAATGAGGAGAGGCGGCTGCATACTCTGGATGTCTGGTGTGCCCTGTCATTCTACCTCGAGCACACCAAGCCCTTCTGCAGATCGACCCAGCTCTTTATTGCAATCACTGATAGGATGAAGGGCCTTCCATGTTCTTCTCAGTGGATTTTGAATTGCATCATCACCTGCATCCGTACTTGTTACAAGTTGGTGCAGGCTGTGCCTCCACCAGTAGTGAAGGCTCACTCGACCAGGGCTCAGGCATCTTTGGCTGTCTTCCTAGCACATGTCCCTATCCCAGGACATCTGCAGGGCCGTGACGTGGTCTTCGGAACACACGTTCACGACCCATTACTCCATCACTCAGCAGACCAGAGATGACGCTGGCTTCAGTAGAGCTGTGTTGCAATTGACACATCCATGAATTCCTACCTGCCTGCGGTGGTACTGCTTGGGAGCCACCTACAATGGAAGGGACATGAGCAAGCACTCGAAGAAGAAAAGACAGTTACCTTTTCATAACTGTTGTTCTTCAAGATGTGTAGCTCATGTCCATTCCATGACCCGCCCTCCTTCCCCACTGTCAGAGTTTCCAGCAAGAATGAACGGAGGGTGAGGGGAGCCGGCAATGCCTCTTATACTGGTGCATACACGCGCCACTCCAGAGGTGCGCCAGAGTTGGTCCTCTACTGATAGCACTGAGGGAAGAACTTCTAGCGCCGGTGCATGTGGCAAGCACACACACCTACAATGACCTCTGATTCGCTGTATTTTTCTTTTTCATTGCAATTTGTCTAATATGCCTTGAATGTAGCAGTGGCAGCAGATTCACATGACTTTTATGTAGCTACAGTGGTTTGTAGAATGGACTTCCATCTTGAGCAGTCTCTTGCAAGTTTTCTTCCTTCGGCAAGAGTCTATACAGAAGGATGTAGGCTTCCTAAATCCTAAACTGCATTTTCCAACCTCATTCATGGTCAGCCTCATGCTTCACTTCCTTTGACCTCAGCTCTATAAGCCTTCTGTAAAACCATATCTTCTTCTGCACATTGGATGTGCACCATTGCTGTCATCTTGTTCTCAATTGGTGCAAGGCAGTAACTTGACAGGATTGTCTTAACTTCTCCTTGTTTGTGACAAAATCAAACTAAATGTTAATACATCATAATGTTTTACACTGAAATCTGTTTAGTTTCCTCTCCTCAGCTGTTCTTAATGGCCATGTTTCTGCCCCATATAACAGTCATCATCACTTGTTCCTTGGGTGCTTGTATCTTAGTTGTCACACAGACATCCCACAGCCCAAGCAGATGTGCTTTGAAGTGCTGAAATGCCATTGATATGAGACTGATCCAACGTATCTTTGGATATAAACCCTTCTGCTGTCAGCCAACTAACCAGATAGATAAAGCTGTTCAGCCATTCACTGTCTTTGCTATCTACATGCAGTGCTGGCAGGTCATTAGTTTCCATTTTATAGGAGGTATGTATGTATAGCTTCGGTTTTATCACCATTGATCTTAAATTCCATAGATTCTGCAGTTTTTAAGAGCTCTTCCAGTATTAGCTGTAGTTGGGCAGTAGTCTCTCCAAGTAAGTTAATGTCTTCCGTATACTTGAGATGAATCTGTAAATCTCAATGTTCGACTTTGGCCTCAATCAGTTTTGTCATCAGACAGTCTATTACAACCTTAAATAAAGTAGATGGGAGAACTCCATTCCTTGCTGTACTCCTGATTTTACTGAAAACCAGTTTGTAATACAACTGTTGACCGCATACAGCTAAGTGTACTGCAATACGGTTCCTCCACTAGGCACACTAAATCCTCAGGCACCGCAAACTGGCATAGTAGTATCCACAGGCCTGATAGATTGATTGGAGCCAAAAGCAGCTGCAAAGGCCTATAAATGCAATGTTAACTTCCTCTTGTCACTCTAGTAGTTTTTCAATAACATTCTACAGAATGTATATAGCATGGATTGTAAATCGACCTGTATGGAAGCTGCACTGGTTGTCTCTCCTTTTGGGGTTGAGACAATATTTCAGTCAGTTCAGTAGAATAATCATAAACACCTTCTCTGGGACTGACAGCGGTGATATTCCCCTTTAATTTGAGCAAACTGATTGCTCTCCTTTTTTTGAAAAAAGGAATGATGCAGCCCCTTTTCCAATATTCTGGAATGTGGCAGGTTTCCTAAACTTTTAAGAGAACTAAGGAGCCAGTGAATTAAATCCGAGCTTCCTTTCTTTAGCAGTTCTAGTGAAATGTTGTCAAGAGCAGGTACTTTATCATTTCTTAACTGTTTGACTACAGGCATCACTATGCCTTGTTATGCAGTAAGAATAAAATGCTTCAGCCTTCTCCGACACTGAGATATTAATATTTTCTCTCACATTCATTGGGCTTCTTTATTTCTTCAGTGTTATTTTCTCAAAATCTAATACTCTTGTGCCACTATTCTGTGAAGTTTTTCTTCTCTGTTGATTCACATGATTTGTTTTCTCATGTTTGATTTTTCAACCCTACTAATTGTGCATAGGCTTGGAGGTCATTTGTTTCAGCATGCATGTCTCTATGGGTATGGGATAGCTACTTGGTGCCATCTACAAAGTCAGAGTTCTCTAACTTCTGTGTGGAAGTCCATTGTATGCCCCTGTTCTGCGGTCTTAATGCTTTCTGGGACTGACGTAGAAGAGGTTTGATATTTGATATATTTTGGTGGAACAGCTGGAGATATTAAAGCCAGAATCATGAAAGCCAGACATGCCTTTGTAGCTCTAAAGCCAAGCTAGATAAATAGAAATCTTGCCCTCCAAACAGAAGTTTGAGTATTTAACACCATTGTACAGTCAGTCTTACTATATGGTGCTGAAATTGGAGGCTTATTAAGACCTTACTATTTAAGCTCCAAGTTTTCATAAATAGCTGCCTTAGACAAATCTTTAATATCAGATAGTCAGAAGAAATCACAGAGAACTCTGGAGGAGGATGAAATAGAAATGGATAGGACAGGAAATTATGGAACAAAAATGGAGATGGCTAGGACATACATGGAGTAGAGACAGGTACTGAGCTGGAATTACCAGGACAAGAAATTATGAGCTAGACTAAGGACAACATGGGAAGACAAGGTAGAAGCAAAAGTGAAAGCTATCAGAATGACATTGGAAGACACCAGGACTGCCGCAGTAGACCAGCAAAGATGGAAGGCAGTGATGAAGGCCCTATTTCCTCATGAGATAGAAAGGCATAAGAGAGAGGAAGAGAGACTGCTCTGTGAACCTGTTTCTGGATATGTTTTATTCAACAAGGGCAAGCAAGAGGTCCCCGGTCTTTTATTGTGGATGCACGTGTTGCCATGGATGGTGGTCCCAAGGGGCACCTGGGTAACATGCATTGCCATGGTAATTGTAAGAATTCCTTGAGCAGTAATTAACTGTTTGTTCTTGCCACTCAGTGCTAACACACAGTGTAGTAGAGTGAAGCTGGAGGAACTTTATTCTTTTTTAAGCCACCACCAAAACACTAATTCAGTTGTTCTTACAATAGAACTCTATTGTGTGTGTGTGTGTCTGTGCATGTGCATATTTGAACCCTCAGTACATTTTCAAATAATGTTGAGTCTCACTGGCATCCAGAAAACTGTGGAAATTCAGTATTAGCTGAAATCCATCGTTGATTTCTCACTATGATTTCAGCATACATGACAGGTATTATTATTCATTGTTCAGAAAGCTCTAAAATACTTAGGCACAATGGTGATACTTAATAGTCAAGCTTCTAATTTTTGCTGACACTTGGTTGTCACACATTTAATGTTTAATTAAGCAGTGTTTAGGGCAAAGAGCGGGGGCACCGGCAATCAGAATGTACAGGAATTGCCATACTGGATTTATATTCCTACCTCTGCCACCAACTTTCTGTGCAGCCTCAGACAAGTCACTTAACTTTAATTTGCCCATTTGGAAATCATACTTACCAATAATCCTTACCAACTTCACAAGGGTGCTGGGAGGTGTTAATCATTATTTGTAGTGCTCTAATGAAAGGCATTGTAGTAAGCTAAGTGCAAAATATTATTACTTTTTTGGGAGGGAAGGAGAGAGGGACAGATCAAGAGGTTTTGGGGGTTTGGATTCATATATTCTTATGGTGATACTTAAAGAGAAGACAAGGAAAATGTAACTTCTTGTGGAAGCTCATGAGAGCTGCAGCTTTAAACTAAAACTGATATGGTGGACATTCCAAGCCATGATGGCAATGCAAGTCTGTCAAACTTTGGAAACATAGTAGTAATATACAGACTGCAATGGATGGTATATTATGAAAATATAATTCAGCATGATCTTGAAAATGCATTCTATTCACAGCACCTGTCAACCGGTAACAAATCCTTTGGTTGCAGTCTCACTGTATATACAGTACCCTGAAGAGTGGCACATCTTTTGGGCCTTGTATTATGTAATAATGCAAACAGTGAAGAAGCTGTCCAAAACTTTTGAGCCTCTAATATCCAGCTTGATTGCCTCTTCTCCTTTCCACAGGGACAGCATCAGGATCTAGAAAGGATGCAGCTACATCTCCTGTACTGACAGGCAGCAAAAAAGAGCTTGTAACCACAGCCACATCACCAATCCAACATGACAGATCACGGTAAGATGCTGGGTAATCTCTGGTTTAAGATTCTGCAAAGGCAACCATCATATTCCCCAAGATGCAGCGAAGTGGCTGAGTTTCTGTGATATTTCATGTTAATGCAAGCTGGATAATATAAACTAAAAACTGCCATGTCCTTTGACGTTTATAGTAAGCCTTAAATTGCTTGTTAGAATAAGAAAAGCAGGAATATGCCAAGTTCTAACATTTAAGTTTTACTTAGATTTTGAATGGAAAGTTCCAAGTCCTGACATGTTAAATACATTTGTAAATAGTTTAAAGGGATGGCATTAACCCTGGTTAGGTTTTAAATCCACTTGAAGATTTTAATCCCCCTCCCCCTCATATTTTTCCCCATATTTTAGCAAATGACATTTCTTTTAAATATCTTGTACAAATGTTATTTTATGTTTAATGACAAGCTACAAAATCACATTAAGTCAGCAATTCCTGATGATACCATGCATCAGCTAGAAAGGCTTTGGGAGAGCAGCATTATCACTCTTATTCCAAAGAAAAAGAAGAAAGCAGAATTGTTGTTACCCTTATTGGACTGAAAAACAACTTGGCCTTTTTGAGGGATTACAATTCTAGGCATGAGTATTTAAAAAAAAAAAAACAGCAAAACCAACACCACCCCATCCTTACACTTTGTGTCAACAGAATCTTTAGTTAAACTAATTGAGTCAGTGTATGGTAATATAGGATTATACAGTGTTCTAGAATACTAGTTTGATTGCTCTTTGCCACAGGTGACTAAAATGTAGGACACACTTCACAAGAAGAGTTACAAATTACTTGAAGAAACTAAAGGGCTTGGCAGTTGAATCAGGGTTTAATAATTTTTTTTAACTCAATGTACTAAATTCTATATCATCTCTACGTTCTTGGGAGAGGCTGGCAGTTTATTTCTATCTTCTGAGGAAACTTGTGATATATAATAGGTGAAAAACCATTATTAATATTACAAATTTCTACTTATTCCATAACATAAACAACATTTTAAAAAAAAAAAAAGGATGATATTTCTGGATGGATATAAAACCTGGGTAGATAGAAGGGTTCTGTTTTCCACAGCTACATGTTTAAACAAACAAACAAAAAAGCACAAAACTGCAATAAAGCATTATCTTCAGAAGCCAGCATTGTCTAATGATGAGCGTCTGTGAGATATCGTTGGGTATTTTCTAGTGACAATTTAGAAACAAGTTTAAAACTCCCCTACAAGCAATGAGGAGAAGGTATAAGGTAACTGTAGAAATCAAGTCATACAGAAAAAGGAATCTGATTAAAAAAAACAGAAGGCCCATACTAACCGCATGGGAGCATAAAATAATCATTGAGATATAACATTAAAAATTGTCACATACAGAAGTGATCGGTCAAATAAATCTGATTAGTCAATAGCATATTAGGGAATAAAAAAAATTGACAAATTCCAGGCTTCTCAGTGATCTTTCCTTTTCTCTCTCTGTGTTGGTACTCTGTATAAGTGTAACTGACTGGGTTAAACAGCCATGTTGTGCTTTTCCTTACTCATGGGCTTCTCTAATTGAAAATGGTAAATGGACAAGTGTTTCTGTGAAGGCCTACAGCTGATCTTATTCTTCATCAAGAAACCTGCATGCATAGTCTGAATTTATCACTGAATGATTACAAGCTCAGACTGCAAGTTTAACTCACTAAATTAATCAATACTGAGAATTATAGCTCTTTTGTGCCACTAAAGTTAAGAGTCTGTCAGCATGTTTTTTATAATCCACAATTTGGGAGATTTAAGTTTAACTACAACAGTTTTCTTGGGACTGAAACTTGCTGTACAAAGCCTGAGCCTAAGAACATATTTAATTAATCTGCAGTAGATGTAATCTAATTATTTTTCACTATTTAAATTTATAGAGGCTAGATTCAGTTCAGGTTTATGCCAGCCCTAACTAGCATAAATCCTGGCATAGAGCAGCAGTAGTAGAAAATCTGCCATGAACAAGGTGTTAGAAAGTGTCTGCAACCCCCCTGCCAATGAGGGGCACGAGGGTGCTAGCACAGAAAGTGAAGGATGCTGGTTGGATAAGCAGGCATGGCTAGGGTGGCTAGAAGATGTGCTGGTTCTGTAGCCTCTCTTGGCAGTGTTCCATTGGAGCCCTCCCTCGGTGTAAAATCTGTCTCCCCTGAGAAAGACAGTGTGGTACTACCTCCTGAATCACTCTGAGGCCAAAAGGGTGGAGTAAAACTGACTGTAGGTTTTAGAAATAGAGGAGTTGTGTTTTGAGATGCTTAGTAGTCTTAATTCTAGGTGCCCAAGATTTGTCTTCCAGAATGAACATTAATAAGCTACTTTTAAGGGGTATTAAATGGACCCTATTTCGGTAGCTGAGATATTGACATTGGAAAGTAGCTCACATGCATGCCTGCCATGACACAGCATGGTGTGTTAAATTTAAACTACTTGCAAGTCAGATGTCTACATCTGTGCAAATGTCTCAAGGTTTGGTTCACAGCAGGTATGGGAAGCTTTTCCATTGCATATCCTGACATTTTTAAACCCTGGTTGATGCAGGCTCAGCTTTCATTGCAAACCCATAACCAAGGTTCAGGTTGGGCAGACTCTAACAAAGGGCTAGTAGCCTTATTGGAAGAAGAGTGAACCCTGTTCCTGTCCTAAGAGCATAATTTCTTTGCCTGCTATAGAGAATCATCCTCTTAGGTGACTGCAGAATCTGTTCACCCCCCTCACTCCCTTCTTGTTTTCCAGAGGCAAGACAGTATTTTTGGCTGTGACCTACAAGGAAATGTCAGTAGGGAAGGAAGCCTTGAAATAGAGACTATAACCTTTATTAAACCTCATATCACAATCCTAATTTTACATTTCCCACTAAGGTGTTGTCTACACTACACAAGTTTTGTTGATGCATGTTACACCAACAATCTAAAACTGGTATAATTACATAGCTTGTGCATATTCACACAATGCTCCTTCTGTCAGCAGGGCACATCCACAGTTGGTGCTCTAGCATCAATAGAGAGAACAGTGCACTGTGGGTAGTTATCCCACTATGCTATTTACCACCTTCTGCAGCTAAGAGTTGTGGGAGGGCAGAATGGATCACAGTGCATCATGGGTGCATGTTCAACATCCCATGATGCAGTTTTTTCTATCCCATAGAATCATAGAAATTTAGGGTTGGAAGGGACCTTAGGAGGTATCTAGTCCAACCCTCTGCTCAAAGCAGGACCCAACACCAACTAAATCATCCCAACCAGAGCTTTGTCAAGCCGGGCCTTAAAAACATCTAAGGATGCAGATTCTACCACCTTCCTAGGTAACCCATTCCAGTGCTTCACAACCCCCCTAGTGAAATAGTTTTTCCTAATATCCAACCAAGCCCTCCCCCACTGCAACTTGAGACCATTGCTCCTTGTTCTGTCATCTGCTGCCACTGAGAACAGCCGAGCTCCATCCTCTTTGGAAACCCCCTTCATGTAGTTGAAGGCTGCTATCATCTTGCGACAGAGTACATTAATAGAAAGGAGTACTTCTCTATGGTATTGCGGGAGCTTGTGGTCCTGCAATTAAAAAAAAGGTCCTGATTTGCAGTACCACCGGACGACTTTGCCGTGTGTTCTACATAGTCTTCCAACTCAACCTCCTTGTCCATGATTTCATTCTTGGGGTTGAGCCCATTATCTCCAGCCTCACCAAAGTATCCACGGGGCTCTTGGCAGCAGAGGTGGAATCACCGCTGAGGACGGTGTCAAGCTCCTTATAGAAGCAGCAGATCTTTGGCCCAGCGCAGAGCGGTGGTTTGACTCCCTTGCCTTCTGGTATGCCTAACTGAGCTACTCTGTCTTCACACAGCACTGATGTGTGTCCCATTCATAGCCCTTATCCAACATGCCATGAGAAATCTGACTATAGCTATCGAAGTTCTTACAGCTGGAGCAGAACTGGGACTGCACAGCCTCTTCCCACAGTGCCAGCAGATCCAGCAACTCAGGTGGGCTCCAAACGGCAGAGCGTTTTCTGCATGGAGCCGCCATGGTCAGCTGGGAAGATGCACTGTGAGCTCTCCATGCTGACTTCTGTCGACAAAACTGTAGTGTAGACAAGGCCTAAGTGAAGGGATTCGAGAAGGTTCTACAGTAACTAGGCCTCAGCTCGGATATAACAGACCTGTGATCTCAGCAAAACAAATGGTCTGTTGCAAAATACAGATATAATGGTTATAAGTGAAAATATAAAGTCAGACACTTTCCTCAGACACACCAGTTGTGCAGCTGGCTCCGTGCAGAAAACTACTTCATCTGCACTGATCCCCACTGAAGCCTTTGGGTCATCGTGAAGGCTCAGGGGTGTCTCCCCATGCAGATGCAGTGTCGGTGCCTGACTTGGTGAGTCCTAAGACTATGCCGACCAGTCAAACCCAAAAAGAAGCTAGAAGGTTTTGAACAGAATCGGAGAACTTTGCTGAAATGCAGTCTCTCTCTCTCTTTCTCATGGCAACTAAGTAAAATTATTTCTGCTGAGTGTAGGTACAGTCAGATGAATTTAAGAGATTAGGTGATAACCTGGAGTTTTAGTATTAATCCTAAATTTCCTAGCTGCAGCTTTAAATCAGGCCTTTAATGCTAACTGAATGTATGTTTTTGGAGTTGAGTTCCTTTTAAATCACTTTTATTTCAATGTCTAAAAGTTCCTGCAACATGTATATTAAATAACAACCCATCTATTCTATTATCAGTTAAACCACAAAGGCCTTTTGGAATTTTACCAACAGATTACATTGTGTTAATTTGTGTTTGGGGGGATTTTAAAAACAGAATTACTTACCCAATTGCCCAACACATCTCACATGAGGAAGATGAGTATTCAGGGATGTTGCAGCAAATTAATATTTGATGTCAAGTGTAATGCACAGAGTATTTTTAACAGCGCACATTGGCATGCTCTACAGTCGATCCATTATACTGAATACTTATAAATAAAACACGGATGTGAGACAGCATTAACTTTGCATATACGGTAGCTGCTTTTGAGATGTAGGTGCCATGGATGCCTAAATGTGTTTCTACTCTTAAAATGTTATACTATACTAAGTTCTTCCTTCTATAGAGATCTTGTAGAAGCAAAAACTTCTGAAGGAAAGGAAATGTTTTTTCCTGGTATCAGACACAATTTAAGATTCAAAAGGAGAAAGAGTCTTCCACTCCATGCCCAACTTATAAACATTTTAAGGAATTAAGAGGGGGTATGGAGGGGGGGCAGTGAATGAGGTGGCGAACATGATAGGAGACAAGTTTTCTCTGTTCCCCAAGGAGAGCTAACAGCACGAAAAGTCCAATATAGTTGCATATGCGAGTGATAAAACCAGACGTTGGCAAATTAATCTCTCTTATTCACAGTGTAGGCTGTTAATTGTTCTCTCTGCTGGCTGTCGATATAATGTGAAATTTTCATTCCCCATTCAAGATGGAAAAAGTTGTGGCTGAAAATGTTAACATTTGCATTTTTATTTGTTGATTTATTTAAAGGACAGCCTCTCTTACAGCAATCCATCACTCAGTGACACCCCAAATATGAATAATGTATTGTAGACTTGCGGTTACAATGTGTAATAAGTGCCAGAGACAGTAGAAGAATGTTAACTATGTTGCAAATGTAATATTTATCGACTCATAGTTTATTGCTTTCGAGGTTCAATAATACTGGCCATAGGACATTAATATCACTTATCTTGATTTTAGTTGGGCACCTCTGTATGTAGAAATAACCCATCTATTTCATGCTTACAAAATAAATGTGAAAATTACAACACTTTGGTTTACTTTACTTAGAGCTTGCAGTGCTCCTTTTCTGCCATCTCATTTATTTGTATCCACACCAGTCCCAAACCCAATCAGTCGACCCATATGGTAAGCACCTTGACACTCTTTATTCAGGGGCCTTATGGAATGGATGAACTATGTTGAAACACAAAATCTGACCTGGACTAGATTTGGACCATGTCTCTACTTCTGTTTCAAAGCAGTTGGAAAGGGAGCCATAAGTGAATTTTCTGTTGCATTTGCCTGAAAAGGCAATGGCTGAGATTGTAATGCCGATAACTTGCCTCTTGAAATGCATGCATACAAAATCGGATTTTGTCTTTTATCAAATCATAGAGATGGAAAAATCTGATTAAGTCAACAATTTGTATGATGTAAAATTATGTTTGGGGACACTAGGGGGGTGTTAATTTTAAAAAATCAGAAGGTTGGCATTGGAAAGTCAGATCTGTTTTCAAAACCAAAATGTTCCTAGTTTAATAGGTAAAGGGGAAAAATGAACTGATTTTTACCGCATCTTAGATATGCTGCTGTAGCAAACTGGTATGCATCATCAGTCGCATCTTCCGTATTTGCACCACCATGCTGCTTCTGAAAATGATGGAGACAAGGGAAGGACCACTCTACATCTGCAGTGTTTATTAGTGTTGCTAAAATCCCCAGGCCAGGTAAACGTAGATGAGAACCTAAAATTGGAATAAGAAAACAAGTTAAACACTGGGAAATTTGTGACCTGGGGCTGAAAACAGCCTTCATCCTAGGAAACATACTCTTGGGAGACCCTGGAATTGGGTTTAACCATGAGAATGCCATGCTTAATTATATGTAACGCTGTAGTCACCAGCTTAATTGTGAAACGGTATTAGGTACATATACCTGAGGTTATCTAATCTCAAACATGAACAGAGACTTTTTATTATTTTTGTTATGCGTACAGAGAACACTTGCTTGCACCAAAGGGTACTGACAGCTGCTTGGTGATGGCAGTTTTGTTGTGTCCATTGCAGACAACGAAAATCACACCAGGAAATTCTGACACCTAGCGCAAAAGGATTAACGTTAATTAGTAACTGTCGGCTGTAATTGTCACCCTAATCAAAATGCAGAATTATGTATTTCTTAGTTATAAATAACCTTTCTAATTGTACTTGATGTATGCCAGTTTAATCAAAAAGTACACTGGCAAACAGGCAGATATTTGCATTAATCTAGCTCTGGATCTTCGCATTTTTTTGATAGTCTTTTATTCCAAACTTGACTAGTTGGGGGAGGACTATTACTCCTGCATATTCCTTAAACGTTTCCACCTATTCAGCTGTGTGGATCTGACAGGATTTTATATTAAAAATGTCTTTTGGGATTGTTCCATGCAACAGAAACCTTGTCAATTTTTGAGGTAGCTAGCAAGGTTTCCATCGCTCAATGGTGTGACAATAAGTTGATTATGGTTTGAAAGTAATAATAAGCAAAGGAAAGTAGAGTACAAATAATATTACAAAGCTGGCTTAACCCTTTAAGTCTGCTTCTTAAGATGACACCATTCTTATGCACTGTGTGTTTCTTGCACTAGCCTTTCCTACTCACTCCAGTCCCATGTTAGGTCAAAGGTGAAAGTGGTTTCAGTCTAGTTCCCATTTGTGTGTGTAACCAAACCACTAGAGACTTAGAACAATGAAACAAAGAGAAGTGCTCCCTGTCCTCTGGCTCCTCCTCATGCTCTGCTCTCCCCCATCATCAAAAAGCCCCATTCCTAAGCAACAGCTGCCTCTCCAGTTACTGTCCCATCTTTCTTCTTTCCTTCACTGCCTTTTCGGGCTCAAGTTCCTCTCCTACAATGGCATTCTGGATCCTCACCCACTTCACTGCACTGAAACTGCTCTCATCTAGGTTTCTCGCAGTCCCTTCTTGGACAAATCTTAAGGCCGCTACTCCATCCACCTCATCCTTGACCTCTCTGCTGCTCTGGCATTGTCAATCATACCCTCTTTCACTACACTTCATCCTTCTTTGGCTGCTATGACAATGTCCTCTGCTGGTTCTCCTCCTAGCACAGTGACCACTCCTTCGTTACTGCTTGGTGGATCCTCCATGCTTTTTTCAATTGCATTCTGTCATCCTGCATTTAGAGGGCCAGCAGTGAAAGATTGTGCAGGAGGAGCTTAAGCTAAATATCACTCGTGTTCAAAGGTCTATGAAAGATGCTCCTGTCAGAGGGAGGAGATTTTGCCCCTACGGTCTGGCTGTGCTCCTGAGATATCCTACTCTTCCTCCTGCATTTAGCTGGGTAGCAAGGGCCCTTGGGACCTGCAGCTGTTAGGTGATGCCCAAAAGAGAGTGTGTCCCCTGCTATTCCAGTCTGGACTCACTGCTCCTGCCATCCTTACAGGAGTTGCTCCTGCTGTGGCAAACCCCTCTCAAGAGTGACACCTTTGGTGGGTGGGAACGACAGAGTTTGAGGCGAAGGCGATGTTTTCACTGCTCTTTGAGATGGCCACTGGTCCCTTCTCTACCACCAGGTGTTCTTATTAGCTGGGACCCACAAAGCTGCAGAGGAAATTTGAGGTCTGATTATAGAAATATGCTGATGGCCGATGGTTGCTGCTTATGACGCAGGGAGCACCAAGAGGTGTTGCCCATTGTGGTTCCCTCTATCCCACTCCACCCAGTTGTGACATCAAGACTGGGGCAAAACTATGCTTTAAGAAGGGGTGGAGTTATGTACAGGAGAACCTCAGAGTTACGAATCCCTTGGGAATGGAGCTTGTTCATAACTCTGAACAAAACTTTGATTGTTCTTTCAAAAGTTTACAACTGAACATTGGTTTTAACACAGCTTTGAAACTTTTACTATACAAAAGAAAAATGCTGCTTTCCCTTTGTTTTTTTTAGTAGTATGTGTTAACACAGTACTGTACTGTACTCACTTTTTACTTATTTATTTTTGTCTCTTCTGCTGCCTGATTGCACACTTCAGGTTCCAAATAAGGCGTGTGATTGACTGGTCAGTTCATAACCTCTGGTCTGAGGTTCTACTGCAGTGGAGATTTTTCTGGGGTAGACATTTGTTTTGTTTTTGTAAGGATGAGTTTTGCATGTGCTTTTATGTGGCCACACTAGCCCCTTGTCATTTGTTTGCTCTTATGAGGGAGATGTTCCTGTTTCCTTAGCAAGTAAGATAGAGCATTAAGCTTTCCTTTTTCATAGGTTGTCATGTATTATATTAGGTCTTTTTCTTTGATACTTGGCTGGGCAACTACAGATGCCTTGAAGCAATGAATGAATAAAAGTGGGTGGTTTTAGTTACTTGAATAATCCAGGTCAGGTGTTGAAGGACAAAGGATCCTTTTGTCCTTATTACAAAATCCTCCCCTAAGGAAGACTTTCCAGAGGGTAATAGAGATTGTAGGAAATATGATAGTGTCTAAATCAGGAGAAATTGTCCATCCTCCTAACTTTAAAACAAAGGTTTTTTTGGGGCGTAGAGAAAGTGTCTTTTTTTTTTTCCTTTAAAGTTTCTGTCTGGTTGTATTTCCTTTATTAATGTATCCTCAGTCTTTGTGTATGGTTCTTAATAGAACGGAGAATATTTGGGGAAATATGCATTCATCTCAGTGTTCTTGGGACAAAAGTCTCTGATGTGAAAAAATCAAAATTTAAAGCTTCATATGCTGACAATAGTGTGTATTGGTAATAACGTCACTGCAGAAAATGAAGTTACACTAGGGCTAAATGACAAGAGAATCGGGCTCCAACTCTTCAAGAAAAAGATAGGGAAATAGATATTAAGCATACATCTTTGCACACTCAGACATCTGCTATTATTCATGACAACGTTGCATTGCATAGCATGCTGAAAATCTGGAGAACTGGTTAAGGTAGTTACATCTTTATATTAGATGCTTCCAGTGTTTCTTGAAGATTGACTCATACAACATGTCTTCCAATGTTTGGCACAAATTTGAAGGGAATTTTAGGAATAGATGAGAGCATAGTCTCCTTTAACCCCACCTCCAGCTGTGGCAAGGAGATTTGTTATGTCAGCTTGTGTTTATTCTTTGTTTAAGCTGAATCCATCAATTTCCACCACAGGTTGTGACGGATTCTGTTTCTCTTCCTATATCAGATGGTCCTGTTCAAAAACATACACTCTTGGGTAAATTTGTTTTTGTCACACACTGTGACTGGGGTTCTCAAGTTATCTCATCAGTATTCAGTTGAGCTTCTTAAGCAAAACAAAATATCCCCTCCTCCCCCCGATATCGCACATTCCACATTTAATCGCAGACACTGGTTTATCTCATTATTTCTGGAACTTAGATTACTCAGTGTAACATACAAGCTTCTCTATCCTTGTCAGTTCTGAGGTTTATATAATAATAATTCAGATGTGTTTTATGATTCTGATCAGTTGGTACATTTTTTACTGAAGGTCACAAAGAAAAAGTGAAACTACTGTTTTTACTTTGTTCTGGAAACAACATGATGACTTGGAAGCACAAATATAAAGGAAAAGAAATTTACTAAAAATGGCTTCTGTCTGTAATTGTTTAGGTTCTGTCTGACACGGAGTACCTTTGTGTTTTTTAACTAGCATCATATCTTACATTTTTCTTGCTCCAGTGGCTTACTATTCATAAATTTTAAAGGACTTTATAATAATGTAAACATGTCTAAAATAGTTAGTGAGAGCAGCCTCCTAAAATGTATGTATTGAATAGTTTAAATTTGTTTTTGTAAAACAATAAATTAAAAAGCAGAATTCCAAGTCACTTATAATATTTCCTGTTTGTTTGGGGAATCTTTCAGAAAAGGTTCTCAAAGACCCTAATACTATTATACTTTTAACTTTCATTTTTGCTTAGTCTGCATTGAATCATCTTTTACTACTTAAAACCAAAATTGGGTTTATTGAAACATTTAAATTTTAATTATTTTTAATAAAGATGTAGAACTATAACCTAATGAAATTACTGGAATGAAATGAGTAAAATTTTAAAAAATGTAATAAGCTGAAGACTTGACTATTTTATTAAGTGTGTAAAAGGCAAAAGAAAGTCACATTCTTCTGTACGTTTCCCCCTGTGTTCCGTCTCAGATCAGTAGGGTGAAACATGCCATGTCAGAAATGACCTTTGCACTGTTGGACTGACTTTTTCAGGTAAATTTCCAGAAGAGTGAGTTCTGCACACAACTCACACTGCCAATAGTACTTGTGTGTGTAACTTCCTGTGCCTGTGATCAAGAGATACTGCTTTCAGCTGAGTGGTAGTGCTGAATTCCAATTTTATTCCTTACAATTCAGAGCCATGAATGTATTTTGTAGGGTGTTCGTGTGTCTGTCAATCTATCAGATATCTCTGAAACATCACTTATGAGCAGCTTTACAATTTGTGACTTTGGAAGCATTTTTCTCACTCTTGGAAGTAAAATCCTTTCTATCCTGTGCACGTTGACTGATAATTCAGTGTTGCACCAGAACCACTCTTGAACCCACGTGCCTGCACATGGATCTGTTGAGAACTCCCTGGGAGCTCAAGGTACTGAACGGTTTGTTCCAACAGGGAGCACTGTCTCAGCTAAGGAAACTAAGGTATCCTCAGTGTTCCAGCATTCATTTCCTTTCTGACCTGTGGCTGGTGAAGCAATTCCTGCAAGGATTGCTAAGCATCACCCCAAGTGCCTTGTATCCCAGCTCTTCCTTGATGCTTTGTAATTGTTGGGTGTATCGTTTTTCTCGTGCATACCCTTGGAACTTGAAGACTACACTCCCACACCATTTTTGGTAGACTTGAAGGATTCAGAGTCAAAATAGCAGGCTGGTCTGATGAGAGAGACACCCCAAACCTCAAGACCCGTAGGACTAAATCTCCTTTTACTTGTTCCCCAGTCATATCTTACCTCCTAGATTTCCAGATGTGAGAGAGCACATGTGCCTTTTCTTCAGTATAACGTGGCAATTAGATATGACAGTGATGGGTACCTAAGAAATGCCTAAATGGGTAGAACATATAGACCCCCTCCCCCTTTAACTGCCCAAACATTCCCTTGCTTCATATCTTTGTTTTGTTCTACAGACTTTTCAGCAGCAAACCATTTCTACTGGGGCACAAACCGTAACATCACATGACACTGACTTTACTCAAACCAGAAGATTTTTGTGCCAAGGTTGTAACATTGTATCATTACTTCATTGTATCTGTGTGAAATTTTTAATTTCACGGCCTGCAGACTTCACTGTCTTGCGTTCACTCTTTTCATGTTGTTGCATAGAAGGGCAAGTCCCTGGGTTGCATTCGTTTTGTATTGGGTTTTGGAGGCTTTTTTTTTGTAAGTTAAAAGATCTGTTTCCTTTGAGTTTTCTGTATAAAATTAAGTGGGAATTGGTGCTAGAATAACATCCGTTAATTATTCATTCAGTCTTTGGCCTCTGCTGTTGCTACCAATAAGGTTGTCAGCTGTGGTGGTTTTCATGGTGAGAGCACATCTACTGAGTCTTGCCATTTCATTTTAATAACCCATCAGACAGTAGCTGGGAGCAACTTTTGGTCACTTCCAGTCTGGGCTGCATTCAAATAAAGAACCTGGAAGTGAGTGGCTTAATACCAGTCTCCTGAGCCATTCTGACTCTTACTTAATATTTTTGTAGCATATCCATGATACCGGGTAGTTCATGACAGAAGCGCAGGGTGTCGACAGGTGTATAGTTTTCGAAAAGTAATCACAAGGAACCCAAGAATGCCTCTACTAGTTTTGCTGGGAATTAACAGACTAAAACTTCTCTGCCATACCCATCTGTTCAGCTGCAAAAAGCAGGTAATTTCTCTCAGTGTGCCACCTACCACCTGTACAGTTTTTGAAATAGGTTGTTAAAATGCAATGCCTACTGCCCAGGGGAGCCTGGCTCAAGAACCCTACACTCCAGGCTTTACTGCTGACTTATTCTAAGGGTGCCTTCTAATGCTATGTCAAGTCTGCTGACCTGTTTTGCCCTATCGTGGGTTCTCATGCTCACAATGTGACTCCTCGCTAGCCTGTTGTGTCCCCCCTTTGATTCCTTTCTAACACGCTGACTTACACTGTGTTGGTGGTACCTGGTTTATTTCTATGGCTATTATTATACCTCAGTAGCTTCTGCTGAATCATATATATCCTTCTCTTTGATGTATGAAATCTCAGTTAATTTAAACATTACCTCAGACAGCTGCAGCCAAATGGAGAAGAATGGAACTGCCTTTAGTCCATAGTCCTGTATAATAGAGTACACATTTGGGAGTTTGTCAGAACTTATGTAACAGAATGCTGTTCCTCTAGGGGGTTTGTGTTCACTGCCACAGCTCCAGGCCCCGTGGTCTCCAGTGGGCATTAGCTTAGTTCAGACACTTGCTCTAAAGGAAAACTGCTGGAGGCACTAAGATCAAGTAAAGAGCTGGCAAGTAGGAAAATTCTCTGTTCCAATCCAGCTAATTAAACAAATATGGTTTCTTTTGGTAAGTCACATGGAAGTCCTTGTGTCCCTCTCAGCCCACTGGAAGGGGAGTAGAAGAGTGGGGGATGGGATCTCACTGAAAAGCAGCTGCTGTCTGAGCTGTGCTTTCCTGGGTAAATTAATCATTTTTAAACAGTGTGATTGAGTCTGAAGCATATATCAGATCCATTATCAGTGAGATGTAGCATCACAAGGAACATACAATCTAAGGGCCCTATCCAGCAAAGTGCGGAGCACTGTCACTTCTGTGGAAGTTGAAGGCACTCTGCTCCATGCAGGATGGGGCCATCTAGCCCAGACAATACAATATAGACACACGAGGCCTTATTCTTCACTGCATTACTCCAGTTTCATACTCCAGTAACAACGATAAAGTGACACTAGTGAAAAGTAGGGAGAAATGCTGGGGTGAATGACACGTGATGTACTGTGTGATCAGAAAATGGGTTTATCAAAAGGCAGTATAGGAACATTCTTAGTACTCTTTGCTTACTACTAAACTCCATTCCTCAAAACTTCTAACGCATTATTTCAGTCTTGTTGGTTCCTCACCATGTCTTCTGTTTGTGAGTCTCCTCTCATGCCCCAAATTCCATCTGAGGGATACCCAGCCCATTAACCGAAAATACCAGAGCATTCGTTTTAGAGTACATACATTTATTTTATATCAAGATCTTTCCAGCATCCAAGTGAGCACCCTTCCCACTCCTCTGCCCTTTCTTGCCCCATTCCATGACAGCTGACTGCTAACATAAGCATGGGGTTTCCAGCCAGCGTGACTGTGTATGGCAATCTCCATGGCCACGCGGTTCCATGGCTCTGAAGCTAGAAGATGTTCACTCTTACCTCCCGTGTTTGATTCTAAGTGATGGGTTCTTAGCAGGGTCGCCAAATTCATCCATCTGTTGTCTATTTCTATTCTAAAGACCAAGCAGCCATAAAGTTGAAAACCATGTGGCATTTTGGAATCTTAAGTTTCAGACGAAGCATTTATGAATTATTTATGCTGAATGTGTTTTCAGTAATGTGCAGCATAAAATGGAATGAATGTGTATCCAGACCTGCCCTGAACTCTCCAAAGTGCATGCTAATAAACAAATGATAACCAAGCATCACTTTTGCCCGGTAAGATTTAGAAGGCAAGCACTTTCCTTTTAGTTTCAACAGTTCTGTTTTTAATCCATGTCAGTTTGTCAACTTGAAGCTCTGCTCTTAGTTTTAAAGTACAGCTTGGTAAGGGACTTGCTCTTACTTGAAGGCATCTTTAGGTGCTTTTTCCCCTGTTCAACTGGTGTTAGTGTCTGCAAATTTTACTTGTCATGCTGGCATACAGCCACGCTAAATTATGTTTTAATTCACAATTAATAGGAAGTAGCAACTGCACAGCAGCAAACCTTTCATTTAAAATGGCCATTATACCAGATCGTGATTCCACAGAATGATTACGTTATTGAAGAATAGTTAAGGTATCTTTAGATTTTCAGACATTTAAAAGTGCTGGGCTTTCTTAATTTTTTTTTTAAACCTCCCTGAAACTGCTCTTCCCATAAAGCCAGGAACACAGGACATTATATTCTAGCAGCCTAGTGTTTATGGGTATCAGAATTGTTTAATCGTAACTTGTTTTTCAGTGATGTAGCTGCCAGGGCAGATATAATTAAGGGAACAGAAGGATTTGGCTGCCTGATTCCACTATAAAACACTCCCAAGTCACAGCAGAAGAAATTAAACTATTCAGCAAGAGGAAGAATAGTGGAAATCACCGGTAGGAGTTGGTGTTCGTTTAGGTGTTCCATTAGACTATGTATAAAATATTTCACTGAAGGGGGGTAGAGAGGGAAGAAACATTGAGATGAAGCTTCATTTTCAATTGTGCTGGTATAAAAAGGAAGAAAGGCTGCAATACTTTTCCACCCTAATGCAGAAAATTAATACAGAGTAGGGGGAATCCTGGCTCCATTGAAGTCAATGTCAAAGCTCCCATTGACTTCAGTGTGGCAGGACGTCACCCTGTGTCTATTTAAAATCTGCATCCAGATCTTGCATCTCTGTATAATGAGGTCTTAAACCTTGCCCAGCTAATAGCATTTCTTGCCCACAATGGTTAGAAATTCAGTGAAGGTTTACAGTTCAGTGACTAAATGACAAGGTAGGAAACTTTGGAATCATAAAACCATTATTAGTGCTTGACCTAAGAGTGCACAGATCTTCCGATTGCTGTACCTGTTGAAGCAAAAAGCTGATTTATTATTTCTATGGCTGGCTAAGAATTTGGACTGAACTTGTGAAGAAAGGCAGTGTGTTAATCCATGGAAATGATGAGTGAAGTCAATGGGTACTGCATGTGCCCAGCACCTCTGAAAATCAGGCTGTTCTTATTTAAGTGCCCATTAAGCATGCACATTTGAAACATGTTAGCTAATGCTTTGTAACCTGCGTGACATCTTTTAAAATGTGATGCTGAGGTGGTTTTGATTTAGCATCCATAAAGTTGTAGGCACTGTTCAGACAAGTAAAAGACTGCCTCTGCTCCCAAAAAGATTGGTACTCAAAAGAGAGAGAGGGACTCTGAAAAGAGAAGCCAGAAACAAAGGCAGGACAGGAGAATGGAGAAGGGTTACACATGTAAAATCAAGAGTGAACATTGGTGCTTCTGCACCTGCTCTGTCTGCTCAGTTCTTATTTTTTCTAAACATTTCTTTCTTCTCTTAAAAATGTATTTCTTAATGGTGTAGTGAGATAGAGATTGTTAGGTGGGAATGACTGGTTGGGGTAAGGTTGTAAAAGCAAAAGGTTGGTGAGAATGATTCTGTAAGGGTGGACGGGAATGGAAAAAGAGAAATAAAGAGGGATTAGATGAGAAGTAGAAAAGACAATAGTGGCTTAGTCTCATTTGGAACAGTGAATGGTGAAGCCCAAAGTTCCTCCTCTACCTTGGTGGGTCCTGTGCTTATTAGCGGCTTTGCTCGGCTCACAGATTCACTCTGTGGGTCGGGAAACAGCCCAGAGACCTTCCCCTCTGATAGAAGTCACAGTCCAGGGCAATTCCTCCTGTGTTTGATCAGGAGTTGGGAGGTTTGGGGGGAACCTGGGCCTACTCTTTACACCGGGTTCCAGCCCAGGGCCCTGTGGATTGCAGCTGTCTAGAGTGCCTCCTGGTACAGTTGCGCAACAGCTACAACTCCCTGGGTTACTTCCCCATGGCCTCCTCCCAACACCTTCTTTTTCCTCACCACCGGACCTTCCTCCTGATGTCTGATAATGCTTGTATTCAGTCCTCCAGCAGTATACCTACTCACTCTCAGCTCCTTACACGCCTCTTGCTCCCAGTTCCTGGCATGCACTTCCTCTCCCCTGGCTCCCTTTGACCTTACTGGAGTGAGCCCTTTTATAGCATCAGAGGGGCCTTAATTAGAGTCAGGTGCTTAACAGCTGCACCTGACTCTTAGCAGGTTAATTGAAGTCGGGTTCTCATTAGCCTGGAGCAGCCCCTGCTCTGATCACTCAGGGAACAGAAAACTGCTTATCCAGTGGCCAGTATATCTCCCTTCTACTACTCTGCTGTTCCCAACTGGCCTGGGTCTATCACACCATGTAAGTCCCATGTAAATTCCATGTAAGTCCCACCATTTTTTGTCTGTTTTTTATGTTTTAGAATGAGGGCTGGGGTGAGCAAAGGGTGACCAGACAGCAAATGTGAAAAATCGGACAGGGGTGGAGAGTAATAGGAGCCTATATATAAAAAAAACAAAAACCCAAAATCAGGATTGTCCCTATAAAATCGGGACATCTGGTCACCCTAGGTGAGCAGGAGATGGGAGGAGTTGAGTCACAGGAGCAAGGAAGTAGAAAAGCAGAGAAAGGGAAGCGAGGACATGGCGGGCGATAGGGAGGAGAGGCAGTGCTCTTTCGCGGTTAAGTGGAAATAATGGGCTGTTGTTACACAAGGGGAAGTGGAAGCAAACAATTTCAATAATGAAGCACCAATGAGCACCAAGAAAAATGAGACTCACGAATCAGCCCAGATCCAGGGCAGAGGTCTCTGGGACACTGTGTTGAGCCCTTTGTCCTTTATTGCACTGATACTGTTCTGTCTGCCGTGGGCCAGGAATGTACCAACACCACTCAGCCAGTTTCAGGATCAAGGTCTTTTCAACACTCCTATTGATGGGGGCAAACCCTTCAGCATGATAAATGTGCCAAGCATGGCCAGTTCGGTTAGCCAAGGGTATGACACTACTATAAAAGTCTATTTCTTCCCTCCCTACTGCATGCCCAATCCTGCAAAGAACGGTTGTCTCTGATGGGATTGTTATTGCCAGTGACCTCACTGAATGTGAGCTACTGTGTCTGTGGGAGCTGCGTATCAGGTTTTATGGCGTGCAATGATGTATTATGCTCAGATGTATTAATAGATAAAAATTAGGGTTTTGCAGAGTGAGGTGATGGCTACAAAAAAGGCCAATGCAATTTTGGGCTGCAAAGACATTTCATTATATAGCACAGAGCAGATTGTCCTAACAGCTCTGGTGTGACCATACCCGGGGAACATTGTGTTCAGTTCTGGGTGCCATGTTACCAGAAAGATATTGACAAATTAGAGGAAGCTCAGAGAAGAGCAATAAAAAATCATCACTAGGTTTGAGGGATTGATTTATGAGAAAAGATTAAAATATGTCTAGCTTGGATAAGTGATGACTTAGGTTGGTGGGGGGAACATAATATTCAAGTATTTGAAGGGTGTAACACTCGAGAAGGAGATGAATTTCTAAGTATTGCACAAGGATCTGTAACTATGAGTAATGGGGTGAAGTTAAGAAAGGGAAAACTTTTGCTTCAACTTAGGCTGCCTCTAAGGAAAAACTCCGACAGAGTGTGTGTACGCAATGTGTGTGTACACAGAAAAACACCTTTCCCCTCCCGCAAATTGAAAAGGAAAGACTCATGGCGCTAATATGGTGTTTACCCCGCACAACTCTGCTTCTGTGTTGCATCCATTCCCCCCCCCTTTGTCTGACTTGTCTAATTAGACTGTAAACTCTTAGAAACGTTTGTACAGTGAGTCCCCAATCCTGATGAGGGCCTCTAGGTGCTCTACTAACATCTACATAAATAGTAACAGTCATGAGAGGCTGAGATGTGTTTGGCTCGGGAATGGCCTCCTAAGCAAAACAGCGAGAACCCCACTGCTTGGGGCAAGTTCCAGAAAGCTTGCTATAGGGAACAGTTCTCCATTGGCAGAGAGATGTCTGGATGATCTATCAGGTCTTTTCCTTCTTGAGCTTGTGATTGTATGAATACTGCCTTAGAGAGTATCATGAAACATATCTGATATTGTGAGCTTTCTATTATGGAGGTGTTGGTTTAACAGCACTCTGGGATGCTCTCGCTAAAGACACTATGCAAATCAGTTGTGTGATGTATTTTAAATAAAAGGCTCAGATCTTTTTTTAATTACATAGAAAATATTCTGTAGCCTGATCATTTAGCTCGAGAGCTAAAATACACTGACATGTATTCGGAAAATATACAGTGGGTACCAGCACCCTACACTACCAAAGATGATGTCAGGTTAAATAAAAATTGCATTGCGAGGTGTCTCATCTTCCCAACTCCTGCAATGAATGGAGAGTCTGGGGAGTGTCTCTAACTATCCAGAAGTAAAAGATATGCAGTCACTCAAGCAGTTCCATAGAAACCAGCACTTTCCCTTTGCCTACAATCCTTTTTTCACCGCCTTGGCCTTTCAGTCTATGTGCTTATCTTCTGTTTCAGAATCCTGGGAGTCAGCAGACAGGGATGCCTGGGAATCTCAGAGCCTGCCTTGTTTCTAATTTGTTTAAATCCCTGAAGTTTTAACATCCTACTTTCACATTTATTTTTCCCATTGTTGTTTGTATGGTTCTTCAGCCATTGAGTCAAACAAAAATGGCAAGCTCCTGTGAACCTACTCCTGTCCTCTTTCGTTATGTCTTCACTGTTGAGTTTTCTGGGCTCTTTCTTACATAGTGCCCCTGACTTTTCCATCCATATGCACACAGATCTCTCAGCGAGTCAGTGATGCGCTCAATACCAGGTTAGCTGGTTTGGCTTTGGGATGGGAAGACAGTTTAAGCCTGAGTTCTGCTTTCACTCAGACTGGTAACCTGCACTTTTTGCAGTGAGGACACAGGCTAAAGCACTCTGATAGTCCTCCAATGCCTTCCACAATTCCCCCAAGTGCCCAGAAAGACAGAAGCTCTCCCACAATCCACGGGGAAAAAATCAGAGTGACTCAGCTGACAGCAGCCCAAAGAACCATCAGATAGGCCTCCAGAAGACTAGTGACACCCTTGAGGGCGTACAGCACCAGTAACTCAGGTAAGGCTTTGCAATTAGCTGCTTGCACCCCAGCTCGGCTAACTTGGTGATCAGACCAGGGTGCCAATCATCTGGGCTGACTCTGAAGTGAAGATACACATCTTTAGCTGCCATCACCTCTGACAGTAGGGTTGGTGAGTTGATTGCTTGGACTGCTGAACATCTGTATCTGTTCTTTTTCCCACCAAGGAGAGGCGGCTTTTGTTTGCTCTCCTATGTTAAATTATTTCTGTAAGGCTTTGAGAACTGATTTGCTGTCTAACCATAGGCATTTGTAGCTAACCTATTTAAACTTTAGTTTCCCTTTCTGTGAAATGGGCTCTTCACCTTCTCGTAGTATTAGTAGCTGTAGTTATGTTTGTAAAGTGCTTGGAGATGGATAGTGCTTAGAAGTACAAAGTACTACTATAATATTGTGCCTCCAAGCTTCAAAACCTGCACTAATCCAAAGGCAATTCATGTAACATTAGTAAATCACTTGGAGGTTTATGTTGAGAATTCAAGCAGAAATATGAAAATAAACTTTTTATATCATTGGATACATGCAGATAAATAAAAGTAAACCTGTACAGCTACTAATCTCTGATGCCATATTGCTGGTGTGCTTTGTTGAAATGTCATCACCTTGCAGAAAAGGCGCTGTGTGTTTTCTAGACATTTATGGTCAAAGAATAAATTTTCAGGGACTGTAAATGAAAAGATATCTCTGAACATGATGATCAAATAATACGTGACACCGCTTGTTTAAGGAAATATACATATATCTCACTGCCAGAGTGTTTATGACTCTAATAAATCTAGTTATTTTGCCAAGTAGGGAAATTTTTACTGACTCCGGCAAATATCAAATTTGTTTGGGATTGTGCTGTTTTCTGCAGACAGGAGCAAATGATTTTATTACTTAAACTGTACAGGGCAATACAAAAACATAATACAGCTAAATGTGTACTTTATGTATTGTACTGCGTACATGAAATGTTACATATTTCAGAATGCAATGTCCTATTCCATAATCTAAATGTATTTAATATTTCAGCCAATCAGGGTGGAATGATGCAGTACAGTTACAGCTCCATAACTACTGGGTTTTTTCCCCTCCTCCAATACACAATTTCCTGCATTCATATTGGTTCTGGGTGTCAATTTTGCATAACCATGGCATTTCTCAGTAACTCCATGGTGTGTAATTCCCTGTACTCTGATTGGACAGCAGCTTTTATTAGCGAGAATACAAAGGTTCGTTTAGTCACTGCATAGTGATTTCTCAGACTCTATACTGTGAATGTACAAACCTATTGTTCCTGGACCAGCAATCACATTTGAGTGCATTTCAGCTGTGCGAATCCCAGATTGTTCCTGCTGATTCACTTTTGAAGCACGAAGCAAAATAAAACACTTTCCCAGTGTTCTGGGTATGAAAGTCCAGCTGACCAGTAAGCTGAGGGGAGTGGATGTGATGGGGCTGTTGTATTTCCCTTTTGACACTCAGTCAAACTATTTTATTTCTGGAGTATTTTCTTCTTTCATTTAAAATATGAACATTTAATTTACGATGTTAAGAATCAAATTAATTTATTATTGTTTCTTGTCGCCTCAGTGATCGGCTAAGAAACTCCTCCACCTTTGCTGGTTATAAACTCCCCCAGACTCTTAATATTTAATTAAAACATAAAACTTAAGAAAAAAGTATTGGGTAAAATTTTCAAAAGTGTCTACACGACTCAGGCGCCTTAGTTGTTCAGGTGCTTTTGAAGTTTTACCTTTTGTCTTTAATGTGGAGAGCTGATAAACTGTGCAGGAGCTGGAGTGCCCATTATAAACTTTATAACTCTACGTCAGAGTTCACCTACAGCTGGACTCTTTCCTAGGTCACATCCTCTCTTTTTCTCCTGCTGCTTAGAGCCCTGCACGCCAATCCTGTGTGCTCTCTCTCCTACATAGAGTTCGTGGAGCTTATAATAATCTCAGGCTTCCAATGGTGAAGAGATTTGTTGAGAAGAAATTATGGCCCGGTTTTCAGGTGTGTTGAGGACTTGCAACTCCCACTGACTTCCAATTCCCAGAAAACCAGGCCCCAAATAACCTACGATTTAGGACAACAAAAATAAAACTAGGTCTGTGCAGTAGTTATCAGTGAGAATAAACAATGTTAACGTTTTTATACTGAGCAGTTAGTTATGAACAGACAAGGTAAACACCAGAATAACTTTCCAAAAGTGAAAAGCACTATTTTTTCCAAGATCCATGATCCTTATGCTGCTGGTCGGATCAATCTAACACTTTCTCAGCAAATTCTCCTCTAGCATGATGAAATACACACATTTTTAGGCTGTCAGAGGTTAGCGGTGGAAAAATGGCCATGGGGAAGTGTCAAAATCAGGCTGAGAAAAGTGACTGTTCTACAGCATAACTCCATAACGCACCGTCAGTCAGGGCTTCCGAAAGAAGGTGATTGTGGCAAATAAGTAGCCTGAGTTCATGCTAACTTTAAAAGGGCAATAAAAAGGCGTCATATAAAAAATGGAAACTAGGTCAGATCACGAAGGATGAATATAGGCAAATAACACAGGAATGCAGAGGCAAGATTAGAAAAGCAAAGGTACAAAATGAACTCAAACTAGCTATGGGAATAAAGGGAAACAAGAAGACTTTTTATCAATACATTAGAAGCAAGAGGAAGACTAAGGACAGGGTAGGCCCACTGCTCAATGAGGAGGGGGTAACAGTAACGGGAGACTTGGAAATGGCAGAGATGCTTAATGACTTCTTTGTTTCGGTCTTCACTGAGAAGTCTGAAGGAATGTCTAATATAGTGAATGCTTACGGGAAGAGGGTAGGTTTAGAAGAGAAAATAAGGAAAGAGCAAGTAAAAAATCGCTTAGAAAAGTTAGATGCCTGCAAGTCACCAGGGCCTGATGAAATGCATCCTAGAATTCTCAAGGAGTTAATGGAAGAGGTATCTGAGCCTCTAGCTATTATCTTTGGGAAATCATGGGAGACGGGGGAGATTCCAGAAGACTGGAAGGGGGCAAATATAGTGCCCATCTATAAAAAGGGAAATAAAAACAACCCAGGAAACTACAGACCAGTTAGTTTAACTTCTGTGCCAGGGAAGATAATGGAGCAGGTAATCAAAGAAATCATCTGCAAACACTTGGAAGGTGGTAAGGTGATAGGGAATAGGCAGCATGGATTTGTAAAGAACAAATCGTGTCAAACTAATCTGATAGCGTTCTTTGATAGGATAACGAGCCTTGTGGATAAGGGAGAAGCGGTGGATGTGATATACCTAGACTTTAGTAAGGCATTTGATACAGTCTTGCATGATATTCTTATAGATAAACTAGGAAAGTACAATTTAGATGGGGCTACTATAAGGTGGGTGCATAACTGGCTGGATAACCGTACTCAGAGAGTAGTTGTTAATGGCTCCCAGTCCTGCTGGAAAGGTATAACAAGTGGGGTTCCGCAGGGGTCTGTTTTGGGACCGGTTCTGTTCAATATCTTCATCAACGATTTAGATGTTGGCATAGAAAGTACGCTTATTAAGTTTGCGGACGATACCAAACTGGGAGGGATTGCAACTGCTTTGGAGGACAGCGTCAAAATTCAAAATGATCTGGACAAATTGGAGAAATGGTCTGAGGTAAACAGGATGAAGTTCAATAAAGATAAATGCAAAGTGCTCCACCTAGGAAGGAACAATCAGTTTCACACATACAGAATGGGAAGAGACTGTCTAGGAAGGAGTATGGCAGAAAGAGATCTAGGGGTCATAGTAGACCACAAGCTTAATATGAGTCAACAGTGTGATACTGTTGCAAAAAAAGCAAACATGATTCTGGGATGCATTAACAGGTGTGTTGTAAACAAGACACGAGAAGTCATTCTTCCGCTTTACTCTGCGCTGGTTAGGCCTCAACTGGAGTATTGTGTCCAGTTCTGGGCACCGCATTTCAAGAAAGATGTGGAGAAATTGGAGGGGGTCCAGAGAAGAGCAACGAGAATGATTAAAGGTCTTGAGAACATGTCCTATGAAGGAAGGCTGAAGGAACTGGGTTTGTTTAGTTTGGAAAAGAGAAGACTGAGAGGGGACATGATAGCAGTTTTCAGGTATCTAAAAGGGTGTCATCAGGAGGAGGGAGAAAACTTGTTCACCTTAGCCTCCAATGATAGAACAAGAAGCAATGGGCTTAAACTGCAGCAAGGGAGATTTAGGTTGGACATTAGGAAAAAGTTCCTAACTGTCAGGGTAGCTAAACACTGGAATAGATTGCCTAGGGAAGTTGTGGAATCTCCATCTCTGGAGATATTTAAGAGTAGGTTAGATAAATGTCTATTAGGGATGGTCTAGACAGTATTTGGTTCTGCCATGAGGGCAGGGGACTGGACTCGATGACCTCTCGAGGTCCCTTCCAGTCCTAGAGTCTATGAGTCTATGAGAAGCCTTGCAAGTCTGACTCCTGCCCTCCACCCCCAGAATTTTCTTTCTTTCTGTGTGTGTGGGGGGTACCCCATAGAAAATTCTGTGCACAAAACTAACACTGATGTAGCACTTTGGTTGCACAATCAAACACCCAGAAGTCAGGAAATTCCAGGTTAAGGCTACTAAGGCACTTTTTATGTTGCATGTGTGAATTTTTTTCCTTGTTAAATGAAAACTGTAAAGCTACTTTTTTCTATAAATTTGCTCCATAAGGATATGCAGCTTTGGCAACTGAAGACTGAAGTTTCCTGAGTTTTGAGCACTCGATCTTGCAGCTGTTGACATCATGGAATCATAGAAATGTAAGACTGGAAGGGACCTCAGCAGGTCATCTGATCCAGGACTAAGTATTATCTAGACCATCCCTGACATGTGTTTGTCTAACCTGCCCTTAAAAATCTCCAATGATGGAGATTCCACAACCTTTCTAGGCATTTTGTTCCAGAGTTTAATTACCTTTACAGTTACAAAGTTTTTCCTAACGTCTAGTCTAAATCTTTCTTCCTGCAATTTAAGTCCATTACTTCTTGTCCTATCCTCAGTGGTTAAGGAGAAGTATTTATCTCCCTCTTCTTTATGGCAAACTTTTATGTACTTGAAAACTATTATCATATCCCCCATCAGTCTTCTCTTCTCCAGACTAACCAAACCCAGTTTTTTCAATTTTTCCTCCTAGCTTATGTTTTCTAGACCTTTAATCATTTTTGTTGCTCTCCTCTGGACTTTCTCCAATTTCTCCAAATCTTTCCTGAAGTGTGGTGCCCAGAACAGGACACAATACTCCAGCTGAGGTTATAGTTTGTGATCCACTGATAACCCCTGATCTTTTTCTGCAGTCCTTCCTAGGCAGCCATTTCCAATTTTGTATGTGTACAATTGATTTCTCCTTCCCAGGTGTAATACTTTGCATTTTTCCTCATTGAATTTCCTCCTATTTATTTCAGACCATTTCTCCAGTGTGTCAAGATCATTTTGAATTATAATCCTGTCCTCCAAAGCACTTGCAACCCCTCCCAGCTTGGTATCATTTGCAGACTTCATAAGTGTACTCTCTATGCCATTATCCAAATCACTTATGAAGATATTGAATAGAATCAGACCCAGGACAGATCCGTGCAGGACCCCACTTGATATGCCCCTCCAGCTTGATTGTGAACCATTGGTAATTACTTTCTAAGTACACATTTCCAACAACTGTGCACCCACCTTACAGTAGTGTCATGCAAGTCTGCAGTGCCATATAAATAGTAATGAACCCTATTTTAATTTTCTTTAATCAGTGCATACCAGGGATCTACATGCTTTCTTTAGAAGAAGGTATATTTTAGAGTCTGAACATGTTGGCAATGTCCCTTTAAATATTCGGATACCAATAAATGTTGAGAAAATTGCCTTTGTGAGGTTCAAGGCATCAACTCCGTTGCCTCCAGCCAGCTGCTGTCTGATGTCACCTAGACAAATCAGGGCAAACTATTTTCATGGGATTAAACACTAAATACCTGCAAGGAGCATTCTCTTTATCAGATAATGCTCCGGTAGCAGAGTTTGTTCGCTTTATTGCATATATAACTGTGGTGTCAAATAGACTGATTTACAATGTCTGGTCTTTTAAATAATCTTGGCTATTTGCTGCTCTTGTAATCTGCCAAATCATTTAGCCTTCCCGATAGCAGAAATGCTGTAAAAGTTAGATAAACTTGCAGAAAAAATTAGCTCCAAGGTGCTGCTGAACACTGGCGGCTGCATGTTCATTGCAAACACACTTGCTGGTTTCTGTCGTCTCCCCCCATCCCCCAACCTAATCTGTGATTGAATGTGGTTGCTGGAGAAATTGAAATTTTATGATCGAGCCGCAGGCAGGGAGATAAGCATTTATATGTTAGGCTAGATGAATCTAGTAGGGAGGTTTAGGTGTGGCTAATGAAACCAGAGTGTGTGAGAGCTGGATTTCTTCTTTGGTGCACGGAATGTATATAAATGTGTCTGGTCCAAGCATTCAACATGTCAAAAGCTCATCTTTGTAAAGTTGTGGGACCAGCTTTTAAGCTGGAACTTTGGATGTCCATGCTGAGATGCCTTAGAGGCGCTCAATTTTCAGAGGGCTCATGCTCAGCACGTACAGAAAATCAAGCCCCTTTTAAAGTCTCTCAGGTTGGACACCCAAAATCATCATTAACTTCTAAAAGTCTTGGCCAGAATATTTATAATATGTCATTGCAGAGAACGGTTAGCCATTCAAGTGGTCAAGTTCAATAGAATTCTGTCTTATTTATTTTATTTGAACTGCTTATCTGTGACTCTGTTGGCTGGTTTGAACAGACAAATTACAAAGGGACCTAGAAAGGCTGCAAACACAGGCAGGAAAGTCACAAAAAATGCAAGCTAGGGGGAAAGAATGTGATCTCAGTTAGAGGGAATAATGCAGTAATGGAGTTGCAGTGCAGTAATGGTGAGCCAGATAAACCTAGGAGTGATAGTGGACGGCAAATTGGAGGGAACAGTAACAATGATTGGAGGAGTGAAAGAATTGACTTACCAGTGCAACAAAAGTTTGAAAGAACTAAGGTTGTCATCAGAATCCACAATTGCCCACTAGAGGGGTCATTGGGTAAAGGTTAGATCTTTGACAGTTGCTTTGTGTACCATGTGCAAAATTCCAACCTGGCTGAGAAGTAACTGAGGTTAGGCAGCATAGTCTTGTGGTTGAGACCCCTGACATGCTACTACTTTATTTGATGAACTTGGGCAAGTCACTTAGCTTATCTGTGCCTCAGGGTCCCATCTATACAATTCTCCATGTGGTATGTTGCAAGAGGGACCTAAATTCTGCAGCAAGGCCCCTGGGTTTCTGGAGCAGAGCTTGCAGCAGCTTCATTTAAATTCGAAAGCGGATGTTGTTATTGGGTCAAATACAGTGATGAATAATGCAGCCCAGTGCCATAGTATCTGTGTTTGTTTGGATATTCAATTCCATTTCTTGTATGCTCTCTTCCCACCTTTTCAATCTTCAGCATGTAGGAAACCTTTGTGCACACTGCAGACAATGGTGGTGAGCAGCTGGAGGCTGACCCCCGACGTAGCATGGGAGACAAGTGAGCACAAGCATGTCAGGGCTATTTCTGCTGAAATGATCGGTGGTGAAATACCTAGCTGTTGACATGTAAATTCTCTCCCTTAGTTTTTAGAATTGACACTCCACTGAGGACAGAGATAGTTCGTACCCCATGGCACTGTTGTTTCAGACTGCTTGCACAGTCAGGAAGGCATCATTATTTGATTATGCTAGAGTTGTATTTTAAGGGATTTCCCCCCACACTAATGACAAGAAACATAATTTAGAAGGAATCAAGGTTAGGCTCAAGGTTGCAGTTCAAAAGCAAGGGGTGAATTCTGTGGCAAATTCCACAAGTATGAAATACACTGGGCCCAGCTAGTTTTTTACCTTTGTAAAGTGCTTTGAGTGCCTGCCTGCACGGGGACGTCTCTCTGTGTGCAGATTATTAGTAATTGTATGCATTATTATTTGAATAGTGTAAACACCCAGGGGAAAAGGTATTGCTTAAGCTGGAACAGGGAAACAACAAGATGGAACTGAAGGGGAGGGATGCTTAGGCAGGAAATCAGGCAAACTTCCTCAGAGAGATTTCCTAAATTGGGGAATGGCCTCCCATGGGAAGTGGTGGAAGCTGTCTTGCTTGAAACATTTAAAACTGGACACATGATAAGAGTAGAAAATATAATGTAATGATCAATCCCACACTGGCATGTAGCTCCGGTCTGATCCTGTGTGAATATTAATAGGAAGCTCTGTCTAAGCAGCCTAGAGTAATTGCCAGTACTCAGTGTATGTTACTGCACGTGTAGGCTTGTAAACCTCCTCCGCATCTGTACTGAACACTTACAGGACAGCTTGAGTGATGTTTAGCATCTTTGCCTTCTCTCTTGATGCTTGAGCTGTTGATTTTGTGTTACTTTGTCTGGATTATATTCCTTCAGTCACACATAGATTCCATATATTGCATAGAGATTTATAAGAAGCACGTGTGTTTTGTAGCACAAAGAATAAAGGTGCCTGCTGTTTTCAAATCCCTAGGAACCTAAATCAAGGGCAGAGCCTATTCAGGCAAGTGCCGCACGTTTATGAGTCACGTGTTGAGCTGTCATGCCGTGAGCTGTTCTATCCTGAATCTCTGAGCTGTAAATGAGATGCTGTCCAATTCAACAGGAAACCTGGCGAGACTGAAGTGCTCTCAAAATAAAGGGCCCACTAAAGCTTTGCCTCTCCTTCACTGCCTCCACATTGGCACCTTAGCAGCAGTTGCAGTGCTGTGATTCCTCCTGTCACACTCGGCGCTATTGCACAGGTTTCGCTCTAGTCAGGAGGACGGAGTTAGGAGTGTTCATTTCAAACTGTGTTTGATGCGATGGTGTTTAATAGGACTGCATTTTCATGGTGTTTTCCTCCAGGTATGAGGCCTCCCTTCTTGAGTTGGTTGAAGCAATGAGTCCAGTCGCTGCCCCAGGACACCACTACGGAGAGTCTTACGACTGGAAGAAACCCCGTGCCCCTCGGAATGGGAGCCCCAGAAAACCTGCGTGGTGCCAAGCCCCTCATGGTACCCGAAGCAAAATGGAGGAGCTTGAGGAGAGCCGGATCCTGGAGGATATTTTCTTCATTTGATGAGGCTCATTACTCTGCAGCCAATCTGTAGGATTTTTCGGACCTTGTTCCTGTTTCTGCTCTAGATTTGTTAATCGCAGTATCACTTTTAAATTATTTGACAAATGATTGTCTCCCTCCTTGCCAAGGAGTTAGTACAGTAGCTTCCTCTTTCACTTAGAATTTAGTAATCATGCTGCGAGAATAACATTTTTTTTTCTTTTTGAACAGTCCAATCAGAAGGTGTTAGTAAATTTTGGGTAAACTTTTCATGTGCCAAGCAATTATTCTAAAATATAATTAAATCCACAACATTTTGGAGTCGATTGAAGTCATAGCTTAGCCAGCCCTCATATGAGAAGTATATTTCATTATCGATTTTTTTTTAGCTATAAAGCAGTTTGCAATAGCTGCAGAACACAGAAGACCCAATGCATTTCAATTAGATTATTTCTAATTAAAAAGCAGCCTGTTTAAAACCTAACAATGTTACAAAGGTACAAGCACTTGAATATTGTTTCCAATGATTCTGTGATCTACCGTTGCCTTCAGCATTCTGATATTTACCGTGCTGAGATGTTAGGAAGCATATACTCAGCTCAGCTGTATAATGTCTAATAACATTAATGGATGTGGCAGGGTTAATGCACTGTGCATCTGTTTGAAAGTAGTCTTCCTTAAATCAGTGCTATTTGACATAGTGTATATGCTGGGAACCCTATTGCCAACTCCTTAAATATCTCATAGAGCCAGGCAATGTACAGGTCCAAACTGTATTTGATGTGCTCTTCAGAATGAGATATATAGTAGTTATAGAGTAAGAACAGTCTTAAGGCATTTTCACTAACTTGCACTATTTTGATACCATTTCCAGATTCCATTGTAAATAAGACAAATCTGTAATTATTTCTACTAGCAGCTCGTAATGCACGTTTCCCTGCCGTCTTTAATTATTAATGCTCTATCTATTTCAGTTTATTTAAACGCACTCCCATCTACTTCATGCGCTTGGTTATTTAAAGAAATGTGCAGAATGGGTAAAAATGACTGCAGATTACTGGATGAATGGACATTTTCTGCACAATGCAGTATTCATATTTTCTTGTAACATTGTAGCCACTGGCAAGTGTTCCTAGAAATATGAAGCTGAAATATTCCTTTCACACAATAAAAGTGCAGCTAGAGAAAGTCAGAATCACAGCGGTACAGACAAGCTCTAGGCTATTTGTTTCCAGCCATTGGTATATGGACCAGTACTGCTTTTTTCAGTCTATTGTGACTGGTCCTCCAGGCTCCTGTTCCATACCTCCATGGCGGTGAGCCCCTGGACTTGTCCCTGATGTACTGCGGTTGTGTGCCTCCCATGCACTTGTGCATGCACCAATCCACAGTGCCACCCTGTCCCTCAGTGGAGCTGGCAAGGCTTGGCGATGAGGCCCAGGCTGTTCTCTGGCTGGCACATGCATACTGTACAGTGTGTGGAACATGCATTCACTGAGACCAAGATTTGAGGAGTTGAAACCTGGAACTGATTATTTTTAAAGGCATTTCTGGGAATTATGGGGTGGGCATCCCTTCTCTTGAGGAGCCCCAACTGTTAAACTACCTCAGCTGGGTGGCAGCGGATTAGCTTTTGCAGCGTTGTGGGGCAGATGGAATTTTGTGAAGGCCAACAGCAGCACAGGGCTCCTATAGTGAGGAATTAAAAAGGGTGACGGGGAGGGAAATACCACAGCCTACATTATTCCAGACAATTTTTTCTAATCTAATGTTATTTACAAATTAGTTGATGTCCTTTTCTTGCATCACAGCTGAATTTTAAAAGCTTGTTGGAAAAATACAAGGACAGAAGAGATAGGAGCAGTTTTCCTGCACCCGTGAGCCTGGTGAGAAACGGTCCCCGTATCATTTGTTTCTCTCCAGCCATTCCTATGGAGATTTACAGTCTCTTATCAGTATCCTGCCATGACATGTATCTGCTCCTTAATCCACTGGGGACAAGCTTTGTCTAGAGAATTCTGTCCTAAGGTCCCACGGACCTGGCAAGTGATCCATCACTGGACTGGCTGGGGGAGTCTCTCTTCAGTGTCCTTCATGTTTCTGCTCCTTGGGCACAGGGGATCAAGTTTAACATAGTTTGCTTTGGCCTTAGAAAGAAAGAAAAATTCAGGAGAGGCAGCTGGAATTTGGGGGGAACAAGGAGGGAATAGACAATAGGACATGGGTTTGGATTTTTTTTTTAAGATTTTGCTTTTGTAGAAGAAATGCTTTCTGGGTCTAGACCAAATGCGAGCCTTCAGTTTCTGGTCTGGGTCTAGACTGAACACCTTCAATTTCTGTTCTTCTCCAGATTGACTGTAACTGTAATTGCCTTTTTTAACAAACACTAACAGCAAAAATGACATTTGAAAGGTGCCTTTGCGTACACATTCCCGAATTCTCCATGGGAGCATTATGCTCTCTAGTGCTGCATGGGTGCCAATATTTAACCACGCTCAGATTTTTAATTATCCTTTTTGTCTGTTAATTATTTTAACTCTGATGGTGTTTTTGTCTTGAATCTGTATTTTGGTGGGAATTGTATTTTAAATGGACATTGTCAAGGTTTGGGGCCTCAAACATGACCACCTCTACATCCGTAGGAGCTATACATGAAGCATGTTTTGCATATTGTAGCAAAGAATTCTGGAATGAAGAGGTTTAAAATTATCTTGTTGGGAAAGACCTCTAGATTCTAATTATCCAGTAAACATGAACTAGGGGAGGCTACTAATTTGGTAGATCCTAAAGAAACAAACCTTCTCCAGTTGGTTCTACTGTTGTAGTTAGCAGCAGTAGACTAAGAATAGTGTTAGCAGTCAATGCAAGCAAATATATTTTGCCACAAGGCACTACAAAGTTAAAGTTATTAAAACATTTATAGCCTTGGAAGAAAATCAATTGTTGTCAAATCGAAAAGGACAAAATCAGTATTTGGGGTGGGGAGGGGAATTATTTTCCATCTGCTAAAACAGTAGAGGGAATGCAAAAATAAACTAGCAAAAGCAATCACATGACAGTGTCCTTTTCAGTTTAAACTCCTATATTAGCCCCCAGTGGGGAGATACTCCAGCCCATGATTTTGTCCAGAGTCTCCCAGATAATAAGCTTCAGCATCAGATAAGGCTACTTGTGGGGTAACACATCTCCTACTAAGGTTACTCTCCATTCCTTGACTTTGTGTTTCTACCTGAATGGCTTGTATTTCCAACACCTGCTGTGTTTGTGTGGTCATCTCTCTTGCACACTCTGTAAGCAGAGGATCTGTAAACAATCACGCTTTCATTCTACTTCCTAGCCTCTCTGGTTCTACTTGGCGAATCCTATCTTAAACCCAAGCATATATTTATATATGTGTGTGAGGTTTTAATTTAATAAATTATCTGCTTTTTTTTCATTTTATCTTGGAGAGCTTCAGTTACTGCATTGTCTTTTCCTTTGGTTTGTCATGCCTGGGTATAGCAATAGACTCTCCATTGTTAGATATTTTGGTAACCTTCAACACCACAGATGATGAAGTGCTGCCCACTTATCTATAGGCCCTAACAGGCTAGGCCAGTCCAGTAGGGAAGCTTGGTTCACGTTTTCTTTCAGAGATCCCAGAAAAGGACAAAGTGCCCCACAGTTGTTCCCCAAGAGCTCTTGTTTTTGTATTGTCCCACAGGGACCAATCTTATCACCCTCTTCAACCCGTTTGCGACGTCACTGGGGGAGATGGTGGGAGGCTATGGGCTGAAATGTCAGCAGTATGCTGGTGACACCTAGCTCTGTCTCTCCTCAGCAAGCCCTAATGCCGTTGACTTCCTGCTGTCCTCGTATGTCGTGAGGTTAGGTACCTGTAAAATAGCTGGTTTAGGATTACCCAAGCATAACAGCCTCTGTCACGGGATTGAATTTGGGACCTTCATCTCCAAACGCACAGGGCTCTGGCACTAGAGCTAAAGAATAACTCCATTAGCTGACTGATTTATCCAACTTGTGGGCCAGCCATTAGAGGCGGGACACAACGTGCTTAGCCCATGTGTTACACCAAGGAAGGTGGAGGTGATGCTTACCGGCAGGGGGCAGTGAAAATGCCCTCAATCGAAGAGCTTTGTTCATGGATTGTCAGTTGTCACTTGATTGCTGGGTCCTGCTGGGCTCATCTCTGCTTCTACATTCCCAGAGAGGACCAGTGGCCAGAAATGTCTTCAGCTGGCCTATCAGTTGCCTCCTGTCCTCTGTGATGCAAAGGCAGTCCATGCCTTTGTCACTTCATGGAAAGAAGGCTTTATGCTCTACCTTGAGCTGCCCAGGAAGCGTCGCTATTGCAGAAGTTGTTGGTCAGCCTTCTAATCAGGAAGGACTCAGGAGGGCACATCACACCAAATACTCTGACCTACAATCAAATTCCCTATCCACTTACAAGACAACCTCCAGCTGTTGGTCAGTATTTACAAAACCCTAAATGGTATATGATTTAGCTATTTTGGTGAGACCTTGTCCCTTGGAACATACTAACTTCTGAGGACACTGTTTTACCGTCCTCAGGTATTTGACGGTGGTGTTTTCAGTAGATAGGTCTTAACTATGGAGGTCACTCCCATATCTGTTAGAGCTTGATCCTTGCAGGTTGCAATGCAAGGCTGTATAGGCTGTTTTCAGACTCTGTTTGATCTCCCTCCAGCAAGTGGCTCCAGGCTGGCTGTCCCTCTGCCCCGTCCCACATCGTAGTAGGGGCTAGCATTCCCCCAAGACAGTGATATCAGATGCGAGCAGAGTATTGACCTAAATTTGGGGAGACTATTAAATAAACTATGAAAATGCACCAAGATAATAGTGCTGGGAGCTTTCAGAAATACATCTGGGAGGAGATAATTCCCATAGCATCCTGACAGGCTTGACAAGCGAACCACACACAGCAGCACTGAAATACAACCACTTCTGGGGTGTAATCAGCAACTCCACAATAACTGACTCTGTACAACCGTGACAGGAGGGGAAATGTTGGCTATGAATACCAAGGCAATCTCGTGATCTTGTGGAAAGCGCCATGAGGTTTTTAATATCCACATAGATGAGATACTTTCTAAGGTCTTATCCTGAAGAAGTCTCACATGGTGTAATGGAGCTCAGTGTGTCTTCGTCAGAAGGAGGAGTGGCAAAGCTGTACCTCCCATCTTTTGAACCGATGGCTTCAGTGGGGATCTAGGTATTTCAAACCTGATCCTTGTGCAACAACGCCATCCCTTCTGGTGAGGTTAGCTATGGATCATATTGAGATCATGGGCCATAAATTGGCATTTCCTTTGATTGAGAGAACAGAAACCAAGTATACTGCCGTATTCTTTCTCCTCTATTCAACAGCGTTCAACTAATTATTATTAATTTGTATCACCACAGTGCCTAGGAGTCCCAGTCCAGGACCCCATTGCGCAAGGTGCTGTACAAACACAGAACAACAGGACAGATGCTGTCTCAAAGAGCTCACAATCTGTGTATAAGACAAGAGGAGACAAATGGATACAGACGACCGATGAGGGAGTGCAAGGGAACAATGAGACAATATTGGTCTGCGTGACAGGCAGTGGTCTCAGCACATCAACAGCTCACCATTGTCAAGTTTTCTGTGGGCATCATGGAAAAGAAGAGTTTAGAGGAGGGCTTTGAAGAAGGATGATGAGTTGGTTTTACAGAGGTTTACGGGCGCTCCTCCCAAGCATGAGGAGCTGCAGGAGAGAAAACGCACAGAAAGGGCGGTATGACTGCAGTTAATAGAAGGGCGTGAATATCAAGGAGGGAGAGAATTATTTAGAATGCCATGAAATTGGCCCACTGTCCCACAGCATGGTCACCATTCTGTTGTGAGTGGACCCAGCGTGTGGTCCCACATGCTTCCAAACTAGCTGGATCTGAGTAAAATCTAGTTCCTGTTTCTAGCTCTGAGACTCTAGCAAACACTGCTGGGCTCAGATCTCTCGCCTGAGCTCTTCCTTGGGATGTGGGACTTTACCATCCAGCAGACGTAGACCTGAAAACAGTGTCTGAGACGCTCGCAGCCTCACAGCTGTTTACATACGCTCCGCCTACTCAGTGGGGCCCCTGAGCTCCTACTTTAATTCCTTTCGGGACAATACGGCAGGATAGCAAGAAACACAGGCTCAGCAAAGGGATTTTCTTAACCATAGTAACTTAACTCATAGTCCTGAGGTGCCCCATCCCATGGGTCAAGCTCACTCCATTTTATAAGCCTGTAGTTTCAGCGTTTCAGGCTGGGCAGGGGTCATCCTCCATGTCCTTTTTATATGAGACAATGGTCAGCCCCCTGCAAAAAGCCAAATCTTGCTTGTCAAGAGGGCCCCTGTCTCTGTGCCGTGAGGTCAGACAGAGAAGCTCCAGCCCCACCGGTCATGCTCACCCCTTCTTGTGGGCTCCTGGTAGAGAGACCATTGTTCCATTGGCATGGGCCAGTTGTTGAGTCATTCAAAGTCAATAGCCCCCAACTATACTCTGGCAGGGCAGCTGTGTGGAATAGGCCACCCTCGGGCAAGTCCAGACATGTGCTATCACAGTGTGTGATATTTCCAGGCACAGCACAACACAGAGTTCATCATTTGATACAGGCAATTTAAGGGAGCAGCATTTAGCATGGTGATTGGGGGTCTGTCATATGATGGGTCTTCAAGCAGGTCCTAACAGTGAGGCAATCCACTGCAGCTTCATCGCTAGGAACTGCCTGAAGCCCCATCATATGACCCACTTAAAACTAGGTCAGATAAAGCACCAGAGAAGATCTATCTGGACTCATTCCTCACTGGCCCCCGAGGTTGGAAGATTGAGGATGGGTCGCGTAGGACCTAAGAGGTCCTGTAGGCTGGGATTTGCAAAATAGTCCATGGGAATTAGTGCCTAATTCCCCTGGACCCCCTTGGAAGATATCAACCTTAATCACTCAGTTTGCAGCACACTGTTAGGCCCTATGGATCTTGAACCTGGGTCTGTGGTGGTCCTGGGAACCATCACACTCCTTTCCTCCAGCTAGCAGCTCACAGACACCAGCTGGGACTGAGGTCCATGAAGCCCAGCTCAGGGCACAACCCCTATCCCTGCACTCTGGGAGTGCTCGAAGGCTCCTATTGGGTCATAGCCGCTATATAAGCCAGAGGGGGGAACAGGAAGTTGTCTGCACAACTGGGCTTCACCCTGCCATGGACTACTGGTCAGGTTACTTCTAATCCTGAGCTCCTGGCATCCTCACTCAGCCTGACCCTTGGTAACTGTTTCCAGTCCTCTGATTCCATCACCCAAGCCTAACCTCTTAGTATCCTGATGTGGCCTGACTTTTGGTATCTAACTCTTGATCCCTGTATGACAGTCTGCACTCCTTTTACAAGACTGATACATTTTGTACAAAGTATGCCTTGTGAGGTATCATTTGAAAACTCATAATTTGCGGATCATTATTGTCCTGGTAAAATATATGTGGCAACATTGTATGTAAAGTTATAAGATTCTACTGTGTAACATTATTGAGATACGTTCCAAGTTTAAAAAAGCTGGCACAAACCAGTTCCTCAAAGACAAAGGGGAAACTGTTGCCTGAGCCAGGTATCAAGAAAATCAAATTGACCATCACCTGGTTAAGTGGCCATTCTTCAGCAGGTAAAAGGGCGTGAGTGAGAAATCTACATTTTGGCAAGAAATGTAAAAGAAACAGCTGGAAGTTCCTGTCCCCCTGGCCTTCTGTCTCCTGAACCTCAGCTGGAAGTGATTTTTTAAAGAAAAAAGAGAACTATAGGAAAGGGGAACAGACGCCCCCAAAAGATCTCTCCCTTCATCTCTACTCATGGCGTCAGCAACACTTGAAGGACAAAGGAAGCATCACTGGACTGGGGGGGGATCCTGGCAGACAGGAATTCAGCCAGTCAGACTGCTAAAACCTGGGGAGAGTGACTTGTGCTTTGAAATCACTTATCTTGTTAAGTTAGGTATTAGTTATGTTTTACTTTTTATTTATTTATAAGCAATTCTGACTTTTATGCTTCATTACTTGTAATCACTTAACATCTATCTGCAGTTAATAAACGTGTGTTATTTTATCTAAAACTGTGTTTGGAGTGAAATGTTTGGGAAACTCCATTTGAGATAACAGGATTTGTGCAAATCACTTTCTGTTAATAAAATGACTGTCTGTAGATGAGCTTGTGTTGTCCAGCAGAAGGGCAGTACAAGATGCACATTTCTGGGATGGGGAATTTACTGGTGTTGCTCTGCTGTGTAATCCAAGAGTGGCTGGCCATAGCACTCATACATGATAGCTGAGAGTAATTTACATGGTGAAGGCTGTGTGTGAGCAGACCAGGAGTGGTTGCTCTCACAGCGAAGCAGTGTAGAAGGCACCCCAGGTGTCAGAACTGAGGGAACACAGCTGTTCACCAGTCCAAATTGTATCCTGGGCAATATCACACCCTGCCCTCCAGTTTGTCTCTCAATTCTGATCTGCCATTCCAATATGACCTGATTCCAGGTAATTGGCTCCTGGTCAGTGGGCCTTCAGCCCATGCCAAAGCTAACCCTTGCTCGTTCCCTACCCATGACACACACACAACCAGTTGGCAGCTAAGGTCTTTACTCCAGAGAGCTTAAAGGGAATTAGGAGAAATGCGCTGTCGAGGGCAAGGGTTTGGGCCTTATAGGAGGAGAGACCTTTTCAGCTTGTTAGGATCCAGGAGAAGTCGCCCCTGCACCACTGTTTTTTAAGAAGGAATTGGGTGGAAGGGATAAGAAGAAGGAAACCCATTCCCTGTGTCTAGGACAGCAGGAACAAAGGTGAGAACTCGAGGGCAGGAGAAGGAACCCGTGAGATCTATTAGGGGAGAAGACACAGAGGAGCACAGGGAAGGATCAGAGAGAGGTGTAGCAGGGGTAGAGTTATGCCAGTCCTGACAATGAGGGCGAGGAGTTAGAACTTAAAAGAGGAAGCTATGGACAAGCAAGTGAGAGGGTTTGGTTCTTATTGGCCAAGATGACTGATGCCTTAGAAATACCAGATGGATTCAGGGAGGGAAGGATGAATTAGAGGGAGGGGACACAGGATGGAGAGAGTCCAGACTATGAGGAGGTGGAAGTAATTAAGCCCCAAGACCCAGTCAAGGGCTGCGTTTTATAGATAGGGAGAGAGAGGTAATGCTGTATTTTAGATTAGATAGAAGACTGAGGGACAGGACTGAGCAAGAATCTGGATGTGGATAAAGGGGGATGCCAGGAACAAAAGATGTGCTATTTTTTTGAGATAGTCCGGGTGGAGTTCTCAGTAGTGATAAGGAAGGAAAGAAGAAGGGTCCGGGACGTTTGAGATACTACCATCTGAAAGAAAAACGTCAGAGCTGTGGCTAGAAATCTAAAAGCTTTGTAGTACCACCTATCTAAAATACAACCTCAATATTTAGCTTTTAATTTGCAGTCTGAGGAAGTGAGCGCAGCCTGGCTAGTTATAAATTTCCTTTTGGTCCCATTATGGAATTTATGAAATTGTTTGTGTGTTAATTAGCATATGATTTAGAAATTTACATAAGTGCACACCACAAAGACACAGAACATTTAACAAGGTGATTTAAACCAGCAGAAGCATGCAAATCGACTCTAACAAGGTGGATCCGCTCAGGAAAAGGTCTGAGTCCACATAGCTGTTCCCTGTGGGGTTTTTTGAGTCATATCCACTCACTGTGCCAAGAAAGCTTTTATGACGATGATGATGATTTCTCTTAGCCATGTGGGAATGGACTGGATTCTAGTCTGCCTTATGCATCAGCAGCAACATTGTCTGTTAAATCGTTAACTGTGGAATCCTTACTGAAAATGGTGATGTCGGAGGCAGAGTACAGCTAGCTGGTGAAATCCAAGTTAGAATTTACTCAACTAGAATTGATCAAAAAACACGGTTGACAGAAGTGCTTGGCATGTGCGATAAGTTATTATTTATTACCATAGCTCCTACAGCTTCCAGCTGAGATCATGGCCCGGTGGTTCTGGTTGCTGAGCATGCAGATAATGAGACAGTCTCTACCCCACAAAGCTTATTGCCTAAAAAGACAAGGTGGAGGGTGGGAGACAGCAAATGCTATTGCATATGGGGATCCTTCCCTTGGTGTCTGCGTGCCCAGTGCACAGCCAGCATCCGTTGGGGGGCTTGACAGCCACTGCTACTGCCCGCTTATGAGTGCCAGTATTAAGGGCTGAGCCAACTCCAGCCCCCCTCGTTTCCTTCTTACTGCCCCCAACAGTGGTTGGAACCCCTGCTCATTGCCAGAACCGTCTTCTCTCAGCTCAATGTGTAGATATATATATCATTGTAGTTTAATAGTTCTGGTTAGTAAGTTTTAGTTATTTTGTTGAAAAATACATAGATTTTATTGTTTTCCCCATTTTGAGGTTCTGCCACCAGCACCAAGGTGAGGCCCAGTCACCAGGCTACAAGCTGTGTGCTCTTTGCACAACCCGTGCTGGTGAGCGACCACCCCACAGTAGTTGTCTTAAGTGCCTGGGCAAAGCACACATGAAAGACTGGTACCAGGTTTGCCAGGAATTCAATCTTCAGAGGAAGAAGGATAGGGAGCCCACGCTGAAGTTCCCGCTGATGGAGGTAGCATGCAGACACCTCTCAGAGCCGTCCTGGACCAACTCGGTGCCGAGTGCTGCAGCTTTAGTGAGAAGCACACCTCCAGCGTTGTTGGTCCCAGCACCGATCTCCACCTGTTCTAGGAAGAAATAGAAGTCTTCCAAAGAGCTCTGACCAGGGGAAGATCTCCACCCACAAAGGCTGGAAAGCGAGGGGCGAGAGAGTTGAGTACCGTGCATCTGAAATCTAAGCATTCCTCCAGATCAGTGCCTACGTTGGCACAGTTGGCTCCAGTGCCGAGAGGGCACTGTGAAGTCCATTGCCAGAAGTGGCACTGCAACAGACCAATACGATCTTGGTGCCAACTACCTTGGAGGCATTTGCAGTGGCAAGGAATTTGCTCTTCTCTCAGTGCTGGTGCAGGAGTCAGATCCCTCAGAACTGATGAAGCGTCCAGCACCAACGCCAGCAGTGCAACATGCAATATTGCACCAGTCGCCTACCTCCCGGACAGTCAGCCCATCAATACCGTCCAAGGGGAAGACAGCATTGATGGTTACTCTCCACCTGTTGTCAGGTTCTTGGCACTGGTCCCTAGCACTGTCTGGAGCAGTCTCTCCATGCTCAGAAGAAGGGGAATCCTCTTCATCAGACTTGGAGCAGGATCTGTCAGTCCCCACATAGCCCCTCTCTCTCCTTGTACCATCTTGACTGCACAACAGGGTCTGCTGTGGGAAAGTGGCCAGGATGCCACCAGGATCCATTCCCTTCTCAGTGGCTCTTTTGGAACCCCTAGGGTTTCCCCTCAACTTCTAGATCATTCTCTCATTGTGCCTACTCAATGGCCTCATCCAGGCAGGGTGAGTCCTCACACCGAGATGCCCCATCTTCAGTGTCCTGTTCTGGGTCTGGTACCAAGAATCAAGAAGAGGCACTTGAGGGACCACAGGAGCAATCTGTTGAAAAAGTTCAAGTCCAAGTCTTAACTTCTTCCTTGTCCTCCCCACACAAGGTGGTTTCCAGAGACACAGGCAACACATCTTGAAGAATAACAGTTACTGATCAGGTTAGTCACTTTTTTTTAATCTCCTTTTTACAGATAGGATGCTGAGGCTCAGAGAGGGTAAGTGGTTTGCCCAATCCAGTGCTTAGCCACAAGACCATTCCCATTGACTGCATTGATGTTTGTGGAGACTCCAGCCCATAGACTTTAAACTAAACAAATTTCATAACTGAGGCAGAAATACAATCCATGTGGAATCCCACAATGCAGGGTCACTTCTGTAACCACACATTGAAGCATAAAACCTCTAACTAGGACAGATCTGTTAGGTTACTGAATCCACCCTTATGAAAGGGCACACTTCATTTTGACGGTATATCTTCAGTGTAGTTTTCAGTGACTCCAGAGTTAGGGCTGTGCTTGCTTGCATTTGATTAGGCCTTGGAGACCAAACTCAATGTGATTGAGAGAGTAGGGACTCCCCAGTTGAAGCCTGGAAGCTCTTTGGTAAGGCTGTGTGTATAGCAGAGGCTGGCATCAACCATGCTTATGTTGTGTGTTCTGGTTGACCAAATGAGTTAAGGGAACCCAGATGTAAAGATCTTTATGAAATCTTAGCTGAAAAGTCTGTTCCTTGGCTGGAGCCACTTTAATATGGAGTCAGGGCTGGCGCTACCATTTAGGCAGCCTAGGCAATCACCTAGGGTGCCAGAATAAATGGTGGGCGCCCTTTTGCCGGAGGGGGCGGCAGTCGGCTCCGGTAGAGCTGCCACAGTGGTGCCTGCGGAGGGTCCACTGGTCCCGCAACTCTGGTGGAGCTGCCGCAGTTGTGCCTGCGGACGGTCGGCTCCTCGCGCGGCTCCGGTGGACCTCCCGCAGGCACGACTGCGGCAGCTCCACCGGAGCCGCGGAGCACCGGACCCTCCGCAGGCACCACTGCGGCAGCTCCACCGGAGCTGCGGGACCAGCGCACGGAGCGGTGAAATTGCCGTCCGCCTAGGGCGCTCAAACCCCTAGCGCCGGTCCTGTATGGAGCGGTGACTTGCTGTGAGGACACAAAGAGAACGTAATGATTTGGTAATGGATTGATTTGGGTTGGGTGTTCTCTAGGATCTGGTGGTTGGTCTTATGTAGAGCTGGCTAGGAAATGTCGATTCATTGACACCCAAACTTTTTGTGGAAATATATCTGTTTTGATTAAAAGGTCCAGGATAGAATTGAGAGAAGGAATGAATGACTGCCTGGTGGTTTTGGACTGTCACCCGGGGTGGGGCATGCTATGGAGTAGGAACGTGAACCTGGGTCTCCCATATCCTAAATGAGTTCTCTAACCAGCAGGGTGGTGGCTCTTCTGCAGAGGGTTAGTTGGTCTCTGTTTTTTGACCAAACAAAGTTGAAAGGTCTAAGTTTCATTCCACATCAGAACAAATGTTGAAGGCTCAAAATGTTTCAAGAAACTGAATTCTGGTTTCTCTGCCAGCAGCTTCTCATGCAACTTTATAGCAACATTTAATTTCCTGGAAGAGAGAATTAAAAGCTTGTAAATGAAATCTGCAGATCACACTAAATAGGGAGCAATTGCACATAACCATAGAAACAGAGAAATAGTGGATGGTAGAAACATGGAGCAGAAGAGAACGTGAAATTAAATGGGGAGGAGGGGATTCAAGTACGGAGATGCTGAAAGAAAAATAACCTGAAAGGCAAATATATAATGGGAAGAAAAAACTCAGGAAGCAGAAATGTTGAATGAGTGGGAAACAAAAATGATTAAGGGGATGGAGCACAAAACTTATGAGGAGAGGCTGAGGGAACTGGGATTATTTAGTCTGCAGAAGAGAAGAATGAGGGGGGATTTGATAGCTGCTTTCAATTACCTGAAAGGGGGTTCCAAAGAGGCTGGATCTAGACTCTCTGTGGTACCAGATGACAGAACAAGGAGTAATGGTCTCAAGTTGCAGTGGGGGAGGTTTAGGTTGGATATTAGGAAACACTATTTCACTACGAGGGCGGTAAAGCACTGGAATGGGTTACCTGGGGAGGTGGAGGAATCCCCTTTCTTAGAGGCTTTTAAGGCCTGGCTTGACAAAGCCCTGGCTGGGATGATTTAGTTGAGGATTGGTCCTGCTTTGAGCAGGAGGTTGGACTAGATACCTCCTGAGGTCCCTTCCAACCCTGATATTCTAGGATTCTATTCTAGAATTCTATGACAGCAAGCTAAACCTGGGTTTGTGATGCATTATAGCAGCAAAAACTGGCCAGGAAAATTCTGGACTGCTTCTACAGAGGCACAACATCCCAGAACAGCACGTTACTGGCTCTCTCTGAATCCAGTGCCACCGTATGTACACCTGTGCCTTCAGTTTGGGGACATCATTAGCAGACAGTTACTGACGGAATGGAGGGATTTCGGTGAAGAGCAATAAAAATGATCAGGGGCTGCAGGAATTGACATAACGAGGAAACAAGATGAGAAGAGTTAGATATTTATAGCCTGGATAAGAGACAATTAAAAGGTGGGCTGGGGAGATGCACTGTGTGACCTAACAGCCTCCTCCGTTCCTAATAACTTTTCTGGCTGTGAGGAGGAGCACTTGACTTTGCAAGGGCTGTCAATCTGGCGTTCTTTAGCAGCACTAAATCCCCAAGTTCAAAAGCTCAGGTGAGTGTACTCTGGCAGCACTGACACTATCAAAATGTCACTGCTGTTCTACCTTTTTTTAAACAATCTGTGTTAGGAAAAATATTGACACTTTGACAGTAAAATAACAAAAAACAAAAAAAAATCCACCTTTTTTTGAACACTGAGATCCTCTCTGGGAGCAGGACCCAGCTTGGTAAGTGCAGGGAGCCAGTCCCTCACAGATTCCACGTGGGCCCTGCTTCGTACAAGAGCTTCTTTGGTTGGGGTGTGATCACGCAGATGGGAGAGAAGGCTCTGTAGTCTTTGGTTGGGCAGCGATAAAGCCATTCCACGTGCTCTGATCTGAGCAAAGTATGCCGTCTGACCAGGCGACTGTCCTGCCCTCTTGTGGCTGGTGAGCTGGGTAGATGGTTCTTGGCCCTAGCTCTGTTCTGACCCAAACCCCTTCCAATTCTATTGATGCCAATGCCTGGAGTGCAGATTGGCGGAAGATTTAACTTCTCTTTCCTCCTGACCCCCTGCAGCTCACATCCTCTTGGATCACAGACCTACAGTAATAATGACAATGCTTTTTACATCTACAGTCCACCGGCCTTGAAGTCCCTCCTGTCCTGCAGGAAGAGAGAGAGAGTGTGTGTATTTTTATAACCACAGACTCATTGCTCACCACTGGAGTTTCCAGAGACTAAGTGGCTTAGCCAAGGTGACCTAGGACATCTGTGGCAAAGCCAGGAAGAACACGCAGCTCTCTTAATCCCAGACCTGTGTGCTTTAGTCACAGGACCATTCTTCCTCTCCATGTTCAGCTTCCAGTAGTAGCTTGACACCGTTCAGGATTCTAGATGTGATGATGGGCATCACGGCAATACACACAATAAAGAGTGAACACTTCCCAAAGAAGGCAGCAGGGAGCAATTAATGGCATTATGAAAATACCCTAGCCCTTTTCTCCACACCTGGATCTTTTCTCTTCTTCCTGCAGACTCATAGAATATCAGGATTGGAAGGGACCTCAGGAGGTCATCTAGTCCCACCCCCTGCTCAAAGCAGGACCAATCCCCAGGCAGATTTTTGCCCCAGATCCCTAAATGGCCCCCTCAAGGATTGAGCTCACAACCCTGGGTTTAACAGGCTGATGTTCAAACCCCTGAGATTCCACTCTGTAACATGAGCAGGACAAGGAGGACATTCTAAATATTGCTCCAGCTGTGGTACCTCTAAGAGTTTATGGCGGTGTTTCTCAGCCCATGAAACTGGCCTCCTCCAGCTCATGGGCAGGGGTCACCATAAGTGAATCTAGAGGAAATGAAAACCTGGAGGAGTGCGTGCACATGCTAGGAACTGGTCAAACACTGAGAAAAGCAGTCCCTACCCCCTGCAACTGAGGTTTATGATGAGTTGTAATTGAAAGTGATCTAAGAAGAACCAGGTGTGTATGTTTTATACACGTCTCTCTCACTCACACACACACTCACCCACTTCTGTATCCTTCCTGTGTTTCTGTATATTCCACTGTACACATGCATGTGCATATATATGATGATTTTTATATAGGTGTGTATACATAAACACAAACACTTTTTCCTGGATCACTTAAAATCCTGATCTGTTAAATACCAAATATTCAATAGGCACTTCTGCTTTTTGCTGAGCCCTAAAATGAATCATGGAAAGAGAGAGAGAGAGAAACTGACATGTCACTTGTATCCTAAATGTCTCTAATTTTTTCTCATAAGAAATCTCTTTTTCAGCTTGACTGCAGGTACAAACACCCTATTCCCCAATGCGTTCGGATGGGAGCGCTGACCTTTTAGAGTGGGGATGGTCTGGCAAAGCTGGAGACAGCCTGGTTCCTGGTCCCCACTCGACATGAAATACATTGCAGTTGACAATAAATAAACCACCACCAATGGATGACTGTTTGTGTGGGTTAAAGAGAGAGGGCAGAGAAATATCAGATCCCCCGTTTCTGTGTCAGATGGTAAAGTAGCCGTTCTGTTTTAATTATACCTGTGTGCAAAGGCCACGGCTGCTTTTCATCCATTTCACATTAGTCTGACTTTCACAGAACAGACATAGCCTTGGGTGGTTGGAGGAAGAGATAGGTGGGGAACAGAGCCATCCATTTTTTACTACTCTTTGCAATGCTGTTGATCTTTGATACGAGGTTCTGGCTGAGGTACAGTAATCTTATCCGGCGCCGTATTGATTTAAACCTCTTGGATTTATATACCTTTGAAAATGGTAAACTATATTAATTTGCTGTGTTTTCAAGGGAAAGTTATTTATTGAGAGGCATTTTTAACTCGAGTGGTGGAAGCCTTAAATCATTATAATAAATTCATGCTTTTCAGGGTTTCTTACATTGTAATAAATTTGTTTTAAACGTGAATGAGGAGATCCATGATTTCTTTAATATACGGTTATGTATTTCCTTTCAAAATGACACCGCTCACTATATCAAGACAAAGAATAATAGTGAGAGATTTACAGTGCTTGGGAATGTGACATGTTAACCAACATTGGAGAGGGGTTTGGCTAATGGGAGCCCCCCTCCCAAGTGACACAAGAGGGAGTTAAAAGGGTGGAAATGAGGCTTAAATGAGACAATAGAAACCAATTACTTAGTTAAAGTTTAGCTTCTGGGTGGGAAGCACGGCCTAGTAGCTACAGCTCTGGCCTGGGACTCAGGAGATCTGGATTCTACTTCCAGCTCAGTCACAGACCCCCTCTTTGTGTCACAAACTATGGACTCGCTTTCCCTCCGCTGAACTTGGAGCTAGCTAGCTCAGGCCTCAGGCTGGTTAACGAGCCCAGCTGGGCTGCGGTAGATTCGTCTGATTGGCTGGCCTGCCCATCTGGCTGCAAGGAGTCCAAAAGGTCTTCATTTAAGCTCATCAACAGCAGAAGGTCACTTGCTGGCAACTCAACCGTTATGCCCATGACTGTAATCTCTTCCGTTACCTACCTCATTCCTACCCTTGCTCCTGTCCTACTCCAGTCTGCTCCAGCCCTGTGCCCTTGCCCAGCTTCTGACCCTTGGTCCTGACTCTCAGTTCTTGTTCCTGGTTCTAACCGCTAGGTCAGCCTGCCCATGCCCCAGAGCCTTACAGTGTGACCTTGGGCAACTCACTTAACCTCTCTGTGCCTCCATTCTTCATCTGTAAAATGGAGCTAATACTTCCCTGCCTCACACAGATGCTGTGAGGTTCAAATCCATCAAAGATTGCCCTTGTTGCCAAGATAGATTATGGTTTCAGCTGTTGATCTCTGGTCCTGCACTAAATCTCCACCCTGTAAACCCATCACTCTCCAATTCAGAGGTCTTTGTCATGGAAATAAGACAATAAAACACCTGGCAGACTTCAAATAATGTCCTTCTCTTACCTAAGTGGAGTCCATATCTCTGGGATGGTAGAAATGCAACAAGCAGCTACGGTGCTTGCAACAGGTACATGAAGAAGTGTCTGAAACAAATCATCTTGTTCGGAACCATACTCGTGTCTTTATTAGAAAACAAAGGCACCCCGTGTCATAAACAGATAGCTAAGGGTTAATGTCTCTTTCACCTATAAAAGGGTTAACAAACAGTAACCTGAAACACCTGACCAGAGGACCAATCAGGAAACAAGACTTTTTCAAATCTGGGTGGAGGGAAGTTTTGGGTGTGAGTCCTTTGTTCTTAGTCTGGTTTTTCTCTCGGCTCTGAGAGTGACCACAGAAATCTCCAGGCTTTCTAATCTTCTGTTTCCAAGTTGTAAATACAAGGATAGTAAGACAATAGGTTTATATTGTTTTTTTGTATTTGCATGTGTGTAGTTGCTGGAATGTGTTAAATTGTATTCTTTTTGGATAAGGCTGTTTATTCATTTTTTTCCTTTAAGCAATTGGCCCTGTATATTGTCACCTTAATACAGAGACCATTTTATGTCCTTTTTCATTCTTTTTATATAAAGCTTTCTTTTTAAGACCTGTTGGAGTTTTTCTTTAGTAGGGACTCCAGGAAATTGAGTCTGTAGCTCACGAGGAGATTGGTGGGAGGAAGAAGTCAGGGGGAAGTCTCTTTATGTTAGATTTACTAAGCCTAACTTTACATACCCTCTGGGTGAGGGGGGAGAGAGGTTAGATCTCTCTGTACTTGTGTTTCAAGGACTTGAAGCAGGGAGGGTGGAATCTCTTTGTTTAGATTCACGGAGCTTGAATCTGTATATCTCTCCAGGAACCCAGGGAGGGAACACCTGGAAGGGAAGAGGGAGAAGGGAAGTGGGTTATTTCCCTTTGTGGTGAGACTCAAGGAATCTGGGTCTTGGGGTCCCCTGGGAAGGTTTTGGGGGAGACCACAGTGAGCTAGGCACTGTATAATTCCTGGCTGGTGGCAGCAATTACCAGGTCCAAGCTGGTAACTAAGCTTGGAGGTTTTCATGCTAACACCCATATTTTGGACGCTAAGGTCCAGATCTGGGAAGAAATGTTATGACACTCCGTCATGGGTGCAGTGTCTATGTTTACAAAAGCAAGGGCCAGGAACTCCTGGTTTCTCACCCGACTTCCTCTTCGGTATGGGGTGCATCGTTTACATTTTCTGTTAATTTATCCCCTCTGTGACACAGGGATCTAACTTATCTCCGTTACAGGGGTTTTGAATGACGTCAGTAGCAGGGTGACTCTCTGTTATGGAAGTGCAGCAGTGGTCCATAGATTATAAAGCTGTGATCATCTAGTCTGACCTCGTGCACAACACAGGCCTCAGGGCTTCCCTGTACTAATTCCTTTTTTAACTAGAGTATGTGTAAGGACAATGGACATCAAACTCAGAGGAGTGGGAGGTGAAGTCCCCTCCAATGAAAATCAAAGGGGAAAAGTTGTTAAGGAGAGCTAGCGGTTTCTCAGAGAGAGAATAGTAAAGCTATTACAGCAAACTATCCTGAGGTGAAGGAAAGATGGGAAGAATAGCAAGAGACCAATATGGCTGCATCAGGAGCTCTTCAATGGCCTGAAAATCAAAGAGGAATCCTACAAAAAGTGGACACATTGCTGAGAAGTAGCACAAAGAACAGCACCAATATGTAGGGACAAAATCAGAAAGGCTAAGGCACAAAATGAATTTTGCTTAGCAAGGGCCATACAAGGCAATCAGAAGAGTTTCTTTAAATACATTAGGAGCAAGGAAAAGATAAAGGAAAGTGTAGGCCCTCTACTTACCAAGGAAGGACAGCTAATAATGGATGATATCAAGAAGGCTGAGGCATTTACAGTCTATTTTGCTTCAGTCTTTACTAAAAAGGTTAATTGTGGCAGGCGCTTTGTACAGTTAATACTTACAAGAAGGGAAAAGGAACACAAGCCAGAACAGGGAAAGAACAGGTTAAGGAATATTTAGATGAGGTAGATACATTCAAATCAGCAGGGCTTGAGGAAATTCACCCCGGGGTACTTAAAATACTGGAACAAATTATCAGTCAGTTTGTAAGCACCTCGAGGATAATAGGGGGTTAAGTAATAGCTAACATGGATTGGTCAAGAAAAAAATCATGCCAAACCAACCTAATTTCCTTCTTCAGCCGGGTTCTTGGCTGTGGTTAGTGGATGGGGCTGAGGCTGTAGACATGATATATCTTGATTTTAATAAGGCTTTTGACAAAGAATCACATGGTAGTCTCATAAGCAAACTAGTACAATGTCCAGATTGTTACTACTGTACAAGGGGGTGCACAACTGGTTGCAAGACTGTAATCAAAGAGTAGTTATCAATGGTTTACTATCAAACTGGGAGCATATATTTAGTGGGGGCCCGCAGGGGTCTGTTCTGGGTCTGGTACTATTCAATATTTTCATTAAGGATTTGGATAATGGAGTTGGGAGTTTGCTTATAAAATTTGCAGATGACTCCAAACTGGGAGGTGTTGCAAGCAGTTGGGAGGGGACAGAATTAGAAGTGAAAAAGACCTTGACAAATTGGAGAAATGGTCTGAAATCAGCAGGATGAAGCTCAATGAAAGACAAGTGCAATGGCTTCATTGAGGCAGGAAAAATGAAATGCACAACTACATACAGGGAATACTGAACTGGCTGGGCCCTGCAGAAAAGGACCTGGTGCTTATAGGGGATCACAGATTGAACATACACCATCCATGTGATGCAATTGCAGAAAGGGCTAGTGTCATTCAGGAGTGTCATATGTAATACACAAGGGATCATTGTTCTGCTCTTCTTGGCGCTGGAGACCTGGGTACAAGTCTGGGTGACACACTTTAAGAAAGATGTGAACAAACTGTAGAGCCCAAAGGAGAGCAAAAAAAAAAAAAAGATAAAATTTTTCAAAAACCTTCCCTAGGAAGTAAAGTTAAAACCAGCCATGTTTAGTCTTGAGAAAAGGAGGAGGAGGGGGACCTGAAAATAGTCTTCAAATATGTTAAGGGCTGTTATAGAGAGGATGGTGGTCAGTTGTTCTGTGTGTCCAGTGAATGCAGGACAAGAGAGAATGGGCTTAATCTGCAGCCAGAGAGATTTAGGTTAGATAGTAGGAAAAGCTTCCTAACTGTAAGCATAGTTAGATAGTGGAATAGGTTACCAAGGGAGGTTGTGGAATCCAAATCACTGGAGGTCTTTAAGAACAGGTTAAACAAATATCTGTCAGGGATAGTCTAGGTTTACTTGGTCCTGTTTCCTGTTTTTCTAAAAGCCCAGCTCTAGGGATTATTGTGGGGCAGGTCTCTGGCCTGGGCTATACAGGAGGTCAGATGAGATGATCACAATGGTCCCTTCTGGTCTTGGAATCTCCGGTGAATATCTCCTCTTGGGGAAGCCCAAAGGCCCCACATGTCCATAAACTGGAAAGAATCTGGCCCTGCAGAAAAATATCTGGCCAATAAACTTGCCATACGTCCTTAATAAAGGATTATGCTGTGTTCTTCTGTAGAGCAGTTTTATAAGGAATCGTCATGAAATATGCAGATTGCCCTTTAAAATGCCAGGATGAGGATTGATTCCTGCAGAAGGATGGGAATTATACTAATTCGGAAAGAAAGATATACCCAGGGGCTAGTTTTGCTGCTTTGGGTACCCATGTGTGAGGTAACAGAGCTGAAACATTACTGTAGGGATGGAGGTAGAGATGGGGCACTGGACTGAGACCCAGGAGCTCCTGAATTGCAGAATTACTGTTCCACTTCCTGCTGCTTGGAGGTCCCTTCCTGGAGTGTCTCTCATCTGATCCTTATCCTCTTGTGTCATGGAAACCATCCCCAGTAAGGTCATCTGTGACTTCCAGGGGCCCTTCTCTCATGTTCCTGCACTTGCTTTGTTACCTTTGAGACGGCTGGTCATGGACCCCATCTGCACTCTCTCCTGGCTCACACAATCCTGTGTGCTCCTGCTTCTCCTGTCTTGGGGGCTGCTCCTTCAGCATGGTTCCCCCTCTCACACTTTCCTCTCTTTATTGACTCCACGGGGTTCTGTCCTTGGGCCTCCCCATCCTCTTCCTCTGCACTCTTAGTAGGCAAGTCCCACCACACCCCTGGCTTCAGCAGCCACTTCTGTGCCAATGACGCTTGACTCTACCTCTGTCCTTCTATCCAGCCTCCTCGGATGTCCTATTTCCAGCCCAGTCTCTCTAAAATGGGATGTTATAATTCCCCTCCCCACCACACACTTCATTCCTTTCCTTCTTTCTCTAGGTCCATGGACTGCTCCACTGTTCCCTCCATTTCCCTGGCTTGCAATCTCTGTATCCTCTTTGACTCTCCACTCTCCCCCCTCCAACATGCATCTTCCCAGCTGCTCCTTCCTCTTCAAGATCATTGAAATCCCATCCTTTAGTTTCCACTGCTAAACCTTTGTCCATCTAGGTACTTGTTGCTCACCCAGCAATGTTTTGTTTTTGCAACCACTGGTCTTTGGAATTTCCACACTCCAGATCCTGGGATAGAGTGTTGATGGATGGATCTTCCTTTGCTGATTGATCTGAAATTTTCCCTTGGGTGCTGCATGCACAGTTATGTGAGAAGGGCCTAGATTTGATTTCATGGCAGTGGGATAGAATCATAGAATATCAGGGTTGGAAGGGACCTCAGGGGGTCATCTAGTCCAACCCCCTGCTCAAAACAGGATCTAAATCAATGTGCATGTGCAGCATATTAAAACAAACTAGTATAGGTTCACAAAGTAGAACAGATACAAGCGGCAGTGAAAGGGTTGGAAGGAATTTACACCGTAACAGTGAATAACTGCAGAGATAGTAGGGGGGTGGGGGTAGCATTCCCCATGTGTTTACAGGTGAATGATAAATAGGTTGTACTCTGGGCTGCTTTTAATGCTACCAAAAGCCAGCAGAGAGAAATGTAAACAGTCTTGCCTCTATCAGCATGGTGTTATGATGCCATCCATGCCAATAGACAATTTCTACGTAATGGGATTACACATGACCCAGGGCCCAGTGATTATGTACAGCTAAGGCTTAGAGGCCAGGTCTGAGAGAGTGTGTGTGTGTGTGTGTGTGTGTGTGTTAATTCCCCTGCACAGCAATGTTGGTCAGATAAATCCTGATAAGCCCTGCTCTGAAAAGCTTCGGTCTTAAAATGGCTGAAACTTCTGTGAAACCATCCACTTTGCTGGAGGCATCCAGGTATTTGAGAGGTGTGAAGAGTAAAAGAACTGGGAGAAAATCAGATTTGGTTTTCCAGTAATCAGTGCAAAAAAACAATTGTTTTTGGTCATCCTCGCTGCATTTGTTCACATGAGCCTGCTCTCCCCCGTCCTCCTCCTTACGTGCAGTCTTTTAGTTTCAAGTTTTGAACTAACCCCAAAAACTCAGAAGTGAAACTTGCAACAGGAGTGAGAAGATATGGACTTGTTCCAACATCCTTCCTTGCAGTGTACTATTTAGCTACTAGAAGTCTCTGTGCCCTCTCTTCCAGACAGGGCGTGGTCTCTGGTAAACAAAGGAAGACAAAGACAGAGCTGGAGCTGTGTGGCAGCCAATTTGTTTGTAGTTGTTGTTTACTTTAATAAATACGTCCTGTTCAAGACCAACTATGATTCCAGATATCATGACACTGACCCCTGCCATGCACCAGGGTTATTGAACTTTGTCTCTCTGACCCAGATTATGTAATTATGGCCTAGAAATAAAATCCAATTTTGTACTTGTCCTCCTGTGGGTCTGATTTTAATATAAAACTCTGCCAAATCTGCTGAGTTTCACTTGATTTCAATCCATCTTTGCTTGAATCTGAGCCCTGATTTACTCAAAAGCAGAACACCAATGTCACGATTCTGAGAGTTGGCCACATTGCCAGCAGCCACTGCCTTGACTTGAAATCCAGCAATGGTGGTGCTGGTCAGTGACTCAGCCTAGAACTGATTTTAAGCCACACAGAACTTATTTAAGATTTTGAAATCTAAGATGTTTGGAGCCAAATTCTGTTCCAGTTTAACTGCGATGGAATTCTTGCTCAAGGGCATTTTCAAGGTGGTCTAAGGTGCAGTGTTAACTCTAGAATTTGATAATTGATCTCAATGTTTATGTGTAAATACACACGCCACAGGGTTGTCACAATCTGTTTAAACACACAGAAATAGTCAATGCAGTAGGATGAACTGCATTTGCAGATCTTTTTGCATGGACGGAGAACCTCAAAAGATTTGGTTGAGTTCAGATGAACACCCAAAATGTTGAAGCTTTCCTGAATATTATTCTGTGATGGGGTGGGCTAGTCCCTGAGGCCACCTGCTGGAGGCCTTTTGGCCGTGCCACACCCCGCCCCAGAAAAGGGCAGTAGAGAGGGTCTAGAGCAACTGTATGGGAAGCAGCCAATCAGGGCCCAGCAGGTCAGTATAAGAAGAGCAGCAGGGTCAGTGTGAGTTCAGCTCCTTGCTACAGCTGGAGGACCATTGCTGGCTGATGGAGTTACTGCCAGAAGCTGAGGAGAGCGAGACGGAGCCCTGAGCTGGTTGCTGGGACTCTACTGGGACAAGGCCCTGAGGTAAAGGTGAAGAATGTGCCGGAGCCACGGGGAAGTGGCCCAGGGAATTATAGCAGCAATGCAGTTTATTTAAAGGGATATTGCGGATGGCTGCTATCTACAGGGTCCCTGAGCTGGGACCTGGAGAGTGGGTGGGCCCGGGTGCCCCCCACCAGCCACTGGGAAAGTGACCTGGACTTTGAGGCACCCCAGAAGGGGGAACTAAACTCTTTTAGTGGCCCAGCTGAAGAGCTGGGTCCAGAAAGGCAAAGAGGGAGAAGGCATTGCCTCCAGGGAAGGAGCCCTGGGGCACCGCTCTAGTCCAGAGAAGGGACAAACAGAGAGACATTACAGAGGGCCCTCAGAGAGGCCCCTGTTGGACTTGTACCCCGAAAAGGGTTTGCTTGTCTTTTCTCTCACAGGCAGACTGTGTATGACTTGGCCGGAGGGCTGAATCAGTGAAGGTTCACCACAAATAGGTAGAGAGAGAAAGTGCCGGCACACGCACTTGGCCAGGGGGCACTCATGAGAGGTTAGAGCAACCTCGTTACATATCCCCAAATCACGCATTTTAAGAGAGTTAACCAAGCTTCTTTTGAATCTCCAGAAAAGTTTGATTCTAGTTTTGAGTGAAGGTTCAGGTCTGTTTGGCCAATTAGGTACCAAGGTAATAAGTATCTTATCAACATCTATGACAGAGTCGTCTTCTCACCTATGCACAGTCCTTTGGTTGTGAAAACAGATGTTCCAGAACATCCTGCCCAAGATTATAGAAAGGGGCTCATGCTTTGGGTTTTCTCGACTTTTTAGTGCTTAATTTGAGACCCTTTGCAGAGCTCTTATTGTCAGAGGCTGGGTGCTCGGTACTTTCTGGAACTCAGGACCCTTGAAGGTGTCTCAAGTTGGGCCCCTCAAATCTGAGGCTTCCAAAATTGCTTGTCACTTTGAAAATCTTGGCCTTTGTCTGTACGAATCAGCTGTTCCCCTGAGTCCATCTCCCACAGTCATTGACACATTTGCAAATATGGCAGCGATGATAGGTTACGCTACATACCCCAACTGCAGCAGCAAGGGGCTCACCGAAATTGTTCCCGGAGGCCCTGAGCCGGGGCAAGTCTACATTGTATTCCCAATTTCCAAAGCTGAAAGTTGCTACAAAATATCCTTTTAATCTCTGATCTTAACTATGCTCAGCATTTAATCACAGTGATCCAGAGTCCAGCTACATCACTGCTAGAGGCATTAAGAAGTTGGAAGCAGGAGAAATCGATCCAAGCTGTTGTAAAATGTGGTCAGTAAGTCATTTCCTGGTTGCACTTTAATGATGCGCAGAACGAGGGGGCCGTGACAGCTATTTTATCTTCATCCGCAGTATGCTTGTTGATTACTATTATTTGTATTACTGGAGTGACTACAGACTCCAACCTCGATCAGGGCTGCAATGGGTCGGGTGCTGTACATGCACACAGTAGGAGACTTTCCCTGCCATGAAGAGTGTATTATCTGAATAAACAAGAAAGAGAGAGGGTGAGACAACAGAAGTACTCCTATCCCTCCCCTACAGATGGAGAACTGAGGCACAGAGACACTAAGTGTCTTGACCAAGGTCACAGAACCAGTCAGTTTCAGAGCTGTGAATAGCACCGGGTTTCCTGAGTCCAATCCAGAGACCTAGCCACTAGCCCACACTGTCTCTGACTTAGGATCTCCTGGCTCCAATACTGCACTGGGGGGAAGGGACAGCTCAGTGGTTTGAGCATTGGCCTGCTAAACCCAGAGTTGTGAGTTCAATCTCTGAGGGGGCCATTTAGGGATCTGGGGAAAAAATCTGGGGAGTGGTCCTGCTTTGAGCAGTGGGGTGGACTAGATGATCTCCTGAGGTCCCTTCCAACCCTGACATTCTATGATTCACACTATCTAACTGTCCTTTCTATCCCATATTCACTGACCCCAAAAAGTCCATGTAGACCAGAACACTGTGGTGTGTAAATAGCAACTCCAGAATTGCACCTTCACAGCACATGGACTAGCTAGCACAAGGTCTCAACAAGAGCAGGCTTTGCAAGCATAGTCTGTGATTTTGCTTTGCCTTGGCCTTGGCTAGAGCACTGGGGAGTAATCCAACCATCCTCCAGAAGAACAGATTTGAGTTTCTTGAGCTGGAAAATTAAACGATTGCATCATGCAGCAAAGCCAAAAATTAATCATGGAAGAAGGAGTTCCAGCTGCATTCAGACACATTCGGGTGGCTTCACTACATGCTGTGCTGAGCCGTGATGTCCTTCAGGAGCACACCACTACTTAGCCACCCAGGCGAACGATGTGCTTTCCAAGTACACGGCCAGTGGCGGGGTGTGTGTGTGTGTGTGTGTGTGTGATTTCTAGTGCCTCCATACAAATCAGCTTAGCAATGGCAACGTTTGCTGGTGGAAAAAGCTCCAAGTGCTACCCATCACTGCTCTGTTCTGAATGCCAGCCAGAGCGCCTGCCAGAGCGGCAAGAACTGACATTAAACAGCAATGTGTTTTTGAGACAAACTGTTCAAAAGAGCTATTACTGTAGCTGCCGCTGTGCGTGTAGATAGAGGTGCCACGCATGCAGCGTACGTTCTGTTTAGATGGAGTGGCAACACACTATGCCTGAAACTTTCTGCTGGATACAATCTGAACTGCTTAGTTGGTGGCATAGCTCCAGTACTGTCTCGTTGTCACAGAGAAAGCCTCCTTTCTATCTTAAGTACGTATGGGGCCCTTGATTACCAGAGTGTCTGAGTGAATCATGATCTCAATGGATTCATCCTCCCTGCACCCTTGGTAGATAGCGTAGTGCCATTGTATGAGTGGGGGAAACTGAGGCACAGAGAGGCTAAGTGACTTCCCCAAGGTCCCACGGGAAGTCTTTGGCAGAGCAGGGAATTGAATGCAGAAGTCTCCCAAGTCCCATGCTAGTGGCCTAGCCACAAGACCAGCCTTAGTCTCTGTGCCCAGTCTATAGCTCTGTGGATAGTGTGTGGTCTGTGCTGAGAGAGGCAGGTTTTCCTGCGCAGCGTGGTCCTGTGGCACCTTTGTTATCCAGGATTTCCCGGCTAAGTGCAGCTGCTTCTTTAACAGTCCATCACTGGGCTCCATGGTCCATGTGTGGCTTTATTTAGTGTACTTCTCCCCAGCCTCTCCTCTTTCCAGGTCTCTCTCTTCCTTCGTTAGTGAGCACCCAGCCCATGCAGTGATTTATTTTAACGTTAAAAGCAACAAAGTCTATAAGGTGCCATTGGACTCTAACACATGTATTGGAGCATAAGCTTTCATGGGTGAATACCCACTTCGTCAGACGCATGTGGCTATTCACCCACGAAAGCTCATGCTCCAATACGTCTGTTAGTCTATAAGGTGCCACAGGACTCTTTGTTGCTTTTTACAGATCCAGACTAACACGGTTACCCCTCTGATTTTAATGTTAGTTATTGTTTTCTTAATGGCTAATCAGGTTGTGCTGCCCCCCAGCAAGTTACTTTGTGGTAATTCTCGAGTTGCTCATCTGAACAGCTGGGACCGGGCTATAGCCACGCTGAGTTGCTTTGAGCAACTGAAAAAGAAGATGGGCTGGGATGGAAGGTCCTGACTGTCCCCCCAGCTAAAGACCATGGGGGCTTCAGAACAGAAGAATGAACAACCCTGAGGTGTGCTGAGTTTGGTTCCAGTTTCTGTCGATTTGGCATTTTGACCCTGTTCAAATTTGAGTGCCCACTAGAGAATGATGCAAGAAGGAAACCAGCTCTTCCCCCATCGCCAGCATGACCTATTCAAAGTGCTGATTTCTTGCATAATTAAGTCTTGGTTGTCTCAGAGGCCACTTCTCTCCTGGAGCACCAATATGCTTTTCCATGAAGGGAAACAACAAAAGAACAAAAGTAAAGTCTTCATGAGAGAGTGCAGTGTGTATGATCTCTTCTTTAACATGCTGGAGCAACTCTGTCACAGTCTGCTATACCCATCCCTGGGTGACAGTGACACAGGGGCAGGATATTGCATAGGAAAGCATCAACCAGGACAGAAGCAGGAGCTGGGGGCTGAGATACAGTCGGTTCTCCAGGGATGCTCTAGAAACAAAAAAAGCAGAGGCTGAGGTTGATGTTTTGTTCTGTTATTTAAGTCACCCAGAGAGGGGGTAAGTTTGTCCGAAGCCGAGTGGGAAGGATGTTTGTGTTAATTGCACTACCAGGGCAATGCTTCCCTTGCCCCGTGCCAGATGTTTTCTAAGCAGAAATCCCGAGGGAAATGCAACTTTTGAAAAAAAAATGTGACTCTATAATGGGAGAAGAGGGATGCCTGCATGCTACAATTGGAAGCAGGAGGCTGGACTGGGAATGAGGTAACTGGGGTATATTATTGAATCATTATGTGGCCTTGATCAAGACACTTCATCACTCAGTTTTCTCAGCCCTAAAATGGCAATAACAACACTTCCCCTCCTTTCTAACGCCCTGTGGGGTCCTCCAGTGGTGGTGGTGGTGGTGGTGGTGAGGTGATGATGGGAAAGGCAATGGCTTTCATTACTGTGGTAACGCTAGTGCATTCACAGGGACACATTCATCCCTGGTGCCCCTCCCTGTCTGCACTCTGGTTGCTGGTGTGCAGCATCCAGGAAGCCTCCGATCTCCCAGTATCTTCGGGCCCCAGGCCAGTGCATCAAGGACAAGCTGATTTCACCCATTCATGCAGACAATCCTCTGACAGAAATGGAGTTGGAGAGTGTCCCAGGCAGCAACAACTCACAGCCTTATCCAGAGCCGGCCGAACAGCTACTGTCTCCATCCAACAGCTGCCCTGTCTTGGATCATCACTCCCATATCAACTTCAGCTCTGCAGCGCATTCTGCTGCATTGGCTCGGCATGGCAGTGGATGAGGCAGCTTTTGTTTGTTATAACTGCATGTTTATAACCTGGTAGCACACGAAAGCCCCAGTCAGGATCAGGGCTTCACTGGGCTGGGTGCTGTACGAGGAGACAATCACTTCTCTGAAAAGACAAACGCAGATGAAGTGGAAGGAGATTCAACAGACAAGTCATTGAATTGAATTGTAGGAATGTGGGTTTGTTCATTTTTCATTGCCACAGCTTTTCATCTGCCTATCCGTTATCAGTAGGCTGAGTACTGGTGGCATCGTGACAGAGGGGAGTCTTCAGGAAAGCTTTGAAGGAGGCTATTTGGATTTTATCGGGGAGTTTTCCCATGCATAAGGGGCAGCATGAAAAAAAGGACAGAGCTGTATTATTGCAGTCATCATCCGGTGGCATTGTTAAACATAGTGTGGCAAGTATGTCTTCATTGCCAGCTGGATTGGCGGGCAGCGATTGATTCAACGGGGTCGATTTATCATGTCCAGTCTGAACACGATAGATTGACCCCGAGCACTCTCCTGTTGACTCCAGGTGGAGTTGATAGGGGTGCAGCAGCAATCAACTCATTGCGATGAAGACACCACAGTAAGTCGATCATTGTATGTTGACTTCAGCTACGTTATTCCCGTAGCTGAAGTTGCGTAACTTAGATTGACACACACACACACATCCCCAGTGTAGACCAGGCCTCAGTGTGTGAGCAGGTGTCTGGTCTTGGGAATGCCTACTGCTGTTAGATTTTGGTTTTACAAGGCTCTGAAGAGAGGAAGCTGTGCAAGCAGCAGGAGAGCTTGGTCTTTACTTTGAGTCAATTCTGGAGGCTGAGCTCCTCCTTAGGAACTGAATTTTGCTGTTGAGCTGAGATTGTTGGAAGAGAGGATGCCGGCTGACCACCTCTGTTCTTGGACAGGCGTGTAAGTGCACATAGAACAGTTGCACTTAGAATATACCCAAACTCCACAGCACTGCTTTCTCCTCCGTTGAGACCAAGGCCCCATACATCAGCTAGTGCTCAGCCGAGGTGCATTGCTGGTGTCAGAAGAAGTGGGGACAGGTTTCTCTGGGAGAAGCTGATTGGTGGGAATGCTGGTGGGAGTGCTGGCAGGGTCAACACCTCAGTAGGTCAGCTGGGAAGGGTGGGGCTAAGTGATCTGCAGAAAAGGACGTAGGGGTTACAGTGGACAAGAAGCTGGATATGAGTCAACAGTGTGCCCTTGTTGCCAAGAAGGCTAATGTCATTTTGGGGTGTATAAGTAGGGGCATTGCCAGCAGATCGAGCGACGTGATCATTCCCCTCTATTCAACATTGGTGAGGCCTCATCTGGAGTACTGTGTCCAGTTTTGGGCCCCACTCTACAAGGAGGAAGTGGACAAATTGGAAAGAGTCCAGCGGAGGGCAACAAAAATGATTAGGGGGCTGGAGCACATTACTTATGAGGAGAGGCTGAGAGAACTGGGATAGTTTAATCTGCAGAAGAGGAGAATGATGGAGGTTTTGATAGCTGCTTTCTATTACCTGAAAGGGGGTTCCAAAGAGGATGGATCTAGACTGTTCTCAGTGGTACCAGATGACAGAACAAGGAATAATGGTCTCAGGTTGCGATGGGGAGGTTTAGGTTGGATATTAGGAAAAACTTTTTCACTAGGAGGGTAGTGAAGCACTGGAATGGGTTACCTAGGGAGGTGGCGGAATCTCTTTCCTTAGAGGTTTTTAAGGCCCAGCTTGACAAAGCCCTGGCTGGGATGATTTAGTTGGGAATTGGTCCTGCTTTGAGCAGGGGGTTGGACTAGAGACCTCCTGAGGTCCCTTGCAACCCTGATATTCTATGACAAAGAGCCTCAAAGGTAAAGAGCTGAAGCTTGTGTGTGTCATGAAGGGGAAACCGGTAGAGAAACTCAAAGAGGGGGCTGATGTGCTCAGAACGAGTGAGCCAAGAAGGTGTTTTTAGCTGCAACCGTCTGCCTAGGCTTGGGGACAGCAAGCGGCAGCTGGCGAAGACAGAAGATGGAAGATTGCAGAACTGCTGAGGGCTTCAGTGGGAGTTCTGCCTACGCGGGCAGATTTTTGAGATATAAGGAAAAATAGCGAGCAATGGCCTGAATAGGTAGGTCTAGCGAGTGGGCCGAGCATTTCCAGGTAATGTCTTCTTTGTGTTCCCCCAGCCTCCTCTGGCGGCTTGTTGTGCCTACTTACTGTAGGGCAGAAGCTCTGTGCATTGGCAGGCTTAAGAAATTCACGTGTCACATCAGTGTCCATCGTCGTCGGGGTGCAACCCTGGCACCCCTGGATCTTAATGGCATAAATGAGACACAGGGTCCAAATAGTACAGGAGAGGCCTTTTTCAAATTATAGGCCTCGCTCAGGGGCTTGCTGAGTTTCCATGGAGGGAAGCGTGTTCCAGGGAGGCCTGAAGCCAGTCAGTCCTGCGTGCTGCACCTTTTCAGGCTGTGAGACGTCTGAGGAAGAGAAGCCCAGCGGCTGGGGGCTGTTGGGGAGGAGAGCAGAGTGGCTGCTCCAATGTGGAACAAGATGCCAAGTTTGGGCTAGGAACTAACTGAGGGCAGGCCTGGTAGGAGGGCAGGCCTTATCCAAATGTTAGGGTCTATTGAAGCCCAGGTGCAGGGGGCTACACTGAGAGACAGGCTGCTGCTGCTGGGAACCTGCCTGTAAGAAGAGGACTGAAGGCTCTGTTGTTTTCATGTTGTTTGCAGACTTGGGGAACTAAGAGCGCCTATTACCCAGGAATGGGTTGGACATTTTACATTGGCTTGGCTGGAGGGCCCAGTCACCTTTACAGTGAGAGAAGGCCAAAGATCATTGTGGGGAAACTGAGGCAAAAGTGCTGCACCACCAGGTCGTGCCATGAGGGGTTGCTCTGGGATGGTGAGTCTGGTACCATCCATCCACAGACGCCTTTTGCTGAGGATTTCTCAGTTGTAGATTAGGTTGTAATTATGCTACATATCTTGTAAAAATAAACAACCACTTAGCAACATGAGGACCTGCTCCAGCACCTGCCATTAAACCTTTGCTGAGAAGTGGGTGAGAGACCGACAATCTCTAGTGTAGAGCCGCATCATCCATCGCAACCAAAGGACCTGCCCTGAGAGCCAGAAACAGCCTTGACCCAATCCCTCCAACAGGGATCAGCTAGCAAGTGCCCTGATACCAGGGTGATGGGTACATTAGGAAATGCCTAAGTAGATTAGATCATTATCCGTGTTATAGTAGCACAATGGGGATCCATTGAGCTAGGAGCTGTGGTGACACCTAGTGACAGATGGCGCCTGCTCTGAGGAGTTTATAGTTAAAATAGACGACAGAGAAAGGAAGTATTATTACCCTGTATTACAGACAGAGGACTGGGGTACAGCAAGATTAAGTGATTTACCCAGGGAGTCTGTGGCAGAAGTGAGGATTTAACCCAGATCTCTTGAGTCTCAGTTCAGGGCCGCCTTCATCATGAAAAATCAGGTTACTGGACCTGCTAGTGTCCCACCGTATTCCAAAGCAGTTGACTTACCCGCAACCTGTCCGTGACTCCCGGTGTGCCCAGATGTAGCTGCAGTGTGGAAATCACACTCGGTCTGTCTCCATTTGAAATGTCTCTTCCACTTTGCTCTGGAGAGAGCAATGCAAAGGTCTCACGGACCGAAAGTCGGGATCCCTGCTCGGCTAATGCGTGACCAAACTTCCATACAAACAGACTTCACTAAAATAAGACAGGAGATCTACATTACTCACTTCACTTCTCTACAAAGGAAAAAGGACTGTAAGCTGTCTAAACTCCCACCTGCCACATGGGGCCACAACCGTGGTACCCCTAACCCACCCAGCAATATTGTCAATCTATCCAACTACACACTCAGCCCAGAAGAAAAGTCTGTCCTATCTCGGGGACTCTCTTTCTGCCCTGCCACCCCCATCAACATGATACAGTTCTGCGGTGATCTGGAAGCCTACTTTCACCATCTCCGACTCAAAGAATACTTTCAGGACAACACTGAACAGCGCACTGATACACAGGTACCCTCCCACCAACAGCACAAGAAGAACTCCACATAGATTCCTCCTGAGGGTCGAAATGACAGTCTGGACCTATACATAGAATGCTTCCGCCGACGTGCACGGGCAGAAGTTGTGGAAAAACAACATCGCTTGCCTCATAACCTAAGTTGTGCAGAATGCAATGCCATCCACAGCTTCAGAAACCACCCTGACATTATCATCAAAGAGGCTGATAAAGGAGGTGCTATTGTAATCATGAACAGGTCTGACTACCAAAAGGAGGCCGCCAGACAACTCCCCAATACCAAATTCTACAGGCCACTTCCCTCAGATGCCACGGAGGAATACACTAAGAAACTGCACCATCTACTCAGGACACTCCCTACACTAACTACACTGGAACAAATCAACATACCCTCAGAGCCCCGACCAGGGTTATTCTATCTACTACCCAAGATCCACAAACCCGGAAATCCTGGACGCCCCATCATCTTGGGCATTGGCACTCTCACTGAAGGACTGTCTGGATATGTGGACTCTTTACTCAGACCCTATGCCACCAGCACTCCCAGCTATCTCCATGACACCACTGATTTCCTGAGGAAACTACAATGCATTGGTGACCTTCCAGAAAACACCATCCTAGCCACCATGGATGCAGAGGCTCTCTACACAAACATCCCACACACAGATGGAATACAAACTGTCAGGAACAGTATCCTTGATGATGCCACAGCACAACTGGCTGCTGAGCTCTGTGCCTTTATCCTCACACACAACTATTTCAAATTTGATGACAATATATACCTCCAGATCAGTGGCACCGCTGTGGGCACCCACATGGCCCCACAATATGCCAATATTTTTATGGCCGACCTGGAACAACACTTCCTCAGCTCTTGTCTACTCACTCCCCTTCTCTACCTACGCTACATTGATGACATCTTCATCATCTGGACCCTTGGGAAGGAGACTCTGGAAAAATTCCACCACGATTTCAATAGCTTCCACCCCACCATCAACCTCAGCCTGGACCAATCTGCACGGGAGGTCCACTTCCTAGACACCACGGTGCAAATAAGTGATGGTCACATTAACACCACCCTATACCGAAAATCTACCAACCGCTATGCCTACCTTCATGCCTCCAGCTTCCATCCTGGGCACGTCACACGATCCATTGTCTACGGCCAAGTACTGAGGTACAACCGCATCTGCTCTAACCCCTCAGACAGAGACCGACACCTACAAAATCTCCACCAAGCATTCTCAAAACTACAATACCCGCACGAGGATATAAGGAAACAAATCAACAGAGCCAGATGTGTACCCAGAAGCCTCCTACTGCAAGACAAACCCAAGAAAGAAACCAATAGGACTCCACTGGCCATCACATACAGTCCCCAGCTAAAACCCCTCCAACGCATCATCAGGGATTTACAACCCATCCTGGACAATGATCCCACACTTTCACAGGCCTTGGGTGGCAGGCCAGTCCTCGCCCACAGTCAACCTGCCAACCTGAAACATATTCTCACCAGTAACTGCACACTGCACCATAGTAACTCTAGCTCAGGAACCAATCCGTGCAACAAACCTCGATGCCAACTCTGCCCACATATTTACACCAGCTACACCATCACGGACCTAACCAGATCAGCCACACCATCACCAGTTCATTCACCTGCATGTCCACCAATGTAATATACGCCATCATATGCCAGCAATGCCCCTCTGCTATGTACATCGGCGAAACTGGACAGTCTCTACGGAAAAGGATAAATGGACACAAATCAGATATTAGGAATGGCAATATACAAAAACCTGTAGGAGAACACTTCAACCTCCCTGGTCACACTATAGCAGATCTTAAGGTGGCCATCCTGCAGCAAAAAAACTTCAGGACCAGACTTCAAAGAGAAACTGCTGAGCTTCAGTTCATCTGCAAATTTGACACCATCAGCTCAGTCTTAAACAAAGACTGTGAATGGCTTGCCAACCACAAAACCAGTTTCTCCTCCCTTGGTTTTCACACCTCAACTGCTAGAACAGGGCTTCATCCTCCCTGATTGAACTAACCTCGTTATCTCTAGCTTGCTTGGAGATATATATATATATATATACCTGCTCCTGGAAATTTCCACTATGTGCATCCAACGAAGTGGGTATTCACCCACGAAAGCTCATGCTCCAAAACATCTGTTAGTCTATAAGGTGCCACAGGATTCTTTGCTGCTTTTACAAATCCAGACTAACATGGCTATCCCTCTGATAAGCAAACCCTTGGTTTTCTCTGCAGCCGGGCATGGCTGACCAGAGCCTCCAGCTGGAACAGTTTACGAGCGAGGAAGGAAAAGAGACCCAGGGTTAATACCCTGGCCTTTCTCATAGGAGTTCTGTCTCGGGTCATCAGCACAAATGGGTTTGATCTTGGCCTATTCCCCAGTTTTGGTTCATCACAAGAACACACAGTTCAACAGGTGCCCAGGGCTGGGATAGCAAGGAGGCTGCAGGACATGACTGGGGTGCATTGATAGAGCTGTGCGGGGTTCCAGGACTGGGATAGCAGGGGACTGTGGCACAGGACTGCAGTACATGGGCAGAGCTGTGCGGTCCAGGATTGGAACAGCAGGGGGCTACAGGACAGGAATGGGGTGCGCAGACGGAGCTGTGTGGGGCTGTGAAGCAGGACTGGGGTGCGTAGGCAGAGCTGTGGGGTCCAGGACTGGGACAGCAGGGGGCTGAGTCCATGCTTTAAGTGCACCTCGTCAAAACACATTGCAGACACGGGAACCCCAATGTCTAAGAAGTGAGTCGAATGCCTGGGGACTCCATACATTTAATACCACTGGGGGAAATGCCTCTGACTGGCTGCCTTCCCCACGACCCCCCTGGGGAAAAGCCCCCAATAGATGTCCTGCTGGAGGCAGGCAGCCCTCTTCTCCCTCCCCCCAGGAACTGAAGCCATTCTTACAGGAGAGGAGTCGGGGACAAGGAGCCCCACAACTCAGGGAGTCTCCTGCACCTCCTCTCCTCCAGGGAGTAATGGGATGGTGCTTCTGCTCCTCCCCCTTCCTGCCCTGCCTTGCAACACCTGGCCTGGGAAGAGGCCGAAGGGGAGAGCCCCTGGAGCTGCCCCCACCCAGCCTGGAAGGGGGAGCACCTCGGGCCTGAGAGAAGGGAACGAAGACCTTTGGAGCTGCAGGAGGGACAGACATGAGGCTGCGGGGGGTGGGGGAGTTTAGAACTGATGTGGGGGGAGAGGAGTGGTTGATAGATGCTTCCCGACTTTTCAGACCACTGAAAGCTCTGTCTGAGAGAGCGTTCCAGCTTGAGGTACATTGAGTGATGCCACCTCAGCCTTTCCTCTTGTCAGGCCTCCAGGTGAGCAGAGGTGGGGCTTACTCAGTGCTTGGATGAGAGATCTCCAGAGCAACCCCAGATTGCTGCAGTAAGGGCTCTGGTTCTGATCCCGATGCAAGCCTGTAGCCCTGGTCAGTTGGGATCTCATTATAGAGAGTTGAATTGTTCTTCTCCCTCCTAAGGCCAGACGGGACCATTGTGATCATCTTATCTGACCTCCTGTATAGCCCAGTCCAGAGACCTGCCCCGCACTAATCCCAAGAGCAGATCCTTCAGAAAAACATCTAATCTTGATTTAAGATGGTCAGTGATGAAAAATCTACCACGACCCTTGGTAAACTGTTCCAGTGGTGAATTACTGAGTTAAAAAATTACGCCTGGTTTCTAGTCTGAATTTGTCCAGGGTCAACTTCCAGCCATTGGATCACATTATACCTTTCTTTGCCCATTATTAAATATTTGTTCCCCACGTAGGTACTTACAGACTGTGATCAAGTCACCTCTTCACCTGCTGGGGAACTCCACATGGGCAGACACGTCATAGAAGAGGGAGCTCTCAGCCACCATCTGAATGAGTGAGGCCACATTTGCATTTCAGGTATGTGACAGTTTGGTTAAAATACAGTAAAGTTTTGAATTTGGGGTCAATAAAATGCTGCTATTCCCACTGGGAAATGAAAGGAGACGGGAACGGCATCAAATGTTGCTGAGGTGAGTCATCACCCTGACTAAGACCTCAGTCGGGCCCAGAGAAGAGAGAGAGAACAGAGCTCCTGCCTTGTGTTTGGAATGCTTCTCTGGTGTTAAGGGTCCCGTATGCCACTGATTACTCTCAGCACAGAGGCAGCTTCAAGAGAGTAGGCAGTTTTGAAGTGGCGGACAGAGCTGAGTAGCCCAGGTAGCACTTCCCTTAAGGGCTGCAGATAGATCTGCCTGAAATCTTGGACTTCTCCAGCCCTGAACAACAAATTATCAGCTGGAGAGAAGAAGTGGCTAGAATGCATTAGGCACTCACAGCTCTCAGAGGGCTGAGGTGGGGCTGATAGACATCCTGGGCAGTTGGGGTCTTGCCTGCTAGCTACTGTTAATTTATTAATTGTTGCCTTTCACGGCTTTATTCTGTGTCCCCTTTTTCTCCCCCTTATAAAGTTCTCTTTGGGTTAAACTCTGGACTCCGTGCTGAGCCCAAGGTGGTATATGCAGTTTCTCAGGTTTCAGAATGGAGGGTTTTTGAGTCGGTGTTGTTTAAGTTTTCAGAACCCGCCCCTTTTTGCTGCTGCTAACACTTGGCGTATGGGTTATGAGTAGATGGTCCATGACTCTTCCGTCTGGTTCACTACTAAACCAGTGCCCCACCAGGGAGTTGTATTGTTGGAGCTGTTATTGTCTATTGCTTGAGATGTTGTGCTTGCAATCCTTAAAGATCCCATTGCACTTTTTGTGAGCACAGGAGTGCGAGTTCAATGTCATGGACAGGTTTTGGCTCCAGGGATTACTTTCTGTGTCTCTAAATATCCCCTTCTGTTTCAGCAGGATCCTTCAGTTCCTTCCTGACCTGTTGTGCAGTATTACTAGGTACTGCGTGCTCAGCCCTAGAAATGGTTGCATTCTGGTGCTGGGTGAAATGCTTTGTCTATATGTCATTTTGGAGGTGCTACGTTAGTTAAATGTAGGATGTTGTAAGAAATGCATGACCAGTTGGAACTTCATAGCAGAGGAGACAGAACTCCAGCCCTCCTGTTCACAGGATATCAGGGGTTGGAAGGTGTCATAAACAGATTGTTAAGGGTTAATGTCTCTTGTACCTGTAAAGGGTTACAAGCAGGGAACTGGACATCTGACCAGAAGACCAATCAGAAGACAAGATACTTTTAAATTTGGGTGGAGGGAAGTTTTTGCGTGTGTTCTTTGTCCGTTGTGGGTTCTTCTCTCGGAGGGTCTGAGATAGACCAGACATTACTACAGGCTCTCTAAGTTTCTTTTCAAATAGTAAGTAAAAACAGGCGGTTTAGGTTTTTTGATTGTTTTACTCTATTTGCAATTGTGGATCTGGCTGGTTAACTTTTATATGTGTATTTGCTGGGAATATTTTGATTTGTATTGGTACTGGGGGGAAAGTCTCTTTCTGGTGTCTGTAAGCTATAGGACCCTGTAATATTTACATCTTCAAGTTACAGAGATAATTCTTTACTTTTTCCTTTCTTTTATTAAAAGATTTCTTTTTTAGAGAACCTGACTGATTTTTTTTTCTTTGTTTCCCTTGTGTTATTCCAGGGGATTGGGATAACTCACCAGGACGGGTGGGGGGAGATAGAATCTCTCTTTGTTTTCCTTGAATCTGTTTGCCTCTTTGTGGAAGGGAAGGGAGATGCTTCTCTGTATGGTAATTTAAGAGGTTGGATCAGTATCTCTCAGGATAGCCCAGGGAGGGAAATTCTGAGAGGGGGAAAGGTGGGGGAATGGTTTATTTCTCCTTGTTTTAAGAACCCAAGGGATCTGGGTTCTTGGGGTCCCCAGGGAAGGTTGGGGAGGTCAGAGTGCCCCCAAAACACTATATTTTTGGGTGGTGGCAGCACTATCAGATCTAAGCTGGTAATTAAGCTTAGAGGATTCAGGTGCTAGTATCTCATTTTCTGAACTCTAAGGTTCAGATCTGAGAAGGAATGCTATGACAGAAGGGACCTCAAGAGATGATCTAGTCCAACCCCCTGCTCAAAGCAGGACCTGTCCCCAGATAGATTTTTACCTCAGTTCCCTAAATGGTCCTGTCAAGGATTGAACTCACAACCCTGGGTTTAAGCAGGCCAGTGCTCAAACCACTGAGCTATCCCTCCCTTCCCCCCCAATAAAACTCCTGCCGCTTTAGTTGAAGGACAATCCCCATTCAGCACAAAGCCTGAGACCCTCAGTTCTGTGTCTTGAAAAACTGGAGTTACCAGCATGGGCACAAAATCCACTCCCCGTCCCCTTTACCATCTCGGCAATGAGAATGGAAAATTTAACTCCAACATAAAAAATGTTGCTCACCCTGGGTGTTGAGAGAAGTGGAGTTTCCCAGGGCTCCATTCTGACACCACAATTATTGGCAGAGCCCAGCATGTGACTAGGAAGAGCACTGGGGGATTGCTCAAAGACCATGGAAGAGAAGGATAGTTGCAGGGTAGTGATTCTCTCCCTTTTCCACATTGCTCCCACTTAGCCGAGATCTAGCCAGGATCCTTTTCCATTTAGCAATACAGGGAAGGCAGGATGGTCATGGTCCCCAGGTTGAGAGCCCATGGTGTAGTGTGGTCAGCACCCCATGACTAGACATCACAGGCTCTGGAAATCTTTAGACTGGTCTATATCCAGCAGCATCTGTAAAGAATTGCCATTTATAGTCATTATTACCAAGTCCTGTCTCATCTCCACTGCCAAAAACTGTGTGTGTGTGTGTGTGGGGGGGGGTGGAGGGCTAGGAACCCCATGCTCTGACATTAAGGTGATGGGCTGAGTATAGCAACCCCCACAGAGATAATTAGAAACTGGTGTCATCTCTTCCTGGCTCAAGGCAGGGCCAATCCATTGTCATCATTTCACAATCGCTATCACCAATTTTCCACCCCAAAAAGGAACAACAAACGATCGCAGAAGCAACAGCTCTGAGAAGTGAGGGACTGTTGCTGAGAAAGAGAGTGTTTATTAGGATCAGAGGGTTATGGAAAACAGGTGCAGAAAAACTAACTGCAAATGGCAATTGTTCCTTTTCTGTGGTGGGTTTTTCCTCCTCGGCATCAGGGTCCTTACAGGAGCAATCATTACTGTTAATGATTTTAGCTTGTTGGCTATTATCACATTTTGTGCCTGGGGATTGCAGCTGGCTATCTCAGCTCTGGCAGGCTTTGACAGCAATCAGTTTCTTCCTGCTTCACACTAATTTTCTCCAGGGAACCCAGAAGAAAATACTTTTTTCTTCTTTTCTTTCCATCTGTTGATTTCTGCAGTTCTCTGCTTTGAGTTCCTTTTCTTTTCCCCCTTTCCCCTCGGTTTGTTCAGAGTGGGAGCCTATGAAATCTTTGCCTGGTGACATTATATGTTGTCTGGGAGGGGCAAAGGGGAATCAACAGAGCAAGTAGGTCAGCTGCCCACAAGTGGTCTTAGGAACAGGTGACAGTCCAGGAGTCAAGGAAGACTGGACATAAAGACAGGGAAATTGCCGCAGTGCAAAACACCCTGAGTCTTTCAGTTAATGTTGGCTGTGTGTGCATTTTCCCAGCACTATGCACAGCCTCCTTTTTGCCCGTGTTCAGGGGGCGAGGGGAAAGGAACATTGTGGTTATTTTATGAAAAATGCAAGTGGGTCTGTTGCACCAGCTCAGGCTGGGTTCAGATCATTTACAGCCCTGAGTTTAATATTCTCTTTTTTCCCCTTTGCAGTTTTATATTATTCAAAGCAAATCAGGCAGCCTTTGAAGAGGAGCTCAAAGCCTTTTTTTTTTTTTTTAGGGGAAAAAAGAAAAACCCCACAAGTGTCTTTTTAGTTCCAAGACTCGAGGAATTTATACATCAAGGAAGAGCTTCTTTGGCACTGTGTTAATTTAGGGTACATAAAAGGCAGGGTGGGTTTGTATTTTTCAAAGCCACAGAGTGACTGTTTTCCTAGACAGACGATCTGCAACTCTTACTCACACAAGTAGTCCAACGGGGGGGTTACAGGGCTCTCAAACCCACCGATTGTGAGTCTTACTCAGCAGCATTCGTTCCTCAAGCAAAATTCCCACTGGAACCAATAGATTTTACCTGAATAAGGAGTGCTGTGGAATAGGGCCCTATGGGACGGATCTAAAGTCCATTGACTTCTATGAATTTTGGATAAGTCCTGTGTGAGTTGACACGTGACTGCCCTCTGCTGGCTGGAGTGTCAGACAGGTTCACATGTGGGTCGCCATGTCACCCTATGTAGAGTTTTGGCCAGCAAGGTTTTGCTCCTAAAGGCAGCTCAAGTGCCAGGGCCTTGTGTTTTGTAGCTAAAGGTACTGATATCTCTTGCTGGTACCACTAGTGTGCAGTCAACTGGGTGAGCATGGAGTCTGTCCTCAGTTGAGGGCCAGAAAGCTCTTTTGCAAGGCAGGCCATTGGGATGCAGTCATCAATCGATTTTGGCCTCTGCAGGAACTGCTCTCCTGCAAAGTGCTCTTGAGACAGCCCTTCTTCACTTCCCCAGTGTGGTGGACACAGTGCTGTAATATTCTAGGACTAGTGCTATGGAGTAACGTTATGAATACTGTTATGTGACTGGTCAGGAAAGCAAAGTTACTGTACATTGGGTTCTTAGCCTTTCCTGAATGAATGTATTGAGCTGGCTTAATAGGGAGCTATTGGAAAAATGAGTAGGGAAGCAGTACAATAGCTATGGTCCCTTCTGACCTTAATGCACACACAGCCAAAGTTAACTGAAAGACTCAGGGTGTTTTGCACTGAGGCAATTTCCCTGTCTTTATGTCCAGTTTTCCTTGACTCCTGGACTGTCACCTGTTCCTGAGGCCACTTGTGGGCAGTTGACCTACTTGCTCTGTGGATTCCCCTTTGCCCCCCCCCCCCACAGACAACATATAAAAACACTTGAGGGCACTTACAGGGCGGTGGCTACTTCCAAACTCCACATGAAGGTTACACATTTCTTCTGACTGTTAGGAACTAATGGAACAAAGGGTTATAAACAGTTAAAAAGTGACCTATTCTCTGAAAAGGGAGGGGTTTTGTGCTTAGGGTTTAGCTGATCGCCATATTTGGGGTCAGGAAGGAATTATCTCCCAGGGCAGATTGGCAGAGGCCCTGGGATTTTTTCGCCTTCCTCTGCAGCGTGGGGCATGGGTCACTTGCTGGAGGATTCTCTGCAGCTTGAGGTCTTCAAACCATGATCTGAGGACTTCAATAGCTCAGACATAAGTCAGGGGCTTGTACAGGAGTGGGTGGGTGAGATTCTATGGCCTGCATTGTGCAGGAGGTCAGACTAATGGTCCCTTCTGACCTTAAAATCTATGATTCTATGGATGAAGTCTGGTGTCTGATCGGCTGTCTAAGTGTGCATAACCCTATGTACTGCCCTGTCTGGCCTTTCCTCCCCTGCCATCGAACCATTGCCTGGATTTTCCCAGCATGCACTGAATAGAGACACAATTCTGCCATGTGGTCTATCTGAATGTAATAACCCATCATTGTACCAATAGGGTAGTTGGGAGGGCCCCCCAAAAGGATAGATATATGGAGGCTTTTCTGGACCTTTGCAGGTGCTTCAGGAGTTTCAGTCACCACCCATCTGTTACGTTTGCTGTTGTCTAATACAAGGAGCAGAAAACAAGCCATCAGATTGTGATTGGGTTCATTGGCTCATCAAAAGCCTTGTGGTGAGCCTGGTTTAAAATTGGGGTTTCCTCTCCCTGTAGTGGATGTTGCTTAGCTCTGAGGTGCAGCAGAAGGGGTGAGGATGTGAAAACCTTAAGAGAACAAATACTGGAGATGTGTCTTCCTGCAGAGAGGTTAAACACAAGGACCAGTGCAAGAGATCCTAGTGTTCTAGCAGGTTGGAATGAAGTTAGCCAAATAACTAATTCATTGGCTCAGCTATTGTCTTAGAAGCAGAAGCTCCGTTTGAATGCAATAGATTGAAAAGTGGTTACCTTATGCCATTGATACAGATGCTGATGCCAAACCGGTGCATTTAAGTGACACACACTCCTGGGTTGGAGTTGCGGTGGGAACTTATTTTAATTGAAGCAAGGGAAGAGACATCAATGTCTTGGGACTGTTTCCTTGAGAGAGAGATTCTGTATGGAGAACTTAGAATACACAGCTGCTCTGCTTTAGTTAGTGGCTAACCTATTGGTGATAGGCAACCTGGAAATCTCTTGGTAGAAGGAGATATTAGATGTGGAGGTTGGTGTTATGTCTGTGTGAAACACAGCTTAGTCTATTCTGTATAGGTTCCTATTTTGTACTTATAAACATTGTATCAGAGTGACATCCACTGGTGCATTAAGTGACATGGCTAACATCTGACGTACTTGGTTCATACCTTCTCTCACCCCTTCCCCGGTGGAAATGTTGTGTGCAGTGAAATGTTTTGGTGCTATTTTTTGTGATGTGTGGCCACTCCTATGTATTTCTGTTAGAGGAGGCAGGTTGGAAAAGGAGGGTCTGAACTTGGAGTGGAAGTTTGTGATGGTGCTTAGTTCTGGAGATGGGCTGGGGATTGTTCCACCCCCTGGCACCAGCATCGAGAAAACTCTGTCTCCGGCCGATGGCTGATGCCTTTGTGGTTTGTGCATCTTCCTTCGAAGTATGAGTAGGACCCTAAGCTTATTATACAGAAGAAGAAAGAGAGACTGTCCTGAGTCTGTGTCTGCTTCTCTCTCTCTCAAAAAAGAAATAACCCACGTTAGGAATCCAAACCCACCTTGACCTCCCAGAGGCTGGGAGAATTGGAAGAACATTTCTAAAAGGCAGAACTTGTCTCTCTTATATTGAATAGAGCTGTCCATTCCCTTCAGACACAGAATCATAGACTTTAAGGTCAGAAGGGACCATTATGATCATCTAGTCTGACCTCCTGCACAACGCAGGTCACAGAATCTCACCCACTGGTACTGTTGTCTGTACCTGCAAGTTCCTGTCGTCTAAATAAACCTTCTGTTTTACTGGCTGGCTGAGAGTCATGGTGTATCGCAGGAAGGCGGGGGTGCAGGGCCTTGTCTCCCGCAACTCCATGACAAGGACCACTACTAGTCTATGTACAGTGTCTCACAATAAGGCCCCATTCTTTGATGATCCTTGGGCAGTGGGCACTAATGTGATACACATGACTAACAACTTAGCTTAATTACAACCCTATATTTTCAAAATGTCTCCTATGCATGAATTCTCAGTGAGCTTTAATTATATGGAAAGAATTTATCACATATTTGGTCTCAATTGTCACCATAAAAGAAATGCTAACTTAAAGGATCTATTTTAAGTTAAAATTAACTCACAGTAATCAACAGAGTAACTTGTAAGTTCTCAACAAATCCTTCTATACCCATAAAACAAGGTCTATAATTTTGGCAAGAATATGCTGTATTTTCATAAATAAAACAGAGTTTCAGCGTCAAGTACAAGACTCAACTTACCTTAAACTATAGAGACCAGTGCCTCCATAAAAAAAAATTACATACTCATGCCAAACCCGGCTTAATTGTTTTTTATCGGCTCCTGGCAAACAGGGGCAAGGGGAGGGGAGAGAGTCAGGGGTGCACAGCAGGCCCACCACAGTCCCAGACTATATAGTCACATAGAGTGTTGGGATTCTTAAGGAGTCGCTTGTTTTGGCCTTGTTTTGAAATGGGATTAGCTTGAGTTTTGGCTTAGTGTGAAAGTCAGGGTGCTTATTTATCGCCTGAAAGTTGGCAACTGGGATCCCCCTCCTTAGAAACCAGTGTGACTCATGTGCGAAAGGGTGGTTGGGGCACAGGGTTTGGGAGAGGTAGGTTTGGATCCGGAGATTTGGTTTACAACTGTGAAGCCAAAGTTTGGGGCCATGAATTTAGGTCCACATTGCAACTTCCTCAAAGTTCCTGTGCATGTCTGGATCAGCGGTTCTGAGTCAGGCCCATGTCTGCCTACTCTTACATGGTTATTTTGGCAGAAGAAAATGAAAGTTGGCTGTGAATGCAGAAGTCCTTCTGTGAGCCATACAGCTCTGCAGCTCACGGTGGTTATGGGGACTGGATGGCTCAGATATCTGCAATGGGATATGAAGCCTTTCACCTGTATGCTAGCATACATAAATCAGCACTGATTCAAAGTTGCTAGCATTTGACAGCTGTTTGGTGGCCTGTAGAGTGGAAGCAGAATTCAGTTTGGATACATTTTCATAAAAACTGAAAACTAAATTTCTTCTGTCTTCTTTTCTCTTAACTTCACCTGCCCTAATTTCAGAGGGAGCCAAAGTTTGCATGTATCTGAATTGGTTTAGCCTCAACTTCCAGCCATTGGATCTTGTTAGATCTTTGTTTGCTAGATTGAACAGCCCCCTATTGTCAACTTTCTGTCCCCATGTACTTACTGATAGTGATCAAGTCACCCCTTAAATGTGAGATGAGTGAAGTGTTGTTGGCAGTGGTGATTATTTATTTACATTCATGAATGCTTATCCAAATCCCAAACTGTCCTGTGTCATCCAAATCTGAATTTATAGATTTTAAGATCAGAAGGGACAAGTCTGATGATCCAGTCTGACCTGCATAAAACAGGGCAAAGAATTTCCCCTAACAATTCCTGCAGTGGAGGGAATCTTAACTGCTCTGTAAATCAGCATTATCTCAAGCCCCATAACTTGTCTGAAATTGTCCTAGTGGACTGTACGAAATAGCTTGGTGGTTCTCAGTCTACTTTCCAGTCCTGAGAGGTGTCTGCATCACAGAAAACGCAACTGCAGCTTTGGGTCTCAGCACAAAAGCCAATGATTCGAACTGTGTGGAGCAGCTGGCACTGTTATGCACGGGTGTGGGAGGAAGCTGCATCGCTCAAAGGTTCACCCTTCTCGTGCAGTGCAGGGCTCTGTGAATAATGGGCAGAACAGAGCTCTGCCTGCCGCAGCTAGGAGCAGGGTCTGCTTTGTTGCTCTTAGATGGATGTAAAGAATAAAACAATGTATTTAATTTAAGCTCCCCTTGCATTAATGTGACGAACACCATTGACTATGGAGACTAAGCCATCCTTTTGCCCCTCCAGTCATGGGTCTCTCCAGGTCAGGTTGCTAAGAGGGAGCTTGCATCTAGGCTGCATAAACTGATACCTTTTCTGTGGATAGAGGGCTTGAGTCTCTAGTGCCGCCAGTTTCTCCAGCTCCTCCGTGAAGTTTTTTCCTCTTCCTATCCCTGCTCATGTGCTGTAACATTGAACTTGAAACCCGAAATCACAGTGTGGTGTTTGGACCCAAAGCTCGACCTTTTGCTGTGTGAAGGAGAGCTGGAAAGACTGCTTCCCGGCTGCTGAGGATTGGGAAGATTTTAGGGGGTCAGAAGTGGGGGGACACATTGCGAGCCAGCCACTAATTGAAATCATGATAACCTAGTGGTAGGAATGCAAGAAATAGATCCCAGCCAGCCTCAATGAGTGGGCTAAAGGCCCTATCTCCTGAAAGCTCATTAATATGCTCCTTTGCATAGCACAAGGGGGGTTAGACATCAGGAAATTAGTTCTGGCAGCAAAGACAAGATAAGACTCCCTCCCCTCCCCGAGAGATCATTTTAGTTTGCTTCCAAAGACTTTCACTTTTCCTGTAAACCAGCTACCTTGAAAGACTTTTCCTCTCCTGCTGTTGAAATGCGTAAGCCTCTCTCCCTGTCACAGCCCTTGTAATTATCCCGTGGGTGTATTGGGAGGATTCTGCAGGGCAGGTGTGGAGTGAAGTGCACTGAAGCAGGAGCTTAGATCGGCAAAATGAACACTGATTTTGTGTTAATGTGATGTGCCCGCGTTGCCTCCACTATGTTGCTCCTGGCTCATGGTGGCAGAGAGTCCAAAAAGACGAGTGCCTCCTTTGCAGGCTGAGGATAGGACATGTGGTAAGCCCGGGTCTCCTCCAGGATACCCATTCTCCACCCCTGCCCATCCCATCCCTCCTTGACCCTGTGTTCTTGGGAGTAAAGGCGTGGAAGTGCAAGAGGTTTGAGATTCTGCTGCCAGGAATTGGGCCTAGCACTTAACCTCCCAAGTGCTCATGCTTTCGTGTGTGCTGGCACGCAAATACTGCTGCTCCCAATAGGTGAGCGAAGGACGTATGAGACGAAGGCCCAAATCCAAACGATTTTTGGTTGCCGTGCTGAATTCAGATGGAGATCCCAGAGGCAAAGCTACTTAATGGGAGCCTAAGGTCTCCCATGAGTCTGTCCCAAACTTTATCGAAGAACACTGTTGGGAAGAATTGCCAAATTGTCCAGGGGGATGCAACGTGGCCTAATGGAGAAGCCACGGGGTAGCTGGGCAGTTATGGCTCTGCAGCTCACTTGTGGGACTCCGGTGAAGCTGTGGAACTGCTCTGCATCTTCATTTTCCCATCTGTACAACAGGGGAAGTGCTGGGATCTGTCAGTAACAAGTGCAGATTTCCTGCTAACCGCATGACTGGGGATCAGTCAAAAGGATAAAGATCGGTCTGTCATGAGGCATATGACACAGGAACATACCTTGCAGAATGGGACCCAACCCATCCATGCTGCTGGACATTAATAACTTGTGGTGTCCCGAAGGAACCCAAAATGTTTGACCACCCTTGATAAGCGATCTGTTCTCAGAGATCACCTCATCCACAACTGGCAGGCAGCTGCTGCTTCACAGCGTGGTGCATTGCTATCCTGCAGTTTAGGCCAGAGAATGAAGAAGAAATGCTGAAATCAGTTGAGATGCCAGTGGGGTTGGTGGAGCACAGTGCATAATAACCCATTGGAGTTTGGCTGGGACACTGAGATTTTACACCCTGACTCTTCTAAGAATACCACAGAGTCTCTCACGATAACAAGTGGTCAAGCCCTGGGCTGCACATACCGCCCAAAGGGTGATGCAGTGATGGGATATTGGCTTAATATTCGTTCAAAGTCTAAAGTGCCACCTCTTGATTCACCAGCACCTTTTTCTGCAGCATTTTCTCAGGGGTCTCCCATCCATGTACAGACCTAGGCCCGTGCTGCTGAGTTTGTACCACTAGCAAGGTCAGCACACCAGGTGGTACAACTGCAGGGGAATGAAGGCTCTGCAAATGCAAAAGCAGAGAGCATAACTGCTCTTTAGCCATAGAATATCAGGGTTGGAAGGGACCTCAGGAGATCATCTAGTTCACCTTCCTGCTCAAAGCAGGATCCATCCCCAGAAAGATTTTTGCCCCAGATCCCTAAATGGCCCCCTCAAGGATTGAACTGACAACCCTGGGTTTAGTAGGCCAATGCTCAAACCACTAAGCTATCGTCCCTCACAAAGCTGAGTTGGACTACTTTACCCAGCATCAGTTTGCAAAGTCAAAGCCCCACATGAACCTTTGAAATGAGCGGGTTTGGTGATCTAAGCCCAGTTTTGAATGCAAAGTATCCACATAACAAAAGACCATCATGCTTTTGGGACAGGGAGCATCGTTTTGTGCTGTATTTATACAGCACCTAGCGCTACAGGGTGCTGGCCTGTGCCTGGACATCCCAAATTCTATGGTAATGCAAATAATATGTCATACATTGTAGTGGGGCAGATTAGCTGCCCACAGACCCGGAGGGAGAGAAGCCACTCCCTCCCCCACAACAGACTACATTGAATCGCCAATAGCAACCATGCAGCCAGCCATCCTGATGTTAGAATGAGCGAGAATTTCCAGCTCTGTATGGCGAAGGGGCTTGGATCACTTGGTGATTGCCTGTTTTGTTGATTCCCTCTGAAGCACCCACCTTTGCTCATTCTCGGAAGACAGGATCCTGGGCTAGATGGACCATTGCCCTGACCCAGTCTGGCCGTTCTTTTGAACAAGGGCCTGGCTTGCTGCCTGTGTGCTGAATTGACAGGGCAGCAGAGATAGAGGCTTATCCCTGAGGTTGGTGTTCTCTTGTGTGTTTGATTCTGGAGGGAGGCGGTGCCACTAGTGATTGGAGGCTTTTTGGGAAGGACTCGGGGGTGAGATGACCCCGGACTTGAGGCCCCGCCAACATTCCTGTGCTCCATTAATGGCAGCCCCGATGACTTGCCACTCATGTAAACGTTCACAGCTGAACGCTGGATATTGCTGAGTGGTTAATGGTTCATGCGGTTGCCGTAGACATTCACTCCACCACTAGCATGTAATTAAGGACTATGTAAAGTGCTCGGAGAGGCAGCGCCTCCGAGAAGCCCGGTGGATAAATGCCATCACCGTACAAAAGGAAACAACATGCAAAGTCTCTCAATATACTTTTAAATGCCACCAATTTTCAGCTCTTTGTTCTTTTTGTAAAATGTGTGAGGCACCCTCCTGGGACCTGGAAGGCAATGGGGTCAGCTTGGGCACAGGAGGCTGGATGCCCATGTCTCCCACTGCTCCGCCTGCTCAGAAAGTGCCAGCACTAGATTCTGGAAGGCCAAGGGAGTGTCACTTATTCATTAATTTATTTTTTACTTTGTTTCTTTAATCTCTATTTAACTTGTATCTCCCTTTTCGCCTGCTCCCTCACTTGGCTCGCTGCTGCCTGCCAGCCTGGGGGGGATGGCTCTCTACAAAGGGAAGTGGCTGGTAACTTCAGCTGTTTAACTTCTCTGCTAGCCATGGACGTTCTGCCGCTGGCCACTTGGCGGAAGCGCTTTTCCCCAGCTCCGGGGATGCTAGTTGTGCCGGAGGGCAATGTAATGACTGAAGCTTCTGAAATTGGAAAGGCAGTGGCGCAAGGTGACAGACCTCACAGAAAAGAGCAGGTCTCGCTCAACCTGGTGTGCACTGAGAGCAGAGACCTTGTTTTTCAGGGGTGGGGCTGGGGGAGTGGAGGGCTGGGAAGTGTGGACTGTTATTTCCTGAATGTAGGGCTGGGTGAGACTGAGATTGGGGGAACAGGGATCTTATTCCCTGGGCGTGGGGCTGTAGGAGAGTGAGGCTGAGGGAAAAGGCAAGTGTTTAGTAAATATTTCTGTTCTGCATTTGGAAAGAAGCAGGACAGTGTACTCATATCGCATGAGGATGATGATGTACTTTCCAGTCCATTAGTAACAGAGGAGGATGGTAGACAATATCTGCTAGGGATAAACATATGTCAAAGAGCTGGCCCAGATAACTTGCCTCCAAGAGTCCTAAAAGAGTTGGCTGAAGAGATCTCTGGCCCACTCTTTTTAATTATTAATAAATCTTAGAATACTAGGGAAATTCCAGGCGACTGGAAGAGAAATAATGTTGTGTCAATATTCAAACAGAACAAGTGGGATGACCCAGGTAATTATATACTGGTTAGCCAGACATCAGTCTTGGGCAAAATAATGGGAAAACTGATGTAAGATTCAACTGATAACCAATTAATGGCTAGTAATATAATTAATTCCACTCAACATGGAAAATAGGTCATGTCAAACAAACCTGATTTCATTCCTTGATGAAGTTACAAGTTTGGTGGCTAAAGGTAATTGTGTCAATGTAATATACTTAAGACTTTTGTAAGGTGTTGGACTTAGTACCACCACAGTCTTGGTGAGACCGATACTGGAATCCTGTGTCCAGCTGGGTTCTCCACATTTAGGAAGGTTGTTGAAAAATTGGAGGCAGATCAGAAAACAGCCACAAAAATGAGCTGAGGGCTTGAGAAAAAGGGTAATACGTTACAGTGGGAGACTTAGAAAGGTCACTCCGTTTAGCTTATCGAAAAGAAGATTGAGAGGTGACTTGCTTATGTTGTAAAAGTATCTTCACTAGAAGACAATAGCAGAAACTAAAAGGCTTTCTAACCTCAGCAAGAAAGGCAGAACAAGAACCAATGGCTGGAAGCTGCAGCCAGACAAATTCGAATTAGAAATTAGGCACAGGTTTTCAATGGTGAGGCCCATTAATCATGGGAACAAACTCCCAAAGGAAGCAGTGGGTTCTTCATCTCTTGATGTCGTCAAATCCAGACGGGATGCCTCTCCGAAAGATATGCTTTAACAAGCACAAACACTAGGTATTGGGCTCAATAGAGGGGTAACGAGGTGAAATTCAGTGACCTGTGATAGACAGGCAGGCAGACTAGATGTTGTAATGAATGGTCTGTGAATCTATAAAGGACCTTATTTCCTAGGCATGGGGCTGGGTGGCAGTTGGGGATCATATTCCCTGGGTGTGGGGAAGTGCGTCCCCATGTGTGTTTAGGTGAGCAGGAAGGCAGCTATCCCACACAACGAGGAATCCTTGAGTCTCATTCTCCTGGGGTCAGGCTGATGTGGTATGTACCATCCCTTGCATACAAGGCCCCCACGCTCACCCCAGTTGTCTTACAGACACTCTGGGGCCTTTTTGTTTAATTTGCATGTGGCTCTTTGCTCTCGCAACTTCTGGTGGGTGAGAACAGGAAGTGGCTAATGCAGGAAGGAGAGGGTGTTGGAAGAAAGACCAAGTGAGATTGCCAGCCAAGGAAGGCTGCTCTGTCCTGGGAAAGAAGAAACAGGGCCATGAGGAGCATCTCAATCTATCCTTTGGGAGAGAAAGAGTGAGGGGGACAATTGGGGGCTTCTCATATGCTTTGGGTGGGGGAGAACCTGCTCATTGGGGAAACCTAATGTGATGAGTTTCCTGTCTGTGCCAGCCCCGCTTTCCATGGATTTGGTGCAGGGAACCAGCTATTGCCTGCAGCACTATGGGATGTTTTAAGTGACGAGGTCCACAGCACAAACCTCTCAATAGAAGGGACTAGACTCCTGGGTTTTAAGACAAGAAAGGGCCAGGAGATCATCTGCTCTGACCTCCTGCATGTCACAGGCCAGAGACTTTTACCCAGTTACCCCTGTAAACGACTAAGGCCTAGATCCTCAGATATTTAGGCACCTAACTCCCATTGGTGAATAAATATCTTTGAGGTTGTCAGCCTATGCCACCGGGAACTGAGTTCTCCTGTAATATTGAGACCCCTGAAATCTGGACGTGGCTTCCCGCATATAAAACAGAAGCAGGAAGGCTGGTCTGTGGTGGCAAGAAATCTATAGGTACAAACTACTTCCTTTTTTCCCCCCACCTGCAACAGCTGCTATTTCTTACCCGCTGTTTAAAAAAACCCCTAAAAGTCAATATTTATTTCCCAATCTCCTTCTCCCCTGTCATTTGTCTCTGAATTTAATGCTCTTGAAAGGTGGATGATTGACGATTTACTGAAAACGAAGTTAAAATATAAATAATTCCACAATTCGGCTGCTGTATTAAGCAGGCATATGAGAAAAGCCCAGAAGACCAAGGGTGGCTTTTATTATTAACAAGGAAAAAAATTAAATTTAAATAAATGTAATATTTATTAAAATTTCCTTTCACGCTGTTACCTGAGGTTCATAAAACTTTTGAGCTGTGTCAGCTTTGCACTCCCCAGTACATTGAACTCGAGGGAAAACTATAAGCAAATTCTTAAGATCAATGCAAACTACTTCTCCATTACTCAAAAAAAGGGAATTTTAACTATTTTTGAAGGCCCCAGGACTCCACTAATCCAGATATAAAGACTCTTTTCACCTTCAAACATCATGATTCCAACTCCCCTTTCACCTCCCCCACCCCCGTCTTCTTCCACACATGCGGAGCCCTTTCCACACTCTTCGCTGGGGGAGGAGAGGAGTGAATATATATTACACTTAAACATCCAGCCATGCACCTTTTGTGCATTTTCCTCATTTCCCTGGCCAATATTTCTTTACTAATTATGGTGCAAGACAATTACATTTGATGTTGCACCGTTTTCCTTACATGCAGCAAGTTACAGAGTTGGAGACGGGGCATTTGGATCCAGCTAGGAACTGGCTCAAAGTTTGGGGATATTAAAATGCAGGGCTTGCCTGGATCCAGTCCATCAGTGATTAGGACAGTGGGAACACAACAAGAAGAAGGTCTTAGGATGCTGGGGTGAGAATCAGAGGAAGAGGAAAAAGCAGCTGTGAAAATCTGGCAGTAGTAAAGGATGTTATGGGGAACTCCTGGATTGTAGGCAGCATGGAAGAGGTGTGTTTGGAGTAGAGATTAGCCTTGCTTTATAAGCTGGCTCTGGTTCTGGAATTTGAATGCAGCATAAAGATCTTGAGGTTATTGTTTTAGCCCATTAAGCAATAGGCACTAGTCAGGATTAAGGGCTGGCTGTGGGGTACTGTTACAGAGCAGCATTTGCATTTAGAAAACTTCCTACACACACAGTTTGGGGTGCTCAGATGAGGGGGTTTTGGTTTCCTTTCATTCTGAGATGTGCCTTACAAAAGGATGTAGGAAAATCAGTGAGATGGAGATGGCCAGGTAGATTATTCTGACAGGCAAATGTTCAACCACCAATGGAGGAAAAGGAGGACTGGGAAGAGTGAGTGTCCTGAACTGGTAGAGCAGAGGAGGAGATAGAATCAGGTGAGAATCTTTAACTCTTGCAGTAGGTCAATTTGACCCTTTCTGCACGAGACTATCAAAGATAAGGGCCTTATTCTGGGTGACGGTCACCCCCGTAGAGAACCTTAAGTATCACATAAAACCTCAAAATTGGACTCTGTAGAGGGGTGAGTTTCACCCAATCTGAGGTGCTAACGTGATGGGAACTCAGGTTGCTCGTCAGCTCACAGGAGTGACTGCACTTCTTGTCAGAGTGGGACATAAGCAAGTAGTGGGTTCCAAGAACAGCTCTGCTATATGACTGTGCTTTGATGTTGATACATGTGTCTAGCGGAGGCGTAAATAAAAGGGAAGATGGTAAAGGGGGATGATAAAGGAAGAAAAAGATTTGGAAGTGTTTGAGGGAATCTGCTTTTTAATTTTTTCAGGCGCATCTCGCCAAATCTCTCCTGCTGTGAAGAATGTTCATGTTACTTTGCAGATAAACTCTTTGAGAGGGAGCTGTCTGCCTCTATGGTGACAGAATGGTGTCTCAAGAGAACCATAACTGTATCATCATTTCTCTTTCAGTCCCAGCTACGGGGAGGGTGGGACGAGATATCAGTTGTCTGTAAGGAACGTATAATTAGGCCTCTGCTCAAGAAACCGTCTTGTGGTGCTGAGAGTCTCTGTCCAAGACGCCTTTTGGGGGGAAAGCTGGTTGAGAACTTAGGATTTGCAAATCTGTGGTCCAACCAGCCCAGTGCCCTGCCTCTGACAAGTCCAGTACCAGATCATTCAACAGGAGGCACAAGAAGCCCCCTAGTGGAATTTTATGGAATTACTAGGCTGTATAGGCCAGTTTTCTTCCTGTTGTTGTTATATTCAGGTAGCACCTAGCACAGAGGTGGGCAAACTTTTTGGCCTAAGGCCGCATCGGGTTTCATAAATTGTATGGAGGGCCAATTAGAGGAGGTGTCGGGGTCGGGGCCCGGCCCCCACCTCCTATCTAGCCCCCTCTGGGACTCCTGCTCCATCTAACCCACCCCCCAGTTCCGTGACTTCCCCTGGAACTCCTGCCTCTGGCTGCCACCCCATCCAATCCCCTACCCTTCCTGACTCTCCCCCTCAGGACCCCTGCCCCCATTCAACCACCTGTTCCCCACCAACTGGCCGACACCTACCCACACCCCCGCCTCCGACCACCACCCTGAACTTCTCTGCCCTCTATCCAACCCCCCGCTCCCTGCCCCCTTACCGCGCTGCCTGGAGCACTGGTGGCTGGCGGTGCTACAGCTGTGCCACCTGGCTGGAGCCCAGCCACACTGCTGCCACCACACAGCACAGAGCACTGGGTCAGGCCAGCTCTGCAGCTGTGCTGCCCCAGGATCTCACAGCCCCGCCGCCCAGAAGTAGCTGCCTGGCCCAGGAGCTCGGAGGCTGGGCAGGACTGTCCCATGGGCCAGATGTGGCCTGCGGGCCATAGTTTGCCCATCTCTGACCTAGCAGATCAGTAAGGACTGGGGCTCATTATACTGTGCACTGTATGAACATGTAGAAATAGACAGTCCCTGTCACAGAGAGCTCACTGTTCAAGCAGACAAGACAAGATGAGCACAGCATACAAGTAAGGGTGATGGTGGACACATGTCTTGTTAGCTTCAAGTGATTTTTTGGGGCAGAATATGGGATATCTGAGCTATATGGTTGAAAGAGGTGATGGGGGTGGGATGGAGGGAGGGGAAGAGGCTGATGTAATGATGCTGTAGGATAGTGGAAAGGAAGAGGTTGGAAGGGGGAGCCCGTGAATGGAGCAGAGTTGAGAGTCCAAAATAATCCAAGCATAGATGGTACCTGTGATGGCAGAGAAATAAGAAAATGACTGTCTTGTCTTCAGAGCCCTGTACAGCTCTGCTGCTCCCTATGTATTCTTCTCTCTTATCGAGTCACACCCTTCACCCCTTCTGCTCCCAGTGATTGCAGCCTCGGCCAGCTGCTTGATCACTTCTCCTGCAGACATCTCCATGTTTTCTTCCATAGTGCCCTCATGCACGGAGCAGCCCCTGAACTGGTCGGTGAGCAGAGCTGCTCGGAGAAACTTGGACAGAACTCTACAGTGTCAGACGATGTGGTTCAGTTGAAATTGAAATGCTGAGTGAAATCAGGTTGATTTCGCTGGAATTTTGTTCTGGAAGAAAACGGGAAGAAATAATTCTGACAGTGTTCATAGAAATGTCTGTCTGGAAGGGACCTTGAGAAGTCATCAAGTCCAGCCCTCTGCAATGAGGCAGGACCACATAAACCTAGACCATTCCTGACTGGTGTTTGTCCCACTTGTTCTTAGAAACCTCCAATGGTGGGGAATCTCCAATCTGCCTCTGGAAGCCTGTTCCGGAGCTCCACCACCCTTATAATTTTACAAAGCCTTTCCTAATATCTACCCTAAATCTCCTTTGCTGCAGATTAAGCTCATTACTCCTTGTCCTACCTTCAGCAGACAGGGCAAACAATTGGCCATAGTCCTCTTTATAAAGTCCTTAACATATTTGAAGACTGTAACTCTGGTAACACGCTGGCCATTAACATTATTGATGATGTATGTACGGATGAAAGTATAAAGAATTCTAGGTGTCTGCTGGAAATATGTTCTAAAATGTGCATGGCAGGCAATGCCTAAGCCAAGCATCTCCTGTGCCAGAGGTTCTCAAACTTCATTGCACTATGACCTCCTTCTAACAACAAAAATTACTACATCACCCCAGGGTGGGACCGAAGCCTGAGCCCGCTTGAGTTCCTTAATGGATCTTGTGGTCATTGGGCGGTTCTCTCGAGGTCTGCCGTGCCAGCTGTCTGCACAGGGCTGGGGCAGCACACAGAGGGAACACACACATGCAGCCAAACATCTATCAGCATCTAACCACAGCACATACCTATGTACCTGCAGAGCAGCGGAGTTCAAACTGCTGACCAGAGTGGTCATGATGGGCTTTGTGGGACATCTTGTGGAAGCCAATTAGGGTGACATAAGCAAACACTGTCTACACTGTCGCTGCGTTGCTCTAACTACATCACAAAAAGCGGTATGTCTCTCGTCGAGGTGGTTTTATTTTGTCGGCATAGCAGTGGAATTACATCAGCGGGAGTAGCATTTCAGCAGGTACATATCTACTGTTTTGTCAATGAAAGCTAAGTTTTGCTGACAAAACTGTGTAGTGTAGACAAGGTCTAAGTCTTACTGAAAGTTAATAAGACCTAGGCTCCTAAATCACTTAGACACTTTTGAAAATGTTACCCTTAATTGCTCAGTTTGTCAGTTCCCCATCTGTAAAATGGGGCTAACCCTCCACCCCCACCCCACAGGGATAATCCATCCGTGGTTGTGAGGTAGGCAGGATACTGTGGTGATGAGCTCTCTATAAGGCTCCAGTTCTGCAGCCAGAGCTCTAATTTGGTAACGTTCCAGAGTTGCACTGTCAATTTACCTGTGTTCAAAATGTACCATGGACAGTTAAAAAACCCCTGATCTCCCCTTACTCCATCATATGTTGCTTGCATATTATGTGCTTACAGCTCAGGTCTGTCTGGCAGTCTCCATGGTGAGAGCAATACTGAGGAAAGTCATCTCCTTTCCCGGTAATTTTCTCTGCTTCTCTTGATCATTAACATGCTGGAAATCACTTGAAAGAAACACTGCAATTTTGAAAGGGATTTTATTCATTTATTCATCAAGGTTAAGGACCCCGAAAAGCTGCTGTCTGCATCTTTTAGCGTTTAGTTCTTTTAAATCTCATATACCCGGTAGTCCTAAATCGGGAGTTCTCTTTTTGCTATAAGGTCCTTGTGTGTCTGTTGTTACATTCTTAAAGTATAATCAACTCCTTTAACGTTTGTTATTCATCTGCCATTGTCAGGAGAACTCCAGTGAGCTGATGACCTTCGTAAGAAATCTAGCTATAAAATAGAATACTTGAATGGATGAGTTATAATGTGCATAGTGTCATGTGCTATGATTAAGGTTGAATTGCACTTTTCCTTTTTCAAGTCCTCATAACTTTGGCCAACAAATTGGACTAAAATTTTACATGCTTGTTCTCAGCTCAGAGTGGAATATGTAACTATCTGAACTTTGGACCTTAAATCTGTCCCCGTGTGCTTGATGCCCGATATATTTAATAACTGGGATTTTTAGACAGTCTGGCACAGTGATTCTCAATGACTGGTCTGGTGACCAGTGCCGGTCCCTGAGAGGTCCCTGACAAAGTCTGGGGAGGCAGCAAGCTGGTCCCCGTATCAAAAAGGTTGAGAAACACTGGTCTAGCAAATCGTCAGTTAAGCACAAAACGTGTAGTCTTCACGCTTAGTGTGGTTTTTAAATCTCACCGAGTGCTACAAGAAAGTCTAAGGCAAGGTCTCTGTGCTACAACGGCACAAGTGTAGGGTAGTACCATAATGTAACCGCTTCCTGCCGTAACAGAAGGGCGTTTTCTATAGCTGCAGGTAAACCACTTCTCTGAGAGACGGTAGCCAGGTTGATAGAAGAATTTTTCCATTGGCCTAGCTCGGGGTTGGCGACCTTTTAGAAGTGCTGTGCCGAGTCTTCATTTGTTCACTCTAATTTAAGGTTTCACGTGACAGTCATGCATTTTAATGTTTTTAGAAGGTCTCTTTCTATAAGTCTATAATATATAACTAAACTAATGCTGTATGTAAAGTAAATAAAGTTTTTAAAATGTTTAAGAAGCTTCATTTAAAATTAAATTAAAATGCAGAGTCCCCTAGATCGGTGGCCAGGACCTGGGCAGTGTGAATGCCACTAAAAATCAGCTCGGGTGCCGCCTTAGGCACGCGTGCCATAGATTGCCTACATCTGGCCTAGCTGCATCTACACCAGGATTAGGTCAGGGTGCCCTGAACAACGTAGCTAGGTCGCTCTAAGTTTTAAGTGTAGGACAGGTCTAAGTCTGAAGCAAATCAGTTCAGTTTTACAAGCAAATCAGTTTTACCGTGACCAACAATTGAAGTCTGTAATCTGATCAGCATCACCTTGAACCTGGAAGAATTCTACTCAGTTCCATGCCAGTGCCTCATCTGCAAGACCATCCTTCCTCCTTGTTCATATGCTGTCTCCATTTCCACTGCCTGCCGTCTGTTGGGGGCAGAGACTCTCTCTTCTGCTGTGATTGGGGAGCCCGTTGAATGAAAGACCCGGCTGCAACGTGTAGAGCAATAAGTTGATGCTTGATTCTGAGCCCCTCAGCTTCGGGGAAGTTCAGCTCCAGATGTCAACTTTGCATCTTGATCCTACGTCTAATAGGAGAGTAAACTGGACTCAGGCCTAGGAGTGTAGGGTTCACTTCCTGGCTGTGCCACGGGCTCCCTGCATGACCTTGGGAAAGTCACTTATTTCTCTGTCTCAGTTCCTCAGCCATACAGTAAGGACAATGAGCCTTCTTTTCTTCGACCCTTTGTCTTTCTCCGTTAGACTGTAAGCAAGCGCTGTTATAGTTTCACAAAACAAACGTTCCTTCAGGGGGCCAAGTAGCCTGGGCTCAGTAAAATAAGGTTTATGACCTTGAGCAAGTTGCAGCGCCTCTCTGTGCCTCAGTTTCCCTATCTGGAAAATGACACTGCTCTCCTTTGCAAAGGGCTTTGAGCGCTACAGCTGATCAGCACTAGCCAAGCACTGGGGGATTATGGTTCGATGTGGGATGCAGAGCAGACGCACAATTTGGTGACACAACCCGGAAATCTCTATTTAACTAGGCCGCTTTGCCCGACCACCTACAGAGAGGAGTATTGCTCACCAGAGTGGGAATGTGCAGCACCTGCTCAAAAGGAAACATACTCCCCTCTCACTGGAGTTCTCAGGCGGGGTGGGAAGGGAGGCATGCGGTGGTGTGGGTCGCAGAGGTGGGGTTGAGGTTGCTTGGTGCACCTCAACATTCTCCCTCCCCCCACTTTCCCTGCACCTGCTGATCAGTGGCTGAGCAGAAGTGAGGCCCAGGGAGGGAGGAAAAAGCCTCTTGGCCCCCCCTACTGGGAAGGTATCAAGCTGTTGCCTGCGGATGGCTCAGCTCTGTCCCCACCCTTCCCCTTCTACTCCCGCTGGTAAAACTCCACGAGTCAGCCATCTAGTGCCTTGATTACTGTGCTCATTGCCTTTCTGCTTCCTCCTTATCGTACTTTTCCCTCAGCTAGCCTAGCCACAACACTCTGCCTCTCCTGGGTCATTCTCAGCAGGTTACCCCCACAGGCCATCCACCAATCCCTGTCTGTCTTGGCCCATGTGAAATTCAAGCACCTTATCCTCAGCGTCAAATTCAAATGTGACATCACCACTGCCCATATCTCTGCCTTCAGTTCCTCCTCCCAGTCCTTTGGAGTCCCTACCTCGCACCCTCGTGCTGCCTTCTGCACCGGGACGATCCCATTTCCTCTCCAGCACTGTCCCCCCTTCACATTCCTCATTTAAACCCTCTCTCCTTTGTTCCTTGTTCACCAAACCCTTCATCTCCTCTTACTATCCCTTCCCTGAAGTAAAGTCTCAGATCTGGTCTTGCGCTTAGACTGTCTGCTTGTTGAGGCAGGGAACGGGTCACACCCCATGTTGGCAAACTGCTGTGTGATGCACAAGGGCGTGAATAACGTTAGCTGTTTCAAGATCCCCACGCCACTTCATCCACATCCCTTTATGTCCCTTCACCTTGCTTATCCCCACTCCACTGGGAACTTCATATTCCTCTCCAGACCTGACCATGATTAGGCCGCTGATATTCTGAGACCACTGACTATTGTGTTAACTGATACTGTCTCGTTGTACCCAGGTACTACCCGTTTGTAGCCACCTGTTGTCTCGTGTCATGCCTAGATTGTGAGCTCACTGGAGCAGGGACAATCTTTTTGTTTTATCTTTGTACAGCGCTTGGCACAATACGGTCCTGATCCATGATCTGGGACTTCTAGATGTTACTGCAACACAAGTAAGAAATACCAGAGCTGGTTGGGAAGTTTCTGTCAAAATGTTTTCCAGAGGAAAAAAGTTGACTTTGCCCCCCAAAACTGATTTTCCATTGGGCAAATAGAAATAAAAATATTTTATTTCGAGTCAGGTTGCCCTGATTTGAAACATTTTGTTTCAGGTCTTTTGACTTCTATTTGACTATATCTGAGCTGCTGCAAGGCCTCATGGGAGTTGTAGTTTGGGTATCTCATGCCTCCATTCTCCCTTAAGCACCAGGCTCCTTGGCTGGATGACATCTACCAAGATGCACTGTAGTCTTCCCTGTGGCTGAGGTGCTGTGGTGCATGAAAAGTTTTGACATTTCTCAATTTAACTTTGTTGGAAATTTTTGTCCCATGAAAAGTTTTTGTCCTAATTTTGGATAAAAACTAATGGTAATATTAGAACTTCCCAAGATCCAGAAATTCCACTTTTTTGATGAGCTCCAATACATAATAGTAATAATGGTATGTTGGATGGTGGGATCTCAGCACCTCCTGAGATGCTCAAGTAGGCCAGACGTTACTATCGACAGCCTGAAACCAGCAGCTTAACCTTAGCCCCGCTCTTTAAATTTGACTTTACAAGTCCTTTCTTGTCGCTTCGCACCACAGTGCGAGGAAGTGAAAATTACGGGCCACAGGCAAGGTTCCAAAAAGTGCTCTGTCTTTCTCAAAAAAGGGCTGGCAGCTTTCCATGGCCCTTCAATATATTTTATAGCTGTACTACAGTATTTAACAGCATAATTTAGTAAGTGTCAGTACTTTGTAACGGAGTGTGCAGGCACCATCTTATTCAACCTCTGTCTGCATGTGCTGAGTCAAATAGCATGCAGAGGGGAAATGTTAGGGTTCTCAGGAAGTGAAATTGGCGAGAGAAATGGCCATCAACATAAAAGTTGGCATAAATGTTTTCTTAATCAGCAAGCAAAGTTCTAAGACTTTTTACCTTTGCTGGATTTCTTTCGGAACATCAGGTGTCATTTTGGTTGCCTTTAAATTATGCCTCTCCCGAACCCACAGACACACCATCCACGCTGGTTTGCGCTTGACACACATTGCTTTTCCACATAAACTCCCAAGAAAGAAGTCACTGGCTCCTCCAACCTTATAGTGCCAGCGAGTCCTTTATTAATCGACTATTATTGCACATATTGGTGAAGTGCTCCTCACCATTGTACTTGGGTGCACACACTCATATTAATTGTTCATTTTACTTTATTTCTAGATACATAAAAATGAGGGCTCGAGGACCCTTTGAGATAGTTTAAAAGCACACCCTGATGCAGCAATGTAAGATAGCCCGCTGAAAACCCCTCATCTTCCCCACTTTTACAATGACAATTTCTTCCCATTGCCAAATTTTCAAATGCTCAGGAAAAAGACCCGGCTTTGCAGGAAGCCTGGCATGTCAGCAGACACAGGTGAATTTGGACCAAGAAGGAGCGTGAACACCAAAGTCAGAAAGCCTGTCTGGCCAGTAGCCTCTTCTCATTTCTACCAACTGTATAGTCGTGCAGTAACGTGGAACAGCCCTTCATGAGAATAGAGCTCTTTGTTCTCTCCCGCTTGCCTCTTTCCCATGCTTCTAATCAGAAGGGCGAGACTACATCTGCACTTGGACCTAAGGATGTGATTTCCCAGCTTGCGCACATGAGCTTGCTCTAGGTTTTACCAAGCTAGTGCACTAAAAATAGCAGCGTATCTGCAGGAGTCAGAGCAGTTAAATCATCTACATACCCAGGGGGCAACAGGTGGGCTAAGGCACAGGGAGGCAGCCCATGCCTCTGCTCTCTGCTGCCCAAGCTACTGCGGCTACACTACTATTTTTAGTGCACTAGCTCGGTAAACGCTAGTGCAAGCATATGTGCGCAAGCTGGGAATCAGCTGCTAGTGTAAATGAAGCCCAAGTGGAGCTGGAGGAAATGCTGTTGCCTGGGGAAGTAGGTCATGTGTCATCTCCTGAAGGTGGGTCAGATTTGTGGTTAGATCTATTTTCATCCAGGAAGGTGCTGATTGTCCCTCACGTTTTCCATTCCTTAGGCCTTGCCTGGGATGTTGTGCTTAAGCGTGCAGGTTGATCCCCACCGTGTTGCTTGTTGCCTTGCAGCCAGAGGTTCTGAGGCATATTAGCACTTACAGATCAGAGTGTTCTGACCACTAGTCTAGAGTCCCCCTGCTTATCTTAACGGTGACCATTAGTGCTGGGACCCCGTGTGCCATCAGTCTGACCACAGGCATGAGCGGGTGAGAATTGCCGAATGAGGGCACTATGTAGTGAACCGGCTAGCATGCATGTGCAAAACTTCCCTCTCTTGGATTGACTCAGAACTGCTCAAGTGTATGTGTTGTGGTACCTATAATGCTAACTGCTGTTTCTCCTGTAGGTCAAGTAACAGGGGGCCTGTGATCCTGAAGCAGGAAGACCTGAGTTCTATACCTGCTGTTACTTCGAAGCTCTGTGTAGCTCTGGGGTGCAATATAGTGACATCCACAGATTTGATATAGCAACCAATAATGTATTTTGCATATACATTAGCATCTTTCACTTAAGGTTCTTAAAACTACGCAGGGCAAGATTGAAAGGCAAAAGGGATTGGAGTTGGGAAACTAATTTCCTTTTGAGCCTTAGAAAATCCTCTCCTCTAAGCCTCAAAACCTCCCATGAGGTAGGTAAGCATCATTTTTCTCATTTTATAGATGGGGATGTTGAAGTGACCCGAGGCACAGGTGGGGACAGAACCCAGAAACTCAGCAATGGAACACATGCTTTTCTCAAGATGGTATGCGGCTCAGTAAGTCTCCAGTTCCAGCATCTGCAATTGAGTTAATGACAGTGAAATGATGGAGAGATTAGTGTAATTACAACGAGAAGAATCTTCTAGTTCAAAGATGATTGATGCCCCATGGAAGGATTTGGATGGAGGCACGAGAAGAGAGTCCAGGAACATTGGCTCAGACTTATTTACCTCCACAAGTTCCCCTAGGTATGGAAAGAAATGGCTTGAAAAAAATAAGGCCTGGAAGAAAGAGGATTTAATGTGGCCACTCAATGGTATTAAATGAATGACGCACGTTGGCAGAACTGTAGGTAAGAAGGGTGGGAGGCTGAAAAAACATATTGTGAAAATAACCAGAAGAATTGCCATAATAAATCTACCTAGCTATTCCTGTCATAGAGAGGATGGCAAGGAAGTAGGTCACTGGGATGCATAAGAAAATCAAAGGGGTACAGAAGGCATCCACATCTTTGGTTGGCCCCTCAGCATAAATATTACACATGTGTCCTTTCTCTTCGAGAAGAGAGCAATAGCTTGGGAGGGGGAAAAGGTGAGAGAGAAGAAGGCATGAAACTGAAGCTTAGTTCCCCCCTCCCCCCCCGGTATTAGAGTTGGGTTAAAGGAGCTCCAGGTGTTCTCTCTAGAAAAAAGAGATTAGGAGGCAACATTAATCAAGTTTACAACATATTCAAATGAATAGATAAAGAGGAGAGAAAAAAACCCCACCCTGAAATGTTTTTTCTAACAAATGCATATTTGAGCTGAAGAATTCACATGGGTCTCCATGGAAAAACACATGTATATATGCAAAACTAGGGTTAGAAGACAAAGTGGGATTATTTTCTAGGCTCATAAATAATGTACGGTAACTGTTGGAAGAAAAATGTGGAGGTTTCAGTTGATCTTATTGCCGAAGGAGGAAATAACAATATGTCTGATAAAGTGAGAGGTTGAAGGAGATTTCACACAGAAGAATGATAGAACATGGCTGGTTGTCTATTACAACGTGTCATACCATGCATGGTGTTTTTCGGTAAAGGATGGGCATGTTTTCTGCCTTCCCTGATGCACTGAGATATCTGTTTCCAGGATTTAAAGGACCTTTCGGGAGGAAGGAAATTATGGGAGTGCCGAGTTTGTGGGTTAGCCTTTCACTGGTGCCCACTGAAGACAATCGTAAAACTCCCATTGACTTCTTGGGTACAGAATTAGACCAATGCGGAGCTCTCTTAAAAATCTCACCTTTAATTGTTAAGAAAGATACTTAATAAGAGTCGGCTACAGAAAAACGTTAGGTGTACAGGCACACACTTAATTTGCACTTGTAGTTACCATGTAAATTGAGTAACTGCAACGGCCAATTGAGGTCATTTATGAGCTTGGTTGCCTGTTTTGCATACACAGCTATCCATTCCATCTTCACGCTTACTTGGGCTGCACATCAATCACTCTGACGCGCTGTACAATTTAGTCATGCACTTGCACACATAATGTTCTTGAAGTTCTTCTTTGGAATGATTTCCATTCTCATCAGCAGGAATTCTCATGACACATACTAACCACGGCTTGTCTGTTTTTTTAGGCAAATTTTGCCTTATTGATCATGATCCCTCATTTCCTTTTTTAGAGAGCAGTGTCGTACCAGTGAAAGTGGCCAGATTGAGGGCCCTCCAGTCTAGTTTCAATGAATCTATGGCCTTCTATATAGCCAGGGAATAAGCCCAACAGGGTCCATGTAAAGTTGCATTATATTCCCAAACCGATATAATCCAGCCCTGATGGATTATCTCTGGGAGTTGGGAAGTTCTCTTAAGGTCTCACTCATTCCTCAGTGTCTCCTTTGACAATATAAACAAGGGGGCCAAATGGGCTCATCCATTTGTTATAGGGATCCCTCTGCATGAGGAACTATAATGAGACAATCAAATGATTGCACGTACAGCCGTTTACCTAAGTGCAATCAGATGACAACTTCATTACTACCAACTTGGGATACAAGCAAAACTGTGACCTATTGGGGAAAGGCTGTGTCCCGATACCATTTCCGCAAATGCAATCCAGTATGGACAGGTGATTCTAAAACCTGACCCTCTCTGAGTCTTTGGGCTTTTTCTCCATGAACAGTATAATCCTGCACATAGCTTGGTTTTCACAGGAAAGAAGGCAGAACAAGGCGACCTTCTGGGTGACATAGATTAAATGTGAACACTATCAATATGAAATGCGATGAAAAAGTACCCAAGTTAACCTCTTAAATTCATATTTACCCTGATTTTCAGAAGTGTGCAGCCCTAGAAATTCTTCACATGATATATTTTTGGGTGAAAAGTGCAAATTTGGCAAAACCAAAACATTTTTGTGAATTTGTCTCAGTTTGCTGCATTGTTTAAATAAATAAATAATAAAAAACTTTTTAAAAAATGGAAATTTTTCATTTTCACATTTTCTGAATGAAATGTTTCAATTTTTCCATTCAAAATGACTTTTTTGTTTCAAAATTTCCTTTGATTTTATTTTTAAAAAATCCACAAGCATTTAAAAACGGCCTGAATTGAAATAAAACATTTTGTTTGACCCTCAGATAATTTGTTTTGATGAATTTTTTTAAAAAGAGGTGGTTTTGATTTGATTTGAAGCAATTCCCTTCCCTGCCCCACACCCCACCAGTTTTTGGGACTTGCCAGTACAATGAAAAATCCGTTATTTGCAGAGCTCTACTCGGCACCCAGAAGCCAATAGAGGCAATCCTGTCCCGACTGCCGGGAACAATGGGAAAATAGACCCCCAAAGGACACAACATGGACTTAGACTGGGGCTGAGTTTGATTCATAGTGACCATCTACACTGTCAGTGGAGTGACACAGTAACAGTTTTACTCCTCAGATGTTGGTGGCTCCCAAGTCTTGATTTAGAAAAAACCCAACAACTAGCTTGTTGTTAATGGTTACACTTTATGATCAGATGTTGCCTCAATGCCACCATGTTCATTGGCTTCCTGAAGTGTCCCTTTGTTATAATCGGATACAGGTGCCCTTTTCTTTAAGAGCCATTAGGAAGAACTAGACACAAGGTGCTTTCTGACAATCCTTTCAAACCCAGGAGTATGTGCTGTGATTCACTGGAGTGTTGCCATCTACTTTATGCTCATGCTTTCTTGTTTTTGGTCTGTCATGGTAAAAGTCCCCACTCTGAACCTTAGCGTCCAAAAGATGGGGTACCAGCATGAATTCCTCTAAGCTCAATTACCAGCTTAGTACCCGTAGCGCTGCCACCAACCAGGAATTCCAGTGCCTGGTACACTCTGGTCCCCCCAAAACCTTGCCCAGGGACCCCCAAGACCCAGTCCCTCTGGATCTTAACACAAGGAAAGTAAACCCTTTCCCTCACCGTTGCCTCTCCCAGGTTTCCCCTCCCTGGGTTACCCTGGAAGATTATTGTGAGTCAAACTCCTTGAATCTTAAAACAGAGAGGAAAATCCACCTTCCCCCCTCCTTCTCTCTCCCCCTCCCAGACTCTCCCTGAGAGAGAAAGTAATCCTAACACAGAGCGAAATTAACCTTTCTCTCCCCCTTCCCTCCTTTCTCCCCACCAATTCCCTGGTGGATCCAGACCCAGTCCCCTGGGGTCTCATCAGAATAAAAAACCAATCAGGTTCTTAAACAAGAAAAGCTTTTAATTAAAGAAGGAAAAACAGTAAAAATTATCTTTGTAAATTTAAGATGGAATATGTTACAGGGTCTTTCAGCTGTAGACACTGGGAATACCCTCCCAGCCTAAGTATACAAGTACAAATTAAAATCCTTCTAGCCAAATACACATTTGAACTCCTCCCAGCCAAATACACATTTGCAAATAAAGAAAACAAACATAACCTAACTCGCCTTATCACCTAGTACTTGCTATTTTGAATCTATAAGAACCTGTATCAGGGAAATCGGAGAAAAACCTGGTTGCATGTCTGGTCACTCTCAGAACCCAGAGAGAACAACAACCAAACACTAACAGCACACACAAAAACTTCTCTCCCTTAAGATTTGAAAGTATCCTGTCCCCTGATTGGTCCTCTGGTCAGGTGACAGCCAGGCTCACTGATCTTGTTAACCCTTTCCAGGCAGAAGAGATATGAAGTACTTTTGTTCTATTAACTCTTACTTATCTGTTTATGACATGGTCCCTGTCAGCTGAATTTTTTTTCTGGTTTGCAAATGCTTAAGGATGGCCAATAATAGGAAGCCGCTATGAAAAAGGTAACCTGGCTTCGGAGTTGCTGTTAGCCAGGATGGCCAGAAAAGCAATGCAGAGCCAAAGCTACTGGCACAACAGCACCTTAGTCTGTGACCTTGTCATAGCTTGTGCTGAGCAGGGTTGGGAGACTTGTGACGGGAGTCAGGTGGGAGAGGCAGTGATGTTAGCAATGATGTATGAGTAAGTGCCGTTCTTCCCTCTGACCCAGTATATAGCCAGCGTGTGCTGTCAGGAGTTGCAGTGGTTATTAAACGACCTGTGGGAATGTTTGCCGTCCTTCCCAAGTTCCAGTGTGGGGGGAGGGAATGACATTCTGCCTGCCTACAGAGCTCTGGCGAGGTGATGCAGTCTCACAGTGTGAGGTACCAGAGCGTAGGCTTGTTCATGGCACAGGCCACATCTCAAGAGACAGCTCGTCTCATGGACGCCTGGCCAGGATCTCTTCCCCTTTCATTTAGCAACTCTAGCAAGTGCTCATTTGGACGAGTAACATTCGGCATGCGGTTAGGGCATTCTTCGCTTCTTTCAGTGTGATTTACCACCTAGGGAGAAGGAGCTAGCACCATGTGCCAGCCAGCTCTCTGCAGAACAAAAGTTTGGACCCTCTAGGCTAGTTGTATGCTCCCTGTTGCTTTATTAACGTGAATGTTTGAAGCGTGTGACACCCTTACAGTCAAGCTAGGCCTCTGTCTTCTCTCTTGGTCTCTCAGATCCATGCAGGTGCAGGGACCTTTTGCCACTAACCTTTCACTGCAGTGGAATCCTGTGATTCTTCTGCTCTTAGGCCGAGACCAGATTATGCTGCCTTAAGTGAACAGACCCCTTTTCACGTACAGGACCCTTTCTGATGGTCCCTGTGTCGATTTTCTAAGCAACGAGCAGTTGACAACAAGTTTTATTTAGTAGATTTAGAAAGCATAGAGAGAAAAAAAAGCAATTGACCAAAGAAACATATAGGTATTTTGGTACTTCCCTCCACGCTATCTTAGATGGGCTGTGTTCTCTTCAATTGCAGGACAAGAACGGAACCGACTCACCTGCCCTGCAAAAATGTAAAGGTATCTCCTGGTCAGCCTCAGCCTGTCTTACTGCTGCCCTCCTTACTCCCCCCACCCCCATTTCTCTTGCCAAAGAAGCCCTGCCTTCATGACAATTCTGGACATGATTCCATTAACATAGTCGTCATCTCAGTTACATCTCTGGCAAGTGTCTTCTGGAAATTCAGTCTGGGCCATCAAAGTGAGTGGTCTTGGTATTGTTTTATGGCTCTTGTCCATTGCTCAACTTCTTCATTTCTAGCGGTGATCAGTCTTTCTCTGCTCTTTGCGGTACGCCTCAGACAGGACACAGGAATCAGAGGTCGGTTTCACGCCCAAATGACAATGAATTTACTCACTTTGTCCCAAAGGCCAATTCTTGTTGTGGATTAGACCATGGTGGACAAACTTTTTGGCCCGAAGGCCACATAGGGGAGTAGAAATTGTATGGCGGGCCATGAATGCTCACAAAGCTGGGGTTGGTGTGTGGGAGGGGGTGAGGGCTCTGGTTGGGGGTGCGGGCTCCAGGGAGGGGCCAGAAATGAGGAGTTCAGGGTATGGAAGGGGGCTCTGGGCTGGGGCAGAGGAGTAGGGTGTGTGTGGGGGGGGCGAGGTCTCTGGCTGAGGGTGCGGGCTCTGGGGTGGGGCTGGGAATGAGTAGTTTGCTGTGTAGGAGGGTGCTCTGGGCTGGGATTTAGAGGTTTGAAAGGCAGGAAGGGAATCAGGGCTGGGGCAGGGGTTGGGGTGCTGGAAGAGGTGCAGGATCCAGCTGGGGTTGTGGGCTCTGGGTGGGACTGGGGATGAGTGGTGTGGGGTGTAGGAGGGTGCTCCAGTCTGGGATCGAGGGGTTCGGATGGTGAAAGGGGGATCAGGGCTGGGGCAGAGGCTTGGCGGTGCAGGCTCTGTGCAGCGCTTACCTCAAGCGGCTCCCGGAAGCAGTGGCATGTCTCTTCTTGGGCTCCTATGGGGCGGTGCGGCCAGGCGGCTCTGCACGCTGCCCCTTCTGCAGACATCGCCCCTGCAGCTCACATTGGCTGTGGTTCCCAGCCAATGGGAACTGCGGGGGCCGTGCTTGGGGCAGGTGCAGCATGCAGAGTGGAGCCCCCTAGCTGCCCTTGTGTGTAGGAGCTGGAGCAGGGCCATGCTGCTGCTTCTGGGAACTACGTGGAGCGCCCTCCCCCCCAAACTCTGCTCCCTAGTTGGAGCGTGGCAAACCCCAGACCCCACTTCTAAGTGGGAGCTTGAAGGCCAGATTAAAATGGCTGGTTGGCCAGATCCAGCCCGTGGGCTGTAGTTTGTCCACCTCTGGCTTAGGCACTCCGGGATAAAGAGATTGAGTGACTTGGGTGGAGCTGTTATATAATTACATAACATGCAGCACCCAAATTAGGCCCAAGTGACATGAGGGGTGCGTGCATGGGTAAGAGAGAGTAGGAGACTGGGAAGTCACAGAGGTGGGGTTGGTGGCAGAGGTGATCCATAGCATTGGAAAGATCATGGAATATCAAGGTTGGAAGGGCCCTCGGGAGGTCATCTAGTCCAGTCTCCTGCTCAAAGCAGGACCAATCCCCAGACAGATTTTTGACCCAGATCCCAAAATGGACCCCTGAAGGATTGAACTCACAACCCTGGATTTAGCAGGTTAATGCTCAAACCACTGAGCTATCCCCAGGGCCAGCTTGGGCTTTTTTGCTGCCTCAAACCACCCCCGTCCCAAAACCCCACATCAGTGGGGCGGCTGGAGCGGCGAAGCAAAAACAACAACAACAACAACAAAAAAACCTGCTAGGTGTCCGGACCCAGGGTGCAAACTTTCAGCTAGCGGGACTCCCTGGGCTGCAGATGTGCCCTGGCTAGCAGGGGGAAGCGGGAGGGAGCGGGGGAGAGAGTGACAAGGGGGCGGCCAGGGCTTCCTTCAGCCAGGGCGCTCACCACTCAGCCCCTCCTGCCGTGTCACCTGCCAGGCGGGCTCTGTGCCACTCCGGTTGGCTGGGAGGGAGGACATGGGCTGCCGGGCATGCTGCAGATGGAGCGCGCAGCCGGCTCCCAGCAGGGCGCTCCCCTCCTCCATGGCACCGCCCCCTACAGGGCGGCCAGAGCGGCGAACCAAAAAAACCAAAGGGTGGCCGTGCCACTCTAGGATTGGGTGGAAGCCGCCCCGTAGAATCTGCGGCCCCAAGCCCGAGCTTGCTTGGCTGGTGCCTGAAGCCGGCCCTGGCTATCTGTCCCCTGAGGAAAAAGGGATGGAAGAGGGGCAATGATCTGTAGCGCCTCCTTTGTTGTTCCAGGTCTCACCAGCTGAACTAAAGTTTTCCCACGTTTGTTAATAGCATGTTTCAGAGTTTGTGCGATTCCCCCCTTCCATTCTCAGACTGGTCAGTGTCTGAAGGTGAGGCGGCCAGCTGCTGATTATGGATAGGAACCTGCTTCCATTTCCCATCTGCATCCGCACAGCTGTGCAGCGGTGAAGACAACCGGGTGCAGGCCTTTAAGCAGGAAAAGGGAGAAGAAGCTGATTGCCAAAGGGCCCTTCCTTTAGTGTCCCACACTAGGGCCAATCACAAGCAAGTGTCACCTACTGGTGAGTATGTCTTACAGGTCCCACTCTGAGCTGAGCCACAGAGGATATGAATTGTCACAGCCTCAGTTGCAGAGCCTTGGCTCTGGGGGCCATCACATAAGGATTTATACCATTGAGCCCAGGCTGGGATCTTCTCTTTCTCTCTCTGTGTCAAGCCTGCCGGTTGCACTGATGGGCTCTCTAATGCAGCCACTGTCTCACTAGAGACTGAGTCCCACCCACGTACTTCCCACCTGAATTGGTTTTGCGCCAGTGATCAGGGTGGTGAAAGGCTTCATAGCTTATTACCCCGACTCAGCCTGCCGTAGCATGATGTCCTCTGCACCAGGAGGCGGAGGTGGAACCTATGTGTGTTCTAATGTGCTGTGCATTCATCTTCATTTGAGGAGAAAATAACCAACCCTTTCCACATCCCTGAATAGATCTCTCATCTCCCTCCAGTTTCATTTGTTTCTTTCCTGTAAATAACTGGACCCATCAATAGCTATTAGTGGCGAAAAACACCACTTTCTACTTACACATTCTAATTGCCTCCACAGAGCACAAAGCCTGGGTAAGACGCATGAGTCCCATTTATAAATGGAGCCATCAGGGTGCAACTTGTTGAAGTCCACAGGCCGCTGGGAGAGCCAGGAAAAGAATGCAGATTTCCCGAGACTCTGCCGTGTGCTGGTCTGTAACTAGCATTAAAAATAATTCAAAAGCAGAGATGTGAGGGCTGCTCTGAGAAAAACTGAGCCTCATTCCCAGAGCCTGGTAAGTTTCACACTGTTATCCCAAGGTAGCGAAAGGAGCAAAGTCCTGAGCTTTAGCTCCTGTCCTCATCAGCATGAAAAAACCATAAGTGTGAATCAAACAACAGGCTTCAAATAGGAACGGCGATGCCTCTAATTTGTATGTACCATTATTTGATGTTCTAACCTACCAGGTTTAAAGTAAACCACCGTGGAATATCAAGCAGACATTAAATGAAACCATGTCATTAATTCAATCCAATGAGATATGTTTTATATAACAAAGGGATTTGTTCTGATACTCAAACAATGTATATTAATGAAAAAGTCGAAATAGATTCATTTTGTTCTCAACGCAAACACATTAAGGAAAGCCATCAAGAAGTAAAGAACATGGCTTTTTTTTTTTAAACTGTGCTTTATTTAGGGCTAAGCTGGAAAGCGTCATTCAATAATTACAGAAGATTACAAGGAGTTTTAGGGAATTGAGAGTGAAAGAGCAGTTGTATGGAACTGCAGCTGCATTACACATCTGTACGTCCTGGCTGTGGGCTCGTTTCTGCTGTCCTTACTCAGATGAAACACCTGCTGTTACTCAGTGGGAGTTTTGCCAGAGTAAGGGCAGTAAGATCAGACCCAATAAGGTGTTAAAAAAAGGCCAAGATAACAATAACATTGTTATTTAAAAACAAACAAAAACCAACCCAAAACCAATTAAAACAAAGTAAGATTCAAATGAAGAATCAGAAATAATCATCACACTCTTCTTAGTTCAACTAAAACGAGCGAGAATGATGCAAATCAAGTCTGAATCCAGTGGAAATAAATTATAATAAATATGATATACTTTAAAATATATGTGTTCTTAAATAATTCATTGTTTTTTCTGATTCAGTTTTTTAAAGCAATGTCTTATTTTTTAACTGATCTAAAGTCATTTACCAAAGATAAATATCGTGCTTTCATTAAATAGTTTTCCTTGTTTTTTTCTCTATCATTACAATTAAAAGTCCTACAAAATATGCAAATTTATTTACAGAAAAACAGAGCCAGCATCTTTTTTTAAACATCCCCCTGTTTTTCAAAATTCCTTGTAAACAGTTTCAGAAATTCTTCAAAGAGATTGTTTTTTTATGTTATTTTTTTATTTTTTTTAATATTATTTTTCTTTTTTAAGATTAAGGTTCTAAGCTAACCCCTTGCTCTGAAGGTTTCTAGAGCAAATATGGAAGCTACTGAAGCATAGGATGATGGGAATTTGCAGACAGCAGATCATGAAGACATGAAGCGTATAGCTGTGTTTTGTTGTTCAAGTTAGAACTACATCTGATAAAAAGACAGCTGTTTTGTTTCCCGTTTGCATTGTCTACAAGAATGGAGTTTCGTTTGTTTATTTTTGTTAATAGCTGGAATGCTTGCAGTTAAAAAAGCTGCCAAAATAGCCATTTCTCTTCTTTTTCTCCTCGATAAATAACAGCATCCAACAGCAATTGGCAGAGAGTAGGAATTTATGCTCAGTCTAAACTCTACAAAAATTACAATTCTACAACATCTTTGTTTTTAGCATTAACGCTAACTTCTATGTAGTATTTTTTTTTTTGCTTTTTGTTGTCTAATTTTTTTTTCTATTATATAGGTATTTTAAAGGTTTTTTCTTTTTTTTTAAATTCTGTACAACTATTAGGATTTTAAACAGGGAGAGTTAGAAGCATTTACAAACCTTTTTTTTTTTGTTTTTTACTATCAACCATCTTTCTTTTCTCTTGGCTATGCCTTTTTATTTATTTACTTTACTTTTTTTTTTTTTTTTGCTTTTCACAGACGTCATCTTACCTGCTTTGAGCAGCGCGATCCTTACGTATTATACAGAAAACCATATGAAAGTTTCATAGATTCTAATTAATGTATAACCAAAGAACCTCCCAAAGTATCAAAGAACTATTATCTTGCCATTTTAAAAGCATTTAAGCATTTTTTTTTAATTTTTACATATTTCATATAATTGCTCTCAAAAACTGTTTTAGGAACAGCTCAGAGAAAAGCAAAGAACTTCCATATTTTACATACAGCTACAAGTCTGCAATAAAAAGTTTTGTCCTTTGGTCCCTATATAGCTAAGGAATGACAGATAAAGATGCTCAGTGACCATTACCATGGGGTCAACATGGTAGCCGCATCCTTGGTGGCAAACAGGCACTCCTTTGTCCATATCCAGGTTTGCATTTCCTGTTTGGAGAAAAGCCGCTGTGGTGATATCAATGTCTCTTCAGAAATCCGGGTTGATCTTGTTCCTGTTCTGATTTATTTATTAATTTTTGTTTGTTTCCAGCCTGTGTCCTTCGAAGTCAGCAGACGTGATACTTTTCTTGAAGAAATGTTACGGTCTAAACAATCAAAGAGAGAATAAGTCTGAAGTCTTCAGCTTGATTGATATTTGCTGATATGTCAAAGGTGTAATCCAACAGTTCCTGTTTTTTTAAAATATATATATATATTTTTTTCTAAGTGTGGCCCATTCAGCTGCTGCCCTAAAAAAATGAAGAAGATCATTGCAAATTAAACTAAAAAGGCAAAGTAAAAGAATAAAAAAAGGCCTTTGAAAAAAAAAAAAACCTGTTCTTTTGGGCCTAATCCTACTCCCTTTGAAAGTGAATGTGTTTTGTTCTCAGATTCAACGGAAACAGAACAGAGCTCTTGCTCTGGAGTTTGCTTTTGAGGTGTGCTCCCACTAAAGTCAATGCAAAATTCTCATGGACTTCACTGGGAATTGGCTCAGACCCAAAGCGAGCAAGGCAGTCAAGATCATGATAAAAAAAATACAATTGCTCCTTCTGCATTTTTAATAATAGTGATATATATCTATATAAATATATATACTCACATCTATAGCTATGTGCAGATATATACTTTGTAAAGGGGCACTTAAAAGAAAAAGCCAAATCACAATCTTGCTTGGCTGGACTTTCTAGCGTGTGAAGCCTCTAGGAAAAATTGCTCTAAATTTTAACTGTGTGCTGTATATGACGATATATGAACTTTCCTTGGAGAAATAGCTGTCATTAATGTATATTTCTTTGTGAATGTCAGAAAGTAACACTTTGAACAGGCAATTCATGGGAGGTAAAAGAAAAAAAAATCAGTTGGAATGAACTTTTTGAAAAAACTAGTAAAGCTAACATTTCTTAAATAAAAAAGTTATTTAAAAAAATTTAATCATGATCCGACTAGACTTGACATTTAAGTAGGATGCTTAATCATTACGGATTAGCTCTTATCTCTTTCTAGCAAGCAGGTTCTTCTTATACACTCAGTGATTTATTACATCAAGAAACTTAGAATCTGCAAAAGGTCCACTCTGGTGGAAAAGTGTCATGCGGAATATCAATCCATGCTGGCAGGTTTTTCACACTGTTGGTTCAACAAACAGCAAACCGTACACAGCAGTCTAAACAATTACAACACCAAAAATAATAAGAATAATAGAATAAAAAAATAAAAAAACACTCGTCAAGGACCCTTTTTCAGTTGTAAACAAAAAGATGCATTTTGCTTTTTGATCAGGATTATTTTTTTCCCTCAAAACAATCCCTCCCTTACCCCAAACAAATAATTTGTCAGGAGTGGCTGTAATGTGGAACCTTAGAATTAGGAATTCTTGAAAAGGCACACAAGAGGCCGCAGGCTTTTCTCTAGGTTGCGTTTTGGTTGGATAGCTATAGTTTTTAAACTGCTGTTACTATTATTACTTTTTTTTTAATTTTGGAGAGTGATTTGAAATATCCTAAGGGAAAAAAAAAAGCATCAATTGAAAAAGGCCCCCAATTCTCCGGAAAAAAATAAATAAAAATCACAATATTTTTCAAGTGCAAAAAAATCAACCACGCATTTTCTTTTTTCATTTTTTTTGTAAAATATCTGTACAGTTATAACAATCCCATTTTCTAAAGAATTAGGAATCCATCTTTTTTTTTCCTTCTATGTGACATCTAAAGAAGCATAAAACGCTGACAAGAAATTAAACGACAAATAAAGAAACCACTGCAAGCACCAAACAAAACGAAAATGAGCACAGCAAGAAATTGTGGCAGCACAAAGTCAAAAAAGGCACATGTGATCATGACTGGCCAATCATCAACTGATACAACATCCAAGAAAAATGCTTCAATCACGGCACCTGCACGAAACTTGACGGCATGTCATGCAACCAATTCTTAGCTTGTTACATGACGCCATCATGTCACACTTTCAACTTCGAGTTGATTTGAACTTACGGACTGGGGGACTGTATTCTCCACTTTCATGTCATTACGTGAACTTTTTTCCTAGCTCAGCTCGAGACTGTGGTGGATTTGACTGGCTCTTGGTTGGTTTTGTTGGAATTTGATTGAATGACAAAAGAAGAAAAGATTTTTTTTATATATATATATATATTTATATATAGTGTGGAAAAAGGGAAAGGTGGGGGAAGAAGATATATATAAAAATAATAATAGTAATAATAATAAAAAGTACCAAACAGCATCAGTCAAAAAGCTCTAGTGAAAATACTTGCAATTAAACGATAAAAACAAAAGAAGAAAGAAAATGAAACGAAAGAAAGAGGAAAAAAAATCATGGTGGAGGCCTAGCAGGGTACAAAGACATACTACACACAGTTTATGTGGACACATGAACAACAGTGAACAGTAACAAAATGTTATGCAGTGGCTGCTGAGGAGAGCATGCACTGAATGGATGAGAGCACACATAGGTCGGTTTGCGTCTGGAAAATACATTTGCTGCCAACCGCAGTGGTTTTGTTCTTTCCCTGTGCCACCCCTCCCCGCAAACTCCTGGGAAGTGGCTCTTCAGGAAGGGGTTGATTCAAAGAACATTGGAGCCTTTCTGTTGACTTCAATGGGCTCTGGATCAGGTTCTCAGCTGCTCTGTTTGCATCTGAAAAGCTGAAGGGGTGCTGGAGTAAAAGAAGAGGCACTGCTTTGGTTATTGAGAAAAAAGTAACTAGTGTCTGTCCCTTTAAGAGGTCGTAGGATGAGATGCTCAGAACAGCAGCCCAGCTGGTGTGGTATGTGAATTTACTTCCCTGTTTTGATATGGCCAAAAAATTCAAAATTCTACCTACAGGCCTGATCCCACATCTTCCCTCAGGCAAAATGCCCCTGGACTGCCCATATCCTCCTGACTCTGCAGTCCTCACCAGGCAAAACTGCCTTTAACTTGCTCTGAGAGTTTTGCCTGAATGAACACTGCAAGGATCAAGTCCCTAAAAGTCACTGCACACAATGAAACATAAAGTAGTGGGCTCAGCCAACAGCTAGAACTACTGTACTTCAGGTGTTTGCTTCCCATCCCATCGGCGGGTTGATTTCTCACCAGCGTGCCTAGTCCTGAAAAGTCACTGCACATCATTGAAATTTCACTGCACATTGGTTTGTCACAAGAACATTGTGTTAGACTCTAGTTCTGAAGTCACGCAAGCAGGCTAGAGAGGCTTCTTTCCATTGGCTTTCTTTCAAAGCCAAACTATGTGTGCTGGCAAGGGGAAGGGTTTATGTTATCCAGCAGAGAGATGGCCCTGAACAAAACCCAGGATCCGAACTCTGGATTTGGCTCCAGCAGCCAGACTCTGCTCTCTTTTACAGCAAGGTAAATCTGGAGTAACTACATGGATTGCTGCTGTTACATTGGATTTATCTAGTCTGTGTCACTACCATCAGCCGACCAAAACCCCTGGATTTTGCATGCTCAAAATTTGAATCTGAACTTGTGTTTGGATGATGCCTGGTACAGAGGTGAATGTATGCACCCAGACAGGATTGTGGTTCAGCTCTGTTTGTGCTACAGAAAGAGACTGTAGCACTATAAAAAACCTCCAGTTAGTGCTGGTGAATGAGACCTCACCCTAAGAGGATTGTAGTATGGCTGCTGAATCTCACGCTCCACAGTCACCATTAAAAAGTCAGCGCTAGTTACACTGGGCCAGCTGGTGAATTCTGATAGACGTGCAGCAGAATAAAAAGCTGTAAGGAGTCACTGTATCTCTTAGGGCTTGCACCTGTATTGTGAGTAACACCAGTAGGGGAGAGCCGGTACTGCAAGGTCAGGAGTGCTGAACTGAGGCTTAGCCCTGGTCTACACTGGTGTGGGGGGGAAGGGGAGGATCGATCTAAGTTATGCAACTTCAGCTATGTGAATAATGTAGCTGAAGTCAACGTACTTAGATCGTCTTACCATGGTGTCTTCACTGCGGTGAGTCGATTGCTGCCGCTCCCCCGTCGCCTGCGCCTCTCATGGTCCTGGAGTACAGGAGTCGACGGGAGAGTGCTTGGGGGGGTCAATTTATTGCATCTAAACTAGACACAATAAACTGATCCCCGCCGGATGGATCGCTGTCTGCCGGTCCAGCGAGTAGTGAAGACATACCCTTACATCTCCTTTCGTCCACCAAACATGCTGGACAGTGTGGCTAAGCTGGAGCAGATGGGAAAGGCTGACCTAACACAGCCCACACGCAGCAGCAGGGGCTGGATTGGGACTCTGAGAAGCCGGTCAATGCCTGGGATTAGCCTGCCCTCTTTCAGGGCTACTCTAGTCAAACATGTTAGCTGAGAAGTTTCCCCTAATATACAGTGAGACCTGGTGGGTGATGTAAGATCTTTTATTGGTCCAGAGTCTGTTGGTGAAAGAGCCAAGCATTCGAGCTTATACAGGGTGCTTCTTCAGGTCTGGGATAGGTACTCGGAGTGCCAGACCCGAAGACAAGTTCTGTGTATGCTCAAAAGCTTGTCTCGTTTACCAACAGAAGTTGAACCAATAAAAGCTAGTACCTCTCCCACGTTGTCTCTCTAGTAACCTGGGCCGGACATGACCACACCAACCTACCCTAATGCATGGAATAGGCAGCAACTGTGTGTCAACTTTGGAATGGCAAGCACAGTACCTCTGCCTTTAGACTAAAATTTCAGACATTGTGAATGTGACAACAAATATATACATACATACATATATATATATATGTATACACACACATACCTATACATATATATGTATACACACACCTATACATGTATAAATGATTAAAACTCACTGAAAAAACAAACAAATGCATTCAAATAAAAATCAACCAAATCTATTTAATAAGCAGTTCACTTCTCTGGGAGCAGATAAAAGCATTGAGTATGGCTCAGAGATAAGCCATCCCATTCATGAATAAAGATGTTAGGGTTATGAAGACAGGGATACAGCCTGATACAGAAATGGGGTCTTTGGGACTTGTGAGACTTAGTTACAAAGCGAGAGGGAGTGCACACCTTGCGTCCTTGGAGACGGGCTACAAGGAGTGATGGTGCAACTCGTCTCTGAGAGCTAGAATGCCGAGCCGGAGTGTGCCTCCACGCAACAGGCTAAGGCCAACGACGCCCTGTAATCTCACACCTGCCAAGCCTCTACTGTGAAGTCTTTTCCAGCAACCCTTTGGCAATATTCTCATCGACTGTTGAGTCCCTAGTTACTGAGGATGTCTTTAATCAGGGCCCTGAGCCACAGCTGGACTGTGCGTGATTACAGCGGTGACCCTAAAAACATTTCCAGCTCTCTTTGTTATTGCAGCTTCCCCCCAGTATTGCCTGGACTCTGCTGTGGGAGAGGACACAGCACATTAAAGGCACCACTGGAGAACTTTCAAGGGTGGCCACTGGCTACGCTTTATTGTCCACAGCCGCACTATTAGGTGAAATTCACGCCCAGCAAAGACAGTGTGACAGCTATTCCAACCCCAGGCAGTATCTTTGGAGACCACGTTGTATTGTATGTGGGAATGTTCTGTGTAGCGTTGTGGGTTAGGGGGTTGCATTCTACTCCATGAAGGAGTTACCACAGCTTCCTTTTGATACAAGAAATGGCCCTTACCTTTGATCCCGGGGGGACCCAACCCTACAGGAGGGTCGGAAGGACTAGAACCTATCAGGGTTCCCGTAGGAATGATGGGCAACTTCTGGTATGAGGGCTCAAGGAGCATTTAGACCCCATTATTGTTTTACATGTTTCCTTGATATCCTTGAATACATATGCGCTGCTTTGAAAGAGCTGGATGGGCCCAGGCACAGCACTGTCATTGGAGGTCAGGTCCCTGCCCAGAGAAAGGTGATGGCTAGGGTAGGCTTGAGATCTGAGTGGGTGTTTCTGCAGCAGACCACAGGGGCAGCAGGGCGGGGAGGCTGAAAGGGGGTTTAAAAGTCCAGTTTCCCACTGAAATGGTGCATGGCCCCTGCAGTGGGCGAATCTCACCTGGGCTGAATCCTCACACAGCCCACACAAAATGCCCCAAGTCCTGTCCCAGCATGCATGGGGCTCAGTGTGCAACCTGCGAGGGAGACTCTGAAGCTGCACTCATTGGTCCTGATAGTGAGGGGAAGTCATGGTGGGTGTTATGTTCAACTCAGTGGGAGTTTTGCCTGAGTAAAGACTGCAGGATGTTAAAGTTGATGGAGGAAGTCTCTTGTATCTGAACAGCCCCCTCTCCTCCCCACCCCTTCCTCGCTTTTTATGCAGATTCCTTCAACCCAGTAGTAACACAAAAGCACTCTGCAGTTCTTATTCTCGGGGATGGTCAAGCACTTTTACTCCACACAATGCACTTGGCTTTCTTGCCATGGCAGACTCCTATTGGCCTGGATGTAGAACCAGGACCCATCTGCCATGCCCGCGCTTAGGACTACCCCATCTCCTATGGACTGCTGTTAAATCCAGGTTTATGACTTGCTCCCTTTGAAGTCAAGGGCAAAACTCCCACTGACTTCAATGGAGGAGGACCGTTCTTGTCAGTATTGAATATTTATGACCGAGGTGGGGGCCTTATTATGCTAGGTGCTGTACAAACAGAGAGGTAGACATGGTCTTTGCCTCCACAGCGTTTACCATCTAAGGAAGATCAGCTCTCACTTTTGCCATGCTGGAGAGGCCAGCTGGCCCCCTTTGGTCATCGCCTCAGACAAATCTCTCCACCTGCTGCTTTCACACTGTCCGATCTGCAAGGGGCCCCTTCCCTGAACTGACGCACAGGCTGCTAGCATCTCCTCTACCAAACAGAGAACACCCTTGGCTGGCACCACGCTGCTTTATTAGCACTGGGCCCATCCCAAGCACTGCTGCTACAACTTGTATACCACCCCATACGCACACAGCTAAACATCATACACCCAGCTACACAGCCCCATTCAGATATACAGGGTCCCAAGCCTGCAATGCAAGCCCGTAGCTTTTGGAAATGAGAGTTGTGTGTGTGCATGAGAGAGACAGAGAGAGAGACGTACATGCTATATGTGTAAATATAATATATGCAAATATTGACTGCCTGTGAGGCTGTAGCTATAAAATATTGTCCGGGATAGGGTTGGGGGTGGGGGAAGACAAACCAACAACCCAAGCGCTGGTGTGTTGCATGTTCAAGCAGGGAGAAATTACATTTTCTCCTGAGTGATGGTTCTTTATAGCTGTTGCTTGGGGGGGCGAGGTTGGGGGGAGACAATATTTGTTTTATTACATCCCAAGATCTCGCACTCGCCTGGCCTATCGCTACACCTGTTTTGTCTTTTCTCTGATTTCCTGTAGCAATTTCGCTCTCCCGGGCCGTTTCTTTCTGGTGCTGGTGCCCTATTGTCAACCTTCCATCCCCCAACCTCGGCTTGACCAGGGTAGCTGTGCTCTACTCCTTGTCTCGCCACCGGCAAAGCAGCTGAGGTGTTACACGCTTGCCACAAGCTCTTGAATGGCCATAGCACAGCATGGGCCAAAGCAGGTGTGTCTGATTGGGGGTAGGCTGGTGTGGCAGAAGGGTCCCAATCCCAGTGTTAAGTCCTGGGTCACCATTTCATGGCGACTGGCCATTTCTGCCAGACAATAAAGGATGTTAGTGCCTCACCTGGTCTTGTGTGCAAGGTGAGCGCTTTGTTATTTAAAAACACAATAGGTTGGGTTTTTTTTGACATAAGATTCATTTTTAACAAATTAAGGACAAGGCTACAATAAAGCTGGGGTGTGTGTACATTTATATACCTGTATATGCACATGTATGCAAAATATATATGTACACCCTCCTCCCATAGGGCTACAGTCTACCATATATATTAGAGATGGTCAGAAAAATGCCAATGAAATGTTGTTTTCTTTGGAATTTGCTGATTTTGATGAACGTCACATGGAACACGGGCAAGATTCCATGCTGGACAGGCTGTTGGCAATCCCCAGCTTTCCAGGGCAGCCCTCCATGCAGAGTGCGTTGGTGTCAGGGACCTCAGGGCTTCCAGGCCAGCAGGCTCCCAGGCTGTCTGACTCCTGGGCGGCTGGTGCCTTGGCTTCCCGACTTTGTTGATTTGGGCAGGCTGGGAAGCGAGCTGCCTTGGGCTTCAGCCAGCCCAGGAAACAAACCGGCCTAGGAGTTGGGGAAGTGTGCGAGTCCCAGCTCCCAGCCTGGCTGTGTCAGGGGGCATATTTTGCTTTGACACGCCATCTTTTAGTGTTTTCAGAACCACATATTGAGGGATTCCAGACCTGTGAACATTTCATCTTGTCTGAAAACAATCTCCAAAACCTGGAAAATTGACACTGAAATGTTTCCTGGTCAGCGCCATAGCGAGACAGACAATTACACAGATACAGCCACACAGGAACGTTAATGCTAAATCTAGTGCGCTTAGTCAGGTGATGAAAACCCAACCCTCTGGAGTTCTAATACTACCGCTCTGTGTCCTTGGCAAGACAGTTGCCCTCTTTGCCTCAGTTTCCCCATAAATAAATTAAAGCTGATAATATCTATAACGTCTTTCATCCACAGATCTCAAGTAACCCTACATCCTTTGTGGGGATGTTGTGGGCATTTCTTTTTTTACTTAATTATGTTACACTTAGAGATGGTCAAAAAAATTACAATAACTGTCCTTGGTCAACCTGCTTTGTTGGTGTGGGAGGGCATCACGGTCGGCTGTTTCATTGGTGTGGGGAGGCATTTAGAAGAAGGACTATGGAGAGGTAGGGCTTGAACCTGTCACTGGTAGGGGGAGTAGAGAGGCCTCCTGAACCCAGAGCCAGGACAGGCTGAAGAAGCCTGGCTGTGAGAGACCTCAGCTAAGCTCCATGCAGGCCTGACAGGCCTGTCCAATGTATGAGTGTCACGCCATGTGTGGGCACTTCCAGATGAGGAAGCAGGAGCTTCGGAGTGCCATGTACCCCAGTCACTCCCCTGTGGAATGGCCCAGCAGTGGGAACAACGTCCCGGCCCACAGCCAGCATTCCCCATCTCATGCAAAATCAGTTGGTGTGGAAGGCAGTGCATGTTTCCTCACTCATGGTTTCCCCAAGTGCCCCACAGATGCTACTTACGCATGGCCCACAGAGACTGTCCCAATTGTATGCGGCAGCATGTCAGCAGTGACCGTACAGGCAACAGGAAGTATAGCGGCTGCATGGACTGCCTAGGTGAATGGTACTGGAGGGACTGGGAAGCAGGCAGCACTCAGCAGCTGGCCTCACCCAGCCTTAGTCATGTGGGCTTTGACAGCTCCTATTTTTGCAAAGTACCACAGATCTTGAATGTCCATCCGGGTAGCCTGGCGGGGACGGGAAGAAAGGGTCCTGCTTTTGTGTCTCATGGCAAACAGAGAGTTTGGTCCCAGGGCAATGCCTCCCTTCATGGCTGCTGAGTGCTAGGCAGGAGATGAAATGTAGAAGCTGCTCTGCCACACCTAATAAGGGTTCTTTATTATGCCGGGGTGTTAGATCAAGGTGGCATCAGGGAGTTCATTAGCTCCCAAGCACCATGACAACATTTTAATTTAAAAAAGCTGCACACGCTTGAAAAACAGTTCTAATTGGGAAACTGGACGTGTGGCTCAGCACCTGCTCTCGATTTGTTTGTTCTGGATTGACACAAAATGCTGCAAATCCTGATGCTTTAATATTCTATTGTCGTTGCTAAGGGAGAGGCAGAGATGCTGCACCCCAGCTTTACCGCTCCGAGGATTTCAAGGAACTTGATACAGATCCGTTCACTGACCACAGGAACCCCAGCTAGGGATGTGTGGCCACAGGTGTGGTCCTTGGACAAGCTGGGACACTCTGGCTTTCATTCAGTTACATGGAATACAGTGGCCCAAAGCAGCTTGCCAGGCATGAAAGGGGAAGTGATTTACACAAGGGGACCTCCATCCTCCAAGCTTGCAGGGGAGGAGCTCTCTGTGGCTCACACTGCAGAGGTAGTGGAAGGGACATGTGGACGTGTCATGGGTGTTGCTGGTGGGTCTCCGCACGGCGTTGGATGTACAAGTCCACAATGAAGAAAAGCGGCAGCTTTGCCTGCAGTTCCTGCCCTAAACCTACACAGCTGCCCCCGACCTTGTGCCTCTCCTCCAAGCTCTCATATGCAGTATCCATGCGCAATGGTCTTTTGCCTGTGCTGTCCTTGCAGACTCGGGGCTTTACAGGGCCTCTGCCCTGGGGCTGAGGGATGGTAGGGTTGAGTGCAGAGGAAAGGGATTCCATTGTCTCCAATGGGAGCAGGTATAGGACCAATTTTCTTCCTATGTGAATGTCAAAACTCCCATTGACTTCAACGGGGCACAAATGGACCCAGTCCTGCCAGTGCTGGAGTCAGGGAACAGGAACAGGCCCATTAATAATTGCCTTGCCTTCTTTGGGGGTGACACTTTGCTCTTCACTCATCCAGGACTCTCTGAACAGGGAACAATGGACTGTCATCTGAGTGACTTTGCCAAGATTGGCCAGTAGCAGGGCTAGGAAAGGACCACATAATGCCTAGTTACCTGCCCTATCAGCCCAGTCCAGTACACACAGACTCTCTTGTCTGTGAGACACAAGGGAATCTTTCCCAGAGCATGAGGACTTCCTGAGCACCCAAAACTGAGCTATCCAGGTTTGGTCAGCTAAGCAGCCCCCCTGCCCGAACCATCACAGAGCCAGGAATATGCTACTGCTTGCAACACCCCATTACGGCATCTGATATTTTATTTTTCTGCCTGCAGCTTCAATTTACCTTCAAGGGGCACAGTGCAATTACCTAAAAATATTTCCTGCTTTGTTTTAATTGCTCTAAGACTGGAAGGCACCTCCAGCTACAAACAGTAAGGTGAAAATTAGTGCCCCAAATATTTCAAATTGATGAAAGTGTGAGATGGCTCAATGAGCATTCACAGTCCTGTTAATTACTAAACAGTATTCATTTTGGGGTTAAAAACACAAGAAAACAAAACCTCAAAGCCCCACTTTGTGATGTGTCACAAACATAGTCATTCACCCATGAGGCTTTAACTCCAACATGAGCTTGAGAAGAATATAACAAGAATCCTTCATACTTCTGGAGCACCTTCCATCCCATCCTGTACAAATGGCCATGAATTAGGGCCTGATGCCAAACACACTTACCTATGTGAATAACTTTATTATCTATCTAGGGTGACCAGACAGCAAATGTGAAAAATCGGGATGGGGGTGGGGGATAAAGGTGCCTATATAAGAAGACAACCCCAAAATTGGGACTGTCCCTATAAAATCAGGACAGCTGGTCACCCTAGATCTCTCTATGGTACTTATCTGGCCCCCATGACCGTTGGTCTCTGAAAGCCTCATGATCTTTACTGTATTTGCCCTTACAAACTCCCTGTGAGGTATGACGGTGCTACTATTTTGAGGCTGAAAGAAACTAGTTGTAAAGCTAGGTAGGCACCTAACACCCACTGATTTCAATGGGCATTAGGCACCTAAAGAGGATCTGGGTCTAGCTCTATACTTATCCCGTGAGCCGCGGACTATGTGTTTTCCCGAGGCTGGTGGTTATGTGCTTCTCATGCACTTTCACTGTCTATGGAGTTCCCAGAGAGTGAAATCTGTGAGCTTATCGGCTACTGCGGATGAAGTCCCACAGTAACTGTACAGAGGTACAATTTTACTTCTTTGTCACCACAATGAATCTCATCTACACTCAGACAGGAACCGCTTGTGTCAGAGAACTGACTGGTCTCCGAAAGGGCTTGAGCCTGCAAGGCTCCTCGGCCGTTCCTGGGGAATTCAGAAGTGCTCTCCTGCTACTGTTGCAGGGACAAGCTGCAGAACAAAGAGCCTCACTGATGGTGTAGAAGCTTATTCGCTCCATTACCAGACCTACCACAAGGCAGTCATCGGCTCCTCCTTCCTCTATAAAAGCCTGCACTGCGCTTCTCTAGAACACACCGAAGAACATTCAAATAGCTATGGGCATGCTCAAGTGTGGCCCATCCGTCCTCCTGGAAAGCTCACCTCCAGCTGGCCAGCAGTGGGTGAGGCGTTGGTCTCCGCTAAGAGCATCAGGTTTCGCCATTTCAGAGAAAGGTTATGGGCGAGAATGTTAAGTTACTTGCCAAGTATGCATCACCTTCCTTCAGGGCCGGCCCGACAGCTTCAGCTGCCTCCATCCCTCCACTTGCTTAGAGAAATGGCTCTCAATCTGTTTGGGTTCATGACCCAGAAAAGGGCCGAAAACTTGCCCCTTGACCCACAGCTGAGACGAGGTCAAGGTTTTGCATCCCCAGCTCTGTGTGCAAATCGGAATCCTGCTGTGCACAGGTATCTTGGAGAGGTAAAGAGGGAGGGCCAAGGTGCTGAGAGGATAAATAACTTCTGATGACTCCTGAATGGTGAACATTATAGGCTGGAGTAGCCATTGTCCTGCTCAGAGTTTAGACCAATGCAAGTGCATCTGCAACATTACCAAGTCAGAATGGGAGTCTTTCACACACACTTTGCATTGATGTAAATGATTGACAAGGAATCAGGTTCTATCTACCCATGAATGCTGGTTACTGAGCTGCAGGAGAGGACTAGAGTCTCCACTATAATGCATTGGCCCTGCTATCTGTGCTGTAGCACATGCAATGCTGCTAAGCAGATTTTTAATGGCAAAGAGACCATTCATTTAATCCGTCCAGATCTTGGGATCTTTGTCTGGATTTCACGGTCGTGAGGATATGGCTCCCCTGCATTGTTGGTCATGGGTATGGCACCCGGGGTAGTCTAGCCTGGGCGTGACTGTCCCTTCAGCAAAGCCCTACCTGCATTACTGTGTCCTCACTATTTCTGCTCTCCTCCCTGTGTGTCTGGAGGTATATCCCACAGTTTTTCATGCTGAGAGGCTCTAGGCTTCTTTCCCAGTCAATGTCCTCAATTGTGAGCGAACTTGTCCATCGAGTGGGGGAACTGTGGGAAGGCGGTGGAAGACTGAGTAATTTAGCCTGTGTTCTCACTGCAAAGTGGGTAGGTTCTTGACTGTGTGAAAGCAGAGCCTAGGTTCTAACCCATATCTCCAGCCTGATAAGCTAGCCAGGGTTTAAGGCATCTCTAATCTCAGATCACAGCGTTTTGTGTGTGGACGGGAGGGTGTCTGGGCTAAAACCTGGCTAAGTGCCTGGGTTGACTCTGCAGTGAAGATGTAGCTTGCATCTTCAAACAGCCCTCTTCTGTCCATCCTAACCTGGAGGTCATCTTTCTGAAATTAGGAAAAAGAAAAATGCTCTGTTCTCCACTGGGGCCTGAGAAACAGCAGGCAGAGCGGCAGCCTGTGCCTCTCTGATGGATTCCGCCTCAGCTAAATGAAATTAAGATTTCAGCAAACAAGCCCCAGTTCCACTGTACCAGGAGAACAAATGACATCTGATAATTGCTAACTCCTTTTGCTCATTCTTTGCTCTGTTCACCCCATCAGTCTCTGCAGATTATATTTTCAGCTGCGTTTAATGAACGTCATTTATTAAAATAACACCGGGGTTCTGCTCTGGCCTCAGACAGATGGGCTTGCTAATATGAATCATTTTGGTCAATTGGATTATTTTGATAGGGAACGGATCCCTGCCACTCTGTGGAACACAACACAAACAAACACGGATGCCTTGCCTCTGGTCGTGACTATACTCGGTTGGTGCTTGTTCGGCGGCAGCTTTGTTGCCCGCATTCGAGGTGGCATCATGGTGTTGCTATCGCTTCCTTTCTGCTATCTCAGGTAAAAATAATAATAAAGATGCACAACTCATTTTGTTCCTGATTGTTTAGATGGAGAGTAAATGCCTGGCTCACCCCGGGGTTCAGCAGGGGGACATGCATCATCACTGTCTTTTGTGTGCTTAACAGACGCACAGTCAACCAGATTCGTCTTCTCCTTTGTCACTGCAAATAGCACTTATTCTAATGTGTAACAAAGCAATCAAAATAAAATCCCCCCTCCCATTCTCCTTCACACTGACTCCAGAAAAGACAGGCAAAGTTATTTGGCGAGTGGCCTTACATCTCCCCTATTCCTGGTCAAATTAATTGGGGAAGGTAAAGGGACATTGTTTACAACAGCTATGTGTTATAAAGGCATTTGGTGCCATTTTAATAAAAGGAAACAGAGATAAAATCCCTCTGAAATCTTCCACATGGAGATGCGCCCAGCCTTTGTTTCAGGATTTTAGTGCTAAGAACTTTTTAAACTTTAGAATAAAGTGTTATGTTCAGGGATCTATCTATCTATCTATCTATCTATCTATCTATCTATCTATCTATCTATCTATCTATCTAATCTAAACACACAACCCAATTTATAAAGAACAAACAAGCCAGTGGGGTTACATTACCAGTCTCCAATCCACCAAAGGATGTATCATGTGTGTCGACAGAAATCAGACAGGCAATAAGGTATACTAATGCATAACCATGTGTGACTTCAACTACCTGCATATAAACTGGTCAAATGATGCAACAGGAAAGGTTTAGAAATACACCGAGCCAGGTCATCAGCTGGTGTAAATCAGCATAGCTCCATTAAGGGCTGATTTATACTCGTTGATGATCTGGCCCAACATATACCGACACCTTCAGTGGTTGCTATTCAGACCAGCAAATTCTAGTGCACATGGGTGGAGAGATTCTCCTCAGTTTTGTTCTCAGTTACATACAGGAGTTGGTTCAAGAAGTCACCACAGTGGAGTGCCTATATAACAGTGACCACAATATAATTAAGTTGAGCAGTCTTGAGAGAGGAAAGGTACCACATACAAGCGTGGTGTCACCAAACTTTCAAAAGAGGAACTTGAAAAAAATAAATCACAAGGATGCTCAATTACAAAGGCTCTAAAAGCAGCAAAGAGTCCTGTGGCACCTTATAGGCTAACAGACGTATTGGAGCATGAGCTTGCATCTGACAAAGTGGCTATTCACCCATGAAAGCTCATGCTTCAATACGCCTGTTAGTCTATGGGTACGTCTTCACTACCCGCCATATCGGCGGGTAGCAATCGATTGCTCGGGGATTGATATATCGCATCTCATCTAGACGCGATATATCGATCCCCGAACGCGCTTATATCGATTCCGTTACTCCGCCAACCCGAACGGAGTTGTGGAATCAACAGGGGGAGCTGCGGACATCGATCCTGCGCCATGAGGACAGTGAGTAATTCGATCTTAGATACTTCGACTCCAGCTACGTTATTCACGTAGCTGAAGTTGCGTATCTAAGATCGATTTTCCCCCGTAGTGTAGACCAGCCCTATAAGGTGCCACAGGACTTGTTGCTGCTTTTACAGATCCAGACTAGCATGGCTACCCCTCTGATAAAAGGTTCTAAACCAAATCAAAAGAAATTAAAATCCCTAGATTTGACTACAGAAATGGAAGGGCCCTCCTGGTTATAGAGTCTAGTTCCCTGCTAGCACAGGCAATCTCCATCATATAATAGGAACCCTGTTTGGAATGTTACAGACATTTCAAGAATTTACTCCCCAAAATCTAATTTCCAAAACATTTGAAGAAAAAGGGGGAAAAAAAGGCTTTTTTGCCCTGCTTCCTCCCACCCCAACATACAGTCCGCTATGAAACAGCAACGTGTGACATGTAAGGAGGAAAGGAGCTTTCTCATGTAAGCACAGAGGAGAAAACAGAGCATGAAAAGCACATACTTATTGTATTTCACAGACAACAATGAAATGCAAAGTTTGAACATGAGTGGAGCGCTTCCTCAGAGATGGGTGAAGAAAAAGTTTTATCCAGCAACCTGAGTTAAATTTTAGCTGACTTACAGCCCATGGTTTGCATGGGCTATAAAACAATCTGGCCCACTCTGTTTGACAGTGCTTAAAAATCAGGAATAGTCTAGTCTCTTTCTTTTGGGGGGGGGGGAATGCAGCCTTTTAAAAAAGGTTTTGGCTTTTTTTTACAGAATTCTACAGCCATGATCTGATGACCTGATCCAAAACTCACTGAACTCAATGACATGATGTCTGTTGGCTTAACTGAGCAATGAATCAGGCCTTAAAGATCACAACAGTGATCACATTATTGCTGTAGTGATTTTAATAAGGGTGGGACAGCCTTGAAAAATCCTGTGCCTGAACTCACTATGGGAGAAGGGTTTTTTTGGTTGTTTTTTTGTTGTTTTTTTTTTAATGAGCGATTTAAATATCATTTGTTTTTCATTGCTGGGGTAAAATACAGGGTAGCTGGTAAATGTCCACCACAACTTTGCCAGGACCTGTGGTCAGTTTATGTCATGTGCATGTGGTGGGGAAGATCTCTAATTTTATTGGTTTGGTCCTATACTTGCAATAGGAGGGGGAACCACGCCCAGCAATGAACAGGGAACCTGATTTCAAGCCATTGCCAGCTGAGTGTCTGGAGGAGCTCCAGGGATGGCCAAGGACGGAGCTCACACTTCAGAAATGGGTATATCACCTCTGTTAAAAGTGTGTTTCACTTAATCACAAGAATCCACTGGGATGTAAAAATGTCAATGCAGAGATGTTTTGAAAAGCCCATAGAATGGCCAGAACCCTGATGTTACATCCCAGTGAACTTTAGTAAATAACTAAAATACCCTTTAGCGTAATTTAGAATTGAAATGATAACTGGCCCAAGCTGGGCCTCAACTGGTGTTAACTGGTGTAGCTCCATTGACTTCACCCCCCCATTGACTTAGTGGAGTTGCCAATTTACTCTAGCTGAGGAGCTGGTTCCATTATCGAAATGGCTATTAACTTTCCGGGGCACGTGCACTCTGCTCTTATTCATTGTGCTGCTCAGTTGGGAACTACTTAACGGCTGCCATTCCAGTTCCCCCCTCTTGTTTACTGTTTGATCCAGTCTTACAGGAGGGTTGGGTGAAGCTCTGCTGAGTGTAAGAATGGAACCACTTGAAATAAAAGCTACCTTTTCCCCAACTATAGGGGTAAAGCTATCTGGGAGACACTGTTCACACCTGAAGTCTTCAGGTGTGTGCTACATCTGAATTAAATACTTCAGAGCCTGGAATATTGATATTCACTTGTAACCTGTCAAAGTTACCACTCTCATGAATAATTCAAATATGCAATTATTGCATTTGATATACCACTGGAAGCCACTCTGCGAATGAGAAACGGTTCTAGTGCAGCTGATTGTATGTGCCTTCCAAAACCATAAGGGCATCAGATGCTCATGTTGATGGAGGCTTCGTTGCATCATTCTTGCCAAGTCCCAGAGCAGAGTAAATTTCATGGAGTTTGTTGCCCTCCTTTCCTTTGTAGCTACTTTTTAAGCACTAGCAACTACAGCTCTGCAGTGGGACTGGGACCTGTGGGTCTGGCAGGACCCACTGCCATAATAGTAGGACTGGGTAAAATGTACATTGTTGCTGGTAGGATCAGTGGGCAAAACCACCAGACTGCAGTAATATGCTAAATTGCTTGTCTTCATAGAATATCAGGGTTGGAAGGGACCTCAGGAGGTCATCTAGTCCAACCTCCTGCTCAAAGCAGGGCTAATCCCCAGACAGACTTTTGCCCTAGATCCCTAAATGGCCCCCTTAAGGGTTGAACTCACAATGCTGGGTTTAGAAACCCACTGCTCAAACCACTGAGTTATCCCCCACCCCATAGAATTTCAGCGATGTCAAGCAACTATTTTTAATACTTAAGTGTAAGCAAGGGATAGAAAGAGACTTAATGTCTATTATAACAGGAGCTAAAACATATTTTACATGATTTAACAAGATTTGTGATAAAATTGTGTCTGAATTCTGTTTATATATATAATATATTAACTGACTGTGATTTTTTTTAGTAGCATGGGGGAATTTTTCTGTCTTGTGGGATTGGTGGGATCTCTGATTTTTGTGGCTGGGAGAGGGATAAAAGTGCAAGAAACAAGGCGGGAGCAGGTGGGACAGGGACAGAATTTTTAAAATAGTCCCACGCAGGGCTCTCCTAGCACCCACCATATACTGTTTCACGGTCTGGTTCTGCAGTAACTCTGAAGAACTTCCTGATGGCCATAATAAGATCTGGCCATTTTCAGCCTGCCAAAATGTGCTGTGAATTGACTGGAGCGATGTAAGTCACAAGTGGACCTGGAATCCTTTAAACGTTGACTTTATTATGAGTTTCAGGTTGTCCACATTACTGCCCCTGCTAATTCACTTTTCTTTAGGACCAGCGCACAGTGCCCTGGCCTTGGCATGTATTGTCAATATCACACTTTAGTTGACAAAAATAATGTTTGTGATGGAGATACTGTTATATTTCTGGAACCAGCAGAGAAGGAGATAGACAGGCAGAGGGAACTGATAGACATACAGCTGTCTGCTGTGGTGGATTTATGGTTCCGGCTGCAACACTAACATGAAAGTGAGGCTTTGCACTGGGGAGGGGCTCAAACTTTTAAAGGGACAGGACATCATATTCCGAAACCTTACTTTAAAAAACTTTCCAAACACATATACATTATCGTTTACATGGCTAACATGGAACACTATATAACCCAACTGAAAGTTGTGTGGACTACTGCAGACTCTTAAATTGCAAGGTATTATTCTGCCCCGGAATAGCAACTCACTAACTAAACAATTTTTAATTTCAGGCACACAACTGATTTTCTCACTCTTTTGGGCTAAATATGGTGATGGTGGTGCAGCAGTGTTATGAACAACAGGACACGTTGGTGGCAAGAAATCAGCTGGAGCTGGTGTAGAATCAACTGGATCTGATACCAATGTTTCTTCCACAAACTCATCAAAATTAGGAGTTGTAATGGAAGGAGACTCAATTGGAGGAACAGAAAGTCCTACTGGACCATCCCCAGAGTCTGGTACTAGTTGAGGCTGCAACTAGTCCATATGTTATTTCCAGAAAGAACCAGGTCCTGTTCATTTTACAAGTTTTCCAGGTACCCTGTTTACTCCACAACCATAGCTCCAAGTTCACACTAAGTCTCCAACTTGAAAAGAATGATGACAAGTCTCATGTTGACAATCCGCTTGCATAGCTTGGGATTTGGCTACCTTTGAGGCAACATCAGGATGTAGCAAGTTTCAATAGGTACACAAAGATTGCTCCAAGAAAAGAGTTGCAGGTGACTCTTAGATGGTAGCATGTGATGTGTTTGTGTAGACAAGCAAGAAATTGTCCAATTTCTGCTGATGACTCAGAATAGACTTGTTAACTTTTAAGGCACGTTTAAGTGTTTGTACAAAGAATTCCACTAGTCTGTTTGCAGCAGGATGGAAAGGAGCTGAGCATATGTGCTGAATTCCATTTGAAGCGAGGACCCTCTACAATTCTTCAGAACACAGTTGAGGTCCATTGTCACTCACCAGCTGTAACAGTAAGCCAAACTGGCCAAACAAGGTCTGAAGATGTCCAGTAGTAGCTGTAGTAGAAGTCATTCTGAAAACTTCTGGCCATTTTGACTATGACCAAAAACATATAATCTTCCAAAGGTCCAGCAAAGTCCATGTGAATACGTGTCTAAGGAGACTGAGGTCACAGCCCTGAGCTGGACCATGATCATGCTGAATTTGCTGATATGTAGCCTTCATTGGCATAATGCCAAGATAACCTTAGTGAAAAGCTTCGAAAACCTGAGATTGAAGTGATTTTGGAATGATCAGTCAAATTCACCATAAGATAAGACCGCGATTCACAGATAATTCATGTTGACATGACATTAATTGTGTAACCTGGGGATTTTTTTGATCCAACACTGTACCCGGAAGTACCATCCCCTTCACAAGAGAAAGTACATTATACATAGTAGTTTCATTGTTGTTGTCAATACTAGTGATGAGTACCCTACCCATCAAATTGAGATAGAACACTTTTTCTGAAGTTTCTTCGGGTCAACGAGAACTTTACCATGGTCAGCATGAAAGCCCATAAACATTCCCATGTTGAATCCTTTTATGGCACTGAAGAGTATAGGAATGAGCTGAAAATAGCGGTGCCCATTGTTGCATATGAGCAGCAGCTAATGATGAAATTCCACGTTTCAGTTCAAAAATGGAAAGTAATGGACGATGCTCCATCAGCAAGGTAAAATGTCTACTACACAGATAGCTATGCAACTTCCAAATTTTGAAGCTAATGCTGAGACAGCTTCTTGCTCTATTTGTGCATAGTTCTTCTCTGGAATAGTGAGTGTTCATGGGGTAAAGGCAATTGATTTCTCCACGTCATTAGAAAAAACTGTGAGAAAGATACACACACACTACATATGGTGAAGCACCACAAGCCAATTCCAGCGGTAGAGAAGCATCAATATGCATAAGAACTTCAGCTGATGTCAACAGTTTCTTGGCTTCCTTAAATGTACACTCTTCAGTAGGGCTGGATTTACACCTTACACAGCAACTTTAGCAACTGGATTTACACCAAGGCACATCAACTTTGGCGCCCCCACCCCTGCCTACAGTTGACCTTTGTGTTTTCTGTAAAAAATGAGAACTTTTAAGCCACTTTTAACTTTTAGGCGCCTCTAGGCATGTGCTTACTGTGCCTAAATGGCAATCCAGTCTTGCTCTTCAGACCATTTCCATTTTTAATTTTCTTGTAGGAGTTCAAGTAAAGGTGCCAATACCGTTACCAGATTAGGCAGAAAATCACCATAGTAAAGTAGTCCTAAGAATGAATGTATCTGGTGATGGCACTTAAAGAACAACCTTCTCTTTCTCTGGTGATTTCCTTAAACCCAAGGCATCCATTACACAAGGTGTTCAACTAAAGGTTTGAAAAATGTCACATTTGTCTGATGTACTCTGTCTATAGACTTCCAAATGCTGCAAGACAGGATACAAATTTTGAAGATGATCCTCTTGATCATTTCCTTTAACAAGGATGTCATCCAAATTGCACTTTGAACTCTATTCAGTCCCTTCAGAATCTCACCCTTGACTTTCTGGAACATGGCAGGTGCTGATGCAATACTGAAAGGCAACCTGTTGAAACAAAATACCTCTTTTCGTCTGTTGATTTGAAATATTTGTGAGATGCTGAATCAATCTCCATTTGTAGGTATGCATTGAGCAAATCCACTTTACTGGAACACTGTCCACAGCAAAGAATAGCAAACAAATCTTCAATATTAGGTGTTGGATACTGATCTGCACATAAAACTGAATTCAGTGTCACTTTAAATCTCCACAATTTCGGAATGACCCATCCTTCTTGATCAGTGGTATGATGTGTATAGCCCACTCACTGTGTGAACCCAGTGACAAGACTCCAATGTTCACTAAGAGGTTGAAAGCAGCTTCCACCAGAGGCTTCAGAGCATAAGGCACAACTCTGGGCTTGCAATACTTTGGCTGGCTGTCAGAGAACAGTGAGTTTTGCTGACATGTTGCTCATCTGTTCATATCCTTTTTCAAAAACTTTGGATGAACAGTATTTCTTGAAGAGTTGGCGGTGCTTTCATGATTGCCTTGATCTAGGTCCAGTTCACCTTGACCTTCTCAGGCTAAGATTTGCCAAATAATAGTGGATGCTTCCCTTCAATCATATGCAAGGGTAAAACAACTGACTGGACAGCTAGTTGAACTTTCACCTGCAATATTCCTTTTGGGACTAACTTTTCTTCTGTATAAGTCTTCAAAACTGTGACGATTCCTTCTAGGTGAATTTGAGACAAAGTCTAGTGATAGGTAGACACAGAAATCAGTGAACCAGCAGCTCCAGTATCAAGCTTCATGCTTGTAGGACATTCTTTGATCATGGGTATAGCCCAGATGCTATCTCTGACTCCAGCTTCTGATAACATGTGTAGTGTTAGGACTTGGTGAATTTTCAGAGTGGTAGCCGTGTTAGTCTATATCAGCAAAAAGAATGAGGAGTACTTGTGGCACCTTAGAGACTAACAAATTTATTTGAACATAAAGCTTTCATGAAAGCTTATGCTCAAATAAATTTGTTAGTCTCTAAGGTGCCACAAGTACTCCTCCTTCTTTTGACTTGGTCAGTGTCACTAGAGCACTTGTACTTTCCCACATTATGAATTCCTGACTTTGATCCTTTCTTAGGTTCAGTCATCACAGGTGTTGTCTTGGATATATGGTTATTCCGTGTTGCTGGTTGCTGAACTGTGTCCTTTCTTCTGGCACTTTCTTCAAATAATCTGACAAGCCCAGCGATTCTCCTCAGAGTGCGCAGTTTGCACACAACAGCCACATAGAAATTCCCCACATTTCCATGGTCTTCTGTCTCATTGATGTAGGAGGTAAACTCAGTTCACACTAAATTCCAGAGAATCCTTCTCTGTGGTCTCCATCACAACTGCCACTTCAGCAGCCTTCGTGAATGTGAGCACTGATACAGTCAGTAACTTCTTCTGGACCTGATCATTGCGTAATCCGTAGACTAATCAGTCATGCAGGGTGTCACTTAATGTTTGTCTGTTGATTATTTGTTAATGTGGTTCTGGGTGAATTAATAAATTGTTGGTTGGTTAAGAATAAGCAAGTGTCCTGATCTGAGCAATACTGTTCAGGTTGAAAGATGATCTGGAAAGAACCCAGTGTTAGACTAGTAAGCAAATGCTTCCTGGACCCAATCCTATTAGATTTTGTTATACATTAGCAAATCTAGTTTGTTAGATTTCAGCTTTAAAATCTAATGGGCACCCTGGCAAATTCATAAATTGACCCCCTTTTTCATGCTTATGCGCTCTAGTGGCTGGACCACATAGAAATTTGCTTCTGCCTTCAAGCTAATGGATCTGATCTGAGGCAGTAGAAGCTCATGTTTTTTAGATCTAGTGGCTCTGGGTTCAATTCATGAAGACGATCCCTCCAATCAGAGACAATGTTACAAGTTTTGGCCCATATGAGAATTTGGATGAACTTCCTCAGTTTCGTGGCTGTGACTAAACCCCCTTGGAGAGCCACCACCATTGGGGTTTTGTGGCTGTTCTTGAAAGTTTGTTAAGAGGTATTCGTGTCTATAGCAAGACCCTTGCCCAGTTTCGCTTGGGGTGACCAGTTGTGAAATGTACTAGCAAGCCTCAGAGAGGTTATTTCAGGGTATCAGTGCCAACTGGATCACAAGAGGGTGAGAACTGGGAAGCTGCTTTCAGATCTGTTGTTTACCTCCGTATTATCTAATATGGACACATTGAAAGACAAAGTTTTTAATGAGGAACTCTCTATAAAATAAAATGTTTGTTGTATTGCTTTATGTTGTTGTAGCACTCCCAAGACAAACAATATAGATGCTTTAGCAACCTATCTGGGCTCATTTAGGTGCAAACACAGCAATGCTTCTGAATAGCTGCCCTGTTTTTAAGAGGAACCAGTTCTAAATATTGCTGAATGGAATTTAGCCTTGACGCTATAATTACTGATTGTAATTTTTGAGCGGATGCAGCAATTAATTATTGTAGCTTTCCATCAATGCATTATATTGTGTGCCAATTTTAGTATAAGATTGGTATTGAATTTGCAGCTTGCAAAACAGAAATTAGTATTTTAAAATAATAAAGTGATTAGTAATTTGAAAGGACAGTTGGGTTAAAAAATGATAGGCCAAAAGAGAAAATATATTTCTTTACCAGTTTTACTAGCACCTTAGATAATTAAAACAGAGAGAATTAGTCCCTCTTAGTCAATTTCACTTTCAGGTTCTCATGTGTTAACACAAACTTGGCTTGCAAACACACCGGGAGGGAATGTTTAATCCCAGTCATCACTGGAATTAGAAAAAGGAAGGAATTCCTGGAAACATTTTCATTGATCTAAGGTTTTTCCAATGCCCAATGTTAGGCCTTTCCGAATGAAGCTTCATTGAAATAAGCTTTGCTCAACTGCGTTAAGATTGGAGTTATTGCATTAACATAATCACACCAGTGCAACTTTATGTAATTTAGGCAAATCTTAAATGATGACTAAGGGATGGATAAGATAACAGTCTGTACAGGAGGGAAAGGAATTGGTTATTATGGGCCTAGACGGTATAACTACAAGTAATGGGATTAGATTGTACTAAGCAACATTTAGGTGGATTATCACGATTAACGTCCTAACAAACAGCTGTAAGATCAATGAGAGTGTGGAATACTCTCTTAAAGGAAGTGGTACAAGCCTCATCACTTGGGACATTTAAAGGTAGATTGGACAAATGAAAATTCAGTCAAAACTGCAGTTTCATGGAATCATAGAATTGTAGGACTGGAAGGAAACTCAAGAGGTCATCTGATCCAGTCACCAGCACTGAGGCAGGATTTAATATTATTTAGACCATCCCTTACAGGTGTTTGTCCAACCTGCTCTTAAAAACCTCCAATGACGGAGATTCCACAACCTCCCTAGGTAATTTGTTCTGGTGCTTAACTATCCTGACACTTAGGAATTTTTCCTAATGTCTAACCTAAATTGCCCTTGTCGCAATTTACACCCATTGCTTCTTGGCCTGTCCTCTGGGGTTAAGAAGAACAATTTATCACTCTCCTCTTTACAACTGAAGTAATCTGAAGTGACAAACAGAGTTGGTCAAAAATTTTCCATCAAAACTTTTTTTCAGTGGAAAAATTGGGTTTTTGACTAAACAAACATTTCTGCAGATAGCGTCTGCTTTCCTCAAACTGTTTTTCCTGGAGAAGTGAAAACTGAACAGTTTTGTCTGGACACCAAAACATTTTGTTGGGGGGTGGTGTGTTGGTTTTTTGATAAAAAGTTGAAGTTTCCTGCAGAATGCCCCCCTTTTCTGCCTTAGCTCTGACCACAAGCATCAACTAGACAGTTTGCGAGTCTGAACCGTCCCAGCCATCTGTATTTCCCCTGGTATATCAGATGGGGCAGAATGATCCCAACAGTGCATTTGCCAATGCTTTGCTGACAGGGTTCTTCTTCACTTCCCTCTGGAGACTACTCCACTGCCAACACAGTATCAGCATTGGTAAGTTTTTTCTTGCTACTCCATCAACACTTACTTTTGCTCAGTTTCACAGCGTTACTCCTGGCTGGCCCACTCTAATCAAACCCTTTTCATCTTGGGCATTAATAATATTCCCAGCAGAGGAGGCTACAAGATGGTCAATAACAGTTTGCTGATGATTAATCACCACAATGAAGCCACGCTGTGGTAATGGACAGATTCTCCAGTCATATGTACAGCTCTGGGTAACTGCTTTGCTGAGTTAGGGTAAAATTCACCCCGTGCAGAGGGCCAGCATGAGTCCTATGCACCAATTAATCAACCCTGGTCTTATTTGGGACTTAAGAGGTAAAATGGTTGTGTGTTAGTTCTTTACACAGAGCTGAGTATCACCACTAGCGACCTGACAGGGCTGCTACACTAGGGCTGTATGAATGAGGGAGACTTACAAAAAACCCAAATCTTGGTGACATATAAAATATCCCATGGAAAAAAACAGAGAGCAAAATCCTGCTTCACAAGAGGAAGATGCTGTACTTTAAAAACTGCCTGTGAATTAAGTGAGACATCCCTGTCCATACAAAGGATACATGGCAGGTCTGATGGGTTCACCTTGTAGTGTGATGGGTATAATACGGGGGATATCAAGACTTCCTTTCTCCTCACCCTTTGTCTGTCTTGTCTATTTAGACTGTAAGTTCTTGGGGCAGGAATGGTCTCTTACTATGTATTTGTACAGAGCCTAGCACAACTGGGCCCTGATCTCAGTTGGGGTCTCCTGTATTGCCAACTTCAAGTGATTAAAAATTGCAACTCAGGCCTCAAAAATCATAAGTTTTTTTTACAATGACACATTTTGGGTACTTTTTCTTTGTCTTCAGGTTTCTAAGCCTGTAGGGTACACTCTGCTGAAGTTTCCTAGCTTTTCTCTGCAACTATGAGGGCTAGAAATGTACTTAAAAGCAATACAACCCCTCCAACACACAAACAAACAAACAAATGAACAATCTCCATCCCCCAAAATGGAGATTCTCATATAATCACAGGACTCCCGGAGCTGGGGCTTTACCTAAGACCAAATATTGTGAGATTTGTGATGCAATTATGAGTGATGGTAACCTTGAGGATCAGGCCTCTAGGCAGTGTTGAACTGTTACTATTTCTCCTAACTTACTATGGCTAGGGCAATGGGAGGTGCAGGTGAGGCTAGTCTGTGTCCACATGTCTGTGGCTGGATAATATGGAGCAGACACTGCTCTCACTATTATCAATGTGCCAGCAATGGCTATGTAGAGTTATATTCTAGCTCATACATTTGTCCCTTAGGTACTGTAATTTGCACCTATAATTTTGCGGTAATCTACAGTACACTGGTGCTCCTAAGAATGGGCACCCATGTGAGTAGCAGATTCTACTACTTATTTTTTTCATTATTTCATGCATTTACTATCTGACAGACACAGAAAGTATCTCAGCCTCCCATTCCGAAGGGGAGATTTGTAATAGAATATATTGATTTTGGCCTCAAATGATCCTCTTCTATTTCTTTTGCTTTCTTTCCCCTCTTCCTCTTGGTACACCCTTTTGTAATTAGAAAGAAAGGAGAGAACAGAAGGCAGCCATTTTGGAAGTATTCTGCCATATGAATCCTTCTGGGTTTTGCTCACTGCAGCTTGTGATTTTATCTGCCACAGCACAGCAATTTTTTTTTTCGTGTTTGGCAGCTACTTTAGAGCATTAGTGAGGAAAACCAAGGACTTTAAATCAATGTGGCCTAAACCAAACTGGGTCATAAAAGGGAGATTAGATAAAACATGAATCCAGAATGAAAGAGAGGATTTTTTTTTTTTTGGAGGGGAGGGGGAAAAAGAAAAGATTCTTCTGTTATCCTATCAGGCTGGATTTAGCTCACATGTATTCTGGCAACCTCCTGATTTCATAAAGGAGGCCAATAAAACAAATGTTTCCCCTGGAAAGGCGCCAATTCAGAAAGGTTCTTAAGCACATGCCCAATTTAAAGCACGTGTAGCTGCACTGAAGTCAATGAGGTGACTTATGCGCTTAAAGCTAGGTGTAAAATTAAGTATCTTAATGAACTGAGTCTGAAAACACCCGTTACCCAGGCTATTATATAATGTTCTGTCAGTTCAGTGTGTTGGTTACCTTTGCAGTATCTATCTATCTTTGCCTCCCTGGCTTTTGGTCCCCATCATGGATGTCTTTAGGAACCTTGTTTCTACATACGGATTGACCTCCAATGAGCATGCTTAACTGATGGTATCTCTTATTCCCCCTGTAGCAGAGATGGGCTGAAAACAGGATCTGAATGCCTCTGAATCTCCACGACACCTCCTGGTCTCCATGACAGCTCCTGGTCTTCCCCATTCTTGCTTGCCAAACTACCACCTTCATTTCATTCCAACCCCTCCCCAAGATGCACTTCTTCAATGATCACAGGGGGCCCCATTCTCAGAAAGGCAGCCTTCCTTTCCACCTGTGCCCACCTGCAATTCAACCACAGCTGCATATGAGGCAGACACAGGTGCAAGTCACTCATGTCTGCACCTGCTTTTCTTTCTGTTACACTTGCAATTTTACACCTAAATTGTCCAGTGCAAACTTCTCCTGCTACAACGGAGCTGGCCCTCAGCTCTGTCAACATGTACACCAAGGAATGATGCAATTAGAAAATAATGGTTGTTTGTTTATTTAGGAGTCATCCAATCAGGATGAGGCCCCCACTGTGCTGGGCACCACACACCCCTATAATTACAGGCGCTATAGGCAGAGGGTGGAGCAGATTGGATGGCGCTGGAATGGGTTCCCGAGGGAGATGGTCGAATCTCCATCCTTAGAGGTTTTTAAGATCAGGCTTAACGAAGCCCTGGCTGGGATGATTTAGTTGGAGATTGGTCCTGCTTTGAGCAGGGGATGGGACTAGATGACCTCCTGAGGTCCCTTCCAACCCTGATATTCCATGATTCTATGATTCTAACAGCTGACACTGTTTTACTGAAAACCCTGAGAGAAGCTCAGTTAAAACCTGGACTGCTTGGGAGGCTAAGGTACTCAGCAATTAGAATACTCTGTGCAGAATAGTTGCTTCTGCTCCACAGAAGCCAGGGCAGAAAATAAGCTCTGAAGGACAAGCAGATTTCTGACACCAGCTTGTTTCTCATGACTAGACAATTACTTTTTGTATAATTTATTAGTAAAAACCACTTGCCATACCCAGGAGCAGCCCTCTTATAATAAGTCAATGTATGCAGCTCAGCGCTCATGATTAGTCTTATCACGACAAACCAGTGTGTGCTTAAGAGCCACCCTACAATAACAAGCCAGCATGTACAGCCCGGGGCCCATGATTCACCTATAACAAAGAAGTGTGTACAGCTCAGCACTCAGAGATACCCTACAATTCTAAGCCAGAGTGCAGCGCTCAGCATTCAAGGCGAGATTTTCAAAACTCAGCGGCACCTGCACTCCTAAATCTCTTCGATGCAATGGAAAATGTCTTAGGAGCACGGGTGTACTGTGTTAAGAAATTAGCCTGCATGCCTCCAGCACCTGCAATAAGAAGCCAGCATGTGCACAGGATGATGAAGCAAAAAAGCATTTGGATATGGAAACATATTTCAGTTTCAAGCTTCCAAGAGGCCTTGTCATAAGCAAGGAAAAGAAAAGGTATTTTAAAAAGGGTGGAAGAATACTTTGGCTATCATCTGTGTCTAAATGTATACAAAGGAGATCCTAGATTACTGAGACTGCATTTTTCTTGAGCCATTATCGCTCTGAGAGAGTCAAATGATCAGTGTGAAATTAACATGTTCAACTAATGCATTTATGGAGAGGGAGTTCTTTAATCCACTTCATGTCTTGCCTCCAGTGCATTGATTGTAGAGGGAACAGAGTTTTGCCACGAAGATTAGAATCAGGTACTTTCAGTGATACTCTGCATATCAATTAAAGATGGGAAACTGGGACTAGAACACCCTGGAAGTTTGGGGAAGGTCAAATCTGGGCAAATGATGGATGACCTCTAATTCTGTGATGGCCTGAATCAAAATCTTAAATCCTCAAACCCCCAAATGTTGGAAAAGTTTGGAAATCCAAAACGAATCTTTGCAGTCCAGGTACATCTCTGGTACTGGCCTTCTAACAGAACTTGCATATAGCTTTAACTATGGAATGGCTGGCTACCCCATCTCCATAATAAGCCACTCATCCATATATATTTTCCTAGGAACTGGGAAACCAGCCAATGCATAACATTTTGGGACCAGCAGGAGAGAGGCTGAGTAGAGATATGGACGGTCATCAGGAAGAAGAGCAATATCCACTCACCAGATTGAGGACAATGGTTTCTACCTTACTGTGTGCTGACACACTGTAACTTGCTAAACCATACACCATGCCATGCCCTTTTTGGAAAGGGATGCCTCTGGCTTTTGAAGATAGGAACTGAACTATCATCAGTGATGTCTCAATGCCACCATGCTATGCAGTCGCCATCAGAAATACCAGTGTTCTACCAATGCAGCACTAGGCTGACTGCTTCTGCACCACCTATCAGCATGCGTTTCACCCTCGGTAGCTAAATGGTAGGGCACTATTAGTGTAGTAATGGCATCACTTTGCATTGGAGATGAGAACCAGCTGTTGCAGGGACAGAATGTATAAATTTTCAAAAGCACCTAAGTGATTTAGGATCTACTTCCCATTTTCAAAAACCACGTATGGCTCAGATCCTTCTATATTTAGGTGCCTAACTCCCACTGAAATAAATAAATGGGAATTAGGTGCCCAAATACCCTTGAGGATCTTGGTCTTAGAAGCCTCCGTCACATTAAAAATTCTCAGCACGTATGGGTATAGCTACACTGCACACTGGGGTATGGTGATACAGGGATAAGAGCCCTGCAGCATGGCCACCGTTGACTCAGGTCAGCTGACTCAGGCTCGTGGGGACTGGGCTATGAGGCTAAAAATTGCTGGCAGACATCTGGGCTCAGGCTGGATCCCAAGCTATGGGACTCCTCACTCACAGGGTCCCAGAGCTCAGTCTCCAGGCCAAGCCTGAATGTCTACACATCAATTTTTAGCCCCATGGCCCAATTCCATGTCAGCTGACCCGGGCCAGCTGGTTTTTTTTTATCCCTGTGTAGATGAAACCTAAGCCTGGGTTCTGACTCAGGTTTGAACCCAAGCCCTGCATCCATACACACACAAATTAGTCTAACTCAGGTCAGCAAGCACTCAGGACCCAAGTCATATAACCTCCACTGAGGGGGTGGTTCAGAACCCAAGTCCTGCTGTAACTTAGGTCCATGCCTGAGTGGACACAGCTCAAGCCAGAAGGTCTGCTTAGGGCAGTGTGGAGGTGTTAACATGGCTCTGAGACCCCCGGGTCCAGCAGTTGTAAATCCAAGTTTACAATGCGAAGTGGATGACCACGTGCAGGCTTGGAAGAGGACAGTCCACTAGCCTGGGTCCCATAGATCCATGTTTACCAGGCAGTGTAGACATATCCTACATGACTTTTGAAAATGGGACACTTAGGATCTTTTGAAAAGTTTACCCAAAGCCTAGACTCCATTTTTCTGCAAGGGGCAGGCTTAAATTCCACCAAAACAAGTGAGTTGTGCTGATATTTTGGGCACTGCTGTATGTACTTAGAAATTCCCTTAGAGTACCAAGTTTGCTGCCTCCCAACAGCAAACAATTTACTGTCCATGAGGCTAAGCTTGACGTCATTGTTCCGTTTTTAACCAAGTCCTCACTCCAGCAAAGCTCCTGTTGGCTTCAGTGGGAGTTTTATCCAAGTAAGGAATTAACAGAAGCTGAGTGAGAACATGAGCATTAATTCCTTTATCCATTTCTCTAGTTTAGCAAGGAGGATATTAGGGGATATTTAGGTGTCAAGGAGACCTATTTCCAGGAACTTGTCATGCTGAGATGAAACTGGGTATGAACTATACTATATGAAGAATGCTTTGGAACATTTGTAACACGGAGCTACTGCTCTATACGCCAGACTGGTCTAACTGCCTGGCATTAAGCTGCAGCCTGATTTCCATCTCTTAATTACAGGCCTTCTTTGGCCTCAGAATCCTTTCTATGGCTGAGCAGGTGATGGGAACAACTTCTAGCCTCCCTAGTGGTCAGAAAGACTCATCACAGTCACATGATGCCACCGGGAGGAGAAAATTGTCCCTTCCCCCATTTAGCCTCTTTCTGCCTCTCTTTCTACCAAAGTGCACACACAACCAGTTCCGTGTGTGTGTGTGTGTGTGCGTGTGTATGTGTGTCGGCTCTAGCCAGAGGTCTAGTGGAAAAGATAGAAGCCAGAGAATAGCAGAACTAATCTTTAGGGTCCACAACACAGACTCTGTACGACAACAAGTGACATCCCCTCGCCCGTGCAGTTACCTGTGCTAGTCATGTGTATCCAGCGGTTCCCACAACTCTTCAGTAGGGGCGGTTAGCATCCTTCGGCCTCTTCAGCTGCACCTTCAGCCTCTTCATGCCAATCTGGAAACCATTCATAGCCTGGATGGCAGCCTGGGCACTGGCGGGGTTGTCAAAACTCACAAACCCTGTCAAAACACGAGGCAATGCAGGGGGTTTAATGAACTGAAGAGGGCTGCAGAACTACATGCAAGACCATGCAAGAATGAACGTGGGGTGGGGGCGAGGAAAGGCTTGGGGAGGTGGGTAGGAGGGAGGGTGAGGGGAAGATGGTTGCCAATGGGGTGGGTTGTTACAGATCACAGTGTCGGATCCAAAAGCAGTTCCAGACATCACACCACACAACGTCCAGGGTCCTGAGTGTTTGCACCCCAGCATTAATGCACGCAGCTCTGAGGCCAGGCCAGCTCTAACTGCGAGTTGGCACTTGTCATGAGTCATTTTCAAGGCACTTATTCTGTGTGTCTCTCTCCCAAGGCTGGGGTAAATCTGCTTCTACCACCCTTGATATTTCCCTCTTATCTTCTCTGCAGCGCCTTCTCCTCTCCCCGCTGCATTTATAAATGAGGGAACTTGATATGTCCATAACTACTTGCTTATAATGCCAAATTAAATACGGGGGAAACCCAATGACCTTCCCAGGCCAACCTGAGCTGGCTCATACCCTAGACCATCAGCACTAAAACCTTGAACAGTTACCACTTGAAGTGAAGGAGCAGCTCCATTAACTCCTAGCAGCAGTGGACTCTTATTCACACCTTTGAGGGAGGCAAACACCCCCACTTCCCTAATGGGGGTTACATGCGTAGCTCGGGTTACTTTGCACAGCAGCTGGACAGCACTGCGCTGTGCGAGCAGGCATGTAGAGCTCTCTGGGATGGGATCACCCTTAGTGACAGGACATGTAAATGGGGCAATTATAAGCGGCTCAGGGGACCACTTTGGGACCAGACGAGTGAGGGCAGGTCAGTTCCCAGCATGTTGAGACAGAGTCCGAGTGGAGATGCCACTAGCACAAGTCCATAGTGTGCTGGAAAAGCCACATTAGTTTGCATACTTGGAAATGAGTCTTATTTATTATTTTTTAGTGGCGGAGGGTGGAGCTTGTCATCGTGGCCTCACCCCCAATGGCTGGAGGCCATTATAACAACATGGATGCTAACGGGATTAGCTACTACTTGGGGTCCTACTTTAGATCTAGCAACAGAAACCCATGCTTCTGAAGACTGCTGGGAGTTCTGTCCTCCCGTCCGAGTGTGCATTTAGCTGGTGACTGTACTGTTCAGAGAAGCATGAGGCACCGCAACATGCAAGAAATGTCCCTCATGCTCCAGCAGTGAGCATCCTCACGTGATGACCACCTCCCCTGGGTCTGTGCATGGATGCTGTGGAACAACAGCCTGTGCTTCAGACAAAACCTTTTAGCCCTCTGTGGTCATCCTCCTACACAGGGCTCTGGCAGCACAACCATCCCTCGGAGTCCAGGGTCTGCTGACAAATAAGGTGAGCAAAGGAGCAGTTTTAGAACCCCCAAAAGCTAAGGCTGAGCCCTTCTGACAGACGCATGCCTGCCCCTGACAATGCAATGGAACTTGGTTCGCAGCCCTGCACCTCCATATGCTCGGAGTCCTCATCAGTGTCTGATCTAATCCCAGGTTATCAGCAAGGCTCACACGCTACAGGACTGAGTTCTTTCATGAATCACATACAGATGCACACACACAAACCAGTCTTAAACCCTCATGCTCTGCCTTTGGCTGTTAATGCAGCTCTGTGAGAGGCCAGGAAATGAAGTTACGGGTTACATCAAGGTGAGACGATATCCTAAGTCAGTGTGGTAGTCACATCTTCAAGTGGTAATGCTGGGTCAGCACATGGAAGTAACCTGGGCTCTCTTCCTCCGCGCTGAAGTCAGTAATCAGGTCTTTGTGGAGTTGTCCTTAGAGCATAGCACAGACGAGGGGTGTTCTGGTATTGCATTGGTGAAGATGAGAGCAAAGACCTTTGCTTGCCTCACATGGTAGGTCTCATTTTCTTGGCAGAAAACTGGAGCACGATGGTAGGTGAAACTCATGAAAGAGTCAATCAGATCTTGGATGTTTTGTTAGATAACAATTATCCTGCTCCTGGGCTCATGGATCAGCCAATACGAGGTCTGATAATGTGATGATCCTAGGTTGTGTTTGATTGGTTGACTGACTTGTCACTCAATAGGGCCCTGATCCTGCTGCCAATGAAGGAGCTAGCAAAGCTCCCATGGACTTCAGTGGAGCAGGAGCAGGCCCTGGGAGCTCCAGTGGGTGTATTTCCCAAGATCCCCAAGTTGAAATTGCTATTCACCTGGCCCATGTCTTTGAATGCAGCTCTTAATAAGAGCTGTTTTCCCCCAACTCTCTTCTAGACTCTCAAGGCTTTTACTCCAGTCATGAGAAGAACATGCCTCATTCAGAGATGGGCTGGTTTCAGCTGGGTAACTACCAACAGTCATGTGCTGACCTACTTCTGAATGTGGGGTTCCATCCCCCCAGCTGTCTCCCTTGCAAAATACTGTGTGCCCACCTTTTCCACAGCCCAGGACCCATCTGTCTAGGACTTACATCATGATGTTACAGGGGTGCTAATTAGTGGATGCCTGGTTAGGCACTCCTGAAGGTGGTGCCACAGGTGGGATTTAAACTCTCAAAGACAAGAAACTCCAGCTGCGTGTCAGCAAGATGCTCTATTGTGCTGCTTTTCTACAGAGGCAGTGGGATTTAGTGGGATTTGTTTTGTACCAGTACATCTATGCTAGAGCTTTACACTGGAGTAACGACACTGATGTAGTTACTTCACCGACAGTTTCTCTATTCTGGACAAGCTCAAAGACTTATGATGGTGCTACTAAGCCATAGCTTTTACAGGGGATATCTAAGGGTGACTACTCTGTGCATCACCACATGGAATACCAAATTATAACAGGTGGCACTTCCAAAGATGATAGAAAAGGTGGTCACTCACCATGTTGTAACACTCACCATGTTAGGGAAGAAAAGCAGGGAGAGGTACCTGGATGTTCTTTGGTATTGGGTATGTACCCTGGGCCAGGCTTAGGCTCTTTAGAATGTCCTTTTTTCAGACTTCTTTCATCATGGCACGAAAAATGCTCTGCTAGCCAGCAGCTGGTGTGGTATTTCCCAGGAGCAGAGAGCCAGCGTCTCCAGGCTGAAGGTGATCGTTTTGGCCGTGAGTGGCCTGATGTGCCTTGGAGGCTCTGATACATTCAGCTCTACACACCCTGTATTATTCCTGGGAAATGCTTTGCAGGCTGGTAAGGCAGTTACCTGGACTCCAAAGAGCAGAGATGCTCCGGTTCAACTTGAAAACTGAGATGCCACAGTGCTAGGCAATCGATTGTCAGACAGCAGTGACTACAGTGCAAATCCTTTTCTCTTTTCAGGTCAGATGCCTGCTAGTGGATTAGATAACTGCCACCTCATGCCATTTTTCTTCTAAGGAGACTTTGCAAGCAGGATAAAGACAATGAGCAACATTTTGCTCTCCATTATTCAAGGGTGAATCCAGAGTCACTCCACCAACTTCAGCAGATCTACTCCAGTTTTATACTGGCATCACTAAGAGGACAATTTTGCACAAAAATACAACTTAAACATTTTACTGAATGTCTTTAATTCTGGGGTCTTCTGCTATTGATTTTAAAGCACAACTTTAATGCACCACCCATTCCGGTAACACCCCCTATTTTTAACATCTCCTCTGCGTTGTGGTCTCCACTCTTGAAGAACAAAGAAAGAGACGGAGAGGTTAAAAAGCTTAAAGCAGTTTCTGTGCATCAGTTAATTAATAATCAGAGAAATATATGTACCAGTCTGTAGATGGTTGGTAGGAGGACAAGATTTTGTGATAAATCTATTTTATGTTTTTTTTCAGGGATTATGTAAAAAGGCTGCTCTAATAAATGATTTACCAAGGTAGTGAAGGATCAAGAAATTTGCTAGGACTGCAGCTTGGGGTGTTTAATCTCCCTTGTTCTGCACTTCTTCTTAGCATATGTGCAACGTGCCTCAAGTGGCACGTGATCAGGATTCATCACCAAATTTGATCCGCTGGTTGGATCATTAGCCCGGCCCAGACTGGGTACTGACGGGGAGTGCGATGTGAACACTGATCCATGCCTCCCTGTTTTGCACTGCACTTCCAAAAAGTTGTCAACAACAAAGTCCATGGCTTCTCCTGACCCCCCTCTCCTGCCCTGACTGTGACATGAACAGTGGGCAGCAAAAAGGACAGAATAATGAGGAGCTGGATTTTCCCAATCCCCCATTTCTTCCTCTGGCTGCCGCTTCAGGCTGCAGAAAGCTGCAACTCTTAGGTGCTCTCAGGGCACAGCATGCCTTTCCCACCACAGAAACATGGTCTTGGATGGGTTGCATCGCCGTGGGGCTCTAAGAAGGTTGCTTCCTGACTGCTCTTTCATTTAAACCACCCCAGATGGGGAGTGAGGAGAATGGGGAAGAGCAGATCACATGGCTATGTCAGAGGTGTACTTGAAGGCTGCTTGGCTCCCCAGAAAAATTCAGCCTTGATCCTGTAGGTCTTTGCAAGGTGCTGACAAGCACCAGATTAGATGATGGCCCTGTGTGGGCATGAGTCAGGATAAGCATTCAGCCCAGTCCTCAGTGGTTGTATGGTAAGTCTCAAAGTCTTGTGTGCCTGTTCCCTTAGTGACAGGGTGCAAGGAAAATGGGTGGTGTGAGGAGATACAGCCTCAGGCATAATCATCAACCCGCAAAGGAGCCTCTTGCCTATCTAGGGCCACTCCTAGGTTGCACTCCTTCTGCTAGTCTGGATTACCATGGCGGCCATCGCAGCAGGCTCTCTTCAGCACGTGATCCTCCGGGCTTCCTGCTCAGCACAAGGCTTAGTGACTGCACAGGGCAGGATCAAGTCCAATATGTATGTTGCCATACAAACAATGAGACATCGCTCAGTTGCTATTAGAGATAGGCCCAAACCCAAACCAGTCCCATTGCTAGAGATCTCAGCAGAGAAGCTGAGGATGGAATGGAAATGGAGAGTGACCGAACTCATGCCTACAGATGAACCTTCCAGGACATAGCTGTAACATCGTCAGGGTGACATTTGGGGGTGGCTTGTACTTCTCATTGCTCAAGCTGTGTCTGTTTTGTGGCTAAGAGAGGACTTCAGTCTCTCAGGCTTGCCACTCTTGTCAACCACACTAAATTCGCTGCAATGAGCTGAGTAGGAAAGAAAAATACAGAACATATCCACTCTCTCAGCAGAGCCGATTCATTCAGCGTGGATAACTTCCAGGAGATTTCTGCAGTTCTTTGTAAGCATATTGCTCCAGGGATGGCCGCTCCCTTAAGACCTTCATTTTCTTGCACTCTGTAGGCAGGAACTCAAGTGATTTCTGGAGCATGATTGTGTTACCTTAATATTTCCAACAAAGAGAAACAGGAAGCTAAAATGAGAACCAAAGTTGTGAAGGAAACATTCTGCAAGGGCCCGTGCTACACTGGCTAAGGAATGGACTGGATTTCTTAGCAGGCCTTTTCCATCTTCATTTACTGTTGTTCCTGGGTTTGTCATACCAATGAGCCAATGACCAGTGTTTGTCCTTTTTTCCTTCCAGTGCTGGAAGTGTCTTCCATCAGCAGATGCAAGTTCTGCACATACTACCACTGAGCTGGGAACTGCCAAGAATCTAATCCAAGTCTGGGCAGCTCGGGAAATATTCTGTTGCCCTTAATTTCTTGGTGCTGGGATGGCCTCTGGAGAAAGCTTAGTCATAATGTAAGCAGCCCTTAGCTGTTCTCTGTCAGAAGAACATCTTGTGTCTAAGAAATTGTTTATCTCATGGTTAAAAGTGCTTTAAAAACCAAACCATGAATGAGTCACTATAAAAAAAATAGTGACCCCAATTTGATTTACGTCCCTTTGTTTTCCGTGTATCACAACCAAGCATTTTTAAGAACTCTGTGTGCAGAGACAGAGACAGCAGCCTTTAGCCTCAGATCAAAGTGGTTTTAGACTGAAAGCAAATGGCTGCACTTTGTGTGTGGGCAAAAAAAATGTAACCTTCCTGTTCTCCAGCTCCATGTTCTTTCTTTCCCAAGGAGTGTCTCTGTTTCGTCATGAGGTGGTCCACAGCTTCAGACTGATCTTGGTGACACTTCTCTTCACTCCAGTCCCCTGTTGAGTATGTTCTGACTTTTCCCATGTGACATCAGTGGCTAACTTGAACCGGCTGAGTCCAGCTAAAGTCAAAAGCTATTTGGGTTGAAATAATGCCCAATATGTAGATAATTCATCCCACACACTTTTCTGACAGCCACACCAGAAAACAATGGTTGTTAACTTATTGTAGATGGTTGTCAGAAGTAAATGGGAACTGGAACCCGTTGTCCTCTTTTGTTCCCTTTGCCTCTCCCTAATAATATGTTTGATTCACAGGTGAGGAGGTAGCAGCTCACTGGAAGTGGGAAGCAACTCTGGTAGTTCAGGAAGGTTTGGGATTGGATATTTATCACAGTAGCACCTAGATACCCCAGCTGAGACCAGGGACTCGCTCTACAGGGTGCTGTAACTACTCGTAATCATAAACCGTCCCCTGCCCCCAAGGGCTTACAGTCGAAATAGACAAGACAGACTGGAACACAGTGGCAATGTGACTTGCCCAATAGCATACAGCAGGCCAGCGACAGAACCAGGAACACAACCCATGTCTTCTGACCATGCATCCCATAACCAATCAGCTCAAAGCTCCACTGTCGGTCAATAGAAAATGATCAAGTAATTGCATGCTGTCCACAAAATACAATAGCTCGTTGGAGGGTCCCATGCTAAATTCCTTCCATCAGTGCTAAATGGACGGCATCATCTAGATGACTAAAAGCACAGAGCTACCATAGTCAGGACTGTCCAAATAGTGTTCTACATCAATCCTAGATGACCAAACGACCACACTTTCTGCCACTGAGCAGATGCACATCTATTGTCCTTTTAATGGAATACTCACAGGAAACCCACACTCAGAAACCTTGCAGCTTCAAATCACACGGCTGAATCATGAGGTCCAACTGTTGTATATTTCATTAGCACAGAATGACTACCACAGTCCAGACAAGTACTTTTGTTTAGGAAAATAAACCCAGATAGTCACATAATTTTTTGTTTTTGATTTTTGTGGTTCTTCCCTTTTGCTTCTTTCTTCCTTTCTCCCTTTCATTTGCTGTCTTCATGTTCTGCATCTGACCAGACTGTAACCTCTTTACAGTGGCCCAAATTTCAGAAGTGATGAGTGATTTTGGGTGCTCAACTTAAGACACCTGACAGGACCCTTATTTTCATAAAGATGCTGAGACATTAAAAAATCAGGCCACTTTTTCGTCTCTTAAGCTGGGCATGCAGCAAAATGAGGCAATGAAAATCACTAGTCACTTTTGAAAAATTAGGCCTGTGTGGTATTTAGCGTCTATTATGTACCATCCAAAAGGTATGGCTGAATGTTATTTATTGATAATTAATTAAGAATAATAAGGAAAGATATATATATATATATATAGGCTGCCATTCCATGTGTCTAGATTTGCTCTGAGAAAATAACAGGTCAGGGGTCAAGAAAACTAGATGTAAAAAATGAGGGAAGGTTAAGGACAGTGCATGGCTACTGGCTACTGCTGACCTTTCCCTGACCCAAGTGGAGGGTGGATTGAGCCAGCTGCACAAGGACTTTTAAAACTGCAGGCAAAAATGTGCATGTAATTGGGTGCTTTATTTGCACATGCAGTTAACATCACTGAATGCATGATTGGTGTATATTGCACACACAAGTGACCTATTGGACGCATAACTGCCCATTTACATGAGCAACTACCTGACTTGTGCATGCTGTGGTGGTAATTGCACATGAAAATTAGGTGCTCACTTTTAAAAACACAATAACCAATGTCATGCTGACCATGCCAATGTTAACTAGAGCCAGTTTCCCACCACTCAGCGAAGGGGAGACCCAGAGAAGCATATCTCCTGCACTGTAGGGCTGGCACAGGTAGCAGGGTACCCTACCTGTCTTAAGTCCTTATATGGCCCCCATTACTCTAGTATCTGAGAACCTCACAATTGTCATGTATTATCCATACAGCACCCCCATGAAAGAGGAAAGTACGGTTATCCTCATGTTATGTATGAGGGTTCAGAGAGCAACTAAGTGACTTGCCCAAGGTCACACAGGAAGTCTGTGGCAAAGCAGGGAAATGAACCAGGGTAACATTCCAATCACTCGCCCGTCCTTCCATCACTGGCCCTCTGCTGCATCTCTGCAAGTTCACCTGGATTTCAGGAGATCCATGGGTTTAGGGGGATAAACCCTCCCCATTCCCCAGGGGAGAGCACATCAATCCTTGCCTGCCCACATTTAGGTGGGCTCTCCCTGCAGTACAAACTCAGGGAGTTTCCCGTGCCCTGGATGAGAAAACCCTGCTTAGGGGACAATGTGCCCTGAGTGAAGATATACTGCTCCTAACGTTCTGACAGCTCTTTACAAAAAGTAAATAATAATGAAGAATAATAACATGCAATTGTCTGGCTGCTGGCCCACCGCTGGGGAGAAAGTGCATCGCTTTGCCCTTGGTCTGTCTCAGAACGTGCCTTACTTTGATTGCTAAAGCCGCCAAATTGTGAGGCACCAAAATGGGAAGAATTTTCTGTGGGGGAGGAAATAGTCTGCCTCAAAACAGCTTCTTGTGTCAGTGTCAGAGCCTGCCCCTCTGCAGCCTGTCCCCTCCGCCTCCGCATTACCTCAGCCCCTTTCATTTCTCATCTCTTCTATTTACTGATGTCCCTTAATTTCTCTCTGCCCTCGTTTATTAGTCCTATCGATGAATGGAGGGTTTAATTATTCTGCAAGGTCTTTAGCTGGCCATGTTCCTTAAACCATGCACTAGTTGCTGTCTTGCAATTTTTTAGCACTGTAAAGAATTTCAGGATACACTTTGTATGAAAGTAGCTCTATAATGTACATGTGTATTTGAAGGCATTGTATTATAATGTGATTTATGGCTACTGAAGTCCTCAGTAATGGAGTATGTCTGAAGACCAAGGACATCATTTCGGCTATTTTTCAGTGTCTAATGGAGTTGGATGACTTTTGGAATATTTAATCTTGTGCTGGAATTTTACCATCTCTTGGTGCAATAGCTATATAGGTAAGAAATATTTCTGCTCTGCATTTGGAAAGAAGCAAGATGATGTATTCATATCTTAAAGTGATAATAAAATACATCTCTATTCCATCAGTTACTAGGGAGGATGCACAGCAATGATCAAAGTTAAATATGTTTAAATTTGCAGGACCAGCGAATTTTCATCCAAGAGTATTAAAAGAAGTGGCCAAGGAGTTCTCTGAACCATTAACTTTGATTTTTAACAAATCTTGGTACACGGGAAAGTTTACGAGGCCTGAGAAAAAGCTAACGTTGTACCAAGATTGATAAAGAATAACAGGCTGACGTAGGAAACTATAGGCTGGTTAGTTGGACAGTGATATGGGGCAATGTTATGTAAAGGCTGATATGGAATGCAGTCAGTAAAGAATGAAGAGATAATAGCATAATTAATGCCAATTAACACAGCTTTATGGAAAACGGATCTTGTTAAACAAACTCGATTTTTTTCATGAGATCACAAGTCTGGTTGATAAAGGTAACTGTACTGACATAGTACACGTGGACTGCTGTAAGGCATTAGTCCCACATGACACTCTGATAAAAAAGAGCAGTATAGAAAGTCAATAAAGCCTATATTAAAGAGACAACTAATGGGGCATGTTAGAGGGCTTTCCCTTCATGCTCTCCCCTGGTACTTGTCATGCAGACAGAGAGTAAAAGGCCAGAAGTCCAAAGTGCAGGCACTGGGATGTTTATTGGGGTTTAGGTCCAAGCAAACATATTCTGAAGATCTTCACACTAGTCTGGCTTATCTTTATACGCTGATAGAGTTTTCACCTTCCCTTCTCCCAACTACAGTTCTATATGCCAACCCCTAGCTCTGCACACCAATGGAGCCCCGTCTTCCCAGTGTTCTGTTCCCAGCTCTGATGCCACAGAGCATTTACCCTTGTCCACCTTCCCAGCTCTGACGCTGCAGAGCCTTGCCCGTGTCCCTATTCCCAGTCCTCCATTTTCCCATTCCCATTATCATTCCTCTTCCCACTCCCATTCCTCCTCAACAGGTCCAAATATACCTGCAATGCACGCCCCTAGTCACACCCCTTATAACTTATGGTCATGGTCCATTCTGGAGGGTCATGAGTGGGGTCTTCATCCAACTTCTTTTGGGATGGGAGGGGTAAGGAGTGAGGTTGTGCTCTGGTCAGGGGCAGGCATTTTTCTGGTCTTCTAGTGTTTTACTTCCCCCCCCCAACCTGTCCCCACCTTGCCCCTCCAAATTGGTAGCCTGACCTTCCTTTCAGATAAGGAGTTGAGTGTGCACTCATATATTACATTCCCACCATGCCCAGTAACACTTTAACTGGTCTATCTCATATCTCTTCCCATTGTACGGAAAGCCCCATCTGGTTGTAGGAAATGCAACACGCAGTGTCTTTGTTCATTGTTATTCACACATATTAGTATAAGACATGGGTAGGCAACCTATGGCAAGAGAGCTGAGTTTTAGTGGCACGCACACTGTCCGGGTCCTGGCCACCAGTCTGGGGGACTCTGCATTTAATTTAATTTTAAATGAAGCTTCTTAAACATTTTAAAAACTTTATTTACTTTAAATACAACAATAGTTTAGTTATATATTATAGACTTATAGAAAGAGACCTTCTAAAAACATTAAAATGTTTTACTGGCACGCAAAACCTTAAATTAGAGTGAATAAATGAAAACTCGGCACAGCACTTCTGAAAGGTTGCCGACCCCTGCACTAAACTATCCTTTCTCTTGCTAGACTGCAAGCTTTTGTGATGGGGTATCCATCTTGCTCTATTTAATAATCCCACCTACATCCTAGGGAAAGCAGTAGCGGTCCCCATCACTTGAGAATGGACACATGTGACTGGACTAAGGCCTGAATGCACAAAAGGATTTAGGCATTCTAAAAACATTAAAATATATTACTGGCACGCAAAACCTTAAATTAGAATGAATAAATGAAGACTCGGCACACCACTTCTGAAAGGTTGCTGACCCCTGGTATAAGATATAAAAGTATCAAAAAGTCAAACCCAAAATTCTGACAGACAATCCTATATGCTAACAGACAGGCTGACAGACAATCCTATATGCTAACAGGGCATATGATAGAGGTCTATAATATCACGAATGGTGTGGAGAAAGTGACTAGGAAAGCATTATTTACCCTTTCACATAACACAAGAACCAGGAGTCACCCAATTAAATTAACAGGCAGTAGACACAACACACAGTCAACCTGCAGAACTCATTGCCATGGGATGCTGTGAAGGCCAAAAGTGTTAACAGGATTAACAAAAGAACTAGATAAGTTCCTGGAGGATAGGTCCATCAGTGGCTATTGGCCAAGATGGTCAGGGGCAAAACCCATGTTATGGATGTCCTTAAACTTCTGACTGCCAGAAGCTGGTATTGGATGACAGGGAATGGATCAATCAATAATTACCAAGTTCTGTTCTTCCCTCTGAAGCAACTGGCACCATCCACTGTTGAAAGGCAGGATACTGAACTAGATGGACACTTGCTCTGACCTAGTATGGCCATTCTTATGTTCTTCTTATTAAAACCCAGTTACCTGAGAGACCACAAAAAGTAATTATAAATGAGGAATTGCTATCCAATCAGGATATTTGCAGTAGGGTCCTGAAAGGATCTATTCTAGATCCAATGCTGTTCAATACCTTTATCAATGATCTGGAAAAAAATATAAAATCAATGCTGGTAAAATTTTCAGATGACACAAAAATTGGCAGAGTGGTAAATAATGATATAGACAGGTGAGCTATAAAGGCCAATCTGGATCGCTTGGTAAGGTACGTGCCATTTGAACAATATGTATTTGAACACAGCCAAATTCAAGGTCATACATCTAGGAACAAAGAGCGCTGGTCCTACTTATAAAGTGAGGGACTGTATCCAGGAAAGCAGTGACTCTGAAAAAGAGTTAAGATGCACAATCTATTTATTTTATCCATGGAAAAGTTAAGTGGGACTTTCCCACAGTCTACAAGCACCTACATAGGGAAGAGATTTCTAATAGTGGAAGCCTACTCCAATGCTTGGAAGCTGAAGTCAGACAAATTTGGACTACAAATGAGGCACAATTTCATAACCGTGAGGGAAATTATCCATTGGAATAGCTTCTTTCGGGATGAGGTGGCATCTCCAGCACTTGAAGTCTGCGTCTTTCTAAAAGGTATGCTATGGCTCAAACAGAGGATATGGGCTGGATACAGAAAATATTGATTTTTTTGGCCTATTGAGTTCTTTTGTCAGACTCAATGATCAAAACGGTCCCCTTTGCCCTGACACTCAGTCTATCTGCCTGTCTATCATTCATTCAGATACAGCACATGGTAACGGAGGTATCTAGCATAATAGCTCTTGCCTATTGATATGGCATAAGTTGGTGTAGTATTCAGGGTGTCACTGACAACTGATGTCAGTGCCTCAGAACAGAAGGTCCTAATGTGTGGGCTGGGGACTACTGAGAGAGCTGGCTTGTTACATGATAACGGCTTTTCATCTTGTTGAAGCTGAGACAGGAAGAAAGGGGAGACTGAATGAAGAGTAAAAATAGACAGTATGATTAACTTCCTTCAAATGGTCAAAATGCATAGTGCACAAGGGGGCAGCTAAAATTGGATGAACATCTTCCTAATGTTACTTCCCCATGTCAGCAATTGCTCTGCTTGCCACATGGACACAGTATGATCACAAAATAGAGGGGAAGTGGTCCATACAGAGTAGATGTTCACCAGACACTCTCTCTAAGAAGTGGTCCTGTTAGGAAGAAGTTAGAGAACCCTGCTTGAGGCAGATGACCTGAATCCTGATGGTACAAGTGAGGAGGAATTTTTCCTCTTACAGCATCTTATTCTTCTCTTTCAGGACAAACTCTGTTATGTTGGAACTGACAGCTTGGCAAGTAGGGAAGCCATTCAGACTCATGTACAAGTCTTAAGGTTTGGATTCAACATTGGATCAGAACCTGAACATTCACTAAATTTGGGCATGTTCAGATTACAGAGCAAGCCCTCAGCTGTGAAGTTTGGATACAAGGTTCTTGGTCAGGATCATCTTGAATATAACAAGAAACAAAAGAACTAGAAATCTGATATGGATGATTATAACAAAGAGGTCTCATCCTAGATGTGGTGTTCAGATTACTAGCGTTCCCCCTACCCCTGACTAATATGCATCTTTGCATTGAACATGGAGCATCACATGGTTCAGCATGCCCAAGATAGCTGATGTCTAGTGCACTTCTTTGAGAAAACTCACCAATCAGGAATTATTTATGCTCACAAGAGAGGAGCTTGGTGGTTCCTGTGGAGGTCCAAGTCTATACTCATATCAGTCTATACTAAGATCAACAGAGGGAGTTTGACTTGCCATCTGAAAGCATGGCTCTTCTGCGGGTCTTTTCACAAGCTGTGGCTAGTGCTTGAGGCTGTGATTCAATAAATTGCTCAAAATGTGCATGAATCCACCCTTATTCAGCACAGCATTTTGGCACAAGGCTAACTTTAATGCAAATGGGATGTAAGCACATGCTTAAAATTAAGGTTGTGCATAAGGGCTTTGCCAAATCCATGGCTGAGTTTGCTTTGTAGGAGTAGCGTAATATTATCAAGATGCCAACAGCTTCTGTAACTCCCACCACCTGTCTTCAGCCTCCTGATCAAACTCCGAGCTTCATCTATGCCACTGTTAGTTTCTCACTAGTGCTACTGGATTTCTGGATAATTGGAGAAGAGTCTAAATAAGATCATCATCATTTCCATGTCCAAACAGATCAATAGGCCATTTATATTGTCTCTGTCAATGGCCGGTACTGGACCCAAGGCACCAAATCATAATAATGATGCACCCAAAAGTGCAAGAAGATACCAAGGGGTGGGGCATTGCTTCCTGATTAATAAATAAAATGAATTAATAAACAAAAGCAAGAAAACATGAACTAAGGATGCAGTAAGGCCTAGGTTAAAAAATGGTGTCTGATTTTCACTGGCTCCTTAATGCTCCAGATAGACTCTTAAATAGTTTGTGGGCATTAAAAAGCCAGTGAAAAATAAACAAATTCCCATCATACTGCTACACTAGATGCTGATCACTGGCTATCTGAAAGCTCCCCATTGTTATGCTATTGCCTTGTGCTTCATTACTGCCAGGTTGGGGCATCTCTTAATAAATGGATTAAAAGAGTCAAAGCTGCTTGTGGGGGTAGTTTAAAAGTTTCTGCTCAGAAGCTAGAAATATTGATTAATAGCTTTCGGTGAAACTTTCCAGCCCAATAAATAATTCTACATGTAGGTCACTGTGTGAAACACAGCAATTAATGCTAACAGTGTAATTGATGAGGAAAAAAAATCCCTGTAACATGTAATGAACCATTAAAAAATTAAAAATGATCTTGGTTTTGGGATCAAGAGGTTCTCTATTGGCACTGAACTTCATTTAGTACCAATGGGAAAGATGGGAAGGGGGAACAAACAGAACCTCAAATGGAAAAGTCCCCAAATAATCCACACCGATCCCTGATCCAACCTGCTGTAGTTAGATTCCATCCTTTTAGTGTTGCTTGATATCCCTGTGCTCTCAAAGCGCTGCAATGAACAGAAAGATGATCTGTTTACTTCCTCCATAGTGAACGTCTACTGAAGCTTAACTTCTCTTATGTCATAACATAGCTGCGGATACACATACATGGATCAGACAATGATGTGCTGTCCACAAATGTCTCCTATGTGATAAAGCCTGAATACCAGTGGTGTTCGTGATCCCAGGACTTGCCTAAAAGCCCATTGCAGTCAATGGGCATCTATCCGTTGCAGTGGGCTTTGGGTCAGGTCATCGGTGACAGACTGGGAATATGTTCATTTGTTGTGCCTTTTAAACATAAATATTTTCTTAAACCCAGAGCCAAGGACAGCGGAAACACCACTGGGCAAAGAGAAGTATAGGATGCTCCCTTTGCTCAAAATGTTGACACTTAGTAGCCAAGGAATGTACTGTGTCTATTGATAGTATAGCACAGAGATTCTGATCCAAGGGGACAGGATGGAGATGACCTCTTAGGGGGATTCCATAAGCGGCACCGAAAATCCCCTAATGCTCTCTGGAATTGGGTGGCAGAATAGTATATGGGTTCTCGGAAACATGACTAATAATTATCACCCATGTAAATGCACCCGTACATGATCTGATTAGTCAAATCAGGATCACTTGACCAAAACTTAGATTAGTCCTATTGTCCCAGAGCTAGTCAGTTGTGGCAGCTATTGACTGGCGAGCAGGTGATAGAAACAGGGTCCTCTTTCCTCTCTCCTTTTGTAATGATAAACACACCTGGGCTAAGGTTCTAAGGGCCAGATCCTCAGTGGATGCAAGACAGTATAGTTCTATTGTCTTCAGTAGTGCTAGGCCAATTTACACCAGTTGAGGATCTAGCCCTAACTGTATATGGAGAAATACTGGCCAGCAGGGCCAGTGCAACCATTTAGGCGACCAAGGCAGTCGTCTAGGGTGCTAGGATTTGTGGGGTGGCATTTTCTTCGGCAGCGACCGCGGCGTCCGGATCTGCGGCCACCCCGGTCGCTGCCGGCATTTAAGCAGAGGGAGCTGGGGCAGAGGAGAGTGGGGAGGGCCACCTGCAGCAAGCAGGGCAGGGACGGCATGCAGGGGAACTCCCCGCCCCAGCTCACCCCTGCCCCACCTCCTCCCTGAGCATGCCGTGGCTGCTTCACTTCTCCTGCCTCCCAGGCTTGTGGCGCTTGATTGGTGGAGGGTGGGGAGCTGCTGGGGGTGGGGGGGCACCTCAGAGTGGGGGTGTGGGAGGTGGGGGAGGTCACAAGGTGAATGTTTCACCTAGAACATGAAACATCCTTGCACCGGCCCTGCTGGCCAGTAGGCAATAAAGCCTTTAACTTACGGCTATAGCCACTAGTCACAACCGCGAGGTAACAGCCTTCAACTAAAACACTCACATTCTGAGAACAAGGCTGCAGCAAAATACTCTAGCGCTTGGAGGACTTTTCACTGTTCTATTCTGGCGCAGGGTGATGCAGGCCCAGGGGGCCTCCAGACCTAGTCTGTTCTGCCATAGGTGTCAATAGGATGCCACATGATGGAGTTTCTGTTTTATTTCAGTTTATTTTTAAAAAAACCTAAGAACTCACGCATCCCCTACACGAAAAGAACAGTAAGGTTGCAAAGTCATGCACTCCAAATTCAGGAAATGCCAGAGTTAAGGTTTGGTTCCCTCCTTTGTATGCAGTATGATATGGTGCTTAATTACATTATCACATATTAGTTTTGATTCATTCAGGGCCCACAAAGGACCAGCTCTGGGAATGAATTAGGATTGTGTAGTGGAGGAGACTCCGGCCGGCAGGAAGTTGGAAGATGTGTAGCGAATGAGGCAAGGAACTGCAGGAAGAGAAAAGGTCTCAAGGCTCTGCCACCCTGGAGAACTGGAATCTATCCTTGCCTCTGGCAGAGTTCCTGTGTGATTCTGGGTATGCCACTTAAACCAAACTTTTCACACGTTGTCACTAATCATTTAGTTCCTCATTTTCTGGGTGCCCAACCTGGGACCCTGGAGTCCAACTTGCAGATGTGCTGAGCATTCACAACTGCAACTGAAGTCAATGGAAACTGTGCTTTGAACACATGAAGTGCTATATAATGCTAAGGACTCTGAAAAATGAGGCTCTAGGCACCCAAAATTGGGCATTCAAAATTGGTGGATATTTTTTACTTTAATGTCTCCGTGCCTCGGTTCCTCGTGTGTAAAAAAAGGAGGAAATCCCTTCACTTCACAGAGGTGCTGTGGAGATACATTCATGAATGTCCGTGAAGCAAGCAGATCCTGTATGGATGGGGGCCACAGAAAAGTCCATGAGGACATTAAGAGTTTTGTCTTCAGAGCAGGGTTTGAATAGTGGGCAGTTAATGAGGCCGAGGGCCCCACAGCGAACAAGAAGGATAAAATCAAGTATTGAATAACTGCTCATTAACTGAGCACCAACCCTCCTGTGCATGGGATGAAATGGAGGTTCTGTGGGAAAACCTCTTTTTTACATTAGTTGTTCTAACGCTGGAACTTTTGTTATCCACATAAATGACCTTTTCACTCTCCCTGAATTCTTGTGGCTCCAAAGTTACCATGTGGCAATGAGTCCCCTAGTGCAGTGACTCTCAATCTATCCAGATTACTGTACCCCTTTCAGGAGTCTGATTTGTCCTGTATGCCCCCAAGTTTCATCTCACTTAAAAACTACTTGCTTATGAAAATCAGATATAAAAATACAGAAGTGTCACAGCACATTATTACTGGGGAATTGCTGACTTTCTCATTTCTACCATATAATTATAATAAAACAATTGGAATATAGTATCAGAGGGTTAGCCGTGTTAGTCTGGATCTGTAAAAGCAGCAAAGAGTCCTGTGGCACCTTATAGTCTAACAGACGTAGTGGAGCATGAGCTTTTGTGGGTGAACACTCACTTCGTCGGATGCATGGAATATAAATATTGTACTTACATTTCAGTGTACAGTATAGAGAGCAGTATAAACAAGTCATTGTCTGTATGAAATTTTCATTTGTCCTGACTTTGCTACTGCTTTTTATGTCGCCCGTTGTAAAACTAGTCAGCTATCTAGATGAGTTGATGTACCCTCTGGAAGACCTCTACGTACGCCTGCTTGAGAACCACTGCCTTAGTGTAATAACATATTAAGTGAAAACATTTTTAAGGTATGTGTGTTTATACATATGTATGTATCTCTGTGTGCACAAATATATAAATGGTATCTACAGTTATTTTGTATATGGTTTTTCCATATAGATTAACGTGTCTGTCATTTGTCTGTCTCGACAGAGATAGAAACAGACAAAGAGAAACAGATTGTTTGCGTATTCTCTTTTAATAGATTCTTAAACTATACAAGAAAGAAAAAGTCACGGCTTATAGCGTATAGATTTTCCTTAATAGGAGTTATTGTGGAAAGATACAGCTGTCCCTTTAACTGGGGAGCTGCACACAGCTGTTCCTTGTCCATACATGCTTGCTTGGTCTGAAAGTTTTGGTAAGTCAGTGCATAACTGACAGTTAGATTTATCTCCTCAATAAGCAATCAACATTATAATAAAGGAAAAATGCTTTCAGTGCGCCTTTGAGAGTGCATCAGAAATTAATCTAAACATCACATTAATTATAGTTTGTAAATGAAAAGTGGCTCACAGCCCTAACACTTCTACTGCTCCTCTCCCTTACCGCCCCCTCCTTCCGAAACCTCCCCTGACCAACTGCAATGGCTGGGGAGGTCAGTGGGGTACAATACGTTTTCCGTGTGACTCTCTCATTCGCACAGTCCACTCCCTATCAACTGGAGGGCGTTCTAAGCACACCACAACCTACTGCTCTGTGATGGAACCTGAATTCAAATTTTGAGTGGGTGACAAAAAAATCCTCCTCGGCTCTGACCTGCAAGATCTTTCCCTTCAAAGCTGCTGGTGCTGTATTTCCACAGGCTTGTGTCACCTGCTGCAGCCCGCATGACATCAGAATCCTTCCTTTCCCTCCAGTCCCCGTGGGCAGGCCCCTGAGCTCCTCTCTGAGCATTCTGTTCCTGCCTCACCTTGTTTACTGCCTTCCATAAAATAGGTCTCCTGGGCACCCTTCCTCTGAGCATCCATGACATTCTTCCATCTGGCCAGAGCGTCACATGGGGTGCACCTTGCTCAGTGGGGCTGTCTGCTGACTCCCCGGCCTACATTTTCAGATGTGTCCTGTCATTCTAGGTGTCTTGATTTTGGGGATCTGACTTGATATGCTGAGAAGCTGATCTGCAGAGGCGCTTGTCGCTTGCAACTCATGCTAATGTCAGCTGGAGCGGTGGCTGCTCAGTGTCCCTGAAAATCAGGCCTGAAGCATTTAGGTTCAAATTCCAACATGCTCCAGAGGAGAAGGGGCTTAAAAATGTAAGCCCACAGGCAGGGGCACAATGAGAATTTTCCTAAGGAGGTGACCTGCCAAGTAGCTGAGGTCACAGCATGTGCTTCATTCCCAATTTCCCTGTTGGTGAGATCCTGCTTTATGCATGTGTTATATTCTGAGAGGCATCTGTGTGCGTATGGGGTTGCCTTGCCCCTGCCCTTCACCTTGTCAAATGTGTCCTTGCTGAGTTGTCATCTCTCCTTCCAGAGGGGGCCCAGAAGCAGTTGAGGTGGAGGAGACAGCATGAGGAGATGGTGTCCCAGGGTTGTAGGATGCAAGGAGCTGGGTCAGGGATCTCTCTCCTCACTTCTCCCACCAGAGAGAACAGGACTATGAATTTGTGGTGGCATCAGTCTGTGGCAAAGCAGAGGTTGGTTGGGGTCCCTGGGTCCCCACCTTCATTAGGTCCCTGCCCATAGGCACTCTGATTCCCTGTTGGCCTGGGAGTCTGGTCAGGACCTGAACTTGGATCACCTGTGCAGCCAAAGCCCAGTCTGCTGACACTGAGAGATTTGGGCTAAAGAGAGAAGGGGTGAAAGGGGTGGGTTGGGACTTTACCAATGAAATTTGAAAGCAAGGTAAAGTATGATAAGCTTAATAAGAGTGGGGAAGTTGTTTCACATGTGTGGGACCTGAGGAGTGATGAAATGACTCTTGCCCAACCCAGTGTGGGAGGGGGGATGAGAAATCGCCATTCCCCTAGACCGCACTGCCTGTGCCAGCTCTCAATTTCCTTTGTCAATATGTGCAGGCATAGCTGGATTCTGCTTAAACGGAGCTCCTGGGTGGAGGCACAGTGCGAACAGGTGCTGAGCAAAATTTTTCCACACAGCTCTGCCCCTGTTGTTCCAATCACAGGTCTCATGGAACTCCGTGAATGTGAGTCACTCCTGACCTACACTGCTCCCCGTTCTGGGCCCCCACATAGTTCTGCTAGCGCATCCCTCATCCTAATATGCTGCACTCACTGCTATTTCGGTTCTGGCCTTTCCAATTCCCCCACTGAAACTTTGCCAATACATCTCAGCCATGTCCTGCATCTCCTGCTGCTGTTCCAGCCCTGGTTCCAGCCCACAACGCTGCAATAACATTCTGTAAATAGAACCACTGAATCATAGAATCATAGAACTGGAAGGGTTCTCGAGAGGTCATCTAGCCCAGACCATCCTTGACAGGTGATTGTCTAACCTGCTCTTAAATAATATACTAGCACTTAGCACCCCTCAAACTGTCCCCTGGGACCCAGAAGCTCTTGTTCTCACCTTTAGCTCCCTTTCTCTCCTTTATCTTTAACTGATCTCTTTCCTCTGGCTACTTTCCGTCTGCTCACAAACCTCTCCAGTATTTCTTGAGCCACCTCCTCTTGTCTGCTTATCATTTTGCTGCCTTCCTTTTTCTCTCCCGTATTCCAGAATGCTGTCCACTCCCTTCTCCCGCTCTTTCCTTGATCCCCTGCAATCTGGCGTGCACCACCTCCACTCCTCCATAACTGTCCTCACCAGTCACCAATGATAGATGCGATTTTCCTAGATACAGCAAAGCAGCACATCACTTTTCTTACGCTCCTTGTTTTCTCTGGTACCTTCAACATAGCCAATCAGTCTCATCGCCTTTGCTTTCTCTCCTCTTTTGGCATCCATGATTTGGTGTGCTCCTGGTCTGCCTCTCACCACGCTGACTTGGTCCTTCCATATTTCCACTGATGGCTCTTCATCCTCCTCTCCTGCTCCAGAAACTGGATTTTCATCTGCAATCCCATCCTCTCCTCTCCTCATCAGCTCCCAAATTTTCAGGGAAGGGACTCAAAGAAAAGCTACAAGGATGATTCATGGCATGGAAAACATGCCTTAAAACGATAAACTAAAGGAGCTTTACCTATTTAGAGATGGTGTAGATATGCGGTAAAATTTTCAAATGCACCTATGTGATGTGGGCCCTTTTCAAAAGCAACTTATGGCCATGGAGCCTACAGTTCATTGACTTTCAATGAGACTTGAGTTCACTTTTGACAGGAGAACTAAGGTTCCTACATCACTTAGGGGCTTTTGAATCTAGCAGACAAAGGCATAATAAGATCCAGTATGTGGAAATGGAAGCCATCAAATTTCAAATTGGAAATAAGATGCAGATGTTTAGCAGTGAGGATGACTAACCACCGAAACAGATTACCAAGGGATGTGATGGATTCCACCAAATGAAGACTGGATGTCTTTGTAAATTGTATGCTTCAGTTCGACCAGAAGAGGGGCAACTCACAGGAATCACTTGGTGAGATTTTCAGGCCTGTGTTTTACAGAGGGTCAGACTAGATGGTCATAATGGTCCCTTTACAATCTAGGAAACTTTCACAATGCATTAGCAAACCCATAAAACTCATTGCCACAGGATATTGAGTTTAGGATTCAAAACAGCATTAGCCATTCCTATGGATAATAACAGACTCCATCGATATATAGAATCGAATAAAAATTGATAGAGATAAACCCTCATATTTCAGAGCACAGGTCTACACCTAACTTCTTTGGGGCAGGGACTTTTTGTCCTGTGTTTGTACAGCACCTAGCATGGTGAGGTCCTGGGCCATGAATGGGACTCCTAGGCACTACAGATAAATAGATAATAAAAGAAAGGCATTAGGAAGGTAGTTTCTCTATGGTCTGGAGTGTCCAGGAGCAGGCTACTGGACTAGATGGATCCCTGGTTAGACCTGCTATGGCAGTTCATATGTTCCTCATTTTCTGTGTCTTATTTTATACTCCAAAATACTAATGCTTTCTTTGCTGCCCCATCCATATCCATTGTCATATCTTCCTCATTAATATTGCCAAAATCTATCTGTTTTTCACAGTCTCCACCGCTAAAACATTCATCTAGAACATGACCATCTCTCAATTTTGTTACTGTAACCTCCTCGTCTGTGCACTGAAGGAGGCAGGAGTTCTGTGCAACAAATAGTATGTCATCATGTAATTAAGGGCTGTATCATAATACACACACACACAAGATGTTTAATCAGTGTAGCCAGTCTTTTTATCCTTCAATGGTTGCACCGCCACATATTTTGAGATGTCATCATACACTACTGTCAAATACTGATTTCTAGCTGATGTTTCTGGGAATGGACATTCCAAGTGAATCTGTATGAATTCCCAGGGCTTACTGGGTTGGGCATTTCCCCTAAAGGAGTTCCTCTTCTTGCTGGCAGTTTCCTTTCTTGACTGGTAAGACAGTAAAGAATCCAGTCCTTAATTTCTGCAGTCATGCCCAATCAAAAACATCTGTCAGATACTCAGCTCAGTGTCTTCCCTGGTGGCCTGCCACTTTATTATCTTGAAGACACTCCAGTGCCATTCCATATAATCTAGCTGGCAAGACAATCCTGTTACTTTCATACACTAGCAAGTTGGCAGTCAGATTAATAGATAATTGTTCCTGAACTGTGTTGAATCTCCCCAGTGTGGATCTCCTTCAGTAGATCTGTTGCCACCCTGAACACAACTCAGGTTCCTTGGACTGTTCTTGCCAGATGTCCTCACAAGAGCAGGCTGAGTCTATTCTCACTGCTCTCACCCAGCTGAGAGCATCCACAACCACACTTTGCTTGCCAGGCTTATGTTGACTGGTGAACGTTTATTCAGACAGTTTGCAAATCCACTTCCCCAGGTGTCCTTCTGGGTGGTGCTTCATTACACGGCACTGTGATCTGTGTATACTGTGAATTCTGTACCTAGTAACTAGGGATGATAGGCCTCAAGGCCTCTGCGTTAGCCAGGCACTCCAGTTCTTCAGCTGAACACTTGGTTTCCCTCTTATATAACCTGTGACCTCCACAAGCTTCCAGTCTGCACCTACCAAGCTCATCAATTTGTTCCAGTGCAAATTTGATAGCAGCCTTTGAGGCATCACAGGTTATCATGAATGGCTAGGGCACATCTGGGAATTTAAGCACAGCATAGTGAAGAAGTCCTTCCTTCAGTGACTCAAATGCTTTCTAGTATGTCTCTGTCCAGACAAAACTGTTTTTTTGTTTTTTTTTTACAAATTTCTTGAAGAATCTGCAGTGGACTACAAACCATTGTATGTCCTTCAAGTCTGTAGGAACCTTCCAGTACTTTATAACATTCAGTTCCAACCCGTTCTTACTGACTATATGTCCTAGGAAAGTGATGCGACTTCTTGCAAACTGACATTGGTTTCCTGCACATTTAAATCCTGACTTCTTAAAAAGCTTTAGAACCCTTTCCACTTCTACCAGAGGTTCCTCCTGTGTTTTATGGACACAAATTAAGTCATCTAAATATGTGGGGATGTCTTCAATTCCCAAAATTTGGGTTCAGTGATTTACTACCCTCTGAAACGTGCCTAGCACCTTCATGCATCCAAAAGACATTCTGCAGAATTGAAACAGTTCATAGGGCGTCACAAAGGCAGTTTTTTCTTCATCCTCAAGTGTCAGTTTAATCTGATGGTATCCAGATATCACATCAAAACTACTAAAATATTTTTCTCCTAACATTTTATCTAGTGGGTCTGCTATGTGCAGATGGGGGTAGCTATCTGGAACCATCTGTGTATTAAGTCTCCTGTAGCCAGTGCATATCCTCAAGTCTCCGTTTGGCTTTTTCACAGTTACAACTGTCAGGCTATCCTCCAGCATGCAAATTTAGCTTCTCTTTCACTGTGGTCTGGTACACCAGGGGAATCCAATGTAGGGGCTACTTCACAGGAACACTCTCTGGCCTAAATGCAATCTGATGTTGCACCCCATCAGATCTGCCAAGCTCGTCATTATTCCTGGAAGAGTGGCTGTTCTAATTGCTTACTTTAATTGCCTTCTATGGCTGCTTCTGTCAAGTCAATTCCCAGCTCTTTTACTGATTGGGCTGCTTCACAGCTCTTGATCTCTGTCCCTCTGAAAGGCTTTGAAACACTAGTTACACTCTTCCCATGGTCTGATCTTTCACTAATTGAACTTCCTGGTCAGTCACATTAATTGGTCTTACTCCAGAACTCCCTCTTTGGTCCGGCTTGAAACAGAGTCCCACTACACAGCCATCCTGACTGCATATTTGTAGCTTCAAACACTCCTATAGGTTCACCACAGCAGTCCTTTATCCTTAGGGGTATTATTGCATGATGACCCGGCTTCACCACAAATTTATTCTGAGAGACCACCAGGAGCAGTTCATCTCTGTCATCCTGAAGGCATGGCGGAGACACCTCTAAGGCCGCAAAAGTTGCTTCCCAGAGTCCACACTTCCTCCTACTCACCTCCTGCAGGGGTATCTGAATATTGTCCAGGGACAAGTGTGTTCTATTGACACCTGTGACAGGGTGGAACTCATCACTCTGGTGCCACCTGCTAGCTGTCATGGGAATTAGCTCATCTTGCTAGAGCATCCTCTGCTGGTGGTGCGTTGCTGCTGTCACTTCTCCTTTAGGAGCCATTCCAGCTCTGATTGGCTGCTCCTCGCAGCCCCTCTCTAATTGGATGCCTCCTGTGCAGCCTCCCTAGGGCTCTAATAACCCCGTATGGGTCAGTGTGGGGCACATGCCCTATCATGACATCCCAGGACTTCTTATGATGCTCTCAAATGAAATCCACTTCCAGTACAACATCACTAGAAATATTGGTCACTACAACAAAAAATCCTTTTAGGATTCAGAGACCCCAAATTCAGAGAGATTTGAGTTTCTCTTGATATCAGCAGTGGCTGATTATTAATAGTCACTAATTTAACCCCTGGAGTACAAATTTTCTTCCCTTCAGCACTGAGTGTTCCCATGGATCAGACTTATCTCAGATCCCGAGTCCAACAGCACTGTGGTTTTTCTAGCTGTTGATGTCCCCAGACCCAGACTAACCAGCAGCTCTTCACATTGGCCATTCTAATAGCTGCTGATGGTGGCCCTACTGCTTCAGCAACTTCTAGTTTCCCAGGTGTGGCTTCCCTCTCCTCAGGCAAATCTGTCTCCATTGACCGCTCCCCTCAGCATCATGCCCCCAAATGTCATAGAATCATAGAATACCAGGGTTGGAAGGGACCTCAGGAGGTCATCTAGTCCCACCCCCTGCTCAAATCAGGACGAATCCCCAGTCAGATTTTTGCCCCAGATCCCTAAATGGCCCCCTCAAGGACTGACCTCACAACCCTGGGGTTAGCAGGCCAATGCTCAAACCACTGAGCTATCCCACCCCACCCCAGGTGTCACCTGGCTTGGGACCCACTCAGGAAACAGTCTCTTGCTTCTGACCCATTGGTTGCCTGTGAATAACTTGGGTCTCCTCCAATTTTTTACTCACTTCACAAGCTGTCGTTTTTTGAAGTGCTGCATCTGGTATAAAGGAATCACCCTGAGGCTGGGAATTAACAGCTGATACCTTTTAGGAAACCTCAAATTCTGCTTCCACATTTTGAACTCTGTGTATAACCTGGTCCATAGTACATTATCCTCCTTCACCAGGAGGTTATTAAACTACATGAAGCTGTTCAATGTCTTCATCAATGATTTAGATCAGAGCTGGGCAAACTACAGCCCACGGGCCACATCCAACCCACGGGACCATCCTGCCCAGCTTCCGAGCTACTAGCCCGGGAGCTTAGCCCCTGGCCCCTCCCCTGCTGTCCCCTCTACCCCACAGCCTCAGCTTGCTCGCTCCACTGCCGGTGCAATGCTCTGGGTGGTGGGGCTATGAGTTCCTGGGGCAGCACAGCTGCAGAGCCCTGCCTGACCTGGTGCTCTGTGCTGTGTGGCGGCGGCAGTGTGGCCTGGCTCCAGCCAGGTGGCACGGCTGTAGTGCCACCAGCAAGGGCGGTTCTAGACATTTTGCTACCCCAAGCATGGCGTCATGCCGCAGGGGGCACTCTGCCGGTTGCTGGTCCCGCTGCTCCGGTGGACCTCCCACAGGCACACCTGTGGGAGGTCCTCCGAAGCCACGGGACCAGAGGACCCTCCGCAGGCATGCCGCTGAACGCATTATGCCTGCTGCCCTCCCGGCAACCGGCAGAGCGCCTCCCATGGCATGCTGCCCCAAGCACGCGCTTGGCGTGCTGGGGCCTGGAGCCGCCCCTGGCCACCAGCCACTGGTGCTCAGGCAATGAGGTAAGGGGGCAGGGATCAGGGGAGGTTGGATAGAGGGCAGGAGAGTTTGGGGTGGTGGTCAGGGGTCGGGGATGTGGGTAGGGGTCGGGGTGGTTGGGGGGAACATGGGGTTGAATGGGACCAGGGTCCTGGGGGGGCAGTCAGGAAGGGGGGAGTTGGCTGTGGTGGCAGGGAGCAGTCAGGGGCAGGGTTCTGGGGGAAGTTAGGGGACAGGGAGAAGGGGTGGTTGGATGGGGCAGGAGTCCCGGGGGGGGCTGTCAGGAATTAGAGGAGGGTTTGGATGGGGTGGTGAGGGTCTGGGGGTGCTCAGGGGACAGGGAATGGGTGTGTGTGGATGGGGCAGGGGTCCCAGAGGGGCCATCTGGGAATGGGGTGTGGGGGGGTTGGATGGGGCAGGAGTACTGGGGAGAGCAGACAGGAGGTGGGAGCCGGGACACGATTCCTTCCCCTAACCAGCCCTCCATACAATTTATGAAACCCAGTGCGGCCCTCAGGCCAAAAAGTTTGCCCGCCACTGATTTAGATAATGGCTTAGAGAGTACACTTATAAAGTTTGTGGACGATACCAAGCTGGGAGGGGTTGCAAGTACTTTGGAGGATAGGATTAGAATTCAAAATGATCTCAACAAACTGGAGCAATGGTCTGAAGTAAATAGGATGAAATTCAATAAGGACAAATGCAAAGTGCTCCACTTAGGAAGGAACAATCAGTTGCACACACACAAAATGGGCAATGACTGCCTAGGAAGTAGCACTGCGGAAAGGGATCTGGGGGTCATAGTGGACCATAAACTAAATATGAGTCAACAGTGTAACACTGTTGCAAAAAAAAGCGAACATCATTCTGGGATGTGTTAGCAGGAGTGTTGTAAACAAGACACAAGAAGTAATTCTTCCACTGTACTCCGCACTGATTAGGCCTCAACTGGAGTATTGTGTCCATTTCTGGGTGCCACATTTCAGGAAAGATATGGACAAATTGGAGAAAGTCCAGAGAAGAGCAACAAAAATGATTCAAGGTCTAGAAAACATGAGCAATGAGAGATTAAAAAAACTGGGTTTGTTTAGTCTGGAAAAGAGAAGACTGAGCGGGGACCTGATGACAATTTTCAAGTACATAAAAGGTTGTTACAAGGAGGAGGGAGAAAAATAGTTTTTCTTAACCTCTGAGGATAGGGCAAGAAGCAATGGGCTTAAATTGCAGCAAGGGAGGTTTAGGTTGGACATTAGGAAAAACTTCCTAACTGTCAGAGTGGTTAAGCACTGGAATAAATTGCCTAGGGGGGTTGTGGAATCTCTGTCACTGGAAATTTTTAAGAGCAGGTTAGACAAACACGTGTCAGGGATGGTCTAGAAAATACTTGGTCCCGCCATGCGTGCAGGGGACTGGACTAGATGACCTCTCAAGGTCCCTTCCAGTCCTATGATTCTATGATTCTACACTTATAAATAATTTATAAATTGAGGTTTCACATAGGATTCTCTCATGGCAGACGGCAGGGGCAGTCCGTGTGCTGTTAGGGCAGCATGCGCGTTTGCGCAGCGGCGGCAATTCGGCGGCAGCTTCTGTCTTCAGCTGGAAGACAGAAGCTGCTGAATTGCTGCCACGGGCAGCTGAACATAGAAGCTGCCACTGAATTGCCACTGCCGCGGAAATGCTCGTGCTGCCCTAATGGCACACGGACTGCCCCCGTCGTCTGCGGCGGCAATTCGGCGCACTGCTTGGGGCAGCAAAAACACAGGGACTGCTGCCCCTTGCTGATTGCTGCCCGAAGCACCTGCTTGGAATGCTGGTGCCTGGAGCCAGCCCTGCTTATAGATTGTAATCAAGTCACCCCTTACTCTTCTCTTTGTTAAGGTCAATAGATGGAGCTCCTTGAGACTATCACTATAAAGGTTTGTTTTCTAATCCTTTAATCATTTCTGTGGCTCTTCTCTGAACCTCTCCAATTTATTAACATCCTTCTTGAATTGTAGGCACCAGAGCTGGACACAGGATGCCAGCACAAGTGCCAAGTATAGAGGTAAAATAACCTATCTACTTTTACTTGAGATTTCCCTCTTTAAGCATCCAAGGATTTGCATTAGCCCTTTTGCCCGTAGCGTCACCCTGGGAGCTCATATTCAGCTGATTGTCCACCATGACTGATTAGCCACCTTTGGTTGCTGGGTTTAGTGCGTGGGTGCTGGGTGGGGTTGGTGGCCTGTGATATGCAAGCGGTCATACTCGGTGAGTTGCTGGTCCCTTCTGGCCTTACACTCCATGACATAACGAACAGGAGTTCTTGTGGCACCTCACAAGTACTCCTGTTCTTTTTGCAGATAAAGACTAACATGGCTGCTACTCTGAAACTCCATGACATGACCCCCAAAGCTTTTTCAGAGTCACTGCTTCCCAGGATTGAGTCCCCAACCTGTAAGTGTGGCCTACAGTCTTTGTTCCTCAATGTATACATTTACATTTAGCTGTATTAAAATGCATATTGATATGAAAGACCACAGCATCCTTCTTCCCCCCACTCCAATGACTCTATTTATCCACAATGGAAGAGCTTCATCAGGAGCGATTGAGAGAGGCCCTCCCCCATCAGAATATCCAATAGCTCAGGGTTAGGCACTCACCTGAAATAGCAGACCCTTGTTCAAATCCCTTTTTCCTACTTAGGTGGAGGGGGCATTTGAACCAGGGGTCTTTCACGTCCTAAGTCAATAAACTAACCACTAGGCTAAACGTTATAGAAATGTAGGATTGGAAGTGACCTCAGAAGGTCATCTAATTCAGTTCCCTGCTCTGAGGCAGGACTACATACAATCTAGATCATCCTTGCAGGTGTTTGTCTAATCTGTTCTTTAAAACCTCCAATGATGGAGATTCAACAACCTCCCCTAGGTAATTTGTTCCAGTGTTTAACCACCCTGACAGTTAGGAAGTTTTTCCTCATGTCTAACCTAAATCTCCCTTGCTGCAATTTAAGCCTATTACTTCTTGTCCTGTGCTCAGTGGATAAGAAGAACAATTTATCATGCTCCTCGTTATAACAACCTTTTACATATTTGAAGACTGCTATCATGCCCCCCTTCTTCAGACTAAAAAAACAAACAAACATTTTTTTCAATTTAGATCTTTAATCATTTTTGTTTCTCTCCTCTGGACTTCTATTTGTCCACATCTTTTCCAAAGTGTGGTGCCCAGAAGTGGACACAATACTCTAGATGAGGATTTATCAGCACGGCATAGAGTGGAAGAATTATTTCTTGTGTCTTGCTTACAACACTCCTGCTAATCCAGCCCAGAATGATGTTTGCATTTTTTGAAACAGTGTCACACTCTTGAGTCATTTAGTTTATGATCCACTATGATACCCCGATCCTTTTCGGCAATATGCCTTCCTAGACACTCATTTCCCATTTTGTATTTGTGCAATTGATTGTCCCTTCCTAAGTGGAGTACTTTGAATTTGTCCTAATTGAATTCCTCCTATTTATTTCAGACCATTTCTCCAGGTTGTCAAGATCATTTTGAGTTCTAATCCTGTCTTCCAAAGCGCTTGCAACCCCCACTACCTGATATCATCTGCAAACTTTATAAGGGAAGTAGGGTGACCAGATAGCAAGTGTGAAAAATCAGGATGGGGCTGGAGGGTAACAGGAGCCTATACAAGAAAAAGACCCAAAAATTGGGACTGTCTCTATAAAATTGGGTCATCTGGTCAACCTAGAGGGAAGTTTATATAAGGGAAGTCTTCCTCCTTCCCCAGCTGTTTCGTGGGACCTCACCTGAGGGGCCCGACTTGGTAAGCAGCTCAATGTCTATTTCCCCCTGGTTTGTGAATTGCTCTTAGGTGGGAGTTAGGCTCCTGGATATTGACAAGGATGCTGCTGTGTGCATGCTCAGAAACAGAAACTTAGGTGCCTAGGGAACTTTTACTGCAAAAAAGTAGGTGGCAATTGAGTTTAGGCACCTACAGGATTTCAGTGGGAGTTTTGTGCAACACCATGTCCCCGAAACAGGAACGTTGTGCATTCAGGCCTAAGAACTGAGGAATGTACACTGTGCACTGGTTACCTTGGGTGACAGGGGAGGCAACCTAAGGGCATCAATCTCTAGCTTCGGTGACAAGTATCAGAGGGGTAGCTGTGTTAGTCTGGATCTGTAAAAGCAGCAAAGAGTCCTGTCTTTTACTCTATGAGGTGCCACAGGACTCTTTGCTAGCTTCGGTGAATCTATGAAAAAGATGTAAACTGCTGTCTAGTGTTTCTTATTCATAGAGTATAAGGCCAGACGGGTCCACTGTGATCACCTAGGCTGACCTCTTCTATAATACAAGCCCTAGGACTTCCCTGAATTAATTCTTCTTTGAACTAATGCACAGCTTTTAGAAAAAGATCCAATGGGCTGAACAAATCTTGGCTCACCTCTGATCTGCTAAGATGCATTTCAGTTGTTTGATAAATGTTCCCTGCTTCTCACTTTGTCTCCTCTCCCTAAGCCCAATATTGTCCCTTCTGGCAGCCCACATCTAACACTCGAGTCAGCCTCTCAACTAATTTTCACCAACTGCCCTTGAAAAAAAAAGAAGCTCCTGAAGTCTCAAGTGTTGCATGCAGTATTTCTGCCCTCCCGGGGATCTCCTCCCACCTTATATCCCTTCTGCTGCGCAGTGCTCTGGAAAGTTCTAAGCTACTCGGGGCAGGATGTCTGCTCTTTGTTCAGTTCATTTACGTCCTGCGCATCACTGCTCATCTGTATACTGCAACATACATATAATAATCATAGAGATGATGACAGATTTGCCTCTTCTATGCCAAACCTTGTGAAAAATACTGAATGATCTTACAGCAACAATAACTAGAACTGGTTGAGAAATGAAAAAAAATGTTGCTATTTTTTAAAAACTTTTCATAAAAAAAGTAATCACAATTTTGTTTTTTTGATAAATTTAATCATTCTATAAACTGGTTAAACAGGACATTTTTTCATGCAAAATAAAATACATTAAAAAAAACCCAACCCATTGGTCTCAATTTCAATTTTTTTGACCAGATTGAGGAATGACATTTTTCTCATATAAGCACTGAATATTTATTATTATTTGTTTGATCTGGTCCCAGCAGAATCATATTTTTATTATAAGTGGAGATATGAGAACCTCTTCATTCACAGGGAAAGGTCTGTTCTTGTTCATTGCACCATAAGAAGTATGGAGGGGCAAGGTAAAAAGAGATGGGTGAATGATCCCATATAGAACTCTAGAGTCCTGCTGGAAAAACACAACTGAGATTTGAGCAGGCATGTTTTTGCTTGGTGCACAGTAAAGAGCACAAAGCTGCTGCAATCCAATGCAAGTGGATACTATGGGAGAAATGTTGAGTGCTAGGCATAGCATCTTGAACTATAAAGTTAAACCCTCTCCACAGCCACTCTATGGCTTGTAAAAACACAGGGTAAAAAACGGGACACGGAGTGGCTGTTGCTGAGATATGGAGATAAATCAACATATCAGCATGCAAATTCAATGGAAATTTTAATTTTTCAGTTTGATTTTAATTAAAAAAAATCAGTTTTTGGCATCAAAAGATCAAAGATGTTTACCGAAAACCAAAATTTTAGTTAACCTAAAAAGGATTTTTTAAAATAATAATCTTTCTTTCTTTCTTTCTTTCTTTGGAAACAGTTTTTGAAAACCAAAAATGTTTTGTTTTTTGTTTGATGAAAAAGTAAAAAAAAAAATTCTCAGAAAGTATAAAAAACAAAAAAAATTCAGTGCAAAATAATTGTCATTTTCAACCATTTCTAATTATCATAGCTAAATAGTCACTACTCCCATATCTGTGTAACAACAAACTGCAAATCAGAGACCAGCAGAACTGCCAACTGCAAACATTCAAAAATCAAGAGGTTTGCTTAAAATCATGAGACTTTTAAAAATAACTTTTGAATTCTTTTTTTATTATGTCTGCTGTGGTCATGTTTTCAAGCTTTTCTCTGCAATGATGAGGACAAAAACTTACTTTAAAAAAAAAGAAAGTGGAGACATTCCTAATCACATGCCTCCAGGAGCTGGAACTTTAAGAAAAGCACCCAATATTCTGAGACTCATAATTAAATCACCAGGTTTGGCAACACTATAAGCATGGAAGCAAATTATCCATCTTGCAAAGACAGTGTGGGGGATACTAGGTATTTATCACCATGCACCAACTGTTTCTGACCAGCACTCTTCATGCTGCAGTTTTCCTCACCTGCATACCACTGGCTCCCACAAAAGATTAACATTCTTTCCCACCCTTACAGAAACAAAGGAAATCAAAGAAATCCCTTTCCAGTTAGTGCCTGATTTACTGTCCTGGTAACTTTCACTGCTGTACACTCCTCTTTATCACTACCCACCTCGCAAATGTTAGCGGGCTGACAACTTGCTCCAGGGAAGTTTCTCCACATTGCTTCTTTCATCCAGGCGTACCTACGCAGGTTGGTTTTGTTGCTCTCTTACTACACATTGTGTTCACATACTATTAAAAGGATCAGGGTAGATGATCTAAGGCAAATTTTCACTACTAGCTTTCCAAGTAAACTGCCCTGATATCATATCCTATGGGTATAGCACAGGAGGATCTGGGATGTGGCTGTTGAGTCTTTCATGCAGTTGGGCTGTAATGAAAGTGCCCTGTACGTGTGTGTAACTTTAAGGTAAACCAATCCCTCTCCTTAGCACAGTGACCTCTGGCCTCTTGAGCTGGGTGTAGCAAGAAGAACTAAAAACCCAACCCGAAAAAACTTGGCCTGCATGAAGTCTGCAACAGGGGTGGAGTCTGAACAGCCCAGCCATTGGTTGCTGTTGTTTCCTATATCCCTTATCACCTAGATGTGCTGTTAAATTTAGAGGCCATTTCTGAATGGTGAATGTGATAAGCCTCAAGACCATAACCTGCTCTTTTCTGAGCATGACTATACAGGCAGCACATTGTTTTCTTGCTCTCTCTCTCTCATTTGGGTGCTAGGCCAGGAAATCAGCAGAAAGGGTGGCAACTGATGCCCTGTTCTTCATGACATGCACAAAAGTACCTTGCACACCCTGCGCTGTCATCACTGGACAAATCAGATAATGCAACTGCCTTCAGCTGCTCTAGGCAACAAGTTGGAGAATTCAAAACTTTCAGTCCCAAAAGGTGAAGACCAAAAGTTTGATGCCACGGACCTAATTCACTGTGTCTCGTGTGGCTACGAAGATTTTCTCCATCGCTGCAGGTGATTTCAAGAGACCTGGCAGGGCGTCTTTCCTCCCCCAAGGCCCATAAGAGGGGGAATTAAAGGAAAAAAGGCTTGGTGACTTGCTGTGTACTCACCATATGTAAAAACGGCAAAAGGGCCAGCTCCCAGTAAGTAAGCACTAAGCAGAGCTGTTTGGGAAGTGGGTTTTGTTCCCATGAGAACACTTGGATGAATTTTTTTTAACCAAAGTTTTTGGGCTTTTGTTGGGAAAAACAAACAAAACAAAATGCATACGTTGATTTGTTTTGCTTTTGTTTTTGGTATCTGAAAAGTGAAATGTTCTGTCAGAAAACCAAGAATTTTTCAATCAAATATAGTCAAAATTGGACATTTCCTGTAGGAAAACCAATGTTCTGTTGAAAAAAATGTTGCATGAAAAATATGGTCCAGCTCTAGGTCCACTGAAAGCAGCAAATAGACTGAGGACCTGATTCTCTGGACTTTTGCATTGCTGTAAAACTGGCAGATTTGGCAAGCTGGAAATTCCCTATATGTAGGGGCAAACCTTGTGTGGTACAGACCAAATGCAACTGCTGTATGCCAATGCCATACCCCCAGTTCTGGGGCTAAGGGGCAAGGCCCAGGGAATGGTGAAAATCCCTCTTTTTTGACTATCACTGGCTACTAGAATGGCCTCTCTTGGCTACCTAGGCAGCTAAGTTTAATTTAGAGAGGATGTTCTAACTTATCCCAGCATTGTCTGGAGCTGAGAATTGGGTCCTGAGAGCCTAAATGAAGTTACCAAGCTTCTCTCCTTGTTTTTTGCTGGACTTGGGGACTAAACACCTGAGTGGAACCTTTTACTTGTAGGCTGGGAGAACCTCGTTACCCACAAGTATTTTGGTGGTTACTGTGCCAGTGGATTGCTAAGTGGGTTGTGGTTTTAGGTTTCATCCTCTCTATAACATACCATAAATAAATATTTGCATTCTCCTCCTATTGCATTGCAGTATCATGGTTTTCATCCTGCGATCTCCAAGCACTGCATAAATATCAGTGAATACCGGCACGTGAACTAGGTGTGTGTGACTATCCCCATGTTACAGATTAGTGACTAAATCACAGTGCCAAGACTGGTTAGAGATGAGAAGAGAACAGAGAGAAATCTGAACTCTGCACTCTAGACCCACAGATGATCCTCCCACCTCACTGGGCCTGATTCTCATCTCACTTACTCCACTGCCACACTTCCATTAACATCAACTAAGTTCCCTCTGCTCTACACTTCTGTCAGTAGGAGGAGAACCAGGTCCATTATTTCTCTATATAGAAGAGCATGGAGACAGCCATCTCACTGCCAGAGGCTCCAACTTGACTGTCCCATGCTATGGATACCATCAGAACGTTATCTATCGTTGACTCCTAGAAGTAAGTTGGTCCTCCCATTTGGGCATGACACCACTGGGGCTGTAAAACAAGAAGGAACTGGGACTGAGTCACAAGTGTAATGCTTATTTGAAATCCCTCAAGACGAATCCTCATACTGGGCCTCTCCAAGCTCCGTGCCCAAGAGTTCATGAGAGCAGAAGCTAACAATTACTGGCTGAGATAAACACTGTGTTCCCTCCCTCCCACTGTGTTCCCTCCCAGGCACTCAATGGTCTGTCCAAAGTCGCATTCAGATGCTCTTTGGATGGCCAGGAAGAACTGTATAGACTAGCGGATGTTGGGGCCACGAACTCCTGGTAGCTAGTCAGTCCAAGCCAGCTGACTGCTATCAGCATGGCGCTGATTTCCAGTGGGAAACCGGCCAAGAGAAGTTGCCAGGATTGTCTGAGGGGGAAAGGTGGAGGAGACAAAGGAGGAAACGGGAAAGGGAGGCATGGTGTGGAGATTGACAGCAGCATCAAAACCAAAAGAAAAAATCTGACATGTGGAAGGATCCCCCAGAAGCTGGCTCCAGACCAGTGGCAGGCAGAGAATCCTCTGAGTCAGGGTAATTAAAAAAAATAGTTTGCCCCATTGCTCCTCTCAAAGGGCATGTGTGCAAAAAGCAAGGGACAGCAGGGAACCACATGGCAGATACCAGTGGTGAGTCCGGTGACATCAGAATGAAAGTGCACCCCGAAAGACACGCACCACCCCTGGAAACTGTGGTTCGGACGGAGGGGAACTGGTGAGGAGAGGTACATGGATGAACGTGGACAGTGTCCCTCTCTGCCTCACAACAGCACTGGAGTGTGACATTTACAGCAGCATGATAAGAATTTGAGATGGGGAGGGGAGATCCTGCAGAGAATTCAAACAGATATCACATATCTGTCTGCTGGCAGGGCCCTGAAGCAGACCTCTCTTAGTGGCTTACACTTAGAAGGTCAGATCTTTAGCTAAGAGAAATAAGCATGGCTCCCCCACAGTTTAATGCATTACACCAGCCGGCGATCTGGCCCAGAGAGCCTTTCATTCCCCCCAGTGCCTGATTTTCCTCCCCCTAAGGCACTGTACTTTCTCGCCCAACCAACCCCGCTGCCACAAACCCATCCCCCGACCCTACCAGCTTCTCTCCAAACGCTCATTTATTTTCCCGATGCCACCCGGTGGGTGGGATTTTTCTCCCCTGTAGTCAGCAGCCAAAGCATCCACCTGCTAGCCACCTTCCAAACCTTTGTCTCTGAGCCGTGCACACAGTTCTGAGCATGAGACGATTAAGGGGAGGGGAAAGGGAGAAAATAGTATCGACAGAAGTAAATCGAGAAATCAAAAAACGTAAGCAAAGAGAAAGCAGTTCGAAAGGCAAAGTGTTCAGAGAAAGCCCTTTCCTGGATGAATCTAATTGTTTTGTTATCTTTACCCACCAAAGCATTTACTTTGGTTTGTCGCCCGATCCACAAACACTTTCGAGGAGATGACATTACCGAAAGGCAGGAACATCTGCATCAGCTCAGCATCCCCAAACTCCTGGGGCAGATGGTAGATAAACAGGTTACAGCCCTCTGGTCCTGCAGGTGAGATGGGAAAGAGAAGAAGGGAGGAGATTGAATAAAAAGTACCTGGATTGGACATGCCTCTCTCTCTCCTCTCACCTACCCTCTGCTGGGGTGAAATGCTCCATAGCAGCATATTCTCTAGCAGTACTTCTGTACAGTCTATGTTTTAAATGCTTCCACCACTTCCTTTGGCAGACTGCTAAGATCTTGCCCCTAGACTTCCTCAGCAGAGGGGATCAGGCAGTGGGGATCAACTTCCACAGGGGTTTTGGCTAATCCAGGCTCTGACCCACCAAATGACCAAAGTGATATTTACAACAGCTGCCTACCCTCCCTCCAAAAAAAACCTCACCCCAAGCCAAGATTTTTATAACCAGAGAAGGGAGGAGACCAGGAGACCCCCATGGGGACCTTGCTATGCCAATCTAAGCAACCTGCCAGGTGATCAAATACTACAGCCATGGCATTAGCATAGAACTGATAGCTAGGTAGCTAAATAGAGTGGCATGTATGGAGATGGAAAGAAAGCAGCTTTTCCCAGTATTCCGTTCAGAATTTTTCTTTGTTTCATTCATTCTCATTAATCTTAGTTTCACCTCCCCCCCGCATCCATCTCCTTGGACCACTCTGAATGGTCCCCCTTCCTCCCTCCATCCCTCCCTGGTGTTCATAGGTGGAAGGTTGGTCATCGTTCTCAAACAGCTATTGAGGCGATCGGTGATGATGAGTGGGGACAGACACACAAACACATGGAATTCTATATTCAGCCACCTGACTCTCTGCCCAAACTCAGACAGAACCTGGCCAAGGCTGAAACCCTGAAGCATGACCCCCTGCCCAATCTACACATTGTTTCCAGGCAGGGACCCTCCATTCTCTTCCTGGGGCTGCAATAGATGCTAGAGCAAGAATTCCCGCAGCCTTTTGCAGTATGCAGTAGACTCTAACCTGGAGCTGGTTGGGAAAATCGTGATAGAGCAGTTTTCCATTGGAAAACGCAGTTCGGTCAAAATGAAAATGCTTTGAAAAATCACATAGATTTTGCTGAAATGTTGTTTGAGAAAAAAAGGAGGGGTGGGGGTGGAAAAGCTCCAACAGTGTCGAAACTTCATGTTTTTGACATTTTTGGAATGAAACATTTTGATTTTTCTCTTCAAAATGACTTTTCATTTCAAGTTATGTAATGTATTGTAATTTATATGATAGAATTAAAAAAATCAAAATGGAAACAAAACAGAAAATTTCATTTTGGATCGATCAAGACATTTCAGTTTTGTCAAAATGAAAAGTTTCGATTGATCTCAAATGAATTGAGTATTTTGGTATTTTGGTATTTTCTTCATGGACCATTTTGAAATGTTCAGGTTTAGTCCTGACTTGGAACCAAAATGTCGCAATCCCGAACTCCTCCATGAAATAGAATTTCTTGTTTCTGCCCTGTTCTACTCTTAAGAACATAAGAACAGACGTATCGGGTCAGACTGATTGTCCATCTAGCCCTGTTTTCTGTCTTCCAACAGTGGCCAATGCCAGGAGCTTCAGAGGGAATGACCACAACGGGGCAATAACTGAGTGATCCATCTCCTGTTGTCCAGGCCCAGCTTCTAGCAATCAGAGGTTTAAGGACAGTGAGAGCACGGGGTTGTATCCCTGACCATCTGCTAAAGCCATTGATGGACCTATCCTCCATGAACTTATCTAGTTCTTATTTGAACCCTGTTATACTTTTGACCTTAACAAAGGTAGTTCAGTTTTGCTAATCAGTGTATGGGAGGGCCAATTCCTTTGCATGCTTTTGGGGATGCTCTCCTAGCACCCAGCTGAGCTCTCATTCCTGACTGTGAGAAAGACACAAAGGGTGAGGGGGAAGATTCGTGTGTCTCCCTTTACCATCACCACACACCTATCTGACCTAGCAAAGCAGGGCTTCTGTCATTTATTGCTGGAGAACAGTGCACGTGGGGAAAGAAAAGGATTTTAATGCTCTCGCTTTCTTCATCAGGGCATAATTATAGTGTCATAACACAGCAAATTACAACTTTGCCTTTCCTGTTAGGGAGGGGAGTTCGCCTAGGAGCTCCCACCTTTTATTGGCCATTACTCATTCCCCTGGCTGGCAGGATAAGTACGGTGAAGTCAGGATTCTGACAGATGCCCATTTAAAGCTCATTAAAATTCCTGGGCCTCAGCATGATTGAAGTCACAGGCTCTCCACATTTCCTTTTGGATTAATGGAAAATGAAGCCCTAATGAATATTTGCTAAGCACAATTTTCCCCACTAATTTGCTAAAAGGACTGTCAGGAAGGAACAGCTGATCCTTTGCATTTCGTGCATTTCCTAGAGGTTGCGAGGTTGCTGCAGAGTTTATTCCATATGGGGGGATGCCAGTGCACCAGGGTAATTAACTAATTAGGCACCCGGTCGTCTGCTTACTTTTGAACCTGAGTGGCCACCCTAATTCATACAAAGATTTACCCTACATCTGTACCTTCTTCAGGGTTATCCCCTCCCTTCTGTAGTGACTGCTGTTCAATCTCCAGGAAAGAGAGATGCAATTCAGTTCAGTTCAATAAAACTTTATTGTAGAGGTGGGCAAAAAAAAAAAAATCAATTCAGTGTTTTTTGAAAAATGCATTTTTTAAGACTTGAAACTGGGTCACATTTGACAAATAGCTTTGGTTGAAATTTGTTTTTTGAAACAGTCGAAACCATGTCTTAACCTTTGTTTTGAAACATTTCATTTTAACTTTTGGTTTCAAATATGACCAATTTTAAAAAGCCCATGCACGCTCCCAAAAGAGGGTGAAAAACACCCAAAATGGCTGAATCAAAATGAAGAACAAAAAAAAAAAGTCAACTTGAAATCAGTTTTAAAAACCTAAAAAAACAAAAACAAAAACTAGTTTCAGTTCAACTTGAAATGTTTCAGCTCACTGGAAATACATATTTTTTTATTTGATGAAAAAAATTTAAAAAATTATTTTGGTTTAAATTGAACTGGATTTTTTTGATCTCTATTTGCTCAGGAATCTATAAATGTTGCCAAAGCATGAGATGAAGACAGACCTCTTGGGTATCTGCTAGAGTGAGACCTCCCAGGAGAGAGATATGGACAGATGCATTTCCTGAAGTCTTGGATATATTGTACTTGAGCGGGAATCCTATCCTGTTGTAATCTGACCTGGGATGTACCTAGCGAAACCTATGAAGTCTTAGAAATAGTTGGCTGAAACAGGGAATGTGGTCCTGAACATTAAACTTCCCCAGGTTTGAAAGTTGGACCCATGGTGTGGAAACCTTTATAAGTTAGGCCTGAAATCAGCATTGTCTGATTCTACTGCGGGATCAAGCACAAAAGAGGAAGATGGAAGGAAGCAAAGCCCCTGCTTAAAGTGCAGCCGTGTTCTGAACTGTGGCTGTGGCTGTGATACTGTGGAGGTCCACATAGAATCATAGGACTGGAAGGGACCTCGAGAAGTCTTCTAGTCCTGTCCCCTGCACTCACTGATTCTTTCTCAGTGAATAAGATCCAATTTGCTCAGTTCTCAAGTCAAAAGAGTCTTTTCTAATTGCCAGCCCTGCAAACTGAAAAAAACTCAGCTGGGATTGTTTGGCTTGTTATACCATCAATAACGATGTGGCAATCAGAATTTAAGTGACAAGCCATTTTTTATCCACCTGTCTGTCTATCTACCCATTTATCTATATGTCTTCCATCACAAGTAGTAGTTAACCGCCCCCTTGTTGTTAAAGAGATAACAAAACCACCCCTCTCTCCTTTGCCTTATCTGCAGGAGTAAAACTGAAGTGTGTGTGTGTGTGTGTGTATGTGAGAGAGAGAGAGAGAGAGAAGAACGTACTGAGAGCAAGCTAAATCAAAGAAATGAGTTATATGTTTATTTCTGAATGCTGTTAAGCCCATGGTCTTTATCATCTCTTGTGGCAATGAGTTCCACAGTCTAGGCCCAGCCACTTGGGAAGTTGTATCTCCCATAATCATGAGTTTCCTTCTTACTAGTCAAGAGTTTCATGGTTTCTATGGAAGGTAGCTGTCATGGGAAATCAGGGCCACGGAGAGAGAGAGAGAGAGAGAGAGAGGAAGAGAGAGAGGAGTTCTCTCCATTAGTTAAGGCCACTCTCATGGAGAGCTTTGAATATCAGGACAAAGAGCTTGAGATGGACTTTGTATTCAGTGGAGAACTACTGCGGAGAGACACTGGGTTGTTGTGTTCCTGGAGACATGTGTAGTTGCACTGAGAGTTTACGGCCACAGAGCAGCTGTCAATGGCTCACCGTTATACTGGGAGGGTAAATCTGGTGGAATCCCGCAGGGGTCCTGTGCTAGCCAATATTTTCATTAATGACTTGGATAATGGCTTGAAGAGCATCCTTGTAACATTTGCAGATGATACCAAGATGGGATGGGTTGCAATTACTTTGGAGAACAGGATTAGAATTCAAAATTACCTAGACAAATTGGATGATTAGTCTGAAATCAACAAGATGAAATTCAGTAAACATAAGTGCAAAGTATTACACTTAGGAAGGAAAAGGCAAGTGCACAGATGCAAAATGGGGAACAACTGGCTAGGCAGTAGCACTGCTCAAAAGGGCTTGGGGGAGACAGTAGATTACAAATTGCATAGGAGCCAACAATAGGTTGCAAAAAAGACGAATATCATTCTGAGTGTATTAACAGGAATGTCGTACGTAAGTCATGGGAGGTAATTGTCCGGCTCCACTCAGCACTGATGAGATCTCAGCTGGAGTGCTATGTCTAGCTCTGAGCTGCTAGAAAAGATGTGGATAAATTGGAGTGAGTCCAGAAGAGGGCAACAAAAATAATAAAGGTTTAGAAAACCTGATCTATGAGGAAAAGTTAAAAAACTGGGTATGTTTAGTCTTGAGAAAAGCAGACGGAGGGGACAATCTGATAACAGTCTTCAAATCTGTTAAAGGCTTTATAAAGAGGACGGTGATTAATTGTTCTTCGCGTCCACTGAAGGTAGGACAAGAAGTAATGGGCTTAATCTGCAGTGAGCGAGATTTAGATTAAACATTAAGAAAACTTTCTAACGGTAAGCGTAGTTAAGCTCTGGAATAGGCTTCCAAGGGAGGCTGTGGATTTCCTGTCATTCCTCTGACTTTTTTGCTGCCCCAGGCAAAAAACAACAACAAAAAAAACCCATGCGGCGTGGCTGGAGTGGCAAAGCAGGGGGAAAAAAAAGGTGCAACCGGAGTGGCAAAGCAGGGGGAAAAAAAAAAAAAACCTGTGGTGTGGCCGGAGTGGTAAAGCAGGGGGAAAAAAAACAAAAATGGTGCGGCTGGAGCAGCAAAGAAGAGAAAAAAAAAAACAAAAAAACCTGCGGCACAGCCAGAGCCAGGGTGCAGGGGGACTCCCTGCGCTGCAGACATGCCCCGGCTAGTGGAGGGGAGGAGAAGGGATTGGGGGGGGGGGAGAGAGAGAAGAGGAGGATCCAGGGCTCCAGCAGGGCGCTTGCCACGCGGCCCCGACCGCCGCGCTGCCTGCTGGGCAGGCTCCACGCCGCTCTGGTCAGCGGGGAGGGAAGGACAGAGCACGCAGCCGGCTCCCAGCAGGGCGCTCCCCTCCTCTGTGCTGCCAACCCCTACAGGGCGGCCGGCTTGGTGAACCAAAAAAAAAGCGGCCGTGCCGCCCTAGCATTGGGCGGAAGCCGCCCGGTAGAATCTGCTGCCCCAAGCACGAGCTTGTCGGTGCCTGGAGCTGGCCCTGTCTTGAAGTCCCTTCCAGCCCTTTATGTCTGTGATTCTATGAATACTACCTGAGACCTTACACCCCAGTTGTTCCTATTCAGTTCAGTGAGGTTGCAAGTCAGTTCAATGACTAGCTCTTTCCTGGCAGTGTTAATGATATTTTACAAAGCAGGACAGAATCAAGTTCACGCTCCCTTAGCTGCCCTGGCTCTGCTGTACTAAAACCTAAATGAGCCGATGTGACTCAAAGACACAGAGGGTGTGATTCTGATCTCACATTGGCGTAACTCCATGGACTTCAAAGTTCTTAATTTATCTCTGCGTAAGTGAGCGACAAATCAACCCCTCAGGGGGTAGAGATGCTGACATTTATACAAAGTCACTGTTATGACCATCAATGCACTTTAAGCAGAAATATCCATGATCCAGGCAAAAGGGAAAGCAACAGGACATAATGGGAGATGAACGGATTCCATATCATATGCCAATATTTTCTTCAGTATGGAAACCTCCTCTTCTCATATAAATTCCACTTGTAGGGCATGCAGCAGTGGAAATTGCATATAGTTTAGAACTGCCTGATTGCAATGCTCCCCCAAAATGCATCCATGTCAAATGTTCTCATGAAATGAAAATACCAAAGAACATACATTTGAGACCATCAGAATGTTTCATTTTGATATTGTCATTTCGATTCGTTTTGTCTTGACTTTCATATTACGTTAAAATATTTACTGGTGTATGTTATAGACAATGTTAAATGTAATATATAAAATGAAAGATTAAAATTAACATTTTAATATAGAATGCACGTTGACACGGAATGAAGCAGAACGATATCGTTGATACCAAATATTTTGACACTATTGAAATGAAATGTTTCAAATTTTGTCAGAATTGGCACATTCCCATGAAATGTTTTTGATTTGGATGAAACGGGACTTTTCAAGGAACACTTTTCTCGACCCACCACTGCTGGCCTCTTCTGTACACAACGTAATCAAACCTTATGCATTATGCTGCCCTCTAGTGGCTGCAGCCCAGACAGGACCTAAGCACATATCCCACAAGCGTGAACATTTCCATAGGTTACCAGTAACGCCTGATGATGTTACACAACAGATGGACAGTGGATGAGGAGAGGGTCCAAAGTGATGAGGCATTTTCTGGCTCCATGTAACTGGGGGGTTGGTGGAACACAATGTAATGGGGTGACTTGCTAGGTATGGAACAGGGAACAGTCTGTTTACTTACCTTCTCTCTGTTGCTGTGGGATCATGGGAGGCGGCTGTGGAAACGCTTGGCTAATCTGGCCATAAGCAGCAGGATAAGCAGCTATAGAGAAAGAAGGGGAGAGAAGAAAGATCGAAAGATTTCAGCAATGGGGAGTCCAGACCTTTCATCCCAATAACCACACCAAGCTGTATTTATGCTCAGACCATTCACTTTGGCTGCAATAGCCATATGGGGGAGAAGCACGTACTCAAATGGCAGGGATATCACAGGGCAGGTTAAAATGTCAGGCTTTGGCAGGTCTGGGAGTCCTTTGCTTTGGGCACGGAAAGTCACTTGGACTTAATCAACTGCAACACTTCAGGCCAGATCCTCAGCTTATATAAACAGGTGGAACCCTGTAAAGGTCAATGGAGCTCCCCCAGTTAAAGATCCGGTCTCTTGTTTGATTCAGGAGTGGACTGGTGAAGTTCTGGATTTACAACAGAGAGTCTCAAAACAACCTGCTCTGAAGAGCTCACAAGAAAACGAGGCACTTCTGCAGCCCCTTTAACGTGATTGTCCTAATGCACATTACAAACATGAGCTAATTCATCCTGACTCAAGCACCAGTAGGTATTGTGTGTCCTCTTGTTTCCCAGATGGAGAGACTAAAGCACAAACAGGCTAAACTCGAGGTATCTCCTGTGGGATCACATGAATGGGACAGTCTTGCACTACAGCCCATGTTTGACACCTGAGACCCCTGGACAGTGGGACAAGATACACACGAAGATGCCTCCGAATTCTGACCTACATTGAGCCTGCTGACTCCATCATGAGCTGTGTGCACATGTGTGTGTGTCTGTGGGGCAGACATGAAAGAAGAAATTGCCCCACATTGGGACACTGCAGAGAGGGATGTATATTAAGAAGCATCAAGGATAGGTCCCATTTCATTGTTAAAGCTTGAAGGAATCAATTGTTAATGATATTAACTAAAACACCATTTTAAGAGACAGGAAGTGAATTCCAGGTAGATAGTGCCATGTAGCAGAGAATTTTCTAGGGTTGGATGGCAGGGGACCAGCTGGAGAACGCTAGGCTGGGGAGGAGGGACAACTTCTAGACAACAGGAGGTGGAGACAGGTCGGGATTCTTAGCAGGAGTCAGCCCCATCTTCTTTCTACCTGGCCTGCCCTCCTGATATGACCTATTTCCCACTACAGCTGGTTCTGGTGGCTGACATCTCCCGCCACAAAGTTCTGCTTTGCTCTCCCTATATTTTACTTTGAGTTTCCGGTCCAGGATGAGGGGATGCAAATCCTGTTTGCTCAGACAACAGGCATGCCCTCATCTACTGTTCCTTTGCCATGACATGCTCTGCACACGAGAGAGAATGGATGGGTCGAGGACAAGCTGTCTGAGACTGGCCCATGAGGACTAGCTTGGAAAAGGAGCCTGAACCCATCACATGGATTTGCTGGAATCCTAGCAGTGAGGAGGCAGATTGGCTATGGAACTTTGAAGAATGTGCCCTATATTGTCTGCCTTGTTATCTCATCACTTCAAGCTCTTCCTACCATCTGATCAGTAGACTCCAGCCACTGAAAGGGAAGGGGTTGGTTCAGACACTTGTGGGGAGGATCTGGGGTGAGTATCTGGGGCTGTGGGCTTCCTAACACAAGGAAGGTGATTGCAGGATGGGGTTTGTTGCCTAAGCAGACAAGAGCAGCTCAGCAGGGAAAGGTTCGGACACAAAGAGGTCCCTCCTGCTGGAAGCCCAGACTGACCTTCTCACACAGCACAACCACTGCTCAGGCTTTTGGGCCCTCATTTTGTCCTTTCGCACATTATGCTGCCATGGTGATGGGGCCCCCGTCTGGCTAAGCCTCATGGACTGGCTGATGCTGCATCCCCCAAACTCCCCTTGGCATTCTAAGGGCATAAAGGTGGCAGGATGGGACCACTCAAACACCCTTTCTACAAAGAGAGAGACTCATGCATTGACTCACACACATGCAGACACTCCCCCTCCCCCGGCTTTTTCACACAAACACATCCACTAGCCCAGCACTTTGACTCTCATGCCGCTACACACTCACCCCACCCCCCCGATGGTCTCTCGCACACTCACTCAGATCCTTTTACACTCTCAGACAAAAGACTAGCTCACACCTACTCCCCTCTAGCGCCACAATGTGGAAGCAGTGCCTAGCCAAGGAACAATTTTGCCATGCTCAGCTCCCCCCCGAGAGGGCAAGGGGAGCCATTTGGCACTACAGTCGGCAGATTACATGCCTGGCTCTTGGAAACACAGTGTAAGGGCTGCCTGAGTCCCAGAGAGAGGGGGAAAGGGTATACTGTGTGCATAGGGGTTAATTAACAGCTCAAAGGGTTGAGCTGCCGCCCATCCATCAAACTTGACGAGCAATAAATGATAATAACTAAAACACCAGCAAATGAAGCTTTACATGGAGAATTAAATTAAGTTCCCAGATACAGCCCTGACATGAGATAATAGCCATTCCTCAGCGGGAGGCCGCAGCTGCCCTAGTTACCACAGGAAATAATGACTTTGGGGTTGCGGCTTCCTCATGGTGTTAGCTTGGGTCACCTCATGAGGGGATGTTGAGCACGCTCTGTGCCCAGTCATCCCGGCTGGTGTCAGTCCATCAGTTTCAAAGGAGTGACTTTGCATTGACACTGGTGTGACGGGGAGCAGAGGCTGGCCTTGTTGGGAAGCTGCTGGGAAATGTAAACCAATTTCTCAGTGGGGGAAAGGCTGGGAGAGGTTGTGTGGTACTCTGCCATTGGCTTCCTCCTCTGGCCATGACACAAGGGAGAAATTTGCACAGTGACCACAGAAAGCAGGAAGCGGAGGGGCTTACGGGTCTGATTTTCCTCTTGCTAACAGCAGTGTAAATCTGCAATGATTCCACCACACTAATGTAAGGGCCTGATCCGTCTCCCACTGAAGTCAACTGAAGTCTTTCTTGGCCTCTCGAGGGGAGCTGGATTGGGCCGTAGAAGTGAAGCTAGGCCCGTATGTTTTGTTTTGGGAGGAATGCAATCTCAGACCGCTCTGCCCCAGCCTGCTGCTGCCCCTGGGAATGGCTCCTTTCACCCAACTCCCTCAGGCACGTTCAGAGGTTAAAGGCTTTGGGGAAGTGAAAGGTTTATTGGGAGAAAGTGTTAATACTAACGACCTGCGTACTGCTGCACTCCAGCGTAGGCTTGTTGCAAGGGGTCTGCTGCAGTGGGGCTCTGTGCTGTGGAGACAGAAGAGAGAGAGAGAATAAAGGCATTAAAATATCACGTTCACACGGGCTTTCTCTCTGCTCAAGTGTTTTGGGTGCGGGATGGATGAACCAGGAGACAGAAACCCACAGAACAGGTGCGGCATGTGCATCCCACACAACAAATTATACCACGTTTGTTTTACCTATCCATGAAAGAAAAAAGATTTTGTCAGCCTTTTGTGGGGGAAAGGGAGGGAATGGGGGTCTGAAACGGAACAGAGCTAAATAGCTTTTGGTCCTGAAAGTGGGATGGACTTTTCATAAGAGATGTTTCTCCAGAGAGTTCTGCTATTTATGCATTCCTACCATGAGAACCCATCTTGTGGGATTTTGGGAGTTCTACCCTGTGCTGCCTGGCAAAACGTGACTCCACGTATGCGCAGGTATACACGATTTATCTAGTTTGCAGCAACACTGCACACATCAATTGCTCTTAGGCTCAGCCCCACTCCCTGATCCTCGAGAGACAAACCTTTCTACATTCCCCTCTGGAACGTCTCTCATTCCTCTCCCGGAAGTGGAGAGAGGTACAATAATAAAAGAAAAAACAAAGAAAGGAAGAGAATCCTTTCACAACCAGGCCTTTCCTTAATTTGTGGCCTCTAGCTTTAATGTTACTCAACCATAAGGGTCACAAGACAGACATCCGGGGGGTGGAGGGGTAGTGCACTGAGGCAAGAACCAAGGACTTGATGAATATCTACTTTTTCTTACATACAATGCATGTGTCAGGGTGAGGAGCTGTACATGGGAGACGGAAGGTGTGAAATGAAAGGAAGAGCCTGGATTTGGAGGACACGTCATTATTTTCCTTCTAATAGTCAGCACTAGAGATGATCCCGAACCAATCCCAAACTTGGGAGACAAATTTAGAGTCCTGGAATTTGTGCTCTTCTCTAACTATACCATTTATCCAACTTATTATTACTACTATTTATTTGTGTTATTTAGCACCTCAGGACCTCAGTGTGCCAGGAATTGTACAAGCACAGCACAAAAAGTCCCTGCCCCAACAAGATATAATCTTAGTATAGAACAAGAGATAACTGCTGGACACGGACAGATGGGGAGCAGAGAGAAACAAAAACTCATTTGCTCTCTGAAGCCTCCCAGCGCCCTTTTCAAAATTTTGCTTAACCCGCTGTGGAAATGCAACCACCTCTGTGGCAGAATACAGTGGCTGTTTCAAAAGGCACAGCAAGGCTGGCCAACAGTTTTAGAAGAGGAAGCAGCCAATCTCTGGGTAAGCCAACTAGTCCCCTTCCTGGCTTCAAAGGGCATTTTCTTTCTACATAAACCTCCCTCATGCTCCCCTAAAAGTGTTTGTTTTTGTGAAACTTTGAAGTTTAGTTCAAGTACAGCCAGAGCTGGTAGGGTTTTTTTTTTTTCTCCCTTTCCCCTCTGGTTGATGAAAAAAAATGTTGGATAAGCTCTTTCTTTATCTGCAGCCATAAAATATTTAAAGCAAAGCTTGACTGAACCTCCAGTCCAAATGTCACCTTGGCCCTAATATTTCACTTCTTGTTATGAGTTTAATTTGTATTTATTGGTGCTGTACAGTTTTACATTTATGTGGCCCCTCCAGGCTTTGTACTTTTAAGACAATCCCTTAGGGAGCAGCTACTTCCCCCCTCCCCTGTCTCCTTTCACTAAGAATGGAGGTGTGGCTGCAGGCAATGGCTCAGATGGCGCAGTCGACATGGAGGTCTCGCACGAAAGTCTGGTTGCCCCTGCTAAGGCTAAGGAGAGACGCTGAATGTGCGATAGGGAGGAGTACGGGCCGGCTCTTATTGACCCACTGAATTTTGGGAGAGTGCAGTAGCTGCCTCGTGTGTCGCCCTTGCCATCTGATCTGAGCCAAAGTGTCGAAGAACAATATTAACCATAATGGAGGTCGTCCTATTTGACTCGCCTCACCAGGGCTTGGGACAAGGGCAGAGGCAAATTGCACATCTCTTAGAGGGTAGAAACTGACTCTGGCCAGCTCTCAGAGTGAGTCTGAAGGATTTCTTGGGCTGGTTGGGCTGCAAGAATGGGCCATGTGAGTAATGGCTTAGCGCAGGGACTAGTGTCAAGATTTACGGGAGCCAGCTTTGCCACAGCCTGACTGAGGACAAGTTTCTAGGATGGGTCTACACTGAGATGTAAGGCCGGGGTTAGCATAGCTTGAGTGAGCAGACCTAGGTTTGATAACCTAAGGCTTCAGCAGCTACACTCATTTATAACCCCATCTTAGGAATTGCTGAACCCTGGGTCTCAACTGGGGGCTCCAGGGTCTACAGTGCATTATGGGGCCCAGCTCCAACCATCTATGTAGCAGACTTCCTCGCGCCGTCCCAGAATGTGGCCACTTCAGCCCTTTGTTCGTGGTGCAGTGTAGGAAAACTTCTTGACTGCCCACCAAACTTGACTGCCCAGAGGACAAAGGAAGTCGGCCTGTGGGATTCTTTTGGTGGACTCCCAGCCCATGAGTCCAGTGGGGCTGTGTCTACACTGCAAAGCAATAGGTCTGGAACCCTGGATCCCCGATTGACACAGGCTCAGGCCCGTGGGGTCCTTGGAACCCTGAGTCCAAGCCCCAGGTTAGCACGATTTATGTGTAGACAGAATGGGGGTTAGGCTTGAAGCTAAGTTCAAATCCGGGACTTACATCACAGTAAGTTCATACAGTACACTGTAGTCTTAGACTATGCTTCTGCACATGGTTTTGCCCAACCCTCCTACCATCCACACACAACTTTCAAGAACATGCTAGTTTGTGCTTTGAACCCATGCTCAACTACACGGCTGAAGGTAGGGTTAAAGCCCGAGTTGTGCTTTAGCTTGGGCTGGAACCATCCCATTTTGCAGTGAGGACACAGGCAAGATCACGCGACTGCTGATGGTCCTCCACTGCCTTCCCACAATTCCCCCTGAGGGAACAGACAAGCTCTCCTGTAATTGACAGAATTGCCTGGGAAAGAATTCTAGAGTGTTTCAGCATAAAGAACCAAGGGCTATGCCCCGTGGCATGCCCTGGGCGAGCATAGAGGGCACAGTTGTGGGACTGTGCCTAGCTGTGGGGACGCTCACACCTGGGCTAAGTTAACCTGAGTGCTTAGCTGCAGGTTTCAATCACCCAGGCTAACGGTGCAGTGCAGAAGTACCCTTAATTTATACATGCCTGAGTTTATCTATATGTAAAACGGGTAAGTACTGTGTTATCATAACATTCATTTCCCCTTCCAAATATAGTTTAGTCCATGCCTTGAGTGCTAGGTGAAACCTCTCAGTAATAACAAAGCCTTGTGACCACCAGAAGATCTCAAGGTGCCAATTACAACACCATCTCCCCTTCTGTGTGCTGGATAAATATTTGGAGTACAGCTAGCTGGAAACATTCCAGAGAAACTTTTTTTTTGTCGGAATTTGCTGATGAATCAAAATACAAACACTTTGCAGAGATGGCTCAGTTCTGACAACATTCCTTCAGATACCAGGCAAAGCTCTGATACAACCTGCTGTCTTGCCCAGCAGGCTGCTGGAAGGAGGCGGGGGGGGGGCATAGGCTTCCATTTATATGGACTTTCCTATGTTGGGGACCCCAGAGCTTCCAGGGTCTGTGGATCCAGGACAGCTGGCCAGGGACTCTACATCTCCATCCCCTTTCACGGAGAACTTTGAAATTTGTAGTTTCGTTCCTAATCGGAATAAAACCAGATTTCGAGCTACCTAAATCCTCAGCTCCATGGAATTATCTTTCTCTACCCTACTGTAATTTGCAGCATCCTTTTATAAACGTACTAAGGCACAGAGAGGCTCATGATGGCTGGCTCTTGCAGAGATGACAACCTCTAGCAGCCTTACCGAATCTCATCCTCATCTCTGACAATTAGACTTTGTCCACTACCCAGTAGCAGAGCTAGGAACACTAGCAGGCTTCCGGAGTCCTAGGTCCCTCCGTCTATCTCCAGCATCCGTGGGAAGCCCACCTAGCCTATAAGCCACATTCTCATCATCAGGGCCACAGCAATCCACTTAGGAAATTTAATTTTAAATTACTTTTAACCTTTTAAGATTAAATATTAAAAAACAGCAACATGTTTTATTTAAAGGGTTTGGAACAACATGCCCCTAAATGTAGCTCTGGGCCCTCCCACAAAAAGCTTTTACAGCTTGTCATTTCCCTCTGCCTTTAGGAGACTTGTCACATGGGCGTTATCTAACCGTAAAGCTGTGGATTTCTCACTTGATGCTGATCTCTCCATGGATCACGTGGAGAATTCCCCCTGGCCCATGGGAAGTTTCCCTATCGATTAAAGTAGGCTTTGGATCAGGCCCTGGAAAGTTACTGACAGGTAAGGACAGGGCCTGCTCTAGGCCCCAGCATGCCAAGCGCGTGCTTGGGGTAGCATGCCATGGGGGGCACTTTGCCGGTTGCCGGGAGGACGGCAGGCGGCTCTGGTGGACCTCCCGCAGGCGTGCCTGCGGAGTGTCCGCTAGTCTCGCAGCTCCGGTGGAGCATCCACAGGCACGCCTGCAGGAGGTCCACCAGAGCCGTGGGACCGGCGAGCGGCAGAGCGCCCCCCACGGCGTGTCGCCATGCTAGAGCCAGCCCTGGGTAAGGAAGATACAGGATTCTAATGCTTTCGCCTTACTGCTGGCACCTGGTCATAAGCTCATCTCCAGCCATTCTGTACAGACCTGCCAGGCAGGGAGTCGTGTCACAGTGAGAGCCAATGCCCTGTATCTCCACACTAGCAAAGCTTGGGGCTCTAGGAACCATAAAACCAGCTTCATTCTGTACCTCATTCCTTGCTCAGACGCCTGGGAAAAGATGATGAGGCTGAAGATTGGTAGTGTAATGATTCCCCTTGCTGAATCCTAATCTGTGGGGTTGAACCTGTGACTGGTGGATCTGAAAGCTTCTAGTGCTTGAGTTAAAGGACTCAGCTTCCTTAGCTCAAAAGCTGTAGAAGATTCATAAAGCTCTCAGCACAGAGTAGGCACTAGAGGGAGACAGAGCCATGCTGTGTTAATGTGTGTTGCAGCCAGCTTGTATCTCAATTTACCTAGAAGTGAAATGAAACAGGAGTTAGGATTTAAGATAGGCCTGAACGACACAGTTGAGATCCAGATCCAAACTTTCCCAGAGTTTGGTTGTGTTTGGATCCTGGGTTTTGGCTGGGGTTCACAGCGCTAGTTAAAGTTCAAAGTGAAGAGGATGTCAATTAATTCTCTGTGTACTAACATAGAAGCGTGTGCAGGGATTTGTTTTATCACTCACCACATACATGCCCATTAATACATGATACACATTTTACAGGGGCTAGTCCCAGGGCATCCAGCATCCTTTCGTACTGGCAGGGTTCAGCTGTGGTAATTCGTGGCATTTCCCCTTCCCTTTCTGCATGACCCTCTTCTCTTTTCTGTAGCGCTATCTTCTCCTTTAAAAGCAAACTTAAGCTGAAATGAGCCTGGTGCAAGGCGTTGGACTGACAGCACTGGAAAATGAGAGGCCAAATTCAGAGATGTTGCACACAAAAGTGTAAGTTAGACACCCTTGCAAACAAACTCCCTTGCTGTCAGACTCGCATAGCTCTTACACCCATACTGCCGATGTGCCAGGGCAACTTACATGCTGAGGATCTGGAAGGTGGTGTTAGAACAGGAGAGAGGCTACTGTTTACAGCTGATCTCAAAAGGCCAGATTGCTGGTGGAGGTCGCTTTAGCTCTGCTGAAGCCTCTAGAGCTACGCGGATGTACAGTGGCTGAGGATCCAGCCCAGTCAATGCAAGAGAAAGGTGCACTGTGCAAACAGATGTTAGTAGTAACTTTGGCTGGCAGCTCAGGGCAAGAGCCTTATCCCTGGACAGGAGACTGTGGGAAGAAGATTGCCTCGATATTAATTTGATCATTTCCATATCTCTACGGGAAAAGTCCTGCTCAGATACAATCATCTCTTTGCAAGATGACCCTGGCCAAGATGACACAAGGTGACCACAGCAGATAACCTTCCATAAACCTGGAGACATAAAGCAAGCCAATGACCTACTTTACGACCATAAATATAAATTTAACTAAGGCAGCACTTATTCATTAGGCAGAAGTCAAGAAACGACTCCCAAGTCCTTCAAAGAAGTAGATCTGTTAATGTCACTTTCTGAATCCTCTGCCCAATGCCAAAAAAACACAAGGATGACTTCCCAAAGTCAGCATGAAATCCCAGCACTTTAAAATAAAGGCCAGGAAGCTTTCATACCAATGTAACGTTTATCTGCTTTTTAAAGGGACACCCAGCTACTTTTAGGCCCAATATTTAGCTTCTCTAGGAACATTCGGGGATGATGGTTACAGAATCTAAAATGTTTTCTTAAAAAGAAATTCAGTGAAAATAGTGCTTTGAAAAAGATGTAATAAATATCCCATTCCTCCTGGGACATCAGCAACTCAAACACAACAGCTGCAATTTAGCCAGTGTCTGGGTAACCAAAAGGTGAAACTGACTACATACAAAAAGGGCTGTATACTGCTCTCTTATATATCAGGGTAAATCAGCAGGAGCTGAACTGAAGTCAATAGAGTTACACTGGTGTAGATGAGATGATGAAGATTAGGGCCTGATCCAGCTCCCATTGAAGTCAATAGGAGTCTCTCCAGCTCCCATCTTCAGTGGGATTTGGATTGAGCCCTGAGGTCCAAAGTATCCAGAGTATTGTAGTTTCACTGTCCTAGCTCAGGTTTAAACACATACAGCATACAGGCTACCAAGCAAATGTTATTGCTGAAATCCATTCAGTTTGATTTAAGCGAGGTCTTTGCGCCTGTGAGGTGCGGAGCAGAACTCAGCAAAGAACTGATTTTTCAGTTCAGGGACTGAATTAAAATATCTGAAAAAAAAATTGGTTTAGTTCAAAATAAAACAGGTTTTTCTGTTTTCCCCCAAAATGAAAAAAAATGGTTTTGAGTGGAATGAAACATTTTGTTTCACCCCAAATGATCCCCCCCCTTTGTTTCATTTTGAGATTTTTTGGGTTTTTTTTCCCCCACACTTTTTTGGGAGATTGTTATAAATTAGCTACATATCTATATGAAATGCCGTTGCCAAACGAAAAGTCAAAATGTTTCATTTCAATAGGGCTAAAATGAATCCTTTTGACTTAAAAAAAAATCCTGTTCTGTTTTTGTCTGAAACTATTTGCTGAATCTGACCCGAACTGATGACTAGTTTTTCTGCCCCAAAAAATTCATTTTTCAATGAATTTACTATTTCTCAAAAAAAAAAATAAAAAAATCCCCCGGTTGTATTGCTGAGCACCCTGTTAGGTTACCCTAACAGAGCCAGTGATTTCCCTTCCATGGACCTAAGGCAACTTTCTCTGATATCGCCGTTCTCTGCCTCAGAATGGCCAACAACATCAAGCACCAGGAATTCGTTTCATTCAGTCTGTTTTTCTATGCTTTGCACTGTCATGCCTTATCTATATTATGAGGTGCTATTGCCTCCGTCTGTGGCTTTGGGACCTTTCGTACAGCCTTGTCGAAACTTGTCAAATAACTCAGCGAGCAGAGCTAAGACAGTGTCACCTCTCACAGGGTTCTAGAAGGGTGGCTACTGAAAGTGTGTATTTGGGGTTGAGTATGGTGAAGCATGCAGGTAGGGTCAGAAAAGCAGGCCACATTGTTACCCGCTTTTCAGTTTAGAAGGAAATAAAATAATCACAAAAAGAAAACCCTCTGCAAGGTCAGGATCAAAATAAATAAATAAATAAATGAGTGGGAGGACTCTAGTCACCTTCTCCTTAAATCCAATTTAAATCACTCTCTACAGCCCTAATCTATATCCATAATTATATCATTTCGTACAACAATCTTGCGAGAGGTCTTAAGAAATTTATGTAGATTAAAATTCATGGGTGCCATAGTACGGATTCCATATTATTAAGATTGATTAGGACAGCTGATGCTGTGATTAAAGAAGCCAGCGTTTACTGTTGTAATTAATTAGGTATTCAGACACAACAATAACTGCAATAACAGAAAGAATGTGCTGATCCGGCAGAAAACAGTGACTGATCCTGTGCTCTCTGGTCTCATTTCGCCTTACAGGGGCAGGATGCCGTGCTGTCAAATGCATGCTATCCCATCTGCCATGCCCTCCACACCACGAAACTCCTCACGAGACCCAGGGGACCTAATCTTTTGGCTTTTCTCCTGCAGGGATGAGAATTCCTGTCACTATTCACATGGCAAGTTCAGAGTATGGTCACGTATGTTCAGAATAGAAAAATGAAGGTGTAAGAGGCCCCCACCTGCTCTAAATTAATAACTTGCCTCTGGGAATTCTTATCTTTACTCGCTGTTTGACTTATGGCAAAGCCTGTGTGCCCTAACTGAGATCAGGGCCCCACTGTGGAAGATGCTTTTCAAACACACCATGAGCCCCACGCTAAACAGACACAGCCCTACAGGGTCTGTCTACACAGCCCACGGCAGGATCCTCTGACCGTGGGTCAACAGATTTGGGTAGGCAGGGCTTGCGCTACAAGGCTAAAAATGACAATGTGGCTTGGGCTGGAGCTCGGGTTCTGAAGGCGAAGGGGGAGAGGAGTGTGCTTCAGAGCCCCACATTCAGCCTGAGACACAACTTAAAAGCACTGTCCATGCAGCTGTTTTTAGCATAAGCCCCCACGAGTCGACTTGGGCTTGGAGACCCACTGCGGCAGGCGGCTACTGGCTAGGATGACCAGACAGCAAGTGTGACAAATCGGGACAGGGATGGAGGGTAATAGGTGCCTATATAAGAAAAAGACCCCAAAATCGGGACTGTTCCTATAAAATCGGGACATCTGGTCACCCTACTACTGGCTGTGCTGACATCCCTAAGGAGTCTAAAAGACACGCCTTGACTGGTGGGTGAGAGACACAAGCAGGCCTGGGCACAGGGCGGGAGAGACAGGGTAAGAGATATCCCAGGATGGGGGCAGATCTGAACCAATCAGGAGCAGTGAGCCCAGCTTGTCACTTGCCTAACCATTATTAGGCTGCAGTTTCCTGTAGAGGAGAGTGCTGATAAAGGACTGGAAGGAGGACAAAGTGAGGGCTTTTTCCAGATTCTGACTGGGAGCTTTTCCCAAGTGCAAGAGGTGGGGTAGGAGAGAATGCCAGAGAACCCGGTGGAAAACGAGAGAATCAAGTGAGCCAGGATGACACCCTAGGCAGAGCACAGCAGGGAATCAACCTGGCAGTGAGATATGAGGGTGGATATGTGTGGCTGTAGCCAAGGTACAAGATGATCTTGGGTGACAATTTTGGCAGTGTGAGCAGATTTGGGCTGCGTTCTCCTGGGAAAGGTTTAAAAGTGCCCTCTTATCAACTGTGTGGGTGAAGGAACCATGAAGGGTGCAAGTTGTGATATCCTTTCCCTGCATGGTGATCCTGCCAGGTTCACAACACGCCCCTAAAGAAATCCTGCTGGAGTCATCCTCTGAATCTCCATGCTTTTTTCCCCATGCCACAGGGTGTCCCATGTAGCTGGTGACCATCCTGCCTGTGTGTTTAATTCCACCCCTCCAGGGCTTGCCCTCAAGGCTTTTTATGTTGATTTCATTCTGCCATGTGGCTTTAATGCATTCATAGATTGACAGATCCTGAGGCCAGAAGGGATCACTGTGATCATCTGGCCTCCTATATAACACAGGCCATAGAACATCCCCAAAATAATTCCCAGAGCAGATCTTTTAGAAAAAACATCCAATCCGGTTTTAAAATGTGTCAGTCATGGAGAATCCACCATGACCCTTGGCAAATTGTTCCAAGGTTAATTACCCCCTGTGTCAAAAACGTAGGCCTTATTTCCAGTCTAAATCTGTCTCTTTTCAACTTCCAGCCTGGCATCAAACCCACAAAAGCTTATGCCCAAATAAATCTGTTAGGGTATGGCTACACTTCAAGTGCACAGCGCTGCCGTGGAAGCGCTCCCGCGGCAGCGCTTTGAAGCGTGAGTGTGGTCGCAGCACCAGCGTTGGGAGAGAGCTCTCCCCCTCCAGTGCTGCACGTATTCCACCTCCCCGTGGGGATTAGTTTACAGCTCTGGGAGCCGGGCTCCCAGCACTGGGGCACTGTTTACACTGGCACTTTACAGCACTGTAACTTGCTGTGCTCAGGGGGGTGTTTTTTCACACCCCTGGGTGCGAAAGTTGCAGCGCTGTAAAGCGCCAGTGTAGCCAAGGCCTTAGTCTTTAAGGTGCTTCCGGACTCCTCATTGTTTTCGTGGATACAGACTAACAGGGCTACCCCTCTGATCTCTGTGTTATGTTACTAGAATGTGTTTAAGACCAGACAGCCTAGCCTAGATAAAGGGGATAAACAGGTTTGTCCTAGACAAAGGAATGGGAGTTTCCTTCAATTTACATATTAGCAGTAAACAAAGCCATCAAGCTAAAGCAGAGGGGGCTATCCTGAGAATGCACTCGACAGACAAAGAATTAACATGCCTCCTGCACCAAACAGAGGGACAGGAGACTGAATACCCGTGAGGCCTTCCTGACTTTTAGAACAATAATTCCTTTGGGAATATAAGGGCCAGAGGGAGATGTCATCTTTTTCCTACATCTTAAGGAGACAAAGAAACCAAGTGATTTGTTCACTGTGATGGGTCCTGGCCAGCAAAAAGCCAGAAAGGATACTGTGGGTGAGAGAAACTATCTTGAACAAAGCCTCTATCTTGCTAGATTAGGTTTTAGACTTTTAGGGGGCGTGTTTTCATTTATTTGTAACCATCTCTGCCTTTATCCCTTTTACCCGGTATCACTTAATCCATGCTCTTTTGTTAATAAACTTGTATTGCTTTCATCAGAAATCACCAGTGCTGGGTAAGTTGAGTAACCTGTGTGTCCTTCCAGGAAGCTGACAGGTTGGAACGTTTTACTGTCTCTGGAGAGGCAGGGCCGGCTTTATGAGCCACAGGGCCCGATTCGAATACCCAGCGGCGGTCCGGGGCTTCGGTGGCACTTCGGCAGTGGGGGGTCCACTCTGGGGCTTCTGTGGCACCGAAGGACCCCCTGCCACCGAAAGGCTGCCGAAGACCCCCCGGAGCAGGGCCCTCTTAGGTGCAGGCATGGGGCCCTCTTAGGCGTGGGGCCTGATTCCAGGGAATCGGTCTAAAGCCAGCCCTGTGGAGAGGCAGCAACTTTCTCTGTGAGGGCCCAGTGAGAGGGCCTGGTCCCTGCAGTAGGATGCTTTTGGGGTGGATTCAGAGCTGGAAGGGTACTAGGAGCAGCCTGCCAGGAATAACCAGGTTGGGGAAAGCCAGGGTGAGGTTTGTGGGTTGCTGGCAGACTGCTGGGGTCAGAGCTCTGGACCAAAGCTGCACAGCTACAAGACACCCAGGGTTACAAGGCAGATGGCTACTGACCCCCTTACAGGCCTGGGTGAATCCCCAAACATCATGCATGGAGACTTTCCTTTGCATCATATGGAGAAAGTATGGGTTGTGAGAGACAAAGTGCATGATTTCTAGCCCCACTGTCATCCATTCAGCTGTAGCGTAACCAGTAACAATGGCATCTACGTGGTTCAGTAGCAATGGATCAGAATGGCTGCCTAAAGTAGGTTTGAAGGGCTCATTTGAATAATTCATGGGTCCATAACATGTTCCCCCCACGTATTGTCCTTGAGTATAAACACTATCTAGCCCAAAAAGGGGGCAAGCAGCAACTTGATCACTAAGATGCAGGGCAAGAGGCCTGTGATAAAATTTTCAAAAGCAGTTATGTGAGTCAGGAGCCTTGGTCCCATTTTCCAAAGTGACACCGTACCTGTGCATGAGAACTAGTGACAGAACGTGACCTGTCTGGATTTACTGTATACAGCAGAGCTACTAGTAACAGAGGAGAAGGGTTTAATGGTCACTACCCAAGGCCAACTTCTGCTGTCCATTACGCGGTATAAATCCAGAGTAATTCCACTAGGGTCACAGGCTGTTAGTGGTGCAACGGAAAACAGAATCTAGCCCATAAAGTGGTCAGTATCTTTCTTATTACATTTCTTATATGCCTGTAAATGAAGCATTGAGCCCTCAGCTCTCATCTCAGCTGGTAAGGCCTTGCCGGCCAACTGCAGTCCCTGTCACCACTGTTAACTCAGAGCCGGTGAGCACGCTGCGGTTGCTGTGACGGTGCTCACAATGTTGTGGTACAAAGGATTAGGCTTTTGCTCCTGCTATATGTTATGAAACACCGCCGTGTTCAGTGGCACTCTGAACTGAGATGCCGAAAGGCCAAAGGGCTGTCAGATAAACTAGCGCAACTCCACAAATGGCCTGAGGTTAGTGTAAAGGGAAGGAAAATATTAGTTCCCTGGATGGAAACCCTAACTGTGAGAGAATCTCAGAACAGTGAATTCTGGCCAGGCTTTGCAGGTGTGAAAGCAGGGCAAGCTTGCCTGCAGCTGACAGATCTGCAGTGGTATTGCCTGGGATCCATTGGTAGGTCACAACAGCACAATGCCGTGCAGCTGCAGGCACGGAGGCTGAGAACACACCCTTGACAAGCAGTAATAGGTGCACTCATGTTGCCTAATTTCAAAACCATCTCAAACACGGTGGGTTCAAAAGTTCGACCTGAACTTGAATGATTTTGGGTTTCTGTCCTCTGCCTGCCTGGGAGGAGAGAATGGTAAAACGGAGCAAGGGAGGAGAGAGAAAAAGAAAGAGGTGTTCTTTTCAGATGTGTGTGCTGCACCTACTGTGGCTGCAATCTCTGGGTTTTGTTTTTCAGTTTTTATTTAATAAAAATGAACAGAGAAAAAAATTCAGTGAAAAATCAAAGGAAGGCAATTACATGATGCCTTTGTGTTTCAAAGACAGTGGTTTTTTGGTGGAATCATAAAATATCAGAGTTGGAAGGGCCCTCAAGAGGTCATCTAGTCCAATGCAGGACTAGTCCTCAGACAGATTTTTTGCCCCAAATCTCTAAACAGCCCCCTCAGGAATTGAACTCATGACTCTGGGTTTAGCAAGTGAATGCTCAAACCACTGAGCCATCCCTCCCCCTAGTTTAGGTGTGACAGACAGATAGAGGAGGTGTCTGGGGATAGAGAGTGTGACAAAGTTCCTCCTCTACCTTGGTGGGTCCTGCGCTTATTGGCAGATTTGCTCACCTCAGTGATCTTTCCCAAAGTCTGGATCAACTTCTCCTGTGTCTGATCAGGAGTTGGGAGGTTTGGGAGGAACCCAGGCCCACCCTCTACTCTGGGTTCCAGCCTAGGGCCCTGTGGACGGCAGCTGTCTATAGTGCCTCCTGTAACAGCTGCATGACAGCTACAACTCCCTGGGCTACTTCCCCATGGCCTCCTCCAAACACCTTCTTTCTCCTCACCACAGGACCTTCCTCCTGGTGTCTGATAACGCTTGTACTCCTTAGTCCTGCAGCAGCACAGCCTCTCACTCTCAGCTCCTTGTGCCTCTTGCTCCCAGCCTCTCACACACACTTCCTCTCCTCTGGCTCCTCCTCGCCTGACTGGAGTGAGCTCCTTTTTAAACCCAGGTGCCCTGATTAGCCTGCCTTGATTGGCTGCAGGTAATCTAATCAGCCTGTCTGCCTTAATTGGTTCTAGCAGGTTCCTGATTACTCTAGTGCAGCCCCTGCTCTGGTCACTCAGGGAACAGAAAACTACTCATCCAGTGACCAGTATATTTGCTCTCTGCCAGACTCCTGTACCCCACTGGCCTGGGTCTGTCACATATCCCTCCCCCGTGCTCAACACCAAGGCGTTGGGCAGCTTGAGAAGCCAGCTGTGCACAAGTGACAAGCTATTGGCATTGCCGTGACAGCTCCCTGTTCTATGTTGCACACGGAACTGGAAAGGTTGGAGGGATAAGAGTCACCTGGTCATCTTTGTGTTCTTCTCCTTGTTCCGCTGCATCCATTGAAGAGGGGCATGGTCAGTCACAAGGACAAATCTGCTCCCGAGCAAGTAGTAGCGCAGTGCTTCCATGGCCCATTTTACGGCCAGGCACTCTCTCTCCACCACTGCATATTTTTGTTCCCTCGGAAGGAGTTTCCTACTGAGGTAGAGAATTGGGTGTTCCTCCTCCCCAACCATTTGTGATAGAACGGCCCCCAACCCTACTTCCGATGCATCTGTCTGCAGGATAAATTTCCTGGTGAAATCAGGGGCTATCAGTACACGGTTACTGCAGAGGGCAGTCCTTAGGTCTGTGAATGCTTCCTCTGCTGTTTCAGACCATCTCACCAGATCAGGGCCATGGGCTTTCACTAGGTCTGTCAGGGGGCTTGCCCTTGTGGCAAAGTGGGGGATAAATCGTCGATAATACCCCACTACACCTAGGAATGCCCGGAATTGTTTCTTGCAATGTGGTTGGGGCCAATATTGGACGGCCTCCAACTTGTTCACTTAGGGTTTTACCAGACCTTTTCCTACAATGTAGCCAAGATATTTGGCCTCTGTAAACCCTACAGTGCACTTGGCAGGGTTTGCTGTAAGGCCAGCTTGCCTGAAGGTATCAAGGACTGCCTCCACCTTCTCTAGGTGGGTTTCCCAGTCTGGGGTATGAATGACCACATCGTCCAAGTAGGCAGCAGCATAACTGTTATGCGGGCATAATAGCTTGTCCATGAGGTGCTGGAAAGTAGCTGGGGCCCCTTGTAGTCCCAAAGGGAGGACAGTATATTGAAAAAGACTCTCTGGTGTAGAGAATGCAGTCTTTTCCTTGGATCTTCCGCAAGGGGAATCTGCCAGTACCCCTTTGTCAAGTCTAGAGTAGTCAAATACCGGGCATTACCCAGACGGTCTACTAGCTCATCTATGCGAAGTATGGGGTATGCATCAAACTGGGATACTTCGTTTAGTCGCCGGAAGTCGTTGCAAAACCTTGTGGTGCCATCAGGTTTGGGCACCAGCACGATTGGCCTGGACCACTGACTGTGGGATTCTTCGATGATCCCCAACTCCAGCATTTTTTTTACTTCTGCTTTTATTTCCTCCCTTTTGGCTGCTGGCACCCAACAGGGCCTCATCGTTATCCTGGCCCCAGGGTTCGTGACGATGTGGTGATATGTCTCGGTTGTTCAACCCGGTTTTGTCGAGAACACATCTTGGTTCCGGAAGATCATCTCAGACACCTCATTCTTCTGATCTGGTGTTAAATCGGGAGACGCTGTCACCTGTTTGGAAGGCTTGTTTTCCTGAGTTAGGTCTTTTTGGACAGTTATGCAAGCCTCTTGTGCATGCCAGGGTTTCAGAAGGTTGATGTGATAAATCTGTTCCTGTTTTCAGCGTCCTGGCTGCCACACCTTGTAGGTTACTTCCCCCAAGGGTTCAACCACCTCATAGGATCCCTGCCATTGGGCCAGAAGCTTGCTTTCTGCTCTGGGTACCAACACCATCACCCGATCCCCTGGTTGGAACTGTCGGACTTTTGCCTGGCGATTGTAATGGGTTCTCTGGGCCTCCTGTGCCTTTTCCAAATATTCCCATACAAGAGGGGTGACCTGGGCTATCCAGTCTCACATCTGTATTACATGTTCTATTATATTTCTCCCCTCATTGGGTTCCTCTTCCCAGATCTCTTTGGTGATATCTAGTATGCCATGAGGGTGACACCCGTATAGTAACTCGAAGGGGGAAACCCAGCTGAGGCCTGAGGTACCTCCCGGATAGCGAACTTAAGGTAGGGTAGTAGGGTGTCCCAATCCTTCCCGGCCCGACTTACCACCTTCCGTATCATAGCCTTGAGGGTTCGGTTAAACCTTTCTACCAACCCATCAGTCTGTGGATGGTAGACTGAAGTTCTCAGGGTATGTATATGGAGCAGCGTACAGAGGTCCTTCATTAGCTTTGACATAAATGGGGTTCCTTGGTCTGTTAATATCTCCTTTGGTAGCCCCACTCAGGCAAAGGTCCCCACCAGCTCTTTGGCTATCATTTTAGAGGCTGTGTTCCGAAGGGGGACGGCTTCTGGGTAGTGAGTAGCATAGTCCAAAACAACAAGTATATATTGGTGGCCCCGAGCCGTCTTCTCCAGGGGTCCCACTAGGTCCATGGCTATTTGCTCAAAGGGGACTTCTATGATGGGAAGGGTTACTAAAGGTGCCCTCAGGTGGGGACGGGGACTGTGCATCTGACACTCCGGGTAGGATGCACAGTACCTCCCCACTTCTTTGTGTACTCCGGGCCAGAAGAACCATCGTAAGACTCGTGCCAGGGTCTTCTCTACCCCCAAATGCCCCCCAAAAGATGACTATGAGCAAGACTTAATACAGCGTTGCAGTGTTTTTGAGGTACTAGGATCTGCTGTACCTTCTGCTCCTGTACTGGGCAACCCGGTATAAGAGATTCTTCTTCATTATGAAGTAGGGTCCTGGTCCCTGGGTTTTTCCTTCCAAGGGGACTCTATCTATTTCAGTCACCTACTTCCTAATGTTGTCGTATCTTGGGTCTTCAGCCTGGTCCCATCCAAAATTTCCTCTCCTGGGGCTAATCTGCCCAAGATCTAGGGGCCCAGTCTCTGTTGCCTCTACTGGTTCAGAAGTGTTAGGGTGGGGGTCAGACTCGGGTGCTTCTCCCTCCTGGGTGGCCTCCTTTTCAGCTGCTCGGGTCCGCCTACCTACGAGAGCGAACTTCTGGCTTTGAGTCAGTATTTGGGTTCCCAAGGCCTTAGCTGCCCTCCTTTCCCTTTTTGACATTCTACCCTGTCTGGGAATGGAAAATAAATCTGGGGATATTTCAGAGAAGACTGGGAGTTGACAGTCTACTGTGGATGCCTCACTAACTTCAGGGTTCCCCTTTTCCTCCAATCCTCCTACTGGGAGTAAGTTTCCAAACCCTGGGAAGTCCCTCCCTATGAGCACAGGGTATGGGAGTTTAGGGACTACGCCTGCTGCTACCTTAGTAGTGTTCCCCTGAATCTCGAGTTTTACTGGGATGGTGGGGTAATAACCAACTGTCCCATGGACACATGTTATTCCTGTACGCTTAGCCCGCAGCAGCTGACTACACTTCACGAGCTTCCCCGAGACAAGCGTGATAGCACTCCCTGAATCAACCAGTGCTGTGGTCTCTACCCCATTTAGTTTCACTGGTCTGGTGTACATATGTGGGGTTAGTGAGACCCCCACAAGGTGGATTAGGGAGTATGGGTCTGCCCAGTTCCCTAGGTTACACTGCATTGGCTCCTCAGCATTGGGACACTGTGCAGCTATATGTCCCCACTTCCTGCTGGCATAACATCTGTATGGAACCCTAGGCATTCCCGGGTCTCTTGGTTTGGGCAGTCTAACATCATGATCCTCTTCTCTCTCAGTGCTCTGACTCTTTGTGGCCTCTGGTGGGCCTGCAGCTCCTCTCTTTTTCCACCTGTGATCCCCTGGTTACCCAGTCACCCGAGCTGTAGGGCTTGGTGCTGCTAGTTTAACCCAGGGTGCCTCTTCCTTAACTGGTCGGGTCAGCTCCATCGCCGTCCTTCATCTTTCTACCAGTGCAACAACCTCATCATAGGTGGAGGGTTCGTTCTGGCTTACCCAGGCATGAAGGTCTGGCAGTAGTCCCCTCATGTATAGGTCGATGACCAGAACCTCTAGTATCTCTTCCGGACTCCGGGACTCCGTTCGCAACCACTTTCGTGCGAGATGGATGAGGTCATACAATTGGGACCACGGGGTTTTGTTTTCCTGGTACCTCCATTTGTGATACCATTGGGCCTGCACTGCAGTCGTTACCCCAGATCTGGCCAGGATCTCTGCTTTCAGCTGGGGGTAGTCTGCTGCAGCCTCTTCAGGCAGATCATAGTAAGCCTTCTGGGCCTCCCCACACAGGAATGAGGCAAGGATGCCAGACCACTAATCTCGAGGCCAGGCCTCCCGTAGGGCTGTCCTCTCAAAGGCCAGAAGGTATGCCTCTACATCATCCTCCCACGTCATTTTCTGCAGCCAATGGCTGGCCTGTATGATCTGCGTCTAACCATGGCTGCGGTTCAGCTCTGTAAGGGTCTTTACCTGGTTTACCGGTTCCCACAACATAGCTCTGTCTTGAGAAGCCTGGTCCATCAGCAAGCGATTAGTCTCTTGCTGCAGCCGCACGGCCTCCTGTTGGGCGGCTACCTGGACACAGGTAGCCTCCTGCTGGGCTGCTGTAGCTTGTATCAATGCTCGTACTAAGTCATCCATTGTGGTGAAAAAAACCCCCCTCTTTCTTCTGCCGCGCTGTGCACACCAAATCCCACTTCTCACACCAGTTGTGACAAAGTTCCTCCTCTACCTTGGTGGGTCCTGCGCTTATTGGCAGATTTTTTCACCTCAGTTATCTTTCCCACAGTCTGGATCAACTCCTCCTGTGTCTGATCAGGAGTTGGGAGGTTTGGAGGGAACCCAGGCCTGACCTCTACTCCAGGTTCCAGCCCAGGGCCCTGTGGACTGCAGCTGTCTATAGTGCCTCTTGTAACAGCTGCATGACAGCTACAACTCCCTGGGCTACTTCCCCATGGCCTCCTCCAAACACCTTCTTTCTCCTCACCACAGGACCTTCCTCCTGGTGTCTGATAACGCTTGTACTCCTTAGTCCTGCAGCAGCACAGCCTCTCACTCTCAGCTCCTTGTGCCTCTTGCTCCCAGCTCCTCACACACACTTCCTCTCCTCTGGCTCCTCCCTGCCTGACTGGAGTGAGCTCCTTTTTAAACCCAGGTGCCCTGATTAGCCTGCCTTGATTGGCTGCCGGTGATCTAATCAGCGTGTCTGCCTGAATTGGTTCTAGCAGGTTCCTGATTACTCTAGTGCAGCCCCTGCTCTGGTCACTCAGGGAACAGAAAACTACTCATCCAGTGACCAGTATATTTGCCCTCTACCAGACTCCTGTACCTCACTGGTCTGGGTCTGTCACAATAGATAGAGGGGGTGTCTGGGGATAGATAGATAGGCTTCGTGAGTAATGGAATTTACATTGATTCTGACACTCCGGACCACAGGTATCTAAAGATAGCGGTTGTTCTCTGTTTTGCTATTTTCATGCAAGTAAGGCAGTGGGTCAAATTCTGCCAGATGTTACAATGGTATAAACCCACAATGGAATTGTTCAGCATTTACAGAAGAGTAACTGAGAGCTGAATTGGGTAACAAAGTGCTATATACACTGCTAAATAAATAATAAATGTTCCTGGACATTTTTGTGCCAGACTTGTACTGTAAACCAGAGGCCGGTGAAAGCTGGGAGGCGAGATGTTTGGGGCTGTGAACATATGTATCAGGGGAGACTGTGTTTGTTTCCTGTGCAATCGATGGGTGTAGAGGTGGTTACATACGCTGTTTTAAAATTTTATTACAATTGTTGTATATGGAACCATGGAACCACAGTGCCAATATCAGATATTTCAGAGGAGGGTGGAAGTTATCTCTTAATGGACAATGATAGAATAAACTGCTGAACACTGAAAGTTTCTTCCTAACCTAGGCAGCTGGCTTCAGGCATGAGGGTTTGTGTCCTTCATACATTTTTATCCAGTCTAATATAACCGTAGATGTTCTCATTATCCATATAAGTGTCTAATCCTCTTTTGAGTCCTGCTAAGCTCTTGGCCTCAATAATACCTCATGGCAATGACTAAAGTTTTAGAAATTGCACAGAGCCTGAGACAGGTACAGAGAGGAAGTTGGAAGCAATACACACAATAAAATAAATCAATCCTATTTTGGGAATGCTTGGATCCAGGTTTGTTCTCTGGGCCCATCTCAAGCTGGGACAAGAAGCACTGAAACAGTAGGCTAGGATTTGACCCATTGAGATCTCTGGAGAAACGTCTGATTGACTTCAGTGAGAGCAGGGTTAGGCAAAGGCTGATTGGTAATATGCTACAATTTCCATAGCAAAGAGATCCACAGAGCACAGATAGTGTTCAAAGTTTTTCCATATCATATTGTTTGAATGTCGCTCCTCACTAGCTGGGATTGGCCAGCCTGGGAGCGATTTTGGTTTCTAAAATATCTCCAGCCGAAAATATTTTCATCTTTTAAATAGGGCTGGTGGGAAAACAAGAAGTCAGTTTCATGAAAAATATGCAGGTTTTGGAATGTGATTTCTTTCCCCATTGGAATGAAACTGAGACCCTTTTGAAATATTTTAGCAAAAAACAAACAAACAAAAAATAACTCTCTCTTGCTCGCTGTCTCCTGATTTGACCAGAAATTCCAACCTGGAGCTGAGAAATCCTTCCCAATGAAAGTTTCACGGACACTGATATGTTTCTGTGAAACATTTCAGTTTTGATAAATGCATTTTCTGATGCAAAATGTTTTGTCGAAAAGTTCATGGCTAGATCTAGCTTTAAGCTTTGGATTTTGTGAAACTCGGTTGAGTTTCAGAAAACTATTTTCCCTTAATGTAAGCCCTGGGTTATCCCAGGTAAAAGAAATTAGAAATCTATTTCCCTAAGTAGCCAGAGGCCTGGGCTAGGCAAACAGTAAAGATTCTGATTTGAAAGGAATTCTTGCCAGGGAATAAAACAATATTAATAAAAACCCGCCATGAAGCAGTTATGCCAGGGTTGATCACAAGGGCCTGATCCTGAAAACCTTCCTTGTTAGTCCAATTGGACTAACATGGGGAATGGTGGTAGGTTGGACTCCTTTAGTATTTATAACTCAAAAGGTCTAATCAAATCATTAGTTCAATTACTGAAGTTAAACGAAGGTGAATTTCACCCAGTACTACCAGGAATCGTAACTAAAAGTGAGTGGCATGCACTGCCTCAGATCTTAGGTGTTTGTGCAATCATTCCCTTTGCCTGGATTCACACACCTTGAGCTTCAGTTTGAGGGTTTGAATAAGCCCCCAAACTTTCACAAAATTGGACAGATGCCACCAACTTTTACCCAGTCTCACACATAGGTGGCAAGTTTGTAGAAATTTTGGTGGTGCCCAGAACCCGCCCCCCAACTCCACCCCCAAACTCCACCCCCACCTGCCTAAGGGTCTGGGAGGAGGCTTGGGGGATGAGGTCTGGGGTGCAGATCTGGCCTGGGGATTAGGGTGCAGGAGGGGTGCAGGGTGCAGGCTTTAGGATGGAGTTTGGGTGCTGGGTGCAGGCTCCTGGCTGGGGCAGGGAGTGGGTGTGCAGGAGGGGGTGAGAGGTGCAGGCTTTGGGATGGAGTTTGGGTGCAGGCTCTGGGCTGGGGGTGGGGGCAAAGGAAGGGGTGAGAGGTGCAGGTTCTGGGAAGGAGTTTGGGGATGGGAAGGGGTGTGTGGGAAGGGGGAGGGGTGCACCCTCTGGGAGGGTGTTTGGGGATAGGAGGGAGTGCAGGGCTGAGGGCTATGGGGCTGAGGATGAGGGATGCAGGAGGGGGCTCAGGGCTAGGGTTGAGGATTAGGGTGCAGGGGGATGAGGGATCTGGCTGGTGCTGAGGGGTTCACGATGCAGGAGGGGGCTCAGGGCAGAGGGTTGGGGTGTGGGGTGAGGGCTGTGGGGCTGAGGATGAGGGGTTCATGATGTGGGGGGCTCAGGGCTGGGGCAGAGGATTAGGGTTCGAGAGGATGAAGGTTCTGGCTGGGGCTGGGGATGAGGGGTTCATGCTGCAGGGGGGCTCAGGGCTGGAACTGAGGAATAAGGTGCGGGGGATGAGGGCTCTGGCTGGGGATGAGGATTAGGGTGCGGGGGGATGAGGGCTCTGGCTGGGGCAGAGGATCAGGGTGCGGAGGGATGAGGGTTCTGGCTGAGGATGAGGATTAAGGTGCGGGGAGATGAGGGCTCTGGCTGGGGATGAGGATTAGGGTGTAGGGGGATGAGGGCTCTGGCTGGGGATGAGGATTAGGGTGCAGGGAGATGAGGGGTTCATGATGCGGGGGCTGAGGATTAGGATGCGGGGGGATGAAGGCTCTGGCTGGGGATGAGGATTTGGGGCGTTGGAGAGGCTCAGGGCTAGGGCAGGTTAAGGGCAGCCTGCCTTGCCATTAGTGGAGGGCAGGCACTAGGACCCTGGGGCAGCAGAGAGCAGTTCTGCCGGGAATCGCTCTACTCTGGCAGCACGAGCAGGCAGGTTGGGCAGGGACGCGGAGCGGCGGGGTGGGGAGGGAGGACACGCAGGGGGAGGGGTGGCAGGCGGGGGCTGGGACCTGCTCCAGGCAGGGACGCGGCGGGACAGAGGGGAGACCCGTGGCGGCCGGGGCTCGATCCAGGCAGGGCCAAGGGAGAGACCCAGTTCCAAATATTGCTGGAGCAGGGCACCCGGCCCTGAATATTCCTGGAACCCGAGCACTGCAAATGTGTATAATCCGCCACCTATGGTCTCACATCAAAACCATAACCAAGCTTGGAGACCTTTAGAAGCTTTCCTGGGACTTGGGCTGAGACTGGAGTTGGGAAGAGATCTGGAGACAGACAGATTTCAGGTACCTGAGTACAGAAAGGTTTCAACTGCTCCAGACATGACAGTGACGGGACGACATAAATACACAGACTACCTAAAATGAGCAGTTAGACAGCTAGAGCACCTCACTAAACTATTTCAAAATGACATTTTGTTTTGAAATTTAGCTAGATTTGAGAAAGCCAAAAAACAACAACAAAAAGAGTGTGTGTGTGTGTGTGTGTGTGTGTGATAGAAAAACCAGAAAAAGGAACAAAATAAAGCCCCAAATGTTTTCATTTGACCCCAAATAAAAACATTTTTTGGATTTTTCAGTTCAGCCACTGAACTGAAATAACTGATTATTTGCTCAGCTCTGCTTATATCACCTAAGTCTTCTCCTTTCTCCAGCACATCAGTAAAGTTCCCTGCAAGGATAAGCTCACCTAGTCCAAGGGAATCGCCAAAATGGAAGGAGTGCTTTTTGCATCACATGAGGCAAACTCATTGGCTGAAGTACTGACTCAGTGTTCAACTTTCTAACGGGATACATTAATCGCCACACACTGCAGGATAAAACATTCCTACACCAGCTGGTGCTTAGCGTTAATTAGTAACATTTATTTAAATCTTTTTTTTATTGTGTATAAAATGGCAAGAAATATGCAGCTTGAAGAGGGATGGATGGTTATGCCGAGATAACCGCACCTCAGAGAAATCTAGGTGCACAGGTGGGCCTCGTGAGATGTTGCTGCATCCTTGGCTTGGATGCGCCTAGTAAAATACCACCTCACATCTGGAGCCCTTTGTGCCAGCCATAGCACACAGGCCATATGCTGAATGCCTGTGGAAACTGGTCTAATGCCTCAACCCTAGAGGCGGTTTCTGCAGTGCAGGGTTGAGGCATATTTGTGGTGTGGAGCTGGACCTGTTCTGTGGATACATAAAGGACTTTTTTCTCCAGGGCTGTTAAGTGAGTTGACCAGGGACACCGCTGGTGGATCAGTGAACGGCACTGATCCACCAAGTGAAAGGCCTTGTGTAGGCCACTGCTACAGCACATGGGTTGCAACACAAGATGGACAGGGCAGGCTAGCTGAGTGCTGATCACACCCCATCCCATCAAGGCAGACTCCTACAGTGTCCTCCTTCCACAGTCACTCTTCTGCCCATAACTGAATTCAGGGAGGAGATCCAGAAGTGGTAAGAGACATAGCTGATGACCTTCAGCTGAGCTAGGCTCAGCACAGCTCCTACAAGATCAGCCAGGAACAAGACCCCTTTTGGTGCATCTGGGAGAACTACCACACATACACCATATGGGTTTCAGCTTGACCTGGTCGCAAGTATGTGCAGAGTGGACACATGTGCCTGGGGCCAGCTCACCAGGTAAGATCTCCTGACCTTAGTGTCCAGCTACAAGGTAGCTCCCATGGCAGAGAGAAACACACTGGAGCAGGAAATTGTCGCTCAGAGAGAGAGGACATATCAGATAAAGTTCTCAGGACTGGACCATCTTAATAGGACGGAAACCAGCTGGGTCTTAGAATCGGGATGGTTTGGCTTACCTGGGTAAGGGTGGATGCCATTAGCGAACACAGCTTCTGCGGTGGGCTGCCCATTAGCCTGCGGTGGGAGGCCAGTGAAACCATTCACCCCGATTGGGGACGGGATGCTAGGCACAGCCGGTGCAGTGATGCCAGGAGGTGTGCTCCCACCTACAGGAAGGAAGTAAACAGAAGAAACAGCCTTAGGATGATGAATTCCGCAGGTGCTGACCACACACAGTAAACCCAGATACTACTGTGATGAACACCAGAGGGACAGCTATAGATAACATAATGAATAAAGGTCAAAATCATCTCACAATGCAAGGGGGAGTTTGCACCATCACGGGTAAGACTGTGCAACAGTTGCTCATGCTGGGGAGCGCTTAACATGAGAAAGGTTTGCCCAAGCTTGTTTAACCCCAGGAGTGGGCTTCTCCTCCAGTGATCACAACCTTTAAACTAGATCCTCAGCTGGTGTCAACTGGCATAGCTCCAGTGATGCTAAGGTCTGGTCTAATTTACTGGCAAACTATCAAGGCATTTTTTTCTAACCATTGTATGGCCTCAGAGGAGAATTCTGAGTCCCACCTTCATACAGCAACTCATGTCATTTTGGTTTATCTTGGAGACGTCAGCCTTCTGATCTTATTGAATCCAATGACTGGCCTATGGGCATGACTATCATATGATGGCTCTCCAGTTTCAGAACATGCTGGGTAGATGGCTAGTCCAAGAAGGAAAAAAGTACAGCTACAGTTTGTAGCATTATAACAGTTACCCCCACAAGGACAGTGTTTCATTGGTGCAGTTTCACCCATCCCTGCCATGCATCTTGCAGTTCCGGCTGCACTGAGAGAGGCAGACAGACCAATGGCTAAATTCAGGGGTGAGTCTTGTGTGCTGCCTACATTAGAGAAATAGGTGTACCAGTGATGAGCCCAATGTGGGTATGCAGCACCTATGTGAAACAAATTCAGCACTGCTAAGATTTAATCTCATAATTTAATAGAATAAGAATTATGCACGGTTCTCATCTCTTCTTGACATCACTGCATCAGTGTATTTGCACCAGATTAAGTTTTGCTAATGGAGACAGGACCTAAGGAAGTCCAGGGGAAGTTTAAATCTCAGCAGCCCCCATAACATGTAAATTACTCCAGCAGATGCCTTCCAGACTTAGCAAGACTCACACCCACTTAATGTGACCAGGTGGATGAGGTAATATCTTTTACCTCTGAAAAAAAGCTCTGTGTGGCTTGAAAGCTTGTCTCGCTCTCTACCATGTACATTGGCCAAACTAGATAGTCTCTACACAAAAGAATAAATGGACACAAATCTGACATCAGGAATCAAAACATTCAAAAATCAGTAGGAGAACACTTCAGGCTCCTTGGTCACTCAATAACAGACTCCAACGTGAAGCTGCAGAACTGGAATTAATTTGCAAACTGGATACCACCAGATTAGGCCTGAATAAAGACTGGGAGTTGTTGGGTCATTACAAAACCTAAACTTAATTTCCCCAGTACTAATTTCTCCCTACTGTTACTCACATCTTTTTGTCAACTGTCTGTAATGGACCACTCTCTTACCATTTCAAAAGTTTTTTTTCGTTCCTTGATATCCTGCTGTTAATTGATTTATCTCATAAGACTGACCTCACATTTGGTAAAGCAACCCCCATCCTTTCATGTATTTATACCTGCTCCTGTATTTTCCACTGCATGCAGACGATGAAGGGGGTTCTAGTCCACGAAAGCTGATGCCCAAATAAATTTGTTAGTCTCTAAGGTGCCACAAGGACACCTCATTGTTTTCACCAACAGAAGTTGGTCCAATAAAATATATTCCCTCACTCACCTTGTCTCTCGAATATCCTGGGACCGACATGGCTACCGCTATACTGCGTACCCACTTAATGTGTCATTCACCCCTCCTTTTGTATAGACTCCAAGGCCAGGAGGGACTATTAGATTATCATGTCTGACCTCCTGTACAGCACATGCCATAGAACTTCCCCAAAGTATTTCCTTTTGAACTAGAGCATATATTTTTCATTAAATATATTATATCTGAATTAGGATATTGACTCTAATGGCATGTAAGAGGTTTTAACTCATGTACCACATGTAATTTGCACCAATGTAGACATTCTTACACAGCAGTAGGTGGGAATAAGTAAGGCTAACAGAATATAATTGAGTCTAGTTCCCTCTGCCTCACACATCACGTCTGAATTTATTATCATGGTATTTTATTAAGGCAATGCTTAGAGGTCTGATCTGAGACCAGTGCCCAGTGGTGCTAGTCATGGCATAGACACATAGTGAGAAGACCCAAAGATTTTACAAAATAAATAGACGAAGGGTGAGAGGGGAAACTGAGGCACAGAGCGACAACACGACTTGCCCACGGTCATGCAGCAGAGACAGGAACAGCACTCATCTCCCCAGAGCTGCAATCCAGTGCTGTAATCACAGAGAACCCTGCCTCTGGGAAGCTGATCTTCAACAGCAATACCTAAGTGATAACCATCCACCAAGCAGCCATACTCTGACGGAGGCTCCTTGCATGCTCTCAGGAGACCTTAGGTACAATTCCACCACCAAAGTGCTGTGAAAGTTAGGGTGGGCTCCCTGCTTCTGACAGAGACACCCTCTATCGCACCCCTGCCAGAAGTGGCTCATTACAAATATATCTGGAAATATATCCTTTAGGAAGGGATCAGCTTGTCCGGGTGACAGGTATTTTCAAAATATTTCCTGGGGCAAGAGTGATTGGTTAATCAGTTAACTGGCTGGCTAGCAGTTATTTCAGCAGAGGAAGAGTCTGCATGAATTTCAACTGAAGATTCCTACAAGCAAGTGGAGGGAAGATGTTGTTTTAGACTCAGCAGACTGCATAGATTTGGTGATCAAAGACTAACCAAGATGACAAAATCTAAGCTTTTGGGAACTCTCCGTTTCTTCTTACTGTATTTCTGTGGGAACTGAACTGTTTAGATTTTAATTTGTTTCCTTTATTTATGTTTATAACCGTGAAGGTAATGTCTGTGCATTATAAAATAGTCATGTCATGTTGTAAAAATTAGATTATTATTTGTTTCTTTATCATAAGATTTTATGAAGTTATTTAATTAAATTCATGTCTTTAATTCCTTCTGGGACTTGAATGTGGGGAGGCTGACCCTGTGCAATCCCTGCTGAAAATCCATAGAGACTGAACTCTGGGTCTCCAGCGACTTTCTATGGGAGTTGGGTTTTTTTTTTTAAGGCACTGGAGATGGGAAATGAAGTGAACACTAGTCCACCCAAAGGTTACACAGACACTTCGCTTTCACTATATCATAGTGGATGCTATTTCAGTGCCTTCCCGCTGCCCAGAACAGACACGTTGCTTCTTCCCCTTTGCTTCAGATGTCGTTGGCCTGAAGAAATTCCCTCTATGCAGTCTACGGGGCCCAGACATCCTGACACAAGAGGTGACATTCTGAGGTTCAAGGGCAATACTCTTTGCACACATCATCAGTCTGAATGTCACAAAACCTAGTTAGCATTTCAGTCGCTTTTCTTGATCTCTCCTCTATTTGCATAGGAAATGTGATTTCTTTATTTAAAATTGCAGTGAGGATTTTTTTTTTGTTGAGGTTTATTTCCCTCAATTCTTTAATTTTCCTTTGCATAAACCCAGTGGGGCCAGATCCCGAGCTGGAGTAAGTCAGCGTAGTGCCACTGAAATGAGTGGAAGGAAACCACTTTATATCAGCGGAGGATTTGGTCCTATATGTGGACATATTTTAATGTGATTATACAGATGGTGAGAGATGCAAAACTCGCATAGAGCAAACAGTAGAAAGGTTGGGGGGCGGGGAGGAAAAAATGGCAAATTCTGTACAGCAGGGTGATCAAGGTGTGGCCTGTAAGTCCAAGGCCACAAGTATCAAGATGGAGCACTGCTATCTACCATGCTAGCATAACACTGACAGACCTCAATTATTGGTGGGTGGGATTGAACCTGGGATCTCTGGAGCTAAATGCATGAGCCTTTGCTGCAAGGTTTCTCAAACTGGGGATGCCGCTTCTGCAGGGAAAGCCCGTGGCGGGCTGGGCCTGGCTGGGCCGGGCCGGTGTGCTTACCTGCCTGTCCGCAGGTCTGGCCGATCGTGGCTCCCACTGGCCACGGATCGCTGCTCCGGGCCAATGGGAGTTGCTGGAAGTGGTGGGCATTAAGTCCCTCGGCCTGCACCACTTCCAGTAGCTCCCATTGGCCTGAAGCAGTGATCCGTGGCCAGGAGGAGCCGTGATCAGCTGGACCTGTGGATGGGGCAGGTAAACACACTGGCCCGGCCCGCCAGAAGCTTTCCCTACAGAAGCAGTGACCCCTGTTTGAGAAACCCTGCTCTACTGCATGAGCTAAAAGCCACATGGCTGTTAGCTAAGCCTGTAGCAGACTCCTTAATCTCTCTCTAAGTGGTCTTGGTACCACCCGAGGGGCCAGAGCACCACACCCAGGAGGTGCGTGGGTTACAGTAACCACATTAGCAGTACCATTGACAGACAGAAAACTAGATGGAGGGGCACATATGGCAGAAAATGGATACATGTACATCTCTGTTTTCCCTCCCAGCTTTTGTTTGTCTTGCCTATTCAGACAGCAACCTGTGTGAGGTCAGGACTATGTGTCTACACAACACCTAGAACAATGGGACCTTGAGCTCAGTTGGGAAGTCTAATGCAGATAATAAATGATGATAATTAGAGTGGGTTGGAAATGTTCTGGCTGCCATCCCCATCATTTCCTGGGACCCCCGTCCTTCTTCATCTTAATCCTGAAAATGGACCTGACCAGACTAGGCCGGAGAGAGGGACTCAGATGGCATCACCACCTCCACCGGCTCCAGCTGATTCCCGAACACCACCTGGTACGTGAGACTTTCTCACCCCCACTTCCCGTGTGTCGTTTTCCTTATTTCTTCTCTTTCCTAGCCTCCTTTTTCCCTCTCGCTAATAAGAATCTGGCTTAGCTGGTCAAGACTGTAGATTTTGCAACCCTGCTGTAAGCCTGTGACCAGGAAGAGGAAGTTAAATGGAATGTCCTAAGCCTGCTGCTAGTACAAGTTTGCCAGGACTCTGAGTGGCTGATAAGACCATGTGGTGTGCCTGTGTTTTCCAGCAGTGAGGTTGCAAATGAAAGCCAACACCAGAGACAGAAGGTGCATTTTCTATCTTTGCTCTTCTCTTCTTTTCCCTTTTGCGTGCGTTTGTCTTGCTTTGTTTTCCTGGAAACGTGATTGAACAGCAGCAGTTACAACATAGCCCCAGCCCATCTCAACTAACTTTTCCCCTTTTTGCCAAAAAGGACAGGTATTATCCTGCTAGAGAGGAGACAGACAAGGTGGGGGAGGTGATCTCTTTTATTGGACCAACTTCCGTTGATGAAAGAGACATGCTTTCGAGCAGGTCTCTGTGTAGCTCAAAAGCAGAGCTGGCTCCAGGCACCAGCCCAGCAAGCAGGTGCTTGGGGCAGCCAAGGGAAGGGGCAGCACATTGGGCTCTTCGGCCGCCAATTCGGAGGGAAGGGCCTGCCACCGAATTGCTGCCGAAGAAGAAAGCGGCATGGTGGAGCTGCCGCCGATCGCGGCTTTATTTTATTTCCGCCGCTTGGGGTGGCAAAAACCCTGGAGCCAGCCCTGCTCAAAAATTTGTCTCTTTCACCAACAGAAGTTGGTCCAATAGAAGATATTACCTCATCCACCTTGTCTCTCTAATATCCTGGGACCAACACGGCTACAACAACACCGCAAACATCCAACAGACTGTCAAACAAGAGTTTTTGCCTTTATAGACTCTCTCCGGCTAAAGAGAAAGGGAACAAGGGATGGTGTTAAAAAGAAAGCCTGGCTTAATGCTTTATGTTTCAAATGCATTAACTGTTTCCCCTTCTTTTCTGTATCTTTAAGAAAAAGCTAAAAGGCTGTTTAATGATGTGTTTGCCATAGTACTAAGCAGACTGAGGTCTTTGTGTACCAAACTCCAAATCTTGTTTAAAACTATTTAATGTTGGTCAGCTTCAGAGTCATGTTAACATCTTTGAGTCTCTGGGCCAATTTATTCCATCTAGATTGATACAACTTTTCCCTGGGCTGCCTATAGCCTGAAGATCCAGCTCCCCATTAGCCCACCTGGTAGAATTTTGCCTAGAATTTATCAAAATGAAATCTTTTGGTTTTTCAAAACCATTTTTCTCCAGGTTTCTGTTTCAAAATTTCTGGGAGGGATGGGAGGGGTTGTTTCAAATCAGAAAGAAAATAAAATATTATAATTTCAAAATCCTCCCTGAAGCAGAATCCCCATTCTTCTCCTAATAACAGCAGCCCAGCTGCACCGATAACGCATGTTGGGTCTGCAGTACCTCCTGGATGTGGTGGCTTGGATGTGAAAGTCATCCTCTACATTTCTTCCTAGCAAGTTTTGTGCCTGTTACACAACGCTGCGTTACTGGGTGGGAAGATTTCCAAAGCTAGGCTTGTTGTAAATGAATATTAATTGGCTATTCATGAATGGATATTTTCATGGGATGGTCTAGGTTTACTTGGTCTTACCTCAGCACAAAGGGCTGGACCTGATGACCTCTTGAAGTCCCTTCCAGCCCTCCATTGCTATGATTCTATGAATGACTATATAAAGTTTTCATGAACGGAGATACATAATCAGTGTGAAATTGGAGTAACACCATAGTGGACTAGGCCCTAGAGTTGGAAATGTCTTCCCAAGGGTATACTGTATTACAGATGCTTGCACAGAAGTGGTGCAGGGATATAGTTCATACACTGTATATCATGGCAGCTAAAGCATTTGGCTGTTATATTGGTATTTACACAACTAAGTTGCAGAACTCATTCAGTTTCAAGCCTTATTTATATGCAAAAGAGCTTGTGTTCTTTTGTGCCAGGGCCACCAAGCACCACACTGGATGGATTCAGTGCTTTTCAGGCCCTGAGAGCATTTGAATTCTAGGCATTTGCTGTTTGATGCTCTCTCCGCTCCCACCAACACAAAACAAATCTAGCTAATACAAATATGATAATCTTGTCAGCCGCGGGTTTAAAGGGTGCAGATATAATTAAGCCACTTTTCTATTTGGTTTTGCAGTAGCTCCATTGACTCATTGTTTATATATTTACCGTTGTGTAAACACATATTTTGAAATGCATGGGGTAAGATTTCCAAGTCCAGCGTTTCCTTGGCTTTCCGTAAACCAGCTTGGAATGAGATTTTTTTTTTCTATAACAAGAGAAGCAAGGAGAGAGATAGGTAAAAAGGCCCTTGACTGAATCAATAACTGCTGACATTGTCCCCAGATACAGCTGCAAGGAGATTTTAGGGTTTGTGTGAGCCAGTGGATTCTCACAGGCCCAAGGAGTTCAGCAGACAAATGCTAAGGCAACTTAGCTCTCTACTAAGCCCTAAAGGTCTACTCTTAGTTCTTGGGTTTCTTGTCTTCTCCTTGCCACCGCACTTTCAAGACAGCACACCCTAGCTTAGGTCTTATACAGCATGCCCCTTCCTGCTCCAGCCAGGAAGGGGGCACAGGCTCACCAACCACCATTAGCCTCCAGCTCCCTCTCTTCTTTCCCCAATATTTATCCCCTAGCAGGCTGGCCTGGCTCCAGGGCACTTGACTCCTCATTAGATGACTTCGCTCATTGCCTTCATTGGGAGAGGCAGGCCCAAACTGGCACAGGTGCAGCTGAGCCCTCATGTCTCTTGAAGGGCCAGTTCACCCTGTGACCGGCTGCTTCTTCGAGGCCGGGTCAGGGCCTTGTCACCCCATGTCATTCTCAACCCTAGCTCGCCCACCGGCAGTCCCAGCTTTACTGCTTTTCCTTTTCATTCACACAGTGAGACTGTCATAGATCAGGGCTGGGCTTCCCAGCCTTTCCAGTGCCAACTGGTCATTCAGAATCCTTTGCGCAGTGCTTTCGGGGCAGCACTGGGTTGCTTGGTGCCTTGACGATGACACTGGGGGAATTGGTACAATGGTTTGCAGGGCACTCCTGGTGTCTGAGTTACTGGAAATGGAAGGAAGGTCTCGACCCTCTTGGCCACCACAATTCACAGGCCAAGACTCCCTCTCTTGGAGGGTGCTCTGTGTACTTTGGCCATGAGAAAAACCAGGCAGGCCAGATGCAGGACACCAGACAATACTGCATTCATTATCTCACCTTCTTCCACCTGTCCCCATCACCCACCTCTTCAGGAGAACTATGGAGAACATTAAACTGATATTGTGCTTCGGCCTGGATTTCAAACAGCACCTGCAGTTCCCACTGAAGTCAATGGGAGCTGAAGGGCATCGGTACCTTTGAAAACATAAGGCACTTTTGCTAATAAGAGCTGGAGCTCTCAGGGTCAAGTCAGACCTCATGCTCCCAAGACCGTGATTGTTGCGGGTACACTAGGCCGGTATGACAGATCTGGCAGAGTAAATGCCATCCAAGGATAATGCCCTCATGAACCAGAGGATATAATAAGCTAAGATGCCTCTGGCTAGTCCTGTTATAACTATAGATAGTCAAAAGTTTATATTTAAAAGTGGCTTTTCAAATTATATGGAAATCTCTGAGCATTTTTTTTAGTCTATCTAAATACTTATCTGGCTGCCATTACCATAGTATCTGAGCACCTCTCAATCTTTAATGTATATTTTACTCACAATACTCCTAACAGGAGGACAGTGCTAGTGTGACCATAGTACAGATTGGAAACTGAGGCACAGAGAGACTAAGTGACTTGACCAAGTTCACACTGGAAGCCTATGGTAGAGCAAGGAATTGGCCCCTGGTTTCTCAAGTCCTGTGGTAATGCCCTAGCCACTAGACAGTCCTTCCTCTCCACCAGGGTAGAGTTCAGAATTATCACATTTTTAATCAAAATGAAAAAAAATAGTTTTGATTCAATTTTATTCAAATCTAAATGAAAGATGTTCGGGTTTCAGTTTCCTTTCCCTTGCCTTCTTTCCAGAGGAAAAAAAGAGAATGAAAGGAGTGAAAACCAACCCCCCCTGCCCCCCCCCCCAAAACCCCAAACAAACATTTTTTGTTTTGATTCAGATCAAGTTAAACAAAAATGAAAATTGTAATTTCAGTGAAAAACCCGGAAAATTACAGACCTAAAAAAAACGAGTGTCACTTCTCTCCAAACTTTCCAGGGGATGTCATTACTGTTTGCCAACCACATCTATTCTGGACAATGACAGCCTGCGAGGAGGCAAATGGAGTCTATGACAGACATTGATCTCCACCGGAGATGTCTGGGAAGACGAATTCAGACTGGAACAGGTGCAGAGAAGGACTAATAGGAAAATCAGGGCGATGGAGGGCCTATCTGACAAGAGAAGACAAAGACCAGGGCTTGTTTAGTCTAGCAAAAAGAAGACTGAGAGGGGGTCTGATTCCTCTCTATAAATACACACTAGGTAAATACCAGGATGGGAGAAGTGCTGTTGAAACTAAAGGACAATGTTGGCCCAAGACAAAGGAAAAGTCAGTGGAGGTGGCAGAGTGGTGAGCAGAGGCAAAACGCCATATTCAGAAGTGAGTCTAAAAGAGGAGTCCTGAGTTCCGTGTAAATGTGGAGTTAGTGCACAGTGGTGGATTGTGTTGTGTGCATGCAAGCATGTTCAAACCAGATTAAGTCAATATGACCCATTTTAAAACCACCGTGTAGACAAGTCCTACCTGACACCTTTTTGAAGCCCCTTCCCTCAAATGCATTTCACACCCCTCCTAATTCAGCCCAAACTCTGGAAGATAGGTTGGAGTCAGGTTCATGGGACATTTTAAAAAATGAAGAGGATGATTGTGAAGTCAAATTAAAAAGATGCAAGAATGGGCTTAACAAGTGCACACATGGTATTGCTGGGAACATAGTGGGTCCTGTCAAATGGAGTTGGGTGAATAATAGATTTGTTGGTTCACTGGCAATTCCAACCTTTTTTTTTTAATTCCATTTTGGGGGTTGAAACAAACATGAAACTTTTTGAAAATTTTCATCAAATGGAAAAAAAATAGAAAGAAAGTCTGAGTCAGGTTGAAACGAAAGATTTTATTTTGGCTCGACTTTATAAATGTCATTTTGATTTCAGCCAATGTGACAAAAGCAAAGGATAGCTAGCTTCACAAACCAACCAGTGGCGGTGGTGGTGACGCCATCACCCTTAGGAGTGTTAGCCCACTGGGTAGGTGCTCATCTGGGATTTAGGAGATCTGAGTTCAATTCTCCCCTCTACCTGATGTAGAGAAGGGATTCTAATGTGGGTCTCTGAAAATTGTAGGAGCATGCCCTACACTGTGAGTGATGTGAAAACCCGTAACTGCATATCCCAGTGTCTCCTGTTAAAGTTGTTCCACTTTGTATAACAAGTCATTGGAGCAGGGACTTGAACTCAAGCCACTCCCTCTCAAGGGAGCGTCCTGACTATAGAGTCATTCTCACCCTTTTCCCTAGACTCAATGAATGACTATGACTTGTCACTATGAATGACAATAAATAGTCATTGGGTAATGGAAAGGGAGTGTGAATAACTCTCCACTGGCTTCCCATGGACCTTCCATACACTTATATCTCACATCTATCTGATGTCTAGATTCTCTGGTGATACAGAGCGGGTATAAGTATCATATGTGGCCAAGAAAAGAGGGTCATGGCTGGCATTCCACTGTGCCCTAGCAATCCTCCACTGTTGTACGCGCAGCAGGTGTAACTTAGAACAGCCTCCAGGTTGCTCTGCCATGTGCTTCTCAGAAGAACTGTGACCGCCTTAGCCAGACTTCCTGCTAGGTAGCAGCCCTCTGCAGCTGCACCCTTGCACACTCCTCACTCAACATGGGCAGCAGCTGAAAGCCTCCATATACCTCCTTAAGATCCCTGCCTCAGTTTCCCCTCCCTTCCACAGCAGTCATGAGATCAGATTGACTAATATTTGCTCAGCACTTTAAACTGGAAAAGTTTGACCAGAGATGAGCCTCACCAACCTCCGCAGGGGAGCAATCTCAACACCACTGAGTGTGTGAAATCTAGATCCAAATTGTACACATATTCCCCAACACCGTCTAAATAAGGCGGTTGCACTCAACACAAAGTAGCTCATGCCCATCATCTCCCCTTCCTGCTCACCATCCCTCCTTACACAACTCACAGCACTTGGCTTGTTCCTCTGAGCCAGAGAGCTCTCATTCTCTTTGCTGGGCAGCCAGAAGTGCTTCAGTGTAATGTTGCTGGCCGAAGGGCCTGGGGCAGGAATGCTCTTTGTTAAAATGTGTGTGTGCTGAAGGCCAGGAGAGCCCTGCACTCCTACAGCCCAGTGATCTGCCAAATAACAGAGATGCCTACGGCAGGAACTGTGCCCCCCGTGAGCTCCCTACTGAGCATTGTTTGTTCCCAGTTCCTCCCTGATAGCCCTGCCTTGCAGCTGTAACCTGCACGTGTCCTGGTCTGATATCATTGCAGCAGTTATCCTTTTGTGATGATGTCACCTGACCTCTCTGTCCTTGGCCAAGTCCCTCCCTCCTGCTCCAGTCTGGCCCCTGCTCTGAAATGGACAGTAGCGGACGGTTCTTTGTTCTTCGATCTCCTCCCTTTCTTCCTTTGCCCTATCACGCTGTGCTACCATTAGCATCTCTCCCCCGATGCCTTTTACAAACACACATCCAGACTTGCAATGGCCCTGGCAAGCCACACTGAGTCTTATCCCTATTCACACTAGCGGGGAACTGACGCACAGAAAGGCCATATTGAGGCCGATATTGTCAAGCTCAGCTATAAGCATCTATGCCCACCTAAACAACTGACCTGCCTCTGAGAGGCACTGACCATCCACAGTGCCTGCTAAAGTCAACGGGAAATGAAAATCGCCTAGCGCTGCTCAGGATCTGGCCTGCTGCATTCAAGGCTTTTCTTTGAAAAATGGTGGCCCTCACCATTAAGGCCAGAGTATTAAAAAACCCCACAGAGGGGTGCAGGTGAGGTGCTGGGGCCGAGGTGTCTGTTCCTACAGGCTCTGCTTGAAGCTACCCTGCTGGTGTGGAAGATCATGCTTCCTTGCGGTGTTATCCCCTCTGTTGTCAGGCCTCTCCTGCAAATCAGTGCCACCCTCTGGCATATTTTTCCGTTTCATCCGTTCTCCTGGAGCATAGAGGAGCATGAGATGTGGGGTACAGGGGGGTGTTTTCTCTGGTTTGCCCCAGTCTACCCCACATGCTGGCACTGCTTATGGTTTTTGATAGGCCAGGCCAAACCCATCCTGTTGTGTTTCCAGCAGTCACAGTAGCAGGGTTCCTGCTGTAGCTCTTCCTTGACATCTTAAAAGAGAAGCAGCGGCTTCGGGGGAGCAAGAAGATGGCTCCTTGCCTATGGCACGACAAAGAACGGCATGGACTTTGCTGACAGAGAAGGGCCTCAAACCGAAGCCCCCTCTTTCTCCCTGGATTGGTTCAGCTCCAGAACCGAACACCACGGCTCCGGTCTTTCTCTAGACTGTCTCAGACTGGAACACCACATAAGAGGGGGCGCAAAACTTTGGGCAAATTCAGAATTGACTGTAACTCCAGATCTGGGACCTCTGCCACCCAATCTCACCAGGGCTCCCCCTCACTGCTGTCAGATTTAGGTTGGCCTGAGCGGGGTGACTCCCTGCAGATGACAGGACAATCCATGAAGAACGCCTTTCTGTGTTGTTCTGCTACCCTCTGGGCCCTCCCTGTGACATTCCTCCCTTTCTCTGCTCTCTAGCACAGCTACCTCTGCCTGGGAAACTCCCTCCCTAGTCCTCTGTGTCCGACTCCCCCTTGCTGCCCTGCGGGCTCTTACCTGAGGTTGGCGTCATGGGAGCTGCAGCAAGGCCGTTCATGTTCAGCGCTGCCATCTGCTGCATCTGGGCTGCGGCGAAGGCTGCCATGGGATTCAGGTAGCCCCCTTGCGCCACGGATGCCATGATAGCCGCCTGCTGCTGCATCAGCTGGAACAAAGAGAACAGGGAAAAAATATCACGCATTCACCAGCAGGGCAACTCCAGAGAGGAGCCGCTGCGGTCACAGAGCGGTCAGTCGGGCTCTTCCACAGTGCCGGCTCGACCAGAGGCAGTGATACTGCTGTCCATAGGGCCAGTGCTACCCGTGGCACTCTGTAATGCAGCCCTTGCCTTGCTCCTTCTTGGTCTAAGGGGGCGGCTTCTCTCTGTTGCCAGTGTGGTTCTGTGCTAGACTTTGTTTTGTCCAAAGCCAGAAAAAGCCACCGGCAACCTACCAGACAGCCCAATTTGCAGGTCTTCAATCAGTATCTGAGGGCTTTGGATTGGCAACACCTTGCTATATGCGTGAGATGGGGTGATTTCCATTGGTTTTAAGTCACTGAAGTTAATACATGTACTGCCTAGGACAGGGGTTCTCAAACTTCATTGCACTGCGACCCTCTTCTGACAACAAAAATTACAACACAACCCCAGGAGGGGGAACTGAAGCGTGAGCCCACCCGAGCCCTGCTGCTTCGGGTGGAGGGGCCAAAGTTGAAGTCGAAGGACTTCATCCCCAGGTATGGGGCCTGTAAACTGAGCCCCGCCACCCTAGGCTGAAATTGAAGCATGAGCCCAGGCGGTGGGGCTCAGGCTGCAAGTTTGGCCCCAGGTGGTGGGGCTTGGGCTCTGGCCAGTCTACCACCAGCCTGGCAACCCCATTAAAATGGGGTCGTGACCCACTTTGGGGTCCCGGCCCACAGTTTGAGAAGTGCTGTTCTAGGAAAACCATAGGCTGACGAGTCAAGTACTCCAGTCTCCGCTCCACCACTCATTCACTCTGCGAGCATGGGCTAGTCATTTTAAAGGAAACCTGCAGTGATTAAGTTACATGTCATAGGACATCTCTCGCTCTGTCTCAAATGCTAAGATGCTACATGGTCATCATTCGACCTATATCAATAATTTCGTGATGGACAGTTTTCCATTGAAAAATTCAGTCTACTTGAAATGTATCATGGGAACATGTCAATTTAGATGAATTTCTGATAGGCCAAAGTCAAAATATTTAGTTTCGAATGTGTCTAAATGTTTCGCTTTGGCTTTATCATTTTGATTCATTTTGTGTAGACTTCTATGCTATAGCAAATTGTTAATTTAATAGTCTCTGATGTGCATTATAGTTAATGTTACCTAGGTAACATTATTTAATGTTTTTGTATAATATAGAAGTCTAAACAAAATGAAATGCTTCAATGGTCCCAAATCACTTTTTTTTTAAAGAATTTTCATTTCATGGAAAATTTTACCTTTTCATTCTGATTCAGAATGATTTTTGCCCCCAAAATGTCAGAAATTCCAGTTCCCAACCAGGTCTAATCATTGCTTCTTGCAATGAGCTGGTTCTCCACTTGTGCTGTTCATGAACTCTGATGCAGCAGGAGTGCAAAATGCATGTCAAATGTTACCGTTCAGGCGAATAAGAGGAGAATTTTGATTGGGCAGCATTTTACTTTCTCTCTGCACAGATGTTAATGAGGACACAAGGAGCAAGGCAGGGCAAAGCCAGCACCTCTTGCATTATGAAATGTCTCTTGCTGCTTCACTCACTTCAGAGCTGTGGGGGGCGCTACTGACTCAAGCTGATATTTTGTTGCCTTCTCCATCAGAACATGACAGCCTGATGATGTAGTTTAGCATGTCGACCATGCATCTCAGCATAAGAACGGAAGGACACTTTCAAAGCCATTGCAAGGGAAGGTTTGTTGTTGTTTACTGGTTAAATTTAACAGTTAAGTGGCTGCTAAATTAACCACAAAAATAAAAAAAAAAAGAAGCAATCACTTTACAATGTTTCAAGCGTCCTCCCCAGGCATTCAAACGCAGAGGCAGTCTGGACCAATGGACAAACAGTGACCTAGGCACTAGACAATCTCAGCTCTGCTACTGGTGTGTGGTGTGACCTTCGCAAGCCATTTCAATTCTCTGTGCCTTAGTTTCCCCTGCTGTAAAATGGGGATAATAATATTTGCCTTCTTTGGTAAAAGTGCCTGAGATCAATGGATTAAAAATGCTGTACAGAACCTGAATATTATTATTTCTTGCATCTTAACACACAGCATCTCAGTGCCAAGGCAGAGGCTTCCCTTATGACTGTTAATTACCCTTCCTTATTATATACTGCGTAAGACACTTTCACATTTTAATTAGTGATTTACTCTTCTTTGTAATTACTGATGGAGTGATTAGATGAGCTTTTTATATTACAGCACAATGCTGGTCCCCTTTAAGGAGCAAATTTGTTAGTAGGCATCAATTGGATTTATTCTCCAGATCAGGCACGGAGCAGGTGATTTTATTAAGTATTCCAATAAAGTGAGGAAGGGAGAGGGAATGCATTCATCTTTAAACAGGGATTGACTCTACCTTTGGGTGTCTACTGACCCATAACTCATTTCCTATGCCAGATTTTTATACTTCTGGCTGGCTGAGGACAGAGTTTGCTCCATGGCTGGTTATGTAAGTGATGGCTGAGGTCCAGGATCTGCTTAATACTGCTGATCAAATTAGTATTTCTCGGAGGTAAGGAGTGCTTCAAGGGCTGGGAGGGAGCTGAGTCTAGGCTGACTGAGTTAGACTTTCCTCTTATTCCTCCAAAGTATGTCAGAGATGGAAACACTTGTGTGATCTGCTTGTAAAGTGTTTATGGGTGTTAGTCTGCAGAGAGGCTAACAGTTTACTACTGGTTTCAGCTACTGGAGCTAATCCTTCTGCTCAAGTGATACGGCTTTGTGTTTTCGTGCTGACGGTTTCCAGTTCAGACAGTACTCGTGACCTATGATGGGGATAGCATAACATTTGCTTATAACAGTGGTTAAGACACTGGACTGTGACTCTGCAGTCGCGCTCTGCACTGGAACTCTGCCACAGACACCATGGACCTTGGTCAAGTCATTTAATTTCTTTGGGCAGCAGTTCCCCACCTGTAAAATGGGAATGATAATTCTTTCTTTTCTTATTATCTAGACTGTATGATTTTCAGGCCAAGGACTATACACAATGGGGCCCTGATCTTGACTGGGGTATCTCACTGATACCATAATACAATAAATAGTCATGTTGTTCCAATTAGTTATCAGAGCCTAGAAAATTGTGTAAAGTATCAGAGTGGTAGCCGTGTTAGTCTGGATCTGTAAAAGAGGCTTGTGGCACCTCCGTCTGTTAGTCTATAAGGTGCCACAAGACTCTTTGCTGCTTTTACAGAAAATTGTGTGTAGCATTTAACTGACTGGATGATGTAACTTCTTGTCCTGCTCATGACACATCCGGGAGCTGTTTGCAATTGTTTCAGACATATCAGGGTGTTCAAAATGATCTGCTGAATCACGCTGAGAATAGGTTCTTGGTCTGTCAACAAGTGTGCAGTGGGAAATGCACATGAAGCGGTGGTCTGATACAGCCCGGGGTTGAGGCATGCAGAGTTTTGCCACATACTGTCATTATTCCATCTGTTACATCTGTCCAGAGACACAAATGGCATTTTCCTCTCTGTGTTCGTGCAAAAACTGAGGCTGCTCCTAACCTGCCGATTATGGTTGAATGCACTGTAGACAACCTAAAGTCCCACTGATCTCAGTGAAATGGCCGTGTAAAATTGACTGTATGGCTGGTAGTGGGAGTGGAGTAGGCTGGGAAGAGAGTAGATAACATCTAACTTACATTTAGACAGGAAGGGTGGCCTGGGGGTTAGAGCACTAGTGTAGCACTCAGAAGGGCTGTGTTCAAATTTCTGCTCTGCCACAGACTGCCTAGGTGACCTTGAGCAAGTCACTTAGGACATGGCTACACTACATCTTTGGCTCTGCAGCTGTGCAGACATGGCCAATATTGATGGAAGGGCTTTTTCCATTGAGATAGGTAATCCACCTCTCCGAGAGGCAGTAGCTAGGTCAATGAAATAATTCTTTTGTTGACCTAGCTGTGGCTACATAGGTAGCCCTGACTACAGCACTCAGGCGGAGAGTGACATAGCTAGGTTGGTCTAAACTGTAAGTGCAGACTAGGCCCAAGTCTCTCTGTGCCTTAGTTCCCCACCTGTACAGTGGAGATCATAGCACTGCCCTACCTCAGAGGGCTGGTTGTGAGGAGAAATGCACTGAAGACCGTCACACGCTCAGATTAGAACATGAGGACAGTGGGAATTTTCCTTCCTGAGACATTTTGGAGGGAAAAAAGTTCTGTGTCAGAAAAAAAAATTGAAACGTACATCGGCCAAACTGGACAATCCCTACGTAAAAGGATAAATGGACACGAGTCAGATATTAGGAATGGCAATATACAAAAACCTGTAGAAGAACACTTCAGCCTCCCTGGACACACAATAGCAGATTTAAAGGTAGTCAACCTGCAGCAAAAAAACCCTTCAGGACCAGACTCCAAAGAGAAACTGCTGAGCTTCAGTTCATTTGCAAATGTGACACCATCAGTTCAGGATTAAACAAAGACTGTGGATGGCTAGCCAACTACAAAAGCAGTTTCTCTTCCCTTGGTGTTCACAGCTCAACTGCTAGAAGAGGGCCTTATCCTCCCTGATTGAACTAACCTCGTTATCTCTAGACTGATTCCTGCCTGCATATTTATACCTGCCCCTGGAAATTTCCACTACATGTGTCTGACGAAGTGGGTATTCACCCACGAAAGCTCATGCTCCAATACTTCTGTTAGTCTATAAGGTGCCACAGGACTCTTTATCGCATTTTGAATTCGATGAATCTGCCTTTTCTGTCAGAAAATCTCTGAGCAGCTCAGATCCTATGGCAATGGAGGCTTTCTTCAAAAGTCACAGCACTGTAAGAGTAGAACTATACCATCGGAAAGAGAACTCGGTAACCTTGAAACAAGCGAACAGAATAGACCCATCTCCCCTCCCCTATGGTGAGTCAAGGGAGATTTATGAAAGGAGGGCAAGTGCTGCAAAGGTCATCAGTCTGTCTTATAAAATCCCTGGAGCGTTGCCTGGGGCATTCACATAAGTCTTCCCACTCCTTCCCAGCCACCTCTTGAAGACAAATGTCCCATCCACCCTCCTTTCATTTAAAAGAGGCCCAATGTGAGAGTGAGCTTTTTCCTTTCTTGACCAAAGGAGGCATTTCTTTTTTCTATTGTTCCTTCCTTGGAACGACCTCTGCCTGAGCAATTAAGCAGCTTTAGCCCATCCTATTTCCAGTAGAGATAAGGAGGTTTTAGTACCATTATACAAGGCACTAGTGAGACCTCATCTGGAATATTGTGTGCAGTTCTGGTCTCCCATGTTTAAGAAGGATGAATTCAAACTGGAACAGGTTCAGAGACAGGCTACTAGGATGATCCGAGGGATGGAAAACCTGTCTTATGAAAGGAGCCTCAAAGAGCCTGCCTTGTTTAGCCTAACCAAAAGAAGGTTGAGGGGAGATATGATTGCTCTTTATAAATATATCAGACGGATAAATACCAGGGAGGGAGAGGAATTTTTAAGCTCAGTACCAATGTGGACACAAGAACAAATGGATATAAACTGGCCATCAGGAAGTTTAGACTTGAAATTAGATGAATGTTTCTAACCGTCAGAGGAGTGAAGTTCTGGAACAGCCTTCCAAAGAGAGCAGTGGGGGCAAAAGACATCTGGCTTCAAGACTAAGCTTGACAAGTTATGGAGGGGATGGTATGATGGAATAGCCTAATTTTGGCAATTAATCTTTGACTATTAGTGGTAAATATGCCCAATGACCTGTGATGGGATGTTAGATGGGGTGGGCCTGGGGTTATGGTGACCAGCGGATGGTTCCAGGGTGGTATATGCCCATGGAAAGCATCTGCTGAGCTATCTCCTATCTTCTGAGCCCTAGCTCCCAGTCTCTGAGCAGGAGGATCTGCTAAAGAGTCGCTTACACAGGGAAGGGTTGGTGGCAAATACCTGCCAGGAGGAAAGCAAAGTGATTGGGATGGGATGGGGGAAGGGAGATGGATGGTGAGGAAAGGAAGGTAGATGGTTGGGCAGTGGAGACCGGCCACCCATCTTTTCCTCTGAAACCGCTGATCCTGTGAACCCACTGAAGGTTCCTCAAGGGGCCGAGCATGCCTCATCACCCACTGACTTCAGTGGCAGGGGAGAGGGCCCTTGCAGTCAGACATGAAGCACTTGGGCCTGGCTCCTAAATGAGAGCAGAATGTGTCTTCTGGACAGAGCTGAAATGCAGAGTCTCCCAGGAGCCTTTGCTTCCACTTCGTTTCACTCAAGCCTGCAGCTCCGGAGTTCAACCTCATATAGACCTCCTCACACCAGTTTGCTTTGGGCATCAAAAATACTACAGTCAGCAGCGAGCAGACCCAGGAAAGCTCCCCCAGGCTGCCCCTCATGCTTGGGAGAAACTCCCCATCAACAGCCGCAAAAGAAAGTCATTGTCCTCCTTCAAACCCCTCTTCGAAACTCTCCTTGCTCTGATGCCTACAGAAGCTTGACAATCGCCAGGCTGCTGGTGTGCTGAGGCCACCATCTATCACGCTGATCAATATCGGCTTGTTGTTTCCTTGCTTTTGCCATCCGTATGTATCCATTGGCTGTCTCCTGTCTTACACGTAGACTGTAAATTCTTTGGGGGGGGGGGCTCTCTTTTCATTATCTGTTTGTACAGTGCCTGGAACAACGGGGCCTGGGCCATGACTGGAGCTCCTAGGCACTGTGATCATGCAACTAAATAGTAATAATAATTAATAAGTTGAATTTCCTGCATGATTCACTTCACTCTTCACTTCCTGTCCTAAGCCATTGTGTAGTGTGACTGGCTGCCGTTAAACAGCTTCTGTGGTCCCAGTTCAGTGATGGCGACATCATACGCTGGTTGAAACCATTCCTCTGCCAGTGAATGATTATGGGTGAAGCAACTCTTACAGAGGAGATTGCACAGAATTTTCTCTTCTAGTCACTTGTTTATAACTTTTTGTTTTTTACTTTCCTGGCTGTGGGCAGATTTGTTCTCCACCCAGGAGCACAATTTCCAAGTAAGTCTAAGCCAAAATGGTTGAGAGGGACAAAGCAGGTGAGGTAATATCCTCTCACCAGCAGAAGTTGACCCAATAAAAGATATTACTCCACCCACCTTGTCTCTCTAATATCCTGGGTCCGACACAGCTACCACAACACTGCATATAGCAGGACGGTTCAGATATTTTCAAGAGTGAAAGAGGCAACAATAATACACTCTTCCATTCAGTGGAATATATATACACTCTTCCCTGTGAGGGAAGATTGAAAAAATTGGGTTTGTTTAGTCTGGAGAAAGAAGATTGAGAGGCGACATGATAACAGTTTTCAAGTACATAAAAGGCTGTTACAAGGAAGAGGGAGAAAAATTGTTCTTCTGACTCTTTGAGTACAGGACAAGAAGCAATGGGCTAAAATTGCAGCAAGGGAGGTTTAGGTTGGACATTAGGAAAAACTAACTGTCGGGGTGGTTAAGCACTGGAATAAATTGCCCAGGGAGGTTGTGGAATGACCATCATTGGAGACTTTTAAGAGCAAGTTAGACAAACACCTGCAGGGATGGTCTAGATAATACTTAGTCCTGCCATGAGTGCAGGGGACTGGACTAGATGACCTCTTGAGGTCCCTTCCAGTCCTATGATTCTATGCAATAATGACTCACAACTTATTTTGAACTCCCCTAGCTTGACAGTAGTAGATGGGAGACACTTGAATTTGGACAGTGAGAGATTCATTTGATTGCAGTTGCACCTTTCAGGTGTTCTGGTGAAAATTGCTTGCGATTTGTCTGAGTTAAAAGATGTATTTTGCAGATGCCAGATGGATTTTGTAATACATTCTGCTAACAGTTTGTGAGGATTCTATTAGGGCACACACAGAACCCCTCACTAATGCACTATGTAAACATGGCTGAGTCTGTGTGAGTACTATTATTTGTATTACAATAGCACCTATAGGCTGGAGCTGAGATCAGGGCTTTATTATATTAAGCACTGGATAAGCCCATGGTGAGAGACAGTGCCTGACCCAAAGGGCATACAAAACAGACAAGACAGACAAAGAGTGAGAGAAAGGAAGTATATTATTCCTGTTTTCCAGGTTGGGAACTGAGACACAGAGAGGTTGAATGCCTGGCCCAAGGCACACAAAATGGCCTTCCTAGCCAACGTGGGAATTGACTGAGGGAAGGGTGCTATAGAAAAACATATCATGGGCTCATGAAATAAACATATTATTGTCTATCCCAGTCTTTGCACAGCCTAACATTTTGCTTGCTTTGTCTTTTTATTCTTTTGCTAACAATAATACCAGCCAGTGCTTTCCGCCTCCAAAGAGCTACTGCTTTGCTAATTAATCCACACAGCGCCCCCTATGGGAGAGCCAGGGAGGCAGTAATATCAGGATCTAGCTAGTTCTTATGGCTAAAGATCAGCACCCCCTGCTGGAGGGAATCAGAACAGCAGAACTGTGCGACATGGGCAACTGTGGAGAAATAAAATTCATCAAATAATTTGACCCATTTTTCTGATTTTATATATTAGAGAGTTTCCACCTATTCCATAGAGCTAGCAGGATAATGAGTGAAAGTTGTGCTTGATTAATTTCACAAAATCTACTCTTGGTGGAGTAATTTCCCCCTTATTATTCACCTAGTTCATGTCATGGATCCGACACCCTTAACCATGATTCTCCTGCAGATCAACTGGGTCGGGACGGAGCTTCTAGAGCAAAGGGATAAAAGTTCCAGCTCTGCTTCTGCCCTAACACTGCACTGCCCCCAGCCTGTCGAGATCCAGGTAGTCCTGGGTGACCGGAGATTTGTTGCAATTCAATAATTGCCATTATTATCGCCACAGCACAGCCAGGGGAATGGTGAGTCACTGACAGTAAATGACTCACCCAAGGCCAAACAGCAAAGTCAAAGTGCCCCTCCTAACACCCAACCCCTTCCTTGGCCTGCAATCCCATGCGTTTTGCTGCAGAATCTAGTTACTATCCCCATCTGGAATTAAGCCAGGACACCGTGGCTAACACTCGCATGTCGTTTTTATGCAAACTTGATAGATGGCTTTGATCTCATCTTAAATAATTAAATAATTTATTCCATGGCTGTTACTTTCCAGGGGCTCCTTCCTTGTGGCTTGCTTTTCTAGTCTGTATTTTCCTACCTCCTCTGGTTTACCCTCAAATGATTTCCATTCTACCTGGCGGGCGGCAGCAATATAAGGGAATCGCTAAGGACTCAGTGGCTTCTTCATGAAGAAAAATAGGAGCTAAACAAACTTTGTTATGGTGGCTTACCTGGACCTGATCTCTAGCAGTGAGTTTAATATTCTGTGCTGGGTTTTATCACACATGGTTTAGATGCTGCTTGTTATGTATGCTTCTGAGTGTATTACATAAAATAAAAATTTTCCCATTAATTTGTGTGTGTGTCGGGGGGTTAAATGGGGTGAGAAGATTCAGTTGGGAGACAAACACCCCTTAGGTCTCTGGAGTAAGAGATTTTATCACGCTGTGAAACTTGGCTCTCACTATATTGAGAGCAAAGAGGGGCTGATACAACCTTCTGCCTCTTGAGTGACAGCGGCAACATCTATGTCATGAGGACCAGATCCACTGTCATGCACATGCCTGGTGCCCCACGTGGGTTGAGATGCAAAGGCCAGGTGTAGAAGAGAGGTTGAACCTTCACGTCTCAGCCCAGAGGACATAGAAAGGTGGCATGTTGGCTCAATGATGTGTCCCACTTCCCCTGACCCTTCAGAAGACTCTCCGTAGGGGCTTAAGCCAGCTCCCTTGAAGCTAGTGGAAAATCTCCCATTGACTTCAACAGTGCAGAATAAGGCCCTGGGTTCGCTATGGGGGTTGGACACTGTCAATGGGAAAGGGTGGGGCTGAGGGATTGGCCCTGTTTCTCTGCCTTCTCTCTGATCAGCCAGGGGATGGGTGGTCAGTGTTGAGGTTTAGGATTGCTGCATCAATTGGCCTGGCCTCTTGGAGCGTGCACAGGCCAAAACAGACCTGCAGTGGAATAGCTAGGAGGCAAGGCTGTGAGTACAAACTCAGTGTGGAGTCCCTTATGTAGGTCATGCTCTAGATGGGTATTAGTCATTGAGCCATTCGTATTGTCTGTTTAATGGTAGCATCTCGAGGTCCCAACTCAGATGGCAGCCCCACTGCGCTGTCCCTACCCCAGGGGTCTTTTGGTCTGAATAAGGATTATCACCGTTTTGTAGAGGGGGGAAATGAGGAATAGAGGGAGATTAGGTGATGTGCCGAAGGTCACACAGGAAGTTGGTGGCAGAGCTGGAAAATGAACCCCTGTACCCTGAGTGCTGAACACTTTAGGCCAAGCTCCTTCTCCCTTTAGCTGGGGCCTTACATCCAGGCAGCAGGCTCAGCTCTTAAATGTACATTGCATCTTCATGTCAAAAGAAAATGCCTCCTCCCGCTTTTTTCCTCTATCAGTCTCTTCATCTCTCTCTGGTATTTCTAAGGTGCCAATCACCCCTGGTATCTAAGAGCTGGCAGTCCAAGGTGGATTAACCGGGACCGACGGGACACCGCACAGCCTGAGTGCTTCACTCCCTTTCTTTTGTGGGCGATTCGGAGATGAAACAGATAGGAAGAGGCACAGATACCTCAACTGATTGAGAGACAGGCTCCGAGCCCGTCTTGGATATGCAGACACCACACAGAAATGTGATCCCGTCACTTAGACAGCTCTGAAGTCTCCAGGGTAATTGGTGTCACCAGCCTGTCATATCAGAGGGCTTGAGTTCTAAAACTTATCCCCACCGCCATTAACATATTTATCAGCCAAAGATGGTGGGACCAAATCCAACTTCCACTAAAGTAGATGGAAAAATACCCACTGGGGTCACTGGAAGCTGGAGCAGGCTCAGTAATGGTTCTTCCTCTTTCTTCAGAGATGAATCCTCACTCAAGCGTCTTCCCACCCTGATTTCCTTTGCTTACTACAGAGGAAAACAGATTTAGGGGAACATTTAAGGGCCAGAATCTGCTGCTGTCAGTAACATTGGTGTAAATCCAGAGGGATTCAATCACCATTGCAGTCAGTGCCTTTACAGCTACGGCAGAGCAAGTTTAGTGAGACCCCAGGACCATGGAAATCATCAGTTACATTGACGCTGGTGTAAATATAGACTCCACTGCTGTTGCAGTGAATAGAGTTACAGCAGGATTTGGTCTAGAGGGTCGATGCAGCAGAGTGGGCACCTCCCAAACTGGCTGCACTTCTGTTTGGCATGTTTTGTGCAATACAAAGCATTGGAATGTTTTCAGAGAGGGAGAGAAAGAAAGTGTGAGTATTAGGAAAGAAGGTGAGAAGAAAACAATAGAAAGAAAGAAAATGTGTGTAAATAGGGAGAGCAGAGAATAGGTTCTGCTTTGACTTTCCTTGCAGATTTCTGCCTCGGAAGTAACAATTGAATCTCTCTGCCTATCCGCCCTTAGAGATGCTCCTCTTTGTCCCACATTTCTTGTGGTCCTGCATGTTCCACAGTTGATACCTCTACACAAGGGGGCATTAAGGCAGCATTCCTCAGCTGGGATGCCCCTGAGGTGCTGGGTGCAGCTTGACCTCCCTGTGGACAGGCAGCATGGAGTGTCAGTCTGCTCCCCTGCTGACTGCTGGGGAGGCTGGATAAACGCAGCCAGGCTAGGGGAAGGATGTTTTATTCATCAGGTGGGGAGAGGAGTTGGGAAGGGTGGCTGAGGGCTCCTCTCCTATCAACTAGGGAGTAAAACAAACAGGAGGCTGGGAAAAAAAGATGAGCTTGCTTGATGGGTAAGGAATGAAAAAGCGCAGCTGTGCGGTTCTGGGGTGAGGGGGGCAATTTCTTGGGGCTCCCAGGATGTTTATAGAATGCTAAACTGTATTGTACTATTCTGCCCTTAGGTCTCACTGTATGTAAAATACCTTATTTAAAGCTAACCTTAACCCTACCTGGCAGAGCACTAAAGGATCTTATGATGAATGCATCTAGTCTGTACAAGCAAGTGCTGTAACCACTCCATATCTGAAACAGAAGTACATGACATGGTGTCAGGAGTAAACTAAGGGCAGGTCTACACTTAAAACATCGCAGCAGCACATCTGCACTGGTGCAGCTGTGACACAGTAGTGTTTCACTGAAGACACTCCTGCACCGATGGAACACCTTCTCCCGGCAGCATAGTTAATTCACCACCGTGAGAGGTGGTAACTATGCTATAGCGCTGTCTACACCAGGGGGTTAGATTGGTTTAATTGCATTGCTCAGGGGTGTTGATCCGGCCTAAGAACAGAAACAGAAGGAATAAAATAACAAAGGTTGCAGACAGAAGGATCAGCAACCAATGTTGCAAACAGAAGGAACAAGGCAACAAAGGTTGCAGGATCTCATCAATATGTCATTCTTCAATGCCCCGGAGAATTTCAGCTTAGATAAAGCTTCGGCGTGGACAGACTGGAAACAGTACTTTGCTGGATTTCACATTGCTACCAAGTTGCACAAAGAAACTGTGGATATACAGGTGTCTTCTTTAATTTATGTGATGGGGAAGCAAGCAGAGTATATCTTTAAATGGGGGAAGGGATAGCTCAGTGGTTTGAGCATTAGCCTGCTAAACCCAGAGTTGTGAGTTCAATCCTTGAGGGGGCCACTTTGGGACCTGGGGCAAAAATTGGTCCTGCTAGTGAAGGCAGGGGGGTGGACTCAATGACTTTTCAAGGTCCCTTCCAATTCTAGGAGATGATTGGTATATCTCCAATTATTACCTTTGATTTACTGTAGACAGGAACAAAGATAACTAGGAAAGGATTCTGGCTATGTTTGATGCTCACCTTATACCTTGGAGAAATGTAGTTTAAGAAAGAGCATGTTTCCACCAGAGAATTCAATAACCAGGGGGCAAAGTGAAATGTTTTATAAGAATACTACATACATTGGCTGAAAACTGTGATTTTGGGAATGCAAAACTTGAAAATAGCAGAGACAGACTGGTTATTGGGTCAACAGATAAACTTAACCCAGATAAACCCATTCACAGCAACTACAACTGAAGAGAGATTTAACCCTAGCCATGGGCATACAGAACACAAAGCGGTCTGAACTAGTGAGACAGCAACACTCAGAGCAACTTGACACGCTTGAAAAACCTGAATACAGCTTAGAAACAGTAAACAGACACTTGAATGTTAAAAGTCATTATCATAAAACCCCTGAGGCAAGGAGAGAGACCTCTCAGGCTAAGAGGGACAAATTCCAGTCTACACGCACAAGGTGTGGAAAAAGTACTATCCCAAGAGATGATGCATGTTAAGCCAGAGGCACATAGCATAACTAATGAATGAAATATGGACATTTTGCTGTTGTTTGCCGCACCAAAGCAGCCAGGTAGTTAACTCACATTATAATCAAGACCTATTTTTTTCTGGGATCTATCACTTGTGATGACATAGACCCTGCCTGGAAAGTGAAATTGACTATGCATGGCAAGACTATTGACTTTAAAACTGAGACAGGACCTGACATCACAGTCATCTCAGAAGGGACTTACAATCATCTTCAACCTCTCCCAGCACTGAAGTCACCTGAAACTGACTATCCCCAGTGGGATTCTGAACTGCATGGGCCTGTTCACCACAGAAACAACTTACAAAGACAAAAGCTTTGCATTCAGAGTGCGAGTGATGAAAGGACCACAGATCAACAGCCTCCTCAGTCACAGTGTGGTAGCCATGATGGGTCTAGTGAGAAAAGTGGAAGAACAACTCAATGGAATATTTGGTGAAATAGGACTTTTGAAAGGAGATCCAGTACAAATCACCTTAAGAGACAATGCTGAACCGTACCACATACATACACCTCGCAGGATTCTTATCCCATTACTTCACAAAGTGGAAACTGAGTTTAGGAGAATGTAATGGGATTGACATAATCGAGAAAATCTCAACGCCCACAGCATGATGTGCCCCAGTGATACTGGTGAAAAAGAAAAATGGGAAAATACGAATATGTGTGGATCTTAAAAGACTTAATAAAACACTCGTGAGAGAAAAATATATCCTCCCAACTCCAGATGATTTCCTTCCTAAAGTGAAAGGAAGTACAATATTCTGCAAGCTGGATGCCTCAAGTGGATTCTGGCAAATTGTTTTAGCCAAAGAAAGTGCTAAACTGACTATATTTATCACACCCCTGGAGAGGTTTTGTTTTTGAAGATTAGCATTTGGGTTTGCTAATGCACCTGAAAATTTCCAAAGAAGGATGGCAGTATTGTTAATAAATACAGATGGAGTTATAGTTTTCATGGACGATATTCTGATATATGGATCTTCAATGGAAGAACACAAGAAAACCCTCAATGAAGTCCTAAGACTAATTAGTCATTCTGGATTGAAGCAACACAAGGAAAAATGTGTTTTCCACCTATCCCAAACTGATTTTTTTTGGGAGAGACAATAAACAAAGATGGAATCAGTGCTAGCTGTGAGAAAGTACAAGCAATTTGAGAATTGAATGTACCAACTAATGTGCAGAGATCTATGTTGGGGAAGATAAATTATCTTGATCGATACCTACAAGACTTTCCACAGTGAGAAAACCACTGAATGAACTGTTAGTGTCCAAAACATCTTGGCTATGGAGGCCAAATCAAGACATTGCCTTCAGAAAGGCACAATAAAAGGTACAGTACCAAAAGTGAAATCCCTGCAAGCTGTGTGGAAACTTTTTAAAGACACCATAATAGAGGTTCAACTTAACTGTATACCCCAATTTAAAAAACATAGTAAGAGAACCAAAAAAGAGCCACTGTGGTTAAACAACAAAGTAAAAGAAGCAGTGAGAGGCAAAAAGGCATCCTTTAAAATGTGGATAATAAATCCTAATGAGGAAAATAGAAAAGAGCATAAAGTCTGGCAAAGGAAGTACAAAATATAATTAGAAAGACCAAAAATGAATTTGAAGAACAGCTAGCCAAAGACTCCAAAAGTAATAGCAATTTTTTTTTAAATACTTCAGAAGCAGAAAGCCTGCTAAACAACCAGTGAGTCCATTGGATCATCAAGATGCTAAAGGTGCACTCAAAGACAATAAGGCCATTGCAGAGAAACTAAATGAATTATTTGCATCGATCTTCACTGTTGAGGATGTGAGGGAGATTCCCAAACCTGAGCCATTCTCTTGGGGTGACAGATCTGAGGAACTGTCCCAAACAGAGGTGTCATTAGAGGAGGTTTTGGAACAAATTGATAAACTAAACAGTAATAAGTCTCCAGGACCTGATGGTATTCACCCAAGAGTTCTGAAGGAACTCAGATGAGAAATTGCAGGGCTACTAACTGTCATCCGTAACCTATCATCTAAATCAGCTTCTGTACCAAATGACTGGAGGATAGCTAATGTGATGCCAATTTTTAAAAAGGTCTCCAGAAGTGACCCTGGCAACTACAGGCCAGTAAGCCTCATTTCAGTACCGGGAAAATTGGCAGACACATAGATGAACATAATTTGTTGGGAAATAGTCAACATGGTTTTTGTAAAGGGAAATCATGCCGCATCAATCCACTAGAATTCTTTGAGGGGGTCAACAAGCATGCGGACAAAGGAGATTCAGTAGATATAGTGTATTTAGATTTTCAGAAAGCCTTTGACAAGGTCCCTCACCAAAGGCTCTTAAGCAAAATAAGCTGTCATGGGATAAGAGGGAAGGTTCTCTCATGGATTGGTAACTGGGTAAAAGGAAACAAAGGGTAGGAATAAATGGTCAATTTTCAGAATGGAGAGAGGTAAATGGTAGTGTCCCCCAGGGGTCTGTATTGAGACCAGTCCTATTTCACATATTCATAAATGATCTGGAAAAATGGGTAAACAGTGAGGTGGCAAAATTTGCAGATGATACAAAACTGCTCAAGATAGTTAAATCCCAGGCAGAATGTGAAGAGCTATAAAAGGATCTCACAAAACTGGGTGACTGGGCAACAAAATAGCAGATGAAAGTTAATGTTGATAAATGCAAAATAATGCACATTGGAAAACATAATCCTAACTATACATATACAATGACGGGGTCTAAATTAGCTGTTACCGCTCAAGAAAGAGATCTTGGAGTCACTGTGGATAGTTCTCTGGGTGGACTGGATTCATTTACACTGGTAATAGACCATAAATGGCTTGTAACCCTCATCAATGGAAAAGATCTGGATCAAGCAATGCAGAGATGCCAATATCTATTGTTAAGGTTAATGTGACTAACCCAGTTACTAAACATGTTCCAGGGAAAAATGTAGTAGTAGCAGGCACTGTGTCATGGAGCCCAACATCACACTCAATTACCTAGGAGCTCGAAGACGACATAAAAGCATATGTGGGATGCTGTGGACACACACAGCCCAGAGACTACACCAGCTACAAAAAGCAACCTTGACAGACATACAACTTCAGGAATGTCTAAGTTACATTGGGGTGGCTGGCCCAAGTATCTAATAGACACTAAGGACGTGACAAGACACTATTTTATGGTGCATGAAAAATTGAGCAGTTCAGATGAACTCATGATTAAACGCAACTGCATCATAATTCCAAATGAAATGAGAGGAGAAATCCTAAATCTCTTCTATGAAAGACATTAAGGGCTTAACTAAATGCGGTGAAGGGGCCAACCAGTCAGTGCAGTGGTCGGGCTTCAGCAAGGACATAAAGAGTAAATATCTGCATGTGAACATTGAAGAACTAACAGACTAATACAACACGAAGTAACTTTAATAACAACACCTCTACCAGACAGACCTTGGAAGAGACAAGCTGCGGTTTTATGCAAATTCAGAGGACATCATTACCTAGTCACAATGGACTGTTTTTCCAGATGTATAGAAATAATGTACTTGGAAGACATAACATGTTGAAGTGTAATCGAGAAACTCAAGTTCACTTTTGCTCATTTCAATATTTCAGACCAGCTAGTGGCAGACAACAGACCACAATTTACTGCAGCAGAATTTAAGTTATTCTGAATGAAATATGATTTTGATCATATTCCTAGCAGCCCACATAACCCACAAGTTAATGAAGAGGCTGGGAGAGCTGTACAGACAGCCAAGAAAATCTTACAGCAGGAAAATCCATTCTTTGCTTTTCTCAGTTACAGAGCAGCACCAATACAAGCTAATGAATATAGTTCTAAACAACTCTTGATGAGAAGACAACTCAGAACTACTATTGCAACTTTGGAAAAGAATCTAGCTCCAAAGTGGCCAGACATTCAGAATGCCGCCAAAAAGACTAAAAGAGCCTATGAACACTTTTACAACAGGCATCACTCAGAGAACTGTTCGGTCTAAAATCTGGTGACCGTGTACATGTCAAATGAATGGAGAACAAGGATAGACAACTCCAGCTGTCGTGAAGAAAAGGAATTCAGCACCCAGATCATATGTGACTGAGACCGACAATGGAGAATTCAACAGAAACCATGAACATCTACAGTTTGTTCATCAGAAAGAAGGATCAACAGAGCAAACGCTACAGATGTCAGATGCAGACCAAGAAGAAGACTCAAGGATTCCAGACTGACTACACCCAGTCGTTGCAACTAATGGACAGCCAGATGACCAAGTTGTTATGTGTTTGGGATGTGTAATTAGAAAGCCAGTATGATTCAGAGACACTTAATAGACTGATACATACTGAACTTCAGTGATAGCATGATCATATAAATATTGTAAATGGCAGGAAAGTAGAATGTAAAAGGGGGAGATGTGATGGAATCCTAAATTGTATTATACTGTTCTGTCACGAGGTGGCACTGTGTAAAATACTTTATTAAAGGAGCTTATGATGATGCGAACGCAAGCTCTGTAGCCAGTCCATATCTGGTCCAGAAGTACACTATAGGATGTGTCCTCACAAACTCGTAGCTCCATGCATGCTGGGGAGGGAGTTACCCAAAGGAGCAGGCGATTTGAGATAGACTGGGGTATGCATGATTCTCCAGGGCATTCAGTTACACAGAGAGCACTTAGGAGAGGCTGGAGTGAGTCAAGACGGGGGACAGAGGATACTCTAGCTGATGAGTGCGAACATACTAGAGAAAGTTGATAGGGTAGAAAGCATGGTCTAGTGAATGGGGTATCAGGGTAGTATACAAATACACCTGATTTCAACTGCTTGCTCAGCAACGGCCTCCGGATATAACCTTGGGCACATTGGCCTCAAGTTCCCATCTAGAAAATGGAAGGAGTAGCCTTGCCTCACCTCACAGAATGTAAGGATCAAAGCCATTAACGACTGTGAGGTGCTCCCACGCAATGGTACTGAGGGCTAGCTATGTGGCTAGTGGGATCTGTGCGGTTGTGTCTACACGTCGTGCCTAGGTTCACCCAATGTTGAGGCACCCAGATCACCAGTCACTTTTACATCTGCCTACAGCAGGGTTCTGACACCTTCCTCTGAAGCATTTGGTAACAGCCACTCTCAGCAATGCAATACTGGACTAGATGGACTATGAGTCCAGTTCAGCAGGGCAGCTCCTGTGTTCCTGTGTAGATGCATCTCAACTGTTTTGCCTCTTTGTGACCCAGATTTAAGCTCCTTGGGGCAGGGACCATGTGTGAGTCTGCGCGTGTACATGTGTGTGTTACCCGGCATCTTTTGACGACCCTGAAGATGCAAAGACTAAGGCTGCCGTTTTCTACACTGACCACTGATTTGGGGTTCCTGAATATGGGGGCTCACAGTGTGTTGAAAATATGGGCCTAGCTGAATAGATTTGAGGGCCATCTTACTGGCCAATCTGATGCAGTTTAGGGGTGAGAGCCTGGGAAAGCCAGAGGGCTAAGCCAGGATGGTTTCCATTTCCTGAAACCAACCTGGGGTTGGATGTTGGTGACAGAAAACTAAAAGCTGGTGTGGAATTGGATCTGGGCCCCATTTTATCCAAATCCTTGATGCTTGGTGGTATCTGGCTTTGGTGGTTATGGTTTGGACCAACTGATCGTAGCTTAGTGGTGGCTGGATGCATGGTGATGGTTTGGTCATAACTGGAAGCCTCTGTTTTGCCTTCTGCACTGTCCGGGAAATATCCCAGCCTACAGCAAGCTGAGTGGCTTAGTGGCTCAGACTTGTCTCTGATATATCTCTGCAGAGCCGGTTTAATGAAGGAATCACGCAGTCCTCCTTTCCTTTCCTCCCTGCGTACTGTGCCACTGGCTGGCTGGTATCTGGCAACGCAATTCTCCTTAAAATGCAGAGAACAGTACCTATACTTACTGCCTGTGCGTAGGCGCCGTACGCTCCAAACTGGATAGCCATGGGGTTGAACATGCCCATCTGTCCTGCCATTTGCTGCATGCGCCTCATGGTACGCTCCTTGTCCGTGTCTGCAAACTTCACCACCAGGCTCGAGGAGGCCCCCTGGAGGTAGAGAAACAAAAAGAGAGAACACAACCGGGGTATTTTCCCATTAGTGCCCAGTGGGACCAATTCACATCCACACATATCACAGAGACTGGCTGAGATTCGGCTTCATTTGGGCTTTGAAGACAACCCTGGGCTTCCTCCCGTGATCTTTAAGTTCCACACTGTTCTCAGCCTGCGGCAGGCTGGAGAGAGCAGCAGCAAAGAGGAAAAGGAATCTGTACCACGAGGGTGGGGAGAGTGGGCCATCTGGCCAACTCTCATTCTTCTCCGAGTGCCTCCTTTCTTTGCTTTGGTTTAAATTCTCTCTGTAGAGAGGTGGGCCTTGTTCTTTTCCACCTAGCAAAACTGCTGGTCTATTATGGATTTAAACTGAGAGCTGGTGCCATCGCACTGCATGCTAGTAACTTCTGCACTCCATTTGGCCTGATTTATTTGTTGGACAGTGCAATGGGTTAGTTCTATCCCTGATAGATCCTGCCTGTGGGACCCCTGCCTCCTGCAATTGCTCGGCACTCACTATTTTTACACTTGGGTGTGGTGAGAACACATTGGTCAGTTTTGGCTCCAGAACTTAGCACCCCACACTCTGAAGATGTTTAAGCATCCTGCAGCATCTCCAGGTAAGTCAGGGAAGGGAAAGTGGTGATAATTGGATCAGAGTTTCCTCCTCTATCTCAAGAACTGTAAGAAGTTGAGAGGTTACCTCAGGAGTGGTCACGGGAAGATGAGCCCTGCCGTGAATGCAGAGTTTGTTAGCTGCAGTTAGGAAAGCTCTACTCATTTGGAGCAATGGAATTTCTCAGAAAGGAAAACAAGATCACAGCCCTTTTGTATAAACTGGCACAGATGGCATGCTCTAATGACAGTGGAAATGCAATAATTAGAGATGGGCAAACTCTTTGTGTCAAACTTTAAACCCACTTGGGTTCAAATTCAAGAGACACTGACTTGACCGTTGTTGGTAGGGATTTTCCAAAACACTCAGAATTGCCTTTTCCTTTTGCTCCTGCTGACACCAGGGGAAGTTCTCAGTCAGAGCAGAGATAAACCAACTCTGAGCACTTTGGAAAATCTCACCTAGTTGGACTTATTTCCCACTTATGAGAGAGTACATGGTAGGCACATTGATATTTTTCATGCACATTGTAACAGAACCACAGTATGGTTAACATATGGGATTTTCTGGTAAGCACATGTAATATATGAGTCATAACTACAGTAATTAATATGCCTTTTTAACACATGCAAACTCAAACTTATCATGCAGCTAGACTTTCTTCCACTTGTTCCCTTGATGGAACCATGTTTTCTTCTCACTCCTAAGGCCTTGATCTTCTATCCAAATGAGGAAACCCAGCTCACCCTAGCAGGTGACTGGTAGGTAGCAATCAGCTGCAAAATGGGACAAGGTGCAGTGTTCTCCCTGTCACTCATTCTTGTGTCTTAGGCTCAACAACCTGGCTTTAATTCACCTTGACTCTTGAGCCTCAGTCCAGCAACAGCCAGCAATCTGCAGCTATATCCATGGTAGCAGCAATGCCAACCTGCTCGGGCCCGTCTACACTAGCGACTCAGCATTGCTGCAGATGCCCAGGTGGTCCCATTTCCCTCCCATGGAAAATTTTGAAAAAATATTCATCCTCGCTTGGGATGTTTTGTGGGAGAGAAAGGTTAAAAAAATCTAGTTATGGGCAAACCAAAGCAGAATTTTCCCAAGGAGTCAGGCAGCCCAGGTAACTGGGGAGCCAGCTGTCCAAATAGTCGGGATGTTTGGCAGCCTGGACAGCCTTCTGTTTGGAGAGCCCAGCTGCTGCAGAGTCAGCCTGGGAGCCTGGGAAGGCAGGTGAGCTGTCAGGAAACCAGGCAGGTCTCCATGGGCAACCTGCCCGGTTTCCATCCAAATGGACCCATTCCCATGGAAAGGTCAGTTTCGTCAAATCAGTCTTTAGCCACAGAAAACCGTTCCATCCGGAAATGTCTGAACTGCTCCAGTGGGAGCAATGCTCTGGCCCCAGTTTAGCACTAGAACAGTTGCACTGTTGCTGGCTATTGCTGCAATGTGGGCACTAATTGTTCCAGTATAGATGCACCCTTAACGAGACGGGGACTATAATTAACTGGCTTTCATTCCCGCCTCTCCCCCTCAACTGGGGAATACTATCCATTCCACTGAAGGCAGAGTTGCTTTGCTGCTAGTTAGAAATATCTTAATAAAATACTTTAAAGCACATACAATGCCTAGCCCCACAGGGTCCTGGTCTATGACTCCTGGGCACAACAATAATACAAATAAATAAATAATAATAATAATGATAATAGGTATGTCTGTAGGAGTCCCAGCATATGCATATGCAGCATCTTCTGCAGATCCCCGTAAGGATTAAAGAGCCGAGGAATTAACTTGATAAAGAAACAGTTTGAGGCCACACAATGAGCGATGTTCCCCCGGATTAGTAGCACAGGAAGCGATTTTCATTGGTGAGGAATCTTTCTTTTTGACCTGTCGCTCTCTCTCTCTCTCCCTCTTTCTAATAAATCTATAACCTGCTTGAACAATGTGGTGAAGAACAAGGGAGTGAAACAAATGGCTTAGCAAAACAAAGCAAGGGAGAGATGAATGCCCTATTCAAGGATGTAGAGTGGGATCCAGGAGTTATTAAGAGAGCAAAGCAGAATAAAATCCACATTCACCAGGGTTTCTGCTCAAGGCTGGGCAACTTCTCATTTTTTTTTAATCACATGATGTAGCTATTGATCCTTCCCCAAATCACATTCTTAATTGCAGCTCATCGACAAATGAATATTTTAATGCATACATTTCCTGCTAATTGTCGCCCAGACCATTCCTTAATTAGATTTCAACACTATTTAATTAACTCTGATCCAAGAGGCTGTTTGGTAACCTGGATCTAATGATCTGAACCTATTTGCAGCCGCACTGGAGAGAGGCTTTGGGCCAGGGTAGACTGGGTGGCTCAGTGCAGCTCCAGTCTTTTGCTTGTCTTGTCTGTTCAGCCTTTGGGACTGTCTCACTGTGTTTTTGGACAGCCTAGTATAACTGGGTCCTGATCTTGGTTTGCCCCTTTAGGCACTACCATAATACAGAGGTAGAAACACACCAATCTACAAATAGTGGGGGATTTGGTATAGTAAATATTATCCAAATTTTGAAAGAGCAGGAAGAAGGAAGTCTACTGGCTGCCGCCAAACAGAAGAAGCATGTTACAAGATTGCTCTGTAAAACAGAAATGTCTGTATATATGCAAATATATATAGTATATATGCAAATATAGTTAATAGACAAAGTGCCAGTAGATGGTGCTCACCAATATGCAGTACTGTTGGTTTTATAGGACCAATCAAATTGATCGCTGTGCACTGCAAATGGTGCAACTCTTCACATGCAATGCTGAACAAACACAGTGGTGGAATCAAACAGGGCTTTGATCTGAGGATTATCAGGAAGAAAATGCCATGGAATATAAAGGAGACTTATCCTCCATGGTTGTTGCTTCATTTGCAACACAGAGTAACTTGGCATCTACACCTGTTTATTCAGACATTTAGAATTCTGTTAATTCTGAGAACTGAGTGTCGTTGTGAATTGATGTGGCTGGTGCGGAAAAATGAGGCCTTCATCTGACATATCTAATGCTTGCCAAGGCAGGTAAGACCTTGGCAGCAGCGGATGGTTAGTTGGCAGATGTTTCCTCCACCACAGCTAGATTTTGCCTTTAAACCTCAGAAAGAACAAAATTAATGCCAATGGGAATTTTCCACAAGGATCCCACTGTGTCATAAGTAATAGATGGCTGCTGTGTGAAAGGGACAAGTGGTTAGAGCAAAGGCCTGGAAGTCTGGATTCCTGAGAGACATTATTAGTAGAAGTATTACAAGCAGTGCTTAGAAGTCTCAAATGACATCAGCACCCCAGTGCACTACATGCTGTACGTGCACCAGCAAGAGACAGCTCCTGCCCTTCAGAGTTTACATTAAAAAAGACCCCAACAAGACAGAGAGAGAACTGAGAGTCATTGTTGTTATCTCCATTTTATAGCTAAGGAACTGAGGCCCAGAATAATTGGACCACCTACAGTTTATGTGTGGCAGAGTCAGGCATTGAACTCAGCTATTCTAAATTACAGGCTCATACACTAAGCATAAGACCACACTTTACCCCCAGCATCTGCCACTAATTCATCATGTGGGAGCATGAAGGTCATTAAATTATAGGCCATTAATTTAGTTGGGGTTGGTCCTCTTTGAGCAGGAGGTTGGACTAGATGATCTCCTGAGGTTTCTTCCAATCCTAATCTTAAGAACATAAGAATAGCCCTTCTGGGTCAGACCAAGGGTCCATCTAGCCCCATATTCTGTCTTCTGACAGTTGCCAATGCCAGGTGCCCCAGAGGGAATGAACAGAACAGGTGATCCTCAAGTGATTCTATGATTAAATGGGCCAGATTCCCAATGGACATAGGTAGGGAATTATGTAGGGCGTTCGTGTGAAATATATATCACTTCCCAAGGCAGTTAAAACCTGAGTTGGTGTAAACTGGTGCAGCTACCAGCTGAGAATCTGACCTTAGTCTTCTGCAAAATGAGGATAATAGGACCGGCCCTCTGCCTACTGTTATGTACGGACAGGCTCCCACTGGACTCCCTAGATTGGGCCCCCTCAGTACTTCCTGAGCCCACAGGGTGTTATGAGGCTTAAATCATTAATCCGTGAAAAGTGCTTTGAGATCCATGAGTGAAAGCTGCTGCGTACCGTGGATGGGGAAGGCTTATTTATGTCTCCACCTCACGGATTCATTGCTTTTAAGGCCAGAAGGACCATGATGAAGATCTAGCCTGACCTCCTCATCTCTCTGTCTGATAATTCCACACAAAGTATTATTATAGGCACGCCCTAGTGCCGTTCGGAAAGGAGAATGTTGGAACACGAAGGACCACATGTGGGCCTCATCCAAATCTCATGGAAGTCACTGACTTCCACTGGTTTTGAATCAGGCCCTTAATGAACATGAGGCAGTGCCATATAATTCCTTTGCAACAAGCTAGCTAAAATTGGAGCTCATCTCCTTTCTTCCTGACCTCCTTTATTAAGTGCTATGAGATCTACTGCTGAGAAGCACTATATAAGAGGTAGATATTATTTCCCATTTGCTCCTAGGCTGGCAAGTCTACTTAACATGACTATCCTTGTTTGTTCCTCTGGTGCAGCTGGTAATATATTGCTCCCCTTAGTTAGCACTGGAAGACATTCTGCAGCTTGGCACTCTGAGGGAAAGAAAAAAATGGAGGTAAAAATACCTCTCCACTAAACTCACTTTGTAATCCCTAATCAGAGTCCTCTGTGGAAAAAAACTAATTTCCCAGCCTGTCTTGATGTGTGAAATAAAGTCATACTTGAAAATGGGTGCTTGACAGGTTGCTTGTGAAATTTCATATTCAACTAAAAATAAAATATCCATCCATTGATATTTCATTAAAAGGGCACGAAAACAAATCTTTTCCCTGGATGTCTGGAGTGCTTCCTATTAGTTATGGCCCTTCAAATGGAGTGTATACACAAATTAAGCATAAACTTTACAGAAGACTAAATAATACTGTACTGCCCCAGGTAAACCTATGTCTTCTAGCACAATTTTCAATGAAAAAGTCTTGAGAAATTATGTCACTGCAAAGTACAATGCCGTATATATATATATATATTTAGTGGGACCTATAAGTGTAAGGACCTCTAGTGTTCAGTGAGGCAACTCGCCCTAGTAATATTTAGATTATTTTTATAAACTCATGAATTACAGCCCAGATTCAGCAAAGCATTTAAGCACATTCTTAATTTTAATGATCTGAGTGGCCCTACCGGATTTAAGCAAGGGTGATAGTGCTTTGCCGAATTGGGTCCTATATCTGGTATGACTGCGGTCAGCTCACTGGCTAGATCAAGGGCTGGGGAGTCAAAAGTTTATGGCTGCTGAAAGTAGGCTGTGAGGCTGGGATTTAAATGTGTCCAAGAGATTTAGGTGCCCAAGTTCAATTAGGGTCCTTTTGAACTCTCAGCCTTGTGTCCATATTGAGGCACCTACATCAGTGGAAACTGCTGGGTGTTCAGCACTTTTGAAAATCAGGCTACTTATTTAGATGCCACAATATGAATTTAGGTGCCCACGTTTGAAAATCTTGGCCTGCAGTTTTATTCCCAGCTGTGAAACTGATTTGGATAGGTGCCTTTGGGCAACCCATGAAGAGCAATATTTCCACACCAGCATGCCTGAAGTTAGGCACTGAGCATCAATGGGAGAAGCTGGTTGCCAAGACTGAAAACAGAGCTACATCGGCTGATGTAAATCTGTGTAGCTCCACTGAAATCAAGGCTGCTGTATAACATCAGCTGAGGATCTGGCCGCAGTTTGTAAAGAAACTTGGGTATCCTTGAAGTTTTGGACAGGAAGTGAAAAAGAACAGTGTACCCAATTAGACCTTGAGGAGGATAGGGAACGTAAGATAGGCAGAATGTAATTACACAAGCTGGAATCAGGCCAGGACATCAGGATGAACTACCCTGCTCTTATGAAATATGCCATTTTTTTTCATACTCAGGGCTTCAACTTCATGTCTCATCTGAAAGATGAGTGGGAAGGCAGCCAGAAGGAGCGATTTAACTTTAGAGTCCTGAGAACCAGTTTAGACATGCTCAAGCCGTGGGTGACAGAGGCGGAAGGAGATAGGAGACATTCATCCAGCACTTGAGCGACAGAGGCTTTTGATAATGCTACTCCCTTGGTAAGGGAATGTCTAAGCAGAGATAGTAGCTGCAGGTACTTCCATCTACAGGTCTCCTGCGTTGTAATTGATTTGGAGTAGATGCTTGATTTAGGTCTTATTTCCCCACACACTTGTGAGTTGGTACCACTCTGAGCTAAAGTAATTGCTTCCTGCAGGGTAACTGAAGTATTAACTAGTGGAGAAACTGCACCTGATTTTAACAAGGAATAAGTAGATACATACCTCAGATATTAAAGAATCAAAACCCCAAGTCCAAATAACTCAACACTTTGGGAAAGGCTGGATCCCAATCCAGAGCTCGATTTTGTGGTTCAATCTATTTATAATAAATTCACACATGCCAGAGCTATTCCCATTGCTTCATGCGCTACTGGAAGGCGATTATTATTGTTTAATAATGGTCAAAATGTATTTTTTTCCATGAAAAATTTTGACAAAAAAGAAAAAAAAAGGTTTTCATTTAATTTTATTGGATTTTCATAGAAAAACTGAAAGCCCCCAAACATTTTTTCTTTTTGTTAGGTTTTTTTTGTAAGGTTTTATTTTTTCAAGAACCTTTTTTTAAAAAAATGGATATTGTCTGAAAATAAACCTTGTTACTGTGAAAAAAAATTTTTTCATGAGCAGCTCAATTATTTATTTTATGGGAGACCCAGCTAAGATCAGGACCCATTGCACTAGGCATGGTACAAACACGTAGTAGAGACAGTCGCTGACCTACAATCTAAATAGGCAAGATGGACAAAAAATGGGAGGGGACATAGTCACTGATAGGAGAAGTGAATTGTCTAAATGTAAACAGCAGGTCAAAAGCTCAGCTGGGAATAGACCCTAGGTCACTCCAGCACCCAATCCATTGGATGATACTTCTGCTCAGATACCGAAGTGATAGTATGGTTTAAGAATTTCAGTAGACTAGACGAGAATGATTTTAAAAAGAAATAAAATTAAAGAAGGGCCAGCAAATTAGGGAGATATACAATTTTTAAATAGCTTGTTTTAAAATTGGAATAGTGCACAGGCTAAGGAATACTGCAATAACATTAGTTAGTTAGAAGTATACTGCCCATTAAAGCATATTACAAATCACTTCGATACTGTATCCATTCTGTATTAACACATTTCACTATGATAGCCTAAATAATCATAAGTCTTTGCACTTACAGAGCACGTTCCATTTCAGGATCACAAAACTATGGACAACTATCATGCTGTTAATTAATCTGATGTCACCTTTGCATTATCATTTCCATTTTATGTATGGGGAAACTGAGGCACCACAAGATGACAGCCATATGGAGCTATACCCTCAGGTGGTGTAAAATCAGTGTAGCTCCATTTACTTCAATGGAATGATGCTGATTTATATTAGCTGAGGATCTGGCCCTTTATACGCCAAAGAATCCGCTTCCATTTGGACTGAAACAAATGGGAACGAGGCATACATTGTTAATGGGGAGAGTAATTAACCATTGGAACAATTTACCCAGGGTTGTGGTGGATTCTCCATCACAGACAATTTTTAAATCAAGATTGAATGTTTTTCTAAAACACTTTGCTCTAGGAATTATTTTGGGGGCACGTCTCTAGCTGGGCTATACAGGAGGTCAGACTAGATAATCACACTGGTCCCTTCTGTCCTTGGAATCTATGAATGAAACATGGCAACTGCTGAACCATGTACCACAGCACCGTGCAAGAGTTTAGGGCAGGAAATGGAGCAGAATATCATATATGATTGAAACTGCCAGGGGATTTTAGGAACCCAGAATGTCATTACTCATTGGCATTTGGCTGGGACACCTGGGTTAATAAATCTAATTTTGCCAAAAATATTGTGGGATCTTTCACAACCACAAATTGCAAAGGTCTCAGCTTAATATCTCATCTGAGAGTTGGTGTTGTGACCTTGACTTTTAAAAACGATCTTGGTCACTATTTGACCGCTTTGGCCAAAACCAATCAAGTCACCTACAACTAAAGGCCGTTCTGGAATGGGTAAACACATGCAGATTCCTGAGGATTATCTGTGTAGGCTATGGGAAAGGAGTTCGTTCATTCCCAAAGAGACTTCATGGGAATTTCTTCGTTCCTTCCAGTGAAGATATCGTGCTTTAAGGGTGAGCTGGCTGGAAGACAGGATTCAAGAAAAATAGGTGGAAGCATCCTGAGTGATTCAAACCTGGTCAAAAGCCCATGGAAAGGTCCCACTGACTTCACTGGGCTTTGGAGCAGGATCCTAGTGAGAAAGAAGCGCAAGAAAGGAAAAGAAAACCATCAAAGTGATAAAGATCCAGTCCTGGGACTGTAATTCCTCCTCTTCTACAGGAAGAAGGTGTTCTTAATACAGGATCTCTGTGTTATCCAATGGAATTCCCTCTATTGGGCTAGAAATCCCCCTGTGAGAGAGGGAATATTTGTCTCCAGGACCATAAGTTTATAAATGGCTGTGGTCCCTCAGGAAAGGTCAGTGCTTGGAAATTATTTTAGCCCTCCTAGGTTCTAATTTCATCCAAAAGAGACAGGTGTTGAGCATGGAATACCCTGTGGGGGATACTTCTGATGGCATTGAGACCTCTACAACGTTCCACTGCTGCGTCTTTCTTCCCCAACCCCCCGGCAACGTCCTCCTGTTGTTGATTTAGTTCCTTCTTCCCTTTGGAGCCATAAAAGGACATTATAGCGCCAATTAGCTCCTTTTGTCTAAAGTAAAGATGTGAGGCTCACTATCGCTTATCCCTCTTAGCCCATTTGGAGGTAATGAATTCTGCAGTGCAGAACAGTTTGAAGGGAAGAAAGAGAGAAAAAGACTGCAACTGAAGCCTATCAACTCCCCTGGGCCTCTTAGCTGTCCTGCCAGATGCCTGCACTGCTACGGAGATGTGACTAGAGAGGAAATGCAGCTCAGCTGAGTGCTTAGGCCCCAAAAGGCCATCTTCGGTGCCGGTATGATTCATACCCCCTGTCAGGCAGCCGGTCTGCCTGGCATTCTATTTCGGGGCCTAGAAACAGCTGATTTATTAGTTCATTTATGAAACAATAGGGAAGGAAGGGAACGTTGCCCTGGGATTTGATTTGATTTTATTGCAGGACATAAGGGATATTATTGCTGGGGGGCCTACCAGAACCTCTGGCTAAGGAAGTGGAACAAGTGATGGTGGTGGCAGGAGTGGGGTGGGCCAAACTCTGAAGGTCTATCCCCTCTTAGGGGACCTGGGGACTGAGGGAAAACTGACTCTAAGTTTTAGGCTGTGGTAACTTTTGATAGCAAACAGAGACTGGGGAACACATAAGTCTTTGGATGGGATTTTTCGACCAAATGTTATTGTCGGAAAATGCTGATTCTTCAAAATGGAAACTTTTTGTGGGAACATATCAGTTTCGACAAAACTTTAATTGGGAAAGATTTCTCAGGAATTTGAGAGCGAAAGAATGAGACCAGTTCCTCCCAGATACCCAATAGTCCAGCAGCTTGGTCAACTACTGAGAGATGGGAAATTCAAGCTCTAAATTCCTTCTCTCTATCAGATACAGAGGAGAATTGACCCAGGGTCTCCTACATCCTGGGTAAATACCCTAACTACTGGACTAACGGGTACATGGCAGAGGCCCACCTCCTTCTCTCTTCCTTTTGGTTTGGAGTTAGGCAAGTGCTACCACCTTACTTGCAAGAAATGGCTTAGGTGCCTACCCATAGTTCCTGGCTGAGAATCCCAACTGGAGATAGGTGCCTCACTCCTGGAGAGAGGTGGGGCTGAGGCCACACCCCTGTCTTCAGCATCTCCCATTGACTAGCTTAGGTGGCTTCCTTCTCTGCACGCTGGCTTTTGCGGCTCCCATTCTTAGGCGCCTCACTCAGAACTGTGGATTCCACGAGGCTGCAAGGGGCTATGATGCTGAATTCTGACGCACCTAAGTCTCTTTGTGGATTTAGCCCCAAGCTCTGTGGGACAGCACAGTGCCAAGCCCACTGCTGGCATTCAACAAAGAATATGAAGTGCAAATGGTTCTCTTGAAGCACTTGATGATGCAGATGATTTACTCATCTGGCACCAGCAGCCCACTAAGTCCTTTACTCACAGGGGTAACGACAAGATGCCAGCCCTGAAGAGCTTGCAATCCAGAGAGATGACATATGAACACAAGCACTGGAAGGCGAGGGGGTGGAAGGGTGGTGCCATTCAACTTGTCTCTTGTTAATGCCATGATTTCTTTCTAATCACCCTCACTGTGTTATTAACCGTAATATTTTAGACATTCAAGGGTCCTTGAGTTAACTCTTCTCTGCTGGGACTAGGGTGTGCAGCTGCTGTGACCATTTCTATCGATTGGCTTATTACATCTGTGAATTGTGCACAATGGTCCTCTAATTCAAACCATGCTGTTCTCACTGCCATCCTCCCTCCCACCTGTTTGTTTCACCTACATACTATGTCTTGCCTTTTAGCCTGTAAGCTTGGGGGACAGGGGCTCTCTTTTATGGTGTTTACCCAGTGCCCAGCAAAAAGAGGCAGCAGCTTAGCTGAGGCCTCTTGTGGCTACCACAATACAGTCAGTAGAAACCATCGGAGCCTAGTTGTGGAGAAGTATCAGAGGGTAGCCGTGTTAGTCTGGATCTGTAAAAGCAGCAAAGAATCCTGTGGCACCTTATAGACTAACAGACGTTTTGGAGCATGAGCTTTCGTGGGTGAATACCCACTTCCTCAGATGCATGTAATGGAAATATCCAGGGGCAGGTATATATATGTGTGCTAGCAAGCAAGCTAGAGATAACGAGGTCAGTTCAATCAGGGAGGATGAGGCCCTGTTCTAGCAGTTGAGGTGTGAAAACCAAGAGAGGAGAAACTGGTTCTGTAATTGGCAAGCCATTCACAGTCTTTGTTCAATCCTGAGCTGATGGTGTCAAATTTGCAGATGAACTGAAGCTCAGCAGTTTCTCTTTGAAGTCTGGTCCTGAAGTTTTTTTGCTGCAGGATGGCCACCTTAAGGTCTGCTATAGTGTGGCCAGGGAAGTTGAAGTGCTCTCCTACAGGTTTTTGTATATTGCCATTCCTAATGTCTGATTTGTGTCCATTTATCCTTTTCCGTAGAGACTGTCCAGTTTGGCCGATGTACATAGCAGAGGGGCATTGCTGGCATATGATGGCGTATATTACATTGGTGGATGTGCAGGTGCAGTTGTGGAGAAGGAATCTGCTAGGGTGAATCCAACCCTGCTCCCACTAAAGTCAGAACATCTCTCGGCATCTAAAGGAGCAGGCCACATCCCTTGAGGCCGCATGCACTTGGGACCCACACCTGCCAAACTTTCTCAAGTGAGGAGCTCTGCTGACATCCCATGGGTGAGTCTTCCTGGCATGACTGGAATATGGCAGGATTTGGGTTTGGGTCAAATGCTCCCCAACTTTGCAGAAAATGACATAACTGCCTTTAAAAAAATTAAAAACCAGGTAGCTGCCAGGATCTCACAATGGGAAGTGGAGAGTGTGTGTGTGTGTGTGTGTGTGTGTGTGTAGGGGGGGAGTCTGGGGAGGGAAGAGACAAGGAAAGTTTCTCCTACGAAAGAAATGATCCAATTTGAAGTAAGTCCCTTATGGGAAAAGCTGTGACAGAGGCTGCTCTGTTCCTGTTAATTTTCACAGTGCAGCTGTCAGCGGGTCTGTAAATAGTACTCCATGAAGCCAGCACTTCCTATCCACACATCAACCGTTCAATTAACAGAAGAACAGAAGAAAGAAATAAAGTGCACCACAGCCTTCTATCACGGCTTTGATGTTTCCCGGCAATTTATGAAAGTGTACACAAACCTAATTACAAGCCCCACTGCTTCCCATTTACATGGAGCTTCTCAAGTTCAGAGCTGTTTATATCAAAATAATTGTTAAAAATACCTCAGCTGATGTATGGCATTGTGGGCCTCTGCTCACCGCAGCCACCATGCCCCTCCTCCTGGGGAACTTCTGCCTACCCAGCACTTTGGCACAATAAAAGTAGCTTCCTCACCACTGTGCATGCAAGTTGCGCAAGACACAATTTCATCAGGACCTCAGTAGCTTGTTTCCTCTCCTCCCTCTACTTGACCATCTCCTCCCACTTTCCTTCCACCTCTCTTGTAGTCTTTCTCTGCATTTGCCCCCATCCCGAACTTGGCTGAATGTTCCTCTGCTATGCTATGGTGGAATGACAACAGCTCTTTGTTCCCCTCTCCTCCCCACCACACTGTAAAGGAACTGTCTCAGCCTATGCTTTGTAAAGCACTGTACAGGTTAGTTGCACTATAGGAATATATAATTAAAAAAAAACAATAGTACTAATACTGTAGGTTACAGGGGTAGTATTTTTTGGTATCACTGCCCTCTACTGGTTGGATGCAGAATCACTCAGCTGTGTGTTGTAATGCAGCATCTCTATGAGTTTACATGGTAGGGACCTGTGCTTGGGAGCGGGGATCTGAGTTTTATCGCCACTCTGACCATCAAGTGCCAGGTGGCTACTGACTGCAGGAGCATGACAACCAGGATGGCCCCAGGTGCAGCATGAATTTATTACACTAATAAATATTTTAGTAACTCTGATCCACTGACCTACATGATCTGATCCAGAGTTTTCATCCCACCAGTCTAGTGAACAACAAAATCTGTTCCAGCCTGAAGAGAGAATTTCCACGTTGAGTGCAGTTGAGACTTCTGCAATGGGCTGCTTCTTTGGGTTATTGAATTCAGTAAAAGCTAGGAAGACCTCAGAATTTTCAGGGTCATGGCTGGGGTAAAGAGCAATGGGACACATGGCTGACAGTACTGAATCAATACTTTTCTGGTGGTTTAAAAAATTCAAGTAAATAAAACCCATTGCAGAAGTCTCAACTGACTGTCAAGCTAGTTATAAGCAACTGGGAATTTCCCATTGCCTTCCTGGGAGAGAGGGGATACTGAGAAAGGATCTGGAGGAAGAGAGAGTGCTGACTAAAGCTGGTTGAAAACTGTTTTTATTTTCAGCAGAAAAAAATTGGCTCTGTCAATATCCCCCCTAACTCAAAAGTTTTCAAGCTTTAAACAATTCCAGTGTCAGCTTTGCCAGAAAAAGTTGACTGCTTCTGTGGAGAGGAGACTCTTTCCTCAAAGTGCAGCTGAAAAGCCAATTTTTTCTTTCCTTGTAAGCGCCTTGGGGCAGGGACTGTCTTTTTGTTCTGTCTTTGTACAGCACCTAGCGCAATGGGGCTGTGACTGGGGCTCCTAGACGCTATGGTTTTAATAGTATAGTAAAGAAAAACCAACTTAACTGTGTGACCTTGGGCATGTTACTTGTTCTCTGTACATCCTCTGAAGGGATGCTGAGGGAGCAAGCAGAGAGGTAGGAGGAGAACCAGGGAAGAACAAAGTGACAGAAGCCATGGATCCTAGGCTAACGGGGGCCATATAAGTACCACAGGTAGAGAAATGTGGATGAAACTGTTGGCCTCATATAGAATGAAAGGATTTAGAGTCAGTAAAATAAACTCAGAAAAAGATTGTGAGGTGCTTAGATACTATGGTAAAAGAGGCCGTAAAAACACCATCAGTCAACAGCTGTGGATGAAACTGTTGACCTAATACAGAAGCAAAGGACTTACGGGCAGTAATACCCCAAATCAGCTGCTTTGGAACAAAGAATGGAGCTTTTGTACCATCATTGCTTGCACTTTGCTGGTTTTTCTAAGGAAGAAAACAAATTCTTGCAGAGGTACAGGGTGCGTGATGAATAGCAGCCAGGCATCTATCCGAGGAAAGGGTTTTAAAAAAAAACTTTCACAAAAGAAAGTTGCTTTTTGAAACTATTAGGTAGCATATGTTGTGTGAACAGGAAGTCACAGTGGAGCAATAATCCTGGCAGCTGTGCAGAAACAGGAGCCTGCTGCAAGAATGAATGACTCGAGACCTGACAAGAATGATGATGGATGCCCTGTTGGTTGTACATGAGGATGAGGCACGAGCCATTTAAACTGGCTGAACCACAGGGACAACTTTGAGTTGGCATTGCAGCCAGACAAGCTGGCCTAGTGCTAATGGTGCTGAGGCAGAGGGGTAGCACAGGGACTGCCGGTTCTGGGTGTCCTGAGCAGAGCGTCACAACTGGACCTGCAGCCATTACGCAGCTGATTAGTTTCAGTGGCACTGATCTCGCAAAGAACCAGCCCAAGGCCCTAGCCATTTGGGTCATTAATGACTATTTTGCACCTTTGGTAAGAGCAGGAGTGATAATTCTGTGGCACTGGTCAAATTGCAGTCTGGTCATTTGGAATGTATTGTTCCTTGCTTCCTACCTCAAAAGAAAGATTCCGAGCAAAAACAGGACACAGCAAGAAAACAGATGAGCTGTCTCCAAGGGATCTACGCTCATTAACACCAGCTGAGGATCTGGTCTTTGATCCATATCGCTCTCCCAGGAATGCTTTCTGCTGACCCTTTGCTCTCTGTTCACCTTCCCCCGTGGTCCGCTTTCCTTTCTCATTGTGTTACCCATCTCATTCTGACTAAGCTTAGTGGGGTGAAATCCTGCATCCACTAAAATCAATGGCAAAACTCCCATGGACCACAATGGGGCCAGGATCGAACCCCTGATGTTCTCATTTGCCTGAAAAATACATTATCCTCACCCCCCCCCAACAATGCCATACAAATAATAAAAGCTAATTTTTCCTCCACTTTCAAGAGGTTGCAGTATACTTCTCCACTTCCTGTCCAATTTTTCAGTGTAGTATTGCTGTGTGCTGTTCAACAGCTGCTACATTCTACCCCTGAGGTGCCTGTATTCTCTCTCTCTATGGCCCAATCCTGAGAGATGCTGAGTGTCCTTCAACTCCATTGAAATGGATGGGTGCTGAGGTTGCTTGTAGGCTTGATCCTGTGGGATTATGCGGTTGCTTGTGGGACTTACAAAGCACTTCAGAGTCCTTGTGGATGCAGAGCACTGTACAGAGTAAAGCTAAAGTTATGATGCCTTCTAAGTAGCCACAGGTTTGGTTATTCAAGGATATTTCAATCACAAGTAGTTAACAGAAATGGTAATAACCATCTGGTAGAAGTGATCAGGAAAAATGATTGAGGCATCGGTCCAAATTCTGCACTGACCTTCACCCTGAGAAACTCAGCTGATTCACTGGGGTGGCAGAGGAGCAATTCAGTGCAAATTCTGACCCCTAATGCACAGGAGATAGATCTGAGTGGTGAGGGATGGTGAGGAAAAAGGAAGACGGCAGGATAACAGCTGGACTGGTGGTGAACCATATTTTGTGCATAGTTCATCTACATGACAACATGTTCATATTACCCTTACTTCACCTTCCTCCTTTCCCCTAGCCCCCACCAGTTGTTCCCCCCACCCACCTCTTGCATCTTGTCTTTAACAAAGATTGTAAGGCCCTTGGGGACTGCCTCTTTGCTCCATGTCTGTACAATTCCGAGCCCAGTGAGGCCCTGATCCCTGACTGGGGTCGAGGAGCGCTATCTTGAGAGATTCGTAGATTTTAAGGCCAGAAGGGGCCATTATCATCAACTAGTCTGACCTTCTGCATAACACAGATCAGAGAATTTCATCCAGTGGTTCTTTCATCAAGCCCATAACTTTTGGTTGAGCTACAGCAGGGCTTTTAGAAAGAGACGGCAAATCTTGATTTAAAGACTTCAAATGATAGAGAATCCACCACATCCCTGGGCAAGTTGTTCCAATGATTAATTACCCTCACTGTTAAAAATGTGCACTTAATTTCTTTTCTGAAGTTGTCGAGCTTCAGCCTCCAGCTATTGGATCTTGTTCTGCCTTTGTCTACTACACGAAAGAGCTCTCTACTTTCTAAAATCTTCTCTCCTCGTAGATACTTGTAGACCATGATCCAGCCACTTTTTAACATTCTCTTGGATAGACAAAAGAGATCAAGCTTTTTAAGACTCTCATTCTAAGGCAGGTTTTCTAGACCTCAAATCATTCTTGTCGCTCTTTCCTGAACCCTTTCCAATTTGTCAATATATTTTTTTATCCTCGTAGTATTTATCCTACTGGTAAAAGTCATAAACCAATAATAATAAAGCAAAAACTGTTAGGACACATCTCTCCCTAAGGTTAATTGTGCATTCTCCTCTGTTTAAGGCAGGGGTGTGTGTGTGTGTGTGAGAGAGAGAGAGAGAGAGAGAATGAGCAAAATAAGCCTTCTAGATTTTCTCCAAATATCAGGCTGGAACCTCAACCCTACTGGGCATTTGTCCAAATGGAGTGATCTGAGGTTGATGGCCAGGAAGACTCTCTAAATATCTTCACAGCTCTTTTAATTCTAAGCTGTTGAGATGAGGATAAGAACTGCATTTTGCACTTTTCGGTGGTTGCACGGAGGTGCAAATCGCAGTACTGCTTGGCTCTAAATTCTGCTTCCATCATATTTGTGTGCTTTTCTCTGCTGAACACCAAAAAGGTTCCTCATTGTTCCCATACAGACCGTTATTCCTTGGCAAAGAAAAAGCATTTAGACACGGGCAACAAGCCTGAATCATTCCTGTGCAACCAGTGGGGTTACCCCAGGGATAAATCTGGCCCAGCTGGTACAACATTTGTGATTGTGTGTCTTTGCAGACAATCAAAACTCTATCATTACTGGTCATGGGACACTGTGCCTCTTGAGCTCACACATATGTGAAACGATACAGTGCCACCTTGGCCTTTTAATTGAGTAGCTAAACAAACCCGAGGCCCCACACGCCTCAGCTGCTATCCATTTTTCCTGGAAGAAGATTCAGAAAGCACTAATAAATCATCAGCCCTTCCTCCCCTCACCCCTTCATCAGGCCTCTGGGCAGCGTGGGCAGAACAGACCCGCAAGGCGTTCTCCTCCATTAGCCTGCTACTCACCGGCATTGTCTGGCTGCCATGCAAGGCGTTGATGGCTGCTTGGGCCTCTGCATGCGAGGAGTATTTCACAAATGCACACCCTGCAAGAGGAGGGAGAGGAGAGAGAAGGGTTTTTAAAAACAGAGATCCGAAAGCAGCAGGCGGCTAACATGGGCAACCGTGGCCAGCCACGTGAAAGGGATTTAGTCTATTGAAAACCCACAAGGCTCTCCTAGCTACACAAATGATTTGCTATTTGTAGAGTGCCACAGATGGGAATCACCCATTACAGTTCACAAGTGCTCATCTCTGCCCCAAAGAGCATGCTGTGATGACTTTTGGCACGAGAGGTGAGAACAGGAATTGTATTTATGGAATGGCCACCACCTTGGCCAAGGCCAGTTATAGAACCATGGACATCCAGCACTAAACAGCAAGGGTCATGACAACTTGAGCTGGAGAGCCATTCCTTGGAGCTGTGGGCTGCAACCGAGTCATATCCCCTGTGTGTTAGACACAGCAAGGACACACAACACAGACAGGTCTCAGGGTTACATTTAGGCATTCAGAGGTCATTTCTCTTAGCCTCTTCTAGCCAGGTTTGGGGGCTGAGTAGTAAATTTGTGTATGCGCACATCAGGTTTTAGTGTGATGAGCACCATATCATAACTTTACCGAAGAGTAAGCCCTACGTCAGGGGCAGGGAGTCTCACATCATCAGTATGGAGAAAGTATCACTATAATTATTTGAATTGACACAGAAGACGATAAGAGATGTGCTGACTTTCACATAAGCAGTGACCGAGGTGAGAAAACCCCCAGAAGTCCTGGCTTTCAAACCTTTCTCATACTACCTGGCTATCCTCCCACACATACCCCTGAGGATTACAAAAGAGGCTGTTGAAAGCATGGGAGTTAAAAACACTGTTTTTTGGGGGGGGAAGGGGGAGAGGAGGGAACGAGTCCAACCCTAAAATGTAATTGGGAACCTGTACATTTCCCCCCCAAAGCTCAGACTGCCTCTCGGGGAAGTGTAGCAATTGTTATTAGAAGGATCTAACTTATAAGGGGCTAAGGGGAGACCATCATGAGAAAGTGAAGTAGATAAACCTCAGCTGGAAACAATAAGGATCGATTATCAAATAATCACAGACCAGCATTCCTGGACTCCTGAGATACTTCACCTTCCTCTTCACTAATCAGAGATAATTCAGAATCAGGGTGTTTAAGTATTTGCAGAGATTCTTTTGCACTTTCTGCCTCTAAAAAGAGGATGATTAGCGAGTATACAAAAGCTTTCCAGGTCCAATAGCCCCGAATTTTGGTTGCAGCTATCAAACTCTGTTCCTTTGTCTCTTGGAGTGAAATCCACCCTCTCTGCATAAAGCCTCCATCAGTGGGATCTTTGCACGAGTTGGAGGAGATGGAATTTACCCTGTTCAACCCATAGGTTGTCAACACAACTCCTGTGCCACTGTCATTCCCTGTTGGGTTTTGAGGTAAGGGTTAGCTGAAATTTTTGCTCTGGACAAAGGACTAATGGTAGTTAGGCACCTGGAATGCAGATAGACGTCTAGATGCATTTTCAAAAAGCAGCCCTGCACCTACCTCCCATTGAAATAAATAAGAGTTAGGCACCGAAGGCGCTTTTAAAGTTTGCTGCCTGCAAATTCAGGTGCCCAAATGTCTTAAAAGGTGCCTGATTTTTAGTTTATCACTTCCTAAAAAATCAAGGTCCCTCTCAAAGGTGTTGAGATCCTCTGCTAGTCCCTCAGAGGCACCCAATACCATTAAACACTTGAAAATGTAGGGCCAGCTACTCAGCCAGGGCTACACTGATTTAATCCAGCTGAGGATTTGGTTCCTAATATCTAAGCAGTATAAGAAACCACATAGACTAGACTAGCTAGAACAGAACAGAACAGAACAGAAAAACAGCCAAAGCCAAAAGTACACTATAGGCATCGTCAGATGGGTGACAGCAGCAGCAGCAGCACGTCCCATGGGGATCACCACTGGAGGTCTCTGCTGGGACAGCTCACCCTGATATGTGAGTGGGAAAGAAATGGAACAACATGCAGGATTTGTGGGTGGGGGAGATATTATGTACTCTTTGCCAAATGGGATGAAATATGCAGCGTGCAAAAAACTGCAACAACGCAATAGACCTTATATGTGGTGGTGTTTAAAAACATGAAATCAAATAAATAAGATGATTCAATGCATAAAAATTTAATGGAGAAAAAGGCCCAGCGTATTGATTATTCGTCTTCCTGTAGCGCCTCGAGAGTCCAGAGAAGATCAGGGCCAACGAGATGATTGCTAGACACCGTACTAACCCCTAGGAAGAGTCAGTCCCTCCCCCGAAGGGGTGCACTCTAAATAGATGGGACAAGCAACAGGTGGGAGAAAGGAAGTATTATCAACTGCATTTACAAATATTGTTTACAGATGGGACGCTGAGGCCCAGAGAAATTAAGGGTCATGCTCAAGGTCACACAAAAACCCAGTGATAAACTGAAGCCAGATCTCCTGAGTCTGAGCCAAATGCCTTAATTATAAGCTCATCCATCTACTCTTAGGCCTTGTCTGTTATTAAGGGCTGGTCTACACTGGGGGAGTGGGGTTGAGGGTGGAGGGGTTCAAACTAAGATACGCAACTAGTTGAAGTATCTTAGTTCGACCTGCCTGGCCGTCCCACAGCGGTGAGTCGACTGCAGCGGCGCCCCCGTCCACTGCACTTACTCCTCCTGCCGAGGTGGAGTACGGGCGTCGATTAGCGGCTCGACTGATCGCGTCCAGACGAGACAAGAGCAATCGATCCCCGATACATCGAACACTATGGGTACAGACGTACCCTTAGTATGCAGCAAGCGGAGGTGTAAATCTCGGCACACTAGCTCACTGCACAGAACTGTCCATGTGGTCATGGACCCTGCTACTGCACATTAAGAGTTCACTGTGCGGTTTGACGTTCTGCTGTTGTCATAAACAGATAGCTAAGGGTTAATGTCTCTTTCACCTGGAAAGGGGTAACAACAGTAACCAAACACCTGACCAGAGGACCAATCAGGAAACAAGACTTTTTCAAATCTAGGTGGAGGGAAGTTTTGGGTATGAGTCCTTTGTTCTTGGTCTGTTCTCTTTCTGGGCTTGAGAGTGACCACAGGAATCTCCAGGCTTTCTAATCTTCTGTTTCCAAGTTGTAAGTACAAGGATAGTAAGACAATAGATTTATATTGTTGTTTTTTTTTTACATGTGTGTAGTTGCTGGAATGTTTTAAATTGTATTCTTTTTGGATAAGGCTGTTTGTTCATTTTTTCCTTTAAGCAATTGACCCTGTATATTGTCACCTTGATAGAGACCAATTTTATGTCTTTTTCTTTCTTTTTATATAAAGCTTTCTTTTTAAGACCTGTTTAAGTGTTTTTCACTGGTTAAGGCTAAGAAACGAAGGGAGGGGGAAAATCTCTTTGTGTTAGATTTACTAAGCCTGACTTTGCATACCCTCTGGGTGAGGGGGGAGAGAGATTAGATCTCTCGGTACTTATATTTCAAGGACTTGAAGCAGGGAATCTCCTAGGGAACCCAGGGCGGGGAAATCTGGGAGGAGGGGGAAGGGAAATGGCTTATTCCCCTTTGTTGTGAGACTCAAGGAATCTGGGTCTTGGGGTCCCCTAGGAAGGTTTGGGGGGACCAGAGGGTATCAGGTCCTAAAATTCCTGATTGGTGGCAGCGCTATCAGATCTAAGCTGGTAATTAAGCTTTGGAGGTCTCATGCTAGCTTCTCATGTTCTGAACTCTAAGGTTCAGATCTGACTAGGAGAGTTATGACATGGTGGCAGAGGTGGGATAAGACAAGAATCCAGAAGCCAGTAGGAATATTATTTTCTTTTTCTCTGCTAGGGCTTTTAAGCAGAGAGAGAAAGAGTTTGGTTTTGAAAAGGAACCAGAGAGAATTTTTTTTTCTGTTCTCTGGTTGCAGTTTGGCTTGCATATTAAGCAAGGAACTATTAAGGGTCTTTTGTTAAACTATAGCACTCCCATTGAGAGTCAAGTACCCAGCACAATACACATGCAAATAAAGTGGTTTTTCTGGTTTACTTTACTTTTAAAAGATTAGCTAGAGGAAGAAAAAGAAAAGGCACTGTTGCTAGGCAGAGCCCAGGAGGCAATAGAGAGCCAGCAGTTCCAACAATAAACACCAGAGGGCACCCCAACACAAGAAAACAGGAACCATGACTTCTAAGGCAAAAATAGAGGCTGAGAAATAAATCAAAGACGCAGAGCACAAGCGAGATATGGAAAAAAAAACAATATAAACCTATTGTCTTACTATCCTTGTACTTACAACTTGGAAACAGAAGATTAGAAAGCCTGGAGATTCCTGTGGTCACTCTCAGAGCCCAGAAAGAAAACAGACCAAAAACAAAGGACTCACACCCAAAACTTCCCTCCACCCAGATTTGAAAAAGTCTTGTTTCCTGATTGGTCCTCTGGTCAGGTGTTGTTTGTTACCAATTTCCAGGTGAAAGAGACATTAACCCTTAGCTATCTGTTTATGACAGCTGTGAGGCTTTGTCTGGGTTAGACTAGAAGGCATGTTGGCATGTTTTAGCTCACATGTGCTAACCAAAAGTCTAGCGTGATCAGAGCCGTGTATTCTTTGACATGTGCTGAGCTGGTTGAGATGGAGCCCCGGCTGTCTTGATGACCTTGACCCGCTAACATGTGTTAAAACTACAGCTGCCTTGTCTAGCCTCTTTTTTCCCTAGGGTAGACATGGCCAAAATCCTACTCTAGACAAGGCCGTAGAAGAAGAGAACACTGTGAGAATGATTATGTCCTGAAATAACTAGTTCTTCCAGGGAGATGTGCCACATTGGCAGCTGGCACGTGGAGTAGCAGTTTACCTGGAGTTCCTGCTAGCTCTTCCCCACATCTAACTGTCAGTTACCCTTCACTTCCCTGTTGGCTGGCTGCTCTGTGTGTGCAAATCAGGAGCTTCCGTAAATAGCACCCGCAAATGGAACCTGGTAATATTAACTCTGTCAAGGTTCAGTATTGATCCTGAACGGCTTTTTGAAAAGCAAGGCTGAGACTTCAGCTCATTCGTGCTAATAATTAAACTGGTTAGCAATATGGAGCTGCCACTCAAGTTCAGGTTGTAAAAAGCGAGCCAGAGAGAGAGCAGGAGAGACTACGTCTCTAGGGCTGTGTCCTCCTTGGAACCAGCTGCTGACAGATCTCAGTGATTATTGCCTTTATTATTACTGAGGTTTGATTCCTTTGTGGTTATCTTTTATGCTTGACAGCTTTGGGTGAGTGCAGAGAGGCACTCAAATTTCCTGCTTTCCCTTATCCCAACTGTTTTTTCCAATTAATGAAGTGTTTAACCTCATAAGATCAGTAGGGGTGGAACCCTTCCAGGTTAGCTAAGTGGTCCGGCTGGCTTTTCCTTCCCACTTTATATAACATAGCTAGTTGAAAAATATATTCTCATTTTTTCCCTATTGAAATTCAAAACTTTGATGACATTTTTCATTGACATTTGAAATTTTTCAGCTGCCACTAGTGTGGGTCATATAACAGGGTGGAGTTTGTCCACGAATATTTATGTGAAAAAGGACTCCCAAACTTTCTGTTTTGGTCAAAACTTCAATGAAAAATTGAATTAGAAAATTGAAATTCAGAAAATCTTGATCGACTGTATTTGTCAACCACCCATAAAAAACTGAACAATGGGATTGTCGGCACTTCGCTGCCTTGTCCTTTGGCATCTCCAAGCATGCAGTGACTGAGGTGATTTTTCAGCTTTCTCCACCTACACTAACCAACTCTGTTTGCTAAAGCAATAGACAAGAAAGCACTCATTTTCTGTCTGTCAGCAAAACAAACTGTGCACTGAAGAAAAGCACTGTCATTCTTGGGATACCTGGGTTCAATCCCCTGCTCTGCCCAGACTCCCTGTGTGACCATGGGCATGTCACTTAGCTTCTCTCTGCCTCAGTTCCTCATCTGTAAAATGGGGGTGACAGCACTACCCTGCCTCACAAGGGTGTTATGATGCAGAGACAAAGGCCTGAGTCTAGTACTCTATTATCACAAGAAACTACTACATGCCTTACTGTATATCCTCGTAGGCCGCCTCTGCCTCAGCTTTCAACAGCTCCACCAGTGGGGCTTCTTCAGAGGACTTTCCTTATTGCCAGGAAGTGTTTTCCTGAATTCCAGAAGAAATTTCCTCTTTGTTCCATTTCATCCCCAAGTTCCTCAACTAACTCACCCTAAAAACTTCTGCCACATACAGGCTGTCAACTACAGAGGGTCAAAAAAAATGGAAACAAAAATTTTGACATGGAGAATTTCAAGCCAATTTATTTCAAACTTGTGAAAATGTCCAACCAGTTCTGCTGTTTGGCATTCTTTGGATATTTGTCACCAGTGATTACCATGTGTAATTAACTTCGCAGACATCGGACATACCATGTCACATGGCTGCTTGGACATCATCAGGAGGGAAAGAACTTAGAAGGAACCTTCCATTCTGCAACCACAGGCTCCTACTGTCTGAGCAAATGGGAAATTATTTCAGCTGTATTCGTGTTCTGTGCTTTGTGGACCTCCAGCCACGAGACGGTGATGTCATCACATATTATTGATTAGTTCTGACATTTCATGAGAAATTGAAAACCTGTGGCACTTTCTCAGGAAGGGGGTATCTATCACAAGTCAATGCGGTACTGCCAATCTCACACATTTGAAAAACTCATGAATCAGCCCTAAAAATTCATAAGACTGGCTTAAATCGTAGTATTTAAAAATAATAAATGTGCGGTTCTTTTTGCTTTCTGGGTTTTGAGCATCTAGATTACAGCTGAGTCATGTTTTTAAGCCTTTCCCTGTAATAGTGAGGACCAGAAACTGACTTGTTTTTTTAAAAAAGCGAAAGCGGAGATCCTCACGACTCCAGGAGTCAGGACTTTAAGAGAAGCACCAAACTTTCCAAGACTCAAATTATGAGAGCTGGCAATACCCTCAGATATATATTTACTCTGTCTTCCCCCTCACCACCCACCACCCCAATTCTATGGCCTTATATGATTAAAATATTGGAATGGCTCTGTGGTAAAGGGCAGAAAACTGGACAGAATCCGCCTCAGTCTTCCTGCTGTTCTTATTATGCCAGGTGAATCTTCAGAACTAGGAATGGGGAACAACTGAGAGAAAGGGTGAGAATGTTCTTGTTTCTTCCTCAAATGAAGTGGTTCACTTCATACACACAGAAAAAGGCTAGAAGAGACGGGCTCTTTGCTTCTTTTTTCATTCGGACCTTCAGGAGTCTGGTGCCTCTTGTTCTTGCCAATGTGCTTAAGCCAGCATTTAAAGTTAACCAGAGAGCCAGATTTTTAAAAGTATTTAGGTGCCCAACTCTCATTGATTTCAATAGGAGTTAAGCCCCTAAACACCTTTAAAAATCTGGCCTCACATATTTAAGTGCATTCCTGGTTAGAGATGGATTTCTAAACAGGAGCCTAAAATGCTGGGGGCTCGTGGCCATCTGACTGCCTTTTGGCGAACTCTGAGAAATAAATTGGTAGGTCTCAAGTTAATTCTAATGGACAAACATCCACAACCCATGGCTGGACTGAATTACCTCTAACCCCTAGAGCAGTGGTTCTTAACCTGGGGTGCATCTCCCCCCTGGGGGTGCGAGATGCCCTTTCTGGGGCTGCGAGACATACCAGATTTTTTTAGAAGGTAAATCATCAAAAACACAAATTAAGCACAGGCACGTAAGTACAACTACTTTGTTTAATCAAACCTGTGTATTTATTAACATTATATATTTTTAACTATTACTGTAATATACAAACAAAAAAATATTTTCAAGTTTTTAAGCTAATTGTAGTGAAATTATCTCACTAGAAAATACAGGGTATCACCATGTTACGGGGTATTTCTTGACACGTGCCCAGATGATGATGTGGTAGCGTCGCGGCTTTGTTTGAATTCAGTTAGCGGCTAACTATTAGCGTGTTGGTTACAGTTTACTTCCACAGCATACTAGATCCATTTCTTTTTGACCTGGATTCCATCAGCGATAGTGATTTAATGAAAGATGATCTCATTGAATTATGAGCCAATGGCCATATCGGAATGGAGTTTGAGACCATGACACTTGAGAATTTCTACAACTGGTGCCATTTGCAACTACATACTTGTGTGAGATAGGATTCTCATCATTCTTACACATCAAAACAAAGGCCAGAAGCCTCCTAAATGTGAGCAATGACATGCTTGTGGTTATTTCAAAAAAAGTTCCTCGTTTTTTGAACATCTTTGAACAAAAGCAACAGCAGAAGAGTCCCTGAGCCAGTAAACTTATAAAAAGTGTGTAATTTTTCATGTATTCTTAATTTTACTGCAAAATTAAAATAAATATATAATTCTATCTCTTTCATTTGATAGTTATGATATATCTAGGTTTAAAGAACTGACCTACTTCAACGATTTTTGATAAGGGGCATGAGAACGTATTTTGAGAACCAAAGGGGTGCAGGCTGCAGTAAAGGTTAAGAACCACTGCCCTAGAGACTGGCCCTCTCTAGGAAGATACTGGCAGAATGGCAGGGAGGTGGGCATGCAGTGGTGGAGATTATTGTTCTGTCAATCCAGCCCCATTCACCGGCACTACACTCATTTAATTTGCTTTACAGTGATGGGGCAACAGAAGGATCAAACAGAACAGTAGGAGGAGCTACAAGGACAGAGGGAGACCAAGAAAATACTTTATCAAACAACACAAAATTAATCCAGGGAACTCATTGCCACGACATGTTGTGATGGTCGAAAATATAACTGAGTTCCAAAAAAGAACTACGTAAATTCATGGAGGATAGATCCATCAATGGCTATTAGCCTGGATGGGAAGGGATGCAAAACCATGCTTGGGGTGACCTCAAACCTCTAACTGCCAGAAGCCGGGAGGGGAAGATGGGATGGATCTCTCCAATATTGCCCTGTTCTGTACATTCCCCTGGAAGCTCTGGTACTGGCCTTTGTGGGAGACAGGACACTGGGCTAGATTGACCATTAGTCTGACTCATTATGGCAGCTGTTATGTTCTTAAGTCGCAGCCGTTCAGGAGATGAAGCTGTAACTTACAGGCAAACCTTTCCAGCTCACAATGGGTCTGCAAAAGAGGTGGAAAAAGTACAAGAAGACACAGGCTGGCATTTGTGAGTGTGTGTGTGTCTTCTTCTCTAGCTACCATCAGGCTAATACTTCCATAATGAGTAACAGGGGGAGCAATGATGCATCACATGGGACTGTGAAAAAGCTGAAAAGTGAGCCCTATAGAATAAGAGCTGGAGTCAACAGACATTCAGATCAGTGGATAGTATCCCATTAATTTCAATGTGCATTGGATCAAACCCTTAAAAAGTAGGTGGCTTGGAGGGAATCGTGGCTGGGAGAAAGCTGAGATCCTCTGGTGTGGAACAACCCTCCCATTCTGCTGTGATTGCTACCTCCCTGCACGGCGTTAGCATCCAATTTCTGCTCTTGCTGTTAGACTTTCCCAGACACTCACCCCCAGAGCAGAGAGTATATCGGATGGCACACTCCCTTTCCCCTGGCTGTTTCCTACCACCTTGACAAGATGAGGTCTGTCTGAAGATGAAGAATCTTTGCTGGCTGAGAGTGATTTTACAGGCATAGCAGTGTCTTTCTCAAATATGTCACTGTGGTTAGGATCCTTGGTCTTCATGTTGCAGAAATATGCCCGTCAATGTTGTCACATGTCAAAATATCTGGTGACATATGAACTGCAACAACAGGACTGGTGCCTTCTTCACAGACGCCAGCACATTTGATGAAATATTACATGCTGATCAATATTTAATGGATGCATTTCACTGTCAAGAGAGAAGGGCTTCCTGTTAAATTGAAGATACTTTTCTAGGAAATGGTTGGAAGAATGACCCTGATATTAGATGGAAAATTCTTGTTCAAATGCTGATGCTGGAGAAAAGGCTGTGATGTGCCACGCTTCAAGGACAGAACTCCCCCAGCTCCAGGCGTCCAGGTGATAAGTACTGTCTCAAAAGGGCCAACACCTGGCTAGTCAATCCAATGAGACCAATTTTCAAATTTTAAGTATTTGTCTGTGAAACCCGATATAAGAGCTTTTAAACTGGGGAGGGCAAATACGGACGAGGCACACTGTTTAAATCAGGGCGCGACAGTGCACACTCAAAAATGTATGTGCATTTGTTTCCCTGCAGTTTGTGCAAGCTAGTGGGTATATGCACATGCAAAATGGCCCTTCTGTGTGTATTTACCTATCTTACAAGTGCAGGTTCCTATTTGTATGCAATTGTGGGTCTTTGCATTGTGCACACCCATTATGCCTTGCTGAGAAAGTTAGGTCCATGTGATTATCCAGTCCATTCTTCTGGGGAAAAATGCAAGATCATTTCCTTCGTCCTATACATTCTTCACCACCTTGCCCAGGCCATCTTTAAGTGACGGGCCTTCTACCATTTCCAGTGAGAAAAAGCACAGTACAAGGAGTTGAGAAATCTGGTTTCTCGGTTCAGCTGCACCAGTCTGCCTCCTTGGACAGTGCTGGCTTCACTGATTTTAGACTCTGCTAATGGTGGGGTAAATTTTATTTTTAAATGTCCAAAAATCAAATAAGGAAACAAGTTCAGAAGTTCATCTCCATACTCAGAAGTCAGCATGCTTCCTGGAACCTGCAATACTGGTCTGCATTTTACAGCTAGTTGAAACATTTGGCTTTTTGATCATAGACTATTTTTATTTTGGTCAAAATTACCTGGCTTTTCTCAGGGGGTGCAGGGCAAAAGCAAGCACTCTCCCTCCAATTTTTTGAGTAAAAGATTTTGGATTTTGAAAATTTATTTCCCTTTGTAACTGAATCTCTGTCTCCAGATTGCCTCTTTGTGGCCAAGGGCGGCTTTGGCTCAGTTTCCCTCTGAGGTTCCTGGAACTAATCCACAAAGGCTTTCCCTTGGCTAATAACACCCCTGTTTGGGGCTGGACTAATAATGAACAAGTTGAAACAAGGCTCAAAATTCCACAGTAAAGTCCATCAACCCACAACACAACAGTTCATTCACAGCTCTAGCTCTTCTTCAGGCCCAGTCTGCTCTTCATCAAGCAGCAAGTCCCAACCATTTCTAGCTGGAGTCCTTCCCTGCTCTCCAAGCAGCCATTCACAGGCTTTCCTACCTGGAGTCCTTCCTTTCCCAAGAAGAGGATGCAAAACTCTTCTTGAGTTGTCTTCTCTGTCATTCAGAGAGACCAGCAGGCAAACCTTTTCGGTTGCTCTGCTCTTTTGACTCTCAGCCTTTCCCAACTCTCTCTGACTCAGAGACCAGCAGGTGCACATTTGATCCACGCCTGGTCCTGGCTATTTCAGGGTCTCCTACAGGACACTTGCTGCTCTCTGCAGCCCTCAGCAACTTTCTCCAGACCTTTGCTGACCTTTCTCGCTCCCTCTCCCAGGCCTCAACCTTATTTATCCGGGAAACCTGATGGAATCACATGATCCATCTTTATATTCCCCACCTGGGTAGAGGAGTTAATCATCTCGCAGATGAGGCTGAGACCCATTTCCCATTAAAGGTCCAGCCAAGAGTGACCCCCCCAAATTTAACATTTTAACCAAACCTCTTTTGTGAAAATTGCCATCTTGTCCGTTTTTGATTTCTTTGGAAATGTAGGGGAAAAGAACCATTTTAAAAACATGTTTTTCATGAAGAATAATAGGGATTTTCTGACCAGCTCTACTGAACATGCTACAAAAAAGGCCTTTCTTTTGATGTTTCGTTACTCTTGCAGAGACTGGGCCAAACTCGGCTGGTATACATTATCTTCAATGGACCTTGGCCCATTTACAGCAGCAGAGAGTTTGACCCACTCCTTAGGGACCTTAATTTGAAAGTTTGGCCCTAACCAACCCAAGGGGCGACATTCATCTAGCCACTGAGTCACCTTAGTCTAATGGATACTGTTGTACAGAGGTTGGGACTGACTGGAGGGGCCATGCACCGTGCATCATGAGCCATCTTACCTTTGCTGTTGCCATCGGGTCCCCGGAGGATTGTGCACTCCTCAATGTTCCCGAAAGCCTCGAATAGCCTGCGCACGTCATCTTCTGACTGCTGCTTGTTGAGCATCCCCACAAAGAGTTTTCTGTCTTCTGGAACAAAATAAAGAGATGCTTACCATATTTCAGGAGGAGTGTGAAAGCCAATATGACTCCACACAACATGCAAAAGAAAGAAGTGGGAGGGAGACGCCCCTCTCCCCTCCCTACCAAGGCAAAAATTTTCAGAAGCGGCTACGGATTTTGGATGCCAAACTGGAAATGCCTTAAAGGGGCCTGGTTTTCAGAAAGTGCCAAGTATCATGTTGAGCCCTGGAAAACCAAAGCACCTAAAACCTCTGAAAATTGATGCCCCAAGCCTCATGAGTCAGTTCTCTCTGCTCAGTCTTTGCAGGCGAGTCCCCGGAAATAAAACACTGGTATTTTCCAGACTGCCATTCAAAGGGAATGCATACAAGAATGGCATTTAGAACCAACCTTCAATTAGGAAGTGCCCTTTTTAGTAGCCGCCACTTTACTCTATAAGCTGCAGAAGAAAATAATTAAGTTGAACAGAAGCGGCTCTGTTTTGAATTGGTCTTTGATTTAAAGCAGTGAGAGAAATAATTAAACGAAATGGAAGCCCTGACTTGTAAATGAAGGTTTTGGTTTTATATAAACATATATAAACGCTCACATACACATTATACATATAAACACATTTATGTATCCACACAGATCTCTACATATACACACAGACAAATATGTATTCAGACTATTTTTGGAGATCAGCTGATTGAAGCCAACCGAATGGATTTTGCCTAAACTTTCCCAAACTTGCAGTGGTCACCATTTAAAGCCAAAATTTACTAATACAAGTATCTGAGATAGGACAGGTCCATCCTATTTCAACTAAGGGGAGACCCGCTAGCATCTCTGATCCCACTATGCTCTGTTGGTAGATGTTGGTTTTTTAATGGTAAACATTAAACATTGTATTTACCTTTGGGCTTATGATACGGCAATGTTTACACTACAGGCATGTCAATCAGGGGTGTGAAAAGGTCTGATCCCTGATCAACACAGCTGTGCCTGCATAACCCCCTAATGTAGACGCAGTTATATTGGAAAAACTGCACTTTTACTGGTATAGCTTGGGTGTGGAATATGAATAAATCACACCAGTGAAAACCCAGCTTTGCCAGGATAAGCAGCGTCCACACTAAAAACATTTTGTCATTATACTACACTGTTATACCTATATCGGTAAACAGCTCCTAATGTAGACCCAGCTGTTAAAAGGAACAAATTTTGATAAAGCACCCAAAGACAGGGCCCAATCCAATGGCCACCAAAGTCAGCAGAAAGACTCTCATGGACTTGAGTGGGCACTGGATCCACTGTTAGAATGGATTTCTATTCATAGCACTGTGACTGGCCGCACTAGACAATATAACTGCATGAAGGGGAAAAAAGGAAATTTACATGGTTTACGTTGTGTATGTAAATAGGCCATTTACACACGCTTCATAAATGTGTAACTCATCATTCATTAAATACTATGTAAATGTGTGTGAACCAAAATGGGTTTTTTTCTCGAAGCAGTTTACAGAACAGATGCAACCAATTTGAATAAATGCATGTTTGTAAATAAATAAATACTTTGACTTTTTTTTAAACGTGCATGTTAATAACCTGAACCTGACCAGAATGCCCGTTTACAAACCCCCTTTTCTGGCTGAGAACATGAATGATTTGCACCAGTTTTACTCATTGAGAAAGTGGTGATTTAGGCAAACTGCGCCGCTTAAACTGGTTTGATCAATGTTCACATACCCAAGGGTCATCTGTAAATTAGCAAATTGCCTTAGAAATGGAGCTAAAAGTAATTTTTCATGCAGTGAATTAGAACTCTACCCCTACCCCGTTAGGGTGATCCTGATGAACCAAGAGCACTCTGTGTATACAAAATGCACAGATGGCAGGAAGATGACCAGCCTTTACATCACCTTTAACTGCGCAGCGAGTGCTGAAATAGTAGGAACACAACACACTGGGTTATCCCCATTCTTTCTTTTTCCCCCATCTCAACTGGAGTAGCTAAAGTAATGGACAGTGCAAAGGCTTGTTTTCTAGAGGTATGCATCATGAAAGTGATAGCTTTGATGACTGTCTTAACCACATCTACTGTGAACCCTGGAAATAGGAGCTAGGAAGATTGGTTAGTGTAGTGTTGGACTTCTCCACTGTACATTTTTCAGTGCTTTGTCTAGACTATTTTTCAAGTAATCGAGTCATTTAATACTCCACTGGCAAAGAATGGAGTAAATATTATAAATGTTCTCTATAGCCCTATGAGTCCAAGGAGCTTCCAACATCCTCCTTGGTCACATCTCTGTGATGGGCTGCACGTATCGGCCTATGAAAGAATATTTCCTAACAAGTGGGTGGGCACAGGGAGAAAGGGAAAGATTCAACTGTAGAAAAGTCTTCCTCACAGCCAGATGAAACCAACTTCTTGGAGATGCAATGTGTATGGTCCATCAGAAAAACTTTACTCCCTGGGCAAATTGCTCTGTGCAATGGAATCTCTGTGATGGAGTATTAAACCTTTGAAAGGTAGCTAATAACGCTAGTCATATCCTCAATGAAGCACCTTTTTAGGCCTTGGCTAGACAAAGTCTTAGAGAAAGCAGTAAGTCCAAAACCCCACTGTGTGTGTAGGTGTCTGGGGAAGACTGGTTTGGAGAAGAAGGAGCTGCCCCAGATGGAGATGAGGTGCAGGGGAAAGAAAGATCTTTGAGCATAACTGAAGCCAAATCTCCACTAGAAGAAAACTTGCTGGTGTAACTACACTGGCATGGGTATGCAAGCAAACCTTCCTGGTGTTGACATAGCTAATACTGGTAAAAAAGTGTATTTACCAGTAAAGCCTATACTGCCTCCCTAGAAAAGCACTTTTACTAAAAAAATCACTTTCATACTGGTATAACTGTGTCTGCTCTAGGGTTTTTACCGGTATTGATGTGTCAGATAAAATTCTCACCCCTAATCAATGTTATAATACCAGCAAAAGTTCCTAGTGTGGACCTGGCCTGAGACTGCCTTGCCTAGATTATTTTATGCAAAGCATAAATATAGGTATGTTACACAAACCTTTAATTTTTTGGTTTTACACCCTTTTCTCCGACATTCAGTCATCCGCGTCTCACTGGAGACTGCGAGCAAATGGTGCCCATCTCTGCCAATTTTGTGACATGTCCACCAGATGGCCACATGACCACCAGCCACTGGATTGAGACCCTCTGCTCACTTACCCATGGCTTTAGGGCCAAGATTTTCAAAAGTGGCGTGTGACTTTGGGGCCCAAGTTGACCCACCTGAACATGACCTGATTTTCAGAAAGGGCTGAGCACCCGTCCCGCTGAAAATTAGGCCCCTTTAAGGTGACTCCAATTTGGGCACTGCAAATCACTTTTGAAAATCTTTGCCTAGTGTTTTTTATAACAGTTATTTATGGCAACTGCTGTCTCAGATGCCTAAATGTTCACACAACCGGCTGGTGAAATGAGTCGCTTTAACAACCAATGGCTCCCAGGCAGTCTTTGCATTCCAGACCTGCAAGAAAGCTCATTGCGACATTATAATAATGTATCCCGTGCACTGAATGGGAAGAGCAGAGGTACACGGCAGCAGCTGGGAACATTCAGTGGGTTCCCGATCTCGACGTGCACCTGGAGTCATTTGCATATGGTTGAAATTACAGCACCATAATCCGCTAATGAGCTCACATTGAACCTTTCACACCACCAGTGCCCCCAGATGCTTTGTCAAGTCCCAAACAAAAGGCTGACATGCCGAGCGCCACGGTAACTCAGCTCAACTTCATCAAATATGTCTGAGAGAGCACGAGTAAGGCCATTAGGCCACCAGAGCAAAATGGAGAGGGATTGCATTGGACACGGTGTGTTGTGCACGGGAATGAATGTACGCTATATACTCTCTCTATCGGCGATGCTTCCAGAGCATCCTGTTATGAGACTTCACTGCACTGGGTTACTGCCCCATCATGCAGATCATGCTGATTTTGCTGCTGCAAAGGGAAAGGCAATGTCTGCACAGTGGAAGTTTAACAGAAAGGGAGAGACATCAAACGTTCAAGTCTGGGCATGGACTTAAACCAATCCCCTGGATCAAACCATTCCGGAACATTGCGTGTGTGTTACTTTCCAAACTTGGATCTCAATTCCATGCTGGCATCTGTTTCTGGACTGGACCATGCAAGACTCTGGGTCAGAATACCCCAGACTCTGAACTTGCCACATGCAGAGCGCTTTGCAAGCAGGGGCTAGGTCATTCTCAGAACAGCCCTTTGAAGAAGATAGATATCATCATCCCGATTGACAGAGCTGGAGAAAGAGCGGGGGGTTATGCTCTGAAAAGTGACTCCCTACAAACAGCTCCGCTGAGCCCCACGGTTATTATGTCTCAGTGATTTCAGATCAGTTAAGCTCAGTTTACAAGTCAAAGCTGCCAGCAGAAAAAACCCAAACTTGGAATCTGAGAGTCAAGCTGGTTTCTTTCCTTCTTAGGCGCTCTCAACAGAAATAAAGCTGGCACTGATGGACATTGGTAATATTTTCTACACTTTTGACTGTGATTTCTCTGCTCAGTGCTGATTGGCTGTTTGCTCCAGCCTCCTTTTCCTGCCCTCAGTCTTGCGGTCTCATTACCTCAGCCTCATTCTATGCCTGACTCTCAGACATTCCTCCCTCCCTCTTTTTGCCTGTTATGTCATCCTTACCCCACTCCCTTCCCTTTGTCTTTCTGCTTAGCTGATCCCCTTCTATCTCTTCCCTAACAAGTCATTTTCAGCCACCACGTTGATTGCTCTGCTCGATTAGCTGCAGCTAGTATGTTGATTGGTCCTTTCCTCTATTCTGTGTCTGCCTTGCTTATTTAGATTGTAAGTCTTTGGGGCAGAGACTGTCTAGGGCTCTGTGTTTGTACAGCACCTAGCACAATGGGGCCCCAATCTCGGCTGGTCCCTAGGCATTACAGTAATAAACATGACGAATAAATTAAAATATATATTAATCACAAGACCTCTCTGTAGAGTAACCGTATGTAGCCTACATTTCCCATCCATTCCAGCAACAGCGCAAGGTACTTGGGTCTCTGCTGGGAGATCAAAAGCTGGAGAAACGAAACCAAAAAAATAATATAGAAGATGTACTCTTAATGACACCTCTGATATTACAATGTAACAAAGGTTCCCACCTGCAGGCTCCTCTGCCAGTTCTGCTAGGGCTCGCTTGAGTCAATGGCACGGGCTACAAGCCACACAGGTGAAGAAATGTATCTTGTTAGCTAAATATCCAGTGTCTATAAATCTCCCGGGCTGTGTTTATATGAAGGCCTGGCACCTCCCTTGGTGTGAATAGGGGTTAAATTATTCCCTATTCTATTTGTATTTAAATGTTATGTTTCTGTGATAAGCTTAAGGCAGAGGTGTCAGACAGGCCTAGGGAAGGAGACGGCAGGTGAGAGAGGTGCAATAATAGAATGTTGCACACCGAGTGTCGAGTGAGGGGAAGTGCTAATTCAAGAGACAGAAAGGACAATGAGATGCAGGATGCCTGACCCTCTGCAGGGCAAAGGATGTGTATGATACTCGCCGACACTGTGAAGGGCCTAGGGGAAAAATCAGGGTCACACACACATATATGTGTGCTAGCTTTCTCTCGCTCTTTCTCTCTGTATGCATTCTTCATACTAAACAAAGAGGTTGAATCCCTGCTCTAGCAGAAAATCAGACTCCGACCATATCTGTGAAATCGCAACTAGTACCTCCATAATACAGAGAGAGATCTGGCTGTCTTCTGTGGCCTGTGTCATGTAAGAAAACAGAGATGATCACAACCATGCCTTTGGGCCTTAAAAGCTATGAGTTTGTGTATCTGTAACAAGCTCATTGCCATGGCATGTGATATAAGTGGGTAGATTATGAGTGTGTATTCTATAGGCAGGTACAATACAGATATGTGTACAGTCTGTGGTCAGGTACAATACAGGTGTGTGTGTATGCAATAGCTGGCACAATACAGATGTGTGTACATTCTATATGCAGGTACAATATATACCTTTTCACATCCTGCCAAAGGCAAATGCATGAGGAAATGCGATAAGGCAACTGCTGACTTTTTAACTGTTAGGCCTCAGCCTGCTGCATACCTTCATTTTAGCAATGAATCCACATATTAATTAATTTCTTATTAGTATTATTCATCGGTTTGTCTCACTACTATTTTTTTCTGCTTCTAAATGTTACCAGTTGTGACAGGGATTGCACATACAACTAGTGACTGGCTTCAGAGCTCAGATCCATCTGCAGGGTGTGTGAGCCTGTGTCCTCCAGCACTATGGAAAAACGCTTCTGCACCCGTGCTTAGCTAAACAGATGACGACCGCCTGTTAAACTTGGGGCTGGTCCACACTACGGGGGGGAAATCGATCTTAGATAGGCAACTTCAGCTACGTGAATAACGTAGCTGAAGTCGAATATCTAAGATCGGATTACTCACCCGTCCACACCGCACGGGATCAATGTTCGCGGCTCTCCCTGTCGATTCCGGAACTCCGTTGGGGTTGATGGAGTTCCGGAATCGATATAAGCGCGCTCGGGGATCGATATATCACATCTAGATTAGATGTGATATATTGATCCCCGAGCAATCGATTTTAACCCGCCGATACAGCGGGGTAGTCTGGACGTAGCCTCAGTGTATCACAATGAGCAGAGAGGGCGCAAGAGATAGAGTGGCTTTCCCCAGCTATCTGCTACCCACTGCAGCAGGCTATGCACTCGGCAGTGAGGAGGGGCCCTGCTGCATTCAACGTGTCCTGGGAAGGCAGCTCCTGTTTTGCTCTCCTAGGCAGCCGCTAACACAGGCCCCAAGGGCTAGTTTCTCCTCTTTGTTCCCAGAGGGTTGCACAGGTCTCCAAGTTCTTCTCTGCAGTGAGCAGCCTACAGGCCAATGGCAGCAGCTGGAAGGGCGGGTGTGTGTGTGGGAAGCTAGTGTCCTGTGACCAGCCAGCTCGCTGCAAATTTCCCCGCAGATCATGAGTGACCCACATGCCAGTTTGGGAACCTCTGGATTACATCACAGGAGGCAAAAATAGCCCTCAAGCTGTGTTAGCTTTCAGAACAAAGGCAGCGTCTACCATAGAATCATAGAATATCAGGGTTGGAAGGGACTTCAGGAGGTATCTAGTCCAACCCCGTGCTCAAAGCAGAACCAATTCCTAACTAAATCATCCCAACCAGGGCTTCGTCAAGCCTGATCTTAAAAACCTCTAAGGAAGGAGATTCTACTGCCTCCCTAGGTAACCCATTCCATTGCTTCACCACCCTCTGAGTGAAAAAGTTTTTCCTCATATCCAATGCATAGGGAGGGAACTCCAGATCTGAGCTACTGAACTCTGGAGAAGTTTGGAACCAGCTCCAGGTCTGAATCTCAATTTGCCGGCTCAGGCTACATCCCTCATCCTGAGTCTCTGTGTAGGAGCCCCCCCCCCCAACTCTTCCCCTCCTCACATTTGCTAATCAGGCAGCTTAGTAGGCTAAAAGCAGGGCATTTCCTGTGGTCCGAGCCGTGTGCTGCTACTGCCATTTTCACAGCAGTCCTACGGCTGCGTGATGATGATTATGTCCCTTTCCACAGGGGAAGCAATTACGAATTCTGTGGTAGCTAACTGTAAATTAGCTAATTAACTTCTCCGTGGTACCTTGCTGAAAAACACATGAACCTTGTAAAATGGAGCGGTTTCGGAAATTAGGACAGAAAACCCCAGTCGCCCCCATCAACTTAACTCAAAACAACAAGAACAAAATCTACCCTCCTCCTTCCTAGCCTCCTTCAAACAACACATCCTCAGGGGCTAATTCTGCTGCAAGTTTTAAAATGTTTGCTGAGTTCACCTGCTCATCACAACCCAGTGGCTTTTGGGAGCCCTAATCATATCTCAGCTGGAGCAGTTTCCTTGGGTGTAACTCTCCCCTTTCTCCCTTTTTTGTTCTGTTTAACAGATTCTTTATATCCCATACATTAGGAGTTATGATTGCACAGATGCCAGTCTCCTGGTGCTGGAGACAGAAGCTTCAGAGACACCCGGCTAGAGAAAATACCAGCAAATCCGAACAGCTGTGTGATGGGGACAGCTGCAAATGGGCATAAGCCTAGGTGTGGGCTTTAATTCTCCCATGGAAGGCAGAGTAGATCCATCTTCCTGTAAGCATGCTACTCCCCAGTTACCCCCTTGAAAAACTTCTTTTGCAAGTTTTTTTTTAAACTGTACTATGCACTCCAAGTCCTGAATTTTAAAGGGATCCTGGCCATGCTGTACAAATCAGAGAGTTCCTATAAAATAATCACCATCGGAAATGCTAAAGGAAAGAAACAAGAGATGAAATGCCTCTCATCTTCACCTGAGCCTATGAAATCCCTTCTCTTCTTTTAGGTCAGGGAGTCAGGGTTCTATCCCGAGTTTTGCCGCAGACTTGCTGTGTTCTATCAGGCAAATTCATGTAACCTCTGTGTGTTTCATTATTCTTATTGAGGAGGAGGGATGGTCTTGTGGTGAGCTATTAACTATTACTCTTACAGTACCATTGAGGGACCCCAGGCAAGGATCAGGGCCCCGTTCTGCTAAGCACCCTACAAGCAATGGAATAAAAGAGATAGGCTCTGTTTCCTCATTGTAAAATGAAGATGGCGGTGCTTCAGCCAGTCTGACAGGGACGTGCTGAGGATCTATTCATGTCCTTGCTCCTGGGGCAAAGAGACCCATCTCTTTCTGTAAAGATCATGGGCACCTATGGAGCAACAACAACAGCACTGACAAAGCCCTCAGAAGCTGAGAAGTTCAGAGCTCCGTGCTGTTGTTAAAGCTTTCAATGCCACGTGCTACCCCAGCGGAGTCAAAGGATGTATAGCAGAGGTGAGTCAAGGAAGACTCTGGCTCCTCGTGTAAAGCCTTGTTGAATAATAGTCAGCAAAGCCCAGCTTCTCAAAGGTGATTAACTCCCCTGAGAGGGCTGGGACCAAGTACTGACTTCAGCGTCACTCTTGGGAAAAGGTCGTTGAGTGGTTGTGCATCTGCATCCTTCACTATTCGCAGCCTACCAGTGGTATGCAAGGATAACTGCAAACACAGCGATCTCACCTGGAGGTCAAGGCCTGGCTCACTCAGAGCAGGCTATTGTGACGTTGCACTCCTTATGCTTTCTAAAAATATATTTATAAGTGTGAATATGATGTAACTGGGATATGCTTTATGCAAAAAGTCTCTTGTAAGGTATCATTACAAAGCCTATAATCTACTGAGTGTGTTCGTCCTATTTGTATGAATGTATCATTCTTGTATCTGAAATTAGGAATATGAAATATAATTCTGAGGTCCTACTGTAGTTATGGAAAGTGTGGGCCATTAATGGTGGTTTAGAATCTTGATAGCTCCCATTAACCAGGACAACTGGTTGTAAATGATTCTATATACTTGTAAGCCTTCCTGTATATGTGTGTGCCAGCCAGGGAGTAATGAAGTCTTGCAGCATATGTGAAAATGTCACATGATACTGGAATCCATCTTAAACTTGGTGCTTTTTCAGTTAGAAGAAGGGATGGGGACCCAGAGAGAGACAAAGGATTCCCGCCTTGTGCCAAAGCTATAAAAGGGGGTGGAACAGAACGAAGTGAGTTTCCGGTCGTGAGAGTTTCCGGTCCCCTAGTTTCCACCTAAGATGCCTGCTGGAACTAACAAGGACTGTACCGGGGAAAGGATTGGGCCCAGACTAGGAAGAATTCTAGTGAAAGAAGCTTATTGAAACATCTCTGGCGGTGAGATTTTATCTGTAATCAGTTTCTTAATGTATTAGGCTTAGATGTGTGTGTTTTGTTTTATTTTGCTTGGTAACTTACTTTGTGCTGTTTGTTATTACTTGAAACCACTTAAATCCTACTTTTTATGCTTAATAAAATCACGTTTGTTCATTTATTAACCCAAAGTAAGTGATTAATACCTGGGGGAACAAACAGCTGTGCACATCTCTCTATCACTGTTATAGAGGGCGGACAATTTATGAGTTTACCCTGTTTAAGCTTTATACAGAGTAAAACAGATTTAGTTGGGGTTTGGACCCCATTGGGAGCTGGGTGCTGGAGACAGGAGCACTTGCTGAGCTGTTTTCAGTTTAGTCTGCAGCTCGGGGGGCGTGGTTCAGACCCTGGGTCTGTTTTGCAGCAGGCTTGCATGTCTGGCTCAGCAAGACAGGGTTCTGAAGCCCCAAGCTGGCAAAGAAAATGAGCTCAGAGGTACTTTCAGCACATCAAGTGACAGTGCCAAGGGGATCTCTGTGACCGAACCCATCACAGCTATGATACCTTTACCCATATTGACAAGTAACTCACCCCAGTAGCTCACCTTCAGTACCCGCTTTGGTCAGCGAGGCTACTTTGGAGTACGGCACTGCTCAGTGTGAGTAAGGATGTCACAATCTGGTGCTAAAGACTTGATCCAGCGCCCAATGCTGATGACGGAAAAATACCCAGTGACTGCAACAGAAGATGGATCAGGACCCAAGCCAAAACTCAGTATGTTCCTCTGGCCAAGATCGTGAGTTCAAGCCAAACTGCAAAACAGGCCCTTTTCTAGCTTTGTATTCACTTTGATCCAAAACCTAGCAAGTGAATTTGGAACTGGGGATTTAAGTCTGGAGACCTTCAGGACTTGGGGGGCTGGGTGAGGTTCCAGTTTGTCCTCTAGTAACAGCCATTTGTTCACTCTTTATCATCCTCTGGACAGGCTATGTCAGAGATGCAGCTTGTCATCTCTGAGCAACCTTCAGCAGAGATAGCCTACTGAAATAGCCCTCCCACCTGTCTGTAATAAACACAGCTGACAATCTCCCCGGCAATCCTGCTCTGCCCTGGGAATACAGCTGTCATTTCTTTCAGCACTTGGATCATATCAATATGACCCCTCACTAGTACATCACAGTGCTATTTTAATTGCATGCCTGGAATTGGTAATCTAATTAGTTGCTTTAATGTCAATAACCCGTTCCTTGCCCACAGTAAGTTTAACCCACCATGGCTCCCAGTGGACCATCTCAGTGCTTATCATAAGTCTGGTCTAGGCGAAACAAGAGGTAGTTTCAGTTCACCTCCTGTTTGGCAGATGTCTGTCTCCCAAAGCAACTCCACCACTGCTGACCTTACGTGGTGCCTTTCTTGGAAGTGTCACAGAGAGGGACACAGAGTGTGTGGGCAATGGAGAAAGAGTTCCGCTCTCATGCCTAGAAGTGCTTTCACCCGGCTACACTCTGCCATTTTTAGGGATCAAGAGAAATCTTTGACCTCCAGAGCTTTCAGACCTAGTACCTTTCATCACTCCTGCAATCACTGAAATACCCTTTTAACAGGAGTATCAACTCCCCTGTCCTCAGGTACTAAACAGAGCTGGGGGAATAACTGATTTCTCAGTTTGGTGGCAGCCCTGAAAAACCAGAGAAAAACATTAGTTCAAGTTGAACCATATCTGAATGTTTGGGGGCATTTTTTACTGAATCAAAAAAGCCCAGTTCAGGTCTGATCCAGAGCAAGGATTTGAACTTATTTTCCCACATCCCTGGTGAGTCCCCTAAGCACTGGGCTAAAGATTCTTGGGTGGGGAGAGAAGAAGCAAAAAGACACCCTGGCACTTCCTCCTCTGGCCATTTTGTGAATGGCTGAAACTATTCATGTCAAATTTGCAGATAGTTTCAGATTGAAACTGCATTTTTTAGCAAATAAACTATTTTTCCGACAAATTTTGCCCAGCTCTAGTTATAGCTTCAAGGCAAATACCAGCCATTCCGGGTGGTTGAACCATGGCTTTAGGGCGGCAAAGAGGGGCAATTCCACACTTACGTTTTAAATGACAGGTTTCTTTATGGCCATCCGGATGTTCACTATAAGGCTGGGAAAAATAGTTCACCACAAATATTTTCTAAGATGAATTTCAATCCTATTCCCCATTGGTTCCTTCACAATAGAGTACAACACAGTTTCCCCTTGTCTGAATTGTCCACAAACAAATCAGGATTCTCCCCAGTTCATTCATTATCTGAAATTCTTCGCTAGAAAATTTCTGTGAATGGCTCTTGGTGTGTAGCTTTTTGGTGAGTATTTAAAATCTGATCTGATTTTTGATTCAATGTGCAGATCATGTGGCCTGTTTTTCTTCCTACCATCACACTTCAAATCAGTTTTCTGATTTTTAAAATCAATTTTCATTTTTTTGAATAGTCAGCAGCATTTGTCTACAATTCACTATTCCATGACCATCCCCGCTGGTAAACCAGTTCACTAGACTATTCATGGAAAGCAAACACAAAAAGAGGTGTGAACACCTTAGAAGTGATGTGTGCAAGTAGATATATTTTTCTCACTACTGAACTTTTTATGACTCTCTTAAAAAGTTGTGGGTTCAGTATTTTTATTTATCGGAATCTGTTCACCAATCCCAAATATAACAGAGCAGATTTCCCAATCAGAGAGATAAAGCCATCACAGCTTTAACTATGAAATTAACGTCGGATCCAGTTACCTCTGGATCAATACACGTAAGTGCAGCTTGGAGAGAGAGCTCAAACACCAAATTCTGCTCCTGCGATCCAGTTCTGATATAGAACTTGGATGCGATGAATTTAGCACATTTTAATTCTTATACTCTTCTGCACTGATGTAGCATGAACTGAACCTACAGGGCAGTTCAGTTTTTGTGCTTGTTCAGTGCAAATCTTAAAAGATTCTTGACAAACTTTGCAGGGTCAGTGGTGTGAAGGCTGGTAGGTCAAGAAAAAAAGTTTAAATCCCTAAACTCATCTCTCAGGTAACCTGTAGGGTTTGAAACCCTCTCCAGAAGCCTAAGAGCCAGGATATTAATCCATTGCACCACTCAAGCCTTGAATTGCTGTAACAGCACAGACATGGGAAACGGGGGGGAAAGGACATATTTTCTCTTGCAAGAGCTGTGACGGCATTTCAGATCAAATTAAACTTCAGTTTTTAAAGACTTCAGTGGAGGTAATTGAAACACTTCCTCACAATCGCCTGAACCTAAGTGTTATCTCTCTTTTCCTCTGTATATCATCCCTTTTCCCCCAAGCCTGAAACAGCCCTGCCTGGCTGTAGCCTCCTTAATATTAAAGACGGTGATTAAATGGGATTCGCCAAAAGACAAAGGGCTGAAAACCTGCCAATTGTTAATCCCTCTTTCGCCGTGCTTAAAAATTCCATTTCCTTCATTTGAAGAAAGGGGAGGAAAAAAAAAGAGAATTATACGCCTATGTCTAATTTAAATTCTGGCATCGCGGGTCCTGTTCCCTTCTCCCTCTCTTGACGTCTGAATATATTCCTTTATTACCATTATTACAGCTTTCTGATTGCATTAAAATTCATCCACATGCTTCTCTCCACATTCCACTTTTCTTTTGCCAGTTTTTTTGCTAATTCCCTTTTTCTCCCCCTCCCCACTTTCAAATTATACAGAATGTCATTAAAGAGCTCCAGAAAATGCCTCAACTCCTTTCTCCCTCGCTTTTATAAACTCGCCGTCTTCCTCTCTCTCACTACATTTACAAACAAAGAAGAAGAAGAAGGAAAAGAAGAAAACAAAACAAACACAGCAGCACATCTCATCATTTTAGGTAAATCTTTCCTGCATAAAATGGCTGAGGACCCAGCGCTGATTTCACAAACAAAAGTGCAACTCCTACTAAAGTTATCAGCATTATTTGTATCAGGGTAGCACCTAGATGGACCAACTGAGATCAGGCCTCCCTTGTGCTAGGCTCTGTACATACTCTGTCTACACTACCCGCCAGATCGGTGGGCAGCAACTGATCCAGTAGGGGTCGATTTATCGCATCTAGTCTAGACATGATAAATCGACCACTGAGTGCTCTCCCGTTCACCCTGGTACTCCACCAGAATGAGAAATGCAAGCGGAGTTGATGGGGGAGCGCCAGCTGTCGACTTACTGCAGTGGAGACACCACGGTAAGTAGATCTAAGTACGTCGACTTCAGCTATGCTATTCACGCAGCTGAAGTTCTGTATCTTAGATCGATCCCACATGGTAGTGTAGACAAGCCCACCGAGAGAGACAGATGCTGCTCCAAAGAGCTTGCACTATAAGTAGAAACAAGAAACACAAAAGAAGTTTTATTTTCACCCCCATTTTATAGATGGGGAGCTGACACAAAGGGAGATTAAAAGACCTGGTAACACAACAGGTCAGTGGCAAAGCTGGGAATAGAATCCAGAGAGCTGGTCCAATGTCTCACCCATTCTTCCTCTCAGCTCTTGGAAATCCATTGGAATTGTCTATTTGTAAATGAGGACAGACTTGGGCTGCTAGCCTCCTTTCTAACACTACATTGGTTTGCTTGTTACATAATCTAAACTATCTGTCTACTGCCTCGCTGTCCATTTTTCACCCTGCATCTCTTTCTTTTGTTGCCCTCAGTTACACAGGTGCAATCAAATACCTACAGCTGGACAGAAAACAGAATTTCTGTCCCATGGGAAATTCCAACATTTCTAAATTTGTTTTCATTCTGAATGGGAACAAAGCATCAAATTTACATTTATTGTGGCATAGAAATTCCAGAAGATTTCAATTTGGAAACATCAATAATGTTTTCTTTTGATAATGTTGAATCATTTCATTTCAAGACTGTCAATGCATTTTGTTTCAACAAGGCAAAACCATTTATTTTTGTTAACCTAGAAACATGGTAATATAAGGTAAACTATTAAATGTAATATATAACAATAAATATATAAAATATTATTAAAATTCATATTTTAGTATAATAATAAAGTCAGAACTAAACGAATCGGAACAATAAAGTCAACACTAAACAGTTTTACCTTATGAAAACAAAATATTTTGACATTTTCAAAACAAAATGAGAAGGTCAAAATTATTTATTTTGATTTTTTTTTCTGGCAGAAGTTTCGTGGAACTCCACACATTCCCACAAATATGTTTAGATTTTGATGGAAGTGCATTTTCTGATGGAAGTTTACGGTGCTGTGGCCATATAATAGAGAGACAAGGTGGATGAGATAATATCTGTCATCGGACCAGCTTTGTTGGTGAAAGAGAGAAGCTCCCGAGCCACACAGAGCTATTTCTTTGGGTCTTTCTTTCTTTCTGATGGAAAACTGTTTTGTCAAAAACATTTGGACCAAATCTGCAAATGACCCATGAAATAAGTGGGATGGCATGAAGGAAGAACCTGGCCCGACATATCCACATACCCAGAGAGTACATATGAAAAGCAACATTCTATCCAAGGGACATTATACCAGTACTTGAAATAACACCAGGGACTCAGGGCTGGATCCAAAATGCATTGAAGTCAATGGAAAGACTCCCACTAGCTCCCATGTGATATGGATCAGACCCTTAGCTTACATGTGTTGTTATTTGGTATATTAATTGTAGCTGATATTGCGTCCCTCCACCCTTCACCACTCTGATCGCCTTCCTCCTGCAGAATGCTCTATCGCACCTAGGCCAGGGGTGTTTGTTGAGGTCACAGAGCAGTGAGGGGAAGGATGGCAGGGGGCTTTTTTCCCCCTAGGAGCAATGCTATTTTTATCATTGACGTGCACGGGTTCTGGAGTGGGGAGTGTGCTTGCCTCTTTCATGGACTTTGTTAACGTGTTAAGGAACCAGACAGAATAACAGCTCTATTCTTACCCTCGGTGCCTCAGGTCCGGGAGTCTAGATCAACCCAAGCACCCACCCACCCAGCCAGCTGTCATTATTTAGCTTCACAAATGTCACAAACAAATGAACCCAAAGCAAGAATAAAAGCCTTTGGACCCTCAAACACAAGCACAACTAGCAAGGTGTCATAAGCCAGGGACGGCATCATGGGATTTTAATGAGAGAAAACATAAGAATATAAGAATGGCCATACTGGGTCAGACCAAAGGTACTTCTATCCCAGCACCCTGTCTTCTGACAGCAGCCAATGCCAGGTGCCCCACAGGGAATGAACAGAGCAGGGAATCATCAAGTGATCCAACCCCTGTCACCTATTCCCAGCTTCTGGCAAACAGAGGCCAGGGACACCATCCCTGCCCATCCTGGCTAATAGCCATTGATGGACCTATCCTCCATGAATTTATCTAGCTCTTTTTTGAACCCTGTTATATTTTATGTATAGAAAACACGCACAGAGACACAATGTAATCCCTCTATAGTGAAATCACACATGGGGCCCTCATCCAAAGCCAACTGAAGTCAGTGGAAACACATACTGCAGTGGATTTTGGATCAGGCCAATGTCTCTGAGGGCCTGCTGTGCCCATTCCACACCCCACCAGGATTGGAAGTGATCCTAAAATCAGGGCAGACCTTTCCCACTGTACTTTTTTTTTTGGCTAGGAAAGGCAAGATTTCTTTGATGCTACTTAGCATCACCCTCACCCCATGACCATTTTATTAAAGATGATTTCCTTCTTCTCCCCTCCCCAACCAGCTTTAAATGCTACTGTCATTTCCAGCTGCTGACAGAGTTCTCTAACTGCCGCGTCGAATGGCATTCGCTAAAACCAACTAATAGAGGGAAATGAGGTTAACCTTTAAGAAAGGTGAAGACGAGCGGGGTGCTAGTCTGGCAGTAAAGAAGAGTTCATAAACAGGCCTCTCGCTGCCAAGACAGCTTAGCCCTGGTGCTGCTGTTCCTGATAGCCGAGTGTGCAGATTTTCACAGGTCAGTTTTGTGAGGGAGAAGCAAGAGTTGTTACGAGAGTGCTCTACAAAAAAAGACGTCTATAGGCACATCGTTAGTTAATGGCTAAGTGGTGGGAAGATTTTGGTCAAAACTGTTTTCTATTGGAAAATGCTGTTTTGACAAAACTTTCTTTCTTTCTTTCTTTCTTTCTTTCTTTCTTTCTTTCTTTCTTTCTTTTTGCTGCAGCATAGCGGTTTTGATCCAATTTTGTGGAGGGAACAAAAACTGAAAACAAACAAAAATTCTGGCAGTGTCAACATGTCCTGGTTTCACATTTTTGGAACAAAAAAAGCTTTGAATGTTTGGTTTGCAAATGACTTCTTTTTCTCAAGTTACTTTATTTTACATTAAAAGTTAAAATCTAAACGAAACAGTTCAATTGATGTGAAACTACTTTTAAAAATGTTTGTTTCGTGAAAAATGTCAAAGTATCACAATCCTTGGTGAGATGAATAATCCCTTTTCAGACCAGCTCTATGGAGTAGGATAGATTTTAATTTTCAAAGGTCTCCACTAATCCCCCGGTGAGCCTAAGATTCGGGGAGCACAGGAAAGATCCGCTCTAGGAATTATCTGGGGGAAGTTCTATGGCCTGTGTTATATAGGTCAGATTAGATGATCACATTGGTCCCTTCTGGTCTTGGAATCTGAATAAACTATGCTCCATCAGGACAGAGCCCCCTAATGCGGCTCATATGCTCAGGTTTTGTATAGTGTGCTTGACTGTTGACATGAGCAGGAGAAAAGAAGAGCTGGGAGCAAGGAATTAGGTTGCATTTTCTTGCAGCAACGCAGGGAGAGGGACCCCTGACAGAAAGGACAGAGAGCAGCTGGCGGGAGCTCAGCATCTCACAGGCTCAGGCTCAGAAGGAGCTGAAGCCATGAGAGCAGTGCAAATGTTCGGACGAGGAGAGGATGCCCTGACATCAGATCTCATCCTCAAAGCCCAAATTTAATTTTACAGTTGGGTCCCAGGGAACCTGCAGAATGAATCTGCTGTTATCAACTGCATTAGCAGCAGCAACCATTGTCACAGCAGGATGTGACTGTGTGTGTTAGGGAGGAATTTCGCTCTCCTATTCTCTCCATGTGGCCTGCATGTATACATCTCATCCTGCCCTTGTTACAAGCAGAGATCTCCCGTTTTAATCCTGTTGCCCCCCCATCACATGGGAACATGCTAGTATCTGGCATTTACTATGGAAAATTATTCACTCTAGAAATGCTGAAATTGATCTAATAGCCAATGGGCCAAATCCTCAATGGGTATAAATTGGTATAGTTCCCATTGAAGGAAATGGGCCAGCTCTCCAGCTAGTGTAAAATAGTGGCACTCCATTGACATCAATGGGCCAGATCCTCAGCTGGTGTAAATCAGTGGCGCTTCACTGAAGTCAATAGGTTAGATACTCTGCTGGTGCAAATCGGAGAAGCACCAATATTACCTTCTGGGGATGTGACTTAATAAACCTTTAAAAGCAGCAAAGAATCCTGTGGCACCTTATAGACTAACAGATGTTTTGGAGCATGAGCTTTCGTGGGTGAATACCCACTTTGTCAGATACAGTCACCCACGAAAGCTCATGCTCCAAAAGGTCTGTTAGTCTATAAGGTGCCACAGGACTCTTTGCTGCTTTTACAGATCCAGACTAACACGGCTACCCCTCTGATACCTAATGAACCTTGTCCTGGTGAAATTATTTCCTCCCCCAGTAGGTCCCTAGCCAGACCAGCAAGTATAAAAACAACCACATTCACCCTGCCTTCGTGAAGTGTCTGATCAAAGTCACTTTTTTTGCTTGCCCCAGATCAGAATCTGAAAGTACCTGTTTCTACCTGCCAGAGCTTCCCAATCCACATGGGCTCTCCACAGCCTGGCGGGGCTCTTTCCACCTCTCACCTCCTCACCATTCAGAAAGGGTCGGAGCTGAGGATGTTTTGGGGGTGCAGGCTGGGTGACCTGGACTAGAATCCAGCTCATGTTTCCTGGAAGTGAACCAGATGTGGCAGTGCTGCAAGCAGGGCCATCCTTAGCCATAGGGAGAATAGACAGCCGCCTAGGGCACCACTAGGTCTGGGGGCACCGCTCTGTCGGGAGCCTGGACAGATGGGAAGCAGTGGAGAATGTAAGAGCAGGGCTGCTGGGTCCTAGAGAGAGCTGAATGCAGCACAGTCTGAGGGAGGGGATTGGCTGCTGGGGTCTCTGGGAAGGGGTGGGGGAAGGAACTCACCTGTGAGCGTGACTCTTTCCCCAGGCGTGAAGTGAGGCAGGCTTGGCGGCTCTGGCAGCATCCTTTGTTGTCTCCCATAACATCCATTCTTCTCTCCCCTGCCCCACAGAGCACCCCTCGTTTTCTCCCTCCCCCCCCACAGAGCACCCCTCTCTCCCCCCTTCCCTCTGTCAGGACTGGGTTGGGTGGGAGGGGAGGCTGGCTGGCTGCCTGCTGAGGAATGACAGTGAAAGTAACTCACTTCCTCACAGGCAGCCAGGATTGGAATAGTCACAGAGGGCTGGGCTGGGGATAGCCAGATAGCATGTGTGAAAAATCAGGACGGGGGTTGGGGTAGGCTGAACAGATGTCCCACTTTTATAGGGCCAGTCCCAATTTTTGGGTCTTTCTCTTATATAGGCTCCTATCCCGCCCCCCCACCTCCCATCCTGATTTTTACACTTGCTGTCTGGTCACCCTAGGTGGGGGTAATTGGTATCTATATAAGACAAGGAAAGCCCCAAATATCGGGACTGGCCCTTTAAAATTAGGACATCTGGATCTGATCACCCTAGCTGGGGAGTGCGTCACTCCCCTGAGCTCACAGTGATCCATCTCATCTGGGGGGAGCTGCACAGGGCAGGATGAGCTGCTGTGGCTCCGTGGGTGCCCCGTCCCTGAGATCAGATGTTGTGCTAACTTCACCATGGTAAGTTGGGCCGGTGGTGGTGCCCATTGGTGTGTGATCAGACCTGAGAGTTTGCTGCTGCTGTTGCCACTCTGCACCCCAAGAGGTGGATTTTGGGGTCCTGCAGTTTTCTACCTATCTCCTCCTCTACTGCAGCTGTTGAACCAGCAGCCTGGGGGGTGAGCCAAGCATGAAAGCAGTACTGTGTTGCCATTTACATTGTCATTTAACAAATTTGTTCACAAAAAATGCTTGCTAACAATCCTGAATTCAATTTCAATATTTTTTAAATCAATATCTTAGTTAAAAACAGAAAATTAAGTTGTTGACAATTATTTGTGACAAGTTTGGAATGGAGAAGGGAGTGGACCAGTTTTCATCAGAGGAACAAAAAATGTTGACTGACTTTCCTATAACCCTGTTACTGCTAAATAGAGCCCTCCAATAACTGTAATATGCTCATCTCCTTACTAGTGTATAGAGCAAGTGTCGGCAACCTACGGCACATGTGCCAAAGGTGGCAAGCGAGCTGATTTTTGATGGTATGCAGCGGAGGGCTGAGCAGTTCAGCCCGCCGCTGCTCTGGGGTTCCGGCTGCTGCCCCATTGCCACCCAGGTTCTTGGTCGCCAGCCCCACTCAGCACCCACTGCTGGCCTGGGGACCCCCAAGGAACCCCAGGCTGGCAGCGGGCTGAGCAGGCTGGCGGCTGATACCCTGACTGAGCCACTCAACTCGCTGTCGGCCTGGAGTTCCATTCACTCAGCTGGTAGTGGGCTGAGCAGGAATAAATTCAATGGTATAGGAAAACAAGAGCAACTAATGACAAAGTGCAAGAACCTAGAGCAGTGGTCCCCAACCTTACTATGGCGGCGGACGAGCATCTGCCGAAATGCTGCCGAAATTTGGTGGCATTTCAGTGGCGACGCCTCTGGATGACGCTACTTGTCAGCGGCAAGCGGCGTCATCCAGAGGCGTCGCCGATGCTCGTCTGCTGGCCAGTACGCAGGCGTACTGAGAGGCCCCTGCGGGCGCCATGACATCCACAGACACTGCATTGGGAACCCCTGACCTAGAGAGCCTCTTGAAGCACAGCGATCATTTTGATTTAAATGGACTTGAACTGTATAAAGAATTGAGTACACTGTCATCAATGTTGCCACATGCAAAATCGATGACGGACATTGTACAGTATATTCATACCAGCAAACTTGTTGATATATATATCCTAATGTGCACATTGCCACTCGTATTCTACTGACAATTCCTTTAACAGTAGCATCAGGAGAAGGGAGTTTCTCAAAACTAAAGCTCATTAAAAACTATCTCTGCTCTACAAGGAGTCAGGAACACTTGACTGGTCTTGCTATTCTTGCAATCAAACAAGACATCACTTTGTCTTTGTCATACAATGACATTATTCCTGATTTTGCAGCCAAAAAAGCCAGCAAGATTGCTTTTAATTAAAAACAAATCCTTGTTTCAATATCTCTTCATATAAATTTCCAATAAAATGTTGACAAATTAAAAAAAATATTATTTGCATCATTCTGTCAAATCAGAATTTTTTCTACAGTGCTACTTCTTTAGTGCTAGTCCATCAGCATTACAGTGTGCTTCATTAAGTTAAACTGGTTTTAATAACATGCATGTGGCAAGTTTTCCAATACCGTAAGCTTATGTTTGTGTTGCTAAGAGCAAGACAGGCCCAGGGGCACCAGTTTAATAATCCCGCCTAAGGCACCATAAATCCTAAGGACTGCCTTGGCTGCAAGGAGCCACATCTTTGTTTTGTCAGTGAACAGCCAGCAGCTACAACTCAGACACACACCTGGGGGGAAGGGGTTGTTTTACAGAGCCCCTTTTTTGTGCTATTATTTTCCCCACTTCCCATCTTTTGGGCCTTTTTGGTCCTGGGCAGGCTGAGAGATGTGTAAGTTGTAACTCGCACTCTGCTTCACAAAGGCTTTGTTCTTGTAAGCATGGCAGCAGCATGCGTTTCTTCGTGAAACGGGACAGGGAGTGGTACCACTGATGCAGAAAGCCAGGTAATGGTATAGGCATGCTTCGTCTGGGAAAGACCCTTTCTAGTGATCTGCCATATCAGGAGGCAGGTAAAAATGAGCATCGGCCATAAAAACTGATAAGGACTAATAGATTTTAAGGCCTACATGGATCATTAGACCATCTAGTCATCTATAGTACAGGCCATTACACTTCCCCCAGTTATCCCTGTACTGAACCCAATAACTTCTTTGACTGAAGCAGACCTTCCAGAAAGGAGTCATAAGAATGACCATACTGGGTCAAACCAAAGGTCCATTTAGCCCAGTATCCTGTCTTCCAACAGTGGCAAAAGCCAGGTGCTCCAGAGGGAATGAACAGAACAGGTAATCATCAAGTGACCCATCACCTGTCACCCATTCCCAGTTTCTGGCAAACAGAGGCTAGAGACACGATCCCTGCCCATCCTGGCTAATATCCATTGATAAACCTAATCTCCATGAATTTATCTAGCTCTTTTTTTGAACCCTGTTATAGTCTCGGCCTTCACAACATCCTCTGGCAAAGGATCCAGTCTTGATCTGAAGACATCAAAAGAAGGTGAATCCAACACTTCCCTTGGTAGTTTGTTCCAATTGTGCCTAATTTCTAATTTGAATATGTCTGGCTTCAGTTTCCAGGCAATGGCTCTTGTTATGCCTTTCTATGCTAGATTATAGTTCCTGGTATGTTCTCCCCATGATGGTACTTATGTTCAGGAGCTCATGCTCAGCTGCTTGTCCACTTTGTCCCCTAATACTTTGCAGAGTCACTCCTTTCCAGGATATAGCCCACCATTATGGCTGGATATATACTCTGGAGTTCAGGCACGTAGATCACTCTAATGTTCACCATCTACACTGCTATTGATACCTGTGCTAGATGCCATCCTAACTGTAAACATCCCTTGAGGGCCAACATGCAGTACGGAAAGAATTACTCTAACTACAGGCTGCATACAAACTGCCAACATTTCAGCTGCTTATTCGACACTTTTTGGGACACACTTGGATCACGGAAATCAGTTGCTCTGGAATTCCCACGGGAACGGGGTTTTGCCTGAGATTTCTGACATTCCGTGAGGTGAGCAGTACAGAAAACGTCTGGAGAATGTGGTGGCTTTTGACCTGTTTGCATCTGGCCTCAGCTGATTGCATGAAGTGCAGGGTTGGTCAGTTAAACAAAAACGGGGCTCTGGGGTTCAGGGTTCAGCCTAGGCTGAGATTTGTATGGGAGGGGAATATATATGCCTGTGCATGCATGCTGTGCCAGGCTGGGACTACCTGAATGCAGTGCAAAGTGTGTAGTGCAGTGAATAACCAGTAAACAGGTTTATGGGCTGTAAGAAAGAAATCAAGACTAGGACAACCCCTCACCCCACAACCGCCAAAATTACAGAGCAATTGTGCGTGTAAGGAAAATAAAGCTTTGGCAATAAAGGGCTAAATGACATTTGTTTTTAGAGAACTCCCCCTCCCCCAAGTGATTAGAAAACGAGTTGGACTCGGCATGAACTCAGAGTTGGATTGAGGCAGTCAAAACATTTTCAGTTCAAGCTTGATTTGGCAGTGGCATGATTACCCCTCATTAAGCGACACTGGAGAACAGCCCTGATGCTGCTCCACAGCAGGACAGGGACCCATGGCGGCCAGTGGGGCATTAGGCGGGGGCTGACAGGCTATCCTTAAGATTCACCATCAAAATGGCACCCCCCATCCCAAAATGCAGCCCCCGAAATCAGAGCCAGACCCTGAGATCTTAATGCTGGTTAATTTCATCCTCCGAGAACCTGGAGCTGCTGTCTGCAGAACAAACTGGTGGAAGAGTTTAGCAGAGAAGAGAAATGATCAGAAATAGGAAAGCACGTGCTTCTATCAATGAAGGCCCCTAGGAGCCAGCAGATGCTCTGATTTGTTTTGCAGCAGACCAAAGGGACAAAGGGGGAGGAGAGGGTCATCAGCTGGAACCAAGGGGTAGCTGAACCTCATCAAATAGATGTTGCATGGATCGAAAGAGTGCCATCAATGAGCTACGTTGCCACAACGGTGAGTGTCCAGTATGGGTAGCATGAACCAACCAAAGTATTTAACATGACACAGACCGACTTTTCCCCCGTTCCTGGGTATTTAACACAGTTTAGTGGAGTTCAAGGTTCAGCATCTCTTCTCTGTTCACATCATCTGTCCATCCTGACACAGCTCGATCCTGCCCGGTGCCGAGTGCCTCTCAAGAATGCTAAGCAGCTCTTAGGACCAGTGCCCCTGGGTGAGGCTGGTTTTCCACCCCGCAGCCGCTTGGGTTGGGGAAGATGGAATGATTGAGAGGAGTGGGGAGAGAAGAGGGGAAAAAAGACAGTCAGAAAAGCCCTGCTGCCCTTTGTTATTGTGCTGCTCGCTGCAAGGCTCCCGAACAGAATCATGGTGTCGCTTTGCAAGGCAGACTGTAATAACTGAAAACACAGTGTCAAAAGGAATTTTTCAGGCTTTGACATCTCATAAATTACAGTTCGTTGACTTCTTCCTGGGCCTAGATTTAAATTAATGGGCAGTCAGGGATCTGTTTATTTCCCTCCCTCCTCTTGCGCAGTGGAAATGAGGGACAGTGCTAGATCCTGCCCTGCGGCTGTCTCCCCATAACCCCGAGCAGTGAAACTCCCATTCCAATTTTCATTCTCAGAGTTTGGGCATCATCCCCTAAGCCAGGCAAGGAAAGCCCCGGGGTGGGACATCGTTATCTGTTATGCCAGGAGACAATTTTTCCAAGTTGGACCTTCCAGATGGGGCATGACAGAAGAGAAAATAGCAGGTCATAGGCAAGTAGTGGGTACCAGTGCCAGGGTGGTGGGGGCTGTATATGATACTACATAGAACAAAGCCTGTCTTTTAAATGAAGTGAAAATTCAAGGTCCTGAATGCATGTGGTCAAAGACCTGTTGCACTTTTCCAAAGAGTAGGGGTGTTCAAATGCTGTTTATGGTGTGACGTATGATATAAACGCCTGGATGGACTGATGACTAGATAGACAGACAAATGGTAGTAACCCAAGTGCTTGACCAAATGCCAACAGGGTGATTTGGCCTTCCTGAAATTCCTTTTGTGCAGTTTTAGCTGGATACAGTATTAATCTGAGCTATTTTGTAGCATTACTGAGTCTTATGGAACAGCTGCCATGATCCATCTAAATAGTGGCCATGTTTTGGTGCTGGGTGAAATGCTCCCAGGATACAGGAGTTTATAAGTTATATGTAATGCTCTGGCTAGCAAGCATGTGCACTGCTGCCTCTCCTGGATAGTCTCAAATGTCTCAATGGTGTGTCATAGAACCTACACAGGAAAGCTCTAATGGAGATTCTCCTTTAGCTTAAGCAGTAAGGGGACTTGTGCTTTTGGGGCAGGAGGATCTGAGTTCTGTCCCTGCTGTTGCTATGAAGTTGCAACTGGTGTAGCACACAGCTGTGAAATTCCTTGGTGGCCAAGGGTTTGCTACATGTGTGGTTTGTAAAATGTGACAGATGCTTCTGGGACTTTCAGACTGAAAGGAACTCACATAAAAAGAAGCTATTAATAGTATTTTAAGTTCATCCTGCAGGTCACAATGCTGTAGGACCCCAGGAAGCATTGGCGAATCCCAGGTGCTGTGCGAGGCGCTCCTTTGAAAGAGAATTCCAGAGGCACATTTATGTCTGGGAAGGCTAAAGTGGTCAGAGAACTGGAAATGGAAGCCATTTTCTCATTTGATACAACTACGCGGTGCCTGGAAGTGATAAGAGACAAATCAGAGGAAACTTGTCTCTTAGCAGCCTTTATGGAGCTGCGCAAGGGAGAAGCCTCAGGTAATCTCATATTTGAGCCATTTGCAATGTCTTTACTCTCAGTGCAGGAGACGTTCATAATGGGGTAGCAGGGGCAGTGCTGGTAGAGGTACTTTGAGAAAGCAATTCCTTGCAAATCTCTGTTGGCTCCCGATTATAGTTAGACAACTAGGTCACGCCCTGCTCACTTTCAGATTACCTCGGCTTTTCAGTGGTGCATCCATGTGAGCTGCACAGTGGTGCTCTCTGTGGTAAGGCAGAGACAGGAAAGACAGGATTGTCAAGGACCCCAGATGATGTTGCACCAGGCGCAACGCTGGATTGCAGCACAGCGCTAGTCAGCAGGATCTTTGGACATCTTCCGAGGGGGCTCAGCCTGAAAAGAGGCCATGCCCAGAAAGATACTGGGTGAAAGCAGCCCCACTTCTCAGAGTTACACCCGCAAAAAGTCATCCAGTTACGCCTTTCGGCCCCAATCTCATAAACCTGAGCATGACTTTTTGCAGGGTTCGGGCTTTAGGGTGCAATCTTGCTTTACTTAAGCCAATGGCAATTTTTGCCATTGAGCTGAATGGGAGAAGGATCAGGTGTGAAATCCTGGTTCTATTCAGGTGAATGGCAAAATTCCCATTGACTTCAATGGGGCCAGGGTTTCACCTCAGCTCTTTAGGCTGTAAACTGCATTGGAGAGGGGCTGTTTCTTGCTCCTGGCTTTGTGACACATCAAGCACAGCAATGATCATCTTCAAATAAAAAGATTATCACCAGTGAATATTTGTAACGATGTATTAAACAGGGCTATCCATAGTTGTCGTTTGCTGTAGCTAGTTAGTGGGTTAGTATTAATAGAGGATTGATTATTCCATAGAGTGGCACAGACATCTGTGACAACAATATGCTCCCACTACTGGAAAAAGAGAGAAGAGTCTTGACTCCAGGAGATGCCCTGTGATGAACAGTCTCAAGTCCTGCTGAGTTCACAAGGAATTGAGGGAGGTCTGCAAGTCACAGGATGGAACCCCTGATCTACTGGTCTTGCATGTGGAGTAGGGAACCACAGGGATTAGGTACGGGAAAGATTTTTTAGCTGTGATTTATCTAGTCCATTTCCCTGCCAGTGCAAGATTGTTCCCTACAGTGCATTGTCCATGTGAGTATTAAATATCCCCAGTAATATGTTTTGGGCTTTTCAGTCTAGCAGCAAAAAATCTAACTAGAATCAATGGCGGGAAGGTGAAGCTAGACAAATTCAGAGAGGAAATGAGGGGCAAGTTTTTAACAGTGAGAGTAATTAACCACTGGAACAATTTACCAAGGGTTGTGGTGGATTCTCCATCACTGGAGATTGTTGAATCAAGACGGGATGTTTCTCTAAAAGATCTGCTCTAGTTCTAACAGGAATTAATTCAGGAAAGTTCTCTGGCCTGTGTTCTACAGGAGGTCATGCTTGATGGTCACAGTGGTCCCTTCTGGCTTTAGAATCTATGAATCCTTAGGGGAAGCACTCTCTAATTCAACAGATCTCTCAGACAGGAAGAATTATCTGATATTCAGCCTAATTTCCCCATGTCTTTATAGCAGGTCATTACTCCTAGTTGCACCCGGTGGTAGCACCCCTAAACTGCCTCATTGGGACCCACATTTGGAATATCTGTAATCTGTTATGTCCACCTCTGTGTCCCAGCTTTTCAGTCTGATTAATATCTACTGTAATCCAGTGCTTTAGGATTACAAAAAAGCTTTGCTGCAAAGGGCACAGCAGCAGATGCGACAGTGAAATGAGACAACCTTTCAATCCATTTATCAACGTACTTGAAGTTCCTATTTCAAGGAAACAATAATAAATAGGAAGCAGAGAAATTGAATCCGAAATCCAGAGCATTTTAAATAAATGGAAAGGTTAAAAAAAAAACCCACAACAACCAAGCTCTACAATAATAAAAGAAAATCAGTGCTGCGGCCTGTTGAGTCTGGCCGGATCTTACTTATTAGAGGGAACCAATTGAATGAGTCAGTCCAATAAAACATGGAAATATAATGTTTATTCATCTCCTGTTTCTGCTCCCTTAATTGAATGTTTTGCCTTGCAAAGTGTGAAAATGTTTCTAATGTTGTGTTGTAGCCAAGTGAAACCCATTTAATCACACTCAACAGGTCATACTCAACATTAGGCCATGCGCTATTGAGTGGCACCTGTATTCCCCTGGCAAATGCATCATTAGCTGGCGAAGCTCAGCCTGCAGTTACTGGAGACAGAGCGACAAAATGAAGCCGTGCCACCCCCGCCTCGGAAATGGCAATCGTTAATGGAACATTTAGACTGGAGGCTCCCAACTGGACTTGGTGCCTAGCCCATGCTGCTGTTAATTTACCGCTTATCTGATAAAGGGAATCAGGCCATGTTCATGGAGAAACAAAGTTATTTCAAGGCCATTTCTTCGGAGCAATTATTTTCAGACAAGAGACATTTAAATAATGAAGCTGGGAAAATGGAAAGCTCAGGGACTCGGGAATGGGGTCTGATCTCCCTATCTAGGTGTTTACACCATGCTCATCACTGTGATAGCTGTTTGTGGATCAGTGCACCCATGAGACCTTCGTGAGGGCAGGTTATTCCATGTCTGCCCCACGGGGAGGTTTCTTGCACTTTGCTCTGAAGCAGCTGATGCTAGCCATTTGTTTGCAGGATACTGCACTAGTTGGACAATGGGCCTGATCCAGTCTGGGGATTCCTTGTTCTACTCCTGGAGATATGCAGGATCAGGGTGCTGCCAGGAGTGAATGGAACAAAGTTTTATCCCATCTGGATACCAAACTGATTAAAAGCCAGCCAGGCCAGCAGTGAACAAAATTGTTGTTAATACTTACGATTTCCACAGGAACAATAAGGGAATGATTGGCTCAGTGTCAACAGAGGTTGGTCATCTAACTCTCCTAGGCACCTTTGAAAATCCCAGCCTTTATTATTAATGAAGGGTGGAATTTTCAAAAGTGCCTAAGTGACTTAGGAACACGAGTGACTTTCAGTGGGACTTTGTGATCCTAACTGCCTTTGGCTTCTTTGAAAATCCAACCCACTTATTACTATTATGGCAGTGTGGCCTACTGGATAAGAATTAGAGGTTTCAGTCCAGTTCCAAGTGGACAGGTGTGCCCATTGCAGAAGACACCACCCAAGTCAGCACAGAGGGGCCGCCTTGTTGCAGGCTTCAGCTGAGAAGCCAAAGATGGGATGGGTCAAGGGAAGTGAGCTCTCTTTCACCTCCTAGTCAGGGCTGGAGTAGGCTGTTCTGTGACTAAGCAGAGGGCCCGGGCTTCATCTGACATCTCTCACCATTGTGATGTCAGCTAATGGGGATTTTTGGTATTTTTAGCAGATGGTCCTTTAAGACTGAACCTGCTTTATGATCAGTCTGATCAGCCGAGGACGTGGGGAGTGAGGCTCAGCTGGACGTTGCTGCCAAAGGCCATGATAGCTCAGCGTAGTCAGTACGCTGTTTCCATCAAAATGCTTTGAAAGCTCAGAACACCTTCTGCGTGAGGGACAGGGATCTCATTACCATGCAGGAGGCAATGCGGGAAAGCAAGCAGGAAGCTTTTAACCCCTGTCAGTCATCTGTCTGATTTACAAGCCTAGTCCCAGGGAAGCTCCCCTTCCAGCTGATGGTATGCCTTCACCATGACATAGCCCTGACAGCTCTTCTCTCTCCCAGCACTGAAACTCTTAAATGTGTGTGTGTGTAAATCCAGGCTGCTCAAAGGCAATCTGGCACTATTTACTCTGGTCCCTTTCGTTAATCATATCACAAAAACTGACCCGCATTTGCTCCAATAGACTCATGGAACATAGGAATGCAAAACACCTGATAAATCTAAACCAGTCCCCCCGGGACCCTGTGCGTGATGGCTTCCTACAGGATCTGATTTAAAAAAGGACTAGGAATTTAGATGGGTAACGAGGACAACCAAAATTACAATACTCAGTGATAATAGGATACACGTTTGGGAAGAGATATAAATCCTGTTGCATCAGGACAAAAACCAACCTGTAATTAATGGAGCCTAGCAAGGGGATTCCTTTATGGTCAGGTTATTCCCTCATTGCCTGCTGCTGGATTTCTTGCACCTTCCTCCAAAGCATTTGGTACTGGCTACTGTCAGAGACAGGTAACTGAAATAGATGGAGCACGGGTCTGATCCAGTCTGGCAATTCCTCTGCTCTATTGTTTCATCCAGTAGAGTCTTAACTGTCTCAGGTAATGGGGTCACCACCATTTTTCTTGTAAGGTTTTCCCACAGTCCAATAGAACACACATGGTTTGAAAAGGGACCTAATTACATTACCTGACCACAAAGTGTTTTGATCTTGGTGCCAGTCAAGCAAGGAAGAGGGCAATGCGCCAGGTGAGCAGGAGGACGTCCCGAGCTGCACTTCTCCAAGAGTCAAGAGGAAACAAACAAAGCGTTTCATACAAATTCACTAGAGCAGCCAAAGAACTGGTACAAAAGTAGAAAGAAAGAAAGAAAGAAAGAAAGAAAGAAAGAAAGAAAGAAAGAAAGAAAGAAAGAACTGAATGCAGGGGTTGGCAGATAAGACCTTTTTTCACCCCTGCGTTTTCAGTGCACCAGAGCAATTTTGGACTGTAGATATCGGGGCAACATAGACAGAAACAGGCTCGTACAGTCCCTCTCTCCTAAGGTTTAGATGAGACCAGTCAGCACCTAGGATATGGTGTTGGCATCATATTGGTCCACATTAATTTACACATCATCCATGGTGATGATAGTAATGGAGAGCTGGAGATTCGGGTTCAGATAAGCAATTAAGAGTAAGGCCAAATTACCCATAACTAGCAAAGTATGCAAAACAGAGGTGGAAATGATACCACATGATTTTTCCTGCAATTATTATGCAAAGAGCCTCTTATACAATATACTGCTGGCTGGAAGCAGGAAGTGCTGATACAGGAGTAAATGGAAAGTGGTTATTGTAGGGGAAATGCCATCAGAACTCTTTCAAACCTCAGGAAAGGTTCAGCTGGAGTTTCAGGTGAAGGTTCATATCAACTCTGAATTTATCCAGACAGGTTTGACAGTTCACTCATGCCTAATTCATAGTAGTATATCCTGCAGCTACTTAGAAAGCTGGGATTGTCGGTATGGGTGGGACATCTTGAACTGATGCTTCATAGGTATGCTAATGATTTCAGACAACCTGGGTTCTCTAATTGCTCTTTGATTTGGAATGTGAACTTTTAGACATCGTATCTATTTTGATGACTAACAGCAAGTCCTAAAAGAGAGCGAATACTTCCACCTATATTTGGTGTGCTGATGACAATGTGGAGAATTCACATCCACCAATGAAAAAGTTTAGAAGATTAGAGTTTTCATTTTCCTTTCTGAGTCACGTGGTTCACATAAGCATTCCTGGGGCACCTAGATTGAACAGGTCTTCAGTAGGGCTGTCGATTCATTGCAGTTAACTCACGTGATTAACTCAAAAAAAATTAATCGTGATAAAAAAATTAATCACAATTAATTGCAATTTTAATAGCCCTGTTAAACAATAGAATACCAATTGAAATGTATTAAATACTTTTGGTTTTTCCTACATTTTCATATACATTCTATTCTGTGTTGTAATTGAAATCAAAGTTTATATTATTTTAGATTACAAATATTTGCACTGTAAAAATGATAAACAAATGAAATAGTATTTTTCAATTCACCTCATACAAGTACTGTTGTGCAATTTCTTTGTTGTGAATGTGCAACTTACAAATGTAGATTTTTTTTTGTTACAGAACTGCACTCAAAAACAAAACCATATAAATCTTCAGGGCCTACAAGTCCACTTAGTCCTACTTTTTCTTCAGCCAGTCACTAACACAAACAATTTTGTTTACATTTACAGGAGATAATGCTGCCCTCTTTTTATTTACAATGTCACCAGAAAATGAGAACAGGCATTTACATGGCACTTTGTAGTCAGCATTGCAAGGTATTTTCATGCCAGATATGCTAAACATTCATACGCCCCTTCATGCTTCGGCTACCATTCCAGAGGACATGCTTCCATGCTGATGACACTTGTTAAAAAAAGTACATTAATTAAATTTGTGGCTGAACTCCTTTGGGGAGAATTGTATGTCCCCTGCTCTGTTTTACTCATATTATGCCATATATTTCATGTTATAGCAGTCTTGGATGATGACCCAGCACATGTTCGTTTTAAGAACAGTTTCACTGCAGATTTGACAAAACGCAAAGAAGGTACCAATGTGAGATTTCTAAAGATACAGCACTCAACCCAAGGTTTAAGAATTTGAAGTGCCTTCCAAAATCTGAGCGGGACAGGCTGTGGAGCTTTCAGAAGACTTAAAAGAGCAACTCCGATGCGGAAACCACAGAACCCGAACGACTAAAAAAGAAAATTGACCTTCTGCTGGTGGCATCTGACTCAGATAATGAAAATGAACATGCATCGATCAGCACTGCTTTGGATTGTTATCGAGCAGAAACCGTCATCAGCATGGACACATGTCCCCTGGAATGGTGGTTGGAGAATGAAGGGACACATGAATCTTTAACACATCTGGCACATAAATATCTTCCAATGCCAGCTACAAAAGTGCCATGTAAATACCTGTTCTCACTTTCAGGTGACGTAAACAAGAAGCAGGCAGCATTATCTCCTGCAAAAATAAACAAACTTGTTTATCTGAGCGATTGGCTGGACAAGAAGTAGGACTGAGTGGACTTGCAGGCTCTAAAATTGTACATTGTTTTGTTTTTGAAGGCAGTTATTTTGTACATAACTCCACATGTGTAAGTTCAACTTTCATGATAAAGAGATCACACTACAGTACTTGTATTAGGTGAATTGAAAAATACTATTTCTTTTGTTTTTTTACAGTGCAAACACTTGTAATAAAAATAAATATAAAGTAAGCATTGTACACTTTGTAGTCTGTGTAGTAACTGAAATCGATATATTTGAAAATGTAGAAAACACCCAAAATATTTAAATAAATGGTATTCTATTATTGTTTAACAAGTGTGATTAATCACGAATATTTTTTTTAATTGCTTGATAGGCCTAGTCTGCAGAACTGCTGAGCATTCTGGGTGCATCCATGTAGAATTCACCTGCACAGCTGCTGAGTTCTCCAGGTGTATGTAGTGTGACAAAGTTCCTCCTGTACCTTGGTGGGCCCTGCACTTATTGGCAGATTTGCTCACCTCGGTGATCTTCCCCACAGTCTGGATCAACTCCTCCTGTGTCTGATCAGAAGTTGGGAGGTTTGGGGGGAACCTGGGCCCACCCTCTACTCCGGGTTCCAGTCCGGGGCCCTGTGGATTGCAGCTGTCTATAGTGCCTCTTGTAACAGCTGCATGACAGCTACAACTCCCTGGGCTACTTCCCCATGGCCTCCTCCAAACACCTTCTTTCTCCTCACCACAGGACCTTCCTCCTGGTGTCTGATAACACTTGTACTCCTTAGTCCTCCAGTAGCACACCCTCTCACTCTCAGCTCCTTGTGTCTCTTGCTCCCAGCTCCTCACATGCACTTCCTCTCCTCTGGCTCCTCCTCACCTGACTGGAGTGAGCTCCTTTTTAAACCCAGGTGCCCTGATTAGCCTGCCTTGATTGGCTGCAGGTAATCTAATCAGCCTGTCTGCCTTAATTGGTTCTAGCAGGTTCCTGATTACTCTAGTGCAGCCCCTGCTCTGGTCACTCAGGGAACAGAAAACTACTCATCCAGTGACCAGTATATTTGCCCTTTACCAGACTCCTGTACCCCACTGGTCTGGGTCTGTCACATAGGTATTATGCACGTGCAGGACTGCTGAACAGTCCAGGTGCATCCAAGTAGTTTGCACCCCTAGTGCTGCTCAGTGTTCCCAGAATGTCTGGAACACTCTGATGCCTCCAGTTAAAATACAGCTGCATATTCCAAAATGTCACACTGAATGGAATAGAAAGAAATGGGACAGCATGAACTAGAAGGAAAAGGTTTGTTTGTTTGTTTTTTTAAAGACAACTCATAGCAATCATATTGAAAATACTCTCATTAGAAATAAGCTCCAATTTGCCACTCACTGCAGGGTTACAAATCTATCCCAGTTGGTCCAAGATACAGCCTGAGGAAGACCCTACCCCAGGACTTCTGCCATCCTGTAAATGCACTGGAAGGAATTAAGTACATTGCAGTGTTCGGGTTTAGATTTGACAGATCTGGCACATTGTGCGGCATGATGGTGATTTCCCCCACAGATCTTGGAGGTTCAGAACCAATTAGCATAGGCCTGCCTATCCTCCTCCCCCCACAGGGCAGGAAACAGTGTAATGTAGACAAGGAGTAATATTGCCATGCAATAGCATTGGGGTGACACAGCTGAGCCCCTGATGAGATGCTTGTTGACATCTGTCAGGATGGATCATGGCATGCTTCCCTACACACCCAGGTGAAATGTGGGTATGCCAAGAGACAGGGGACCTCGTAACATTTTGTAATATGGCATTTAAGACAACAAGGAATGAGCTGAGGCAAATTAATGCATGATGACAACTGCCTTAAGGACCATCAGATGTCTAGAGAGAACCAAGAAAATTCTTTCCAACTAGTCCCCAATGTAAATTCTGTCTCTCTGTCTCTCTCTCTCTCTCTGTATATGTGAGTATATATATAATGGGCCAGATCCTCAGCTGGTGTATATTGATGAAATTTCATTGAAAGTCAATAGAGTATATGGCCCTATGTGTATGTGTGCGTGCATAAACTCACACACTACACACATGCATTCCATGCTTTCATATATGTATATATTATACATATATACATGTCATGTACATGTGTGTGCATAAATACCTGTATAATAAAAGTGATTGGGAAGAACAATTATAAGGAACAAGAACTGTAGTAAAGAAGCATCCAGGTAGGAATGTGCTAACCCTCTGTAGCTGCCTGAATGGTACAAGCACCAAGTAGGTTGAGGAATTGACTGCTGTCAGTCATAGGTCTACAGTTAGGGATGATGGGATGAACTTAAGGAAAGAAAAGCTTAGGCTGAAAGATTTCTGGACAGCGAGATGTATTACACTATGGAATTGTCTGAGAAAGGAAGAGGTAGAAGCCCCATTGTCCGAGACTTTTAGAATCAGACATGACTACACTAAACGATGTACAGTAAGGAACAACCCTACATCACCAGAGAGATGGATTGGATAGGCTGCTAATAATGTTTTTTATCTCTAACTCTTGTGATTCTTTGAAACTTGTACAAATACTGTGATGCTTCCATTATTAGACTAGATTAGTTAATATTGGCTTGCAGGAGCCATGTGGGTGCAACGGGACCCAAACAGTTAGAACTCCTGAGCCTTTCTGATTTCAGATAGGTCAATATTCATCTTCTACATGAAATTAGATTTAGCCCACAAATGAACCATTTGCTGCTGCCAGGGCAAGAAGAGTCACTAGAATGGGATCCAGCCTCTTAAGCAGAGGTGGGTATATAGGTCAAAAAATGCTACTTGTTTGGATACATGGATACATGGATACTTGTTTGAATATTTCAAGGGTTTAGAAAGAGATGTGGCTAAGAGGATCGTATACTGAACTGGGAGTCAGTAGAGATGGGTTCTGTTTTTGTCTCCACCACTGGGTGACCATGGACAAGTCACTTCATCTCTCTGTGCCTCAGATTCCCCATCTGTAAAATGGGATACTACTACTGACTTGCTTTATAATGTGCTTTGAGATCTATAGATGCAATGTGCTATATAAAACTGGGTATCGTTATTATATCACAGTCTGTTTGAATTCACTACCCACAAACATTCATGTGATGGTGTTTAATTGGCACTAATGTTCACAGAACAGGAATTTCAAGGTTCCATTCATGGCAGCAATCTTCAGCTGATTTACACCGTTGACTTCAGTGGAACTACACTCAATGCGTAAAGCTAAAGCGAATGTGTAATCATTTGCAGGATCGGGCCTACATTTGCCTGTATACGTATTCTGGCTGGAGGTGCTTGCTTGTGTGTTCACTCAGTCAGGGTACAGATAAAATAGTTTGTGTCTTAACTAACTAATCACTGTGAACCAACACGGCTTGACTAGCCAACAGCAGATAACTATACTCCTGTATGCAAGATAAAATCTATAGAGGTTTAAAAAAAATTGTCCTCCACCCCAACATGCATCAAATAATAAACATCTGAACATTAATACATTTGAGAACACTCCAGTCTGCTTGCAGGTAATGCATAAGGAGAAAAATGAGGCAAAGCTAATCAGAACGAAATATTAATGGCAAATTATTTTATTCTTAATGCTGTATTCTGCTGTAAGCCTACAAAGAAAATTCCTAGCTTGAGGGCTGAATGATTCTAAACATGGTGACATTCTAGATAATTCTGCAGCTCAGGAGTTTTCAAAATAAGCCTACTTGATGGTAATAATACTTTTCACTGATACAGAAGCTGCCACCTGATAAGCTCCAAACACTTTGCAAATATATATACAGGTTAATTATGCCTCACAATTCTTTGAGATGTGTACTGTTCATAGCACTGGTTGAAATACAGAATTTCCATTTCACGGGAAATTTCAACATTTCAGTTGTGATTCAGAACAAAAACAAATATTTTCAAAATTTCCTATGCAATGGAACTTCCATTTTTTCCCCATTTCAGTAAGTTTTTCTTTTGTGGGAAATTGAATCAAAATCAGCAGGAATTCACAAAGCATTATAGTGTCTTCAAAACAGCTTTTTCTGATGAAAAACTCTGTTGCCGAAAACTTTCCAAAATCACTTCTAAATGTAAGTACCATTATGCCCCTTTTACAGCTGAGGACCCTAAGTCACAGAGCAGTGAAAACATTTCCCTGTGTTCACATAGTGAATCAATGCAGTGGTGGGATGAGAACCCAGCTGTTCTGACTGCCACTCCCCTGGTCCAATCCCCGAGACAACAGTCCCTTAGGAAAATCTAAAAGTAAGTTGCACAAGGAGGAATGGGGTGGTTTGGGGCCTAATTAATGAATTTCTATAAAGGATTTTGAACTCCTTGAATAGATGACATGATGTATGTGCCCACTATTATTTGTTATTAATTGTTAATTGGTATTAGCATTATTATTACTGGAGGAATCTGATCAATAGATGTTGTTAGTTGTCAGGTCAGATCATATCACTAGTGTCTAATGCTTATGGCTAAGATTACTGCTTAAAAGGAGTGTTTCCTTAATCAGCAGTTCTTAAAAAGGTGCAGACAGCAATCACGCTGCCTGCACATCTTTCGTCTTCATTTAGTCTGACGTCTGTGTTGTATTTTGTAAATAATCTGAGGCTGTCCCCCACTGGGTAGAAACACAGTTTGATATAATGTCAGCGCAGGATGAAATTGAGAAAGCTGAGCCTGGAGTGGGGGGGGAAGCTGCCTCCGATATTAAATCTGAAATCTTTAACCTACTCTTACCTTCGTAAAAGTCAACTTGCCAACATGTAAATGGCAATAAACAATAGGGAATGACATCTGACAAACAGGAGCAATATTCAGAGGAAATGTTTATGTACAGTAGAGTAGCTTGTATTATCAGAGCTGAGAGTTTCATGAGGAATGCCTGCTTCCCCACTGCCCTCCAAAGGAATAATAAAGCATCATGTTTATATGGTGGTACCTTTCATCGGAGGATCCCAAAGCATTTTACTAACATCTCTCTCTCTCTTTCTCTCAGTGTTTTCTAGCGTGCCTACACATCACAATAGTATCTAAAGATTTAAAGGGACACTGTCAATTTGAATTATTTTTTTTTATTTTTTTATTTAAATTAACTACTCAGATGATTCCAGTTTCTATTCTATTCTATTCTATCCTATTCTATTCTATCCTATTCTAGTACTTATGCCAAGTACAATCAGCATGATATCTGTATACATGAATTTCAGATAATTCTTTAACATTATGTCCTGATTTTTTCATTTGTATTTAATAAATCTTCCTTCCTTCCTTCCTGTTTGTTTTGCTCCCCTGGGGTTCACCAGGGTATTTTAACCAAGGAGGATACTGATTAAGACCCCCCAATTCTGCCATTAACTTGGCCTGGATAGACTTCAGTTGGAAAACCTGACCTAGTCTCTATGGTTAGTCCTGCTGGATTTGGAATTCTGTCAGGGAAGCCCACAAGTTCAGGCTGTCTCAGGAGATTCACAGTGTATCCCCATCAGGGCATGCTGGAAATACTGTGGGCCTAATCTCTTGTCTTCAATGGGCTTTTCAGACTGTATGAGAATAATGTTGGTACCGCTGCTTTCTCTCTTGGCTGAGAACAGGAAGGACAGTGGTGAACATGAATTCCATTAAACAAACTCAGAGATAATGGAAACTTTCAGAACCTTAAAGGTTCATTTCAGGCTCTGAGTCAGTTCTTATTTCACCCCAGCCCAACGGCTCAGCCCTAGTTCACAGGTGGATTGGATGCCTGGAGATCACAATAGGCCAATTCTGTTCTCAGTTATGTCCACACAACACCACTAGGGTGACCAGACAGCATATGTGAAAAATCGGGATGGGGTGGGGGGTAATAGGAGCCTACATAAGAAAAAGACCCCAAAATCGTGACTGTCCCTATAAAATTGGGACATCTGGTGTAGACATTCTTCATTGGCCCTTCGTTTGGAAGTCCGTGGGGTTGTACTGAGGACAGAATTTGTCTTTTGATTTAGGCTTGTTGGGGCAAAGAGAAGAGACCTTTGAGACTCTCTCTGGGGTGCCTCTTTCAGGTCTTAATCTCCGTCTTCTGCAATGACTCCTTTACTCTCCCTTATAGTTACAAAGTCTACTGGAATGTGGCTGGTGGCTGGAATTGAGGAACAGACACACAGAGACTGTGGGCTGGTCTACACTAGGGGAGGGGATCGATCTAAGATACGCAACTTCAGCTACGTGAATAGCATAGCTGAAGTCGAAGTATCTTAGATCGAGTTACCTACCGTCCTCACGGCGTGGGATCGACGTCCGCGGCTCCCCCTGTCAACTCCACTACCGCCGTTCGTGTTGGTGGAGTTCTGGAGTCGACAGGACCGTGCTTGGGGATTGATATATCGCGTCAAGATGAGACGCGATATATTGATCCCCTAGAAATCGATTGCTACCTGCCGATACAGCCGGTAGTGAAGATGTACCCTGTGACAGGCACTGAGGGACCAGACCTGGCCTTGGGTTATACCCATCCAGCTCCCTTAAAGTTGGTAACTCCAGGACCGCTGTAGTTCCAGAAATAGTCCTTTTTAAAATAGACATTTTCAAATTCAGCTCTCAGATGCACTTTCAGGGAGATCCCTACCGAAGCCAATAACAGATGTGCATGAACATCTGAAAGCAGAACTTGTCCCTTGTCTCCCTCCTGCACTCTGTCTCTCTGAGGTATTGACTCCTGCTGCTAGGCTGCCATTCAGGGTCCCTGCATGCAGCACATGTCCTTTCTGCTCAGTTACCTTTCTGTACATATCTCCAAAGGCGGGGTGAGGGAAAGAAGCCAAGTGAAGGGAAACATATATCCTCAAAAGTCAAGCAAGAGATCTCCGGCAGCACTGTTTGCAGCATAATGAAGTTCCTTTCCTGCCATTTCTTCCTTAGGTTAGAAAGCTGCCAATGCCCGGAGGTGGATTTGCGGTATTTGCATGGATTTACTTGCAAAGGGAAAACAGTGCTACAGTGCAGACCTGGGTTGCTTGCCACATTGTTATGGGCACCCAGGGGGCCCACAAAGAATGAAAAAAAATAATGCAAAAGTAAAAAATAATAAATTACAAACAACAAAAGCCATACTGTATTTCCCAGAGAGCCCCTGATATAAGACTGCCTCTGAGAAAAAGCACAGGAGTAAACTTGACACACAAACATAACTCTTGTTCTAGCAGACAACCCCGGACCTGCATCATATTCCAATTACCACCTTTATGTACCAGGCATTTGGTTCTGTAGCTGTGCAGTTCCTTCCAACCACTTTAGCATCATTTCATTTTAGGGCAAATGCTGATAATCTGAAATCTGACCATGGGAAAAGATCTATTTAACCCTGAAAAGACAGCATCACTTTCCTAGTGATAGATCAGAACAAATATAGTACAGGAAGCACAGAGACCACCTATAGTATGTGTTTCGGAGACGCTCTGTTTTGGATGAGACAAAATTAGAGAGGCTGACCATTTATAGCCAACAAAGATACCCCTGGACTTTTTTTCTAAAATAGGGCTGGTGTCTTAGCCATATCTTTCAGCATTTTGAACGGAATTATGGCTCCATCCTGCTATTCCAGCCAATGCCATGGTCCATGGTGTCCAATTGTTCTGGGCATGAATAATGGAGCTATCATATCAAGCCCCTTTAAGTGTAATCTTAACCTTTGATTGGTTGATACTGGATCCAACCCCAGAGGTTCTTTTCAACACTGTTATGGGCTGTCAGCGCAACTTATAATATGTCCCCAGAGGTGAAATGACTTTTCTTGTCTTTAGGATAAATACATATACAAGTAATTTCTTAATTTTTGTCATCTCCTGATTTCATTGAACTCAGTGGTAGGTTTGCCAATGTCTTCAATAGCAAGCGGACTGGTTCCTGCATAACTCTACTGAGAAACCAGTTGGATGGCTAAATATCTCTCGTTGCTGTTTCTGAAGGATATAAAGGGTACAATTCTGCTTCCATTAAACTCCAAAAGGAGTTTTGCTGGGGGGTTCAATAGCAGCAGGACTGAGCCCACCACAGATCCCTACAGCCACTGTATTCTGTCAGACACTTTACATTTTAGTTTATAGTTCATCCCCAAGACACCCAAACCACTTCAAATAAGGAAGAAGAGAAATGCTGCAAACTTCTTCCCAAGACTCAATGTAAATGCAAATCAAACCTTTTTTTCAAGATTCTTGAAATGTTTTTCGTTATTTTTCACATCCATGGGTCTTTGCTTGCCCCATTTCCAAAGGGAACAAGGAACAGAGAAGTGGCAATACTTTGAATAAGTTGGTTCTTGTGGTGTTCTATCTGAAACGAAGTACCAGAAGAGAAGGAAGTCCCCGAAATACCCACAGAGTCTCTTCTCAGGAGACTTAGCTATGGCTGGTCCAAAAATTGTCATCAAAACTGATTTTCAACAGAAAATTGGGTTTTAGATTAAGCTAAATATTTCATGGAAAGTATCTGCTTTCACAGAAAAGTTTGACTTTTTTGACCAAAACCCCAAAACTTTTCTTCCAAAAATGTATTTGTTTGTTTTATCCTAAATTTTCTGTGGGAAAAAACACCATTTTTTGACCCATTCTACTCACAGCCCATGTTTGAATACTAAAGAATGTCAAGACTTCAGATGAGCATCTGAGTGAAAAATGTTGAGGTTCACCATTGTTAGCCTATACATGTATTAAAAGATGCTCAGCTACTATGATGTTTTATAGATTAGATAAGTACATAGATAGGGATTTTTATTCTTTGTATATTTTATACAGAAACCTTTTAAAGTAGATTAATATCCTGGCCATATATTTATTTAATTTGGCCCCCAAAATAAAATTAAAAAGAAAACCCCATTTCATTTATTTTCTAGCAAATTTCAGACAATGGTAGGCCATTCTAATGCCTGAGACAGATCTTCCAGACAAACCAAATCCTACACTGAAAACTGCAGCAGCAACCACAAAGAAATCAGTTAAAATATTCACCCAACAGAATAAATAAGTAAATGTGTAATAAAATAAATGGATTTGATTTAAAAAATCCAAGCACAAACTAAACATTTAAGCATGGGGGGATGGGTCAGCAAAGGGAGGTGAACTGAAAGATGTGTCTATAGCGGTGGGGCTGATGGGATGATGTGGAATCAAGGAGCAGCACAGATGAAACCTGACTTTTGAAGTCAATAACTAGGTACAGACTTAGCAGTGTAGACAATTACTAAGATAAGATGCAGTTTTACCAGTTGTACATCTGTATGTCAAGCAGAACAAACGAAATCCTTGACAGCCTCTTACAGGATTTCAATCCAATTTAAAGCACATGGTACAAGGATGAGCACGGTACTCACAGGTTAAGATAAATTTCACCATTTTGCTGTAGTCTCCCAGCTAATTTATTCTGTCTTCTTGGGGGAAAAAAATACAGAAAAAAGAAAAAGGAAAGAGTTTCTGTGTGTGCTGCTTCAACCATAAGCCCAGGCAGGTAGGCAGGCAGGCAGGCAGGCTATAACAGAGGAAAGAATTGGTTCCACTTTTTGGGGAGAGTTTTTAAGATCAAAACATAATTTGGTGGAGTGCTGAAGCATTGCTAATTTTAAATTAATATCCACCAGCAACATGATCTCTGGAAAGATCAAATTATTTGAGCAAAGGGCAGCCTGCCTGGACAGGCTGCTAGTACTGGTGCATTTGTACATGCCTCTGGGAGATGACCAATGCTGCCCAGTGATGAGGTCCTAGAAGTGGACATACAGCATAATCAGGGGTAAGCTAAATTCTCATCTCATGCTGGTGCAAACTTGGGCCTGATTCCAACATTACATATAGAAATGTAAACCTGGAGGAATTCCACTGACTTCCAGTGAAGTTGCTTAGGTGCAATGGGAGGATAACCAGGTCTCATGTCAATGGAGTCACTCCAGATTTACATTGGTGTAAGTGAAAGAAGGAGGAAGCCCTCTGAGTCTGGTTTCACATTGACATGAGATCAGAATTTAGCCTGGTGTAAACCCCAGGCTCTGAGTGCTTGTGATCATGCCAGATGATGGAACCTAGGGCAAGCATCAGGGTATTAGTCCTCATATCTTTAACAAATGCCAAATGGGTGACTCCATTCTGTCCCCATAGCTTCCACCTGCAATATGACTTGGACCCAAGCATCTCAGAACTCTGGGGAAGTTCAGCTACAAACTCATAGGTTGCAGCTCCAGCTAGGGCCAGTGCAAGGATGTTTCACGCCCTAGGCAAAACTTCCACCTTGCGCCCTCCCCCATCCCCGAGCCCCTACCCTAAGGCACCCCCCCCACGGCAGCTCCCCCCCTCCACCCTGAGGCGCCCCCCGGCCCCAGCTCACCCCTGCTCCGCCTCCACCCCAAGTATGTCATTACTGCTTCACTTCTCCCACTTCCCAGGCTTGTGGTGCCTAAGCTGATTGGTGCCGCAAGCCTGGGAGGTGGGAGAAGTGAAGCAGCGAAGGCGAGCTCGAGGTGGAGGTGGAGCAGGGGTGAGCTGGGGCGGGGAGTTCCCCTGCGTGCCGCTTACCCCCTTACTTGCTGCAGGTGGCCCTCCCCGGGCTCCCCTGCCCCAGTTCCCTCCTCCTAAATGTTGGCAGCTAGCAGGGCAGCCGAAGATCCGGCCACCGCCGTCGCTGCCGAAGAAAATGCCACTCCCCCAAATCCTAGTGTCCTAGGCAACTGCCTAGGTTGCCTAAATGGTTGCACTGACTCTGGCTCCAGCTCATCTTTCTTATAAACAATGGTTGGGTGAACATCCCAAGCGTTTCAATACCTGGGAAATCTCTTGGCCAAATCCACTAATGATGTAAATTAGCATGGCTTTATTGAGGTCAACACAGCTTAAAGAAATGGCCCCAGTTTCCTGCAAGAGTCAGGAAGTCATTTTTTCCCTGATGAATATTTGTGATTTGGGGCTTGTGGAGGAGTTCACTTTCCCAGAGCACCAGAGATAGCCATGCCCACAAACGGGTTACCGGTTGGGGTGGACTGGTGCTCTGAAGTAGTACAGAGAATCCTCTTTCTCAGTAGCTTGGTTGATGTGTCTGTCTCATGTGCTCAGAGTCTAACTGATCTCCAGATTTAAGCTCAGGAAAGAATCCCCCCCCCACGCCCCCAAATCAGATTGGTAGGGACCTTGGAGGTTTTTTGCCTTCTTTTGCAGCATAGGGCCTGGGTCGCTTGCTGGGATCATCTGGACATATCCTACCTAATCAATTCCCTGCCATTGCAAGGGACTCGGGGATTGGTGGCACTGCAGTCTCCTGTTGTTTGCCTGTGGCACACAATGGTTTGTTTTCCTGAGGACTAAAATGCTTTAGTTTAACCAAGTCCTTGGGCTCAACATAGGGGTAATCTGGGTGAAATTTAGGGTGACCAGATGTCCTGATTTTATAGGAGCAAAGAATCCTGTGGCACCTTATAGACTAACAGACGTTTTGGAGCATGAGCTTTCGTGGGTGAATACCCACTTCCTCAGATGCATGTAATGGAAATATCCAGGGGCAGGTATATATATGTGTGCTAGCAAGCAAGCTAGAGATAACGAGGTCAGTTCAATCAGGGAGGATGAGGCCCTGTTCTAGCAGTTGAGGTGTGAAAACCAAGAGAGGAGAAACTGGCTCATGCTCCAAAACGTCTGTTAGTCTATAAGGTGCCACAGGATTCTTTGCTGCTTTGACAGATCCAGACTAACACGGCTACCCTCTGATACCTGATTTTATAGGGACAGTCCTGATATTCAGGGCTTTTTCTTATATAAACACCTATTACCACCACCCCTATCCTGATTTTTCATATACGCTATCTGGTCATCCTAGTGAAATGTAATGGCCTGTGACATACAGGAGGTCAGTGGGAGTCCCCTGTATTTTGATGACTAAAGACACCCGCTGCTGCCTTTCATTGAGACAAAAGACATATCCCATTTAGCTGCTTCCAAATTTTAATACATCTTCCACCTCAGAAATATTTTGGGCTGCCATCCCTCCATACATCATACATCCCAGGGCTTCACCATTCCTTTCCCTCATCTCTGCCTGGGAGTGTAGGCACAGGTCGGGGACGTTGGCTCAGAGGGACCACCATGGCTCTGGATAACTGTGGACTCACTGCCCAGCCTTGCCTGCTCTCACTGTTCAGTTTTGCAATACCAAAAGCCTCCACCCCGACCCCCCATGCCCCTGTCTTGTAGATCCCCAGACACACTGCAGTGATGGATGGCAAAGCGGTCAGATTAGATATGTTGGCAGCCACCAATCATTGCAGGCCTCAGCTCCTGCAGCCCAGTGTGGCCTGTTGGCATTGGCTGCCCACGTGCCAAATGCTGGACCTTTGCTTTAATGTTTAATTCCATGTTTAATTTTTAAAATTTGATTTGATCATTACCATAAACATTTAACAATATTTCCTGTTTAAATATGAATGGGCTGCATTATTTGATTGAAACGAGTGTTCAGATGGCTAATGTGTTTTATTACAGCCATAGAATTTTACTGTTATTTCCTTTCCAGCTGCTGCTGTTTCAGGGAGCTCGGAGGGGTTGAGTTTTCAATAGGCTGGGTCCCATCTGATGGCATGGAGAGGGAAACAAACTGCCAAGGGGAGACCTTCCTTATCTGGAGATGCCCCTGCTGGCAACAGTCAGCATGATTTTATAACCCAGAGCAGTCGCTGTCATGGTTCAGTGTCCAGACAGGAGCTCAGAAAGGCCCTTCACAACCTATCCCAACCTGTTGTCTCTCATTCACTGTTAGAGTGTCAACGGCCACCTCTGACCGGTGCATGGTGCCAGCTCTGAGCACCCGCTTTCTCTCCTGTGGCTCGCTTGCATTTCTGAAGCGCGCCCCGGCAAACATCCACAAATCTCGCTCATGAGCCTCCTTCAGAAACTCTCCTTCGCCATGCTGCCGACATACAACATGGTGACACTTTGGCTAATGGTGTACTGGGACCACTGATTGTGCTGACCGATATTGGCTCATTGTTTCCTTGCACTCCCCTATCTGTCTGCATCCATCTGGTGTCTCTGGTCTTCTATATAAAGGGCAAGTGCTTTGTGGTGGGGGCTTTTTTTTTGTGTTTGTACAGCGCCTGGCACAATGAGGTCCTAGTCCATTGGGGTAGGGTAGGAAAAATAGTGAAGGCACAACTCTTCTGGCAGCATGCTGGATACATGCAGATGGGGCGTTTTGGGAAGATGGTGAGTGACGGGATTACAAACCAAGGGCTGCTCTTCCTGAGAACACAGCTGGCATATTCCATCCCTGGCAGGGGGAGGTATATTCTTGTTGGGCTAGCCCACTCTTTGTTTGCTGAGAAGAGTTCACCATCTCAAAGCATACCAGAAAGGCTCCATCATCCTCCATGTTTTACACAGTTTCCTGTTGAAGTCTATGGGAGTCCTGCCATTGACTTCAAGGGCAGCAGGGTCCTAAGTGATATGGCCCTGGTTGCACAGCTAATCAGTGGCAGAATCAAGACTAGAACTCTGATCTCCCAGCTCTTAGCCCCATGCTGACTCACTACCACACCCTCAGTGGCTGTGCTAAGTTTCCCTCAGGAAATTCTGGACTGTCTATGGGTTTTCATTCTGGCATTTTGCAGCCACTTCCCTGTGATGGCATCTATCTATGACATTATGCTGATGCCTTGTAAAATGCATCTATATTCTTCTTTTTAATGCACAAAGATAGAAAAGGTGTCAGATTCAGGGTGGGGAGGAGGCTGGGTTATGGGAGAGAAGTGTCAAGGTAAATCATAGACACCAGAGATGGAAAAGACCTATTAGGATATGCAGTCCTCTCCCTGCCAAGGTAGGATTGTTTCCTACTGAGCATTCATAAGTGTTTTGTCCATTCTCATTTTAAGTAATTCAAATAATGGAGTTACTGCCACTTCCCTTGGGATACTCTTCCACAGTCTGATAGATTTCACCATTAGGACATTATTCCCAATATCCCAGCCTAAATTGCTTTTTGCTTGATTTCAAGCACATGGTAGGGCTTCTACCACTTCCCTTGAGAGACTAATTATACAGTCTAACAGAGCTCCTCATTACAAAAATCTGAACATCACATATGTCCTGGCCCACCTGCATTTGCCAGCCGTGAACATCAGGTATTTCTTTAAGCAAATGCAGAAGAAAGGCAGATGTTGAATCTGGGGTGTGGTGGTCCACTTGTGAGTCTTTAATGCCACCATATTCTTCTACGGTAGCATGTGACAAAAACTGACCCAAACAAAAGCCCAAGTCCAGGCTTTGCAAGAGTTTAAATCAGGACCCAATGTCCCAGCTTGGGCCTGTCTAACTGCATCCACTCACCCTCCGATCTGCCTCTATGGACAACATAGATAATACTCTGTATAAATAGATTTATTGCTAAGTGGGGATGGTTTCATTACTCCCGAAAGGTGCAGCCATGAGTGAGTTGCCAGGTCCTCTCTGAATCATTGCTAAAGCTTGCCCACCACATCACCACCCATTTTCCCTCTCTTCTAGACAGATATATACGGTTAGCACTTACATACCGACATTAACAGGACTGATGGAGTGTAAACACAGATCCACTCAGACACTGTCAGGCTGAGAATTCAGAGCAATACAAGAAACAAAGCAACTATTTTCTTAAGGCATATCCTGGATTCCTCGGTGAACCCCACTCAAAACACCTGAGCTAACAGTCAGTTTGTATTATTCCGTAATCACTCAGTGAGTCAAGATACTTATATTAATTTATAAAAATAGAAACGATCTTCTCCTTCATCTCAACAGTAGCAGCTGAAAAAAACCTGATTTCCATCCCACTCCAGTTTTTCTTTCTTCCTTCCTGTGTCTCTTACAAGGAGTTTAATGGAAAGACATTCAAATTGTCACCCTCAGCAGCCCATGAGAATCAATTATATCTTTTTCTTCAGTTGCTGGTTAACATATTATTTTGTATAATTTTTTTTGTATGTCTGGCACCTAAATTAGCTCTCAGGAAAGCGATTGTGCGCACATCTCTAAATAAAAGTGCCCCTCACACTCCAGCCCCAACCTTGAAAAAAAATTCAGCCAGTTCCTCTGCCCAGAAAATGCTTGTGCATGGCGGATAAGATAGGTTTGATGGCAGGTGATCAAGGGTCAGGGTCTTACACACTCTGAAAGGGTTTTGATGATTGCAATTACTCGCCCACGCTTTGACACAGAATACAATAAAGCACTACAATTAGACAACCATTATTCCTAACTGCTGATATCAACCATGTCCATAAAAATGAAGCTCACTACATCTTTGCATTATTCATACTTAGGGTACGTGTGTGTGGGAGATAGAAAAAAAAATGGTATTTGTAGTTATGGTACTGTGTAAATTATATATCCATCCACCAATCTATACATACACACACATTTGCACATTCTCTATCTCCCTTTATATCGGTTTATATCAGTTCAACATATTTACTATTGTGGGCTGCATATGCAGCTCTCTGAGAGTCATGTGGGCTGCATCCACACAAGATATATATTACCTGTTTGGCCCTGAGGATGTCACATGAACCGCAGCTGTGTGTTAATTGGGCTGCAAGCGGCTTGTGGGCGGCAGATTGAGAACCACTGCTCAATACACACAAATGACTTGATCCTTTGGCGTGCAAGTGTGTTGAGTTCCATGTATAAGCACAAAGGTCCTGATCACAGATGAGTGAAGTCAACGGAATGACTCCCATTGACTTGATTAGGCTTTGGATTAGGTCCAACTAGAGTGGAGAGAGGACATGGGGTACAGAGAAAGCAGATGTAACATGGTGGCTCTCAACCTGTCCAGTCTGATTTGTCTTGGGTACCCTCAAGTTTCAACTCACTTAAAAACGACTTGCTTACAAAATCAGACATGAAAATACAAAAGTGTCATAGCACACTATCACTGAAAAAATACTTTTTTTTTCATTTTTATCATATAGTTATAAAATAAATCAATTGGAATATAAATATTGTATTTACATTTCAGCGTATAGTATATAGAGCAACAAGTCATTGTATGAAATTTTAGTGTGTACTGACTTAGCAGTGCTTTTCATGTAGCCTGTTGTAAAACTAGGCAAATATCTAGATGAGTTGATGTACCCCATGGAAGATCTCTGCATATCCCCAAGGGTATGTGTACCTCTGGTTGAGAACCACTGACATAACACACTTAGCACATGTCTTCAGGTGATCCCATCCTCTGCTTGTACCACACATCTCCTTCACCCTGTGCTCTTGTGTAGAAAGGAGTAGGTGACCAAGAGTCTCATGATTTACACCCTCTCTGTGTACAAGGTTATGTCCTGAACTACACTTTCCTTGCAACCTAAATTTGCCACAGGCCCTACTTGACATTGTATGTGCATGGGACCAGGTATGTCTTTTGTTTTCCCTGCATGCAGAGATTCACTTTAACTGGAATACAAGTGCAATCCCTCAATCATTTACACTGGAGATACTTTGACTAACTCTTGTCCTGTATCCCACCAAAGCAGCAGAGAAGAGATAGCTTGGCCTTGTTCTCTGTCCTATGGGTCCATTGCAATTAAGTGAGGCTATTCTTTAGAATAGCCGTCAGTCTTCACGATTGCCAATCTGACACTTGTCACTAGTGCTAAGGCCTTGATCCGCTGAAATCAATAGAAGCTAGCAGCCTAAACACTTTTGTGGATGTGGGCCTAAATTCTCATGAACATAATTCATACCTGCCCACTACACACAACCTAGTGCTGTCTAAAGCCTTTTCTCAACCAGAAACACCAGGATTACCACCGAAGGCCTGATACAATAGTCACTGAAACCTAGTTAAGTCTTTCCCATGTAGTTAGATTTGTTTTATTTCCCAGTAAGATGTAGTAAAGGGAACTCTTAACAAATATTACCCAAGAGAGTTGAATCTTCCATGGCTTACAGGTTCATAGATTCCAAAGCCAGAAGGGATCATTTGTGATCATCTGGTCCGACCTCCTGCATAACACAGGCCATAGAACTTCCCCAAACTAATTCCCAGAGCAGACCTTTCAAAAAAACATCCAATCTTGGTTTAAAAATTGCCAGTGATGGAGAACCTGCCACAACCCTTGGTGAATTGTTCCAATGGTTAATTACTCTCATCATTAAAAATTTATGCCGTATTTCCAGTCTGAATTTGTCTAGCTTCAACTTCCAGCAACTGGATCATATTATACCTCTCTCTGCTAGACTGAAGAGCCCATTATTAAATATTGTTCCCTATGTAGCTATTTATAGACTTAATCAAGTCACCTCTTAACCTTAGAATCATAGAATCATAAGGTTAGAAGGGACCGCAAAGGGCATTTAGTCTAACCTTCTGCCAAGGTGCAAGATTTCTTGTGTCTAAATCATCCAAGACAGATGGTTATCCAGCCTCCATTTGAAAAACTTCAGTTGAAAGAGCTTCCACAATCTCCCTAGGCAGTCTGTTCCATTGTCCTACATTCTTACTGTCAGGAAGTTTTTCCTGAGAATTAATTTAAATGTGCTCTGCTGTAGTTTGAACCCATTGCCTCTTGTCCTGCCCTTTGTGGTAAAAGAGAACAACTTCCCTCCATCTTTTGTATGTCAGCCTTTCAGATATTTGAAGACTGCTATCATGTCCCTCTCCTCTCTTCCAAAGTAAACATATCCAATTCCTCCAGCCTTTGCTCATATGGCTGCATTCCATTGTCGCTCGCCTCTGGGTCCCTTCCAGTGTCTCTACATCTTTCTATACATTGGTGACCAAAACTGGACAGAGTACTGCAGCTGAAGCCTAACCAGTACTGAGTAGAACGGTACTATCACCTTTGTTAATGCAACCTAAAATTGCATTTGTTTTTTTTTTGTAATAGCATCGCATTGCTGACTCATGTTGACGTTGTGATCCACCACAACTTCCAGATCCTTTTTTGGCAGTGCGGCTGCTGCCAAGCCCGTTTCCCCCATTCTGTATTTGTGCAATTGGTTATCCTTCCCTAAGCATGGCACCTTTCATTTGTCTTTGCTGAATTTCATTTAGTTGTCCCCTTTCTCCAATTTATCAAGATCCCTCTGAATTTTAGCTCTATCTTCCAAAGTGTTGGCCACTCCTCCAGCTTTGTCTTGTCTGCAAAATTGATCAGTAAGCTCTCTATTCCTACATCCAGGTAATTAATAAAGATGTTAAATAACACCAGACCCCAAACAGATCCCTGTGGAATCCCACGTGAAACACCCCTCCAATTGGACATCATTCCATTAATAGTTACTCTTTGCGATTTTTTAACCAATTATGTATCCACTTCATGGTAGTTCTGTCGAGCCCACATATCTCCAGCCTACTTATCAGAATGTCATATGGGACTGTGTCTAAAGCCTTGTTGAAGTCCAGATATATTATGTCCGCCGCATTCCCCCATCCACCAAATCAGTTACCTTCTCTTTGTTTAGCTCAATAGATCAAGCTCTTTGCATCTATCACTGTAAGGCAGGTTTTCTAATCCTTTATTAATTCTTGTTGCTCTTCTCCGAACCCTCTCTAATTTACCATCATCCTTTTTGAACTGTAGGCACCAGAACTGGATGCAATCCAACCGTGGTTGCACCAATGACAAATAAAGAGATAAAATAACCTCGTTACCCCCACCTGAGATTCTCCTTTTTATGCATATGGCTTTAGCTCTTTTGGCAACAGTGTCATATCGGGAGCTCATGTTCAGCTGGTATCTGGATGCTCTTGTCTGTGCAGGCACTTGAAGGGCAGAGGCTTAGGAAAAACACAAGTCCTTGATTTAGGCACTGATCCTGGAGTATATGTGTAACACTACTCACTGTTAACCCCAATGGGACTACTTGTGTGAATAAATTTACACAGATGAGTAAAGCTACAAAGTGTTTGTAGAACCAGAGTGTTTACAGAATCAACAGCCACTTTCCCCACATTTTACAATGATGATTTTATGACACTGGACTACTATTTTATCTTCAAGCTGAAAGGAAGCTCTTTGCTGACATTGTTCATGAACCTTTGGAATGAGACCTGTCATTCCTTTCAAGAAAGTGAGTGATGCCAAAATGAAGCGTAGAGGTAATTATTAATGATACAGTGAAATAATAAAATACAACCCACGAATAATAAACCTCTCATAGGGATTTCATCATTGTTAATGAAGCATATAATCAATAGGTCATTGTTAGAAAGTATTGCTTACTGCATAATAGCATTGAGTGTCCTAAAAGAGATGGGCTGGTATGGAAAATTAGGCCTAAAAGATTATACTACAGTGAGGTGGGGGCATAACTGCTGAGATGGAGACAGAGGCAGAGGAACAGTAGCACTGAGAAAAAAATTGAATCCCTGCTAAAAGCAGACAGTGAGAGGTACTTGGGGATTATCCTGTAAAGTCTATTTGAAAGTCTAGAAAGGTGCATTGGTGACACTCGGCTGACTATGTGCACCTGTGTCCTCAAACAGGGCACCTGGAAAAGGTTTAAATTAGGGCTGTCAGTTAATTGCAGTTAACTCATGCAATTAACTCAAAAAAAATTATCACGATTAATCGCAGCTTTAATCGCACTGTTAAAAGAATACCAACTGAAATTTATTACATATTTTTGGATGTTTTTCTACATTTTCAAATATATTGATTTAAATTACAACACAGAATACAAAGGATACAGTGCTCACTTGATATTATTATTTTTATGACAAATATTGGCACTGTAAAAATGATAAAAGAAATCGTATTTTTCAGTTCACCTCATACAGGTACTATAATGCAATCTCTTTATCATGATAGTGCAACTTACAAATGTAGGGTTTTTTTGTTACATAACTGCTCTCAAAAACAAAGCAATGTAAAACTTTAGGGCCTACAAGTCCACTCAGTCCTACTTCTTATTCAGCCAATCGCTAAGACAAACAAGTTTGTTTACATTTATGGGAGATAATGCTACCCGCTTTTTATTTACAGTGTCACCAGAAAGTGAAAACAGGAGTTCGTATGGCACTTGTGCAGCCAGCATTGCAAGGTATTTACGTGCCAGATATGCTAAACATTCATATGCCCCTTCATGCTTTGGCTACCATTCCGGAGGACATGCTTCTATGCTGATGATGCTCATTAAAAAATAATGCATTAATTAAATTTTGACAGAACTCCTTGTGGGAAAGTAGTATATCTCCTGCTCTGTTTTACCTGCATTCTGACATATATTCATATTATAGCAGTATCGGATGATGACCCAGCACATGTTCAGTTTAAGAAAACGTTCACTGCAGATTTGACAAAATGCAAAGAAGGTACCAATGTGAAATTTCTGAAGATAGCTACGGCACTGGACCCAAAGTTCAAGAATTTGAAGTGCATTCCAAAATCTGAGAGGGACAAGGCGTGTAGCAGGCTTTCAAAAAATTTAAGAGAGCAACATTCTGATGCGGAAACTACAGAATCTGAACCACCAAAAAAGAAAATCAACCTTCTGCTGGTGGCATCTGACTCAGATGATGAAAGTGAATATGCATCGATGTGCACTGCTCTGGATTGTTATGGAGCAGAACCCATCATCAGCATGGATGTACGTCCTCTGGAATGGTGGTTGAAGATGAAGAGACATACGAAACTTTAGTGCATCTGGCATGTAATTATCTTGCTCCACTGACTACAACAGTGCCATGCGAATGCCTGTTCTCCCTTTGTAAACAACAAGAGGGCAGCATTATCTCTTGCTAGCAATGACTGGGCAAGATTGCTGTGGAATGATTGCTTACACACACTGACTCTTGAAGACAGTGGTTCCCAAACTTTTTCGTTTGCACCCTCCCCCCCTTACCTCGACTGCGTCCCCTCTGGAAGCTGTGGTTGGGAGCCAGGGCCAGAGCCACAGTGGGGAGCTGGGCCTGGGAGTGGGGCTGTGGCCGGGAACCAGGCCGTGGTTGGGGCCAAAGCCAGAGCTGCAGCTGGGGCTGGGAATGGGATCATAGTGAGGGCCGAGGCCAGGAGCAGAGCAGGGGGCAGACTGGGGCTGGATGGTTCAACCATAGGGGCTGATCTGGGCCCTGCATGCCCGCCCAAACTTTCCTCCACACCCCTGCAGGGGCACATGCCTCACAGTTTGGGGACCACTGCTCTAAGATGTCTTCTGTGTCCTACCCATCCATCCATTGATATGGCTGCATGCCTCTCTGCCTACCTTTTGTCAGACTCTCCATTCAGCAGAGCCAGCCCACAGCACAGATTTCCTAAATCACACACGTTTGGCATGAGTCATAGTCGTTACATGTCATTCATCTCTGGGGCTTTTTTCTGGAATGCTGAAGTTGCTAATAGCGTGTCTGGTTTGCCAGCTTTCAGCTTGGTCGTGTCGTTGGCACGTGACTGGGTTTGTCATTGCTGGTAAATGTCAATTCTGTGTGTGACCGAGAAGCAGGAGGGGGCTGTGCTATGCTGCCTACTCCGCTGCCTACTCCGCAATTCAATTGGCGGCAACCAATTCAGGTTCGTTGAAAAAGTCGAAACATTTTTGTTTTGGCTCATCCTGACATGAATTTTGTTTTTTGGTTTGGCCATGGAACCAAAACTCATTTATTCACCCAGCTCTCATAACAATACTGTCAGAGGTCCCAATCGGGACCAGACCTAGTATGTATGTGCATCACTCTATTGCATGGAATATAAACTGTTCAACTATGTGCGTCATGGGATCTATATTGCTATTGTCCAGTGGAGATTTTCCTTAAGCTCAAGTGGCAGGAAGGCTGTGCTGTGTGGGTCGGAGGTTCTATTCCTGCTGTTGCTGTGAAGTTCAGGGTAGCATGGCGCGTGATATAGCAACAACTATGAGATCCTATGCGGTTGCTGATCAATTATTGTATTTTTTTTTGCATGAGTGCAGTGTGGATAATAATGTAGGCCTTTGTGGGTCTCTCTGAACTATGCAGGTCAATTTTCCATTAAGTCAAAATCAAGGCTCTTGCTATGAATCTGCTCACAAATAAATCCTCACCTTTAATGCTGTTCTTACATGTTGGGAAAACTTCAGCAGCTTTGGAAGGAAGATGCACAACTTTATGGGTCAGCCTGTGCATGGAAGCGCCTCTGCATGTAACTGCTTTTGTGATGCCTTCCTTCAGTACATTAGCCTGCGTGTGCTCACAGATCACTGGGCCTGTCTCCTCCAGAGGATGTATTTCTCAAATCCACCTCACAGGGTCCTGGAGTCCGAGCTCCAACCTGAGCCTGAATAAACCTGCAATGAAACAGCCCTGCAGCATGTGCGCAAGTTATCTTGCACTGGCCAGCTGCAGGTCTTCAATTGCAGTGTAGACAGACCCATTGACTTCCCTGGGCTTAATCTCAATTTCCTAAAGTTTATAGCCTTTGACCCTTGCTGTAAATTCATCTAGCCTGCGAGCTGAATATTTTACTATGCTGTGCTTGAAATATTGCCAGGATAGAGCAGATTGGGTTTAACCCATGTTAGGGGTGTGTGTGTGTGTGTGTGTGTGTGAGAGAGAGAGAGAGAGAGAGAAAGAGAGAGAGAGAGAGAGAGAGAGATGCACACTGGAGTCTACAATTAAACGTAGCAGGAAGGAACCTCCTGCTGGACTTTCCTAAAATGTGGCATTCCTCCTCCCTAACCACTTTACATTTTAAGCACTGACTTTCCTAATCCAGAATAAAATTACGGGCAACGTGTACTAGTCAGAGTAGAAGGCAATTTCTTCCCTATGGTGTTCCGTGCATGTGAGCCCTGAAATTCAGGAGGACTAAGTAGGAAAGAAAGAATGAGAATACAAAAAAAAAAAAAAAAAAAAAGCACATAGGCCACTTCATACAACTGTTTCCTTCATCTCCCCTTCAGCTAATAACCCTCCCTAACCTCAGAGGTTGGCAGTAAAGAAAGATGAAGTTTGTCACATTGTTCCTGGGCAGCAAATCATACATCCAGGTCACCTCCAATTTTTAGTCAGTCATTTGAGGCTCCCTTTCCATGAACAGTGCAGGCTGCCATCCCCCAAATACTGAGGCTATGAGTCTGTGTCACAGTGGAGGACACCATCTAAACTCCTACTGTCCCCTTCAACGCAGTAATATGATGGGCAAAGACAGAGACATGAAACTGGGGCTGATACAAGCATATAATCTTCAGAATAAGGACCCTCCAGAAGGCAGTGAGGGGATGATCTCTGGACATCTCAGAGATAGAGAGGGCTGTGAAGAAGTTGAGGGTCACATCTGAGAGATGCTGGTTTGGAGGTTAGGGCTGGAAGATGGAGGCTGAGAGTTATTAGACATGAGAGTATGAGGAAAGAGAAGCTGCTTCTCAGACCGGAGGAGATCCAGGAGACACCTTCTGGACATCTCGCTTGCTGAATGTACCAGCTTGTGCTGTGTCTAGCTGGCAGATGAGAGACAGAAAAAGAAAGATCTCATAGACTCAGATTTTGGTGGGGATATTGGCTCGTTACAAAACCCAAGAAACTTTGCCAGACTTTCTATTTCAAGACAATTCTGTTGTAAAATGGGTCAAACTTGGCCTACTAGAAATACCACTTCTATTGACCGCAGTGTGGGTTGCGGCTTCTCACCAGGAGCAGAGTTCGGTCTCATATTTCTAGCTTTGATTCCAGGTCCACTGTTTTTTATCAGCAGTATCACAGATACCTGCAAGAAAACTGGATCTTGGCCACCCATATCAGTTCGCCTATCCCTGCTGTTTGACTTTGACCAGGAGCTGTAATCCTGTTTGTGATGTCAAAACTGGCTGCTGTGTGAATCCTATGATACAAAGAGGCAGTTACGGCTGCATGGGGTGGATGAGGCAGTAGAAGCCAATGGAAGGGTAATCTCTGGAACTGGCTCTCAGGAAATGTAGACTCAACTCTCTGTCCTTCCATAGACTCTGTGGTCCTGGAAAGTTGCTTAATATCTCTCTCGTAAAATGGGGACAGTATTAATTATTATTATTAATTATTTATGTTACCATAGCACCTGGGAGATATAGTCATGGACCAGACCCCGTTGTGCTAGGAGTTGTGCAAACACAGAACACAAGATGATCCCTTACCCTTCCTTTCTCCCACCCTTTGTCTGCCTTATCTATTTAGATTGCAGGTCCTTTGGGGACAGGACTCTCTCTTATATGTGTATGTACAGCTCCTAGCACAATGGGCCCCTGATCTTGGTTGGGGCCTCTATATAAATATAAATAATAATAAATGGCCTCTCCATATCAAAGATTCCTGTGTCATGAGACTCTCTTTCCCTGGTAATAAAGAACAATGGAAAGAGAATGATAGTTTTGATGATGGAAGCTGGAGATAATCCACAACGGAACTTCTGCAGCTTTGCAGAGCTGCACTTTGGGAAAATTTATACGTCCACCTATATCTGAAGTTTGAGGCTCAGACTCATCTTTAGAATCAACATTCAGCACGTCTGCACTCAAGAGGTTTCCCGTGAATCCTCAGTGGCCTTTATTTTCCCTTTGGTGTGCAGGGGATTCAGTGCGGATCGCTTGAGCTGGCTTTAATGGGAGTCACCCAAGGAACTTGGTGGGTGAATCAAGCCTTCAATCATTCGCTGCAACCCTGGCTCTCACCTTTAATGTGGTCATGGCTTGCTTACTCCCCTCTTCACCTTGACTGACAATTAGCACAGAAAGAGCAGTTGTTGTCTCCTCTGCTTTTACACCTTGTCCTGCTTTAAGCAGAGGGACATGAGTTTGCCTGGAGCCTGTCAAAGCTGTTTTTGTTCATTTTACCCCTTAACAGTAATTGAGGAAAAGCTGTTGGTAGAGCTGGGCAAAACTTTTGCAACTAATTATGTTTTTTGCCAAAAAAAATGCATTTTTCAGGGACCAAAATTATTAGCTGAATTTGGGTTAAATTTGGCAATTAGTTTCAGTTGGAAATGTTTGTTTTTTGAAAGGGCCAAAATGTTGCATTTCAATTTTTTTATTCAAGACACTTATTCAAATTAGACCAATTGAAACAAATAACAGAAAAAGAGTAAAATGCATCTTAAACAGCCAACACGAAATGAAAAAAAAATGTTTTGAGTCAATGGAATCATTTTGTTTGACTCAAAACAAGTTGAACCCACCCCCCAATCATTTTGAGTTGACTCAATCCACTTAGGTTGATTAGAAACTATTACTTTTTCTGTGTTTTTCAATTCAGTGTAAACATTTGTTTCTGTTCAAATCATACCAGACTTTTTTCCCCTGATCTTTCAGATCAACCCTTTGCCCCTAGCAAGTGTGTTTCATCTAGCTGGTCAAACCATAGACTCACAGATTCCAAGGCCAGAACGGACCAGTGTGATCATCTAGTCTATAACAGCCCATACGACTTCCCCAAAATAATTCAGGTTTGAACTACAGCATCTGTGTTAAGTTAGACATTTGCTAAGTACAGCATATCTGCCAGTTATGGAGAATGCACCACAACTCTTGGTAAAGTTGCTTCACTTGATAAAGACTCAACAGTTCTTCCAACGCCCATCTTAGGCAGGTATTATGCAATCTACCGATGAAGAAGTATTATACAGAAGCCAGCAATTAATTATTATTATCATATGCTCAAGATCAGTAGGAATAGGATTCCGGGACCCTTGGTGCTCTGCGCTAACCAGTAGCTTAACACTCCCTGTGCCTAAAGAACCTTTTCTACTTTATTCTGAGATTTTCTTTTTAGCAAGAAAAGAACTCCCCTTGCTCTGAATCCAATCTGGGAATAATACCTTATACAGCATCTTCCCATTAGTGACATTATCAGATCACAGGAAGGAGAGCATGAGAGGAAAGGGAGGCAGGCGTGGGATGTGAGCTCAAGAATCGGAAATCTTGGGAGCAGTAAAGCAAATGAGTCAGATCGATTTCTTCCAGTTTATTTTTGTTAAGGATTGACCTTAAGTTGAGCTGTTATCAGAAAATCCACAAATAGAGTCTCTCTGGTGGTTAACTCCACTTATTTCTTGGTGTGGAATTCTATGCAGCCCATGAGAGCTGCTTGCGAATGTGGGGTAAGTCACGATGGCTGCAGGACAGTCTTTGAAAGTGGATTGAGTTCTGGATGCTGGAGAATTAGCAAAGTGGAAGTCCCCGGGGGATGCTTATGGGAAACAAGGAAGAGAGGGTGTGAAATAAAAGTCTGCCGCATGCTTCCTATGCATCTCCTCTGTTTCCTATCTCTCTAGGCCTGGATGCACAAAAGGAGTAGGGCATTATGATGCTGAGGGTCGGAACACCTAACCTTTAGGCGCCTAGAAAACCACAGTGATTCACAAAGCCCAGTTAGGTGCCTCGGCTACAACGAATGGTGAGAGATAGGTGCCTTAGCCTGCAAGTCACAAAAGCCAGCACACTAGACTGGAAGCTGCCTAAGCCAGCCAATGGAACACACCAACCACAGTGGTGTGTGTTACACCCTGCCTCATCACAAAGACCAGCACCAAAATGAGTGGTATAGTTGGGCAGAGCATTTGTGGGGATGCATGAAACATACAGTGTTGTTGGCTCTCACGGTTTTATCAAATGCTTTGTGACATTTGATGTTTTTTAAAGTCTCAGTTCTTGGAGTCATAGGATTATACAAGAATCTCAGCTCTCAGTAAAAAGAAATATAGGTTTCTAGCCCTAGCGGTTGCCAGAGAAAAGGTTGTAAACATGATCCAAGGATGCCCTAAAGGCTCTGAAAGCAGAAAACAGATACCTCTCCTCCTCCAAAATCCACTATTAAAACACAAACATGATTTTCTGAGGCCTGGCCCATGAGTTTTGAATGCTTGAGACTGGCCATACTGACTGCATGATCACAGGAGTCTGAGCACAGGACGGGATTGGTTCTGCATGACGATATTTAAGAGACATGCTCAGGAAGAACAGTGTTTCTCAGACTACTATTAGATAGTGCTGAAGCCATCCAAACTCCCAGATTTGACCAACTTTGGGTACATCCAAAACAAGGATGTATTTACTGTTTCTTTAAATCTATAGAAAGCAGTCAGTGAGGAGGAGAGGCTGAGAAAGGTCCTAGGGAAAAGTTCTACAGTGAAGCAGAGAGAGTAGCTTTAGGAATCAGACTGTTTTCCATACTTTTATTCTTATTTTAATAAAGCACCTTGGAGAGAGATAGAAGAAAGCCACTCTTTCTGTGATACTCTCCCATTATCACATGGCTGGAACATCCTCTGAATCGTAAGACATTCAAAAGGTAGCTCCAGATCAGAACTTAGCATCTCTAGTGCTAACTAAACATGCTCAAGGAAAGCTTCTGGACTGGCCCTGAATAAAATGACTCCCATTCCTCTCCCTGCACGTCATAAGGGGCAGACGTAAAACAGATGCAAGTCATTTTGTGCAGCTGCCACTGTTACCTTACAATTATGCAGTGTCTTTCAGAGATTCTCTGAGTATTTCGCAAATGTTAATTAAGCCACAAAATACCTCAGCTAAGTCGGGTATAGCATTATTTATACCCACTTTTGAAAAAGGGTACATTGAGATGCAAAGTCTTGCCTACAGTAACACAGAAAGTCAGCTGTAGAGCCCGGAATAGAATCCAGGAGTCCTGACTCCTAGTCCCTGTAGACCACATTATCCTTCAGAACCAGGAATAGTACCCAGTGGTCCTGGCTCCCAGAAATTAAGTCTCCTACTCAAACTACTAGCCAACATCCCCTCCCCATGTGCATTGGACACAAAGCTTTTCAAACCTGAAAAAACTGCTCTATGGTCAAAGGAAGTAAAATCCTGAAGTGTTTGAAGGTCTCTCTGTCTTAGCAGATTTGCATGGGCAGTCTGGGTAGCAATCACACATTTCCTGCATGCTGGATAGTTAGATGCTCTTCAAAGATTTGCAGTGGGCAGTTTTAGCCAGGCATCCTCTCATCTTTTATAGCCACACTCCTTATGTTGAAGCCATTAGCAATATCTCCAAACTCCCTTTCAATCATGTTTTCTAGCGGCTGTTCAGTGCATTGAGGTACCTTTTATGGTTGAGATGACACTTTCATTATCCGCGGCTATTTTCAGTGGTTTATCACTTTCCCCCAAAATTACCTTTGGGGGCTGAAATTTTCTCACGCTTTCTTATTCACAGTCCAAAAGTGAATTTATTTGGAAAGTTGGAAGATAATCTCGTAGGCCATTTTTGAATTCTCTGAGTTTGAAAAACCACTGGGGTTTTGCCATTAAAAAGAAAGTCAGCTGCTTATTTTTGTGTTCAGATCATTCAAACATTGTTTGGATGGAAGACTGTGTGCTTACCATGTACACAGGCCTCAGTGAGATATGCCTGCTAGATGTGATACAAATTGGTTGAGAAATGAAAACGTTAGACAAGATGGGAACCAACAGACTGGCCATGCACAATGATCATATTAGTCAGAGATGGAAAATATCCTTCTAGAAATGAACGTGCAAACATGTTGCATTTGCTGTTGGCGCTGTTGCTTTGAATTTCCTGACTTTTCTGCACTTAACATTCCATCCATAATACTGCATCAACCAATATATTCTTTTTTGGTATTTAACAAACTAAGTAATCAAGTACAAAACAAGAATAATCAAATATGTAGGCAAAAGTAATACAGATATTTTTGAAATGTTCTAAACATGTTTCAGAGTTTTTCAGCTTGTCTCCTTTCAAATAATATATTCAATACTAATAATCACCCAGTTTATTTTGGCTGATTGACTACAGGAATAGCTGAAATTATGACATTTCCAATCACCTCTTCATTTAATTTTTAAGCAAAGAAAACACATATTGACATGTTTCTCATCTCAGTAGTTAAGCCAGTTAATCTTCACAACGAGTGTGCAGGCATTATCATGCCGGCTGAAAATCCTGTCTGGTTTATGATTTTGTACCTATCAAGAGGAAAATAAACATTCAGATTTATTCAGTTTAGGTTAGTCTCTATGAGCCTGACGCAAAGCCATTGATTGGATCTCTTTCTGTTAGCTTCAGTGGACTTTCACTCAGGCTCTAGGGGCTGATTTTATGTTCAGTGACCCGGCTGCTTAGGTTATTGATGACAAGGTTTCAGATACTTTTAAGTAACTTGAGTTGCCAAATCCTTTAAGACACACAATGATCACCTTGGCTCATAAACTTTTGTAAAACATTCAGCATCCAAAATAATGGCTAGAGTTAAGTGGATCCTTTAAAAGATGTTGAATATTCCCTTGAAACGTCTAAATGGATTTGCTTTAGCCCATCCTAAGGGCTTTGGCTACACAGAGAGCAAATGCGTGGCAAGCCTCTGTAATCTAGATTGCCGTGCGCTAACCAGCTACGCGGACACTAAAAGTTCTGTAGTGTACTTTGCTGGGTGAAAAGCAAATACATTAAAGTGCACTGCTGTCATAAACAGATAGTTAAGGGTTAATGTCTCTTTTACCTGTAAAGGGTTAACAAACAGGGAACCAAACACCCGACCAGGGGACCAATCAGGAGACAAGATACTTTCAAATCTCGGTGGAGGGAAGCCTTTGTTTGTGTTTTTTGGGTTTTGCTTTGTTCTCTCTGGGCTCTGAGAGTGACCACACGTACCTACAGGCTCTCTAATCTTCTTTTCCAATTTTGTGAGTACAAAGGTAGAAAGGCGGTATAGTCTTTTTATTTGTTTTCCTTTATTTGCAAATGTGTAGTTTGCTGGAAGTATTTTAAATTGTATTTTGCTGGGGGGGGGGGGGGGGCTTCTTTCTAGTTTCTATAAGCTGACAGACCCTGTAACTTTTTACAGTCTAAATTGCAGAGATAAACTTTTACCTTTTTTCTTTCTTTTTATTAAAAGCTTTGCTTTAAGACCTGTCTGATTTTTTTCTCCTAGTTAAGGCTCAAAGGAACTGAGTCTGTGTACACCAGGGAATTGGTGGGGAGAAGGGAAAGAGAGCAAGGGGGAGAAGGGAAAAGTGAATTTCCTCTTTGTTTTAGATTCATGAAGTTTGAATCTGGATTGCCTCTGGGTGAAGGGAAAAGAGGAGAGGGGAAGGTATCATTCCTTTCTGTGTGGTGATTCAAGGAGTTTGAATCACGGTGACCTCCTAGTGTATCCAGGGCGGAAAGGAGCTGGGAGGAAGAAAGGAGGGGGAAGGGAAATGGTTTATTCCCCTTTGTTGTGAGACTCAAGGAATTTGGGTCTTGGGGGTCCCCAGGGAAGGGTTTGGGGGAGACCAGAGTTTATCAGGCACTCTACTCTAAGTCCTGATTGCTGGCAGCACTAGAGGATCTAAGCTGGTAATTAAGCTTAGGGGAATTCATGCTAGTACCCATATTTTGGACGCTAATGTTCAGAATTGGGAATTATATTATGACAACTGCAGACTTTCAGTGTGCGGAAGCAGGATCTGCTCGTGTGCTACAGAGTCACAGTCCGGCTTGCTGTGCATGAAACCTCCACATAGACAAGCCATCAGTTTTATGCTGCATTCAGTAGAGGCCCCTCCTGATCTACAACAAAATAAATGAGACAAGGATGAAGCCCTAAACCTACATACTGTGGATCAAGACCTGAGTTCAGCCAGGTTAGGGTGACCAGATGTCCCGTTTTGGGCAGAACGGTCCCTTTTTTAAAGGCCCTGTCCCGGCTGTCCTGACTTTTTTGACAAAACTGGGCATTTGTCCCATTTTCTCTTGCCAGCTGATGGGGTGGGGTGGGACCTCAGGGGGGCACGGAGGAACATGCAGGGGGAGGAGTGAGTGGCAACGCCAGCCCTGCGCTGGAGGGAGGGCTAGGGAGAGCGGCTCTGGCCAGCCGGCCCATTCCGTGTGCAGGGAAGAGAGGGGGACCTCGGGAGGCCCCACACACGGGCAGGGGGCTCAGATGACTAGTCCTGCACATGAGCAGGTGGTCTTGGATGACCAGCCCTGTGTGCAGGCAGGCAGCAAGGGGACTCAGAGGAGCAGCTCTGTGTGCAGGGAGGAAAAATGGCCATGTGGGATGGAGGGAGGGAGGGTCATAGGGGCAGAGGGAGGGCTTTGAGGACCAGCCCCCCACACGAGGGGATGGTGGGGGGCTTGGGCCAGCCCTGAGGGAAGGAGAACCTCAGTCCAGCTTTGCGCCAGTGGAAGGCAGGGAGGGCTTGGGCCTAGGGTTGGCAACTCTCCAGAATTGTCCTGGAGTCTCCAGGAATTACAGATTAATCTTTAATTAAATATTATATCCAATGATGAAACCTCCAGGAATACATCCAACCAAAATTGGCAACAGTACTTGGGCTGGCTCTGTGTGTGAAGGGGGACGGGGTATGGTTCAGGCTGGTCCAAGGGTGTCCCATTTTCCCTTTGGGAAAATATGGTCACCCTAAGCAAGGTACTTGAACATGTACTTAACTATAGCCCTCTTCAACAAATCACCTAAGGACGTGCAAAAAGAACAAGGAGTGCTTGTGGCACCTTAGAGACGAACAAATTTATTTGGGCATAAGCTTTTGTGGGCTAAAACCTGCTTCATCAGATGCATGGAGTGGAAAATACAGTAGAGAGGTGTGCATTTTTAATTTTAAATCCATGGAACTTAAATGCTTGGCTGAATAGGGATGTTGGCTGAACTGGGGTCATAAGGGTCTTTTCCAAATCCCAGTAAAGTACAGAAAGTCTTTCTACTAACTTCAGTGGGCTCTGGATTAGGTTCTAAATTAGATGCCAGCTTACTCCATCCTGTAGTACGATATGGTGTATTTAACACTTCCTTTTAAGAGGCTCTGAGCTCAAATGAATATAAATACCCAGTGGTCATTCTCTTTATTAAACAGGATCTACACAAAGGACTAATCATCTGGTTGTCTTGTTGTCCATTCTAATTATGGTGTCTGGTATGAGGAATCCCTGGTACCTCCTAGCGTGGGTTGAAAACAATTAGTCCACAGGTTTCTGTTTGTCCTTTTGTTGTTATCATTACTGCAATTAATAAACTTTGCTTCCCTGTCGTGACACTCTACAGATGTGTGTGTTACAAGACAAAGGAGAGTAAAGGGGAATGGTGCATTTTATCTATATCACACCACTCTGCTGTTACCCCTTGGATGGGATTTGTTTTGTATATCAGGGCAGGGAGCTCAAAGATTGTAAAGCGGGGAAGGAGATTAAAAAAAAATGCTCAAAAATGTTTGTGGTAATAGAGGCTGCTGTCAACATTTCTCAAGAACAGGCCACGTAGAAACCTAGGAGAGGGGCCCTGGGGAGTGATTTATAGTACAGACTGATACAGTAAACGCAATTTGTTTTAATTAAAGCAATGGGTTATTGCATAATTCACAGTGCGCCAGCTAAAATGACCGCACACGACAGTTTTGGAGAATTACAAGTCGTTCTCATAAATTCCATTAACTGTAATGCAGCAAATGTTGCAGGAAATAGAGAGACACACACACAGAGAGAGAATGTTCCATGAAGAAGCATAAATGAAGCATTCTGAGTTCTCACAAGTTTACATTAAAACGAACTCTGCCATGTTTGTCTTTGCTGTTCAGCTGCCTTATATTGCTAAACATATTCTCTCATTCGCCAACCCCAACCTACCTATCAAACTCGCAAATGTGATCAGTGGTTGAGACCCTAGACCAAGACTACAAGGACAACACACTGCCTACCTCAAAGAATGCGTGGGGAAAAAAACCCCACAAACTGGATTTCTATAGGTTCTAATACTGAAGCCTGCCACCAGCAGACCATGTAATCCAGCAAGATCTTCAAATGTTGATCACTGGTTTTGGGTGCCCAGTTTGAGACACCTATGCCTTTCAGAATGAATGTGCCAAATCTTTGTGCTTGTCTTTTTGTCTGTAACCAATAGTCTAATCAGTAGGGGGAAATGTTATGTGGTCATGTAATTAAAGATTGCATCATAACACATACATACATACAACTGGGCAAAGTTGCCTGAGTCACCTTAATTCTGGCATTACCTAATTTTTCCACCCTGACTTTGCAACATTATCTTTCTTTTTATGTAGGTTTCTTTCTTCCTTCCTTCCTTTCTTTTTTTTTTACAAAATATTTATCTGTGTAATGTTCTTTGGGATCCTTCAAATAAAAGATACCATTTCTCTCTAAGCAGTTATCATTTAGAAATGGGCATTCAATGCTTTTGAGCTACTCTTGCTCCAGAAAACTGAAAGACGAAATCAAATGCTTAAAAAAATGACACCACGGAAAGAAAGAAAGAAAGAAAGAAAGAAAGAAAGAAAGAAAGAAAGAAAGAAAGGCTGTTTGAAATCTCAGATCAGTAGTGGAATTCATGAGTAGGTTTAACAATTCAACATGTTCAGTAGTGAATCAATAACCACCTAGGTGTTTGTTAGTGTCTGACTCCTAAGACAAATGGGCCAGTAGATAAGGGAGGATGGGTATAGCTGTATGTGGGGCTGTAAAGTGTGACGAATATTATATGGAGGCTGCTGATGTGTTGCTGCATACAACGGCAGCATCCTGTCAGGTATGTTCTGAGCTCTATGGGTCTGACCCAATACCCCCCGAAGTCAGTAGAAAGATTCCCACTGGGAGAATGAAAACATAGGACGGTTTCCTGCTGTAATTTGGATCAGACCCTAAATGCACTCACTGCTCCTGCTATAGAAGTACTAACGTAGTTGTCATGTTCTGCCAATACCCTCCATTTTTGGCAGTTTTGTGGAGTGGTGCAAAGGGACCATAGTGAGTAGGAAGATGATTGGGCAGGATCTGGCCATAATATTTTATGTTATGAATGTCTTCATGATTTTTAGATTCCAGAGGGACAAATCCCACAGTCCTTACCCCGTCCTTTCTCACGTCAAAATCCCAGTGAAACTGCTTGGTATTCTGCTTGAGTTACAGTGGGACTGCAGAATGTGGACCAGATATGAATGGATGGAGTTTGCAGTGGTGTAGCTGTGTTGGAGGGAGCGTAAGGCTATGGCTACACTTGAAACTGGCAGCGCTTTGAAGTGCGAGTTTGATCGCAGCGCCAGCGCTGGGAGAGAGCTCTCCCAGCGCTGCACGTAAACCACCTCCTGATCGGGTGTAGCTTGCAGTGCTGGGAGCCGCGCTCCCAGCGCTGCGGCACTGTTTACACGGGTGCTTTGCAGAGCTGTATCTTGCAGCGCTCAGGGGGGCGTTTTTTTCACACCCCTAAGCGAGAAAGTTGCAGCGCTGTAAAGCGCCAGTGTAGCCAAGGCCTTAGTGACATGTTGGTAAGTGGGTGAGAGTCTAAGTAAGTCTGAGGGACTCTAAGTAAGTTTAAATGAGTCTAGAGGATACCTTGCTGGTATGAAATGTTTGCTGAGAGGGCTGCAAGAAGTGTTGATTCTCTCTAGACTGACTGTTATCTTTAGTGTGTCACTTCCCCTCCCTGTGCCTCTGTTCCCATGTTACCAATTGATTTAGACTGGGTTGGGCAAACTTTTTGGCCTGAGGGCCACATCTGGGTATGGAAATTGTATGGCGGGCCATGAATGCTCGGTGGGGGAGGGGGATTCTATGGGGTGTAACATGGGCAGGGGGGCTTTATAAGGGATTTTACTGAGGTGGGGGGAGGGGAGACTCATAGGGTGTGGTGCAGGGGGGGTTGAGTTCTACAGTAATGGTACTGGGGACTCCTAGGGGCCCTGCCGGCAGTGACACCAAAACGGCCGTACTAAGCACTGCCATGGGGAAAGGCACCCTAACTGGTACAGGTGAGGCCGCTGGGTGGTTTCCAGGCTCTCGAGGCCATAGGAGACCGGGAGGCGATTGGGTGTGGCTGCCGCATGGGGGGGTGGGACTGCTGCCTCGGGGCAGGGTCCTGATCCTAGAAACAGCACAGCGAAGTCGCGCCTGCACAGTGTGGCTCTGCGTGCCGGAAGATGGTGCTCATCAAGGGAATTGTGAATCGGAGGCTGGGGAGTGCTGGGCGTGTGGAGCGGGGCAAGCCCCTGACCTCGCACCCCAGCTGGAGTGCTCGAGCAGGGCAAGCTCCTGACCCTGCTCCCCAGCTGGAGCATTGGAGTGGGGCAAGCCCCTGAGCCTGCTCTCCTGTGGGAGCTTGAGGGCCAGATAAAAATGTCTGACGGGCTGGAAGCGGCCCGCGGGCTTTAGTTTGCCCATCCCTGATTTAGACTGTCAGCTCTTGGGGATATGGACTGTCTTTCAGTCTGAGTTTGCACAACGCTTACCACAATGGGGTCCTGATCATGACTGGGGCTTCTAATGCTACCATACAAAAATGGATCATAATAATAATAAATAAAAAGTAAACTCTGTGTTCTTTTCCCTCCTACCCCAGCCTCTCTTTGCTGCACTGTCAGTTTTCCCCTTGCCGTTGGCTCTTCCCTTTTGGAATATCCAAGCTGCAGCTGCCTTTGAGCAAAGTCCCCTTGCTGCATTATACATGAGTTTGGAAACAAGAGGAGTTTGTTCTGAATTCCATTTAGCCTCGTGAACTTTTGCCAGTGAATTTCAGGCCGATTTGGCGGAATAAAGCTGAAGTTTGAATTATTGAAACTACAGGGGGGCGCTTTGGATCTCCACTGCTGTAAAAGGCAGAGAGAGAGAGAGAGAGCATTTTATTTTCAGCCTTATTAAAACTTGTCTATCGAGGGGAAGTCGATCTTTTCAATTGCTCCAAATCCCCAGAGAAATCTCCCTCTGATCCTTAACATGCCAAACTTGCAATCCTGGAACAGTTTTAAACCTGCAACATCTGAAAGTTTCAAATTCCTCAGATGCCACTTAAAGGCAGTACAGTCCACACACTACCCCACTAGGATTGGACTCCCTGCAAAGTCATATGGCACCATTACCCATACCACACAGACCTACATATTGGTACTGAGGGAGAAAGGCTATGCCAGCTGGAGGCCACCTCCCCAGTGGTCATGGTTCAGTTCTAAAACTGCCTTGCGTTCTCAGTTGATGACTAGAAATGGGGTCTTGGGCTTCCCATGTTTTCCTATTGCAAGCCTGATATACACGATGCTCAGGGGATAGGCTGATGATTACCAGCTCTTTTCTATGGGTCAGCTGAGGACAGGCAACAATGGAAATACTACTAAGGTTCCAGCTCTTAATTATTAGATATCCTTAACTTCCCCATCTCCACTTCCTCACACAGCCCCCTGAAGAGCTCACTGTGGGGCCCAGTTCTTTGGGTGGACTCTCCACACTGTCCTACAAGCCTTTTAGCATGATGCTTCTCTGGGATCCATACTGGTTCTGTCTTGGCTACTGAGATGGCTAGGAGATGCCCTCCCCTGTTTATTCCTGATGCCAGGCAAATGGTTGCAGCTGGAGGATGCAGATTGAAGAAGTGGGGCTTAATGGCTGGGGAGGCAGCAAGGTAGGCTGAGATAGCTCCACCCTTAAGGCCCAGCCTGACTCCTCCTTCCTTACCTCCACGTGCTTCTCCCGTCCTTTGAAAACTGGCCAGTCCTGATGCTTTGCTTTAAAACACTGCAAGCTTTGGCTGCTGCCCTGAAACTTGATGCAACCTGAGCAGAGAGAACACCTGTGGACACCACTTCCGGCATGACTCATGGTGTAAGCCAGCATTGCCTGCTTGCCTAGCAAAGTGGGGGCTTCTGAATGCACAATATGGGAATCTGAACAAAGCTCTTGGTCTGTAGGGGACAATCCTACCCAAGCTGATGATGAGTTAGATGGAACCTTGTACCGAATTCAGGGCCCCATTGCACTAAAAGGGCAATCCAAAGACACAGTGGGAGATAGCCCCTACCCTGAATAGCTTAACAGTCTAAATAGACAAGAAAGATAAATGGTGGGAGAAATTCCCATACAGGTGGGAATTGAAAAAAGAGATTAAGCAGCTCGCCCAAGACCACACAAGCACAATCAGGAATGAAATCCATTTCCCTGGACTCCCAGTCTAGCAACTTAGCCACAAGCACAATCCTTTGCTGGAGAGGTGAACAAGGCTGCTGTGTCGACTTAATTGTGATGGGGCCTTTCCTTTGGGTGAGTCATCTCATGGTTTGGGCAGGCAACTCCAGACATTTTGCAGTCGAAGTGCAGTGTGAGTTTTGAATCCCTCTGGATTCAACCCAGGGCAGAGGAAAAGGTTGGGACTCGGAGACATGAGGAAACAGCCCTCTCTAGCGGGATCCACCAGGAAACTCTCAGCGGTTCGAAAGGAATTCTCTACCTATCTAAGCAATTCCTGTACAGGCAAAAACACTCTGCTGGGCTGAAACACTCTCTCTAAGCCCAAGGGGACAGAAATGGATCAAGGAGGGGAATGCTGGAGGAGGGGCAGCCTGAGAGCCACAGACACAAAAGACAACATGGAGTTCAGCAATCAGAAGGCATCGACTAAGTCTTACCTGGACTTTAGCATTAGCTGTTCAAAGATGATGAGCGCAAGATTAGCAGCCTTTGTTTTCAGATCTTAGCGGCCTCCATTCCCTGGCCTGGAGTTATTCTTTATCTCAATTGCCAGCTTTGCATGTCATTCAGTTCAACTTAATCGCAAGGATCCACAAATCAAGTGATTTCAGGCTGAGGGCTCTGGCTTACAAAGCCTTTTGCACGTCAGCAAATAGGATTTTCTTGCACTTCCTCCTTGACTTAACAAAGACATTTGCTCTGAGTTTACAGCATTTACATAGTGCAGCTTGGGCATTCCACAGGGCTGTTTGCATGCACATCTCTTTGATGTTAAAAGGCCCACATGAGCATGTATGGATTAGTACTGCAAATGCAAACTACGCCCAGGTCAGAGGCTCAGCTGATTAAATTGCCAAGCAGTTAGAGTCACAGCCAGAGTCTCAGCTGGTACAAACGACTGTCACCTCAAAGAATGCCCATTTATACCAGCTGCGGTTCTGTCCCTCACAATCAGCTGTAAAATAGAAGGGAGCTCTGGTGAAACATTCACCTCACTCACTTAGCTTTCTGCATTGTCTCCGCTATGCTCCATTCTCATCGAACAGCTGAGTAAAGGTGGGGCGGGGTCCAGCCATAGTGTTTAAATCTGGATGCAAATCCAGATTTTGAGCTCCTCCCTCCCCTCCAGAATTTGGAGTGTATTTGGTTTAGGTTTTTGTTCAGCCCATTATAAAGAAATGCACTGCTTCCGAACTTCAGATCTGGAAACACATCTAAGCACCCTCAGAATCCAGAGGGTTTGGGGATTTGGGATTTTGTTCTGGGATCCTCTCTACTGTTAAGCGAGTTCATGTCATGTTAGCACGGATAAGTAGTGAGACGCAAGCCTCAAAGATTTGTTTTGTGTATGAAGCTAGAATATCAGCAGAACAATGGCCCTTCCAGTACAGTATTCTTATATCTCTAGCGGAAATTAATGCATCAGAGGAATGTGTAAGATTCCACAAAATGCACCATTAAGATCTTAACTTTTAACAGTGAGGGCTGAGATTCCCCAGTGTTTCTACATATTTGCCATGTCTGAGGTACCCACATGGCACCTGCTTGCTTTGCAGTGGTGATCTTTGTAAATGTGCAATACTGCATTAGGGAGAGGTGGGGCAGATGATTTACATAGCTGCCGGCATACTGTCCAACTGACTGACTGTCTTTCGTTTAGAATTAATTACCCACCACTAAAATTCAGCCACTTCTGGGGTGGATTGTAGCAGCTGTTTACCACCTCACACTAACAAGACATGAGAGCTTAGGGCAACAAGTGAGGCAGGATTCTGTATCCAGTTGCCATGGCCACATGACAAAAAGGGAAATATAGGCTGGCAGGATAGACTCATCAAACTGGAATTTGGCCAGGACACGGGAGTTAATTCTCTTACAGTTCCCCAAAGTGCTATGGTATTTTTAACGGCCACAAGCCCCTATTTATGTGCTATAGTCCATTCTAACAAGTTGGGGATTGAGCTGTTACACGGTATCTCTGAAAACTGCCTTCTACAAAGTTGGAAGCTTCATTTGTTGCCACCATTTGAGATTAAAAAAACAGAAGATGAGTTGTTATTGCTTCTCGCTGTCTTTGGAGAACGATAGCATTTTATTCTAATAAAATCGGTTTGTCTGTTTCTGGTGATGTGTGCAAACAGCTCATCGGGAGCAATGCAACCCTGGGTAAATGGATGAATGACTGATTTAGAAACCCTCTGTCATGAACTAGAAAAGCCAACTGTTGCTGAATGTCACCGCTTCAGCCTCAGTAACTCATCCCAGCAGATGCACAGGCGAATCGGAGACTGAAAAAGAAACACATCAGCGAAACTTGTTCACGCGACTCTCTGCAAACTGAAACTTCTCTGTTCCAGCCACCTCTAAAAGCTACCTCTGAATATTGTCCAGTGGCAACACATAGAACCCGAGGCCACAGATTGCTCGGGGTAATAGCTGGTTTAAAAAAACCACCCTGATTGTCTTCATTTTCCATTCGTCTGCAATTCAAAGGGATGGTCAGCGGTTTGGAGGCTGAGGGTTCAGCGGTCAGACTGAATGGAAGGAAACAAAAGCAATTGTATTTTAATAAAAGCTAAAGAAGAGTTCTAGGATCTGCGTCCCTTTGTGCCTCTGAAAATCTTACCCTGAATGGTTACATGAAGAGGGAGGGGTGTATGGAATAAGGAAGTGTTAATGGTTGATTCCTCCTAAAGAACGATTCTACGAGAAAACCTACCCATCCCTTTTATACCATGCTCATCACCATGTATGAAGAAGAATCAGTTGATCATTTCCTCTGAGCTTTCCTGCCCACTTATCTATTGGGAAGAATGAATTACAACAGACAAAATAGCTGATTAGTTTGGGGTTCATGTATATTCCCATCATTGAACTCCTCCTTCTTCTTGTAACACCCAAAGGCCAGAATCAGGGCCCATTGCGCTGGAGACAAGCCCTGCCCTGGAGAATTTACTACAAGGTACAGAGATCAGGTGTCTTGGCTGTATGCATGAGGAGATGCCTATGATCTCTTTAAAACTGCAAAGCAGGAAGCTGCCTGGGGAAGGTTCTAACCGAGTGAAGCAAAGAGAGCGAGACAGAGTAGCTTTAACAATCACACTGTTTTCTGCACACTAATAAAACTCCTTGTTCAGTGTGAGAAGAGAAGAATACTTTCTGTGATTCTTTACCACTGCCACATGTTGGTTTCTCCCTTGATGCAGTGACTCCCTCTCCTAACCCATTGATGTCAGTCTGTGAAGCAGTCAGTTACAGAATGACATAGGTGCTAAGTGCAAACTGCCAGCCCGGATGCCTAGGTGTGTGTGTGCTTGAGATGAGGGTGGGACCAGGATAGCAATGCAGCACAATGCTGCAGACAAGTTCTGCTGCAACCCAGAACACTGCTGCAGACAGGTCAGATCTGGTAATGGAGGATTTCTCTTTTAATAGGAAAGATCTGTAGCTATATGAGATTAAAGCTGAAGTGATTAAAGCTGGAACTAAGGAGAAACCTCACTTGTATACAACTCTGTCCCATGCTCCTGGTCAGAACCTCCTGTTAGCAGACTAGATTCTGACATGCAGCTGAGCAGCTCTTTCCCCCTCCAGTAGGGGGCAGTGTCACACACACGTGTTTGCAATACACATATCACACCATGTCACTTCAAAGCGGACCACTTTTACAAGTTGCATCCCTTCCTTTGCAGTCTGCAAAGGGAAGCACCATTAAACATAATACAAGCTGCGCACACCCACTTATCGACCCACGCCCATTTATCCATACATCCGTGTAAACATCCCCACATACTAATACGGTAGTTGCCATGCAGCGCTCCCATAGAAAGTGGTGGGAAAGAAAGTTTTGTGAGGGATTCATTTCTCTCCTGGTGAGAAGTCGGTTTTGGCGTTGAGAAAAGTTGCTTTTCTTTTACAAATCGGACCCATTCGTTTAGGCTGGTTTTTGAGGTGTCAAACATAAAAATGAGAAGAGATGTCAGTCGGGGGCCCTGGGGGACGAGAGAGACAGAGAGCCTGAAAAATGCTCCCAACACGAGCGGCTTGGTTAAGCATGGAGAGCTTTGCAGCCAACCGGCTCTTCAGAGAGAAAGATGAATTTCTATCCATTTAAACGTGAATAAGGTGAGATGGGGTGGGGGGGAGGAAATCCATGAAGGTGAAGAGCTCCCCCACACTCTCCCCAGTCATGATGGATGGTTTTTGCTTAAAGTCCTGAGTCTCCCCCTGAAGAAAATATCTACAGTGATTCTGATGAATAAACATCGAGCTCTTCCCATCAGTGGCTTGGTGCTTGAGAGCTTTGCAATTTAAAGTAACTCTTTGGCTGATGTCTCAGAATGCTGGATTGGACGGCCCACTCCCACTCTCTCCAACAAACCCGGGGTTCTGCAGAGGCAGGGAAGGTACAAATCCAGGCCTGCTGGGGCAAATCACCCCATGCTGGGGACAATAATAGAATCTGAACTTGGGACCTATATTAGTATCAGCGCGAGCCTCCGCAACTTCCTCTACAGCCCTCCTAAAATCGTTGTGGACCAGCTACTACAGGGAGAGAAAGACACACTCTCTCCCCACGCTGGTTTAGAATGCAGGGCACCAGGTATCGAGGCGTTGGTAGTGTCTTAGTGCTCTTGTGTCTCTTTGCTCTATGGGGGGTAAATGGCTGAGGGGTTGATGTCAGGAAAGATGCTTGAACCTGCCACGACACATCCCCGGTTCTGCCTCTCAAACTCCATGGGGAAATGCCAGGAGACCCTTTGGAACAGGGTTGCCCAGTGCACAGCTGGTGTGGGGACCCTACGCAACAGAAAAGGAAAGGTTCTACTATACATGGGGCCTTGGCTGTAAGCAGAGGAGGGGGAAAGTTTTAGCTGTATAAAATCAAACTATTTCAAGTTAATGTTCCATTGGGAGCGATCGTTAATCATGATGAATATACACTGGTATTGTCCCAATAGACCTTTACATCCTTTACTCGCTGTTTGTACACATTATATACTGAGGAATCCCTGAGCATTTGATAATTGCCTGGTTCTGGCCATTCCCTCTGAAGCACCTGGCACTGGCCACCGTTGGAAGACAGGCCACTGGACCATTGGACTGACCCAGTATGGCCATTCTTATGTTATGTTCTGAAGTGCAGCTGCCTCAGGGGTAAAACAAGACCAACAGTGTTGGCAGTGCACAGTATCACTGTACCAACAATTGAAGAAAAATACTGTATCCAACTGGAACTTGGGTTGACAGAACATAATGGCTCAAATTGGATTATAACCAGTACTGTAAAAAACAACAACAAATGACTGATGCAGAACTGTAATGGTATTTTTTTAATGCACACACAGAGTCAGGACTTCTGTTTTACATCTCATCGGAGAGATAGCATCTCCAGCTGCACATCGCCTCCTAACACCACACCAGAGCGCTAGCTGAGTACCCTAGAGGTGACTAATGAATCACCAACACGGGTTTCTGCAGCAACCTGGTTTTCCCCTGCAACTCCCCCATTCCAGGCCTGGCCTGACTTCACATTGCTTAAGCTGATGAGATCTGACTGGCTCAGAGCTTGTGAAACTGTGCCATGGAAAAGCCAGGATTTGGCACTTCCATACACATCATAGACCTAAAATTAGACCTAAGATTTTCTTGATTTCCAAATCAACTTTCAGCAAGAAATACACCCTAAAATTGTTGGCATACTGGATATCTGCCATTCCTAAAGCTGGCTAGGACCCATGGCCCCAATATTCCATTTCACATGAAGAGAATTTCATGTCAATTCAACAGGAAATGTCTTCAGAATGTCACGCATACTCTACGAGAGCAAACCACACTAGTCCTTCGAGTCTCATTTCCCAGCGGTGGTGAATACCTGATGGCTTGGGGGACATCTTACCAGTTATCACTTATATTTGTTTCTGAGGAATTTAGTCCTGGTTCCTCCATTTGTACCATAATTCTCACCTATCCATCATCGATCTTGTCCAGCAGAGCTGTGGAATGTTCCATATACAAATGGAGGGTAAAGAAAGATGAGCTGATGGGAAGTATCGGGGCAATCTCAACTCTGCTTTAACGAGAACTTGCCAACCTGTTACACTTTTCTAGCAGCAAGAGCAACATCTAAGGAAGGAGGACACAGCTAGACACCTTATTAGCATGAGGTTCTAGCTTTCTGTGCATTTTGGCTCCAACTATGACCTAACTGTGAATCCAAATCTGAGTTTCATGATTGGCCCCTCTGTCCACACTGGACAGCATCAAAATCCTGGATGTAACCTCCCCTGAACTGTAGAAGAGGTGAGCGCCGCATCCCAACTTTGCAGCTTGGGCCAGTGTCTAGTTCAGCGAAAGCATGTGAACATCTGGATGAAGTTTGCTTTGTTTGAAGTTTGCTCAATGCGATCAGTAACCACAGAGTTCAGAGAGTCTACAGATGCGCCAAAGCCACAGGATGAAAAAATGGTGGGGAGGAGAACTATAAACAAGATCTATATTCTATTTTCCCCCCTCTTCCCCTGCCCAGCAAATGGTGGCAGAGGCAGCAGCAGGCAAGGATGCAGATGTCCATGTCATTTGCTCCCCAGTATATCAGGAGAGTGACAAGTCAGCTCTTGGGTTTGAAATGATTTACATTTCCGAGCCGAGCAGGGTGACAGTTTGAGTCAGTGCGACAGCAGGAAACATTTGTAGCCATATTGGCCCTTGAGAAAACATGCACAGGACAGAAAATGTGTCATCTCTTATTGGAGCCAGTGGAGAGACACCCTTGCCAACACCTGAACAAGGTCTAGGGTATCTTCTTGTCTGTGAATGGAATGGGTTAGAATAGCAAAGAAAGGAACAGAAAAAAAAATTTCACTTAATCTTGTCTGTCTATCCCTCCGTCCCATCACATCTCCTCTTTCAGTCTCTGTGGATGTGTATATTATATACACACTATTCAGTACAGTATCTTCTGAATTGACACAGACCCATGAAGACAGAGAGACATGTCAATTAAGCAACTATCCCAGGAGACTCATGGGAACACACTGTGCAGGGAGATATCCTTTTAAAAATTCCCTTTTCCTTCCAGAAGAAGCTGATTTGCACATTAGGGTCAAGCCATTGTTTCCATCAGCACTGGCAGCAGAGGAAACTTGTTGCATTAGCATTTTAAAAAGATATTATTTGGAAAAAAACAAAGGGAAGCAGGAAACAGGATTAATTCAGGACCCCTCCCCTTTTTTTCTTGCAGCTTCTTCTTATGTCTAATGCTGGTTTACAACAATAAAATTTGTTTTCCCACCTACTGCTTGTGTGCACAGAGAGACTTGAACTGGGTGTGTGGGATGGGAAGATGGGAGGATAAAATTTAACTCTTCATGGGCCTGGTTTTTTTCTCAGCCCAAGCACATAGCTGGTTAAAAAAGGGTCAACATTTTTGTGAACGTTTCCTCCAAAATGTCAACCACCTTTTTTTCTTTAAAATTCAAAATGCTGATGAAAAATTTCATCCAAATTTTGAAACTTTTCTACCAGCTCTACTCAAGAAAGACCCCCGATGTGAAAGAGTATGTCCACAAGGAAGCAGATGGATGGCTGAATGACCAAGGGCCTTCTGGTTGGTCTTCAGGGTTGGTGGATTGTCAGCCAACATAACATTGTCTAAAAGAATGTCATTAGTCTGGTTGGAAAGACTTTCCCACTTCGATATTCTTCACTTCCTGTCCAAGGGATAAATCTATTGCCTAGTGAAGGCAATGGGAATATCTCCATTGACTTCAGCGGACATTATATCAAGTCCTTGACCTGATGTGTAGCATTGACATGCTCACTTAAACTGCTGATGCATTTCAACCCAGAAGAAACCACCTCTGAGTATGGGATGACGTAAATTCTGTAGATACATAGGGTCATATTTTGGAGAAGATCTAACTCAGGCAAAAATCCCATTGCAGTCAGTCAGAGTTTTGCCTGAATAAAAACAGGGAACTAGCTTTGTGAAACTCTTTGGGAAGCTCTGGAATGAAAAGAAGACAGACAGCAAAATACCTTCAAAAAAAGTGCTATGATGAATTTTGGGGCCAGTAAAGCAGAATGATGTGTGGAGAAGAAGATCTAATAAGGAACTGCAGGAGATCTATGAAGAACCAAGAAGAGTAAATGTAGTGAAATCCCAACAATTTCAGTAGGCAGATAGGTGTTTAGAATGACAGAAGACAGATCAGCTAAGCATCTCCTGATAGGAGCAGGGGGTTGGACTAGATGACCTCCTGAGGTCCCTTCCAACCCTGATATTCTATGATTCTATGATAGGACATCCTTTATGGTGTCTGATGTCACAGCTGACCAAGGAAATGAAGGAGGGATAGTACAGAGCAGGATTTAAGAGCTTTAAATTTGAAATACCATCTCTGGGGAAAATATGTCTCTGGCAGAAAGAGGTAGGTGCAAATTGTGAGAGCAGTGAAGCACCTCTATGTTCTACAGAGCCAGGCAGGAGAAGAAGAGGAGAAGTAATTTTAGTTTATTTAACTGTGGGGCAATTGCCAATGAAGCAGCAGACTGTATGCTGGAAAGATGCATTTAATTGGAGGTGAACTGTTGAAGGTGTTGCAAAGCTTTGGGGAGTTTTGTGAAGTTTTCTTAGTGTGGCTTTCGTCTTCTGAATTTGGGAGAGGAAGAAAAAGGAAAAACAAGAGTTGAGCCTGCACGGAGCAGAGTGTGATCTAAACAGGGTCAGTGTCTTCTGAGCCATAGTCTCTTGGACCTGAGAGGTAGGCTGCAGCAACTTGAGACTGTAATGTCACATTTTGATGCAAACATCCTATCAGGTTCTAACCATTACAATAACACTACCGGTATGTCTACACTGTAAATGGGAGAAGTAATTGTAGCATATGTAGACATAAATGAGCTAGCAGCTGCTTGGATATATCCCCAGGGTCCTGGACGGTAGGGGCTAGCCTGTGCAGCCTTCCATTCTGCCATAGCTTCACTGCTATTGTTATTCAAGCCAGCTTTAATCTAGCTAGATCAAAGCCAGTTTGAGTCTGTCTACATGTACTGCAATCACATCTCCCAGTTGCAGCGTAGTCATACCCTAATCAATGGTCATCTTTGTCCATGATATCGAGGTATCAGTCTATGCAATCGGTTGGCTCTATCGATACAGCGCGTGAGTGTGTCACAAACATTAAGTAAATTATCCTCACAACACCCAGCGAGGAAGGGCAATATTTTCTTCCTCCAGGTTTTACAGATGGAGTAACAGAGACAGAGTGAAATCTCTCCATCTGTCCTACCATTTCTATCTATGGTACCTGTTGCCAGAGTATCTAAGCTCATATATGAGGCTATAAAGACACTAAAACCCCATCTACTGCTTCTCATATTTCACCTCAGAGCCAAATTCTGAGCTTAGGTGCACCAGTGGAAATGCACAGCAACCCCACCGACCTCAGCAGTGTTCCTCTGGATTTACACCTGTGCAGCTGACATGTTCCATGGAGCGAAGCTCTTTTAAAGAGCCAATTTTGTGCTATTTAAAAATGCATTTTCCATAATGTCACCTAGTTAATTAGGCAGGTGACAGCTGCACAAGGCAGTGCCAAACCCTGCCAGCTACCTCCATGCAGGAGAGCACAGAGAACAACGTGGGTTTACTCTGACCTCCTCTGATAGTGCATAGGTAGCTTGAGATAGAGGGAATGGGAATAATGACAAACATACACTACCTCACTGACTTCAGTCCAGTGGGGCTGTGCAAATGCCTCTGCAAGAAGAATTCAGGTCTTAGATGAATCTACATTCCCAAAAGACCCATCATCATAACGGACATTCACAGTGCAGAGGCCAAGGGCTGAATGGCCAGAAAATTTACCTATCCCGAGGAGATTGTCAAAGTCAGGGTGACAGGCAGCAGTATGGGGGAGTTTGCACTGCCACTGTCCAGGCTGTAGCTCAGTAGAGGTCTTCTGTCTCTGGGACTGTCAGTCCAACACTTTCCACTAACTCTGAATTCACTGATCAAAAATGTATGGAAAGAAAATGTGCAGGCTATAAAAATGTCGCCCCTTGTTCCTGCAAACAGGGGAAGGAGATTCAATCCTGCTAATTCCACTCTCTCTCATTTGCAAAGCAAAAACATATACAGGTTTTTTCTCTCATCCAGTGGCAGCTATTTTTGTGTGAATCAATTTTATATTCCAAAAGGGAGAGAGAGAGAGGAAGAGAGAGAGAGAGCAGAAAGCTGAGTGCCAGTGGCCATCATCCAGATATTTTTGGCTTGCTCTTTCCCCCTATTCCAAGAAAGTCAAAGTAAAACAGCTTGTCAGCTCCTGGCCTCAGACTCCCCTTATATTCTGAGACTGGCTTGCTGGGAAATATGACTAGGAAGAGGATTAGCATCTGCAATGTCCATCTACTCTCCAGGGAAAGAGGTGGATTTTGCTTGGGAGAGGTAATGGTACATAGGCCAATGTTTGTCTCCATCTCCATCTTCTCTGTGATCTGTCCTTTCAATGCTAACACTGAGTGGGATTTTCAAAACTCTGATACTGATCCCTTGGAAGTCAATGGTAAAACTCTTGTTAACGTCAATGAGAGCAGAGTTAGGTCAGCATTGCTGAGTGCTGTTGAAAATCCTGCCTGCTTTCAAAATGAATGTCCCATTGCACCTTTCCCTCTCCTGTCTGTTGAAGATGGGCAAGACAAAAAGCAATTCATATCCATACCCAACCACTGTAACTTGGACCCATCTATCCTGTTCCTCCAACCATCTTGTCATAGGAGTAAGACCCAAATACCGAGCCATAGACAAATCAATCTATTTTAGGCTTAGCCAACAACTCCAGAGGTAACAGTGCCTGAGGTTTAATGATGGCTCCTAGGAATAACAATTTTGATATGAAAAATATCTTCCTTCCTGGACTGATATGTGTGGAGCAAGTGGGGAAATTCCAGAAGTCAGAAGATTTGGGATACAATTGGACTTGACATCTTCATTTAGCCACATCTTAATTAACGAATTAGGGCCTGATAAAACAAAAGGTTACTTTTGCTTTGAAGTCAATGGGAGAACGCACATTCAAATTAAGCATGGGCTTAAGAGCTTGGATGGATCAGGGACTAGACAGCTCAATATCTTGCAGGCTTTCACTGCAATTGGAGGTGTGAAAAAAATAGCAATGAAGACACGGCAGTCCAGGCTTCAGTGCAGGCTGTACAAGCCCAGCTGAAACCCTGGGTACGTACTTTATTTCTTTTAGTCCATGCTGAGATCTGTGTCATCTTGTCAGCTGTTCTAGCTAGATTAAAGCTAGAGAGGATTTGCCAGCCCATGCTGCAATCACATCTTCCAGCTGTGGGGTAGACAAACCTTCAGTTAGTAATGGCCTCCCAGCAACTGATGAATGGAGAAGTGATGTTTGTTTGAAATTATTTCAGAAAGAAGAACTTGCTCAGAATTTAGTACAGCAAAGAGTTTCCCTAGAAATGAAATATAATAGTCTCGGCTTTCAATATACTCATGCGCTCACACTAGTGGTCCTTGCTCACTATTCATTTTAATGAGACTGTTGCAGTACTCAAGTGAACAAGGGTTGAAGGACTGGGCCCTACAACTCTCTCTAAGAATGTGTTGGGGTTCCCCTGAGATCTCTTCCACTTGATTCTCCAAGAACTCAGTTCAAGTCCAATCTCGTCACGCAGGTTGCTTTGTTTGGCATAAAGCAAAGCAATGCTGAGTTGATCAGACTCAAGCATAGGCGATGGGGATGGGGTGTACCACACAGCCACATTTACATAGCAAATCTCTTCTTTTATATATGTTTACATATTATACTGCATTTACTATACATTGCATAACACGTTTTGGGATTGGCTTTGTCACTTTGTAAGAACCAATCCCAGTACAGCACGTACTGTCCATCCATGACTTACTCATTACCTCATCTTACGCTCCAGGCTTCTCTTACCTATTGTTATCTTGTCCATTGTCAGTTATTCCCTGGATGTTCCCCCTTAGCTTAGCTAGTACAGACATTCTGTCTCCAGCCTGCTGATCCCTGTCTCCCAAGGAATGAGACCTCACTCATGGCCAATGACTCATGTCAAACAAGGCCTATACAATGCAGTGTATACTCAGTGCAAAGTTCATTAATGTAAATTTTCATGCAGCATAAAAGATCTCTGAAATGGCCAGATAACAGGAGGCTGAAAACATCTCTAGGGCTATACATAATCCTATAGTTCATGTGTATGTATTATGTATATGTGTGTGTATCTATAAAATACCTGGATGGCAAGCAGGATTTTCCTTTATACTTCTCCCACAAGTACTTTTTAAAACGTCCTTTGAAAACACCTCTAGTGATAGCACCTCAACCACCCCCTTAAACAGGTCATTCCTATGCCTAATTAGCCTTACCATGAAGATGTTTTTTTTTAAACTAATGTCTAACCAAAATGATTCTTTGTCAAGATTCAAGCCATTGCTTCTTGTTATGCCTCTCTCATGATGTCTACATAATATGGATTGATACAATATCCAGTAACGGCTTCAAGGAAAGCAAATACCATCCACCAAGGAGAGGGGGCATAGAAATGAGTCACACACACACACACACACACACACACACACACACACACACACACACACTCACTCAGTCACTCAATCTAATGGTTAGGCAGCTAATATGATGTGACTGCTGCTTTTCATAGATTCATAGAGTTTAAGGCCAGAAGGGACCATTAGATCATCTAGTCTGACTTCCTCTATATCACAGGCCAGTAGATTTCACCCAGTTACTCTTGCACAGAGTTTAATACCTTGTGTCTGATTAAAGCATATTTTGTATGCTGCTTATCATGCTGATCAGAATCATCTTGCAACTTTGTGCTTCCTGTCTCACCATATAAATTATTTGCAAGGCTTTGGATTGAGGACTATTGTTTTGGGTGTATAGAACTTAGCATAATGGGTCGGGGGGAGCAGTTGCAATTGCAATAACAACAACAATTGGATCCGTGGTAAGCAATACACAAGACAAGTCCTGGCAGCACATACTATCAAAGCCCATCAAGTGTGCAGTATGTATAATGTCAGACTGTGGTGCTTTAATATTTGCCAAGTGCTTTGAGATCCTTGAGCGAACGGTGTTAGGGGAAGTGAATTATCATTATTGCTTCATCGGTGCCATGCGTGTTTTCTCTTTTCCTTAACAAGGCTCCAAACACTGATTTGTTCCATGGCAAGTGATGAATCTCCATCTCTGGAGATATTTAAGAGTAGGTTAGATAAATTTCTATCGGGATGGTCTAGACAGTATTTGTCCTGCCATGGGACAGGGGACTGGACTCGATAACCTGCTCGAGGTCCCTTCCAGTCCTAGAATCTATGAATCTATGACCCAACCACGCCAGCAGCCTTTGCCTCAGATCAGCTGTGGTTTCATAAGAAGCACAGTATGTGTGAAAGTAGCTGTTACTGTTAGGAGGCCACACTGGAGCTGCAGAGACCCCAGGTTATCTTCCCTTTTGGAAGGTGGGGTTTTTGGAGTGCAGGGGACAGAACAGACAATGGCAGGCTGCCTCCTCTGCTAGGCTGTGTTATGCAAGGCTTAAGTAAAATCACATTGTCACTAAATACAAGCTGTTGGTGTCATGCAAAACAGAGCATACAGTGAAGTCCAAACTAAACTACTGTTATCATTCCTGCTGTCCACCCCCCTCTATCCATTCCTAAAACCCATTAGAATTACTAGTCCCACCTGAAACTGCAATACAAGATTGTTCTTACAGGAAATTAGCTGGGGTTTTTGTCCAGTCCGTTTTAAATCAGAGAACACAATCAATGGGGTTTCTGCCACATCATTTGAAGGATCATTCTATCATCAAAAATATCTCATCTTTCCTGATACTTATCCTAAAGTATCCTTTGCTTTCTGATTTCTCATTATAGTCTGCTTGGCCCTTAATAATGTTACACTTTCGATTTATATACCCTTTGAAATACTTGGACACTTATGTGCCCGCAGTAGTCATTGTTTTGCTCAAGTGATAAATACTTAAGTCTTTGCATCCTTCCTACTTTTTTCTCTTTGATTATGTTTGCTGCTTTCTTCTCCGAGTTGCTTCCATCCTTTTTCAGATGCCCAGACAGAAATATAGTCTTCTAAGTATGGCCTCACCACGCAATATATAGATGAATGAACACTAAACAGTTCTATGGCCTGTTGCCTCTTGCAGGGGGATGTTTAAACTGGAAACCACTGCCACTTTTACATTCAAGTGCTACAACTGACCTCAGTATAAGGAGTGCTGTGCAAAGCAACCCTCAAAAGTAAACCAGAACAAAATAAGATCTACATCTTTTCCTTTAATCTGAGCCTCCTACAGGTCTTGCTACCAGCTGCTTCATCTCCTCCTTGAGCGCCTCGCAAGAGGGCGTAGAAATGAACTTTCGACAAATTACATTTCTGTAGATTACGTCCGCATACATCTGAATTTTAGATCTTAACAACGGGGCCATAAATTGATTAAAAATCCCTGAACTCTCGAGCCATATTCTGCTGCCGTTGTAGTGAGTACTATAAAGCCAAGCAAAATGAGTGACAACAGAGCAGAACCACGGGGGTGAATTTTAACACAGTTGGGTCTAGAAACTGCACTTGTCATCAGGGCAATAATCTCTAAATAAACTAAGATAGAGACAAGCAGATTTATGGGAATCTAGAAAAGCAGGGAAGCTGAGATTCTGTGAAAGGCTACAGCTTTATTCCCTCTGCCATCCTACATCCCTCGGACATAACTCAGGCATGTGAAGCTATGTATTTGGCTGCTATCAACGAAGCACGTTTGGGCTTTTGATGGAGAATTATTTATCTAATATTGGAAAGAGGAGAAAGAAAAGCTAGCCTTGATCCTTTAGTATATTATATCTACCCATCAGGAGTCCATCTTGTACGGCTGCATCATTGGTACCTGACAGATGCAACGGGCTGAAATATGTTAATCTCAGTGGCAGTGTTCATACTAAAAATGGCCTATAAAGCTAGAAGATGGAACCCATCTACCTCTGAATCCAAAGTCTGGTGCATTAACCACAGCTTCATCAGCTGGGTTTTTCTGTTCCTCTACCAAACCTGCTTTGGCCAGTTTCGCAAATTCCACCAGACCAGTGACATCAGTGGATTTAAAGCCAGGGGTAATCTGACCCTTTGCAATGCCTAGGAAAGATGTTTGGATGACTTTGGATGACTTTAGAAAAGATATGCTCTAGCTCCAGCACAGGAATTCGGCTTGACACAGCACTCACTGGGTGAGATTCTATGGCCTGTGTCCCTCAGCAGGTGAGACTAGATGATCCGAATGAATTCTTCTGACCTTAAAATCTATGAATCTATGGGGGGAAGTCATTAAGAAGAATATCACTTTTAAAATGGGAGGAATGTGTATGAGAAAAAGGAAGGAAGGGGGGAACTAATGCTTTTTAATCAATGTGTCCCGTGGAAACCATTCTGCCTCTTGCATTAAATGAACTCCAGGCAGGATTTTCACAGCCTGGAAACAGCCCAAATAAAGCTTTTGCCTAATTAAAACAAGCAGTTGAAAGTACCAAGCGGCGTATAAGAGGGAGAATGGAAAGCCTGTAAATGTCCCTTTTATGGCCTACTAGCTAAACTTCACTGGTCCTCCAGTATTTCTGGGATATTTATGCAGCACCCAACTTCCCTTCCTGTTTAATTTTTGTACGTATCTGAGGTTACTGCTCATGAACAGACCGATGACTGCCATTTTCTGCTGAGGGCAGAGAGAACGTCCTCACATTGCTCAAACAATGTGCCTCAGGGTGCTATGCTGAGGGGGGAAATATATGAAACCTCGATGGACAGTTAGCCAGACAGGTCGACTGATCTGGTGTCACTTCCAAACATGAAGGATCATCATCTTTCTGCGTGGCCATTCACACCGTAGCCACTGGATTGGGACTGCAGGCAAAGCTGCCAACGAGTGGTGTTTCTTTTGTTTTGGACCCTGTCAACTGGAACTAGCCAGAGCTGACCCAAAATTACTTCACAAGCCGGCTATCTTTCTAACCTCATCATGTGGGGCTGTTGCATCCCAGAGGCTATGCAAAAGCTGGGATCCTGGGCAGGGCTTAGGCTGTGCATCTGAGGCCTGACCCCAAAGACCACTGAAGTCAGTGGGAGCCTAGCCAATGATCAAACCACAGGTGCTGGGGGAGCAATGCTATAGGTAAAGAACATAAGCAATTTCCCTGACACAAAAGATACCTGTGGATGCTGCCATGAAGATCCTGATGCCTGGATGTCCCCAATAAGCTGGGCGCAAACCCAAATCACAGTACAGTGCCCACCAACAGCAGCGGAGACCCCTTGGATCAAAGGCGGAAAGACGCGAGGAACTCAAATGTCCCTCTTCCAGTTCAACAGCAGACAGGCTTCCTGCAATCCAGACTGAGGCATAATCCTCAACACAGAACAGATTGCTACAGCCGCATGTACACATTAAATAAGCAGCAGAGTCACTGCAGATGTAACAGCCATTTCCATGTAGCAGGCCAAACCTCGAGGAGCCCCATCATTGCTGGGGAGCAGTGAAACTGCTGTTAGTGGAAGGCAAAGGGGGAACGACATCGAAAGGAGAAGCAGGACTTTGCTAATGCAAGCATTAAGTGTTGTCCTATTCCCATGCTATTAATGCAGCATCTTTCAGATGGTAAAAATCTCCTCCGATCTGCACAACAAATTTCATCTCTCATCGTCTGTTCTCTCTCCAGGCACATGTCTGCTAAGCAATCTTGACATACAAGTAGATCAGGACACCAGAGTCCACATGGGTCTGAGAGAAAACTCTCCTGAGGACAGAAGAAAATGGGAGGGGAGAAGGAATAGCAGGAACAGAAGAATACTTTTTTCAAAGACATTTGGTCCCCCTCTGAAAATGAAGAGCCCAGTGTGATATGCATGGGCCAGCCTAACAGCCATGAAATGTGAATGCAGCCCTAGCAAATCATTCTGGGTTGGCTGTTTTCATTGAATGCCATGTTCTGTCTGACTCCTCGCCGTTCAAATCTTGGCACCTTTTGGGTCTAGACAATATTTCTGTTGGGTAGACAGTCATCACAACTATTGAGATGATGGGCCACTGATTGAGGATGAAATGCCTTACTGATGGGAGCTTAGATGAGCACAAGAGGTCATGGCGAGATGTTTTTCTTTAAACTACCTCTTGCTCTTCAAACTGAAGGGAGTCTTCACTGCTGACACCAAACGGAGCGCAGGATCCTGCTGAATGGTGCTGGACTGAAGGAAAATGCTAGAGTAAGACACCATCAGCAGCAGTGGACGCTCCCCAGCTTCCCACCCTGTTCCTGACTTGAAGGCGTCACTTGTAGGGGAGAGACACTTGATGACAATTTGAACCTTAGCCTCTCCCCAGTTGGAGCCAATTGCTTGTCACACACCTTGTGAGGTGATGAGTAGCTACCTCACCCAGAGGGTAGATCAGGGAAGGACTGTAGTCCTCGTAGACTCCCTGTAGGATGCTGCAGCACGCTGGCCCAATGGGAAGACCTGGACCACAGTCCTTCCTCCTCCTCCTCGGGGATGCTGTACAAGGTCTGCAATTGCGACTGGCTCTGTGAAGGCCACACCAGGAGCAGGAAGGCTCTTTGTTCCTGCCTCCCCACGTACATACCCAGCTAAGGCTACGTGGACCCTTACAGCGATGTGTCGAGTACTGGCGCTACCCATGTTGCTACACGCCGCAATGAATGGCAGGCTGCATCCGCGCTTGTCACGTGGCAGAGAGGGGAAAGGGTCTGGTAGGGGGAAGGCAATGGTTAAAGGCTCCGCTGACAGGGAGCAGAGGGGAAAGGCTCCGGACCCTTTCCACACTGCCTCTTCCTGCCAGAGCCTTTCCATGCTACTGGAGTTTTTCCGGTGGGTGATGGGGAAAGGCTCCAGCAGCGGGGAGGCAGCGGGACACTACACTGCTAAAAGTAACGGTGTAGACATGGGAGGCACGGCTTGGGTGTGCAGAGAGCCTGTGTAGGGTATATAACCTAGGGGTCAGAGGTGCAGGGAACTTTACTCTACTCTATTTGCTATGTACACTGTTATTTTTATCCATGCTTGCTGAGTGTGCAATGTCTGTACTCTGCACCCTCCCATAAATATACACATACCCTAAGGGATGATCAAAGCCTTGACTGTTGAATGTCATGCAGAACTTTGACTGCATGCTACTCTGTTGTGTATGTGACAAGGACTACTCTCGAGGCCATTAACAGCAAAACATTGCCCATCAATAGTACAAGTTCCTGTGATTTAGTAGATTGCCTTGTACTTCCCTGTCTGTATCTGTCGCTTGTACTTAGATTGTAAGCTCTTTGGGGCAGGATCTGTCTTTTGTTCCATGTTTGTGTAACAGTGGTCCATGAGTAGGGCTCTGAGGAACTTAGATAATATAAATAACATTCACAATCGAATTACCGAAGGGTTATTCAAGGGCATGTGCTATTTGTTATTTGAGCATACTGGGATTCCCACATGGTTTGGGTGGAAATATTAACAAATCCCCCCTGCAAATTTCAAGAATATATATTGGAATATGCATCATTCACCATTCGATAGTCTCCTGTTAAAAAGAATGGATCCCTGCACCAGGGAGCAAAAACAGTACCATGTGGCCAATCACACACCACAACTAATAGTCACTCAATGGCTAAGATGGAAAGTTTGCAAAGAGCCAAGGATTTAGTGAAGGGAAAATAAAGTTCACGTGACCTATTCTGCAAATGCTCATGGACACAGGATGCATTTGCAGTTAATGGGACTGCTTTGTAAGTAATTCATGTATCAAGACCATTGCATTGTGGGTTTGATCACATTATTCAATCAACTCTAATAGACGGCTACAGGATAGATTAATTCTGTTTTTTAAAGCTCGCTATAATGTATCTAATATGTTAGTATGTAGAGGAATCTATCTATTTTGGGTCCAGCCTGGCTTGCCTGGCAGAAGCTAGTCCTAGTTAAGTGGCTATGGGTAAGGTGAGTAGGACACGGCTCGAACTTCCATATTTCCATATGATGTTCACTCATTGTATGGAATAAACAGTTTTTTGTTAACTTCATTAGCACCTTACACTGACTACAGAATGCCCTGTCACTTTCACTAGTATGTTACACTGGCTATCTCGGCGCTTGCCATCCTCACACTGAGTTAATATACTTGGTTATTTATACAATTAATTTTTCCTTTATTTGTAGGGGTTTGCTGTGACCACACTGTGATGCAGCTACTGTGATAGCGATTGCAATACATAAATGCACTGGTCAATTATCTCCAGAATACTTCTTCATTGACACATTTCAATGCACCATGGTTCTTCTCTTACACTTTACAGCCTGTGGTCATGTACAGACTTTTAGGCTTGACCACCAAACTGACAGGAAGAACAATCAACCCACTTGTGATCAAAGCAGAAGAGAAACAGTGCCACTAGTAGTAAATCAGATGAAAGTCAGTTTTGTGATGTGGGGCTGTGTGTAAACAATCTTTAGGGATATCTCTCTCTATATATATTCTTCCTGTTACATGGTGCCTAAATTCTACAATGACAGCTATCTATTGTGACAAAGTTCCTCCTCTACCTTGGTGGGTCCTGCACTTATTGGCAGATTTTCTCACCTCAGTGATCTTCCCCACGGTCTGGGTCAACTCCTCCTGTGTCTGATCAGGAGTTGGGAGGTTTGGGGGGAACCCAGGCCTGACCTCTACTCCAGGTTCCAGCCCAGGGCCCTGTGGATTGCAGCTGTCTATAGTGCCTCCTGTAACAGCTGCCTGACAGCTACAACTCCCTGGGCTACTTCCCCATGTCCTCCTCCAAACACCTTCTTTATCCTCACCACAGGACCTTCCTCCTGGTGTCTGATAACGCTTGTACTCCTTAGTCCTCCAGCAGCACAGCCTCTCTCTCTCAGCTCCTTGTGCCTCTTGCTCCCAGCTCCTCACACGCACTTCCTCTCCTCTGGCTCCTCCTCACCTGACTGGAGTGAGCTCCTTTTTAAACCCAGGTGCCCTGATTAGCCTGCCTTGATTGGCTGCAGGTGTTCTAATTAGCCTGTCTGCCTTAATTGGTTCTAGCAGGTTCCTGATTACTCTAGTGCAGCCCCTGCTCTGGTCGCTCAGGGAATAGAAAACTACTCATCCAGTGACCAGTATATTTGCCCTCTACCAGACTTCTATACCCCACTGGTTTGGGTCTTTTACACTATCTGTCTATCTATCTAGCTAGCTAGATTTTAGTAAAGGGAAAATTGTTCTCTTGAAATCATGTATCTCAAGTGAAAAGCTGCCTATTCCACTGGCTAACAGAAACACCACCACTGGTTCATTCACCTGCACATCCACCAATGTAATATACGCCATCATATGCCAGCAATGCCCCTCTGCTATGTACATCGGCCCCAAACTGGACAGTCTCTACGGAAAAGGATAAATGGACACAAATCAGACATTAGGAATGGCAATATACAAAAACCTGTAGGAGAGCACTTCAACCTCCCTGGCCACACTATAGCAGACCTTAAGGTGGCCATCCTGCAGCAAAAAAATTCAGGACCAGACTTCAAAGAGAAACTGCTGAGTTTCAGTTCATCTGCAAATTTGACACCATCAGCTCAGGATTAAACAAAGACTGTGAATGGCTTGCCAATTACAAAACCAGTTTTCTCCTCTCTTGGTTTTCACACCTCAACTGCTAGAACAGGGCCTCATCCTCCCTGATTGAACTGACCTCGTTATCTCTAGCTTGCTTGCTAGCACACATATATATACCTGCCCCTGGATATTTCCATTACATGCATCTGAGGAAGTGGGTATTCACCCACGAAAGCTCATGCTCCAAAACGTCTGTTAGTCTATAAGGTGCCACAGGATTCTTTGCTGCTTTTACAGAAAATATTTGTTTCTTTCTGTCAATAAACTTCCTTTTCACTGGGTGAAATTTCAGCCTCTGCTGATTTTATTTTGCTAATTCTTGCTGTGAAAAACTGTACTTGCTGGTTGAAGTGAATGCATTCTGCCAGTGATTGAATTGGCAAATTCCTGCAAATACTGGAGTACTCAAGTATCACTGAGCAAAATTGTATTCGAAAATAGGAATTGCCATATTGGATCAGGTTCCTGCTCCTGCTAGTCCAATATCCTGTCTCTGACAGTGACCAGACCAGATACTTCAGAGGAAGGTGTGAGAAACCGGAAGGTGATGCTTATGCATATGGAGAAGTTTCGTGCTAACCCCATCAATCAGTGATTGGTTTATAATCTGAAACCAAATGGATTATAACTTGAATGGGTTTTACCATGACTAAATATTAATGGCTAGAAGCCAATGGCTTTGATAGCAAAAGTGATCCAAAATCCTGAAATCCCTAATCTTGCCCATAGACCTTCCTGTCATCTTGACCTCTGTGTTCTGAACCATTTAATTCACACCATTGTGCCCAGCTGTTGTAGACGACTTTCTGAAAGAATGAGACTGTCCACTGGTCATTAGAGAGAGGGAGCTAGAAGTATTAGCTGACCTTTGTATAAGCTGGACTCTGCCTTCTGCTATGCACCTGCCAAAATGTTTGCAATTATATTAATCTCTGGCCTACAAAAGGGATAAAAGACCTAACGCTACTATTGGCATTGAATGGAGAATTTTCAGTTGGTGGAGGTTTTGGAGCAGAACATCTTCAGTTGTGTTCCCCATGCTGCCTGTGCATGCAGTTAGCTTTGTGTGTAATTTTGCTGAAGACTGGTGTGGGTGCAGGAAAGTGAACACAGATTGATCACGGTGGCCAATGCATACCATATCTACTGCAACACCAATGCATACCAGGGCCCAGGGAGAGAGGATGAGATTTCAAACTGATCTCTGAGTTGCCTCGCTTTCCTGGGTTTATGTCAGGGCCTTACCGTGATTTGAACATAGTTTTTGTGGTTTAATTTGCATAATTGATGAGATGGAAATTATCTCTATGATTGATGGATGTTCTGAACGCACCATAGTTTGTCACGAAATATAATGCAGCTGTAGATGAGTGAGCTGCTCCTGCCATGTTATTTCCCAACAGGGCTATAAAATGCAAAGTTAACCCCTACTGGGTTGGTTTTTTTGTTTTTAATTTGTTTCCAGCATAACATGCAGCACAGTAAGCAAACACGGCATCAGCTAAAGTTGCCACCTTCCTTCATTGACCTGCAAGGACGTGGTTGAGGTAGAAGAACAAAAGATGTATTTCTGGAGCTGTTTCATGGCATCCTGTCACACCCCAATGAGCTGCCTACTGGAAATTGTTTAATTATATCACTGGGTTGTATTTTGTATCCACCTGCTTTGAACACACTCCTGTCTTACTTACACAGGCAAAACACCTCCTTGAAGTCCAGGATTCTCTTTCAGTGATTCCATTGTCATTTGTCCCAGCATGGGCCTGATTTGGCAGTCCATACCCATACAGTGAAGCGCTTAAGTGCATGTGACTTAACAACATGCATAAGTGCTTTGCTGTACCTCAGTATGCACTTAAATGATCTGCTGAACTGTGGCCTTGAGGAGGAGGCGTACCATGAGTGAGCTGGTGAATTGGAAGATGTCTGTGATGTTCTGTTTGCCAGCCGGTGGCCAGACACGGGAAATCTCTTTAGATCTCAACCCCAATGGTGGCTGGACTCACTTTTTCAGCATATGTCTTCCACATTAGCCTCAGCTGAGACTTGGACTGGGGACCTCCTGATAAGCCAGCAGAAGATTTATCACATAAGCTAAGGTATTTGAGAGATCTGAGAACATGTGACTCCCGTTTCACCCCACTGGCCACAAGAGGAGCAGACATGTTCTGAACCTGTGATCCACAATTCAAGGGCAACCTGAGAGCAGGGTTTGGTGGTGAACAGCAGCATGGGTCAAGTTGACAACCCTATCCTGCCATTTGAGGCATGATTGTGTTTGCGTCTTGCTGGAGAGCTAAGCACAAATTCGACTTTGATAAAATGGCACAACTCTGCTGAAGTCAATGGAGTTATGGGAGCTGAATATCACCTAGTTTTCCCCCACCCAGAACCTTAGAAAAATCAAAAGAATGAAGGGTTAACTCTTGAGTGCCTTGTTATAACAACTCTTACACTGGCCAAACTGGTCTCATCTGGAGATCACTCATAGGCTCTTTCAAGGGATAGCTCAGTGGTTTGAGCATTGGCCTGCTAAATCCATGGTTGTGAGTTCAAGCCATGAGGGGGCCATTTAGGGATCTGGGACAAAAATCTGTCTGGGGATTAGTCCTGCTTTGAGCAGGGGGTTGGACTAGATGATCTCCTGAGGTCCCTTCCAACCCTGATATTCTATGAAGTGAAAAACACACTGAAATTTGGTCCTACCCTGTAGCATCCTTTGGAAGTAATTGAGTCAGGGATCTTCCCTTTCATCAGAGATACTCTGTCAGGTGTTTACTGAGGGGAAAAAATCAGGCCATCAGGCCAGAAGAGGAAAATAATGAAGAATTCAAGGTAAATCGTGATCATGTCTTATCTACTCCAAAGGCAACTCCCACGGCTCTTTTCCAACAAAGAAAATGAAAGATATTCTCTCTCTTCCCCCACCCCACAGCAATGCTTGCTGCAGTCTGAAGTGACAAAGGGTTGATTAGTTATGATTGGCTGCTAAAGCTGAAGCGATAGACTGCTCCGATCAATTTCTCTACAATCAATTTGTTACACTGAACTCCCTTTTCCTACATCCTCAGCTGCCTGACAGCCATCAGTTCTTCTCTTTCCCGCCTCATAAGTTTCAGCGAGCATCCGAAGAAAACTCACTGGGCTGAATTGGAGATCGCTTGAATTGCATGCTATTGGACAGTCACATTAACTGCCTGAACCCTCCGGAGCTGAGCAGCTCAGCTGCACACTTCAAGCTTCCAGTACGATATTATATTTGACATTCAATTTGAAACCCTGAACTCCTTTAATGTAATATCTCAGCACAATGATAGTAATAAGGCAGTAAGGCCTGCTTTCTATTTAACCACCCAAAGGAAATAAATAAATAAATAAAACCACTCCAGTTATGTTAACCCCTTAACTGCTTTGCTGCTATCGTATGGGTACAGTAAATCATATTTAAATAAACTGGACATTAGTGAAAAAAGCATGGTTCTGGGTAGCCTCAAGGTGTGGTCTTTCCCTGCCAAATTCCAGGTGCGGGATGTGTAAAATCTGCAGAAGCCGTTTCCATGTCCCATGAAACTTTTCAGAACTCTACAGGAACTATGCTGGTTGCTGGTTAGCCTGTGTCCATATCGCACATTTGGCAGAAGTTAAAGGGTTTAAGAAATGTTAGCCCTCCTGTATAATGTTCAAAGCATTGCTTGTGCTATTAGTGCCTTGGTTTCCATTAAAATGATATGGCTAAGCTTCCATTGATGCTGCAAAAATGTACTTGTGTGGGACTATCATAAATCCATCCCCACATTCAGATGATGATAATATTTATCGTTCTTGGCACCCCTTTAGTGCTTTTCATCCAGAAGTCTGAAGGTGCTTTACAGTGGTAGGTCTCATGATCTCCTGTTTTACAGATAGAGGAAGTAAAGCATAGAGAGATGAAATGACACACAAAGGAGAATTATGGTTCTGGTTGAAAATCATGCAAAACTAGGAAGATTTTTCATACAATCGAAGTGTAGGACTGGAAGGGACCTTGAAGGGTCTTCTAGTCCAGTCCCCTGCATTCATGGCCGGACTAAGTATTATCTAGACCATCCCTGACAGATGTTTGTCTAATCTGCTCTTAAAAATCTCCAATCATGGAGATTCCACAACATCCTGAGGCAATTTATTCCAGCACTTAACCACCCTGGCATTTGGGAAGTTTTTCCTAACGTCCAACCTAAACCACCCTTGCTGCAATTTAAGCCCATTGCTTCTTGTCCTAGAGAGAGTTCCAGCCTGAAACCTGGATCCAAACACCTTCCAGGTGTAGGATTTAGTGGCCTGTGATATACAGAAAGTTAGACTAGATGAGCTGATGTTCCTTCTGACCTTAAACTCTAAGGTTGGATCTGGTTCCATGGACTCCACAATGGTTTGAACTTCCCACCTCTCATCCAAACATTCCTCCGAACTTTGGGGACTTTAGGATTGGGACCTGAACTTTGCAGAACAGACTCGTGTCTATTTTGCAGCCTGAGACAAGGCAAAACTTAGCGTTTTGCTTTGATTTTCCAAACTCTTAAGTAAGACTCAGGGAAGCACGGATGCTCATGAGTCAAAGCCAGAAAAAAGCATTTCCATGGCTCCCTTTGAATAAAAGCCACAGATCCCAACTCTTCCCCCTCTAGCAGGATCTCTCAGGGTATGTCTACACTTTGAGCTGGAGGTGTGAATTCCAGCTTGAGCAGACATACCCACGCCAGCTGTGCTCGAGCCAGCTGGCATGCTAAAAATAGAGTGTGGCTGCAATGATGTGAGCAGTGGGCGGGGCTAGCCTCTTGACTATGTATCCAACGTCTCAGACAGGATTGTAAATAAGTGACTAGCCCCTCCCATTGCTTGCATCACTACAACTACGCTCTGTTTTTAGCATGCTAGTTTGAGCAGAGGGAGTGTGGGTATGTCTCTTCAAGCTGGAATTATACCTCCAGCTTGATGTATAGACATGCCCCACTGAAGTCAATGGGAATTATTTGTACCTTGTGGGATTGGAGGGGAGCCAACTCCTGTTAGTATCAATCAAATGTTTTCAGTTAACTTTAGCAGTAGTTTGACTGGACCCTACATCAACACATATCCATACTCTTGTGGTAGGAGTGGGGGTTGCAGAGGGGGAGGTCTAGGTTGGATATTAGGAAACACTGTTTCACTACGAAGGTGGTGAAGCACTGGAATGGGTTACCTAGGGAGGTGATGGAATCTCCATCCTTAGAGGATTTTAAGGTCCGGCTTGACAAACCCCTGGCTGGTATGATTTAGCTGGTGCCTGGTCCTGCTTTGAGCAGGGGGGTAGGACTAGGTGACCTCCTGAGGTCCCTTCCAACCCTGATATTCTATGATTCTAGGATAGACAATTTTCTTTTGCTGTGTCTCTTTCTGTTTATTCTCTTTGTTTTTTGCCTTTCCTTCCCTCTCTCTTCTATTAGTAAAGCAGGGGTTAAGTATAAATTTTTCTTTTGATGTACATTTCAGTAAATATACTACCTGTGCGGCAGTGTTTAAATATAAAGCTTTCTCTCTAGGTATGTTCCTATCCTTATTCAACATGTACTGCCATGAGTGGGTATAAAACTTCTCTGGCTCCCTCTTCCTGGATTGTCCTCAGAAACGGACTGAATGCCAGAGATGTAGGCTCAAACTATTTAAAAGCATTTAGACAGCTTTACTCGGCAACTCTCCGGTCAAACTTTCCCCACTTTAGGACAAGGATATATCGCCCCTCTTGACGAATCAATTATTCAGGCGCTGTGATAGTCCAAGGCATTGGATCAGTAATAAAGGGTGAATTATTAATCATGGCTTGTGCCATTTCGATTAGATTTGGAAATTCAGGATTAAATTTCCGGCACCCTGTGTCTCGGACTGAGCACAGCCAGCTGGGCTGACAGGCGTGAGATGGCCTTTTTACTTTGTAGGAGGCTGCTGGATGAAAAATTACTTGAAAAGCCTGAGAACTGCAATTATTATTAGTAGGTTTTAGTTGGCGTTGGAATGACTGAAAATAGATTTGCAATCTGCAGGGCAGTTTCAGTTTTGTGAAAAACTTGTGCTTTACTAGCTCAGTTTTTTCCCCTCTTATTACCTACAGACTCACTGACATGCTGCTAGAACCATGGCGTCAAAGACTAGCCACTCTCGTGAGTACTGTGTGTCTGTGTATACGGTTATTTACACTTCCACATTTTATCTCAGCTCCGAGACTACTCAGGGAGGCTGAATCATATTAATTGGGAACACAGGGCCAGAGTTAAAGTTGCTAAGGTGCTACTGGTTTGGAGAGGGGAAGATGGAGGAGTGTGGAGGGAGCTTAATGGAGGTAACAAGAGCCTTGCAGTCCATCAGACCCATGCCTGGAGCCCACTCGAGGTCCAGAGGAAAATGATTCTGGCATCCTCTACTCAGTCCCAGCTGACTGTCATGCCCTCTAACAAACCACCACATAAATTCAACCTAATTTTGCCAATGATTTTGTTTAGCTTTCTCTTGCAGCTGCTGTATACTGCAGAGAATGTTGCCTTGTGTGTGCTGCAGACCGCTTTTTGCAGGCAGAGAGGCTCTTGCAAGCCCGCTGCCATTTATGATGATGATAGTAAAAGCAGGTTTAAATCACAGTTCGCAGCCAGGAGATGTGGGAGGAGAGAATGGAGGAGGAGAGGGATTTACAGACTTTGGTTCTTCCAAGTGGAATCTGACCTGCTGCCATCCATATAGTTGTGTCTCTTTAAAACTGGTTTTGATGGGGGAAAGGAGCATGAATATCAGTTCACTCTCCCCTCTATAACCAAGTGTCATGGATGGACTAAGGCCGGGGAAGAAGAGTGAGGGGATGGGGTGGCATAGCAGGGACTGCAGAGGGTGACTGCAATGACTGCTGGCATCTGGAGTAGAGGAGATTGGTTCTGGAGTTGAGTCAGCATGGGCTAATGGGCACCATTCCACCCACAACCCTGAATCCTCTTAAAACCCCGGAAGGGTCAGCGGGAAGGGCCAGTGTGCTGTCAGACTGGCTGTTTCCCAGCCCAAGGAGAACAAATGTGTGACGAAAACCCATTTCCACACCAGTTGAAATTCAGCCCAGATGCACAAAGCCACACCCACAACTTAATTCTATTTAGAGCCTTAACATGGGGGTATAGGAGGACTGGAGCCTTCACAGTTCTGGCCCGAGCTTTCCTGCCCTAGAGGTGGACTTGCCTTGAGTACACTGATTCCCTGCAAAAAGAAGAACCCTTCCTTCCTACAGTACAGAGGTATTTGAAGGCCTCAGGACTCAGAGAGTGGTGCAAACAGTGCACAGAGTCTTCTAGGGGGCCCTCTGAATGTCACCCAAGACTGTAAATTTACCAGATGTAAAAGTGAGAATGGAGACTCAAAGAGGTTAGGGGACTTGGTGAGGCAGCAGCAGACACATGATTAGAACCCAGGGTCCCCCGATGCTGACTCCCACCTTGTGATCAATGAGAAAAGGCGACTAAGTTTTAAAATCAACCTGGCCTGTGTCTATTTGTGAAACAAATAGTTCAATGGCTAACGGAAGAACGATCACCTCAAATAAAGCTCCGTACAAAAGCTGAAGAGGACTTCACAGTGACGAGGAGGAAAATCCCGGATTATGAAGGCAATAACATTACTTTCAGTGCCCTTTTCATTTCATCCATCTCCCCTGAAGTCAGAGGTTCTCAGCTGAACACGGAGTATGACGGTATTGGGGGAGGGGGATGAGGTATTGCATACAGAGAGTTTCTTACCCATGGAAGTCTTCATGACTTTGGGGGAAAGGAAAGGGGAAAAAAAGATTTTAAAAGAATATTTTTGAAAGAGGAGCTGAAAAAGACATCAAAACAGATCAAAGAAACTCATGGAAGTTAAGGGGGGGGGGCAGAAGGAAAAGCTCCTGCAGTAACATAGGATGAAAATTGAGCTTCTCAGATCTGTTTAAAAGATATTCTGTTTGATCTTTTCTATCTTCTGCTCTGATTATCCAGGTTCCTTTTGATGTTGCTGAGCCCTATAGAACTGATATGTAAAAATACACATACATATGTATTAACACAGATGGCACACACGTGCGCTCACGCATGGATGTGCTAGCCGACTACAAAGGGGAGGTAATGAACCAATAGAGAGGCAGCATCACAAAGGACGGATTTCCTCGCTCTGGTTCCTAAACTAAACTTTGGCCGCTTTCGTGTTACTAGTTAACAAGAAGCCCCCATGGCAGGAGTGAGAGAATAAATTATTTTGATGGCAAAATTATTGCGATGAGTCACAAAATGTTCCAAAGGTATTGCTGGGGATTTTGAATTGGGAAACTAAAGGTTTTAATATCTCACAAGTAAAGATGCCTTTTTTCCCCTCTCAGCTTCATCCCTGTCATATATCTTGGTGTCCCTTCAGAGACTGGAGCTCTTGAAAACATCTAGATCGACAATCCTGAAGACCAAAGTCCTCTATTAACCCACAGAACAGATATAGGCACTGAGAGCAGCAACATAAGAATCCTCAATGCTACCCTTTGTCAATGTGCCACATGGGATGGACGTGGCAGGTAAACTCAGTCTTTCTGAGTGCAGACCGTTAGCTTCATGGTCAGTGGGTATTTGTGATGTTGACACGTAGCCAATAGGAAATGGACTATGCTCACTAATACATTTGACATAGGCTGTTAAATTGCCATTGGTTACTATTGACCTGAGCAGATTCAAACTGATAGCACCCATCCATTCAGTAGTAGGAAATAAATTTAACACATAAATACTGTTGTTTCCATCACTGAAGGTATACATTCATTTTCTATCAATGCTTATGTCCAAATTGCTTCTTTAAACAAGCTGTCTCCTCAATCTCTCCCCAACTACCAGCTTTGGCTTTGTGTAAATTTACCTTTTAAAAAAGATGCCTTCAGAAGAATTTGCAAATATGAGCTGGGACAAAATGCTGCTCTGTCCACCAGCAAATACAACTTCTCGGGGGTTCCACCTATGACATCACATCTAAGAATAGACCTAAGACTTCTGTGGACATCACAAATGTGGCTGGTTGTTCCCTGAAAGCCTGTTCCAAAGCCCCTGGAGTCCATGAAAGAGATCCAACTGCCTTCAGTGAGCTTTAGATTAGACCCCAATATTCATATGATTTCTACAGTAGTAGCAGATACTGACCCCAATGAAGGATCAGGGCACTGTGTAGACAGTCACTGCCCCAGAGAACTCACAATGCACATTAAAGGATGCAACAGGTGCATGAAACAAACAAATCCAATGGGAGTGGATTAGGAGCACAAAACAACAAAATGAACAAAATTTGGCAGAAATGCAGAAGGCAGAGTTCATCCCTGGCCTAACCAATGCCAGATAGGAGTGATTTATAGACACCACAGAAGAGGGAGGTGTTCTTTCTGGCTGTTTCTCAACATCTGCCCCCCATTTAAAAAAACACCCAACAACAACTATCCCTGTTTCTGCTCAGCCAGGATCAGCAGCTGCTTCCAGATCTCAAGTCTACCCCCGATCAATTGCATCACCTCTTCCAAAGCACTGTCCAACTGGTGAGAAGGATTCCAGGCATATATGTGGGAACTGAACGCACCTCCTTCATACAGCTATCCAGAAAGTGCAGCCTTATTTAGAAGGAAATTATACAGAAGGGAAGAGGTGTAAATAGTGGAGAGTTAAAGATAAAACTTTCAAAAGTACTTAAGTAATTTAGGAGCCTCAGACCCACTGGACTTAGGTATCTAAGCATCAAAGTGACTTATGAAAGTGGGTCACAGGTGCTTAGGTCACTTAAGCACTTTTGAAAAGTTTACCCCAGAGCTGTTGAAATTTTTCAAAATTTCAAAAAAACCAGTAAAACATTTTCAAGCCATTCTAATTATTTTTAACAAGCTGTAGTGGATAACATCAAATCTTATGGTGTCCTAGGAAACAGCACACCTCAGATTCCAACCCTTATTCAAATACTGTGAATTTTCATTAATTCATCTCAAGGAGCTTGGCTGCTTTTTCATTGCAAAAATTACCTTTTTTCATTAAAAAACTAATTTGTTGGAGAGAATGAAAACACTTTTTCTTGAAAGCCACAACATTGTGTTGATTTGTCTCTGGTTTTGCAACTTCTTTTCCTCTTCAGAATGCTAACTGTACAGAGGCAGACATATTTACTCATCTGAAGATGCTCGTCACATCACTCAATGCACTACAGGAAGGTACTGTGATACAACAATGGTGAGTGTGGTATAAGAACCAATTATAGACCAGAACAGAATGCACTGACTGAACTATTGCAAAAAGTGATCAAGTGGTGGGAATGCCAGATTTGGTTTGACAGGGATCATGAAACAATTTTCACAGAGTTTCAGTGATAGGGGTTAACAAGATTAGCTTGGAACTGGGTTTTTTAATTGACCCTCCAAACTCAAAGCAAACTCTTCCTGAAACTACCCAAATTGGATTTCACCCTTAAACCATGAGCTATTGGGAATTCTGATATAAAACCATATGTACGTATATAGGTCAATGTGCAGCTGACATGAGTGAATAGATGCCACCCAGGACAGCCCATGCTCCAATATTCCATACCCAAGGCATAGCTAGCAGCAAAGGCCTGGTTGTCTGAAGAGATAGCCAGCTGGGAAGACTTCATAACCTCTGGGAGACCATCTTCTTAGAGGATAAGAGGTGGTCAGCCTCTTCCACAGGTGACTGTCTCTCTTTGGCTACCTCCAGCTCCATTCCTGGAGCACAAGCTATTCTGGGAGACACATCGAGGATACAAACAACAACATTTCGAATGTCCTTGTTCATCCTTGTTTGCAGCTTATATCACTAACTGTGAAGTCTGCACCTATCTAGAAGAAGGCTTTTCTGAGCTGCAAAGTTTGGATTCAGATCTGGATCCAAGCTTCACCAAAGGCTCGTGAGTGTTCACGCGTGAGGTGTTGGGTTTGTTTCATGATAGAGAAAGGGGCTGAGCTGTGAAGAGGCACCTCCCTTTTACCCCAGGCAAGATCGATGAGAGTTGTGCCTGAGCAAAGATGAGAGGCTTTGGGCTGCCATTTTCGTGAACTTAACAGGACCTAATCACAAAGTTTAACTAAAAGCATCGTTTGAGAGACACATTTCCTGACCTCTCCTGGCTGCCGCTAAATTACCCTGTGCTGACATGCACAAGGTGAAACTGAGGCGATAGATGTCTTCTCTCATGGAATAGTGGGTGACAGAGGAAACGTGATACGGTGGACTGAACCTTGTGAATATTTAATCTTTGATTCAGGAAAGCCCTGAAGTACATGCTTAGTCCATCTTTACTTAGCAAAGTATGCAAGCACATTCATGAGTCCTATTGATATCAATCAGGTCTTAAGCACATGGTCAGATTTACATGGTTAAGTGTGTTTCTGAATTGGGCTCTGGGTCTCGTTCTGACTTAGTTCTCTATGCCCTGGAAAGGTGATTTTCTTTGCCTCAGTGTCACCATCTGCAATACTTCTCAGGGTGTCTGGAAGTTTAATTACTTACAATCTAGAGGGCCAGGTCCTCAGCAGGTGCAAATCAGCATAGCACCATTTAAGTCACCTGATGTACAGCAAATGACACCAGCTGAATATCCAGTGCACGCTATCAATCATAACTACTTATCAGGGCCCCGTTATCAGAGTACCTGAAAACCTCACAATGCCCCTGTGAAGAGGGCAGTTCTGTTATCTCCATTTTACTGATGGGGAACTGAGGCACAGAGAATCCAAGTCATTTCTACGGTCACGTAGGAAGCCTGTGGCAGAGGAGGGACTTGAGCCCACTAGGCCATCCTTCTCTTTCTGTATTGCGCTGTATATTATTCTACCACTGGAGGAGGAGAAGAGACGTGCACGCTCCTGGTGAATACTAGTTCGCGGGTTTGTGCATGTGCTTTAGTGCAATTTTAATAGGGTAAAACGCTTGTAATTGTTACACATGTTTGGAGGGGAATTCAGTATGGCTGGGAGCCGCTTGTACGGTATTTTTTTCCCAGGCTTAGGCCTGTGCACTTGGTCCTTACAGCCTGCGGGCACCGATAGTCTGTTTTTTTCACCAGCTGTGATTTTGTAATTATTTTCTCTCTTGCCCTCCCCTCGTTTTTCTAACGTTTCTATTGTGCTTTGTCACCCAGAAGTCCAGCCCTCCTCCCAATTCCCATGTTTGCAAAAAGACAAAACCTAGTCAATTATTTTATTTTCCTAGACAGCAGTCAAATGATCAAAGGCTTATTTGGAGCTAAGAGCCCACACACACATGCCATGCAATGAACTGGGGCAGGGGGAATCATTTTCTTCATTATCTTTCAAACGTGTTCCTTTAAAAAAAAATCAATGGAAGTAGATTTTTAATTAAAGCAGATGCTGATCTATCCCCAGCCCTAGCGCTGTTAAATAGTTTTTGGTTGTGGTTATCTAATCTAGGATTTGTATCGCGAACAGTGGGAAAGCATGGCTTTGATTTCCCAGCTAGAATAAGGGGAGCAAGGGGGAGGAGACAGGTTGTCAAGAGGAAAGCGCTTTTGTTTTGTCTCAGGCTGCATTGCTACGCAAGTGAGGGTCAACAAATACAGCACCAGTGACAGCTACAAAAGCTTAGCTTGGCTGTCTCCTTCTCGCTGTCCTTTTTACAGATGCAAATCCCCAACGCTGGGGCTCAAACATGTCTTGGGGAATGAAATGCGCGGTCCGGAAATGCCTTCGTGTGAAAGCACTATGGAGCCGTGGAATTGAACCATTGAATGGCCAGCTTGTCTTCCAAAGAAATAGCCAATTTAGAAGTCTGAGGCAACAGCCAAGAAAATACAAATGTAAAGCATTCGCCCGTCTGCCTAATCCAAGAGAACTGAGTCGCCGTGTCCCCGCCTCCCTTCACAACTGTGTGGAGCTCAAAGGGTTTAGTTATGAGTCATCAAGACAAACAAGTTTTCTCTGGATGTGCTGGAGTGAGGAGCAGGGCCTCATTCTGCATTACAGACCAAGGATGTTCTGCAGTTTATGCTCCCCAAAAACTAAAAGAGGGATGAATCCTCGGCTGGTGTAAATCAACATTACTACATTAACTTCGATGGAACATGATGATTTACACCAGCCGAGGGCCAGTCCCAGGTGTTCTTCCCCTCAGGACATGAGAGGACCACCACCGAGTCTGTGATGGAATTCCCCGCCCAACTTCATCACTGCACAGTTGTCCAGGTGCTATATGGGTGGGTTATCTCATTCCTCTTAAGCACCAGGCACAGACCACTGCTGGAGGCAAGATACTGGATTGGATGGATCATTGGTCCCATCTGTTATGACAAATTGTAGGCTTGTATGTGGAAAGAAACTGATAAATAGAACTGTTCATAGTGTTCTTCATCTTATGCATGTCCATCTATCATCTACCTACATGCCTGATCAATTGACATGCCTAGTTTTAAAAGGTGCTGAGCATCCACAACTTTCATTGACTTCAGTGGGAGCTGTAGGTGCTGAGCACTTTTGAAAACCCACGGACCACATTTTGATACCCATACTCATCTACTGAGCAGTAGTTTAGTTATCAGGCAATTCCATTGATTTCAATAGAATCATTCACAGGGTAAGGTACTACTCAGTGTGAGAAAGGGTGGCAGAATCTAGTCCTGTGTCTGTGTCTACATATTAGGCACATACACAAGTAAAAACAAAAATGGGTTCAGGACTTCATGCCAGAATCCCAGTGTCCTAGAATGTCCCAGAATTTGGGAGGTTTGAGATCTAGGGATTTGGATTTGGTTTTGGTATTAATAATACCAATTGTTTTGTAAAGTTCTTTCCTCAAAGTTCTCGGGACACTACACAGGAAATTAGGACCTGATTTTCTAAGTGTTAGGTCCACGGCATCAAATTGCACATGTAATTTCTGCAAGCAGAGGACCTCGACTGTACACACAAATTTAAACATTTCTCATTTAAAATTTAAACATGCAAATTCCCACTTTGCACATAGAATCATGTTACCTCCAATTAGATGTACAATTGTGAGCACAATTTTTCCACACACAATTGTACACTTGATTTTTTTTTTTTTTAATAATCAGGCCCTGGAAATACAGTGATAAATTAGAATAAGTGAGGTATACATAGCCACGTGCTTACTTACATAAGCATACACACTGAAAAGTGGTAAAAAAATAAAAAAGATCAAATCAATTAAAAAAGCTAGCATATAACCCAGTTCCAGCTTTTGCCTTTATCAGATGGTGAGTAAAGTCTTCATGCCAGTGGAGTGTAAATTCTGTTAATAAATTCTGCTACAGTATCTTTGAAAGTGCAGCCCAGATAAAATGTTATACAAGGAGACTAAATTATACCCAGTTTCAGCAGAAAAGCACAGAGCTCCTTTCAGTCAACTTTGGCTAGGATAAGGAATTTTAGGCATCTTTCTTTCCCTTTCAAAGGGAGCCGGGAAAGAACACTTTATCCACAGCACCCTGGGATAGATGCATCACATCACTACAACCCCTTAACTATCCATGTGCAGTTGTCACCCTGGGACTACCGTGCTCAGTGTATGCATCTTTTCTCAGTTGTGCAGTTTCAACTGATGGTCTAGCAAAGTTTTTGAGTGATAGCTCAACACTGGAAAAGTTCCAGCATCTCTCTGTTTCAGTACAGGGGAAAACACTTTATCCTCATCTCCAATCTAAATATATTGAGCATGAGCCTGCAATGAAATCCATGCAGCATCAGACTCATTCACCACATTCCACCCTTCATAGCCCCTCATTGACTGTATCTGTATTGCGTTCAGAAATGCTGGGTAAATACTCATACTTACTGCACAGAAGTCAGTCAAAGCCTTTGGCCCTCCTATAAAATACGTGGACCTGATCTTCACATAGATACTACATGTAGGTCCGTTGAAGTCAGTGGAATTGCACCAATTTACACCAACTGAGGGTCTGCTCTTGCAAAGAGTGATTTCCAGCTGAGACAGGCTAAGTCCCTTTTGGCTCACCGGAAAGTCCTGCTGTCCATGCCCCATTGGGTCACCAGTTCAGCTCTTAGATTCACTAATGTGCAGTCACTCGCTTGTGCTCCAGGCCTCATTTTGCTGTTGTGCACCAGCTTCAGTGGGAATTTTGTCTGTCTAAGAGATTGCAGGGTGGGGGCCGATATTGCCTACTGGATGGGGTATACTGTCACATGTTCCAGTCCACTCTAGTGTCTGGCCATCAGTTGGCAGACCCCAAATTGCCACTCCCTACCTTCTGCTTTCAAGCTTCTGCCCATATTGCCAATTAGAGATCCATTCTTGCCTTCATTGACTTCAATGGGAGCAGGATGGAGTCCTAAAGGGCAACCATGAGTGCAGGAGATTGGACTAGATGACTGTTCTCTTCAAGAGCTGTTCAATAGCAAACACGATACACCATGCTCAACACAGAACCTGCCTTCCTGACGGCATGCTCCCAGTGGTCCCTGTCTACAGAGACTGCACTGAGAATTCTTGGGTTATTTTCTTTGCGTTCACCAACCCATCTTTGCCTTTAAGGATAAAGCATTTCCTGCTGCCCCCCTCTCCCCACAGATGTGTGTTTATACATGCCTGTTTGATCAACCCATTCTAACCACAACAGCATTTATTTCCCTGACATGCTGAAAATCAGAGTTGACCTTGAACGAACAGCACAATTGGAAGAGTGTCTGCAGGGAGAGAAGATGTTGGGTTGTTTTTCCTTCACAGACTGTGCAAGAGGGTAAAAGCGGCACAAGTTACTGGGCAAAATAATACCTACAAAGGGAGAACCTCTTCTTAGGACGTTCTCGTTCACATCCCCCTTGCAATAACAACCATGGCCTCAGTCTGATTTTGAAAAGGAGAATGGTTAAGATGTGAGGATGGGAAGGGCATGAATTACAGCCTTGTATTAATCAGATGGAAATGCTCTGTCTCCTAGAATTCCTTCATTAGCCTGCAAGGCAGGTGACCTTTAACCTCCAGTATCACATACTTCCTTGGTAACAACTACTGGTGGCAGATCATCCCTCTTGTAGGCTTCATCCATATTCAAAGAGTTGTCACATCCAACCAGAGCTAACAGGCTAATCAAGTGGAATTTTCTTTTTCTTTCTGTTTCTCTTTCCCCCTCCTGCATCTCCCTTCCAGCTCAGCAGGATACCTTCACTGCATGCAGTCACACTCTTTTCAAACCTGGGCAAGGGGCAGATACAAGGGGAAGAGAAGAAGCTACCCATTCATTCGGTGCCTCAAAAATCTGCTGATTTTCCTTTTTCCTTTCATCTTGCAGAAAAATGTGTCTCACTCCTGTTAATAGAAATGATGACTGGCCACAACTAGAGGGTTGACTGAACCAGTTAAAATAATCCAACCTTTTCTCCTAGGACTGAGTGAATTTTTAATTTTTTGAATGGAACATTAGGTTTTTGACAATATGACAATATGATTTTTTTTGTTGACAGAAGTGTCTGCTTTACACCAAAATTGTTGATGTTTCACACCCTCCACTACCATTTTCTGACCAGTTCTGCTCCCCACACATTTTCAGAACCAGATATTTTCTTGAGGTTCTGAAATTTCATACCACCACTGGAACTAAAATAGCTGAGATACATCAGATTCCCTTAATATGACAATTGCCGGTATAGGACACAGACTCCTCCTGTCCTAACTGTAGGTGGGGGGAAAGCATGGCAATTTCAGATACCACTGCAGAGAAAAGATGACTTTGGGATGGTGACCACTGGTGCATGAGAAAATCTTCCCATGTTTTTCCTAATGGGACAGGAAGTATTGGAAATCTAGTGACGAAACTATTTCTCACATTGTTTCCATCCCAATTTGAAAAATTTCTAACACAGTAGTTTAGCTATACATCTGTGGGAAGTCCATGTCTCAGTGAAGTCAATGGAAAAACTCCTTTTGACTTGGACAGGGCTTGGATTTCACTTCTAAACCTCGATATGGTTATCTGAACAGGACTTGAATTCTGAACCCAGGATGGGCATTGCTATCCAGGTTTGAATTCAGATTCTGTAGTCTGAGGGTGTCTGAATACAAATAGATTGTTTCTGCACCCTCTCTCCCCTAAGCCTTTGAGCTTTGTCCATCTGTTCAGAAGACCTTAACTCCAGAAGTCAATGGAGACAAACTTCAGCTACTTATTGACTCTTTGTGGGTCTCTGCACTAAGTTAAACCAGCTGGCAGCCAATTGTGGATATTTAAGCAATATCTCTGGATGTTTACGCAACATGGCTTGAATATAATTCATATTTTTTAGCCAGAATTCTCCAATAGGGTCAGTCAGATACTTCCCCCCAGAGGCATGTTGTTTCAAAGATATCCATAGACCTCTGAAGGATTTGGAACTAACTGTTCTCAAAGATGGGATACTGGAATAGCTGGACCATGGGTTTCCTACATTCCTATTTCTGTTTCAGGTAGGTAATGAATCGCTGGCCACAGACTTAAACAGAGATAACCATCAGCGAGGCTGCACACATACAGCAAAGGAAACAGATGTCTGGACCTTTGGCTCTGAAGACACAGGAATCCACAATTTGAGTTCAATGAGAAACTCCAAAATAACTCAATAGATATATTTCAGATTTCTGAGAACAATTCACTTCTGGGCAGAGAATAATCACAAAAACCGCCAGGGATTTTCCTGAGGAAATTTTTACTCCACCAAACAGAAAAAACTTATGATAAACAGTGTCATCTGAAGTATAACCCCAGTTCTGTGCCACTGATTAATTTAGGGAAAATACGCACCCTCTCCATTAAAGCTTTGGTTCCAAGCCAATGAAAAGACTGAATTTTTGAACTGAAGGGGATTAGATATGAGAGAGAGAAGCAGGGGCAGTAGAAGGAGAAAGAAAGAAAAGAAGAAAGCAAGTCACTGTGGTACCCACTGTTACGTACCAGCACAATAAATCTATTTATTTCCACTGGCCTCTGCTAGGGTTCTCTTTGAAATGTGAGACCCATAATTTACTTCCCATGTCCTTCTTTTTTTAAAAAAATTCTGTACAGACTTCCACAAGTATCTTAGGTATTATTGGAATGCCAGTCACCGGTGTAACCTGATGTTGGATGGTTAGCTCATGGTCTGTTGATATAAATATGCTCTCTGTGTGATTGCTGCGGCTCCTGCTTCTCAGCAGCCTCTGTCTTCACCTTGCTATTTTTGGACCCTCCATCTCACTCTCTCTCATTTAGCAGTGCCTCATCTCATGGAGAACAGAGAGCAACATTCATTAAAATGGAATTTTGTGGGTTATCACACAAAATTAACTCTATTTACATCTGCTGCCTGTCACTTTCAGCGCTCTTCTCCTTTGATCACTTTATTCTTCCACTAACTGCCCAGGCCAGCTTCCCAGTGGGCAGCAGTTGTATGCTCGAGTTAGCATTGTTTGCCGCATTACTCCCTCCTACACAGACTACATGAGCCTTCCTCGTGGCCAAGCATATTTCTTCATTGGTAAGAGAGCTGCAGCTGTGCTGTTATCTAGAAACACCAGTAATGTCCACAAGGATTTTACAAGGCTGAAATAAAAATCCCTACACCTTTTCAAACTCCTCAACTGCTGCAAAACATACTAGGTGAATCCAGCTAAAATAAAATAAAATAAAATAAAATATCTGTTGCGGGGACTGAACCTGGGTCTTTCCCCTCCACACCAAACCACTAGATCTCTGATTTTGCAGTAAATCCATTAGCTGGTCACAGAACAAGGTTGTTATCAAGTGATGAACCTGACAGGACATACAAAAGCTACATGTTACATAAACCTTGCATAAGATCCTGGTTGTCCTGCACTGCTCAATGTACCAGAGAAGCCTGGTAGAAAACACCCATTGTAGTGCCCAATGTCCCATGTACTTATCAAGTCCATGATCCCGCAAGCATCTATGCACTGCTTACCTTTGCTCATGTAAACAGTCCTGTTGAGATTCTCAAATGGAAGGTGCCCTAAATACCTTATCCGATGCCCACTGAAGTCACTGGGAATCTTTCCACGGATCTCAGTGGACGCTGGCTTATGCCCTAGGCATAGGCTATCAATATCAATACATTTTCTTCTCCAATGCTGTTCAAAAGCATTAGGGAATTTTTTGTCTACATTACATTTTTGCATATACCAGCTCTTATGCAGCTTGGTCCTGGGGGTGCTGATTTGAAACTGTGTTTTTAAAAGCTTCCTTTTCATGCAAACTTCGCGTCCTTTTGTCAGTGAATTAACACAGCATCAAAGTGCCTGCTTCCCTGATCTCTGACCTGGAGGCTATTAAAATTGCATTTGAGGTTAACAATGGAGACTGAAAACAAAGATCAAATGAATAATACATAAACAAAGCACTTCAAATAGATATTGGGGTAAATAATATAAATATATTAAGTGGCAAAATCCCTTGAATTATAAATTAGATAAAAATGCTTTTATTATAAAGGAAAACAAAGAAATCCTGGACTTTGATTGGTTATTAGCAGAAATTGTCAGTATATTTATACATTCTGGCTGCTCAGGCTTAATAATTTCATGTGTTCTTGCAAGATAACACTTAGGTCATGTGATTTCATCAACCAATCAAGCTTCCAGGCTCTTACCTGACACTTGGTAATGAATTGATATGGTAGCGTAGGACACATTCACCTTATCTTTTTATAAATGCATTGAGTGGCATTTGGGATGCCTTCCACTTCTCTGGTTCATTTGCATTACATAAGAAACCTCTAAATGTTAAAGCTTTCACTCCCAGCTAAAGTTTGAGTCTCCCAACCTCGTTTCAAGGATATCTGTCTTGGGCTGGCACGGAAATAATCAGGTGTGGTTGTGAGTGAGTGAGTGTGTGTGTGTGTATGCATGTAGCAGCCAGATGAAAAGCGACACCCAGGCACACACATGGGCCCCATCAGAACTGACAGGCCTACCCAACCTGAAATCATCTGAGTGCAGTTTTTGAAATCGTTTGAAAGTGGAGTGTCAGGAAGATGTTTGCATGGAGGATGACATCTCCTCTCGGCATGGTTTAATGACATCCCTCGCTTGTCATCACTCTCTTCATGCTTCACAAATAACAACAGTGGAGGAAATTCTTGGCAAGGCAGAGGCAGGGGCCAGAGGCGCTGGGGGTGGGGGAGGGGAGAAGTAAAGTGTAAATAGCCATGCACAAAGCCAGGTGGAAGAATTCAGAGGGGTCCAGAAATTACTATCAAGAAGAATTAGGGGCATTTGAAGCCTCCTGGATCATTCTACAATGTTGTTAAACAGGGAATAAGGATTAACCTCCATTAGGTCACTCAGCCCATTTAGAGAAGTAGGACATAATGGAATCTTTATCTTGGTCTATCAATGCATTCATAGAAGGGCCAATCATCGTGACACAATTTACATGTGTTGCTGGCATGAGAGGACATGGAGGTTTCATGCCACAACTTTCAGCTGGGGTAGTTCGGAGTAGCACCTCTGAAGTCAGTAGTGAAGTCCCAGTTTACACTGGCACAGGGAGATTGGCAGGTGGCATATTTTGGGAGAGAGATGGGTAATGAAAGTCAGAGGCAAGGGGATCGAATGGATTGAGTTTGGAGCTAGAACTCCAGAGTTCGAAGACCAGCTCCCGCCACAAGGCTGCTGTCTGACCTTGGGCAAGTTGCTTCACATCTCTTTGTCTCAGCTTCCTCATCCGTAAAATAGGAATAATAATATAATACCTGACTCAAAATGGTAGCGTGAGGGTTAATTAATGAAGGGACCACATTTATCCCCACAACCCGATTGACATAAAAATGTTGTACCTGGGAGAAACTCATTGTGTGTAAAGATCTATCAGTGCTAAGTGTTCTTATTAAAGTCTGGTATAGCCAGAAAAATATCTCTGAGGTTCTACATTGATTTCCTATTGCAAAGAAATAGGGTCATTTTAGACTTGTTGTCTAACTTCTAATGCCTCATACTCAGCCTAAGAATTGAAAGCCAAACTCTGCTCTCTCTGCCTCTTAGGCTACCGCTAGCAGGGAAGACCCTGCATCTGGAATTCTGCTGGTGAGTGGTGACACAGGCAATATAATACACACCGTCACGTGCTCCCATTGTTTCAGTGTCTATGCACTGCCAGCTGAAGATGTGTTCTTTTTTTTTCTTTTTTGTTAGGCTTGAAGGCATGCAGAGAGCAGAGAAGTTGAGTCACAAGTTACACAGTCGCTGGATGGCTGGATGAGCCATCTCTTCAGCAGGGAGAGAGAAGTTGTGGGTTAAATCCTGAAAGGTGCTGAGAATCTGCAATTGCTGCTAAGTCAGTGGGATTTTGGGGGTGCTTAGCTTCTCAGGATCTGGCTGAATGACAATTAATAATAATGGGTCAAATTGTGAGGCCTTTACTCAAGGCAAAACTCCCTTTTACTTGGGGAAAACTCCCTTTTAAATTAGAGAGAATTGTGCCTCTGCAAGAACTGAGTTAAAAAACCAAACAATAACCTCAGGATCTGGCTCAATATTATCAATTGTATACATTATTCATCTGCAAAGAACCGCCACTCCTGAGCAAATAGATTAGATACACGAGTTGCCTATCTCCTGTAAAATGTACTGAGTCAAATTTGTCCCCGCTGTAACTCTCCTGACCTCATTCAAGCTATGTGGAGAAACACCGCCCACTGTGGCTGGATTGCCATGGGCATCGCAGGAAACACACACACACACTCTCCACATCTGGAGAAATGTCATAAGCCCATTTTTTCTCTAGGTTTGGCCATAGGCCAACTGATGTACAGTGGGTACATTTCTCTAAGGATGAAGGGCCTTTCCCAAAGGGCATGAACAGGTGTTTATGACTTAGGTTCTGATGACCGACATTGTGGTAGACTCTCAGCCTTACATGTGCTTTTCCAGCCCTCTGGGAGCGTATTTACAAATTAAACAAAACAGACAACAGATGCTTTCACATTACTTTACAGGGAGCTGAATGGCAAGGTCAAAGAAGAGGAAGAGAAGAAAAGAGCTTTATCAAAAGGAATGAATACCTTGGTGGCCAGAATTATGTTAAATGGGCTCAGACCAAAGGCAAGCCAGTATCCTTCTGCTTGTCTCTGTAGGCTCTCCAGCTGGAAGATAAAACATCCCACGGCACTTTTCAAAAGGACTCAGAGCCCTATTGTCCCAGTCATTATTCCGTAGTTCAGTAAAGCAGCTTCCAGTGTTCAAGGTGGTGTATAGACGAATGTTTCAACATATAGTGATTGACATATTTTCCCAACCTAGTCACTGCCTGTCCAGCAGCCAGACTTTATATAGAGCTTTGAGATACTTTAAGGAAAGGAGCTGCATAGAAACAAATTCAAATGTATCTCAGATTAGGCCTCTATGCTTAATGGAGGCAAAAGATACCCGCGAAAAACTGTGTGCATGATGAGGGCACCCCAATGCTATTTTGTAGAACTTAGAGTTGAAGAGATTCCTAAGAATGATGAGCTCCCAACGTGATGCCATGGTCAAAAGAGTCAATGTCATCCTGGGATGCATAAACAGAGGAATCTCCAATAGGAGTGGAGAGGTTATTTTACCTCTATATTTGGCACTGCTGTTATCACTGCTGAAATACTGTGTTTGGTTTTGGTGTCCACAATTCAAGAGGGGTATTAAGAAACTGGAGTGGGTTCAGAGAAGAGACACAAGAATGCTTAAAGGCTTAGAAAACATACCTTATTGTGATAGACAAGGAGTTCAGTCTATTGAGCTTAACAAAGAGATGGTTAAGGGGGGACTTGATTACAGTCCAGAGGTGAAAGTGGGCTGGTACAGCGTACCGGTAAGAGGGGGCCACCAGTACGGGCCCGTACACAGCTGATGCTGAAGCGCTGCTGCAGCCATGACAGCGCTTTAACGTTGCTGCCCCTTTTGCCCCACCCCCAGGGCTGCTGCGGGAGGTGGGGGGAAGTGAAAGCTGCTGTGGGGCCTGGCAATTTAAAAGGCCCGGGGCTCCCGCCACTACCATAGCAGCAGCTGGAGCCCCGGGCCCTTTAAATCACCGCTGGAGCCCCGGGTGGTGCTGAAGAGCTGGATAGGGAAGGCTGACCCTCAGCCCCGCCCCTTCTACCTGACGCCCTGCCCCTTCCAGGGGCCCGGAGCCAGGCCCTCATACCAGTAAGACTTTTAAGTTACTTTCACTCCTGTTACAGTCAATCAGTATCTACATGGGCAACAAATATTTAACAATAAGTTTGTCAGTTTACCAGAGAAAGGTATAACACAAGCCAATGGCAGGAAGTTGAAGCTACACCTTCATGAAAAAGGCCATGGGATCTTTAATGACCACAGAGTAGTCAGGATGTCTGGTTTATGTCTCAGCTGAAAGACAATGGGAGAATGGCAATGTGAGAAAGGCAGTCAGCAGTGAAGAGAAATTTTCAGACCTTGAGCCCCTGGGTTTTTTCTTCCTTGAGACAGAGGCTTATAATGGTATGTTCCTAAGCTGTGTAATGGAAGAGAACGGCTGTTCATGAAGTTCGTCTGAATCAGGCAGGGCCGTGGGGACGGCTCCTCCTGCTCATAAGGTCTGTGCTGGCACTAATGAATTTCTCAGCGACTGATTATGGAATCCAAGCTCATCGTTTCTCCTCAGTGGGCCTCAATATCATTTTTTTGTGTGTGTTAAAGAAGCGACTCATCTTTGTTGATACAGATTAGGATTAAAACACACAAGGGGAGGCGGGCAGGAAGGGGGGCTTTAAGCTTCCACCTGTATCTTCTCATCTTTGGAGCTTACTCTAATAAACAAAGAAAACAGATGCAGGTGGCTGGCTCATAAATGCTCTGCCAGAATAGGATCTGCTGAAAAGCTTCCAAAAGCTCAAGATGTTTACGAACCAGGGAAAATATCTATCTCCCTACCACCACCCCCCACACTGCTGCACCCAGTCCCTCAACTAAGAAAACAAACCAACAAAGAGCACTGCATTTGGATGAAGTTAGAGGGCCTGCCCTGCTCTCACTATTACACCATTCACTCTAGGGGAGTTATTCCAGATTTCTGCTGGCATGACAGAAAGATCAGGGCCTATCAGGTATCTTGATCTTGCTCTCCTTTCTCAAAAGCAATTATAGAGGGCTAGATTGAGGCTTTAGGAGCTCAGATGCAATGGTGATGGGCACAGCATAAGAACCCAAACAGAACAGAGTAGCCCTGAGTATGAGGCTTCCAGCCAAAGCCCACTTCCTCCAGAGGTCTTCTTTCCCACTAGCCCCACACAGCCCTGAGATAGCGGGCCTTTTGCAAGAGACAGGAGCCATGATTCTACTGACAGGTTCCTACCTAGCATATCTCTGCCTACTCCCCATCTTGTCCCTGCTCACTTGCTTGTAGTGGGGAGTATCAGCCAAGTAGCACTTCTGCTGTGTCCAGAGCTGCTGTAGTCCATGTTGGTCTTATGCAGCCATGCAGTGGGGAGGGTCTTATCACCCTGTATCGCTATGTGGCATGAGGGAACAATCTGGTCTATGATTTTCATCTATACAGATATCTGTAAAATGAGAGAATGTCACATAATAAAAAAAATCGGAAGAAATATCCTGAAGTTCTCTCTCTCTCTCTTTCTATCTATCTGTCTAGTTATAGCACTATAGGATATTTCTTCTGGGTTTTTTTCTGCCTGGCATTCTCTCATTTCCTTCAAACTTTTCAAAACCCTTCCCCTTTGCAGAGAAAATAGATAAACAAACCTCCAGAACCCAAAGAGTTCTTATTAAAGTCCTGAACATATGCTACTTAGGAAAAAAAATGAAAAATGAATTTAAAGTGAAACTGGCTGATAAAGAAAGAGTTCCACAAAGGGCTGGTCTTCCAATCATCCTGTATTTCTCCTGTAATTTCCTCAGAGATTGTGGAATGATTTTCCAGATGTCTCTGTTTCTTCCAGGTGGCATGTTCAACATGATTTGGAGCATGGCCAACGTTATGCTGCTTCTTCCTTTTTTTTTTAAAGTGTGCACGAACGTGTGTATATACACACACACACACACACACACACACACACAAAATTTTCACCCAGAAAACCCAATATTTGGCTGACCTGAGCAACTCAAAGGAGAAGATTTTTTTTGTTTAGTAATTTACTTATGGTTAAATAGACCATCATGATTCCAAGCCCTCAAGAGAAGTGGTCACTTTTGCTGCACAAATATGAGAAAAGTCAAAGGGGGTTATTATTAGAGTCATAGACTCATAGACTTTAAGGTCAGAAGGGACCATTATGGTCATCTAATCTGACCTCCCGCACAACGCCACAGAATCTCACCCACCCACTCCTGTAATAAACCCCTAATCTATGTCTGAGCTATTGAAGTCCTCAAATCATGGTTTAAAGACTTCAAGGTGCAGAGAATCGTCCAGCAAGCCACCCGTGCCCCATGCTGCAGAGGAAGGCAAAAAAATCCCAGGGCCTCTGCCAATCTACCCTGGAGGAAAATTCCTTCCTGACCCCAAATATGGTGATCAGCTAAACCCTGGGCATGTGGGCAAGACTCACCAGCCAGACGCCCAAGAAAGAATTCTCTGTAGTAACTCAGATCACACCCCATCTAACATCCCATCACAGGCCATTGGGCATATTTACCGTTAATAGTTAAAGATCAATTAATAGCCAAAATTAGGCTATCCCATCATACAATCCCCTCCATAAACTTGTCAGGCTTAGTCTTGAAGCCAGATATGTCTTTTGCCCTCACTGCTCTCTTTGGAAGGCTGTTCCCGAACTTCACTCCTCTGATGGCTAGAAACCTTTGTCTAATTTCAAGTCTAAACTTCCTGATGGCCAGTTTATATCCATTTGTTCTTGTGTCCACACTGGTACTGAGCTTAAATAATTCCTCTCCCTCCTTGGTATTTATCCCTCTGATATATTTATATAGAGCAATCATATCTCCTCTCATCCTTCTTTGGTTAGGCTAAACAAGCCAGGCTCTTTGAGTCTCCTTTCATAAGACAGGTTTTCCATTCCTCAGATCATCCTAGTAGCCCTTCTCTGTACCTGTTCCAGTTTGAATTCATCCTTCTTAAATATGGGAAACCTGAACTGCACACAGTATCCCAGATGAGGTCTCACCAGTGCCTCATATAATGGTACTAACACCTCCTTATCTCTACTGGAAATGCCTTACCTGATGCATCCCAAGACCGCATCAACTTTTTTCACTGCCATATCATATTGGTGGCTTATAGTCATCCTGTGATCAACCAATATTCTGAGGTCCTTCTCCTCCTTTGTTACTTCCAACTGATGAGTCCCCAGTTTATAACAAAAATTCTTGTTATTAATCCCTAAATGCATGACCTTGCACTTGTAAAAATTATGGGAGGCTGAGGTTACTAGGGACATAGCTAGTGGCACGGATCTCAACTGTCCTTCATTTTGAAATATAACATTCATTTTTCTGTCTCAGAGTAACCTATGTTCTACACAAATTTTAACACCCCCCTCCCACACACACTTTAATTGTTCAAAATTATTGACAAGAGAAATGCAGCATCATGGAGTTGAGGCTACAGGGAGAGTGACTTATGCTAGAGGAAGGAAACCCGCAGGAATTTTAAGTTTCTTGCATGAATAATTTTTGAGTGTGCCCCCCTCATTTTAAGTCTCTATCACATACTATGTCCCATGTTTGGGCCATGGCAGGATGAGAGGCCTGGATGATGGTACTACAAAATTTCTTATTAAAGTCAGACAGAGGAAGAAAGAGAAGGATCTGCTGGTTCTGACCTTTTGATCATCAAACACGGTATATCCTGCCTCTGGCATATCACTACCTGACGATTCAAAGCAAGGAGATTTACTTATGTCTCTCTTAGGGGGCATGATCCTGTGAAGTATTCAGAGCTTCCTGCAAGGTGCTGAGTGTCTTTGACTGCTATTGACTTCCATGAGAGTTGAAGGCACTCAACATCCAAGAGGTGGCATGATCCACTCAACGCCTGGCATGCTCATGGAGAAGGGCAAACGTGTTTTATCATAAAATTAGTTATCCTGATCTAAAAGTATAGTGCCAGCATTTGCCTAGGACTCTATTGTTCCCTGTCCGCAATTTAACTGCTACATTGTAAATGAGAAATGTCTTGATTTTTTAACTGCCCAGAGGCTCTTCACTGAAATAACAATGATATCAAGACCACCAAAGCCATTAACCTCAGACTATTTGAGATTGTAGGAAGTGGTGTTTCCTGTGTTTTGGGTCGTGTATCTAATACTGATGACTCTCAAATGATAAAGATAGCTCCTCAGTGGTAAGAGAGAATAAATCAAAACTCACTGATAGCTCAGTTCACAGACTCAGCACTGACTGGAGGAGGAGAAAGATTGGACTGTAGGTTCTTTGAGTGAGGAAGACGGGCAGTTGTTTCCTATGTTGTTCTCTATGTTACATCCAAAAGCCTCCCGCTTGCCATGATCATAAGTCAAGCACGAGTACTGGGGCTTGATCCTACAGTGGTCCAGCTCCATATTTAGCTGTTGCAGTTCCCCAAGCACAATTCTCATATACAGTACATGCTTTTGTCATTTTCACTTATGTTCCACAATAGAAGCCCACCATTTTAATGTAAACATTTGCTAGCAGAAAACAGCTGGATGTACTTGAAAAGGCATTTTTCAGCAAATGACTTTTTTTCAATGAAACTGCTAAGTCATTCATTCAATGAAAACTTTTATCACCTGGGAAAGCAGAATATCCATCAAAGGGGTGGATCATAGGAAGTATTCTAAATACCAGTGATCTGATCATGCTATGGGGTTTTACTGGGAACTGCCAAATAGATCCATAGACATTAGGCATGAAAAAGACGCGTTAGATAAAGCTGTGTGGGAAATTTTCTCTCTCAAATCAGAACAAGTTGAAATCTTGTAAATGCTCATGAACTGATAAGTCAAAAACTTTTTGGATTGAGTCAATCAAAAAAATCTGTTTTGATAACTTCAGATGAGTTTGCTTTGATTTTCATCTTTGTAATTTGTTAACCCTTGTTATTGTTATTTAGAATAATCTACCTACAATTTAAAACAAAAAGTTATTTTGAATAAGGAAATTAAAATGTTCATTTTGAAAATGTCAAAACGGGATGCTTTGACAATTTCAAAACATTTTTGTCAAAAAATTTTTCAAATTGGGAGATTCGTCCAAACCAACACTTTCTTGCAAACAGTTTTGTTTTCAATAAATCAGCATTTTCTGATGAAAAAACATTGTCAGAAGATTCCTGACTGGCTCCATTATTAGGCCATCTAGTTCATCTCTCTTCCCTAGAGGGTATCACCAAATCATCAAAACATTTGCCTCTGAAAATCTCTTTTTTATCACCACAATTTATTCCCTGTGAATTTGCACAGGGTTCTGGTTAGTGTCCATATCTCTTCCTGAGACAGTGAGCAAGAACATGCAACTGACAATGACTTTTTGGGTACAGGGATCTGCAAAAATTACATTTTTGAAAGTAATTTGAACAGTGCTGAATGCTGCAAACACTTTTGCCTGAAATGAGACAGCCTTGTAAATAAAAACACCAGCCTTGAAGAAAAGGACCTTCTCTGACTGGAGGTTGATTGGGTGGCTGAGTATAGCAGTAAGCATTATGGGTAGAAATATGTATGGCTTGGATAACAAGAGAGATGTTTCATGGTTGGGGGTGGGTGGGAGGTGACACAGGGATATCTGAGTTATCCTAGGACATGGAGATCTTAAAGGAAAATGGAGCAGATGTTTAGAAAGATGAGGGAAGAGCTCATAAAACACATTGAGTTTGACCTCACTGAACTCAGCTCATTGGTCTTATGAGAAGATTCTGAAGGCTGACTGAAGACTGGATATTTCCAGATCTCCCCCTATCCCATACTGCAGGGCAGAGAAGGAAGAATAGTATGCAGGGTGGGTGTAAGGATGTTTCGTGCCCTAGAAGAAACTTCCAACTTGCGCCCCGCCCCTGAGCCCTGTGGCAGCTCTCTGCCCCCTGTGCCCTAAGGTGCCAGCCCCGCACCCGCTCCCCCCCTCCGCCCTGAGGGACCCCCCCGTGGCAGCTCCGCCCTGAGGGACCCCCCCGCGGCAGCTCCCCCTGGCCCAGGGAGCTGTGCGGCAGCTCCCCGCCCCAGCTCACCTCTGCTCCACCTCCTCCCTGAGCACGCCATCGCCGCTCCACTTCTCCCGCCTCCCAGGCCTGTGGCGCCAATCAGCTGTTTGGCGCCGCAAGCCTAGGAAGGAGAGAAGCGGAGCGTGGAGACGTTCTCAGGGTAGGAGGCGGAGCAGAGGTGAGCTGGGGTGGGGAGCAGTTCCCCATGTGTGCTGCGCCCCCGTTACATGCTGCAGGCGGCCCTCCTCACGCCTCCCTGTCCCACGTCCCTATGCCTAAATGCCGATGATGACCGGGGCAGCCGCCATCACGGCCGAAGGACCCAAAATGCCACCCTCTCAAATGCTAGTGCTCTAGGCGACTGCCTAGGTCACCTAATGGGCTGCATCGGCCCTGATAATATGATTGGTGTTTTCGCCCCCTTGTTTTACTTCTCCAAAATATTCTTTTCCTCCTGCACACAATAGTAAAATCCTTAATCTCTCTCCCCTTCAGCTTGGATATTCTGTAGCTTTAGAATCATTCCTTTCTAGCAGGACTACGGTTACCAGATAGGAACTGAGAAAAAACAGGACAGGGCGTGGAGGGATAATAGGCGCCTATATAAGAAAAAGTTCCAAAAAACGGGACTGTCCCTTTAAAATCGGGGCATCTGGTCACCCTAAGCAGGACTCAGATAGAGATGACCTTACAGCCTTGGGGCCTTTATGGGAGGATTTCCCCACCTTAACCTAAATCTGCTCCCTTGGAGTGAATGGTTAACACTCCCATTGACTTCAGTCAGGGCAGAATTAGGCCACGGCTCAGCTCTATTGAAAATACCACCTTACTTACAATGCAGTTACCCTGCAGGAAAGGAATGTCTTCTCGCATGAAAAGACGGTTACTCACCTTTGTAACTGTTGTTCTTCGAGATGTGTTGCTCACATCCATTCCAGTTAGGTGTGCGCACCACGCGTGCACGTTCGTTGGAAGACTTTTTACCCTAGCAACTCTAGTGGGCCGGCAGGTCGCCCCCTAGAGTGGCGCCATCATGGCGCTCGATATATACCCCTGCCGGCCCGCCCGCTCCTCAGTTCCTTCTTGCCGGCTACTCCGACAGTGGGGAAGGAGGGCGGGTGTGCAATGAATATGAGCAACACATCTCGAAGAACAATAGTTACAAAGGTGAGTAACCGTCTTTTCTTCTTCGAGTGATTGCTCATATCCATTCCAGTTAGGTGAATCCCAAGCCTTACCTAGGCGGTGGGGTGGGAGTGAGAAGTCGCGGCATGGAGCACTGCGGAGCCGAAGGCCGCGTCATCTCTGGACTGCTGGACCTGGGCATAATGGGAAGCGAAGGTGTGGATGGAGGACCAGGTCGCCGCCCTACAAATCTCCTGGATGGGCACGCGGGCGAGGAAAGCCATCGATGATGCTTGTGCCTTGGTAGAGTGCGCAGTCACATGGCCCGTAGGGGTGTGAGCCAAGTCATAATAGGTCCTGATACAGGACGTCACCCACAAGGAGATCCTCTGTGAGGAAACGGGTAGTCCTTTGATTCGGTCCGCTACTGCCACGAAGAGCTGGGGGGATTTGCGGAACGGTTTGGTCCTCTCCACATAAAACGCGAGTGCCCGACGGACATCAAGCGAGTGGAGTTGTTGCTCCCTGCGGGACGAATGGGGCTTTGGGAAGAAGACGGGGAGAAAGATCTCCTGGTTGATGTGAAAGGCTGAAACCACCTTGGGGAGAAAGGCAGGGTGTGGCCTCAGCTGCACCTTGTCTTTATGGAAGACCGTATACGGGTGATCTACCGTGAGGGCCCAGAGCTCTGACACCCGTCTGGCTGAGGTGATGGCCACCAGGAAAGGAGTCTTCCAGGAGAGATAGAGCAGGGAGCAAGTCGCTAACGGCTCAAATGGAGGGCCCATGAGTCGTGTCAGAACCAGGTTGAGATCCCAGGTAGGGGCAGGGGGTCGAACCTGGGGGTAGAGACATTCTAGTCCTTTCAGGAATCTAGTCACCGTAGGGTGAGAGAAAACTGAACGGCCATCTCCCCCCGGATGAAAGGTGGAGATAGCCGCCAGGTGAACCCGAAGGGACGATATCTCCAGGCCCTGCTGCTTGAGGGACCAGATGTAATCGAGAATACTGGCAATAGAAACCTCCATAGGGAGGGAACCCCTCTCCGTGCACCAACAGGAGAAACGCTTCCACTTGGCCGAGTACGTTGCTCTAGTGGAAGGTTTCCTGCTGCCCAGTAGTACTTGACGTACAGGAGTAGAGCACCGCAGTTCCGACCTGGTCAGCTTCTCAGGAGCCATGCTGTGTAGAGACTGGAGGTCCGGGTGACGGAGCCTGCTGTGGTCCTGGGTGATCAGGTCCAGGTAAAGGGGCAGGGGGACTGGGTCAGCCAGAGACAGGTCCAGCAACATCGGATACCAATGTTGTCTGGGACACGCTGGAGCTATCATAATCAAGTGGGCCCTGTCCCTGCGCACCTTCAGAAGTACTTTGTGGATAAGCGGGAACGGAGGGAACGCATAGAGCAGGTGCGTCGTCCACGGGATAAGGAAGGCATCTGCTACCGACCCTGGTTCCCGCCCTTGAAAGGAGCGGAACATCTGGCATTTCCTGTTCCCTCTGGACGAGAAGAGGTCCAGCCGGGGACAACTCCACCTCTGGAAGAGTGAGAGGGCGACGTCCGGGCGAAGGGACCATTCGTGGAAAGGAAGGATCTGCTCAGACGGTCTGCCAGCGTGTTCCGTACTCTGGGGAGAAAGGAAGCCATGAGGTGAATGGAGTGGGCTATACAAAAGTCCCAGAGCCGCATTGCCTCCTGACATAGGGGAGAGGATCTCGTGCCGCCCTGCTTGTTGATATAGTACATGGTCGTCGTGTTGTTGGTGAGTACTGAGACACAGCGACCTTGAAGCTGATGGGAGAACGCTTTGCAAGCAAGGCAGACCGCTCTCAACTCCCGTATGTTGATGTGGAGGGCCACTTCCTGAGGAGACCACTGGCCCTGCGTCCTCAGGGTTCTGAGGTGGGCCCACCAGCCCAGGTCTGAGGCATCCGTTGTTAGGGATACCGAGGGCTGGGGTGGATGAAACGGGAGCCCTGCACACACTACAGACTGGTCTAGCCACCACCGGAGGGAATCCAGTACCTCCTGAGGGATGGTGATAACCGTGTCCAGCAGATGCCTGGCCGGACGGTATTGAGTGATAAGCCAGGACTGGAGGGGCCTCATGCGAAGCCGTGCATAACCCGTAACAAAGGTGCAGGCCACCATGTGGCCTAAGAGAGTTAGGCACGTCCTTATAGAGGTCAAGGGAGCCGTCTGTAGATGCTGAATGATGGCCGACAGCGTCTGGAATCTGGACAGTGGCAGAATGGCCCTGGCCAAGGTGGAGTCCAGAATGGCCCCGATGAACTCTATCCTCTGCGTGGGGAGCAGAGTGGACTTGTCCACATTGATAATGAGGCCCAAAGCTCCAAAGAGTCTGCTGATCTTGCGCACGTGGTTGCGGACCTGCGACTCTGACGTGCCTCGAATCAGCCTGTCGTCGAGGTAGGGGAATAGGTGTATGCGACTGAGTCAAAGATATGCAACGACGACAGCCATGCATTTCGTGAATACCCTTGGGGCCGTGGAGAGGCCAAACAGGAGGACCGCAAATTGATAATGGTGGCGGTCGACCACGAACCGAAGGAAGCGTCTGTGTTGCGGAAAAATGGCTATATGAAAATAAGCGTCCTGCATGTCGAGGGCGACGAACCAGTCTCCAGGATCCAGAGATGGGATAATGGTCCCCAAGGATACCATGCGGAACTTCAACTTCACCATATGTTTGTTGAGTTCCCGCAGGTCGAGGATGGGTCTGAGGTCTCCCTTGGCCTTGGGGATCAGAAAGTAGCAGGAATAAAACCCCTTGCCCTTCTCGTTCTCCGGAACCGCCTCTATGGCTCCTTTGTCGAGGAGCGTCTGCACCTCCTGAAGGAGGAATTGCTCTTGAGAGGGGTCTCTGAAGAGGGACGAGGGTGGGGGGGCGGGAGGGAGGATGTAAAATAAATTGCAGACGGTATCCCGTTTGCACAGTGCATAAGACCCAACGGTCGGAAGTTATTTGAGTCCACGCCGGGAGGAAGAACGAAAGGCGGTTGGAAAACGGGGGTGACGGATCTGTGGTTGAAACTGGTACAGCGTCCTCGGGCGCACCTTCAAAACGAAGGTTTTGGGCCAGGTGGGGCTTTAGAAGAGCCCTGATTCTGCCCCCCTTGGTTGCCCAATTGTCTGCGCCGGCCATTCCTGCTTCAGCGTCTACTAAAATCTTGCCGCTGGCAGTACTGGGGATAGGGCCGGCACTGCTGTTGCTGTTGTGGCTGGAAGGGTCTGCGCTGCGTCCCGGGCGTGTGCATCCCTAGAGAGCGCATGATGACCCTATTGTCTTTCAGGCTTTTCAGCCTGGGGTCAGTCTTCTCTGGAAACAGGCCCTGACCTTCAAATGGGAGGTCCTGGATGGTGTGTTGGAGCTCCGGAGGAAGGCCAGAAACCTGTAGCCAGAAGATGCGGCGCATTGTAACCCCCGAAGCCAGAGTTCTGGCAGCCGAGTCTGCCGTGTCCAAGGATGCCTGCAATGAAGTTCTTGTGACCTTCTTGCCTTTATCAAGAATTGCCGCGAATTCTGGAAGCGCATCCTGAGGCAACAACTCCTTGAACTTATCCGCTGCTACCCAGGAGTTATAGGCATAGCGGCTAAGGAGGGCCTGTTGGTTAGAGACCCTGAGTTGGAGGGCGCTTGCTGAGTAGACCTTCCGGCCTAGCAGGTCCATGCGCCTCGCCTCCTTGGACTTCGGTGCTGGGGCCTGCTGCCCGTGGCGCTCCCTCTCGTTCACAGACTGCACGACGAGGGAGCACGGGGTTGGGTGGACATGCAGGTATTCATATCCTTTGGAGGGTGCCATATACTTGCGCTCCACCCCGCGTGCAGCAGGAGGGATGAAGGCCGGTGATTGCCAGATGGTATTAGCATTGGCTTGAATAGTCCTGATAAAGGGAAGGGCGACTCTGGTGGGAGCATCCGCTGAGAGAATGCTCACCACAGGATCTTCGATTTCCGAAACCTCCTCAGCCTGCAAGTTCAAGTTTTGCGCTACACACCTGAGGAGGTCCTGGTGCGCCCTGAGGTCGAGTGGGGGAGGACTAGAGGATGACGTTCCAGCCACTGCCTCATCGGGGGAGGACGATGAGGAGACCCCCGGTAGGAGCGGGTCCACGGGGGGCTCCGTCTGTACCAGCGCCTCTGATTCTGGAGGGAGCTCAGGGTCCCGCTGGTTATATCGGTCTTCCCCCGCCGGAGAGGGGGGCGGGCGAGACAACGAGGCCTCCGGAGCCCTGCGCTCAGATGCCACTGGTTGAGGTGTAATGTGTTGAGGGCCCTGGACTTGATGGTACGCCCAGGGTGTCCAGAAACCCCACTGCTGCAGTACCTGATCCTGCAGAGGAGGGTCATGTAAGAGGGCCGCCGGTCTGTCCGCGTCCAAGGCGTACATGCTGTCTGCCTGCGATGAGACAGACAGCTGCCGGGAAGGCCATGGTGGGGCCAAACATGGCTGATAGGGCTCCCTCGGTCTCGACGTCGACGATCTTCTCAGTGCCAGGGACCAGTACCGGGAATCGAACCGGTGCCAGGATCGGGACCGGGACCTGCCACCAGCGCAGTGCTGGGAGCTCGACCGGGACCTGCCGCCGGCGCGGTGCCGGGAGGTCGACCGGGAACGGGACCTGCCACCAGCTCTGTGCCGGGAGGTCGACCGAGCTGCTGACTGCCGACGGGAACGGCTCCTGGAGTCTTGGTGCCGGTAGCGGCGACTCGATCCAGACCGGTGCCTGGAGTAGCGAGACCATCTGGAAGATGACCGGCGCCGCGAGTGCGACTGGTACCGTCGAGGGGAGAGGTGCTGGGACTGCGAGCGGCGCCTGGAGCGAGAACGTCCACGGTGCCGGGACCTCGAAGGGGATCGGTGCCGGCTGGGCAAGTCCGGAGACAGCACTCGCATTGTTGCAGGCTTGCCTCTAGATATAACCCACACCGGGAGTACCGGGGGTTGAGGCTGGGTAGGCTCCGTGAGATCAATTAGGTCCCGCGCCGAAGTGAATGTCTCTGGCGTCGAAGGAACCAACAGCTCAACCCCAGATCTTATAGGGGAGCTAGGAGGGACCGGACTCGACGGACCTCCGGGGCATGGAGTCAACGGAATCCCTGCTGGTGGTGCCACGGCAGAGGTAGGTGCCGGGCGCTCCGCTTGAGTCTGCGAGGATGGAGTCGCAGACGTCGAGGGCCTTGCGTCGGGTCCCGGTGCTGGGGAAGGTCTGTGCCGGGGCATCTTTCCGGTGCTGGCGCAGTCCAGTGCCTGTGCGGAGCCGGCGTTCTGTGTCGGGGCGACAGGGTTAAGTGCCGCTTCCATCAGGAGAGTCCTTAACCTCTGGTCCCTCTCCTTTTTTGTCCGAGGCTTAAAAGCCTTACAGATGCGGCACTTATCTGAAATATGCGATTCCCCCAGGCACTTCAGACAGGCGTCGTGGGGATCGCTGGTCGGCATCGGCTTTTTGCAGGCCGAGCACTGTTTGAACCCCAGCGAACCAGGCATGGGCCCGGTGCCGGGCGCAGGGAAGGGCTACAGCCCAAACCCGCTAATAAGTATATACAGCTATACTACAATTAACAATAACTAACTACAATTTACAACTATCTACAACTATGAGAACAGTGAAACGAAGGAGAGCTAGGGATGTGGAGGACAGTTATGCCGCGCTCCACAGTTCCAACGACCGACACGGCGGTAAGAAGGAACTGAGGAGCGGGTGGGCCGGCAGAGGTATATATCGAGTGCCATGGCGGCACCACTCTAGAGGGCGACCTGCCGGCCCACTGGAGTTGCTAGGGTAAAAAGTCTTCCGACGAACGTGCACGCGCGGCGCGCACACCGAACTGGAATGAATATGAGCAATCACTCGAAGAAGAACTCAGTGTTATTCAATGGCACCCAGCTTACAAAGTAGAACTTCCCCCAGTACGGCAGGTAGAATTTTAAGACCATCTGTTCATAAATCTGCCCTTCATAAAGATGCGAAGCCAAATGCGTCAGTGAAGGAAGAGAGGATTTACTGCAATGGCTCAGACCTTTAGTCCATCAAGTAAGATATCCTGGCTGTGACAGTGGAAGCTACCTAGCCAATTTGATTGTGCTGCACACAAGGGAATTAAAATCCCCCCTGACCTCTGCAGACAGCCTATCTATGTAACAGAGCCTGAATTAAAACCTACCTCTGCTTTGATGCCTGCAAATCACTGCTGTCTGGCATTGGCCAGGGAAGTGAGGACACAAGATTCCATTTTCCGCCTAAACTTTATTCATTGAGTTATTTTATCCATCCCATTTGTATACACTCTCTGTGGAAAGCACTGTCTTCTTCATTACCTGTCTGGACAGCCACCAGCACAATGGGGTCCTGAATGGTGCTCTTCCACGCTACACTAATAACCTAAGGAACTGATATGATCCCACCCATTACCACAGCATTGGAGCACCTCATACTCTTTAATGCATTCATCCTCTCAACACCCTGGAAGGCAAAGCAGTTAGCCCAATTGTATAGAAGGGGAACTGAGGCACAGAGCAGCTAAGTGACTTGCCCAAGATGCATAGGAAGTCTGTGGCAGAGCAGGGACTTGAACCCAGGTCTTCCAAGACCTAGTCTAGTGGCCTAAATACTGGTCCATCCATCTCTGATATACTGCTACTACTAGAAATTTTGAATGCTGGCTACTGAACTCTCTCACAGAACTGTCTCTGATCAATCAATTGAATGAAAAAATATGAGGGAGTGAGGGGGAAATGTATCAAATAAATTCAAATAATAAATAAACCAGAGGAAATCAGGATTTGCTCATGGATATTCAGCAAGCCCGAAAAGAATCAAAATCTCTCAGATGAATTATTCATTCCCAATTATTTGCTACAGTCATAAAATTATACAGTCCATTTAAAAAACCCAGTCACAGTATTCGATTCAATTGCACAAAATGATGGTCCACTACCAGCCTAATGCTATAGTCCTTGCTCAGGCAAGACTCCCAATGGGTCAGCTCCTACAGGGAGTGGCAAACCCTCAACTCTTTCTGGTACTGATGAGAAGTGAGGGTGCTCAGTGCCTTACTAGATCAGGCTGTGAATGAGGGGTACTGTGGAACGGCAGAGGTAGGTGCTTTGAAAAACTGTACTGCCTACAAAGCAGATAGTTCTCTCTGAGACACCCCTTCCCTAACTAGAGGGCTTGGGAGACTCAATGCCCCTAAACTTTTGACATACTGAAGTTACACAAACTGTTAGATCTGAGGACAAGGGGGGCAAAGTTGAGTCAGAATATAGAATATTGTATGTGATTATATAATATCCTGAAAAGTCATGGTGGGGTGGAGGTGGGAAGTAGGGAAATTAGACCCATGAAAAGTCCGCGGGCGGCTGAGGGGGCAAACTAAGGTCTTTGGTGGGTTGCAACTGCCCCCCTTGCTCCACAGCAAATGATGCCCCGTCTGAGAATTGGAATGAAATTGCCGGACGTGACTCACGGGCTATATCCAGGGTTGGGAGTGTTCTGGTGTTACAGTACCTGCCTCTTGGGCACATCCAAGCATCTTTGTGTCTCTCCTATTCTGGGGCTAGCTGGGGAATGAATTGACCCTGACACAGATTGCAGTAACCTCAGGTCCGCAAGGACTTATGTCTGGCTGCCTATGGCCATGAAGGGCTGCTCCAGCAGTCAAGAAAAGCCAGCACACAGAGCCAGACCAATCACACCTGGACATGCCCCATACATGCCCCCTACATCCGGAGGTGGCATAGGGCCATGACTACAGCTCTGAGACATACTGGGACTGTCCCTATACTGGCCTGTGGGTCTATGGCCCCTTTTTGCGGTGCTGCCAAGCGTGGGTGGCTTGGACCCAGGGTGATAAACGCTGATCAAGTGCCTCCCATCACCCTTCTGTAATTCATCCTACTTGGAACCACCCTGCAGAGTCCTTCACACTGCATAGAGAGACAAGCAATGCAGCCCTTATCAACATACAGCAAAGCCAGATCCTAGGAGCACGTGGTTTGACTCCAGCCAGTCTCGTACTGGGCTGTTATGACATGCCAGGCAGAGTGTGAAACAAGCAGAGATGCCTTTGATTACATGCACCCACCCACACATATATATTTAAACAAAGGACAGTGAGAGCTGACTAGCAGTGGGAAAAGATGCAGACCTCAGAGTGAAAAATGCCAGTTACAAAAACAAATAGAGAATAATAGAGTTTCTATTCAGGATCTTATATCAGCCTCATCACCTTGGTATCCCTCTCTCCCTCTCTCTCTGTGTGCTTTTTTCTTTTTAAGGCTTGATCTGAGGCCAGGTTTTCTAATGAGTTTAGAGAGAGGATTAAAGGACCAGAATCACCATCTGCCTAAAGAAAACAATAGTATTTCCAATTGCATGATGGTATCTGGCAGGGAAAGGAGGGTATTAGGCTTCTTAACTGTATCATAGGAGAAAGAGAGTAAGGGAGAAAGAGCAAGGGAGAAGGAAACCTTATCTAACCAGACACCACAAGATTTCAAGTCTTTCCTAGCGCCTGTTGATTATTTTCTTTTGGCATTGGGAAAGAGAGAAAATACACTTGTGATTAAACAGAACCCAAACAAAGCTCCCAACGCACGTGTAGCAGGGCAAGGAGCGAATGCATTTACCTACCTTCCAAAGTGAGCATCAGAGGTGCAGGGAGGGGAATCCAGGCAGGAGAGAGATAGAGAGCTTGTTGGAATGAACTTGTATGTTTCCAAAGCAGCTTCTTTCCCTACCTTGTTTGTTGCATCTCTTGACAGTTCCCATTAAGCCAAATGGTGAGCTAACTGGTTTGCAGAGGGAGCGGGCCAAAAGCAATCATTTGCTTTCTTATAGCACCTTCTTTCTGGGCATCTCAGAATACTTTTGCAATCAGCAAGGAAATGACAGGCCGAGATGCTCAAAAGAGGCAAGTGATTTCATACGCCCCACTGGAGATGCCATGAAGGGGCTTGGTTCTCTTGACGTGACGAGATCTCTCCTTCAGAGAAGCAGGCCCCTTTACAGCATCTCAAACTTGACACTCCAAATCACTCGTCACTTTTGGAAATCTTGGCCTAAGCCTCAAACTCCGACCCTGTGCTCTGGGGATTATCATCATTCCCATTTTAGAGATGGGCAAACAGAGACTATGAGCTGGATTTTCAAAGGTATTTAGGTGCCTACGGGTGCAGATCTGAAAATCCCACAAGGCACCTATCTCCATTTTTATATGCCTACCTAACTTTGAAAAACTGGTCTCAAGGGATTTGCATGAGGTGGCCCATCAAGTCGGCATCTGAACAGGGAATAGGAGTCCTGACTAAAACTCACGGCACTAATCAATGGATCTCAACCTACCCACAGCTATTGCAAGCTGGAGTCTTTTGGACCAGTCTTCTTTCATAAGAGAAAGAAAATGAGCGTCTCATCGAGGATCAGTCTGGTACTGCGTGTGGGGTAGTACTGTAGCTGCAAGGCATCAAGAGGTTGTTTACGAAGGGTCTGATCCTAAACACTTTGAAGAAAATGGGAGTCTTTCCACTCACCTCAGGGAGGACTGGATCAGGCCCTAAAATAATCCTGGGCCCATTTTTACATAGATAACCTTTCCCTGTATTTTTAAGAGCTTGTGCTGGGTTCTAAATATACAAATATTAAGTATGGTCTATACATCCAACCACTGGATAACACTGCATCAACACCCATATGCTAACTTCATTTAAAAGCAGTGCAGTTTCCCTCCACTCCAGCAGTTTGTTTCATTCTAGAATCATGCTCTTATGCCTGTGCAGCTCACCCATGAAGGTGTGTAGGCAAGCTGTAGGGCAACGGAGTGAGACTAAATCCACCAGACAACCCATGCAAGCTAAGCAAAGAGCGACACACCCGGGTCTCAGGAGCAGCTCCATGATTGGCCACTCCACATTCCAAAGGGGCGGGTTAATCCTCTGCCTTTGATTAATCTTTAATCTCAGCACCTCGTGACTGAAGCCTGCACTAACTAGCAGATCCTGACGATCAAAGTCAGGCACTTAAATATTTCATTTATAAATAAAAAAACTAAGCACTTCATAAGGGCAATAAGGCAACTCCAGGGGTGTAGTTATCACCAATTAATCGCTCTCCTGGGAGAGCAAAGGAGATCTGCGGTTCCTTGTACCTTCTAATTTCCCTATGGGTGCAATTATCCCCTGATAACCATGACTCCCCCTTTATCCCCCTCCCATCCACCCATCCCTTACAGTGTAATTGAACATCATACTTCCTGGGCTTTTTTCTCCTTCATTTCTCTCCGCAATCCCTAAGGATAGTTTTCCCCTCCACATTTCAGGTTGGGCGTATACAACGATAAGAGCGACTGATCATTTTTCCTTGTGTATTCATTCATATGGACTGGCTGCAGAGGGTGATTCTGCAGTGGATTCTTCAACTCCTCTGCACATGAATGCACACACTGTACACTCACAAGGGTCATAGAAATCTTAGAAATGTAGAACCAGAAGGGACCTTGGTAAGTCATCTAATTCAGTCCCCTACACAGAGATAGGACTAAGTATTATCTAGACCATCTTTGATGGGTGTTTGTCAAACCTGTTTTTAAAACCTCGAATGATGGAGATTCCACAACTTCCCCAGATAATTTGCTCCAGTGTTTAATTACCCTTACAGTTAGGAAGATTTTCCTAATGTCTGAACTAAATCTCCCTTGCTGCAAGTTAAGCTCATTTTTTCCTATCCTGCCCTCAGTGGACAAGGAGAACAATTTATCACCCTCTTTACAGCAACCTTTTATGTACTTGAAGAGTGTTATCATGTCCCGCCTCAGTCTTCTCTTCTTCAGACTAAGCAAATTCAATTTTTTCAATCTTTCCTGGTAGGTCATGTTTTCTAGAACTTTAATAATTTTTGATGCTCTTCTCTGGACTTTCTCCAGTTTGTCCACATCTTTCCCAAAGTGTAGTGCCCAGAACTGGACACAACACTCCAGTTGAGGCCTTATCAGTGCTAATTAGAGTAGAAGAATTACTTCTCGTGTCTTAGGACTTGTCTTCACTACCAGGAGATCTAGTAAAGACCCTCTAAATTGACAGCAAAGCACTCTCCAGTTGACTCTGGAACTCCAGCTCCCGGAGAAGAGTAAGGTAAGTCGACCAGAGAGCATCTCCTGTCGACGCAGCACAGTGAAGACACCAGGGTAAGTCAACCTAAGCTATGTCGGCTCCAGCTACATTATTCACATAGCTGGAGTAGAGTAACTTAGGTCAATTTACCCAGGTAGTGAAGACAAGCCCTTGCTTACAACACTCCAACCAATACATCCCAGAATGATCACTTTTTTTGCAACAGTATCACACTGTTGACTCATATTTAGTTTGTGATCCACCATAACCCCAGATCCTTTTCTGGGGTACTCCTTCCTAGGCAGTCATTTCCCATTTTGTATGTGTGCAATGTGTAATTGATCGTTCCTTCCTAAGTGTAGTACTTTGCATTTGTCCTTATTGAATTTTATTCTATTTATTTCAGACCATTTCTCCACTTTGTCAAGATCATTTGGAATTCTAATCCTGTCCTCCAAAGCACTTGCAACCCCTCCCTGCCTTTATCATCTGTAAACTTTATAAGTGTACTCACTATGGCTATGCCATTATCAAAGTGTTCATGAATATATTGGATAGAATCAAGAGTACTCATGGCAACTACCATTCTGCACATCATCTGAGCGTGTTCTGAATATCCAATGGTACCCAACATGGTTATAGACTAGAATCCATGCCATGCTCCTTGTACACCTTTGAGTATTCAGCAAAAGCTAGAACTAAACCTTTCCAAATGTTCTGATCCTTTGTTTAAACAATTATTTATTTTTGCCTACTTCTGTGCTTCTTGGATCCAGCCTTGGACCAGAGTGAAAGATGGCTAAACCTGGGGGGAAATGGCTCAGGGCATTTCATAGATTCCAAGGTCAGAAGGGGCCATTAGATCATCTGGTCTGACCTCCTGTGTAGCTCAGATCAGATAATTTAACCCACTTACCTCTACTGAACCTGGAGGCAGGGATTACCAGAAAACTCAAGTTGCAACCTGCTCATGAGATGTCCAGCCTTCACAGTTTAGGTGAGTAAGATTAGGGAAGTTATATTGCATCTGTATCTAGCAATGGTGCAACTGCTGCTGGAATACTGTGTCAAGTTCTGGTGTTCAAACTTCAAGAAAGGTTGAAAAATTTGAAATGGGTCAGAGAAGAGCCATGAAAATGATTAAAAGATTGGAAAACCTGCCTTATAGCGAGAGACTCATGGAGCTCAATGTATTTCATTTATTAAAGAGAAAGTTAAGGGATGGTTTACTCATAGTCTATAAGTACCTACAGGGGGAACTAATATTTGATAATGGGCTCTTCAATCTAGCAGACAAAGCTATATAACAGGATTCCAAAGGCTGAAAGTTGAAACTGGACAAATTCAGGCTAGAAATAAGGAACCCATTGTTTAACAGAGAGGGTCATTAACCACTGAAACAATTTACCAAGAGCTGTGGTGGGTTTTCCATCACTGGACATTTTAAAATCAAGAATAGATGTTGTTCTAACAGATCTGCTCCATTTCAACTCCAGCTATTGGATTTGAATAAGGAATTAATTCAGGGAATTCTATGGCTAGAGTTACACAGGAGGCCAGGCAAGGTGAACATGATGGTTCCTTCTGGCCTTAGAATCTGTCCAGACACTAAACCTCCGTGACTCCTGAAGCATGTCTGAACTGAGGGCCAAGTTTTAGAAGGTTCACAATTACTTGCAGGGTTGATCATCTTTGACAGAAGAAACAAAAGACTCCTAATTCAATTCTTACAAATAAAGGGCTAGACTGTGAACCCCTCACTCACATTGGTGAGTACTTAACTAAGTAGCTGGTTCCATTGACTTTCTTGGAACTAACAGAATGAGTAACTCCACAGGAGTGTGACTAAGTGGGGAGGGGCAGCCTGGCCCAAAGTAATTACTCAAATATAACAATAATAAGAACAATAGCAACAATGATAATCAGACTCAAACTTGAATGCTGGAGCCAACAATTGAGGGCATTAAATTTGTTTCCAGATCCTGACCCAAACTTTACAACTTGGTCCCAGCTCTATAAGGGACATGAAATGGAACCCTGAATCCAAACTCATCAACCTGGACAAGAGCCTGGATATTAATTCAAACTCCAAGGGAAGCAGAATCCCTAATCTGAAAGCCTTCCGAGCCATGGGGAAATCCAACCATTGATCCAGGTTTGAATATTGTGGTGTAGACCAGTAACTGTTAATTATACTTAGCGGTTTTTATAGAATGTGGTTTTCAACTTCATAGCAGAGCTCCATTGAGTTCAGTAAAACTATGCCAATTTACACCAGTTGACGATCTGTCTCCATTCACCTCTCCCTTCACTTGATGAGACCATATTCAGGCGCAACAATGATTGCCAATCACACACACACACACACTTACAGAATCTTCGAAGCTCTCCTATGAAGAATATGGCCCATCTTTCATAAAACACACATATTGAACTCTTTCTGTGCCTTGTACTTCCCTGAAGAAGAGCTCTGTGTAGCTCGAAAGCTTCTCTTTCACCATCAGAAGTTGGCCCAATAAAAGATATTACCTCACCCACCCTGCACTTTCCTTTAGCAGTTAAGGCATGACAAGCTTGCTGCTTGTGTTGTAATCTTATCCAGCTACAGGATATGTGACTGTGTTGCTTATTCCTCCCCTGCGTAATGTAGACCTCCATGCTTCACATGAGCCGGAGTTTTGTATGAGTTATATGGCTATTATGTTATAAGTAGGACTGATATATTACAGAACGCTGCCATAGATCCTATTAATGGCACTTGGGTTCCATTTTTTTCCCCTTGTAGTAAATTCAGAGTTTTTTGGCTATGGATAGATGCACAAGGAGGCAGGGAGACCTGTGTCTGGGAGGGGATTAGGCAAAGTTAGAGGCTTATCAAGTAAGATGGATCTGCTAGTACAGCATCTAGCCTAAAGCCCTTCCTCTATGCAGTGACATAATTTATGTCATTATCCTCAAACCTCTTCTGACAAACTGGTGCCTTGGCCAGCCTTGAATACCTCCACGGACTGTGATTCTACCACTTCCCTGGGCATTTTATTCCATTGCTTGGATTGCTGTTACGGTGACAAAGTTTTCTCTGATTCTGAATGTGCATGTATCCCTGCCCATCACTACCTGTTCTAAGACCAATGACCTATGAATTGCTCTCTTTATAACATCCTTTCACCAGGGACTGAGAAACAGCCTGATATTCAGATCCAGATGCTGTTCACACTTGGTGGGCTTGGTTAGAGATGAGCCTACACTTCAGAACACAGACATGTGTCCAGGGTCAGCTCCTCCCTCTACCAAAGTCTGAACCCAAACCCAGCTTCTGTGCAGCTGTTGGGTTTCAAAATCTGTATCTGAAGTTGGATATTGGGGACTGGCTCTGCTCTTAATATTCAGCTCCCCCTACCCACAGTATAACTGAAATCATTTCCCATCATCAAAATGTCATCCCATAACTTCTGGGCTCCTCCCCAGTTTAGGACTATCTGCTTTGGTAGTGAGGATGTAACCAGATGAGGGCTTTCATTGCTTTCCCATCCTGTGACATGGTTCCTAGGGGCATTTTAGAGGGCTTAATGAGCAATAAAATCCTGACTGTGTCTTTGGGGGTCAGAATCAATTGTGTGTCAACTACTGTACTCAGAGGGTACACACAGAGATGAGCTGCCAAAATCTTAACAACCAGTTCCCTAGGAAAAGTTCTGATTTAAGGGGGGAGGGAAGTGGGGGAGGGCAGGGGGAGACATACTCGTGGGGCCAGGGGCCCCTGCAGGGACTGGGGAAAATTGCCCCCCCCCAGCAGCCCTGGAGCACGCAGCCCCCGCCCCTTACCTTGCCTGCAGCTCAAAGCAGCAGGACGACTCAGGAGCTCAGCTGACCTGTCCAGCTGGTGCCGGTGGCTGGCCAAGCTGCAGCTGGGGGGAAACCGGGGAGGGGCCAGGGGAACCTCAGCCTCCCCAGCTGGGAAACCTGGGAGCAACAGGATGGTCCGGCCTGCGGACCAGCATTCTTTGCCCACCCCCTGGCCCTTTAACAACCAGTTCTCCACAGAGGTCTAATTTTAGCAACCAGTTCTTGGGAACTGGTGGGAACTGGCTCTAGCTCACCAGTGGGTATACAGCCACTAGCACTTCGGGGGGGCAGGGATATATCTGCCCCACGTGATTATCCTGCTAATGGCCTCTTCAGTGAGACTGCAAATATCCTGCAATCTCACACCTCATTCCCTCGACCCCCGCTCCCATCTCAAACCCAGTCAACAGGTCCTGTAGCTACAATACATCATTTCTCTTTGAACTCTGCCATTTCCACGGTGTGTTTGAAAAGGGCTCAGTTATTTGCTTGGAGGGTTTGGGGTCGTAGGGGAAGGGGATCTAGCTAATGTGGTCTCTGTTCAGCACAACCAAACATTCCAAAAGGAAGGGAGTGAGTGAATAAACCCATGATGCAATCCCTGCCTGTCACTTCTGATTTAGTAAATGAAGTCGGATGATCTTACAAAAAAGAAAAACAAGTTAGCGTAACGGGTGTTTTAATTCATCCGCATGCTGCCGTGCTGTAGCTGAGGCATTAGCAGTCAGGGGAAAGTACTGAAGCTGTACAGAACGCACATCAATCTTTGCCGCATCAGACCAAATGGAAATCCACAGCCAGCAGATACAAGAAGTCTAAATACCTAGAGGTGGGTGAGACAGACTCGCCCTGACTATAGAGAGCCAAATCAGGTGCCAATCTGGAACTGCAAATCTGAACTGTGCAGCTTGATGAGTGGAACTAGGGAAAGAGGGTCAGGTTTAAGGAGGGGGTTAGGTTTGTGTAGTGCCAGGGGCTCAGATCCACAAGCCAGGGTTCTGTCTTATTCCACGTAACATTGGCCTCTAACCATTCTTAATAAAGATCTCTTTCCTGCAACTTTGGCTGGCCTGCCCCTTCACTTACTGCTAGTGAAACAAATTACATTTTGCAGTGAGTGGGGTGGAAGGGAATTTGCATTCACATACCCTGAGCCATACTCACCCTTATGGTTTGGGTCAATGGTAGAACAAAGCACCCAGAGCCTAAGATGGGGCCTAAAATATATGAATCAGAGAAACAAAAATGACCAAGAGGCCTATATTCTGGTTCCAGTTTGCCTCAAGGTGGCATAAATCTGAAAAGAAGAGCTGATCTCAGGAAGTTGCCACCATGATCTCGAGACATCTCTGCAACTTTTAAGATTTCAGTGATGCCAAACCCTGCTGTGAAACCCTTTCCTTAAATCCAGGTTCAGCTTCAACCCTGAACCCTGTACCAATGTCTAATCTAGATCAAGACACAGTTTTCTTTGCCCTTTGTATGAACTGAGGATTCTTTTCAGCCTTGCACTTGTATAATAACCAAGTGCCTTACACTGCATTACAGATATGACCACATGAAGCTTCACAACACGCTTTTGAAGACAATCAATATCATTATGATTTTGTCTTACAACACATTTTCTAGTCTTTCATCTATATTAGTATTAAAGCAACACAAATTCAAAGCAGGAATTCATATGAATTTATTTTCAATTTTAGTCCCTGGGCGAAATCCTCAGCTGGTATTGTTCTAGTATGTTCAATGCTGCTACACTGACCTACACCAGCTGATTAGAGACTGTTGCCTAGTGTTGTTGTGAATCATTAAAATTGCTGCTGGCTACTCTCTCAGGGTTGTTGTATTTCAGAGTTGGGAAAACTTTTCCCTTTCTAAACAGTCCCAATACATTATAGGAATCTTCCATGTGTAAGACGTTACATGAATGTAATATTAATTCAGACATCAGGAATTATGCTGCCGATTGTCCATTGGCCAACCCTCTTAAACCATGTCTCATAATATTCAGTGTTATTTCTTACAACCCCAGCTCCCAGAGTCATGTGATTATGTGAGAATCTCAGTTTCTTTTTTTTTCTAAGTTGCTAGCCCTCACAATTGCAGAGAACATTTGAAAATGTGAAGCTTGCTGGTGGTAGGGAGTGTTTAGAAAAACAGAAGGCAAATAAAAAAGAATCCCAAACATATTATTTAAAAATACCTCATGATTTTGAAGCCAGTCTTATGAACCTACGCAGCCTGACTCCTGATTTTTGAACACTTGAAGAATTCCCACAGAAGCTGGGAATGAGTGACAGCGGATAGATCACTTCATGATGATTTGTTCTGTTCATTCCTTCTGGGGAACCTGGCACTGGCCACTGTTGGAAGACAGGACACTGGGCTAGATGGACCCCTGGTCTGACCCGATAGGACCATTCTTATGTTCGTATATAATACTGCCATAGTGTCATTAAATGGATGCAGATTGGAGGGATGCATCTTCTTTCAGATGCAAAATGTGAAACAAACATAAAAACCCAAATTCTCTCTCCGATGAGCATGCACAGCTTCTGCTGAAATGGTTGGCAGCCCCATGGATGCATTTGAGGGCAGAATTTGAAGCTCATTTTCTAGCACCGGAGAAAAAAGAAAGGAGAAGATTAATAGTAAAGCAGGAAACAAGAAAGCCTTCTGCTCACATCTGACATTCTTTGTCAGTTTTATTTCACTTGATAACGTGACACGGCTTTGGGAAAAAAAATGATTAACCTTGCCATTTTTAAACCTCTGTTGCTATGAATGTGAATGTTGCTCCTGAAATGCATGTCCTTAACTTTCCTTGATTCTTAACACACTCCTTAGTTTTATCTCTGTGAACGTGTGTCTTGGGAAGGAGGGAGAGCAGTGCATGGGGGGGCGGTAATGGAAGGCACAGTTTGGGAATTTAGTGAAAAGTAGATTGTGTCACTGATTAGCCTGGTTAAAAGAAAGAAAAAAGTGTATTGAAAATGAGTTAAGGAACAGTATTGTAATCCCTCTTATTGCATTCCCGAGATGCTTGACTTAGCCTCATTATAACAGCAGGATGATGTGTACCCTACGAGTGTATAAAAATATATGAACTCCCGGGACAATATAGCTCAATCTGCTCTGCTATTACCCATCATGCACATCTGCACACTACTGCTATTAGATCTGTTTGTGGAACAGCTGAGCCCATGGTTGGATCTCCTAAAAACAGAGCCTGAATATACAATTGAGACAGGCCCTGCATGTAAAATATATGAAGGGAGAGGCACAGTGGAAATGAATGTACAATGAGGCGGATGCCACAATGGGAGGGACAATAGGGATGAATCTACTCTGGCTGTGTATGTATGATGATAAAACACAGACAGGTTGCCATCTATAATTCATGGTGTTTGCTTCCCCCTTCCCCTGGCCGAGATAACTGGGACTCAGTTTCAGTTGGGGAAGCTATTCTTCCTTGCTGTGTGGTGTTAAAAAGCTGGTTGTTGCCCCAGAGACAGCTGCATTTCAGAAGTGGGTGAGTTGGATTCTATATAAACATAACATCACTGCCTTACCACTGACATGCAGCTACCTTGCAGGTGGATATCAGCAACTGTCTAACAATTCACAGCATGCAACAAAGAATGGCACGCCCAGAGAGCTTTAAAATGGAGCTAAAGGTGAGAATATCTATCAGGAACAAAGTTTAAAATCATTACAGGGATGTTATAACTCAATTGGACATGCACATTAAAGGTGCCAAAAAATATTAATTTTCGATAATGACAATGCACAATAACTGTAGGATTACAATATGTGGAATGTGTGTAATCCCAGATTAGAATAAACTAATTCTTAAAAACATATTCGTTTTCTTTTTCCACATCATTTTGCCCCTTGTGGTGACACCATAAGACAAAACTAAGATTGTTTGAGTTACAAGGCAGTGTTAACGTTGTTTGGGCACTTTCACTAAGTATTTCTATGTCTTAACATGTTTGAATTTCTTTTAAGCGTAATCGTAACTTTGAATTTAATAGATTCATAAATTCCAAGATCAGAAGGGACCACTTGTGATCTAGTCCCGGATATGTAATGTTTGGGTTTGGAATACTGACAACATTCCTGCAGTGTTCTTACCATGAAGTTACTGATATAGACTCTCCTCTTTAACAAATTTGTTGTGTCTTGGAATTTCCTTCTTTGTTTTTTAAAATAAAATTTTTGCCCTTTAACACCTATCAAGAAACTTAAAGAGAATGCTACTGTACACCTTTTCTAATGTTTTGAAGCTATGTAGGGTGAAATCCTGGCTCTATTGAAGCCCAGGTGAGTTTTGCCAATGATTTCACCTTTTCATGACAAATTTGCTGATACACCAGATCACCACAAAGCAGCTAGAGTACACCACCCCTTTACAGGGCCGGCTCCAGGGGTTTTGCTGCCCCAAGCTGCCAAAAAATAAAAAAAGCTGTGATCGCGATCTGCAGCAATTCAGCGGGAGGTCCTTCGTTCTGAGCAGAAGTGAGGGACCCACCACCGAATACCTGAAAGTGCCGCCCGGCTCCGGAGTGGCTGCCCCAAACACCTGCTTGATAAGCTGGTGCCTGGAGTCGGCCCTGCCCCTTTAGCTGCTTTTCATTATCGGAGCAGTGCAAAGAAGCTGACTTGTCCTGGTAAAACTGGTCCTTAATTTGCAGTTGATTGATTGATTTGGAGAGCTATGATTCTGAGATCAGTGTTATGTAAAGGGTGGAGAGAGTCCAGTCCATGAACCTCAGTGTCCTTCTGCTTTAAGACACTCTTGTCTTAGCTTTTCTGGTAATGCTACTTTAACGCACAGTGGATCTGAGGCAGCAACAGTATGGGGACTGATGGCCAAGCTAACAGGCAACCCAGCAATGTTTAAAGAGCAGTGATGTTGGATCAGGTAATCTACCAATGAGAACTCTTGAAACATGTCCAGTCCACCTCATACTATCAAGGCATTACAATCATTTGAACGGTTGTGTGCAAATTAGCTTTAGAGGAAAGGTTATGGTTTGTAGAGTTACCTCTGATGTCACCACAACCCTACTTAAGAGTGAAATGAGCTGTAGACCTCACATTTGTGGCTTATATAATCATGGCAATTAGATATAACAATTGTTAATAAGTTAGCTTAATTATATCCTAACTTCTTCACGTGCAGCCTATGCACAGGAAAGACATTAATGTTAACCATATGGAAAGCCTGTATTACTCTGTTCTTACGATCATTTGGGACAAAGGAAAGGCGAGCACAGACACTATGTTTCTTAAAAGACCGTTTTAAATTAATTTAAACTCAACCTAATTAAGGGCTGTCCTTGTAAACACTCAGAAAATTCCTTCTGTGCTCAAAGGCAATGGCTACACCTGGGGCTATGGGTGTGATTCCCGGCTTGGGTAGACACACTCACACTACCTGTCACTGAACTACTGCCCTAAACATATAGTGTGGGTATGGGAGCATGGGCTGCAGTGCGTGGTGGCAGGGGCTGGCTGCCTTGAGTACAGATCTATGGAATCCAGGCAGACTTGTACTAAATTAGTCCTACAGGCATAGGTGCCTAGCTATTGGTAATATAATCTCTGGCACATCTAGCACTGACCCTGGCTACTATTATATGCGCAAACTGGGTCACTAGAATTCTGGAGCTGGCAAACTGGTCCTAACTGGATAAGTCTCCGTACACACACAAACACGCAGCTATCTTTACATCCCTTCACTGCCTGTTTGTGACAGCCTGATAGGGTCTCTGTGGAGGTATCTACACTCCAGTAAATAACCCATGGCACTGAATCTCAGGGCCTGGGGCAGCTGACTCAGCTTCGCAGGCCTTGGGCTGCAGGGCTAAAAATAGCAGCATAGATGTTTGGGCTCAGGCTGGAGCCTGGGCTTTGAGAGTCCCCCCGCTTCACAGGGATTTCAGAGCCTGGTTCCACTCCAGAACCCGACTGTCTACATTGCATTTTTCAGCCCCGCAGTCTGACACCCACTAGCCCAAGTCAGCTGCTCCGGACCAGCCACGGTTGTGCCACGGGGCTTTTATTGCAATGTAGACATACCCTGAGAGCGAGTTTTGATAACTGGGTGGCTGAAGACTCATATAATTACAGTCAGCTTCACTTTCAGTTCGATAACAGGGAGCTGGCTTCAAATTAAATATGGGGGAAAGAACAAAAGGAGAGCAGAGAAATAATAAACGGTGCTCTGATTTCAGGGAGACAGCAGAAGAGGGCCATAAAAACTGACTGAGGGCTTGAAATTGACCCCCTCACTTAAACACTGCATTGACATCTGGTTTCTTTGAACACAGCATTGCGTAAAAATACAAACACACACATACACACACATATACAGAACCATGTAAGAACCATACTAGCTGCTATATTCAAGCCTGACTTCTAACTTTCACTTTCCTCTCCCTTTTTAAGGTGCATGTGTAGACACACATAGGAGATTTTAAAATGCCTACAGCACGGTCTACGCACACTTTTCTTATACCAGGGTAACTGTGTTGGTTACTAACACGGCTACCACTCTGATATATGCTGGTTAGGAATGTGATTTTTTTAACAATATAGTTATATAGGTGCCTTATATATAATGCACCGATCTTGTTACATGGGTATCAAAGTTCCTTATGCTGGTACAACTTGTTTCCCATCACTTATGGGAATAAGCTATAGCATATTAAGCACATTTATACTGGTATAACTACGTCCACCCAAGGGGTTGTACTGCTTTAACTATGCCTGGTAAAAGCAGCAAAGAGTCCTGTGGCACCTTATAGACTAACAGATGTATTGGAGCATGAGCTTTCGTGGGTGAATACCCACTTCGTCGGATGCATGCATGGGTGGGTATTCACCCACGAAAGCTCATGCTCCAATATGTCTGTTAGTCTATAAGGTGCCACAGGACTCTTTGATGCTTTTGCAGATCCAGACTAACACGGCTACCCCTCTGATACTTTATGCCTGGTAAGGCAACACAACTTTTATGAGCAGACAGGGCCATAATGACTTAGGAGCACAATGCTAACTGGAACTCAAAGTTGCACTCCTAAATCACATAGGCACTTGTAAAAATTACACCCGTGTATATTTGTAGCCTGCTAGCTCTGTTAAGACTTAGAACAGTTTCCATTTTAACCCCCGGTCTCATACATACAAAACATTCTAAACAGTCATGTTTTGCATAATTATTTTCCATGCTTGGAGCTCGATCCTGAAAGGTCCTGAGTATTTCAGTACTGAGTAGAGGTGGGTGAGAAACAGTTTTCCCATATTGCAAATTTCTTTTGAGAGTTCAGAAAATGTTCCTGCCCCAAATGGAGACAAACATTTTTGTGAACCGAAAATCTTAATTTTTTTTTGAGGCTTGAATCAATTGAAACATTTTTTTCCAAAAATTTTAAGACATTTCATTTTGATTTCAACTATTTTACTTTTTTAATATAATTTAAGTTTCAAAACAAAGAATCATTTTGAATTGGAAAAATTAGAAATTTTCATTTAAAAAACGCTGAAACAAAATATTTTGACAATTGGGGGGGGGCAGGGAGGAATCCACATTGAAAATTTGTTGAAACAGAGACTTTCCCACTCAAAGCTTTGGTTTGGACAAATGGGCATTTTCCAGGAAAAAATGTTTCATTGAAAAATTCCTGACCAGCTTCAGTGCTGACCACCTTTGACTCTCATCAATTTAAATGAAGAGAACATGCAGTGTTCAGCATCTTGCAGAATTGAGCTCATAGGTTCTCTCCAAGGGTGGTACTTGTTTCAAGTATAATGAGGGGTTATTTGAAAACTGCTAACCATTATTTTTAAACATGGATACAGAGAAAACAACTTGTTATTTTCATTGCATTCACACAAAGAAGTTTGATAAATACATGAATACTCTTGTCGCAAGGTTCCAACGTAATACAACTTTATTTCTTAGCATTCAGAATGATAACACACAAGAATCTCAAAACAGAGAGAGATAAAGCAGGCTGCTCTCTAAGACAGAGAGAAGCACAACTCACCTCACCTTACAAGAGGCTGGCTGTCTACTGACTGATGGTTGCTTGGCCCAGATCACACATTCCCCCTAGTCTGCAAGCAGGACCAGGAAAACACCCTGAAATGTAAAGGGACAGTCTACAGTTTTAACATGTGTTCAATACACTACACAACTACTCTTTGAAACTTGGCATGGATATATTTCTCACTGAGGCCTAGCTAGTGCCTTTGGTAGCCAAAAACAAAGGAGCAGAGGAGAAGGTTGATTTAACCAACTTACAAGCATTTCAAAATTGTATACAGAGAATGCTCAGAAAATGCATGTTAGAGCAATAAATGTACACTAAAAAGGCATTTACACTCATTGAATGCTTCCTTTATCCTGTTAAAATGGTATAAAAGGGCTTTAATATTAATGAGAATTGGGCCTATGCGTGTATGTGGACATTTAAGTCCAGATCCTCAGCTGGTGTAAATTGGTATAATTCCACTGAAGACAATGTAGCCACCATATGCCTGTGGCACGTGTACACACACACACACACACACACACACACACACACACACACACACAGAGTCTTTAAAAATAGTAAGCTTTTTTTCTGGGCGCCTCTTTCCATTACAGAGGACTTATAGCCTATGAAAATTCATAAACTCTGCAGGCGTTTCCACGGCGATTTGACGGCGTAATCTCCTGTCATCTCAGCTTCTCAGTGACAATGACAAGAGGAAGATGGATTTATCAAATACACAGTGACATGTTTATGACCCTGTTTTGCATAAGCAGGAGCCTGAGCCAAAGGCTGTGGAGCTTGCGATAGCAAGAGGGTTTTTATAAATATTGTGACAAGCAGGAGTGATATTTGGAAAAACATGAAAAAAAAGAAGATATATTCTTCCCGTTTCTTTGAGCCAGGCTGCATTTGAAGGGAAAAAAAGCTTTTCTCCTCTGCTTCGCTACAGGGAGAACGAAAGCTTATTCTGCTCTCTCGCACACTGAAAAGTTTCCTATTAACCCTTCTTTACTCTGCCAGTGAAATTCCTGCCCTGAAATTCACTTTTAGGAAGAGAAAACAAAAATACCCTCTCTCTAGTGTGGTGCCTTTTGCTCTTTACATACCAAATAACACGAAAAAACCGACAGGAGCACAGCTGGGTTCCAAATAATCATATTACTAAATAGATAAAATCACACCATGCCGAGCTACATATATATTGCTGCTCTCACTGGTTTCTGTTGGCTTCTGACTCATAGAACACAGTGAGCGCTACTAGAGGGTTCACAAACTGTTTAAAAGTGATGCTACCCTATTCCGATACACTACAGTGTATTGTTGTTATTACATTACATTAGCCACTAGAAGCACCAGTTAAAATCAGGGTCCCATTATGCTGAGCACAGTATGGAGCCATAAGTATGAGACAAACTTCCCACTAACTACTTTTAATGTAAATAGACCAGACAGGGAAAAGTTATCCTCCCATTATATGGATGAGAAACTGAGGCACTAACTGGTCAAGGACCAAATTTTCACGTCCTCAGCCATCACAGGCAGATTTTCATAAGAACTCATCACCTGATGCACTTTTGAAAACCAGGCCCAAAGCAACCCAAGGTCACTCAGTGAACATCAGAATGACCATACTGGGTCAGACCAATGGTCCATCTAACCCAGGATCTTGTTTTTCTGACAGTGGCCAATGGCAGATGCTTCAGAGGGAATGAACAGAACTGGGCAAATATCGAGGGATCCATCCTGTCGTCTAGTCCCAGCATCTGGCAGAGCTGGGAATGGACCTCAGGCTAGTCTCTTACCTCTAATTCATCTCAAAGAAAGTATAGAAGAATTCTGCAAATACTATGGATAGAGTATGTAACCAAGAAAGAAGTACTGGAGGTGACTGGAACTCAGCAAATGATAGTCAGAGATCGTATGAAAGGAAAGATTGGATGTGCAGGATTCAGTAAGCAATGCATGTTCACAGACACTGGAAGGGACAGTTGTGGGCAGAAAAAGATGTTGGATGAATGATGGGGTATCCTGGGTGGATCAGAAGGAGTGGTGAGCTGAGGATTACACAGTTGCAAACCTCTGGTCATGGTTGCAAAATTCCGGTAATGGAGATGCCACATAAGAAGAAGAAAGTATTCATGTCTTTATATTGTAGCACTCGGAGGAATAATCCATAATCCAAGGCTTCACTGTTGTGCCAACACCCAGAAGATACAGGTCTTATGCCATACATCTTACAATCTATTTCCTGGTGCTCTATTTATCCTTTTTTTTTTGTGTACCCATTCCTACAGTACCTTCCTCTGGTTTGCATGAAAATGATACTTTGCACTTTTGTGGTGCCTTCCACCTCAGCATCTCAAACTGCTATCCCGACTTTTAATTGTAGAGTGGGGAAACTGAGAGGCTACCCTGCAGTTGGAGGTGGGACTGCATCTCAGGTAGGCAAAGTTGTGCTAGCTTTAATTTAGTGAGTATGGCTAAAAATAGCAGTGAAGGCCTAGTGCAACGGGCTTCACTGCAGGCTGTACGAGACGGTCTGGAACTCTGGTGTTATTAGCTTTCACTGGGGTCCAAGTTACAATCTCACCTCTGATTACCATGTAGAAATACCCCCAGAGGCTGATTCTGCTCTGACACCAGTGTGAATCAGGAGTAACTCCAGTGAATTCAGTGGAATTGCAGTGACGTAAAACCATGGTGAAAGCAGGCTGCTGGTCCTGTGACTTCCCCTCCCTCTTCCGGGTTCTGTCATTAGTTGACCCATGGTAAGAAACAGAGATGCGTAAAACACAGTGAAGCCAGTATAAATCCAAAAGTGACCTTGGAATGTGTCCTGGATATGGTCTAAAGACACTGATGGAGAAGAGCCTATGATATGTGTACAGATGTGTTTGTACCATACATGATCATCCCATAAAATTATGAGGACCAAGTTAGAAACACATACAGTATGGGAATAACAGGAGCTCAAGGAGAGAAAAACAGAAAGAGAGAGTGTAAGCAGTGCCTTGAATGTGTCTCTTTTCTCTCTGATTCCATATTTTTTACCATTATTATTCATTACATACACCACTAGAAAGAGAGAATAAAAAAGCAAATGTGTGGGTGGGAAGGAAGGATAGATAGATGGATAGCTAGATAGATAGATCTGGAATGCTGAACATGAACTACGATCTTTGTTTTAAGTTTGTTCTGTTTTTATTCCTCCAGATATATGTATTAATTAAATGACCCTTCTTTAGAATTACATAGAAAGGAGAGTTCAGGCACCTTTATTGAACCAGCCTGTAAAACTAGAGCAAAATCAGCTTCTCTGTTGTTCTCTCTAAATGATTTTTCCATTGCATTTCACATCTTATCGAGGACTTGTTTGGGCTTGAAGCTCTATAGCTTTTCCTGTAGGTCAGTTCAATAAGGTGCTCAAAGCTGCTTTTCTCCTCCCTTGATTGGGTTTTTGGGGATTTTTTTTTTGGTAGCAAAAGTTATACATGCACACACAATTATTTATTTAAGGGGAAATAGAAATGGTCTCATTCTGAGTCCATCAGGAGAATGCTCTCTCTTACACAGGATCCAGTCTGTTGTATAATTTAACATAATACAAATAAATAAAACAACAGCTATATCCAGAACTGGTCCCATCTTCTCCAGTGAACTTAGATTGGACTGGGGTAAAGTTTTGGGTGAATATTTAATCTTTGTTGCGGTATCAATGAGAAACTTGCTTACTGACAAAATTACACGGGAGAGGTAAACTTGAGTAGAATTTACATGTCTGACACCTGCCAGTTGTTCTACCTCTTCTCTTTTGCTTATTCTTTTGTTTGTTTTCAGACTGTGAGCTCCTTAGAGGAGGGTTCATGCTTCTTTTGTGTTTGGAATTCTCCATGCACACTGTGGTTGCTGTTTTATTACTATGACTTATTCTTAGCTTATGGTAGCACCTATAATGCCCTGGATGCTTCCAGACATTCAGAGTGTGCCTACACTGCAGCTGGGAGCACACATCCTGGATACACAGACTTAAGCTAGTGTGCTAAAAATAACGGTGTGGATTTTACAGCATGAGCAACACGCGTGGTGTCTCAGACTAGCTACCTGAGCTCAGACCGAGGGGTCGGCTGGGCTTGTACTCAGGTGACTAGCCCACACTGCCACCTGTGCCTTAATGTCCACACTGCTGTTTTCAATGTGCTAGCTCCAGTGAAAAGAGAATGCATCTATCTAGCCAGGCTGGGAGGCACTCTCCTAGTTGCAATATAGACATTACACAAGGAGCTCAGAAATAAGGACAGACAGGCAGCCAGGGGTTGGGTGACAGGGAACAGCAGGTGCAGGCTTTTATACAAGTGAATTAGATTAACTGTGGGCATCACTGGGAAATTAATAAAAAATACCGAAGATGAAATATCAGATCAAGCCCATCCCAAAAGTTCCAATTTAGACCCAAGCTCCCCATTGAGCTCTTCTTTCTAAAATGATCCAAGCCAAATTTTTGGCTCCACACATACCAAGATCTTAACCCAAGCTTTACAGCTGGGACACATTTTGAACCAGTTTGTGGCATTTTCCTATTCAATGCCTCCCATCCTCCGGCCCCTGTTCTCATGTAGGATCCACCAAGTTTGCCATTGCTTTAGGCCCTGAAGCAACGGGTTGGATTGTGCAAGACAGCCACACAGGTGGGAATGGAATCTCCCATAAGGATGAAATCCCAGAGTTCCGTATGCAACATTTGCTTCCCCCTGCCTTTACATTGCGGACTTTTTTTTTCCCATTCAAGTTGGAGCCGACATTAAAATATCCCAAGTGACCAAATCTGAAATTGCTGTAGCTCTAAATGGAAGTCACCTTTCTTTTTAGGCATCTGTAAAAATTTCATATCTCCAGTTGACTGATTATACATTTTATCTGTTACATTATATTCCCCCTCCCACCCAACAGCTTTATGCAAGACCCCTAAGATTTCTGTGGGGAATGCTTTTGCAATAGAATTCTGTTGTCTAATGGGATTTCCACTAGCATTTGGCATATTTCCTGGCATTTCACCCTTCATATTATAATTTATAGTGTAATGTATTTTTTTCATATTGCGCTATAACATAAATTATTGCCAGTTTGTCCTTAGCTCTCAAGGAGACAATCTAGGGCTGCAAAAAGAGAAAGGAAGCTCCCAATGTATTGAAACAGCAGAGTGGGGAGCCGGGGAAGGGAGAATGATTACAAGCACCATTAGCAGGTAAAGGAAATCCATTTACAGGACTAAAAAGTCTGCCCAGAGCAAAATAAATAAAGAAAAATAAAAAAGAGCAGGATTTGTTCTATTCAGTGTGTAACTTGGTTGAATGCGTTGCTTCAGCCTAAGAATATTGGTGAGGCTCAAATGCCTGAGACATACAGGAAAGTCTGAAAAGGAGCCAAAATATTACATTTTAAAGTTTCCTTATCTGTGCTGCTAATAACCTTTCCAGTGATTAAGAAATTAAAGCAATTTAAATATCGCTTTGGGGCTCTTTGTTCCATTTCGCATCTCACTCAGCCCCGAGGTGAAATTATCCTGGACAGTTTCTGCCACGTGATCAATATAATGGTAGTACCTGGATGCACCATCATACTGATCATATCTATGACCAGGGTGCCAGATGCTTCACATATACTAAGGGACAGTCCCTGCCCCAAAGAGTTCACAATCAAGCATTATTTCTTCCATTTTGCAGGTGGGACACTGAGGCTGAGAGAGATCAGGAGGCAGACCCTCAGCTGGTGTGAAATGTAATAACACTTTTGAGTCGAGTGGAGTTTGATAATTTCCACCAGCTGAGGATCTGCTCCTAAATGGGCTGCCACTTCCCCTGAGCCTGCCGTGCCCTCGCTTCTCCCTCCCCCTTCCCAGAGCCTCCTGCATGCTGTGAAACAGCTGATTGTGGTGGGCAGGAGGCACGGTGAGGGAGGGGGTGGCGCTGATCGGTGGGGCTGCTGACATATTACTGTGGCTCTTTGGAAATTTACATTGGTAAATTCTCGTTCCTTCTCAGGCTCAGGTTGGCCACCGCTGCTTTATAGGTTTAAAACACATATGACTGTAGGAGTTAAAACCAATGCTCGAAAACTCTTTACATTAACCAACAGGGGTAGTTGGTGCGGATGACATAAGTGCTAGTGGTGTGTTCTTCTGGAATGAAATGCCATGCACTAGGTGACCATTTTGCACTAAGATGGTTTTGCGATGTAACCCCAAGAAGAGAGCAATAGAATAATCTAGTCTCCAGGGGCCCGTCTTCACTGAAGAGTTAGTACAGGTGATTGGCACGCAGGTTAGCCCAGTCTAGGATTGAGCTAAGCCCTACCTTGTGTCCTCACTGGTGCTGCAGTCCTGTGTGTGTGGTGCTGGCGCTTCTGAGGGCACATCCCATGGTTCTTTATGCTGCACTCAGCTGAACCACTCTAGGATGGTTTCCCACGGAATTGTGGGAGAACTTTGTCTGCCTTTCTGGGCACAGATGGAGGGAATTGTGGGACGGTACTGGAGGATTATCAGCAGGCAGGTGGTTTAGCCTGTGTCCTCATTGCAAAATAGATGGGCATCACCCTGAGGGAAAGGAGAGCTGGGGCTCTAACCTATACTCACAGCCGGGCTAGCTAGCCAGGTCTGAAAGCCCCACCAAATGTGGATCAGAAGTTTTTGTGGGCAGAGAGGAGAGCGGTTAGGGGCAACACCCGGGCAAACTCTGCAGTGGCAAGATACCCAAGGTGACTGAGGCTTATGGTCAACCGAACGGAGGTCCTGAACAGCTGGTCTGGCCTGCGTGGAGGATCAACGTAAACAGGTCATGCATTCCCATAAGGGCCCCATCCAATTCCCACCCAAAGCAATGGGAGTCTTTCCATTGGCCCCACTGGGAGCTGGGCTGAGCTGACATACAGGAATGCTCCCCCTCCACCCGCAATGGCACGATAGTCGGCCTAGGGGGTTGGTTTGTTAAGGAGGTGTCCTAACATCTCATGTGACGGGAGGTCAGAGTAAGTGACTGCCCCTTCCCCCATTCCAAAGAGGCCAGACGGTCGTGCCATCTGCCTGTGCAGATGCTGCACAATTAGGACCTGACCCATAGCTCATTGAAATCAATGGAATGAGTCCCATTGACTTCAAAGGCTTTGGGAAGGTCCTTTCCGAGCAGGTTTCCCACTTCACCCCCCTCCCCTTCTGCAGCTGAAGTGAAACCAAGAGGTTAAAATATATCAGAAACCTTCCAGCTGCAATAATCTCTGCCACTTGTGTAGGATTTACACTCTGCAGTCGCTGGATTACTCCTATAATCAGCTCAGAGAAAATAAAATAAAAACAAACAAGCGTTTTCCCTTCCTTCTCCCCATGCTCTCGCATTTCACTCCCCTGTTACCACTCTACTTCCTCCTGGACTACTCAACTGTTCCTAATCTCCAGCATCCCTCTAACCCTCCTGCCATTTCGCCCCCTGCCGAGTGCCACTCATTCTATTTAAAATGGTGCTCTGTGCCTTCTGGAACTGTGACTGTTTGACACTCTGCACCGGGCCTGCTCTGGTGACCCCCCCTTCCTGCCCTCCCCTACATCCCTTACCTCTATATTTCCACTTCAAACCATTTTCCATCTTAGGGGATCTCTTTCAGCCTGAAAACCCCAGATCCAAATTCTGGGTGGATTCAAAATACGAAGTCAGATCATTTCAACTGCAAGTGTCTCAGGGAGAGACTGTACTTGGCTGTGTGTTCTTATATACAGGATGGGCATGGCTGTACTTAACAAACAGAGGCAAAAAATAACAATATAATAATCCGCCAGATACACATATTGCCAGTGACATCTTTCTTTTATGAAGGATTGACCCAATTTCCCCAGATCCAAACACCTCCAATATAATAAGCACCAGTTCTTATATAGCACTTGTCATCAGTAGGTCTCACAGCACTTTGCAAGGGAAGACTCATTATACCCATTTTACAGATGCCAGAAACTGAGGCACAGATCAGTGCAGCAACTTGCCCCAGGTCACCCAACAGCAGAGCCAGCGACAGAATTTAGGTCTCGTGAACCCCCACTTAGTCCTCTAGCCCCAAGGCCACGTTGCTTTCAAAATGGTGAAGCGTTCACATTCGGAGTGTGAAGATTGCTGCTTCCAGTCACAGAAGGCAATACAGTCTCCTGGTTAGGACTCTGTTCCTAGGCAAGTCACTTAAGTTTGCTCTGTGCCTCCGTTTCTCTCTCTGTAAAATTCAGACAGACAGCGCTTATCTATGCATGGGGTGGCTGTTGAGATTTAATGAACGTTGGTAAAATGCGTTGAGATCCACGGAGGAGAGAAGGACTTTCGACGCACGGGGTGGAACTTCCTTTTTATTTCTGCTATGGTCAATTATTTAAATGGATGCGACAACATTAGTTACGCTACAGAAAGAAATCTCACAGTGGTTTTCCTCGGCTGGCCCATCTTTGTGGACTGGAGTGAAATCTACCTTATTTCGTAGGTGCCAAATCCATGGGTGCTCTGGGGCTGGAGCACCCATAAAAAAAATAGTGCATGGTCAGCACCCACTGGCAGCTCTGCTAATCAGCTCCCTCCTCAACACCTCCTACCTGCTGGTGGGCCCCGCCCATCAGCTTCTCTCCATCTCTCCCAGTGCTTTCCACCCACTGGTGATGAACTGTTCAGTGGTGTGCAGGAGGTGCCGGGGGGAGAGAAGGGGAGCAGGGGCAGGAACAGGTTGGCAGCAGAGGCAAAGCAGGGGGTGGGAAGAGGTGGGTGGGGGTGGAGGCTTGGGGGAAGGGGTGCAGTGGGGCAGACCAGGGGTCAAGCACCCCCCGGAAACTCAGAAAGTCAGCACTTCTGCCTTATTTCCTTCTTCTTCTACCTATTGGCCCATTACCCCAGATTCTTCACCATCCCCATAGTCCTCACTCCAAGTTTTTCCATCTGCCCTCATCTGTCTTCAGACTCTGAGCGGTATTTAACGCAGTGTGTTTGCTTATACTGTTTTCGTCAGTCAGCCGAGCAGAACGCATGGCATTACAGGGATGAGCATCGGCCCTGCTCGGTCTCAGCCCACTCTCCGTGTTTTTGACTTGACGGCTTCAAATCCAATCGATCGGTAAATGGCTAAATAGTGAGAGAAATTGCTTTCTCTCATTACTCCGCGTGGCTGTGTCATTACCCTTTAATATTGCATCGTTATTGACTGCTGCAGCCTGTCAAGGCATGGCTGGTGGGATGTAATGCAGCAGAGGGATGTGCGAAATATTTCATTAGAAGTTAACTCCTCTGTTGGGTGGATGGTGTATGGGTGATCTGAGCAGAGGCATAAAACTTCAGCTACCTGGAATGGAGACACTGGTTCTCAGGATCTTTTGCCTTGAGCTGGGTTTGTAATAAGAAACTCAGTGGAGGGACACTTGTCACAACCAGGGGGGATTGCGTGGGGGTTTTGAAGCACCGATAAATACTGCCTCCAAGATGGAACAATTTCTCCACTACCGCCTGGCTGCAGAAAAGCACACACTACCCCATAGCCACCCCGTGATCTTTCCCTTTGAATAATACCCTGGTTGGAGTGATATCAGATGGATTGGGGCCAAGAGATAAAGGCCAGCTGAGCAGGATGGATTACTCCTGTTGCTGAGACTCTCATTTCCCAGTGATCATTTTTTTTGCCCCTAAACTTTCTTCCTGTTTAAAAGTGCTTCTTGTGCACATCCCAGTGGCCAGCACCACTCCATTGCACTCTGGGACAGACCTTGGCAAGGTTGTCAGAGGGTTTGAGTCTCCCCCCACACAATGCTGATGGTGCCAACTACTCCCTCACCAGACAGATATGGTCTGGGTCAGCTTCTTGCATGGTAGGGCAATCCACAGAGGATGGAAGAGAGAAAGAGCTGAAAGAAGGCAATGGGTAAAAGCAGGAGGGACAGAAAGAAAGAACATGTAAATGAGAGATGAAAGGAAACCGAAGAAGGTGGAGAGTAAGAAAGAGACAGAGAAGAGCAGATCAGTAAACGAATGAAAGAATAGAAAGAACAGAATGAGAAAGATGTAGGCAACCCTTTTAGACAGCAGGAAAGAAAGGAAGAGGGATAACGTGTGATGGACAAAGGAAGATCAAGACAAGGAGGGACTCAGCTCAGCGATCCCTGGTCTATGCCATATTTCTCTGTCTCCACCCCCAGTGCCATCCCAGCCACAGGAACACAAACCTTTACCCTCACTTGGGAAAGAAGACCCGTCAAATTAAAGATGAATAAAAACTAATTAGGGAGCAACAGGTTTAGTCAAAACTGCTGCTAGGATTACACCAACCGTCCATCCGTCCTTTCTTTCTTTCTTTCTTTCTTTCTTTCTTTCTTTCTTTCTTTCTTTCTAAGACTGCAAAACACTTTCTCCTCCGAAGCCTTTTGCTCCACGCTGGCCCTGGCTAGCTTCACTCATTAATGAACCCGTGAGGAGAAAGGGGTACGCCTGTGAGTTAGGATAGCAGTTTACGATTCTGCTTTTTGTTTTTAATTAACCTCCAGTTCTTTGTTTGCCTGAAGAGATCTATGCGTCCTTCTTTGCCTGATTTTTTTACACATGCCTGCACTCGGACAGAGGGGGAAGAAAGAACAGGCAAGAAAAAGAGGTGAAAAGTGCTTCTCCATGATAAGACAGAGCGTTATGGGGAGGGAATTGTGGTCTGTGAAGCTTTCCCAAGATGCCCTGTAATTACAAATCCAGCTTTCTTCATCGCACGGAGGTTATGTCTTTTCACACCCGCGGTTGAAAGGGGGATGCAGCAGCAAACAGATCGTCACAGGGAGCACAGTATATTTCACAAGAGCTTTTGGATTGGACTTTAAATTCTTTGGGCCACTGACTGTCTTCCCTTGTGCCTTGCTCATAGCATTAAGCCCATCATTGGCATGCAACAAGCCAAACAAAGATAGATGTATAAATGAACAGATCAGTAATAATAATAATAATAATAATAATAATAACAACAACAACAACAACGAGGAGTTGCCTGAAGGCCAGACTTCTCCTGATCACAGTGCTTGCAGCATACTACACTGGGGATAGTCCCTGCCAGGGAAATCAGATTCACTTGCCTCAGACTTTAAGACAAAAAGTCATAACATGACCCAAGCATTTTTATTGCCCAGATGACGGGTGCGTCTCCGACGTTCTAGCCCAGGCACTTCCGAAGAGAGACTAAGTCTCACAGCAAACCCCAACAACATAAAATTCTCACTTAAACAGATGGGAAAATGCTGTGGCATGTTCATAAATGAACACCAAGGCAGGTAGGGGTAGCTGTGTCCGTCTCCCATCATGCTCTGTGACAAGATGGCCTGAGAGGGCCCACAGAATATCATGTCAGAACACAGAATAGCAGGCAAGGACAGAAAGTACGTCAAGATATAGCACAGGGTACCAAAAGAAAGGAAGCAGAATGCTACTGTAAATCATAGAATAGCAAGACAGGTGCCCCTAGCTCCATTATACCAAACAGAGCGGAGCTCCTGTGAGAAATAATAATCATTTGTGATCGACAGCATCATTACTGGTTATGTTTCATATGTCTAGATCACCAAAGGAGACCTGGGCACTAAACATACAATGCAACAAATGCAGAAGCTTGGAAGGAGTTAATCTGAGCCGGCCAATCTTCTCCCACCTGTACATGCAAAAAGCACACACCATCTATAGGTGGCTCAAATGGAAAGCAAGAAGGGGCTAGCACAGTGTTATAAAATCCTCCTGTTATTTTACCAGCCCGGGCACAAAGTCTGCTCACCCATCTCTGACTCTGAAGCTTTCGAATAAAACAAAGGCATATTTTGCTTGCCCATCAAAAGAGTTTATTGCCGAGATGACTGGGCGGGTAGTAGTTTGCATGGCTGGTCTAAAAATGAAATCAGCCTCATCTTTATTTTTCAAACCTTCATTCCATGCAAATGGAATCAGAGAGTCTCTACAGAAACCCGAGGACAGATTTCCCTTTATTTGCATGGACTTGTTCAATAACAGCACAGTCTAGTGTTATGGGGAGATTGCTCAGTTCAGCACCCTGAACCTTTCCCTTTGCATTAGCCTCCTCATCTTTTCTGGTCTCTGTGCTTTGCTAACAGTGCCGTTACATAAGAAAAACAACCTCCTGGGCAACAGCACTGCTGTGAAATGCGTTATCTTTCCAAAAGAAAGCAAGTCCAGGAAAAGCTTTCTGTCATTTTTAACACAGATTTGGGGGCCAGATCCTCAACTGATGTAAATTCACCCAGCTCCACTGAACTTCAATAGTGCTAATCTGATTTACACTGAGGTTCAGTCCACCATTTCGATGGGAAACTTTACCCTATAAGTCTGGGAATTTCTTTTAAAATACAAATAGAGTTTGCTAAGGGGCTGTTTGAAAGCCAAGTGCTATAGGAAAATCTAGGGGGTTTGCACATTCAAAAGTGGGCTCCTTTCTGTAAAAAATACATCACTAATTTCACCATTTTTGGAATTAAAAAAAAGATGCTTGTTTCAGAGCAAAGCAAACTCTTCATTATAACGAGAAGGAAAGTCAAAGGCTCAAATTTCCTCTGAGCAAATAGCCATTTCAGTGCCATTTTGCAAATATATATACACATATACATATATACACACACATAATTTGGGGTTGGTTTAAACTGGACATTCCATTGAAGGGAAATAACAGAAATGTTCCCATGAAATTCCCTGAAATGAACATTTCAGATTTTGGACAACTCTGCTTGAAACATGGCTGCAGACTCACTCAGGACTCAGCCTGATCTGGCAAATCCATATTGCACAGATAACAAAGAGAATGAATGTAACAATCACAACCCATCTCATGGGGAACTGGTGCTCTGGGACTCTTGTTTGTCAATTCTCAAATCCCAGGCTTCTACTAGCTCAGTTCAAGGAGCGCGCCTGTAGGTACTGTACTAACATTTCTTTATCTTTTCTGTGGGACAGCCACTGGCGGATGATGTCACTCACACACCAATTCAGAAAATCAGTACGTTTCACCAGGGTTGCCTGCAGGGGCGGCTCCAGGCCCTAGCACGCCAAGCGCGTGCTTGGGGCGGCGTGCCGCGGGGGGTGCTCTGCTGGTCGCCGGGAGGGCGGCAGGCAGGGTGCCTTCGGGGCATGCGTGAGGAGGGTCCTCTAGTCCCGTGGCTCCAGTGGATCTCCCGCAGGCGTGCCTGTGGAGGGTCCACTGGTCCTGTGGCTTCAGTGGAGCTGCGGGACCAGCGGACCCTCTGCAGGCACGCCTGCGGGAGGTCCACCGGAGCCGCGGGACAGGTGACCGGCAGAGCGCCCCCCAAGTCGTGCCGCTGTGCTTGGGGCGGCGAAATGTCTAGAGCCGCCCCTGGTTGCCTGAAACTTTCCAAGGGGCATCAGATTCACATACCTTAATAAGCAAGGCCCAAATTCCAGTTCTATAATGAAAACAGAAATAAGGCAAGGTTCATCAGGTCCCTGGTTTCATTAATGGAAGTTTTATGCAGCTCTATCTCCTTTGCTCTTTGAATATGAAGCAAGCCCCCAAAACTGCATGAGTAACTAACTCCTTTAATAAAACATTGTGCACGATTAGCATCAGTGGAGACATTTTGAGCCCAAATTCCATGTCATCTCATAAACGGAGTCACTTGTTAAGTACGGCACTCTACCAGCCAAACAACTGGTGTCCTACTACCACAATACACAGAAACAAGACCAAGGTGCAAAGTCAGGATGATGGGTATAGCATGAAAAAAACACCTAGGCCTCCCACCTGCAAACCTTTTCTGAGAATCAAAAGTGGAATATTCAACATTCGTTTTGAGCCCCTGCTCATAAACTTGGCAGACCAGGCTATTTTTTTTTAAACCATGCTGTTCACTTTCTCTTTTCATTCTTAATTGGCCCATCTAAAAGCAATCAAGTGCACATTTAGCTGCAATGTAAAGAACTCCGGGAGACCTCTCATTCAGACTCCATTATTCAGGAGCTCACAGGGGTGTGCATAAGGGTGGGAGGCACTTTGCGAAAGACCTCTCAGGATTTGGTGAGGGCTCAGTTCTGCAAGGTGCTGAGTGCCCTTCACTCCTCTTGATATCAATGGGAGATGAGGGTATGTCTCTTCTTGCAGGATCAAGAGGGCTGAGACTCAACTGGCATAACACCACTGAAATCAACGGAACTCAAGACAATTTACCCCTGCTGAGGATCTGAACCAAGAAGGTTAACTGGCACTGAACTGTTCTGGCTTCATCCCCTGGCCATTTGTGCGGGTTTGAAATTCTCTTGGACTCTCCCCCATATTTAAATTTTTAATTTTAATTGCTCATCAAAGACATGGACTGACAACCCCAGAGGCTGAAGCTCTGTTTATCCATTGAGTAGGGGCAGTATGGCTAGTGCAAGGGGATACCGCCAATGGGCCGCAACCTTCCACCTCTAAGGGTATGTCAACACTACCCGTCAGATCAGCGGGCAGCGATCGATCCAGTGGGGATTGATTTATCGTGTCTAATCTGGACATGATAAATCAACCCCTGAGTGCTCTCCCGTCGACTCTTGTACTCCAGCGCTGCGAGAGGCACAGGCAGAGTCGATGGGGGAGCGGCAGCAGTCGACTCACCATGGCGAAGATACCACGGTAAGTTGATCTAAGTACGTTGCTGAAGTTGCGTAACTTAGATCGATCCACCCCCGCTACTGTAGCCCAGGGCTAAGAGTGAGAGGGTGGTTCTAGCCACGTGTCCAGTTCAATCCTTGTCCTCCCTGTTGCACCTGCCAGCAGGGGGATCAATTAGCATTAACAGCTATGGGGCCAATGCTGTACTGACTTTGGTCAGTGGAAGTTTGGCTGGTGACTTTGTGCCCATCAAAGTCAATGGCAAAACTCCTTTTGCATGCAAGGAAGTACAGGGTCTGGGTCTTAAGTGGAATAGCACTGGACCCCTAAGACTTTAAGAGATGGGGCATTTATCCACTGGGCTCACTTAACCCATTTAACATGGACAATGAAGTTGAGTTGTCTGGGTTTGGTCCATAGTGTGGAAAGTATCAGGTGTCCATGTCCAGTGACTACTCCAGAGCTTTTCACAGCAGCTAAAACAATTTCGAGGAATACACACAAACACACAAATAAATGTGGGCTAGGGCAAGAATGGGATTTCAGTACAAGATCCATACCGAGAGCATAATTATATTTTGCATTTTTAATAGACCATATTAGCATAATAATACATTAGTCTAATAGAATATTAATGCGATGCGGAAATATTAGCATATTACAGATCCTTATTCATTAATATATTAGACCCTTATTGTATTAGTGGCACAATCTAGCAGACAAAATGCAGCTTTGTGTCTGATATTGCAGTCTAAGAATAACACTAGCAGGCAAATTGAGAGACTAATTGTGCCATTGGCCTGTATGGGTTCTGTTGTTATGAATGCCAACAGTTCTTATATGGACATATTTCCCATTGATTTCAGCAGGAGTTCTGTCTAAACAACATTTGAGCAAACATTAGAGACCTTGGTCCTTAAAGGTGGCCTGTGAAGGAATTTTTAAAGAAAATGGGACTCTGCCTAGATTTTGCTCCGTTGTATTGTAGTGGAGGCAGCGTGGCCTATCGATAGGGGGCTGGACTGGACCTCAGGAGAGTTGTGTTCTCTTATTAGATCTGACCTGCTGAGCTGTCATTTTTCCTCCCATCCTTTGTCTGTTTAGATTGTATGTTGTTCATGGCAGGAACTGCTTCTCACTCTGGGGCCATGGACGGCGGGTATCAATGGCCAGGACAGGTTAAGAGTCCTCTAACCCAGGCCATGGACAGGTCCATATACTGTCCCCAGGCCCAATCTTCCCTCTCACTCTCCTCTGAAGCCTTCAGGTGTTCAGCTCCAACTGGCGGCCTGGAGCTTGGGCCTACTAGTGGCCGGGGCAGCCATTGGGCTAGCCTGGGGTGATCTGGGGCCAGCAGCTCAGCCCGATGCTGGGGCCGGCCAGCAGATCAGCGCTGGGACCACCAAGGCGTGGCTGAGGCCAGTGGGCTGGGGCTCCTCCGGCCATGGGGGTTATGTCTCTTGGGGCTCCTCCGGCCACTGGGGTTGGGGGAGGCTCAGGGCTCCAGCAGGTGGTGGTGGGGCCTTATGCAGAAGGGGGAGGGCCAGTGGGCTAGGCTTCCCAAGTGGGGGATTCACCCACTGCCCGGGTCTTGGTTCTGCGAGAAAATGGTTTCAGAAAATGTATGTTGTGAGCTACCGCGCCTTTTTTTTTTTATGTGGTTGGAAGTGCTGCAATTTTAAAATGAAGGCTCCCTGTCTCCAAAATGCTTGTTAGCCAGTGAAGTCAATAGGTATTCATAAGACACAAAGAATTTGGGGCCACCTGTCTGTGAACCTCTGTCCCATTCAATCACTCAACTTGTACTCTTGTGATATCACCATTCTACTTTGAGATTCGTCTGCACACAAAAGATGTAGCAGCTTAGCTAAAGTTGTGGGTTTGAATTAATGTGACAACTGTGAACCATGCTGACCAACAGTGCCTCATTGGTTCCTTGTCCTCCCCAGTCTGCTTCTATCCATCTGTCATCTCCTGTCACATACTTGACTGCAAACTCTTTGGGGAAGGGACGATCTTTCTGTTCTGTGTTGTATAGTGCCTGGCACAAACGGGTTCTGGTCTATACATAGGGATCCTAGGTACTACAGTAATAAAATAGTAATAATAATATAATTAAACCTATGCAAAGCCCTGTGTGGATGCTCTTCAATCAATTTAAATCTGGCTTAAATTGGTAAGAAATTATTTGACGATAAGTTGATACATGAGGTTTAAAAGTAATGTGCAAAGAAAAATGATTTTTTAAAGACTTTAAAGGCTTGTGAGGGATAGTAACAGCTGATTCTCCAGAGATTCTGAACAAGCCTCAGTAAAGAAATACAATCTATCAATCTAAGCTTACACCTATCACTCTCAGGCTATGTCTGCACAGGACCCCTGTACCATCCAGGAAAACTCATATAATATACTGGCAGAGCACTCAATTGCAGCTATCCTGGCAAAGCTCCCACCCACTTCCCTACCCACCTCCAAAGAGAGAAACAAGTTATACCAGTATAACCGTGTCTATACTGGGGGGTTTCTGTCAAGATGCATATGTCAGTCAGGGATCACACCTCTTCACACCCCTGCCCAACATAGCTATTGTGGCAGGATCTGCAGTGTAAACATAGTGACAGACAGAAAGAAAGAAAGAAAGAAAGAAAGAAAGAAACGCAACATTCCACAATTTTTTTCTTTTGCTGTAAACATTTGTGCTCATTGAAATCACTCATGGGCTGGGTTATTTATTTCCTTTAAATGGAGGCGAAATCATGTGTCAGGAAGGAAAGAAAGCAAACAGAGAGAAGGAATAAGAATTTCATTAAAGAATTGCTATGGACTGAAGATTTTTTTTTCTTAAGGGGTAACCGGAACTTATGAAAGTGTAAGTTCTTTCAGAGGCGGATTTCACATGTCTCCAGGTAACCCTCTACAGTAAGAAGCACAAAGGAAGTGTGAAACTCACATTGTTTGGTCTCCAGAAGCAGCATCTGCATCCACCGGGCAGCTTCATGACATTAGGATTGTTTGAAAATCCTGTTAAGAAGCTCAGCAAAGCGAATATTTTGCTTTTCAAAATATTTTACCAGATCCTGGGTAAACAAAGCTCTTGAACTGAACTGATCCATCCCTAGTGTGATTTCCCTTGGTCTGTCATTAGATCCTGTGGGCTGATTCTCTTTTTCCTTGATGCACTTAAACAGAAGCTTTTCTCTTTTCCTTACAATCATGTTAAATGTTTAATTGCTCTTTGCATTTGCTTGTGGCACAACATAAGCCACTGCAGTAAAAGAGATTTGTGCTAAAACGCCAGTGCTCAAGACAGAAGGAGAGAGGTTATTTTGGGTCAGTTCAATTATCTCTGTATTTTTTTATATTATGTATTAATTTTAATATACGTTTCTGCCTAGAAGCGCAATTAGTATTCATACAATGCAAAGAAGTCTGGCATTAAGTTAAGCCATGTGTACATTCCAGGCAAGGGATTCAGCAAAGCAGATCACCACCAGAGCACAACCCAGCCAAGTCCTCAGCTGCTGTAAATTCGTGTAGCTCCACTGACTTCAAATGGAGATACGCAGATTTATACCCATTGAGGATCTGGCTCAGCCTCCATGCTTGGAATTGAGATGACTGAACAGGTATCAGCGTAAGAAAATCAGGCCTCATCTATGCACTGACTTGCACTCAGTTTAATGTAACTGGTTTGGTTAACTCAGGTTAGTGAAACCTCTGCAACCCCCCGTGTGGACACTTACTTTGAGTACGTCTATACTATCTGCCTGGATTGGCGGGTAGTTTTTGATGTATCGGGGATTGATTTATCACGTCTTGTCTGGATGCAATAAATCGATCCGCTAATCGACGCCCATACTCCACCTCAGCAGGAGGAGTAAGCAGAGTCACCGGGGGAGCTGCGGCAGTCGACTCGGCGCCGTGAGGACGGTCAGGTAAGTCGAACTAAGATACTTCGACTTCAGCTACGCGTGTCTTAGTGTGAACCCCCCCGCTAGTGTAGCCCAGGCCTTTGGCTTAGTTTGAACCTACTCCAAATCGACTGCAGGTGAAGTAAAATAAGCCAGGTTTAAACTGGTGTGAGTGTCTCCACCACCTTTTGCAACACATTAACTAAACTGGTTTAAAACCACAGGTTACATGTAAACTCTGCATGAGGACAGACCCATTAGGCTAAAATGTCACCTGGTGCCTAGACATCACACTTTACCAGACGCCCTGGGTGGCCCCTAATTTCGGGTTAAAAGTTCTCCCTCACTCCCAAGTGTGGAAGACCATACACACAGCAGAGCCCTGAATTAAAATCTCAGGGGCTAAAGGTGGCGCTACACAGAACAGCTGCACCCTTCATACATTATTGTATTGTATGGTGTCCTCTGAGTCAGATGAAGTAGCATAATTGGAGGAAGGAGATTGGAAGAGGAGGGAGCGCTCTCTCCACAGGAGAAATGGAGCTGTGGGACAGCACTGCTTGAGACCTATGCTACTTCCCACTCCCCCTTACTGTAATGCCTGGGGATGACGGAAATGCTACCACATGCAGTTACTATCCCTCCTGCCCTTGATGGCAAAGGGGCTGAGATGGCCCCAAATCAGGCGATTTCTTTGCAGATCGTTGAAACGTGTTTGTTCTCTATGTCATTTGGACATTTGAATGCCAATGGACGATGGATGCCCATTAACTATTTTAAGAACATAGGAAAGGTCATGCTGGGTCAGACCAATGGTCCATCTAGACCAGGATCCTGTCTTCCAACAGTGGCCAGTGGCAGGTGCTTCAGAGAGAATGAACAGAACAGGGCAATTATCGAGTGATCCATCCCTGGTGTCCACTTCCAGCCTCTGGCAAACAGAGGCTAGGGAACTCGGAGCATGGGACTCCAAATGTCCCGTGCTTTTATAGAAAGTAATATGCATGTTCCCTGTTTACTACCCCGAGCTGATACTTGATATCCTACATTGAATGAACAGCAGAAGCAACATCAACTCTCCTTTTAAGCAGCAGGCGGTGGGACTTTGCAGTCAATATGGATTGGTAGGCAGGGGCGGCTCCAGGCCCCAGCATGCCAAGCGCATGCTTGGGGTGGCAAGCTGCAGGGACCGCTCTGTCGGCGCCGCGAGGGCGGCAGGCAGGCAGGCTGCCTCTGGTGGTTTGCCTGCAGAGGGTCTGCTGGTCCCGTGGCTTTGGAGGACCTCCCACAGGCACACCTGCAGCAGGTCCGCCGAAGCCGCGGGACCAGCGGACACTCTGCAGGCAAACCGCCGGAGGCAGCCTGCCTGCCGTGAATGGGGCATCAAAATCCCTAGAGCCGCCCCTGTTGGTAGGCAAATACTTCTGGCTTGCAAAGCCCTTCCCTGGATCTCATCCTGTAGTTGGAGCCACTCCTGCACCTGTGCCGCTCCCCCTTGCCCCCTCCTGGGCCCATGAGAAGCCCTGTTGAAGTCATAGAGTGCAGGGGCTAGCACTGGCCAATCTGATTGCAGGATTGAAGCCCTGGCTTGCAAAACATATAGCAGGTGTGGGAAAACTTACCTACCCTTGGAGCCGCATATGACAATCTCCGAAGTTCAAGAGCCAGGGCTTGGGGCTTCAGCCCTGTAGGAGGCATCTGCTGAGGCTTGGGGCTCCAGCCGCACTCCTGCTGAAACCCCAAGCCCTGGCAGGAGAGCCCTGCAGGGCTGAAGCCCCTACCCCACCACCCTGCTGCAAGGCAGAGATCCCAAGCTCCCCCCTACTCTGGAGGAGTGGGGGGTTATTGGGGCTCCACAAGCCATGCTTTATCGATAAAAGAGCCCATGCAGCTTGTAAGGACAAAACCTGGTCACCCCTGTCATATAGCAAAGAATGGCTGCACCTATTGATTGAACCATCTTTCCCTCGCGGGCAGAAAGGCAGTGCTGTCTAGAAGACAGAGCCACCTAGATATGACAGTGATGGGTGCTATGGAAACCATAAGATAGATAGATCAAGACACAGGGAGGTTGCAGTCCTGTTTTTTTTCCCTCTGGGTCTGCAGCTGGACGTACGTGATATCATAAATATACCCTTAATAACAATACCTAGCTCTAATACCAATTTTCACCAGCAGTTATCAAAGCGCTTCACAATTTCTAATGCATTTATCCTCCCAACACCACTGTGAGGCAGGGCAGTGCTGTTACCCCATTGGACTGAAGCACAGAAAGGTTAAGTGACATACCCAAGGTCACACAGGAAATTTGTGGTGGAGAAAGGAACTGAACCTCTTAACTTCTATTGACCAATACTTTGCATTTATAGGGGCTCCATCATCCTAGGATCTCAAAGAACTTTCCCACACAATTAACCCTAACCCCTCCCAATTTTCCCCATCTGTAAAATGGAAGAATAAGAAGGGAGGGGCACATAATTAATTGTTTGTGCAAAGTGCTGGAGATCTTTGGATAAGAGGAGCCCCTATAAATGCAAAGGATTAATTAGTTGACATTTTTGTAAAGTGTTTTGAGGATAACAACTGAGACATAAACTCTCGGTATCAGCATTATCATAAATTATAAGTCATCTTTCGTTCACGGCACCTAACACACTGGGGTTCTGGGCTAGAGCTCTTCAGCGCTGTGGTATATAAATAATAAATAACAACTTGGACCAACCATAGTAATTTATTGTCAAACATCTTCCTCGTTTGTAATCCTGAATTATAGCCATTCATCTTCCAAAAGACAGGTTTCTCCTTTACCCACTGCTAGAAGGACCCACTATTAGCACGATGCTTTTGCTTCCAAAGCCCTGTTCAGGGAGTGTTTTCTAGAACAAAACAAGGTCAGCTCATCAGCAAAATCGGAAAGTTTCACAGGGTCCAAGACTGCCGCAATCTATGGAATTACTTTTTAACACGTTGCGAGTTAAAATTACCCTCTCGGAGCCAAATGCAGATTGACAGCCAAACACCCAAACAATCACATTTGTTAACCCATTTACAGAGGTGCAAATGGCTAATCCAACTCCATTGCCGGTGCCGGCTTGTTCTGATGCCGCAGCAGCTCTGAATTTCACACCAGCTAGTTTTTATACAGACTTGGAAAGATATATTCATTGCTAACACAAAAAAAAAAACAATAAAATTTCAGTAACCCCCCGAAGCTGTGGAATCACTCGTCAGCACCTCAACCCTGCCATGGCTGTTTATAGTTCAGAACACGGTTTTCCGTCAAAAACTGAAGCCTTTAGCATTTTGAAAGCCTGCTACCTCTCGGCTTTGGTGCGCACACCGACAGAGAAAACAAGGGCACCCAGAGTTCAGGTTGTTCTCATAATTGGACCTAATCAATTTTTTAAGGTCAATTTGAATATTAGGCAGCAGGTGCCATTCAGAAATGACATGGTGGCCCTTGGGGAGCACACAACATTGCAGAGATAAAGAGCAGTAATGTAGCAATGATCAGGCAGCTTTGATAGCTGAAATGTGCATTCTGGATTGCGTAGCTCTAGAATAAATGATTGATCTAGATCATAAATAAAAGACAGGGAGACCCTAACCCTCTAGATAGATGTGAGAAAGGGTGTAGAATTCCATTTCAGATACAATTACATCCATTTGAACAATTTTCTATTTTGTCTGGTTTTCTCTTATTTGTGTGCGTCTAGCTACAAAGTTGCCTATAACTTTGATCTCTAAATACTGGAAACCAGAAATAAAACTAATCTCAAATAATAGAGCTAGATAGATAGATGGATACTATTTTTGTCTCTCTACCCGTACTTCTTAGGTGATTTAGTGTTGGTGAAATTTGGCAGATAGAAATTGGAGTCCTATATCCAGACAACGTGCACAGCATTGCTAGTATTAGTTCAAGCTTCTCTCATTCACTGTCCTCACTAGTATCTCTAAACCCTGAGTCTTCATGCTTATTCAGTTCCTGGCCTGCGACTGAAGATGTCAATGAAGGTGGCTTTTCGTGGTGCGAAGATTTCTCTGCAAACTGGACAGAGGCGACCCATCACCCAATTTAATATAAGAACATAAGAGCTGCCATATTAGGGAAGATCATGGTCTTCTTGCCCAGTATCCTGTTTCTTATAAAAATACAGGGTTGGTGAGCAAATGACAATCAAACAACACTGTTTCATGTGCTGCCAACCTCTTTTGAATTTGAACAGAAAAAAACTGGATGGGTTTTTATCTTGAATCTCAAGTAAAGATACTTTGTTCTCAGGCTTGCTCTGGAGATCTGATGAAAATAGGTTTTCTTAGTGAGAATTCCAACCCTTTCTGGGGATTTTTTTTGTTCAGCCTTGAAATTCTCCTGAGACTGGGATGATTTACCTAGTGTTCGTCCTGCTTTGAGCAGGGGATTGGACTACATGACCTCCTGAGGTCTCTTCCAACCCTAATATTCTATGATTCTAACCTTTCCTGTGGCATTTTAATGCTTCTTTTTCTGTTCCTGGCCAAATCCAAAAGTGCTAAAGAATGAGATTTTTAAAAAAAGTAACATTATATAGATAAAAAACCTCCACAAAGTTTCAGACTTGAGCCTGTGTTTTGGGTGAAGATAATAATTTAACCATATAGGTTCACCCCCAACCTTTTTTGTCTCTATGGCCCTACTGCTATAAAATACAAGCACCTCCAAAATGTGTATCCCCACAAAGCCCTCTGTGAAGGAGGGAGGTTTTATTAGACCCATTTCACAGATGGGGAAGCAAGGCATGGAGAGATGAAGGCCAACATTTTCAAAAGTGGCCACTGATTTTAGGTGCCCAAAGTGAGACACTCTGGGCTTGTTCTGTCAAGCATTCATGACTGTAGTTTCTCAGCATCTCTGGAATGGAGCACCCAAGTGTATCAAGTTGGCCATTCAAAATCAGTGACCACTTCTGAAAATTTAGCTTGACCCAGGTCACATAGAGGAAGCCACAATTGAGCCCCAATCTGCTGAACCCCATACCAGCATCTGAACACAAGACCACCCTTCCTCCCTAATTAACCAACCCTCAAAGGATAAAATCCTCATAAGGCATTTGGACCTACCCACTGTCCCAAGGATTCAGACGCTGAGCTAATCTCATCACACTAACAGAACATAACAATGCGCGTAGAAAGTACTTAGTACATTCCTTGAAATTGAGGAAAGTTGCCTTGGTTATTAGTAGCTCTTAATGATATTTGCATAGATTAACAGACTTTAATGCAATCAAGAATGCTCCAATCCTGGGGAAAATAATGAAGAAATCCATTACAAAGTAATAAAGTAACTAAGTCAATACAGTAATAATTTGATCCCATATTAGTAATAATTTCATCTCCTGCTGCAAGCAATTTTAATGCACATACCATTTCTGGGCAGTTTATAAATATCACCTTTGTCTGAGATAATTAATTAGCAAAATCAAAAAATATATTGCTGGTATTTTATACAATAAATTAGTCATTAGGTTTAAACTGGCAGGCTGTAATAAAAGTTATTAAGATAATGTGTTGGGATTCTTAACACTTCAGAGGAGCTGTTCTCCTCCATCTTAAGGCACTTCTGGTGCAAAGCTATTATCACTGCTGGGTAGTTTCTATGTATGTTAAAACCCAATTATGAAATCATGCGTTATAACCCCGACTAGCTTTGCAACAGGAGCCCAAATGCATTACCCAGGCCTGCCCACTGGGACAAGGCTGAGGTGAGGGTCAGGCGCTGAGGGCCCTATTACCTTTCTTCCCATAGTCATTTAAAGCTCAGTGACTCCTGGAAAGCTTAAGTGAAATAATTTACCTATGGGGAACTCATGGGCTAGGTCACTGAGGGGAGGTGGGGGGAATTCTTACTCCAGGAGGGGGTGGTGTTTCCACTGCAACCCAACCTGAGGATCTCCTGAGAGAAGGCAGCTGTTATTCTGTGGCTGGGGAGGCTGCTGAGGGGATGTGCTGAGCCATTCTTCGTATTACAGTAGTGCCTAGAGGCCTTGACTGACCTGGATTCTCGCCTCACTTCAGCGCACAAAGCAAATAGCATCATGGCTGCTTCTCTCCTGCTGGCTGTTATGAAATGTCTGCTGGCAATGCCGGGCTCCATCACTGTGGGGCTCTGTAGAGTTCAGGAAAGGTTCTGTTGTGGGCATGGAGAGAGATTCCAACCAGATGGCACATGCTGGCTGAGCCAAGACAGAACTGGACGGGGATCAGCATCTTGTAAGGAGCATAAATCTTGCCACATAATGAACTTGTTGTCAGAGACTCTGTGGGGCACTGGCCAAGGCAAAGGCTGCAGACCTGGGATTTGTGACACCACCTTCCAGCAGTAGCATAAACGCATAGATCACCTCCACCTAGGGCAATCGTGCTCGCTTGGGAGCCCCCCACAGCCTGCACATTCTCACCATCCCAAGGCATCGCATTTCTGCATTAAATACAACAAACCATTTCATTTCAGGCAGGTTCCCTGCAATTCCCATCTAGCCGAGGTTTCCAAAACTGTGTCAGTTCAAATTTGGAGCTACAGAAAACGACGCAAGGCGCTGAACTGATGATCCAGCACTTGCCAGTTCTTAATGTGAAGTGGTAAGGTTCCCAGAATCCCCCCTTGATTTATCAAGAAATCATCAGAGAGCTTTACAGTTTTGTTGGTAACAGGCCAACAGCGCTGCTGCTAACAGCTATGAAACTTGCATTACAGCTAATCAACCCAGCAACTCAGAGAGAAATTGCGACAATACTTTGATACCCCATCCAAAGCATCAGCATTTAAGACTTGTGCAGTATGGCCAGGGCATGCAATAAGGACATTACTTAACCGGAATTCTTGACGTGCTCCTTGTTCTCATATTCTATAACTTGTGGGCATCATACAGATGAGCAGATGGACAGATCGGTCACACTCCTTTAACCGCTTTGTGGGAGAGGCTGCTGCTAACCAACCAGCCATGGCGTCACCCCAGGGTTAGTTCATACCCTGGTTTTCTGTTCAGTCGCACGCTACCCCTCCAATTTCATATGATGATCTGACACTTAATTTAACAGAGAGAAGTCACACCCACATTTTCATTTAGGCCTTGTCTAAACTTGAATTGTCAGTCTTGGTGTAACACATGGCAACTGGCAATCAATTAATAAGTGTCACAACAAGAATTAAAATTCAAGTCTAGGCAAGGCCTGATGGATTTTAAAATCAGCCTTTTGTTTTGGGAAATTTCCAAGCTCCCTCTCCCCACCCCCGGCGTCCTTCCCTTCACTGGCTTGGCAATTCGTATGATATCATGTGTCCTCTTTAATTGCTTAGAAGAGGCGATGGTGCAGGGATTCTGGAACGTGGAGGCCTCTCTAATTCGTTTAGGCTAATCCCATTGCCGCTGGTTTCTGCCATGTCTTCTGTGTGGCAGAAACAAGTTGTAATATTCTTCTAAGTTTTGATGTTCCATTAGCACATTGGCACCTCCAAGGTGATGCATCAAGTAAATGTGGCTTTTGTCACCTGATGTCCCATATACAATGAACATATTCTATGCATCCAAAGAAGTGAGCTGTAGCCCACTAAAGCTTATGCTGAAATAAATTTGTTAGTCTCTAATGTGCCACAAGTACTCCTGTTCTTTTTGCATATACGTAAAAGCATTCTGTGAGTATGTTATAAACAGATAGCTAAGGGTTAATGTCTCTTTCACCTGAAGCACCTGACCAGAGGACCAATCAGGAAACAGGATTTTTTTTTCAACTTTGGGTGGAGGGAAGTTTGTGTCTGAGTCTTTGTCTGTCTGCCTGCTTTTCTCTCAGCTATGAGGAGTGATTTCTATTTCCTGCTCTCGAATCTTCTGTTTCCAAATTGTGAGTACAGAGATCATGTATTTACATGTCTATAGTTGCTGGAGTGCTTTGATTTGTATTCTTTTTGAATAAAGCTGTTTATTCAATATTCTTTTAAGCAATTGACCCTGTATTTGTCACCTTAATGCAGAGAGACTATTTGTATGTATTTTTCTTTCTTCTTATATAAAGCTTTCTTTGAAGACCTGTTGAAGTTTTCTTTACTGGGAAACTTCAGGGAAGTTGAGTCTGTACTCACCAGGGAATTGGTGGGAGGAAGGAGTCAGAGGGAGATCTGTGTGTGTTGGATTTGTTCGCCTGACTTTGCATACCCTCTGGGTTGGGGGGGGGGAAGGAAGATTGACTCGGTGATTCTGGTTTCCAGGACTGGGAACGGAGAGGGGAGTCACTCTGTTTGGATTCGCAGAGCTTGTGTCTGTGTATCTCTCCAGGAGCACCTGGAGGGGGGGGGAAGGGGAAAAGGATTATTTCCCTTTGTTGTAGACTCAAGGGATTTGGGTCTTGGGGTCCCCAGGGAAGGTTTTTCAGGGGGACCAGAGTGCCCCAAAACACTCTAATTTTTTGGGTGGTGGCAGCAGTACCAACTCCAAGCTAGTAACTAAGCTTGGAGGTTTTCATGCTAACCCCCATATTTTGGACGCTAAGGTCTAAATCTGGGACTAGAGTTATGACAGAGTACTCCTGTAGGGAGGATTATTTACCATCTCTTAGACTTCTTGCCCTGCCTCTGAGGTCTAAAAAAGTCAGGCAGAGTCATGCGCCCTTGGCAGTCCCATGCCTTCTCTTGATTCCCACAACAGCTTCTAAGCCAAGCAGAATGAGGCAGCGGCTAATTCAGTAGTCACCGAACAGGGTCCAAAAGGAGGACTCAGAACTCAGCACCGTTATGCCCTGATTCTCAGTTCGACCCAGAAAAACACCTCCAGGCTGGGCTGATTTCAGTTTCAACTCAAGCTGCTCAAGAGGCTATTTATCAGGTCAGAGAGTGGCTGCATCGTTACTCAGGCTTCTCTTATGCCAGGGAGTCTCAGCAGTTTGGACAGACCTTAGCAGCAGTTAAATCAAGACACCCAAGGGGGTAGGGGCAGGAGGCATGATGTGATGTCTTCAGAACATTCACTTCAGACCTCCCGGGTAAGTGGTGTTTGGTGACAGGCATCTTGCAAAAGACACATCCTCATGATCATTCCCTTGTCAATACGATGACCTTTCAGAGGTGGAAGAGCCTTTTATTACTCTGTGCACTGGGGTAAGCCAGACCAAGGCTGTGTTATCTACCCAATTTATCAACACTCTATTTACAGCCAGTCCATTCCACTGTCTGGCTTAACTGAGCGCCCAGAGACCCAGCATTGAGAGAGGAGGCGGCTTGTGAAAGGAAAAAATGTCAATTTCAGCTTGGTCCCCTAAAGTGAAATAAAAGAAACAAAGTAAATATGGAAGAAGTAAATACAATACCACCAGGGTGACTATCTTTATCTGTCCAATACAGGCCAGTGTGAAAGCCAGTGGAAGTATAGCCTTATCCATCACACACACACACACACACACACACACACACACACACACACACACACACCCTGCTGGTGGTCTAGGAAGAAAACAGGATCCAGCATCCATTCTTAATGATTATAACAACATAGCTTGCACCATCTCATGTTATTGCCAACCTCACAATGTTAAAAAATAGGAGTCAGCCCCAACAGCAAAATCCTAGGAATGGCTTAAAAATCATCAGATTTTTAAAAACAATAAATTTTGGGTTGTTTGATTTGTGTTCTGGTGTTTGAGATTTATGGGTTCATGTTTTCTAGCTTTTCACCACAAACATGAGGCCTGGAAACTTATTTAAAAAAAAAAAGAATGTTCTCACATATTCACATGATTCCAGGAGCTGGGACTCTCAGAGAAAAGCATCAACTATTGCAAGACTTTCAAAAAAATTGAGAGAACTGGCCACGCTGTTCACATTGTCTGGTTTAAATCACCTGAACTGTGACCACTTTCTCCATTAGGGTCCATAATAACCTTTTTCAAACTCCTTTTATCCTGCAAACTACACTGTGTGCATTCACTTGCTACCGAGATACCTTGTTCTCTCTTTACCCCGTTATATCTGTCCCTGATAACTATAACTACATGGAAACACCGAGTTCTTCTTCGAGTGCTTGCTCATATCCATTCCAATAAGGAATGGATATGAGCAACACATCTCGAAGAACAACAGTTACAAAGGTGAGTAACCGTCTTTTCTGATTTTGCCTCCTTTATTTGTTAGCTTTCCCTGGGCTTGTATGGATGACCTAGGGTGAGCCTGAAGAACTGCAAACTTAATTGCTCCCCAATGTCAAAACAATGCCATCAAGAACGTAAAGCAGGCATGGCCTGATGGCTGAGTCTGGCAAGAGTTCTAAATGAGACCTATTTTGGGCATTTCACAAACAATAGAAGTAAACAAAGACATGATCAGGAGACCAGAAGACTATTTTATTTATGATATTAAAGAAGTCCAAAACATGAGACTGGACGACAGGGGATGGAGCACTTGATAAATTGCCCTGTTCTGTTAATTCCCTCTAAAGCACCTGGAACAGGCCACTGGGCTAGATGGTCTCATTCAGCATGGCTATTCTGATGTTCTTATATGAAATTAAAAACCATGTGGCAACATTTTTCTCTTGATGAAAGAAAGGATTTCAGGTACTAAGAGTAATCGACAAAGGTTCAATAGCACACATGAAAATTCTGCTTGCACATGTCTTTGAACCAATCTCTCCCAGTCACAATCAGGCACTTCCATAAAGGTGCCTTCAGATCCGAGGGCTGGAAAGGCAACTTATGATCAGGAAGAAGCCAATAGAGAACAGGTCTTGCTTATGCTCTTAGTAGTATCTCCTCCAGCAAAGACGTGGGGATCAACCTTTACCACTGTCAGCTTACACAGGTCAAGTGACAATGGAGCTAGGATGCTAGAAAGAATCCTTGAAATTCTTCTCTGGCTCATTCACTACGTGGGAATAAACTCTGCTGTCAGATGCCTGGCCTGGGATTCCAAGTGATTTCAGTGGATGCATCCAAAGGAAGCATATTTGGCATTTAATGGGGTAATTTGGCAAAGGTTCTAAGTTAATCATCCTGTGTATGATCTCACTTACACCATTATAACTCCATCAACTTCAGTGAAGTCACTCCTGATTTCCCCTACATGTGAGAGCAGAATCGTGTGCATCCAAAGGAAGAATATTTGGCGTTTAATGGGGTAATGTTTTATAGGTTCCTGGGATATATTTGGAGCCCCTCTCTGACCAGACTTGCACTGGCACTGAGGCATAACCGGGCTAGTACTGAATTTTCTGTGGTGTCTGTTGGAGATAAGAAAAAAAAATGAATAATTTATGCAGTTAATTTAATTTAAATAATTTATGTGCTAAGCATTGCAAACAGAGCTGGAGTTGATAATGAGTCCAAAAAGCACATTCTGAACTCAGTTGCAACTTCAATGGTGTTGTAATTCTTACAGGATACAGGGTTTCGTAGGACTGTAAAGGAAGGGGAATGTAAACAAGGTATTTTCTGGGAGAAGACATCTGTACAGACTCCTTTTATTTTTTATTTTTTTTTAACTAATTATCACGAGTATCATCTTAAGCTCTCAATGGCTTGTTCATTTGGAACCGTCTTAAATTATCAAGACTGGCATGCATTTCCTGGGGTGGCAGGGAGGACGCCTGTTCCATTGTTCAACAAATAAGAGTTTGTAACTTGTGTAATCTGTAATCAGGAATCAATTAAAGAAATATCAACAGGGAAGGAAAGATAAGGGAGAACCAGGGGAAAAAAATCAATGAACAACGTCAGGGAATTGATCATTCAAAAGGTCTTTCTTAAGCCATGGGGGCCCTTTAGGATGGTTCTTTACTTCAGCGCCCCACAGGCTTTGGTTTTTCTCCCTTACCATCTTTCTGACTCTTGTAAATGAAAAAGTCCTTCTGTTTGGGAAGAGCACAGGGTTCATTCAGCTGCTGCTGCTTTTCATGCTACTTAGATGCCAACGAAATAAGTTTTACATGTTGTGTAAAGCTACCTGAAGTCATGCTCATCTCTTTGCGACTATTCCTGACCCCAAAGCTGAGCTCCAGGAGCCTTTATGCTGCCAGATTTGACCTCTGTGAGCAACTGGAGTGACAAAACTCATCATCGGGTCATACGTTCTACAAAAATCTTCCATGATTACTTGCACAGACCAGACCATCTCTTGTTCCCACGTGATCTCTGACACTGTTCACCAGTTTTCTCTATTTTTCCTTTTTGCAGTGATTGGTTCATTTTTAAAATCTACCTGTTTGTTTCAAAGAAGCCAACAAAACAGTAGGTACGGATGGTGTTGTAACCCTGACGACCTCATCATGAGTCTCTGGCTACTGGGGAGTTATGCCATCTTGTGGAGCACTGCCATTATGGGTGAGAATCCCAGCTTTCAGTTAAAGAAGGGGAAAAAAAGTTGGTGCTCTGTGGGGTGCAGAAATAATATTGAAAATGTGAACTGAGTGCACCCCAATGGCTCAAAAACCAAGACACAAAGACAATGAAATCCAAATGTATTCTTTTTTTAAATCTCATGACTTTTAGAATCAGAGAAGATTAGGGTTAGAATTATAGAATATCAGGGTTGAAAGAATATCAGGAGGTCAGCTAGCCCAACCCCCTGCTCAAAGTAGGACCAATCCCCAACTAAATCATTCCAGCCAGGGCTTTGTCAAGCTGCCCTTAAAAACTTTGAAGGAAGGAGATTCCACCACTGCCCAAGGTAACCCATTCCAGTGCATCACCACCCTCCTAGTGAAAAAGTTTTTCCTAATATCCAACCTAAACCTCCCACACTGAAACTTGAGACCATTGCTCCTTGTTCTGTCATCTGCTGCCACTGAGAACAGCCGAGCTAGAACCAAACCCCCGTTCAGGTAGTTGAAAGCAGCTATCAAATCCCCCCTCATTCTTCTTTCTGCAGATTAAACAATCCCAGTTCCTTCAGCCTCTCCTCATAAATCATGTGCTCCAGCCCCCTAATCATTTTTTGGAAAAGATGTCAGGAGATCATCTAGTCCAATCCCCTGCTCAAGGCAGGACCAATGACAACTAAATCAACCCAGCCAGGGCTTTGTCAAGCCGGACCTTAAAAACCTCTAAGAAAGGAGATTCCACCACCTGCCTAGGTAACCCATTCCAGTGCTTCACCACCCCTAGTGAAATAGTGTTTCCTAATATCCAACCTAGACCTCCCCCACTGCAACTTGAGACCATTGCTCCTTGTTCTGTCATCTGCCACCACTGAGAACAGCCGAGCTCCATCCTCTTTGGAATCCCCTTTCAGATAGTTGAATTCTATGTTTCTTCTGTCTAGCTTACAACACTCCTACTAATACATCCCAGAATTACATTTGCTTTTTTGCAACAGTGTTACACTATTGGCTCATACTTAGTATGTGATCCCCTATGACCCCAGATCTGTGCTCTGCCCAGTCCATACTCCACTCAATCGGAGCCAAAAGGCATCATGTCTAGTTGCAGGAGGATCTCTGCAGGCCAGACTTGAATACCATCATTGGGACTTTGCATTCCCTGAGCTCTTCTTGGAAAAAAAGACAGACTACTTCAATGTCAAATCCATTCATTTCACTGCCATCTGCCACTTCCAATCTGAGAAGCATTCATGCAAGGGATGAGGTAGCAGAGGGAGCATTTATTTTTTTTTTTTTTTAGAGCAAGCCTATTCTATAGCTACCAACGTGCTGCTGGATATGAGACGTTGAAGCCAATACGATACCAAGCTGCAAACCAAAACAGGTAAGCGTAACTAGGTTTCAGTACCTAGTTATAGTGGTTTATCTTTGACATCAAAGACACACCCCTATAATAATCGACCCCTTTGCATTGTCTGTAGGAGCTCAGGAGAAAAAAAAATGAAAAACATCCAGATGTAGCTCACTAAGCATATCCCACAGCATGCTGCAAATATGGCTAGTAGTAACATAATAGCTAAAGATGAAAAAGACTTATTGGGCCGGAGTCTACTGTCACCCACAGGTGTAAAATCTGAAGGAATTCCATTAGGCGCCTGGATTTACAGCAGTGTAAGTGCAATTAGAATCTGGCCCACTCTGTCTAGACTTGATCTTAACTAATAGGGAGGAACTTGTTGAGAATTTGAAAGTAGAAGGAAGCTTGGGTGAAAGTGATCATGAACTCATAGAATTTGCAATTCTAAGGAAAGGTAGAAGGGAGTACAGCAGAATAGAGACCATGGATTTCAGGAAGGCGGATTTTGGTAAGCTCAGAGAGCTGATAGGCAAGGTCCCATGGGAATTAAGACTGAGGGGAAAAACAACTGAGGAAAGTTGGCAGTTTTTCAAAGGGACGCTATTAAGGGCCCAAAAGCAAGTTATTCCGATGGTTAGGAAAGATAGAAAATGTGGCAAAAGACCACCTGGCTTACCCTTGAGATCTTGCGTGACCTACAAAATAAAAAGGCGTCATATAAAAAATGGAAACTAGATCAGATCACGAAGGATGAATATAGGCAAATAACACAGGAATGCAGAGGCAAGATTAGACAAGCAAAGGCACAAAATGAGCTCAAACTAGCTATGGGAATAAAGGGAAACAAGAAGACTTTTTATCAATACATTAGAAGCAAGAGGAAGACTAAGGACAGGGTAGGCCCACTGCTCAATGAGGAGGGGGGAACAGTAACGGGAGACTTGGAAATGGCAGAGATGCTTAATGACTTCTTTGTTTCGGTCTTCACTGAGAAGTCTGAAGGAATGTCTAGTATAGTGAATGCTTACGAGAAGAGGGTAGGTTTAGAAGAGAAAATAACGAAAGAGCAAGTAAAAAATCACTTAGAAAAGTTAGATGCCTGCAAGTCACCAGGGCCTGATGAAATGCATCCTAGAATACTCAAGGAGTTAATAGAAGAGGTCTGAGCCTCTAGCTATTATCTTTGGGAAATCATGGGAGACGGGGGAGATTCCAGAAGACTGGAAGGGGGCAATATAGTGCCCATCTATAAAAAGGGAAATAAAAACAACCAGGAAATTACAGACCTGTTAGTTTAACTTCTGTGCCAGGGAAGATAATGGAGCAGGTAATCAAAGGCATCATCTGCAAACACTTGGAAGGTGGTAAGGTAATAGGGAATAGCCAGCATGGATTTGTAAAGAACAAATCGTGTCAAACCAATCTGATAGCATTCTTTGATAGGACGAGCCTTGTGGATAAGGGAGAAGCGGTGGATGTGATATACCTAGACTTTAGTAAGGCATTTGATACGGTCTCGCATGATATTCTTATAGATAAGCTAGGAAAGTACAACTTAGATGGGGCTACTATAAGGTGGTGCATAACTGGCTGGATAACCGTACTCAGAGAGTAGTTGTTAATGGCTCCCAATCCTGCTGGAAAGGTATAACAAGTGGGGTTCCGCAGGGTCTGTTTTGGGGCCGGTTCTGTTCAATATCTTCATCAACGATTTAGATGTTGGCATAGAAAGTACGCTTATTAAGTTTGCGGATGATACCAAACTGGGAGGGATTGCAACTGCTTGGAGGACAGGGTCAAAATTCAAAATGATCTGGACAAGTTGGAGAAATGGTCTGAGGTAAACAGGATGAAGTTCAATAAAGATAAATGCAAAGTGCTCCACTTAGGAAGGAACAATCAGTTTCACACATACAGAATGGGAAGAGACTGTCTAGGAAGAAGTATGGCAGAAAGAGATCTAGGGGTCATAGTGGACCACAAGCTTAATATGAGTCAACAGTGTGATACTGTTGCAAAAAAAGCAAACGTGATTCTGGGATGCATAAACAGGTGTGTTGTAAACAAGACACGAGAAGTCATTCTTCCGCTTTACTCTGCGCTGGTTAGGCCTCAACTGGAGTATTGTGGTCCAGTTCTGGGCACCGCATTTCAAGAAAGATGTGGAGAAATTGGAGAGGGTCCAGAGAAGAGCAACAAGAATGATTAAAGGTCTTGAGAACATGACCTATGAAGGAAGGCTGAAGGAATTGGGTTTGTTTAGTTTGGAAAAGAGAAGACTGAGAGGGGACCTGATAGCAGTTTTCAGGTATCTAAAAGGGTGTCATCAGGAGGAGGGAGAAAACTTGTTCACGTTAGCCTCTAATGATAGAACAAGAAACAATGGGCTTAAACTGCAGCAAGGGAGATTTAGGTTGGACATTAGGAAAAAGTTCCTAACTGTCAGGGTAGTTAAACACTGGAATAGATTGCCTAGGGAAGTTGTGGAATCTCCATCGCTGGAGATATTTAAGAGTAGGTTAGATAAATGTCTATCAGGGATGGTCTAGACAGTATTTGGTCCTGCCATGAGGGCAGGGGACTGGACTCGATGACCTCTCGAGGTCCCTTCCAGTCCTAGAGTCTATGAGTCTAGCCCTTTACAAGGGTGAGATACAGTCCATCAAAGGAGAAAAGATATTAAAATTCAATGGACAGGGCATTTTATCCCAGAGGTTTGTTTTAGGTTGCTAGCTCAGTGCCCCAGTCTATTGCAGTGAAAGAGATGTCAGTAGTAAAATAAGAGAATAGGATTTGCAGCCCCAGATCAGATGACTTTGGTCCAGCATGTCTGACATCCTGTCTGGACAACATCCTACCCTATAACCTGGCCAGTTGCATAAATAGCTACATAAATGTAGCTAGAAATTCCCTCCTGGCCCCATGAATGAACAGTTTATGCCTTGAAGCATGATCCCTTTGCTGTTAGCTAACAATGAAATCAATATGGACCAGAAGCTATTATCATTGTGGGTAAAACAAAGTGTTATAAATCTACTACAGTGAGAATTTAATGGGTTTTCTTTACAACAAGGTCTCTTTGTTCTGTACAAAACACAAACTGGAGTGAGACATTCTCCAAAGGGAGGGTGGGAGCAGTCTGAGGGTCCTTGTCCTCCTTGCATCTGACAACTGTCTCCCTCTGCTCTTTAGGGAGCAGGAGGTTAGATGTCACCAATGTCTTTCTTGTTTCCTTCCTTTTGCTCTCTGAGAAGGAAAATCCCCGAATTCATATCTGTGACATCAAGTATGGGCTCTGCTGTACTGGTCTGAAGCCGCTGCACTGTCAAATTAACACAGAATCAAAGAACTCTGCTTTCGCTACTTCTTGGCCTTGCCCTGAGGCATGAGGGTGGGCATTTTGGTAGCTGCCCAGTCCCCATCACCCACAGGTGCCTTTCCCTCTCAAAGCCAAGCCTGACCAGGGCTTTGCTCTGGTGGTTTTCACCCAAGGTTGGAGTGCACCATCTAACTGCCTCAAAGCATGTTCACCCACTGCCCATAGGGTATTGGGGATGGAACAGGGATGGGGCAGAAACTGAGGGTGTATAGGAAACACACTCACATCTATTTAAGATGCTGCTTAGACACAGACATAGACACACTCACACACCAACTGCACCTCATGCCACTCAGACTCATGCTCCTTCCAATGTCCTCCTCCTATACAGATGACACCTTCCCACATCAACCCTTTACACACACATATCTCCCTAGACACATTTGTATAAACATACACACTACCTACTCCTCCCTCCCAACATCCTCCTTTGCCACACAGCCCCTCAGACACCACATCTCTCGCTCTAGACACATCACACAAGTCAACGGTATGCTCCTCCTTAAAACACACAGACACATCCCACAGCCTTCCCCACACACAACTCACCTCCACAATCAGCCGTCCCCCTGGCTTCTGAGTCACAACACACCCCTACCGTTACACCCACATGCCCGAGACTGTGCACCCCCCGGCTTTTTCCCCTTCCCCCTCAGCCAGCTCCCCTACGCTGCTGCTAGGGGTTGCTTTGAAGTCAAGATGGAGCCAGCCTGTCATAGAAACCAGGAACTGTATACCCCCCATCCCCAAGCCATGACTTTTTGGGACTATTGTCACTTCTCCGCCAGTGCATCACCAGAGCCCTGGGTCAGCAAAGGAAAATGAACAGGGAGGAAAGGAGAGAGGAAGGATGGAGAAAGGTTCTTCATGCTCAAGAAATCAGGGCTTGCTAAGCTAAACAGCTGGGGCTCCTCTTCTGCGAGGGATTCAAGGACTCCCCAGTCATAAAGTTTAGCCTCTCTGTTTTTCCTGAAGTGGAATGTGAAATGAAGTTCAGGGGTGACTAATGCATTTCAAGGCCAGCTGATTGTGCGTAATTTACATATGCAATTGCGAAGGGACAGTTTTGAGAAAGCGCCGTCATCTCTGTTCTCATCTGCACTTGGTCCTGATCACTTGATGTATGGAATGAAGTGGTCTACTCTCCTTCCTTCCTTTTTCCCGCCTCACCCCACAAGCTATTTCAGAATCCTAAATTAGTTTTTCACAAGATTTATACAGGGAATCTAACCCAAGTAACCAGAGCGGCTAGTCATTGAATTCACTCCAGCCTGAGGACTGCATTAATAATTATTTTGGCATTTAATTAATAATAATAATATTCAGTAGTACTAATAAGTCATGGTCCCTGCCAGGCACCGCTCATAATCTAACGCAGGCTGGACAAAACAGACAGCAGCTTTTGAATGGAAGCATAATTGTAGAGCTGGTTGAAAAAAGGCATATACTTTTCACAAAAGAAGTTTTGTTTTTAACTTAAAAAATAGTCTTGTTTTGGTGTGAAGGACCTCATTTCACTTAAAATTGTCTTCCCCTTTAAATTTTTTCTACAGTTTGAAAAGTATGAATATTTTTAAAAATGGCACTTTTGGTCAATACTTTCCATTTCAAAACTTCATCAAAATTGAAATTTTCAATGAAAATGAAATTTCCCCACAAAAAATTTATTGTTACCTTCCATTTCTCATGGGAGTTATAGTTGAATTGCATCATGCCAACATTCTTTTCTATAAGCTGGGCTTCCTGCCCGAAGCATCTGAAGCACTGTGATAGGTTGGACATTACAAAAAACTTCCTGTAGGGTGGTGAAGCACTGGAATAAGTTGCCAAGGGATGTTGTGGAATCTCCATCATTGGAGATTTTTAAGAGCAGGTTAGACAAACATCTGTCAGGGCTGGTCTAAATAATACTTAGTCCTGCCATGAGTGCAGGGGATTGGACTAGAAGACCTCTCGAGGTCCCTTCCTGTTCTATGATTCTATAATCAGGCAGTTTTTGTTTAATGTCAAATTAAATGGTTCAATTGGGAATGTTTAAACATTTTTGGCTCAACTGGAAAATGTCAAAATGAAATGTTTAAAACATTTCTGAATCGACATTTTTTGGAACTTTTTCTTTCTATGAAAAGTTTCCATATTCTGACTTTTAACTTTTGATTCATGATAAAAAAAAGAAATATTGAAATATTGGCTTGAAATTCATATTGTAGCTCAGGTCTATTAAAAATGGATTGAGTCAAAACAAAGCAAAGGGCCTTGTGGATGCTCTAATTTCTGTTTAGCTTATGTCATTTAGGAACAGATTTAAGCTAAATGGAACTAAGCCACTCACATGGAAATAAGAGTGTCTGGGTAGGGGTTTGCACTGGTTTAACTAAACCAGTCTAACTAACCAGTGCAAATTTCTTGGGGACAAGGTCTTAGATTCACCTCTGAATTTGGCCCGATGTGCAGTAACGGCCAGAAAAGTGCCTCTATTACAGTGAAATTGAGGGCTTCCTAGTTACAGTCAGTCAATGTTGATTTTTCTAACTGTCATCCCTGCAAAACCCACCGCTAACCTGGGCTCTTACTGCCTTTTACATCATCTGTAATAATAAAGGTGCTGTGTTGGGAACTTTCCTGATTATTGTGTTGATGTTGCGCTCAGCAGAATGGAATCCATTTCCATTTTTCTTAAAGGGAAAGCATCAAATTTAACCACTGTACTTCTGCCAGTTTTTCACGTGGCGACAGAGGAGAAAAAACATGAAAATATTAGGAAAATGTGCTTGTAGGACAACAAAAGTCAGCAGAGAGACTCAAGGGCAGGCACAGTGCCTGAAACTACTTGTAATTCATGTTTTGTAACTGACTAAATTGGAAGTGTGGCCATGCCTATTTAGCTGCATTGACTCTGCAGTGCTAACAGGGATAACAACCTTTTCCCACCAATAGATAATCAGCTGTGACACCAAGATGCACAGGGATCAGACTGTGTTGAGTAAGAATGTACTGTTCTTCCTTCCTTTTCTGAGCATTCCTCCACTTTAATAATGCCTTGCCCTTCTGTGGCACCTTACAGCTCAGATCACTTTCTAAACATCAGTCATTTTCACCACAGCCCCCCTCAGAAGTAGGGAAGTTCTACCCCATTTCCAAATGGGGAAACTAAAGCAAAGAGATTTACCCAAAGTCACAAAGTTACCTGTGGCACCAACAGGAATACAACCCAGATCACCTGATTTAACCAGGAGCTAAACTACACAAGCATTCTTCCTCTCAGTTAAGAACAATCCCATTGCAACTGAAGTCATTCCACCTTGTGTTACCAACTCTTTTAGTTGATCCTGACAGATGAGAGCTGCTCAATAAGCAAACAGCAAGAGAACTAACATTGATAGTGTTTTAAAATAGACTATTTAAGGCAGGGTGTAAGACTGTCCCCATTTTACAGATTGTCAAATTAAGGGACAGCTACATTGTCAGAGTCACACAACAATCAATATCAGAGACTGGGATTAGAACTCCTGATCCCTTGACTCATGTGAAAACACTAGATGATCCTCTTGCCCATATAGGGATTGATGTAAAAACCACTGAAGTTAAAGAGAGTCTTCCCATTTACTTCAGGAGACTTTGGATCAGGCCCATGGTGAAGAGCAAAAAGCGTACTTCATAGACCTTGAGGTTTCAGCATTAGTTCTCCTTTCACATTGTGCAGATCTCAATACTCTGGCACTATTTATTATACTTATCTTATTGTTTGAAATACCATATGTCTAAGAGGCAAGAATTGTCAGCTGGATCCAGCTGCAATCTGAAGGATAGGCTAGCTCAAAGAAGACCACCAGATTAATCACATCAGTGGTGGAAAGTTCTTTTTATGAGAAAGTATCCACAGAGGCATGTTCGATGTAATTGACAGAAGTTATGGCACTTCCTCCTCTTACCCAGCGGCATCACTATGAGAACTACTATTGGCAACTTGTCATGAGGCTGTCATGACCACTGCTGATTTGCTCGAACATGAACACCATCACATGACCAACCTATCTGTACACTTGGCTTGAGATATGAACTCTTCCTTGAACTTAAATGGCTCATGGGTTGAATTAAACTGTAACTAAAAGCATACAAGTGGATCAATCTTGTCCTCATGCCACAGGTAGTGTATGGAGGGCAACCATACTTCAGCTAGGCTGCATTTAAATAGGACTTGTGGGCATCCTGTCCAGTCACATATACTTTGGAAGAAGCTTTGGTTAACTCCTGAGAGACCGATGGACGATGAAGCTTCACTAACTTTAAAAGTAACCTTGAAGCAAACAGTGGGGTCTACATTCTACTGGAGATGGAAATGGCTAGATATATGTTGGGGGAGAAAAAGAAAGAGTTTTAGAGAGACCAGGGTGCCATCAACACCTCTCTTCTTTCTTCTTCTTTCTTTTTCTTTCTTCTTCTTTCTTTCTTTCTTTTCTTTCTTTCTTTCTTCCCCAAGTTGCAGAGAAGCAAGACACATTCTCGGTTGAATGTATGTTGTTCCCACTAGGAAAATCAGTGCTCTGATTGACAAAACAGAGAGAAGGATGCAGAGCCAGAGCACAGTGGCTTTTTCTTTCATCCCCTCAGCTCCTGAACTGAAATACCACAAGTGTTGCAAGGCACATGGGCTCAGAGGAAAATAGCTGTAATTTGTGCGAAGAAGGCATTTGCAGCAACTCATTATAATTCCTTGCTTGCTGTCACCCGTCTCTAAAGTCACTGGCAATGCAGTACTTGTGTGAAGTTATTAAGGCCAGCCTCTTTTTAGATTCATGGCAAGTGCCGAGTGACAAGGCGAGAGCCCAGACTGTGATAAAGTGAACTGACATGCTATACTAACCCCTACCACACACACATCACCATCATACCAAGGATGAGAACACTTGATTTCATAAATGATATCTACTTCCTCAGCCCATACCCCCTACACTTGATCTGCCTGTCATAATAATAAAAGGGTAGTATGTTTGTGTGTATGTGGGGTTGATTTCCTGCTCCTTACTCTCACTATATACTTGTCTATTCCCAAGCTGCTTAAAGGGATAAAGAATGCATTCCTTCAGATCAGACAGAGTTCTGTCAAAGGGTGCCCAGTCATATAACAGCTTCCATGCTGTGTGTGTGTGTGTGTGTGTGTGTGTGTGTGTGTGTGAGAGAGAGAGAGAGGGAGAGGGAAGGAGAACTGATGCTTAGAACTTTTCAGCCATCCCAGATAAATGTTCCTCTTAAAAAAATTGATCGCTAACTTATCTAAGGCTCAGTTTATCCCTCTAGCTATGTTTTTCTGTTCAGTCCAGTAACCCCAAAGACTAGAAAGAGAGAAAAGAATTTCTTGCACCTGGCTGGACTTTTGCAGGATAGAATGTTTAAGTTACAGATGATAACTCTAGAGATCAGGGGGCCTCTAATTCTATTTCTTCTTTTACCTTCCTCTTCCCTTTTGCCTCTCTGACTTCTACTACATCTTTCCCCCTCTTCCCTTCTCTTCCTAAGCTGGGCAGAAAAATCAGCTTAAAGGATAGTACTGTTCAGCTTTCAGTGGGATAACACAGCCAGCCCACAGGGAAGAGAAAACCTCAAAACCCACCAGTACGATGAAAACAAGCAGGTTGTCGCTCAGCAGCAAGGATTCGGGGTGCAAATCCGAGCACCATCCCCCTTTGCACAAGCACATCCAGACACCATTCAAGAACACCCGTCCTTCTCCAAAGCCCCTGCAAATGAAGTAACAACCTCCAAACAGTTCAGGTACATGATGAGTTCAATCAGTGGCAAAATCCACATTAGTAAGATTCAAGGCGAGGAAGATGATGAAGGCAGTTTGATGGACACCACTATTTTGGTGCAGTTATGGGATTAGATATTTAACCACAGCAATTCCTGATGACATGCGCAAGGTGGAGTTGATCACCGTATCACCTAAACTAGCCTTCACACTCCCACCCCTCTGCCTATGGCCATCTCAGCCTCCCTTAATGCCTGGGGAAAATGTGTGTGTTTGCAGTGTGCCCAGAAGGTTAGCAAATCTGGACTCTAGGCAGTACAGGGATGGATGAGAATTCCAGAATCAAGGACTCCTCCCAGATAAGGCCCTGCAGGCAGCACACTTGTATCCAGTGGGGACACCATCTCAAGTGTCTTTGCTGATCACAGCTGTGGCTATGCCACATGAGGAGAGAAGTATCTTTTGGGTAGCCATGTCCTGCATAACTTACACTTTTGGGGGCTAACACCAGCACCTTGAGCTCGGCCCATTTTATCAAAAGCCAATGCAGTTGTCTGGATAAGGGTGCTATATGCTGCCTACATGATGTACCACTCCACATCCACTCAGTAACAGCTGTGCCTGAAGGAGGATGTCAGTACTGGGCCTACAGAGGTACGCAAACGCTCTGACACCAAAGGCCATACTGGAGGCCTGAGGAGATGCATTCAATGCGTCTGGCCCAAATCCTCGCACTGGGCCTTGCTCCATCATTATCGCAGATTAAATTCACATTGAAGTCAATGAGAATGTAGGCCATGCAAGGACCCCGTTAACAGAGAGTATCCGGATTCGGACCCATACGAATGTCCACAGTTTAATTTCAAATGGCCCATAACCCTACGTGATGGGATGCAGTGGGTATTTGCTGCCCCCTACTCGAAGATATGCTGCCTTGGTGCACCCCACCCTATGAAGTTGTCCTGGAAGAGAAAGGCAGCTGATGCTGGCAGCCCTTGCTTGGTCTGAGCTCACTGCTCTTCTCTTTCAAAAGGAAAGCTTCATAGGGTGGGGTGTGCCAAGGCAGTGGGGCCTCTAATAGGGAGCAGCAAATGCCTGGTGCACCCCATCACACCCTATTATTTCCTCGAACCTGATTTGTCCATTCTAGCTGACAAGAAATTGCTAGTGGTTTGGGTGTTACTTGCAATGAAAAGCCACAGTCAAACAAGTTTTCTCCTGATCCTGCAACTACAGGGAGAGAGGGTGACTCTAGGTTATATTTTTCAGACTTCACAGGTTGCATTTAGCCCACACTCGGTGCTCCTCCATGCTATAAAAGATCAGGTCTCTCTCTTATAAAACCGTTCTGGCATTTCTATTATCACATGTGCCTGAGAACAGGGATGCGATTGTACTGAATGGTGTGAAAGAAGACAAAAAAAGAAAAAGAAATCAAAGTACAGCCGAGTGATTATTTAAAGAGCCGGGTGAAATTTAACATCCTTTTTAAGGCATTCTGGGTTCTGGAATATCACTGTGTTCACTTAATGTTTGCAGTTAAGTATTTACAGATCTGTTTCTATGGCAACCAATTTTCAAAGTTACTTTTACAATTCTGTTTTCTAAAATGTGTTTCTTGGTTGATTGCACAGGGATTATCTGGAAAGCAGCCAGGTCTAAATCATGATTTTTTTCCCATTAAGGAGAGGTCCTTTCTAATCATGTTAGTTAGTTCTTTGATGGCTTTATCTTGATCGACAATGTATTTTATTTTTGTTAACGGTGAGAGAAGGGAGAGAAAAAAACATGATCAAGCATCTTAGGGCTTTAAAAAGTGTGTTGGAAATGAGGGATGTGAAATAACCTGTCTGGGTTGATTTTATTTATCCTTTTATTGTTTGGAAGAGTAGACCTTTAACCATGCCAAAAAAAAAATTAAAAAAACCCACTGACAGTTTGAATGCACTTAGTGGCCATCGGAGAGGATGATACACTTATTAATTAGGTGAGGAGCTGAAGGGGAAAGGACAGAAATTGGAGACAAATGGATCATATAGAAACAAATGTGGGATGGTCTGAGATGCGTTAATCACTGCCCTCCTGCAATCCCAAGAAATGATCATGAAGGATGGTCCTGTGATTTGAGAAACCTGACTTCAACCCTTTGCTCTGCCAGACTTCCTTGGAGAAGTCACACAGGCTGTGTCTGCACTGCACACTAAGCCCAGGTAAGTCAGACGCGTACTTCTGGGCTCAGGGTTACCAAGCCCATGCTTGATCGGACTCACACTGTATCAAAAAACTGGTTTACATTTTCTAAACCCAGGTCTCACAGCTGCGCTAACACGTCCATATAGTACTATGCAAAGATTCTGCCTCAGGTCTGCACCTTGCCATGTGTCCACACTGCCAAATGACAGGGCTTGGACTCAAGTCTCAGCAGCGCTCAGGCTGTGACCCAACCCATTAGCAGGTCCTAGGACCCAGGTCCTGAGTCCTTGCTGACCTGCAGCAGACTGATTTGTGTGTGGACAGATGTGGGGCTTCAGCTAAAATCTGAGTCAGAGCCTAGGCTTAGGGTGCTGTGTAGACATATCCTTGGTTTCTCTGTTCCTCATCCTGAAAATGGAGAGAATAGCACTTCCTGAGGAATAAACACATTTTGAGGCTGTGAGGTGCACAGATACCACGGTATCGAGGGTCATGTAAATACCTAAATAGATAGAGATGTGGCATATATGTGCCTAATCCCAATACATTAGCCCGCTCATAGCGTCAAAGGAAGGTTTAAGAAATCCAGGAGTCTGTGGGGGGAAATTGCTTGCTGATGCTGATCTGGAAAGCAGTTCAACATTGTGAATGAGAATCAGTGTGATCAAACATCTTATCTCACATACAGCTCTAGACAGGAGTGATGTCCACACACAGTAAATCTCTGCCAGTTTTTTTTTTTTAATTTTGGGAAAAGAGGTTCTGCTGGAACATATGGGCAGAGAATGACAAATGCTGATCATCCGCTGGATACAGGTGCCCGTCTGGGTATATAACCTCAAAGTGTGGCAAAAGAGAAGAGTGCTGAGCTCCGTTGTTCAGCACCAGTCAGAGAGCATCCTAAATGTTACCCATTAAACCAGTGCCTGGACAAAGGGCCCTTGCAAGTGAAATGAAAGAGCCCTTTTCCGTCATTGTCAGAATGACATCTACAACCTCTGCAACCCACTTCCATCCTCTGGGTCCACCAAACAGCAATTCCTAGAAACAGGGAAAGATAAAGAGCAGACGACTCCATGAAGTCTAGTGGGGTGCTCACTAAGCCAGTGTATTAACCTGGGAGAAGCTATGGGTGACTAGTGTTAGATTAAATGAAATGAGATTAGATTAGATAAACACTCTACTTCAGTGCATTTTTTTAACCTGGCAGGTGATTCAGTGGAGCCAAAGGTTTGGCACAGGGAACTGAAAGTCAGGACTCCGGGTTCTATGCCTGACACTGAGCTGACATGCAACCACTTGGCCACCCTGTGCCTCAGATGACCTAAAACCACATGGGTGCTGTGAGGCTGAGTTATTTAATGTCTGTAAAGAGCTCATAGGTGCACATAGAGAAGTGCAAAACATTGTCATAAGCAGAAGTCTGGATCTGAAATTGAACGAGCAAAAGCTCAAGTTATCCAATAAAATGAAATACAGATGGAGCAAGAGGAATAAAGGCAAGGCAATGAAGAATGCCAGGTAACTGAGTGGAAGGAGAATTTCAACTGGCTAAGATAAGATATCACTTTTCAAACTTTCTCACTCTTCCCCACCCCCGCCCCTTGCTGCAGAAATGCTCCATTAACTCTCAAGAAGATGATTTACCATTTGCCCTTTGTAGACAAAATTGAAGTAGTGGGAACATCATAACAAAACATATGATCCAGCTTTAGGCTCACCCTGTGGCTGCAAACCTTTAATGCACAACACAGGGAGATCCTTTGAATCTGAATGGGAGATGGTGGAGAGGCAATGCCCTACTATGATGCTTATTAAAACCACAACAACAAAATAACAGGACCTGGGGAAAATGGAGGGCAGATTCCTTAGCTACTGGTGGTAGCAGTAGCTAAAAGGCAAACCTTGTTCTGATGAGACCCTTCTGGCCAATTTAGTAGGAAAGTTGATGGGTTCTGAAGGAAGCTCCCTTCAATCTGTTGTATAAAGAATAATCACCCTGATATATGGCCTTGAGAATGGTGAAAGGAAGGAGAAATGGTGAAGAAGGAGAAATCAGGAGGCAGGAATGCTTCCCAGAAGGCTTTCAAAGAGAGAAAGAAAGTGAAGTTGGCAGTGACCAAAAGTTGCCACTACCTGGTATCTATTTGGTAGCCTGTGTGGGATGTGCCGGTGGTCTTAGCTAGGGTCCCAGTGAAAATAGTGCCCACATTACTAAGGTCATTGGCAACAGCTTCAGCCCTTCTTGGCGATCATAGTTGAGAGGCCAAGTTGTGAAGGGCCCATGGAACTGATGATTTGTCCAACTCCAGTGGGGAGAGCCCTCCAGTGTAGGGTTGAGGCATGCAGTTGGAGAAGTAGGGGAAAGCTTGCAGTGACTTGTTCTATGGATATTAACAGAGATGGGGCCAGATTGTCAGTGGAAACAGTCCATTGAAGTCAATGGAGATACACTGATTTATGTCAGCTGAGAATCCAGATCATTGGCTACACATCCAGCAGTTTTCATCAGCACTAAATTCAGCTGAAAATCCCAATGGGACAAGTAGCTAGAATTTGTCAAATGTGAGATTTGGGGAGATCATTGCGAAGTTGTGTATTATTATTTCATTAGGATACAAGTAAGAGCTTTTATTCTAATTTGTATGGGAAATATGTCAGAAAAGAGCAGAGATGAACTGTACTACTTCTCATAATCTATACTGTATAACATGTTCATTAGCACTGTACAGCCATCCTGGCAAGAAAAATTTCTAAGAGAGCAACTGTTTAAGAGTTTCATAAGGCAATAAGTCTTTGTCTAATCCTTCTGGAATGAAACAAGCTGACTTCACTAATAGTCTATTGAGTTCTTGCATCTCTATTATAAATGATTTCAGTTGCAGACGTTTAATGAATAGTATCAGTACAATATTGGTGAGATAGTATGGGAAGTGACAATATTTTATTAATAAACATCATGTTTTGGTTTATTATTGTACTTTGGATTGGCCCTTGTGGCCAGGTATCTTACAGAATCCATTACACAGATAGCACAGGCTAAATGCTCAAGATGGGAGCTGTCTTGTGTGGTGCTGTTGGGATTCTCAAAGGAATCTAAAGGAGTTAAGAACTTTGACTGGATGATAGTGCCTATCATCATTGGGTGCTGCTGAAAATCTCCACCTACATCTTCTAAATAATCTCATTTGGGTGGTGGGTTTATGTCACATGCTGGATTTCATACAAGAAGAAAGATTACAGCAGCCAGTCACCTAATGATTTTTATCCAAGGATCAAAAGGCATTTTGAAAACATTAATTCAGCCTTAAAACACCCAGATGAGGGAACAGAGCAATAGTATTATTTTCAGTTTTATGGATGGGTAAACTGAGGCACAGAAAGGTTAAATGACATTTTGAGGGCCCCTTGAGACCTTGGCTGAGTTGGAAATAAAACCAATAGATAAAGGATGATCTTGTGGTTAAGGCTCCGGAATGAGAATCAAAAAATTCATGATCAGTTTCCCGCTCTTCCACAGACTCCCCATGTGACCTTGAGCACGTAATTTAATCTCACTACACCTCTGTTCCAATCTGTAAAGTGGTGACAATACTCCTCCCTTTGTCTTGTCTGCATAGGTCTGATCTGGCAAAGCACGTAAGCATTTGTTTAACTTTAAGCATGAGTAGTCCGACTGGCCTTACTTTGTGTCCCTACAGTACCTAGCACATGGTCTTCAGAGAAGCCTCTAAGAGTTCTGTAATTCAAAGTAATCATATTAAAAAAAAATAAAAACAATCATGAAATCCCTATCCTAGGCTGACAACACTAGAGCATACTTAATGCACACATCCATTGATATCAGTGGACGCTCTATCCATGTGAAAAGGATAGCAGATCGCCTCTATACTTGTGAAAACTGTTCTGATACAATGATGAGTGCTCTGAAGTTTCACTTACAAACACTATGGCACACACACACACACACACGCACACACACACACACACAAAGATGGAGGCTTCTGCCACTTTCCATCTGGTAACATATTATTCTTGTGTTTTGCATTCTCAAAGAGCTCCACCATTATAACATAATTACTGTTGAAATTGACCTTTAACTATATATTTCAAATTTCAGTGTCTTTAAACCCCTCAGTGAGCACCATTTTTTAATTTCACATATTGTTTTTTCTTTCTTTCTTATGTGTGGACAAGATAGGGAGGAAAATTAACAAAATGACTGTTTAATAGGTTCAAGTAATGATAAAGCAAAATATTGCTAACTGTGTATCTTAAACGCCAACCATCAGGCATTTACAGTTTCTAGTAAGGTAAATGAAAGTTGTGTCTCACACTTCCTCAAAGTAACTCAATCAATTCATTTAGCTTCACTAATATTCAAATATTAGGAGGGATAGCTCAGTGATTTGAGCATTGGCCTCCTAAACCCAGAGTTGTGAGCTCAATCCTTGAGAGGGCCATTTAGGAAACTGGGGTGAAAATCTATCTGGGGATTGGTCCTGCTTTGATCAGGGGTTTGGACTAGATAACCTCCTGAGGTCCCTTCCAACCTTGATATTTTATGATTCTAAATAAGTTCCTCAGCTTCCAAATAAATTTCAGTCACATTTATTAGAACATTCACTTCTCTAAATTTACACTGGGACCATTAACTGACTTGTGCTTCCAACTCTTCTTAAAAAAAAACGTAACCTTGCCTGCAAATGAGATGTCAAACTGTGTTGGGAGACAGATTTCTATATCACTATGTCTAAGACTGCATAAATGTTGATATAATAAACAGATGATCTTGTGCATACTTACATTATTGTGCAAATCAGGAAGCATAAAAGCATGTGGTATAACTTCCATCCAGAAATACTTTCAGCCACCTAATAATGCAGTTCTGCTGTCCATGGTGCTGAAATGGCAGGCACTAAAAGCACTGTTCCTTACCACATACCGTGTAAATGCTCTGATTTCTGGTGAGAAACCAAAAGGTTTTGGAAAGGATATATGTAGCATATATGTCATACCCTTGTGGTCAGTGAAAACTATGCAATGGTTTATTCTTAGAGCCTAGAGACATTTATTATATATGTGTTTTTACCATAAAATTTGAGATGGAAAAGACCTGTTAGGTCATTTATGTCTATCCTCCCCCCCCACACACACACAAGGAAGGGTATGACATATATGCTTGCATTCATGCACAGACACACACACACTCACAGAGTTATATCATGCCAGTCTGCAATCCCATGCTGATAAGCCCTAACAGAGTGAACTGCGTCTATGGTTGCAGTTGGTCTGGGTAAGCCCTACTACACTTTGAAAGCTAGATTGTGTGCCAGCAATGGACCAAGAATTTGAAGCCAAGTAAAGCTTTGTCTCTAAATTTTACAGCTCAACAGCCAGAATGCACTAGCAGATCACAGCTCCTTCATAGCAGCACTGCTGTCTGAATTCCATGAACAATGTGAGAGGCTTGGCCAGTGTTGTTTGATTAGATGAGTTTTTTCATGTATGCTCTCAAATCTTTCCTTGTGTTTAGTCTTCAGACCTTTACTGAATGCAGGCTACATACCTAAAAGAACCCTAACATTGAAGAGAAAATATTTTAGAGCGTGAACTCAGATACTGGGGTACACTTAGATACCCATATGATAGATAGATAGATAGATAGATAGATAGATAGATAGATAGATAGATAGATATGAAGTTGAAATATGTGTATTCAATATATATAGTGGGCTAGATCCTAAGTGGATATAAATTGCTTTAGCATAATTGAAGATAATAGTTCTATGTCAGTTTACACCAATTGAGGATCAGGTCCATTATTTCCAATTAAGTTTGAAGGGAGGATTAATCTGAACTCAGGTGTCAATTTTCTGCCCCATGACAGCTGTTTGTGGCATGAAGTGCGTGAAATAACCTGCTGGCCCACCTCTAGATTTCTCTTCATGAAATAATGCCCTGCAGAGCCACGCTGGCTAGAAATGAAGACAAACGAAAATAATCCACAGTCTCATTAGAGATGATCCAACAGCATTGCTGATAGGTAGAAGGGTTTCCTCTCCCCTGTTGTCCCAACACCATTTTAGCTTTTCTCTGCAACACAACTAGATAATGCAAATAGATCACTTAGTCTTTTCCATACAAAGGTTTACATATTGTTCTTTCATACCATTACTGGTACACGAAATAGATGTAAGACAAAAATATCTGACTGCATCACTTCTAAAGTTTTTCATTCTCTAACAAGCTCATACTGCTTTAGAGGTTTTAAGCCCTACAAAAGAAGTCCTTTGCCTGTGACTCTTTTATGTTATACCTAGGTGTCCTCATTATATGGGCTCTACTGTTTGACAGCAATGCTTGTTCCCACAGTCGGTGATGAACACAGCATGACAGGCAATGTGTGCCTCTGTCCAAGGCACTGAATCACAATAAAATGGTAAATTACTGTCTGTCATTGCTAGAAACTGCTGTGACTAATGTTCAATTCCCTATTCTACATGAGGGTGTGTGGTGGGGGGGAAGAGAGTGTGGGGGTGTGGGTGGGTGAATGAATGAAGGGAAAGCTAATGTCAGAATAATTTCCACAGAACCCACGTTGTAGGAAGATCAGGGGCATCGAAAGCCAAAGACTGAAAAGGGGATTGAGTGGGAGGCGATGGGACAAAATGACAGCAAATAATGTTATGCTTGAAATATTTTTGGAGGGTTTGGGATTTTTCTTGTTTCATACCTGCAAAGGCGATTCATTAATTTCAGTCTGTGGCATAAACAGCGAATTCGGTTTTCATTTTTAAAAAAACATGGTGTGGAATGTGTGCTTTAGCCATTTCGAGAGACTCCCCATTAATGCAGACTACATTTTAAACCATACCATTCATCACTGGAGTATAATTTCCAGTAAACATATTGTTTATTCCACAGTAATGCTAGGAATAATGTTTAAAATTCTCCACTCACATCTCATTATGAAGTAATTGATAACAGCATGGGCATTTCTTTTCATTCTTGGTTTGCCTGTTTTTTTCCCCCTCTTCCTTTAAGGCAATCTCTTGAAAGAATCAATATCAGCAGTTTCAAAAGTGAGATACAATAAATAAATCTCTCAGACATTGACAAAGAACATCCTTATTATAAATTTACCATAAATAAAACTGTGGTATTCCTAAGAGCCATTTTTACACTAAAGCCTCCTAAGAAAGAAAGAAAAAGAAAGAAACTTGTATTCTAACAAATTGCTTCATTCTCAAGATGCGTTAAATTTAGCATGGAATAAATAGCACACAGAGAACATCCTCTTCCCTGTAAAAAAAATAATCTTGCCCATGTACAGCTTGGGGAATTTTTCAGAACTTCTGTTAATTTCAGTTTTGATGTCACTTGAACATTCTGTGTTCTTTTTTTTTAATGAAGGGCTGAATTCCTACAGCAGAGCTCAGAACTCATTGGTTGTTTCACAGACCACTTCAGGAATCTTTTGGTTATGACATTTTTAACGCATTTCACTTTGGTAAGGACTTGAGTCAAAGCCATGTAAGCCTTTCCATAGATTTCATTCAATTTTGGATCAGGTCCTAAGAGATTCATCAAGGATTTAACAATATTATCCTAAAAATCAGTGCAGCCTTAAACTAAATTTAGTCAAGACTTTTCTTAGTATAACCGGTGACCCCATTCTTGTGCTTTTCTTTCATTATATTGGCCATGAGTCTACAAAGCACTTAGCTAAGAATTTTCCAAAGAAATCCAGAAGAATTAAGAATCCTGTTCCCATTGAAGTCCAATGGGAGATTGGCACTTATCTCTCTTAGGCTTTGTTGGAAATCCCAGCCTTAAGTGCATGATCAACTTTAAGCACATACTTAACTCAATTCCTGTTCAGCAACACAAATACCTTGAAAAGAAGGTATGGGCTGGAGGAGGCTTGAGGATCTGGGACAGTGTAAGGGAGCCCAGGCTGGTGGAAGAGGTGGGCTCAGTGGTACCCTAGTGGCATCCCGGGGCAGGGGTGAGGCAACCCATCACAACCCTCTCCTCTGGGCTTCCCAGTGTGCCCTGTTAAAACAACGAGAAGCCCGGTGACACCTTAAAGACTAACAGATTTATTTGTTGATGTGTCCTGTGTACTCTGTATCTATCTTGCTGAGATGGTAAGCTCTAAGGGGCCAGTCCTGCAATTGTATCTGCATGCATGACTCCTTACAGCAGTGAAGGCGCCACACTGACTTTCCTGTTTGCATGGATCTGATTGAAGGATCAAGGCCTTAGATAGCCCTTTGCAAAGGCTGTCTTCATTGTGTATTTCATACAGCACCAAGCATCTTTCCAATTCTTACCAAATCACAAGAGTGACAATGGGAAATATGTAGGTTTAGTTAGCAACCGTATTTCCTGACATGATTTCTTTTTCCTAGGGAACAAGGAAACTTTGCATTTCCTTAGGGCCTGATCCAAAGCCAACTATGATCAGGGGGTCTTTCTTCTGTCTCCAATCCAGTCTTAAGGGCCCAATGTAACCACCCCATCTCTGCTTGAAATACACTTACTGAACTGAACAGTCCCATTCAAGACAAAGGATTTGATACATAAGCAGGGCTGGGTGGGAAACCTTTTTCCATCTTGTAGCAGGGTGGACCCCTGCTCTTGCTCTGAATGGGTAAAACAGCCCAGGAGAGGGCTGTGGCTGGGACAAGAAGCCTGGGCTGATTGGGGAAAGGAGGCTTACGTGTGGCCATGCCCCAGTCAGGCCCAGCTGGCTCCTATAAGAGGCTGTGAGCCAGAAGTTCAAACAGTCTCCCTCTGTTTGTAGAGGGAGAAGGGCCTGACTGCCGGGAACTAGACACAAGGTACCTGAGTGAAGCAGGGCTGGGGAAAGGCAGAGGAGCTGGGGAGCTCCAGCCTGGAAAACCCCAGGCTGCAGCCTAGCATTGGGCTAATAGGTACTGGGGGTTGCAGAGGGCAGCCCAGGGGTAGGCCAAGGCAGCAGGTCCAAACCCTCCTTGCCAGTGATGAGTGGCTGATACTGCAGTCTGCCCCAGGACGTGGGGCTAGACAATGACTGGCAGTAGCCATATACCGAGGCAAAGTGGGGATAGAGGATGGGGGTTCCCTGGGGAGGGGAGACCCTGAGAAAAAGGGGTTACTGCCAGGAGGCAGCAACCCATGTAAAAGGGCACCGGGTCCAGGGATAGACACAGGGGCCAGAGGACAGGCAGATCACCAGCCTGCAGAGGGCGCTCCGGAGCTGAATCGAGCTAATTCGCAGAAGTCACCAGCAGGAGGTGCCGCAGGGGTGAGTCCGCTCGTGTACACATCCCATAAGAATTTTTCCCATCTCAAATTAAAAAAAAGTCAATATCTCATATTTTCACAAGCTGAAAATTGAAAAAAAAAGATGTTTGGTTTGGGTCAATCAAAATGTTTCATACTGATAATTCCAAAATGTTTCATTTTGATTTTGACCTCCTCTCCTCACTTCCTTTTAAAACCTATTTTTAGTGTAAATTTACTAAAATTTCTAAATTTCATTTTGACTTAAACATCAGAAGCTTTCTGGTTCAACTATGTTAAAACGGGCCATTGTGACACGCTCAAGACTATTACTTAAGAACAATTTTTCAAGTAGGGTGTTTCATCTAACCTGCTGCTAATTCATAAACAGTTTTGGCTTGGAACAATTGGCATTTTTGGGGTGAAAAATGTTTCATTGAAAAATTCCTGACCAGCTCTACGCATAAATGGTACTCAGGTGGAATAAAGGTCCTGAGGGGCTTATGCTATACCATACATACTGATGGGAGTTTTGCCTTTTACTTTAATCGAGTCCATAGGCCCAAATTCAGGAAAACGTTTAAAGCATGTGCTTAACTTTAAGTCCTGTTGAATTCAATGGGACTTTAGAACATGCTTACAAGCTTTGCTGAATAGTGATGGAGTGTTGAACTTGAGAATTAACAAGGACATAATTAGCACTTACTTTTCTCTTGTGCATATGTGTGCATATATGCATAGGGGAGGGGACATGTAGTGGAAGGGCATTTGTCAGAACTTGCTATGAAAGTCAAACTGTGCAATTAGAGGAAGTTACTATATGTAAGAGAGAGATGTAGAACATCCCAACACTGGCTGGGATTTATCATATTGAAAGAACATAGTCCTATTTATATGCAGTTGCAGTTTTTGATAAACGGCCTACATTAAGACACCTCAAAGGTGTGCTGCATCATTAACTATGAGGGTATATGCTGAAGAGGAAGTTAATAAAACTTGTCTCCTGCATGGAAGTGAGCAATCTTGCTACCTGATGATTCCTGATGGAAGAAGATGTTTCTGAAGCCACATGTGCAACCGTGCACAGGTAATAATAGCAAAACACTCAGGGGAGTCTTTTAAGTTTAAGGATGTAATTTTTCTTTTTGATTTATAGGATACTAATGGTTATTTTTTTCTGGAGCCATGGCAAAAATCATGTGATGATACTCAGATCTGAAGACAAAACAGAAAAGAATAATAATAATAAACAAATAATAAACAAATAGAAGGGACAAATACATGGCTTCCTTTGAGGAACGCTAGCTGCTAGCTTCGGGATTATTGAACTGGAGAATCTTATAAAATTCCAGCCATTAATAATGGGCTGCTGCCAGATATTGATAATTTATTCCAATGGTAGGTCTGGATTTGAGGGAGCAGATGTTCTTCAGGCAGACACTGTCATGAAATGAATTCCAGAAAAACATCAGTAAAGAGGAAAGGCAGCCTTTCCTTACACTCTGTCAACATCTGAGGCTTCCTCTACTTTTACTGTCCAGCCTCTTCTCTTTGTCAACTGCTGCACTGGATGATTCTGGTGCTCTTCTCTTTGCTTAGATGTCAAAAGACCCAAGGCCCTGGTTCTGGTCCTCCTTACATTAGCGTAACTCAGGAGTGGCTCCACTGATTTCAATGAAATTACACTGAGGTAGAACCACTGTGAATGAGAGGAAACTCCAGCTAAAGGGTTTTGTGAGGAGAGATTGGTGTGGAGGTAATTTTTGATTGACAATCAATTCCTTAAGCTGCTTCTATCTTTTGAACTCTCCACCAAAGAGTGCTTAGCATTTCCTTTCTGCAAAGAGACACACATTCTCTCTCTTGCTCTATCTCTTCCAAAACCTTTGCCGTGCTGGAAGAAGAATGGGCTTTCTGACTTCAAAAACGGCACTGGAACGGAAGCTCAGAAATGAACCGAGCTGTTATGTCATCCTCTCTCTTTGCTCAATACGGGAGTGCACCAGACTGTACAAACACATTGCCATGGCCACAATGACTCCTGCTGGTGAAGGCAAAGTCTACTTCTCTCCATCTTTAACCCCAGCTAAGAAGCGTGAGGTCAAGAACCAAATTCAGAGGTGATATATACAGTACTGTAGGTCAAGCCCTGCCCCTTTGCTTTCACTTGGCTTCCCACAGATCTACCTGCTACTGCTCTGCTGATAGATAAGAGAGTCTAAGTGAGAGTAGCCTCCCTGATATATCAACAATGAGGGTGCAAGGAGGTCAAGGGATTCTGCATGAATGGAAGAGGGTCTAGGCTGGTGATTTAACTCAGTGGCTCTCAATCTTTCCAAACTACTGTACCCCTTTTAGGAATCTGGTTTGTCTTGCGTACCCCCAAGATTCACCTCCATTAAAAACTACTTGCTCACAAAATCAATCACACATTTTTACCACAGCATTATAAATAAATAAATATTGTACTTACATTTCAGTGTATAGCATCCAAAGCAGTGTAAACAAGCTAGTGTCTGTATGACATTTTAGCTTGTACTGACTTTGCTCGAGTTTTTTATGTCGCCTGTTGTAAAATTAGGCAAATCTCTAGATGAGCTGATGTACACCCCTGGAAAACCTCTTTGTACCCCTGGTTGAGAACCACTGGTGAAACTTGTACCATCTTGTGCAGGACTTCTGAATCTGGCCCTCCATCTGCATCCAACATTCATTGCACTGACACAGCACGGAATCTTCTTTCCCTTTCCCTGGTGTCGCAAGGATTGCCTGCAAACAACGGGCATAACCCTGCCAAATGGATCAATCCATAGAACTGTCAAGCAGAACCAACTTTGACCAAAGATTTGGAATAATCACCTTGGGGGAAGAGAGCAGCTGAAAGCAATTTGATGATGAGGGATACAAAGGATGTGCAGCTGCACATATCCCATGGTCTTAAGGGTAGTTCTGACCCCCACACCCATTCTCGACTCTCTAGCACCGTCCTCTGGGTAACAGCATGCATAAAACAAAGGTTCTTATATAGAGAAGGGGACTGGGCTAAAACGGTCAGAGAGCAATGCCATCTAATTTACCCCAAAGGTCCTGGCTTGACCCTGAACGATGAACTCCCACTAACTTCAAGAATGCAGGGCTTGTAGGATGGTTCATTTGTGCAACAAACACCAGCTTCTGGGAATTTTCATACAGCTCTCTGGGCCAGCTTCTGTTCCTCCGTTGGTTTAAACAGGCGCAGGTGAGAATAGCATTTGGCTTGATCCTCTGAGTTTCATTTGGCCTTTGGCAGCATTTTGTGGCTAAAGATTGGAAAGTGAATTTGATCATTAGATGATCTCTAGCCCTTTCTGTTTGCTTCACTCCTCAAAGCTGCAACTGGTGCTGTAGGGGCAGCTGTGTGCAGGAACAGGGATCTCTCCACCCAGAGCTAGTGAAAAGATCAGGCCTACCATTTTTGTAAAGCTCAAGTACTGGATGCTATTAACTTCGGAAACTTCAATGAACCATGTTCCTTCCACTCAGTGCTAAGTAACTTTAGACTTCATTTCAAGTAAAGGGAAAAAAAATCGAGGGGCAATCAGCTAGTTCCATGATGAATGAAGCCCATGTCACTCAGAGAAAATTAATATTTCTTTGCAGTAATGACCAGATGGTAGAAAGACTCAGATCCAAATTAAAACATGCATGATAAATGCCAAGAAAACACAGAAAGACAAAAACCCAACCTGGAGTGAAATCTCTCTATAAATCTTTTCCCCCTACAACACAGGCACTTCTAATGGGAATTAAATTATTAAGAGATGCTGCAAGGAGAATACAAATGTCAGAGACTTCTTCCTTCTTGGAACTCTTTTGAAAGAGTATTGCAGCACAAACAGCTGTCCTTTCTTCTACTGATAAGGCAGGGCTGGCTGAACAGGACCTTTTCATGCAGAAGCACAGGGAAAAAGTACTCATCTAGCAAATAAGTGGTGCCCTGTAGTTTATGGCAGAATACATTTTTACTTGCTGCACAATCAAGTTGTGGAACTCATTGCCACAAGAAATTGAGGCCAAGAGCTCAGCAGGATTTAGGAAATAAACCCTCAAGCCACACAATAGAAGCCAGCCACTAACTAAGAGGGCTAGGAAGAAACTCCTCCTCTGAGCAAGTTACCCTCTGCAGGTTTCTTCCATCTTCTTGAAGCATTTAGTCCTGGACAATATTGGGAGAATGGTCTTTGTGGACCATAGTGACTGTTCTAGTTCTTATGCTCTGTTCCAGACATCAGACCCAGCCTCTGGAACTGCTTACCAAACATCAAAACAAAAGACTACAAATATACTTTGTCTTAGTGATCAAGAATCCCGTTATAGTTCCAAAAGTCCAAAAGAGGGGGGGTGTGATCCAAAATGAAGGATGCTAGAAAAAGAATATTGCAAAAAAGTGAGAATGGTAAGGAAGTCCCCACTTTTCTAGCAGGACTAACATTTTTAATTACCCCATATTCCTGATGTCAGAATGAATGGAACCCTTCTGTAGCAAAAGTCATTCCTTTCCACAGAAAAAAGAAAACATCAATAGTATAAACAGAGGCTCCAATGAGGCCCAAAACCAATGTCAGTGGCTCTCGTATGGCACCAGTCCAGCAAATCACTTTAACCACAGCTTCGAGCACATGAGTAGTCACATTGACTTCAATGTGCTTTGCTGGATGGAGGATGAAAAGTGGAACTAAAATATTCACATGATGAAACACAGAAGTAACTTTCAGCCAAAGTCCTGTAAATTGGGTCTACTGTACTTTACAGTGATTTAAAGTGAGATAACACCAAGGCCTCTGTGGGATGGAATTTATTATAGATCTAGAGGGTTAAACCTGGACCCACAGAAGTCAAGATTTCAGTGGGTGCAGGATCAGACCCCAAATGAGGGCCAACTGAAAGGTGCAAGGATTGTGTCTTTTGCAGAAATTACAAACAGCCTAGTTTGCTTATTTTAAAAACAAAATGAAACAAAGATTTGATGACACCACACACACAGGGATTTGTGGCCAAATCCCTCAACTAGTTTAAATTGGCAGAGCTTCCCTGAAGTCAAGGGATAGCATGTCGATTTACACCAGCTAAGGATCTGGGCCTTTTATTTGTGTCAATGCATATTGGTTTCCACTGGATGGCTAAAGGAATTGGCAAGGGTCTATGGAGTCTTGTTGCCCTAGGTAAGTTTTTTCGATCCAGCCCAGCCATGGAGTAACTATGCCAGCTGGTAACTTTATACACATCAGCAGTCCCATTGACTTCAATGGGGCTTCTCATATGCACAAAATTGCCCATCAGGGCATGCGTTGGCTAGAATGGGACCCATGCTGTTAGAAATCAAAAGCCATTATTATCTGAAGGGTGTACAGTGGCATGCTGGGAATGAAGGGATGCTCTCCGGTCAGTTTCCAATGGCTGGCAATCTACCACATGCAGCCATCTCATCTCTGGGTGCTGTTGTTGGCAGGAGAAAGGCCACCGAGATGGAACTGCTCTCTGAGCCCATAGAGGTGGGTCATGGGGGAGAATGGTGGGCAAGGACGGTGTGAAGGAAACCTACAGTGCTGCTGTACACATTCTACCTGCTTGGTGGATAAACAGAGAATGGCACCCTACCCAACAGCCAGTCCAGCACCTTTCACTTCACTGGCCCTCCCACTGGCACTCTCCTTTCGATCCTTCTTATTGACCATGCCCCTTTTTGCCCTCCGTTGACCGCATTTCCTTTCAGGCCCCTCTACTCTAATTGAGAGTGTTGTCATAGTTACACAAAAGCACTAGACCTCTTGAGAGTGTTGCTGATTCCTCCCTCTGGTTAAACAGATCGTTACTTTTCATGGGCCCTAAATTAATGAGAAATATTAAATCACACACATCTACTTCAAATGACACTCGATGCTCCCCTCCACCCCAAATCTGTCAAGCTCTACTTAAAACCTATCAGAAATGTTCTTCCCTGGCAAGATGTGATTAGCTTTTATACCTGTGCAGATTGTTCAAACACACAAGAGGGAGCTTTTAAATATCATTGATTTGCCTATTTGAAATTATTAATTTCAAATTCTACTGGAACAACCTTTGCTAAATTACACTGTGCCAGTGGGAGTTGGAAGAACCACAAGTCTAAACTTAACTTAATGGGGTAGGGAGAGGGGTGTTTGAAGAAAAAAAAAGAGAGAAAAAAAAAGAAACAACTAAAAGTCCATTTAAACTCCACAGGTTTTTAGTTAATTACATTTTCACACCTATCCCAGTAGCTGCAGATGTATTTATAATGTACGCCTGCCTCTGTGGATACAAAATGCTGCATTCTCCATGGACTCTGTGAGTTGGAATTTCTTTCCTACATCTACAAGACCTTCTGTTTTAATTGCAGTCACATCCAAATACTGTCTCGGTTCAATTGTGCTGGCTCAAAGTAATTTCCCCCTCCTCCCCCCGACGCACTCTGTATAAAAGAAACAACTGATTGTGGTGCACGGAGGCATCTTTCACATACAGGGAAGCTTGTTCGAGGGCACGCCAACCAGTCGGTGGCCTGGTGGAACAGTCTCACTTCACCGATCCCATCAGCACGACACCACTTTGCAGTGCAATGTCCCCACAGGGCGCCTTGACCAATGGCAAGTGCAGCATCCACTGATTCAAAAATGTAGCATGGCTCTCTCAGATAAATACTTGTCCTCTGTTACCATAGTAGCTGACAACCTCACAATTTTTAATGACTTTATCCTCGCCCCTGTGAGTTAAGGCTAATTATCCCCATTTTACAGATGGGGAACTGAGGCACAGTGAGGTTGACCACAGTTCCACAAGGGGCTGATGGGAGAGCAGAGGATTAAACTCAGGTCTCCCATGTCCTAGACTAGCACCCTATCCACTGTACCCCACTCTTCTGGGAGGCACTCTAAAGAAAAATGATCTTATTTTTGTGCAACTCTGATTCACTGTGCAATTTCATGAGGAAAATGCCCACTCCTGCCCCACTGTATCTCCTCTTCCTATCTCTGCCACACAGCTCTGTATAGCCTGATCTAATCTGCAAGGACCCTATCCTGTCCACATGTAGGACCCTCTTAAAAACACACTTGACTTCAATGAGATTATTCGTGTCAAGGTTACACAAAATGAGTAAGCGAAGCAGGATCCCTCCCCTCAGTAGCATAGCAATGTTTTTTCAACAACCAAAGAGGATACAGCTTTGTCTATTACTAAACGTGGGCTGTAAAAAAGGAAACACAGAAGCGAAGCATTACCCCAAAGGATGACGCTTTGGGGCCCCAACAGGCAGATTCTTCCCCGCAGCCTGTCCAGCACTGGTTGAGGCTATGCAGTGCATGAACAGATAAGAAAAAAACATACCTGCATCAGGCAGCTTGCCTGTCAGAAATCCCGGAGAGGCCGTATGGTATACGAGCTACAGGCACTGGCTAAGGAGTCCTGAGTCGTAGCTTCTCACCTTTGCCATTGACCTGCTGGGCTGCATTGGTATCTTGCTTCACCTCTACTTCCCCTCCTAATTTTTGTCAGCTTAGACAGCAAATGGTATTTTTTAATGATTTTTTTCAGAATGGCTAGTGATTCCAAAAAAAATTCGTTATTTGCCCTTCTAATTGTAAGCTCTTCAGGGCAAGAACTCTCTTTCCGTATGCGTGTGTAGAGCCCTTAGCATAAGAAGGCCCTGATATCAGCTGAGGCCTGTGGATACCATGATAATAAAAACTGCAGTGCCCCTACATGATTTACAACTGGTCTACTGAAAATACTGAATGTGATGGGCCCATTCTTAGCATCTTGGTGCCTAAAGTTTCCCACAGCTATCTGGTTTCAGTTCCAGTGGCTCCCCTTCATCTCGCCCAAAGCTTCCTCTGTTTCTGGGCTGCCTGACTGGGCCAGGAGTCTCCAGGTCTGCTAAGAAGCACAGGAGAGAGTAAGTGACTTGCCTAAGATCATACAGGTTGCTTCTTCTATTCTACTCAGGCCCCGTGTCAAAAACCCAAGCCTAGAATCCAGATTTTCTGATTCCCAGCCCTCAGCCTTAACCACTAGTGCTGGGTGAAATTTTTCATCCAAAACATTGTTTATTGAAAAATGCCAAAATCGACGACAGAGAAACATTTTACAAATTTGTTTTGTTTTGTCAAATTACTTGTTACAGGGCAAAAACCCACCCTGAAAGAGTGAAAATATCTCAGCTGTTGATTTGAAATGACTTTTTGTTTCAAAGTTGCCTTTAATTTTTGTATTTAAAAAAAGATCCCAAACCATTTTGAAATGTTTGAAATCAAACCAAAGTGTATGCATTTTGTCAAAATGAAATGTATAATTCCAACCAAAGCAACTTTTTTCAACTTTCTGACTGACCAAACATTTCAAAATGTTCATTTTCAGTCTGACCCCAAACAATTCTTTAGTTTTATTTTTTGAAACTGTCAATGAACTGAAATTATTCACCTCGCTCAATTAACCACCCTTCCTCTCTGCCCATTGCCTTTCTGTTCCCACAGTCCTTCCCTGTGTTCGGAGCTGCTAAAGAAGCTCACACAGAAATGCAAAAAGTTTGGATATTGATTTAGGGGGGAGTCACCACATTCTTTCCTATATGCTGTTGCATCCAGAAGAAAGCTTTCCCAAGGCATGATCTCTGCTCCTTTACTGGGTTTTGTTAATGCACTTTGTATCCCCTCTGTGAAATTCAGTTTTGCTGATATCAGACAATACTTCAGCCTCCAATATACATTTTAACACCTCTTGTCAGTATCTGATGGGGGCACACTGGGTCTCTTTCACTATGCACGTTGTTATAGTAATACTGTTTGTTACAACAGCATCTACAGGCCCCATCTGAGATCAGGACCCCATTTTGCTAGGCGCTACATGCACAGAGAGTTGAGAGACAGTCCCAGTTTACAAACTAAATAGACAAAGCAGACACAGGGGGGGAGGAGAAAGAGGTGCACACAGAGAGGCAATGCTCAGAGTCACACCGAAGTTCAATGGCAGAGCCGAGAAGAGAAACCAGGTCTTTGAATCTTGGCCTCTGCCTGCCTGTCATTCTTCTAGTCTGTCTCCCCTTGGAAGTGGAGAGGCCTGAGTGGTGACAATAAGCACCTCCAGCCCAGATGCTCATTGAGTTCAGTGGATTTTAATGACTGTCGTTTGTGAGCGCCAAGCATACACCAGGCCTGAATGCTTTCCAGAAGACTGGGCAGTGGGCACCATCTCTCAGAATAAAAACAAATCAATGGGGGAAGCATGGGCCCTGGGAAAAGACAGAGGGTTGATCTTCCCCAGTTTCCTTTGCTCAGCGAGAGAGTTTGGGAGCTGCAGCGAACTTGGGGATGAGGCCTCCATGGATGTGTCTACACTGCATTGTAAATCTGGGTCTGTGGGACCCGGGCTCGTGAACTCAGTGTTTCCAAGCCCATGTGTGAGCATCGACACTGCATTGTAAACCCGGGTCTCACAGCCGTGCTAACGCGTCCATACTGCACTAAACAGACCCTCTGACTCAGGTCTGTGGCTTGAGCTGTGTCCACACTACAAAATGACAGGGCTTGGACCAAAGTAGTGGTGGGACTCGGTTCTAATCTACATAGCAGGGCCCTAAAAACTCAGATCCCGAGTGCTTGCTGACCCGAGACAGACTGTTTTGTGTGTGCCTGGTAAGGGGCTTGGGCTCAAACCAGAGTCAGAGCCTGGGCTTAGTGTGCAGTCTAGACATACTTAAATGTCCTGGAACCTGGGGGGACAAAGCACTAAACATCTTTGCAGTGCTGCCCAGCCTCCTGTCTCCCATGGACATCATGGCTTCCAGGCTGGGACTGGCTCCTCCCCCCTGCCCAGCTCAGAGGGATGCAGTGGAAGAGAACACCTGCAGCAAGCTGCACCCTTTCCCTCCTCCCCCAGCCAGACACGGAGAACGCTGCACTGGGCCCATCCAGACCCAGCTGCCAAACCCAGATCCCCAAGAGGTCCTGTTTCACAGAGGTGGGAGGTGTCTCAGAAGCTGGCAGGGCTCTGACTCCCTCATGGCTCCAGTGCTTGGTGCTGGCTGAGATTCCTGTGGGCAGGGCTGGCTCCAGGCCCCAGCGTGCCAAGCACGTGCTTGGGGCGGCAAGCCGTGGGGGCGCTCTGCCGGTTGCTGGGAGGGCAGCAGGCGGCTCCGGTGGAGCTGCCGCAGGCATGGTTGCGGACGGTCCGCTGCTCCCCCCAGGCTCCAGTGGACCTCCCACAGACATGCCTGCGGCAGCTCCACTGGAGCTGGGGGAACATCGGACCCTCCACAGACACGCCTGCGGCAGGTCCACCGGAGCCACGGGACCGGCGAGCGGCAGAGCGCCCCCCGCGGCGTGCAACTGTGCTTGGGGCGGTGAAATTGCTAGAGCTGGCCCTGCCTGTGGGGAGAATAACTGGGGTCCCCGGGCATCTCTGTCTTCACTCAGGCCTGCCTGGGGCCACAGTGCAGGTCAGGAGGGCTGGGAAGAGCAAAGCTGGTAGCAGGTTACCTATGGGGCCCTTGTATGTTAGTGCTGGCCAGGGACTGCTCTGGTTCCTGGTAAAGTCATGCCCAATTTCCCATAGTCTCAAGAGTCTGTTCCAGCAGCAGAGAATAGCCTCAGCCCAGGGATGCTGTGGCATTCTCCTCTCGGGTGGAGTTGCAGGGTTGCAAGCCCTTATGTCATCTCTGGGCTACCAAAAGCTCCCTGTTGTGCCAGGGAATTCCATGGAGGCCAGTTAAACTGGCGTTCTGGCTGCTTCACATTGCAGGAGCCCCTGAACTGGATTGCATTCTGACCTCAGTTATACCAACATCAATTCAGAGTAACTCCATGAGAATAAACAGATTCACTCCAGATTTATGCTGGCATAAACCAGGGCACAATCTGTTTCCCTCCTTGATGTGGTGCTGTGAATTCGGTATATGCATATTCAACAGAAAAAGGGGCGGGGAAAAAAAGCACCCTCCCCTCCCTGGAATGTTCAGCCCCTGTCAGATTGGTAATGACACAGAGTGACCATTCATTGATTGTCTTCTGTCATGGCCATAAAGTAGGTCCTTCCAACCCTTCATGCTTTAAAGTTGCGTAGGCTTCTTAACATAAGGTCCCTGGGCTATCCTCCCAGTTCTTCTTCTTTTTATTTTATTTTTAAAATAAATAACAGTTGTTTTCACATTAAATAACATAGGAGGCAAGCCTGCCACAGTCAAAAGAATGAAACTGTCATCTCTAATTTGCCTAGCAGAAGCTGCGTTGACAGGAAGTTGTCTATGGCTGTTTAGAAATAAAATAATGCTCTGAGGAGAAGGGGAGAAACTTAATAGGACTTTAAAAACAACAGGAGCCAAGGGGACTGCAGATGGTTCCTGGGCCTAAGGACTAAATAAACAATGATTTTATAGGCAAGAATGTTGCCGACGGGAGATAGCCTCTAAAGAGATGTTCACACATATTGTGTCCAACATCATTAGTCTGCCCAGTGGGAGTGAGTGCTCGGCAGTTAAAGACATTTTGAAAAGGAAAAATAAGCCTCAAAAGATCCTTTAACCGAACAGGAGGTGGAAAAGCAAACTGTTTGAAGAACTTCGTGCAGCTAAATGACTCACCAAACATCTGTCTCTGGGACCAATAATTTGAAACTGATTGACTTACTGGATGTATTAAAAAAAAAATCGGGCGAGTGGGAATTACTGGGGAAAAAACGGAGGGGGAGGAATTGATAGTTAATAGTGGTAGGGGTGTGAGAGAAGAGCAGTTTCAAAGGTCCGGAGCACTGCTCTCTCTGAGGTCTCATTTAAGCTCTGGCACAGCCGAATGCAGAGATAGAAAGAGACAACCTGACATTTGCTGATTGAAAAAGCAAACACAGGGACCGGTTTGAGAAGGCTCCAGAGCTGTAATTTCCAACATCAGCACCATGGTGCACCAAGTGCAATCTTCTACGTGGGGCTACTAAACCTTTTCTCCCAAGCCAGAGACATTTATAAGGCCTTCACTCATGGGTTTTGCTTCCCTCTTCTCCTTTCTTTTCGTGCCGCAGAGCACTCGTTTCGTTCGCTCTCTTTGGTTACTCCAGTTGGTGAGCTGATATTTTAGCGTTCATGCTGGCTGGCTTCTTTGGGGGGGATTTCAGAGCACCGCAGAGCTGGAGCGCTGCCTGAAGTTGTGTGTTGTGTTTTCTTTCACGCTTTCAAGAGCCACTATGGCAGGGCACACTCACCCCTGGAGTGTCCCCTTGTAACTGGGCCTAACGTTGCCGGTACCTTCGGCTTCAGTGCCTTCTGCTGGGTGGCTGCCTCTGGCTCCAGGTCTTCTGTAGCTCAGCCCTCCAGCCCAGTCAACTTTTATGGTATGATGAACAATTAAAATGAGTCTGCATAATTTGGCTGCCCCTTTGTGCTACTATATTCTATAGAATCATAGAATATCAGGGTTGGAAGAGACCTCAGGAGGTACCTAGTCCAAAGCAGGACCAACACCAACTAAATCATCCCAGCCAGGGCTTTGTCTAGCCATACAAGTACAAGTCCTCTCCTTGTACTTGCAAAACCCTATCTTGGGGCTTCCCCTACACAGCCCCTGTAGCACACTGCCCCCCTTTGCTCTATCTCTTACCCTAACCCTGGGCTTCTCACAGTCACAGAGACCTGTTTCCTCTGCAGTATCTCTCCAAACTGAGTTTCTTTAGTCTGCTCATTAGGGCTTAGTTCCATCCCCTTTGGCTAGGAGCCAATTAGATACAGATGCAGGTGCAAGTAATTGGGTGCATCTGCAAGCCTTGCAGGTGACTGGGGTTAAGCCCCATCCAACAACCTCTCTGGGACTTTAATAGTGAGATCCTTCCTTTTGAATCTCATTAATAATAGCAATTATTATTAGAGATATACCTATCTCTTAGAACTGGAAGGGACCTTGAAAGGTCATTGAGGCTAGCCCCTGGCCTTCACTAGCAGGACCAAGTACTGATTTTTGCCCTAGATGGCCCCCTCAAGGATTGAACTCACAACCTTGGGTTTAAGCAGGCCAATGCTCAAACCACTGAGCTATCCCTCCCCCTCTTGCTATCAAGCACATTATTATTATGGTTACAGCACAGGATTGGCACCTCTGTGTGTTAGGTGCTGTACATACAAAGAGAGAGAGTTCCTGCTGTAATGCAGATTCAGTCTAAATTGACAAGACAAAGGGAGTGACAGGAAACAGGCACAGAGCGGTGAATGACTTGATTGAAGTCATGCAGCCTGCCAATGGCAGAGCCAGGAATAGTACCCAAAGCTTCTGAGTCCCAGTCCAGTGCATTATCCAAAGGATCAAATGTAAGTGCCGCTCCATTGTCTCTCACTTACACCAAGTTTGAATCTGGCCAGTTGAGTCAATGAACTTTTATAGGTACTTGGCTGCTATGGAGACAGATAGGGGCATCTAAGTACCTAGATGGCAAGAGATTCGTCTTACTGAGAGTATTTCAGGGCAGTCCTACATTACTGCTTAAGTCGATCTAACTTACGTCACTCAGGGATATGAAGAAGACACCCCCTGAGTGACAGAAGTTACAGGAACCTAAGCACTGTCCACACCACTGCTAAGTCAGGGGGAGACATTCTCCTGCTGACACAGCTTCCGCCACTCGTGGAGGTGGAGTTATTATGCCGACGGGAGAGCGCTCTCCCGTTAGCACAGAGTGTCTTCACCAGATGCACTACAGTGGCACAGCTGCATTGATGCAATAGCACTGATGTACGGCTTCTAGCGTAGACCTGCCCATAAATTGCATCCATTTCTGGACAGTTGAACAGGTGTGTGTTCCCAAGTCTGTCTCTCTCTCTCAAACCCATACACACAACTCAGAAAAGAAATAATCCCAAACCGAACCTTGAGGTTGTATCATACCCAGGCATTGAAAACCTGAATACAGAGCTGTATTCAGATTTGAACCCAGTCGTGTGAGAAATTATACAGACATGATAAATTATATACTTCGTACATCTCACCTACCCTATGCCTGAATATTCCGCTTTCACCAGGACACTTTCAAACCTCTGACCCTTCTTAGCAGCCTTGACTAGCCGCCTTTTAATAAATAAATAAATACCCGTTACCAGAGAAGCGTTTCTGCAATTCCTCTAATTCCATTGAAATAACTTTGGTGTGAAATGCAGGACGGACAACATTCTGATTAGGACCATTGATGGGTTTAAGGTCCTACAATCATAATAATACCTTGAGACCCTGCAGGGATAACAGAGGGATCAGAGAGTACATAACTGGAAAGGTAGATTCCCAGCTTCCCAGTAGAACATCCAACATTTACTTCTTCCCCTGGAGGGTCTTGAGTTAGTGAACCTTAAAATGGTGATGTTATTATCTGTGGAAAAGCTATTTGAGGTCATTTCTACAGGTTTCTCAAATGTTATTAATTACAGTGTTTTACTCCCTCCAAGCCCTGCATGCCTGGACTCGGTACTCACATTAAGAGTCACTGCACATTACAATTTCATTCGTCGTTAGATATCTTTAGTTTAACTGCAAAGCACATGGTACTCTTCCTCCCAGGCAAGCCTTAAACTCTTTCTTGTCCTACCTTAAGTGTCAGCATCCTTAATTAAATACCTAAATATTGATGTAGGGGCCTATCTTTAGGTTCCTGAGTGTGAACTTTTTGCCCTGATCTGTGCCTTGTTTTACCCTTCCGTGAAATGGGCATTGTGTCACAGGGGACCATGAATCTTTAATGCATTCACATCTATAAAACTCTTGGACAGCCTCTGTTGAAAGGTGCTACAGGAGTGCAAAGGTCAAGGAGAGCAATGAAATTAAAAGTATTACACCATGACATACATCTTATATGGTGCCAGGCCCTCGCAGGGCCTATGTTGGTTTCCTCTTATAGGACTATAAACATATAATTGAATTCTAATAATAGGAAATGACATCACCCGTGCAGAGCAAAGATAATACAATCTAACCATGCAGAGCATTTGAAAGGCCAGGCACAGCAGGTGCCATGCACTGATTCATGATTTAAGGACAAAAAGGACCATTGTGATAATCTAGTCTGACCTCTGGAATCACCCAGATTGCAGAACTTCACTGAGTAATTTCTGTATCAAGCCCATAACTTCTGTTCGATCTATTCAAGTGCTTCTCCTTGAGATACAGCTCCAGTCCTGACAGATCTGGGGTCTGCTCACAGAGGGTGGCTAGGTGCCCAGTTTTCAACTGGAAAGTCTAGTCAAAAAGGGGACCTGATTTACAAAAGTCCAGTTGCTGGTGGCGGGGAGGCACCGGGTCATCACCCATGCCAGCCCCTACAGAGCCAGAGCAACCTCTTACCTGCGTCAGGCAACTGCAGATCTCAGCCCTGGCTCTACAGGCAAGTCCCTCTTGTCCCAGGCAATGCGTGTCACAGGCGCAGGAGGGAAGAGGAGCAAACGGAGGGCAGGGTGACGGGGACGAGGTGGGGCAGAGGCGGAGCCTCAGGGGAGAAGAGGTGGGCTTAGGAGGTTCCAGAACTCCTGCTGGAGTGTCCGGTTTTTAAATACTACAGAGTTGGCAGCCCTGTGCCCATAGCACTTTCCATCTGACGATCCCAAAGTGCTTTTACAGACACTGCTGAATTGAGCCCTCCCAGCCTCACCCCCTTCTCCTGTGAGGTTGTTAACTCTCACAATAACCATTTCACAGATGGGGAAATGGTCCCAGGATGGCTCAGCGCTCAGCCCAAGCTCAGCAGAGCCAGGAACAGAATCCAGATCTGCAGATTCTCAGTTGTGTGGTTTGACCATTAACGTTTCTCTGGTGGGTGAAACTGACCCTTGTGCAGACGGCCAGCACGTGGTCTGTGAAGCTCCTGAACTTTATGATGGAACTCACAGTGTATATGACTTGGTGCTTGCCATCTGCGTCTTGATCAATTTCATCCCTATATTACCCTGGCTGCATAAATCTACACTGGAGAAGCTAACAACAGAGCCCATATGACCAGCAGCACACAAACCTCCAAAGGGTCAGAATTCTGGTCCCATTCAAAGACCCATCTTAAAGCTTGGATGAATGTCCAACCCAGTTGGCCAAAGTTCTGGCTTCCTCTTTGTGTACCCCATACTGCTCCCAACCCCAGAGAAAAAAATGCCTTTTCTTGCTATCTCTGGATCTGACTGAACCCAACAAGTGCAGAGACCTGCAATGCTGGAAATAAATAAATACACAATTTTATTCTGATAGATTTGAAATGGTGGGGGGGGGTCTGATTTGGGGTAAATTCTTATTCTAGCCCCATTCCCACTCAGGCCCATGAAGGAGATTGTATCCTGTCCATGCGTCCTGGCCTCCACTCATTTCCCACCCCACATGAAGATCCTTTCTCAGGTTATAAAAAGTGTCCTTTTGATGAGCAGAGAGGGTATGAAATTGCTGAATGTCAAATGGCAGCTTCCACCAGGCTTTGTGGTTTGCACAAACACACACCTACTCCCTTCCCTGTTTAAAATCTTCCCCAGCCCATGAAAGAGAGAGCGAGAAAGCAGGCCCCTCCTGGAAGCCGTAAGCAGACTAGGCATTTTCAGTGTGGTTCTTTCCAATCCCATTCAAAGCAAAACTGGTGCTAAATTATTTACCAGTCAATTGTGAGAAGGAATCAAATCTGGTGGCACCCACATGCAGCACACACACACAAGCCCACTAACCGTATTAATGCTTCTGAGGTTTAGAGGAGATTTGAATCAATGACAGGGAAAGAAATCATGTGCTGAAATATTTCGATGTAGCTACTTTCCATGCTGCCTTGATGCCTACAGGCCCTTCTTCTCCCAACCAGAGAAGTGGCCGCAGGCCGGCACCAATGGCCGGATCTAAAGACTTGTACTGCGCCAAGTTTCCGTTTTGCATACAAAATTGTAGATATTCAGCTGGGATCTGAAAAGCCACCAGGGAGTGTCTGGAACTGAGCAATTCTTGCTGCAAGGAGAAACAGACTCACTTATTGTGTATGTGCAGGTGTGTGTGTGTGCATGTACCTATACATGCATGCATATGATTATTTATCTGTGTGTGTAATAGGTGTCTGTGTGTATATATGTACAGGTAAATACACATACGGTGCACTCCCCATTATCCGAATAGCAGGGGGGATGTGGATTTTATTCGGCTAATCAGGAGTTTGGATAATCAGGAGAGCGGGAGCCATTCGGCACTCGGATGGCCTCCTCCATGGCAGGGGTTCAGCCTCCTCCGCCTTGCAGCCCCGTCTCTGCTTAGCCCCGCTTGCTCACTCCTGAAGCAGCGCAAAGTGCAGAAAGGAAGCCCTGGTCCTGGTGGGGCAGAGCAGAGACCCTCAACCAGGACTCTGCTTTGCCCTGCCAAGGCCGCAGCCTTCCCTGCACCTTGCACTGGCAGGCATGGACTGTCGCCGGCCCTGCGGCAGTGCAAGGAGCCCTGGGCAGCCTGGCTGTCACAGCTATCCTCACTCCGGTCCTGCTCGCTCCTGTGACAGCGGGCTCCCTGTGCTGCTACACCAGCCATACAGCAGCAGGGTGGCCTACCACATAGCCAGGGGTTCGCCTCCTCCTTGCAGTCCTGGCTGGGGGGTCTCTGCTCTATTATACTAGCCTCTGCATGATCCAAATGCCATCCTTGCCCCCCACCTCCCAGCATGAGACATGTTGCAGAGGGCATGTATCTATCTCATGCTGGGGGACAAGGAAGGCTTTGGCTAATGCAGAGGTTCGGATCCTAGGGTTTTGGATAAATGGGAGTTTATTGTATAGCAACAAAAATTCCACATACCTGCCCCACACCTGGCCAAATCCTATTTCAAGACTTTAGCCTCCAGTATATTGCTGTTGACATGAATTATTACTAGCAACGCTTTCATGCTTTGCAGCTCCAGAACATTCCATTCTCAGACAAGGGCTCACAAAGATTTTAAATATCTGGGAGTCTTGGACTGTTTGTCCGATGTCAATGAATGTGCAAATGCCACGGCATCTCAGCACAGCCTGCCTCTAAAGAGCTTATGTCAGTGGAGCTCTTCCTTAACCCAGCTAGCCACAGATTCGCCCTTCGTAAGTGGTTAATCACTTACTTAGCAGCTCTCCTCGTTTGGGATTCTTTTTTAATAGTTTTAAGTGTTATCAGAACAGGAGTCCAGAATAAAATTCCTCCTGATAACCACCTGTTCTGGAAAGGACAATCGGCGATGTGAGGCAGATAAAGCACATCCCCGTTTTTTAGAGATGGCTTTGCACTGATAAAAAACTCATTGGGTATTTAAAATCCCAGCTCCTTGTGCTTTCTCCTTACAGACAATCTGATCAAGATTTTACTCCAATTCATACATAAAATACTGATGACAAACGGAGGCCAGTTCAATTAGTAATATTTTTTTTAAAGCATTTGCGGTTATCTTCTTACCCAAAAGAGACACTTGACTTCACACAGAAATTGATACATTCCACTAACCTCACCCCTTCCAACTCAGGCTATAAGAGAAACTTTTTTTTTTTTTTAAGGCAGAACAACATTGTCCTTTATCCTGGCTTTTAATCACCCCATCCGACTGATTAAACAAACGCAGGAGATAGAGATTTAGTGGTTGGAGTGAAGAGGGGACAGCGAAACTTCAAAAGCATTCAGGGATCTGGTGCCATCAGGAGCCCAGACTGTCAGAGCGAAGGCTCTGCAGCGTAAATTCACCATGCTACATGCCTGAGGGGCTGTATTGGTCTAGTGCGAGGGGTGGCCTGGCCTATGCATGCAGTGAACGTTGGTGCATTAGGAGTGGTTAGGGTGACCAGACAGCAAGTATGGAAAATCGGGACTGGGGTGGGGTGTAATAGGAGCCTATATAAGGAAAAAGCCCCAAATATCAGAACTGTCCCTATAAAATCTGGACATCTGGTCACCCTAGGAGCCGTGCATGGTGGGGTAATCTTTCCTGCTTAATTCCTGGACTCTTCCGTTGCTACATGTGTATATTGAATCGAAGTGGCATCCACTCCCTGCCCCTTGCTAATTTCTAACCCAAATTATGCTAAGGTCTGCCAATGGCCTAGGACGAACATGCCAGGAACAGGGAAATTTTTGGCAGTGAGCATGCAGGATGGGTTGAGAATCCTCCATGTAAGAATCCTGACCTGACCTGCTGACATAACTTCTCTTTTCTCCCCAGACTAATGCCACCAACAGAGCCAGCTGCAAACTCTAGAAATAGCCAGTTCCCCAGTCCAGTCATGGAAACTTTTGGGTTAACTAGATTCAGTCCAGCAGAAGCTACAAAAACTGTGTAAGGCCACCAATTTTAGAGCCACCTTGCCTTCCTTTCAAACTACAGGTCTGTTTTCACAGCATGGAGTTCCTCCAGGATGTCTCACATTCAGGCACCCTGTCTCTCCTCCATTCCTCTGCCAGCCCTTTCCCACTTATTTAATGTCAACCTCCTCTCCTTCCCTCATCCCAATTTAAAAAAAATGTTTTCCTTCTGCATCTCCTGCCATCTGGAACAGCCCTGCTGTGCAACAGCTCTTTACTTGACACTGGCTCCAGACCAAAACCTGGATGCAAACCCAGATTCCGCATTCACAGCTGAGTTCAGGGCCCCAGCCTATGTTTGTGAGGCCCAAATCCTGAACTTTGGGACAGTCTGGAACCGGATCCCGACGAAGGGCCTACCTGAGCTCTCAACATGGTCAAATTTCCATCTGTTTTTGGATCTCATCTTTTCTAGTTTAATCCTAGGATTTGGGGGATTCAGTTTATATAACTGATGTTATACAAAATAAAAATGCATTGAAGGGGTTGGGTTATGGGTAGGAAACTCCAGGTATCAGTCATAGAAGCTTGAAGAACAAGCATTGGTGCATGCTTTGCCACTGGTTGGAAAGAAAGTGGTTGGTAAGAAAGCTAGTACATGAGGCTGATTAAAATAATATATTTTTAGATTTATTTGTGCTAAGGTCACTCGATCATTACCTGTTAGATTCACTCCCTCTGGGGCACCTGGCATTGGCCACTGTCGGCCGACAGATACTGGGCTGGATGGACCTTTGGCCTGACCCAGTATGGCCATTCTTTTGTTCTTAAGGGAGACAGTGTGATCTAGTGAATAGTGCACTAGATGGAGACTGAGGATTCTTTTTGTGACCCTGCCGCTGATCTACATTATGTTCCTGGGCAAGTCACTTCACATCTCTCTGCTTTTGTTTTCAAAGGATCAGGAGCTGTCTCTGACTATGCATATATGCAGCACCTAGCACAATGGCTCCCCAACCTCAGTTTCAGCCTCTAGTGATACTAGAATACAAATAATAATGCCAAACATTTCCATGGGCGTGTGTATTACATGTGATCATGGAAGCTACAAGGCTAATTTATGTTTTACCTTTGATCAAATAAAAACAAAACAAAATCTCTTTTAGAGGAATTTCACTGAGCTTAATTTCAAAGATCCACTTTTGGTGGAGGGAATAAGACCGGGTACATCAACCTGGAGAAGGAGAGAGGGGGAAAAGATTACCAAACAACCGCCCTTGCCTCCTACTGGGAAGCAAATACCATTCCAACTAGTCACGGGACTTGGGACAAAATGTCTTGGACTTGCAAACTGGTAGTAACTACACGTGATGGGGACTGAATACAAAAGGCAGGCCAGAAGCAAGAAGCTCATTAAGCCGTAAGTGTAAACTAAAAGAGTCAAATCAATACTCTTTCAAGTACCCATCTTATCAACCCTGGCGTGTGATTTCAGCCCAGGAAAAATGACCTGCTGTGAACGGTTCCAATCCCCTGCCTTTTGGTTTATTATTATTATTACTGTCCTCAGATAATCCTTTGTTGATATGATTTGGCACTTTTAGCCCAGTGCTGCAGGGATAATGGGCTTACATTGCTTCATTGGCAATGTCACAGTCAGGGCACGTGTGTCCGGTCTACCAACAATATAGATACACGAAGCCTGGGGTTAACCAAGGAGTTTAAGGGAATGAGCTGCCAAATCCCATGTACTTTCAACAGGAGTGGGGTGCCTAAGTCTCAGAAAATAAAATTTAGCCTTTGAAAATATCAGGCCAAACAGTGACCTTTATCGAGTACAGGTGTATACCTCAGAAGGTCAGATTAGATGGTCACAGTGGTTCCTTCCAGCCTTATAATTTATGCATCTTTTTGCGCATACACCAATGCAACTTATTTTGACCAACTATTAAAGTACTACAGCACTGGTGAGACGCGACTTTTTCAGAGATGTTAAGCCACATTCTGTCCTCAGGTGCCTGCCTGGAATTATGGCCATGATGCTCCTTGTTCCTGGAAGTCTCTCCTGATCCTAGTGCACCAGGCACTCCCCTTCTTTTCTGTCCCTACTCATCACTATTTATTTTTTAAAGATGCTCTAACACACAATCTCTCCATGCATCTGATTTGCAGCGCCTGCCTATTTCAATATGAGGTGCCTTTCATGGGTGGGGGAACCTATTCTTTGGGTTACTCACCACTGTGCCAGCACTTACTTACCCCATGAGCTGACATTACGCTGAACACATCCTGCTTAAATGGAGGGACTTGTCTCTCCAACGTGCAGTAAAAGAGACGGCACTGAGTCTGGATTGAAAGGCTCCAAGTGCCTGGGCTTGGTAACACAGGGGTAAGTAAGCTGGGAAATGGGACAAGGATATTAGCAGCTTCCTTTCCTCAGCGTGGGATAATCTTGGAAGGAACTAGTAGGCCTTTCTAATGAGGTCACTAGAAGGAAACCAAAGGGCCCTAAAAGTGCCTGAGAGGCATTTAGAAGATGCTGGAGGAAGAACTTTTGGGAGAGGTGTATAAATACAGCTGGGTGGTTTGCTAATGCACCTTAAAGAGGGGGTGTCTTTTGGCCAAGAGCCAGCCAGACCTGTCCTGAGAGGCAGGCAGATTGATTGCAGTAGAGCCAGAGGATGCACTCTTTGGGAAGAGAAACAAGGAGAGTTTGGGACCAGATCTGGTGCCATTATATGGAGATAGACACAGGCACTGCACAGAACTCACACTGCTAGCTACACCTCTGCCCGAGGTGGACACTTGGAGAAGGCAGGAAAGGCCCAGCAAGAGGTACACCCCACAGACTGTGGATCTTAAACTAAGTCAACAACATCCCTTTAAACAGCTATAAACACCATCCAGCTGTCAAGTGCACTCAGCGAGGACAGGACATGAGCACAGAGCTTTGAATCATCCCCGACTGAGGTGGTATCATGCTCAGGCTGTCATCATTCCAAATATAGACTGGGATTCACTGGCAGCCTCGAATTCTTATCTCCGATGCTAACCTTTTCCACATTATGCTACTGGCTCCCAGCGCTGACCAGAGAGGACCAGGGCTTATGGTTTACCACGCACCGGCTGTCTCCACTTTTATGGTTTGCACTTTTACATTATTATCTTTAATTTTCTTCTTTCAGCTCTGGAGTGGGTATTAGAAAGTCAATACAAAACCTATTCTGGCCTTTTATTCTAAAATAACAGCACTAAGCTTGTTTATTTACAGTGAGACAAGGAGATACTTGTGACAGCCTTGTCAATAGTTCAATGGGAGGATGCTAACTTTTTCTTTTTAAACTCAAATGCACTTTATTTGTATGTGTTTGTCTGTCTCTCCAGATGAACTCTTGTTTTCCACAATCAATATTCTCCCAACTGCCTGAAGAGCAGGAGACAGGTGTATGACTTGAGTTACTCAGCAGGGTGGATTCAGGCATAAGATTCCCAAACCCTCATCCAATCTGGAACTGCATATTTATACTCGGCTATTTGGAGACTGAGTTCAGAGTTCTCCACTCACTTAGCTCAGGAATGTCTCTGGCACAATTAGCCATGACCAGTAACCCAGCTAGGGAGAGTCCTGGATACCTCATGGAGGTAAGGCGATACAACTGCTTCTCATTCCCAGTAGGGTTGCCGCAAATGCCATCTTAGGCCAGTTAGCCTTTCTGTGCCTCAGTTTCCCACCTGTAAATGATGAATTCATTGGTTAATGAAGTTTAATTCATTCCGCCAAAGTTTTCAAACTTGGTTGCTTAAAGTTAGGGGCCTAAATACATACGTAAGCACCAGAGTGAGTGGCCTGACTCAAATGCTGACACCCACTGCTCCCATTTAAACTAATGAGAGAGAGCCTGAAGTCAACAAGATCTGTGGGTGGATAACAACCTCCCACACCAAGTCATCATTAGGTTTGAACCTTGGGCCTGTAGCGCCGACTTCTACTCCTTGACCTAGAAGGGTAACTCCACCATCTGGTAGCAGCAAGACACTGTTATCCTCAGTAAACCAGCCACTAGGGAGGGGTGAAACACCCACTCAGCAAGTGTCCTAGAGGTGCCCAGCGCCTACAGGAATCCCAGCATTGACTGCAGTGCCTAGATATGGATGTCAGTGCCTAACTTTAGGTGTGCAAGTTTGGAAGATTCTGCACAATGTTTGTGAAGGAATTTAAGTTCTTTGGGTGGAAAGCCCAGTGCCCTTTGTAAGATCAGATGCCCTTTCTGAACCTTTCCTGTTGGGGGTAACAAAAACAGCACAGCCTACAACATTCCACGAAAAACATAAGGGGAAAAAAGCAACCCAGAATAAGATGCACATGGCTGCTCTTGCTATTTCTGATGGAGGTGAGTCACTATCTGTGCTCCGCTCACCAAGATGTTTATAAAGTGGAAGCTTAAGACCCCGGTTTAAACAGATTAGCAGAATCAGAACAAAGGAATATAAATTGCACTTCAGCAAGTCCTTGTTTTGGCTGTTGAAATAGTGTCCGTCAGCCCATGTCTGCTGTCATAGAGTTAACTGGGCAGTGTCAGTGCTTGTGTAACCTAGTGGGGGCTTTCCCTCCACCTTCCCAAGAGGCTGTATTTCTGGAGATGATTAAAGAAAGTGAGACTCAAGACCCCTTCTCCCAAACGTGTGAGTAATTTCAAACTGGCTAGTTTCATAAAGTTATTCTACCCTAAAGTCGTGGCAGGCAGAGAAGGATGAGAGCTATGAGATTATTCAGCCAGCTCCTTGCCAAAGCCAACTGCCCCTGACAGCCCACGAAAAGGGAAAATGGATATAGTACCATGGGCTTGCTCCATATAAGCAGCCAAACGTTAGGCTGCTCATCTGAAATAGGCAAACCTCTGGGATCTGCAGAACTGGAATGGGAGTCTCTGAGTCTAGGTTGCCCTAGAAACTTCCTGCTTTCACTCAGGCTAGGGAATCTCATGAGAAAGCTGCTGATAAATAGTATAATCAATTGCTTGACCACACTTTGGTTTGTTATGAAATAGACTCAAGAGGCCAAATAACCAACGTCCGTCAAGTTCATTAATACGGTGCAGGGAAAGGGTTCTATTCAATACCCATCTCCTACAAGCAGTCCCATTACGTTCACTTCATGCAGGAGCTGTGCTCCCCAAGTTACACATTTCAGCTGGTATTATTGGTACGATTTTACAAGTTACGCATCTCTTTACACGGCACTAAAATCCAACCCATCAATTTGTCCCAGTTCCCCAACTTCTTGTTCTGTTCCTTATCTTAACTCTGGGTATATGAATCCCAGTTACTAAGAGGCATGAAGACACTTCCTAGGCCTGTACTCGAATAAACAGGATTGCGTGAGTAATTCTTTTTCTGTTGCTAGGAGGATACAATTATGTCCAGATATGACAGTTTTCCTATCTACTTAAGCCGAAGCTTACTGCCAGGTGTTTTGGGATACTCAGCTTATGTGAACACGATGATAATAAAGATATAGGCTCATTTGGGATATAGAACTGCTATGTTAATCCTTTATATAGCTACTTAATGCTTAATATATGTGTATGTTACCCAGAGTATATTAGATTCTTTCTCCAAGCACCGAGATGCTACACTTGGATACTAAGCTACACCGGGATGCAGTTTCAGATTCCCAAAACCTGGATTTATTCTCAATTTTTACCAAATAGGCAAAATCAACCCCCCAGGGGAATGGCCTGTTTATAGGCTTGGAAGGGTTAGATTTGTATTGTTGAATGTTGATAAACAGCGATTTCACTGCACACATACAAACCGATGAAAAAAATATTCCCATCGATGATAATGGAAATTTGTAGATAGGCAAACTAAGAAAAATGCTGCTTGAGAACTTATGAGAGGCTGATTTAAGGATACATGTTCTGACGTGATGTTGACAATTTGTGTTTTATCAGTTATAAAGCTTTGCCTTTTTGGATCTCAACATCTGTGGTCATTAAATAATTATTGTGTGATTCCCCCATGTCTGATGCCCCCCATAATTTCTGAAACTGAAAACTTCAACCAATGAAAACTGAAAAAAATTCTTAAAAATAAAGCAGCATTATCCATTCAAATGATAAAAGATCATCAAATTCTGCCAAGCCTACCCATTCGAGAGTAGAAGGGAAAGGTTTGAAACCAGACCTGCATGGGCATGGAGAATGAGCCTAGTGCTGATGCATCTGTTGGGGGTACTACCTTCAGTGCCATGAGCAAATTACTACTAAGGCCTCACGTGCTTGTGCACATACTTAACTTTACTCATGTGTGTAGCCCCATTGAAGCCAATGGTTCTGTCTGCATTAGTCAAGTTATCCACGTATTTAAGTGTTTCCAGAATCTGGCCCTGAAGCCACGGGAAACAGCAGGTTTGGCTCCCAGTGGGCTAGGCAGCAATGGTTCAATTTTTGACTCCCACTCACTCATGCTCCCCATACTGAGCTTGGGGTTTCATGAACCCACAGTCCCAAAGCAAAACGCATGCATCAAAGTCACCAAGCTTTGCCTGATCTGGGGGCAGAACATGAAACCAAGTGTAACTACCACATTTTACATGGCTCCAACCCAAAATTTAAAATCTCTTCCTAGAAATCATAGGAAAGTCATGGCTTGTACCTAAAGCCCAGTGCCCTTGCCTTTTGGTCCAGAGTGTGGACCTTGCCTGCAATTTGGGTTTGAAACAGTACTCAACAGACTTTACTTTCTTCAGCAAATGTTTCACACAGCTGCTGTGTTCCACCTCATAACTGGCTGCAATTAGGACGTAGTTTGCTAAGTGCTTTGGGATCAAGTGGGGGTAGGAAGGAGTTATGCAAGTGCAAAAGTATATCATTAAATAATACCGTGAGTGATGATTAATGATGAAGTGGTGCCCTGGAACCAGTGGTGAGCTGGAGCCGGTTCGCACCGGTTCACGCAAATCTGTTGTTAAACTTAGAAGCCGGTTTAGAACCAGTTGTTAAAGGGGTGGGTAAACTATGTGGCCCATGGGACTGTCCTGTCCAGCCAGCCTGAGCTCTTGGCTGGGGAGGATCCCCTGGCCCCTCCCTCGCCTTCCCCCCTCTTGCAGAGCTTTGAGTAGCATGGTAAGGGGGTTGGACTGTGAGCTCCAGCGGGCCGCATGGCATCCATACACGCTGCCCTGAGCAGCATGGTAAGGGGGCCGGGCTGGGGCTGGGAGGAGAGGTTGGATAAGGGGCAGGGAGTGGTTGGAGGGGGCAGAGGTTCTAGGGGGGCAGTCAGGGAATGGGGAGGGTTGGGTAGGCATGGAAGTTCTGGGAGTCTGTTGGGGTAGGGGTGGATGGGGTTGGGGCAGTCAGGGGTCAGGGAGCAGGGCAAGTTGGGTAGGGGGTGGAGTCCTGGGGGGCAGTTAGGAGTGCGGGGGTCTCAGGAGGGAGTGGTCAGGGGACAAGGAGCAGGGGGGTTGAGTAGCGGGTTCTGAGGGGGGCAGTCGGGGGCAGGACGTGGAGGGGGAAGGACAGGTTGTTGGGAAGACACGTGGGGCTTGTACTCACCAGGCGGTTCCCTAGTGGGTCATCGTCGGCACTTTGGCAGCCGGTCCTTCACTCGCTCTGGGTCTTCGGGCAGCACTGAAGGACCCGCTGCCGAAGTGCCGCCAAAAACCCAGAGTGAGTGAAGACCCCTCGTCGCTGAAGACCCAGTAGTGAAGCAGTTATTAGGATTTTGGGAGCTCATCACTGCCTGGAACGGATGCAAAATAAGGAAATTTAGGGCTAGCGTGCTGAATGGTTCCTTTCTCCTGTTCTTCTGATGAAAAAATAACACACCCACACACCCCATATCTCAGATTCCTGTTACCATCAGATCACATTGTGACTGAAATGCCCGCTCTCAGCCCCAGACGTTACAGAGTATTATTTCAGTGGTGGCGCTCACCCCTTCCCCATGGATTTCTTGGCTTTGGCTGTCAGCCAATCAAGGCTTCAGCAATCTGATTAGCTGTATAATTTAATGAACCCTTTTTTCCTGGGGAAGGCCCCATTCCTTTATAAATGCTGGAGAGATATCACATTTCACAGGATGACCTCTGCTTTTATAAGATGATGGGAGAAAATTGGTTTTGGAAATCGAGGAAGATTGCATCTTGTGAAACAGAATCCGGAGAGTGACCCAGAGACCACCTTTCCATTCTGGTCCATTTCATTTCAGTTTTTGGTTTTGATGAGTAACTAAAAATAGTGAGGGTCGCTTGACCAAATGTGCAAATAATTAGCCAGCAAAATAACACCCCTTCTGTCCTCCAACTCCAGTGCATGGCACTGTGGACAGGAGAGCTAAGAATCACTTGTCCACCATGGAAATGCAGCCAACTCTGGAGTGGAGTGGGACCACCTGTTCAACAACACACTGCTGTACTTCTACACACCGATTGAGGATTAGAAATAAATAGATTCTCTCTCCAACTGAAAACACAAAGGGTAAATTGAGGCGGGAGCATGCAGTGAATGGAATTAGGGTTTGGCCAAGACAGTGTGGTTAACACACTTATGAAAAGAAGCATGGGATTTTTAATGTCTGGGACAAATGGAGAATAACTCCTAGAGATATGCAGATAACTTGAGAACTGTTCCCTTTTAGGAGGTAATAACCACTATGCCCCGAATAAGCTCTGCCACGCCCAGGATACCTTTCTTACTGAGTGACCAGGAAGCCAGCCTGTTTACTGTCATGAAACGTTTTATACTGAAAGAGCAGAATGAATGAAACAAGAGATTTAAGTGGTAGAAGGAGCTGAGCAGCCTAGTTTGTTGTGGGAACATGGTGGTGAGTTGGGCCTGAGGTATTCTGGGAGTTGTATGCTGTGTGTTTGCTGAAAGCTGTGCTGCAGTTGTTAGGCATCATCTGCACAGCATTTCTCCCTGCACATGTGTGTAACAGACTGGCAAAGGGCACTGATCCAGTGAGGCATGGAGTGCCTTCAGCTCTTAAGAGATCCAACCGCAGTGCAGTCATGTAATGGAGTACGTGCGAGCAGCTCAAGCATGTGTTGCTGTCACCCTCTAGTAGTTGGCTTGTAACCCCTAACTCTCTCCAGGATTCTCCCTTAGTTCGGTGCTGCTGGAGCTGAAGTGAGATCCTAGCTCCATTGTAAGCAGTGGCAAAGCACTCACTGACTTCACAGGGGCCAGAATTTCTGGTTTCTTTCCCTAATGCTACGTACGTGCAGATTCGCTGACTGCCGTGATATCATCATTCCCGAGAGCTGGGTCAGAGGCTTAGCTAGTATAATGCGGTGTGGCACCACTGAAGTCAATATGCCAATTTACACCTGCTGGGGGACGGGGAAAGGGAGAGCTGGCCCATTTTGTGGGGTTGGGTACATTGCTTTTGACTGAGTCTCCAGGAAGAAGAGGTGCACACATTTCATCTTGAAAAGCTTTATATTCCGTGTCCCCGTCTCATCCACTCTCCTGACCTTCCATCTCTTTCCCACTTGGCATCTTCACTCAGGACATTACGGCACGAGGATCTTTTCCCTTCTATACTACAGTAATCAGCACAGAATGGTAAAAAGAACCGATGGCAAATCTTTGAAGGGAGCAACACCAAGAAGTGAGAGGAATTGCTTAGGATGGTTCAAGGAGGTCACCACTAGGAGTATTGGGATGACACTGAAAGAGGAGGAAAATTAAAGGGCCAGATCCTCAGCTGATGTAAATCACTCTCTCTCCTCCTCTGTTCCTTAGGATGGATATCAGGAAAACCTTTCAACAGTGAGATTTACCAGCACATGCAATAAGGAAAGTAGTGGATGTTCCATTGAGTGGCACATTTAAACACTAGGATACACAATATAATATACTAGTCTAGGGGTTGGGTTAGACATCCTAATATGTCTATCCCACTTCTAAAATCAGTTCCCCTGGTAATATTCCCCCCCTTTGTCCTTTTCTCCAGTGAAAGCAGAGAGCGCTCTGATTACAAATGGGATTGAAAAGAAAAACCCAGCCAAAAAAATCAGCCTCCATGGGTCCTTTCACCTGGAAACTCTTCTTTGTGTTTGTACATGGCTACATGCGCTGCAATTTTATGACAGTTCTGGGTCCCCCCTGGCAGTGTCAAACCCTCTTCATGCTTAAGACAGCAGGTCAATTTCCATCCAGAAATATCTGCCACAGAAGAGATGCACAAGAGGAAAGGGGAAAACATATATTCATTGTACTGGGAGTTAAAAGAGCATCAAATCGATTGTACATGTGTAAAAGGCCAATAAATTGAAAGCAATGCTCGTATTGATATTGTGAGATGTGGCCCAAAACAACATGTGAGATGTGCCCCAAAACAACATGCCATATGGAGCGATGGGCTATGTTTGGGCTTAAAATACATTGCTTTCCCCACTCTTCCTCCAAAAAAAGGGAGACTCCTGTTTTTTGTATGGTGATGATTAAATAACAGAAAACTGAAAAGTAACAGACATTAGGCCAGGAGGAATAAATAAGGAACATCACTGGCGGCTGTAAATAACCAGGGCTGGTTTGAGCACAAAGCAACACATCTGGTAATTATTCTCAATTCTGCTCCAATTGCTTTGATTCGCCAATGAAAGGGGGTACAATGAATTCCACTTTTATTTATTTATTTTTTGCAAATCAGTGTTTAATTGTAAATTGCCTTGGAGGAATCAATGGGATGCATTACTCCTGCCATGTGAGGTGTGAAGCGTTTGTCATTATTACACAATGGATTATTTTTTAATAATCTTTGCCTGAGTGTCCCATTTCCTTGTAATAGGGTTGGTTTGGGACTGGGAGAAGTTGCTGTAGGTTTTTTTATTCTCTGCTTATAGTTTTATTGTGGCTGTTACTTCATTATATCATTACGACTTCTTTCTTTTTTAAAAGCATAGTTAAAGCAAGGTAAATTGAGCCCCGTGGTTTCATAATAGACTTGTTGGAGAACAGGGATGCGTTTGTGGGTAAGGACTGGACTGGACTAAGGACCTGGGCTCACTTCCTTGTTCCACCACAGCCACCCATTGTGACTCTGTGTGAACTCGTTTGACCCAGAGATTTGCAGAAGTGCTTTCCAGAGCTACTCAACAAAAGGGAAGTACACCTCCACCCTGATATAACTCTGTCCTCGGGAGCCAAAAAATCTTACCACGTTAGAGGTGAAACAGCGTTATATTGAACTTGCTTTGATCTGCTGGACCGCTGTTTTCCGCATTATATCTGAATTCGTGTTATATCGGGTCACGTTACTTCGGGGTAGAGGTGTATATTTCATAACAAGTTTAGAAAAGACAGTAAAAATGGGTGTGGGGTGACATTTTTTAAATTTTTCAATGAAAAATGACACGGTTTCCTTAGGAAAGTAACATCTTCCTTAGGAATATGTTAAAAGGCCAGGACCCGTGATCCCATTATGTTGGTATTAATTTCTATATGTCTACATCGCCATGATGTATAGCTGTCCAGTCCAAAATAGAGTATTGTCAGAGAAAGTGATTCCACATTTCTCCAAGGGAGCTTCTCTTGTTGCACATATTCTTTTAACAGCAATAACATTTTTTTTCTGAATAGTTACCCTGAATTTTGCTATGGTTTAACCTAGGGCTGTCGATTAATCACAGCTAACTCACATGATTAACTAAAAAAAATTAATTGTGATTAAAAATTATTCGTGATTAATCTCAGTTTTCATCGCACTGTTAAACAATAGACTACCAATAGAAATTTATGAAATATTTTTGGATGTTTTTCTACATTTTCAAATATATTGATTTCAATTACAACACAGAATACAAAGTGTACACTGCTCACTTTACATTATTTTTTATTACAAATATTTGCACTGTAAAAATGATAAAAAAATAGTATTTTTCAATACACCTCATACAAGTACTGTAGTGCAATCTCTTTATTTAGAAAGTGCAACTTACGAATGTACACGTTTTTGTTACATAACTGCACTCAAAAACAAAACAATACAAAACATTAGACCTACAAGTCCACTCAGTCCTACTTTTTGTTCAGCCAATCACTAAGACAAACAAATTTGTTTACATTTACAGGAAATAATGCTGCACGCTTCTTATTTACAATGTCACTGGAAAGCAAGAACAGGCATTTGCATGGGACTTTTGTAGCCAGCATTGTAAGGTATTAACGTGCCAGATATGCTCAACATTTGTATGATCCTTCATGCTTCAGTCACCATTCCAGAGGATATGTTTCCATGTTGATGACATTCATTAAAAAAAATGCTTTATTTAAATTTGTGACTGAACTCCTTCGGGGAGAATTGTATGTCTCCTGTTCTGTTTTACCTGCATTCTGTCATATATTCCATGTTACAGAAGTCTCAGATGATGACCTAGCACATGTTGTTCATTTTAAGAACATTTTCACTGCAGATTTGACAAAACACAAAGAAGGTACCAATGTGAGATTTCCAAAGATAGCTACAGCACTTGACCCAAGGTTTAAGAATCTGATGTGCATTCCAAAATCTGAGAGAGATGAGGTGTGGAGCACACTTTCAGAAGTCATAAAAGAGCAACACTCCGATGAAGAAACTACATAACCAAAACCACCAAAAAAAAAAATCAGCCTTTTGCTGATGGAATCTGACTCAGATGATGAAAATGAACATGAGTCAGTTTGCACTGCTTTGAACTGTTATCGAGCAGAACCCGTCATCAGCATGGACACATGTCCTCTGGAATGGTAGTTGAAGCATGAAGGGACATATGAATCTTTATCATATCTGACATGTAAATACCTTGCGACTCCGGCTACAACAGTGTCATGCGAATGCTCGTTCTCACTTTCAGAGGACATTGTAAATTAGCAGCGGGCAGCATTATCTCCTGCAAATGTGAACAAACTCGTTTGTCTGAGTGACTGGCTTAACAAGAAGTAGGACTGAGTGGACTTGTAGGCGCTAAAGTTTTACATTGTTTTATTTTTGAATGCAATTATTTTTAAATATAATCCTACATTTGTAAGTTCAACTTTCATGATAAAGAGATCACACTGCAGTACTTGAATTAGGTGAATTGAAAAATACTATTTCTTTTGGTTTTCTACAGTGTGAATATTTGTAATACAAATAAAGTGAGCACAGTACACTTTGAATTCTGTGTTGTAATTTAAATCAATATATTTGAAAATGTAGAAAACATCCAAAATATTTAAATAAATGATATTCTATTATTGTTTAACAGTGCGGTTAATTGCCATTAATTTTTTAATCACACAATTAATAACAATTAATTTTTTTAATCACTTGAAAGTTCTAGTTTAAGCCCATTGCTCTTGTGCTTAGTGGCCTGAAGAGCTGGAACAGCACTGGAAATAACTGACCCCTGTCCTGTCTATTTTTATAGTGTTCATTTTATTTACCTATTTGGATTATTATAAATATTGAGCCAACTTTTCATACTTCAACATAAAGAGGCAGAGGCCCTTATTCAATCAGTTTCTGTTGTATTCAGTACTTTTGAGCTCCGGCCCAAAGAGACAGGTTTCAGAGTAGCAGCCGTGTTAGTCTGTATCCGTAAAAAGAACAGGAGTACTTGTGGCACTTAGAGACTAAATAAATTTGTTAGTCTCTAAGGTGCCACAAGTAGCCCAAAGAGAGAATCCTTCTGTCCCATGTGCAGTGCAGCCTCTGTTTGCCCAAGGATAACTGGAAGGCTGCTGCCTAGAAAGCCAGAGTCTTTTGAAGAACAGCAAAGTCACTGGGGCCAGTCTCTGCTCCTTCGATGACAATCATCACAGATTTAGCTCTGCTGAGTGGAGCAGGAGAGCTAATTAACACAAAAAGTCATAAAGAGATTGTGCCAACGGGGAGAAATAGACTCATGCGAGCTGTCTGTGTCGGTATCCTTTATAGCCCAAGTGTCAGAGGATTCTAACAGTATGATTAAGAATGACAAATGTTAACCCTCCCCATCAGTGGGTTTCCCAGCTCTCCTGTTGCACTGGCCTTATCCCATTTTCTTTCATGGAATGAAAGCAATTAGAGATAGAAAAGACACATTAGTTCATCTAGTCCATATGCTCACTCTTCTAGGCCAGTGCAAAATTATCCACGATATTTTGCAGTGCATTGTCCAATTTTTAAATGATTCGAACACTAGGGGTTCCATCACTTCTCCTATGGAGCCATTTCACTGACTAATGTGTCTCTCGGGGTCTGACTCTCCCCTTTACACACTAGCACAATCCCTGCTATTTGGGGGAAAGGAACCTCTTCCTGGAGCAAGTTCTACCAGATCATTTGGCAATACCCTGGCAATGATATGTTCACTTGTAGTATATAATTAAATCACTACATGTCTCTGTGTGCTGCAGAACGATCCAGACAGGGATCTCTGTGTCATCTCTCATCCAAGACTCACTTTTTCATCATCTCTTTGCAAGGTCTTCAGTGGAGAGGGATCGATGGCATATAAGACCCTTGAGCAGAGTCCCTGCCACTAGGGCTATGTTTCTTGACACAACAGAGGAAACCCTTTTCCCTGCTTTCATTTTTAGTTCAGTTCCACTACCCTCACCAGTTCAGAATTCTTGTGGAGTTCTGGTGACTCCCCAGAATGTCACCTGGGGGATTTCTGGATAGAAACCTTATGCAAATGAACTCTTTCTTTAGCCATTTCACTTATAGATGATAGCAGAGATCGCCTTCCCCTATGGAGCATCTGTCTTTTTTTTTTTTCCTGGTTTATGAACAGATGGCAGTAGCAAGCTCCTTCCCCTATACAGCTTCAGGCCAGAGGTCTTACATAAGTAAACTTCTCTGGCTGGAGTCTCTATACTAGATTCTGCTTTCATTTACCCTAGGGTAAATCCAGAATGACTTTTTAAAACTTATTGGTTAGATACGTTTATTTAACTGAGAACCACAAAACCTGACTGTTCCTTCACTTGCTTGATATAATAGCGTCTAGATGACAGTTAAAAGAAAGAAAGAAAGAAAGAAAGAAAGAAAGAAAGAAAGAAAGAAAGAAAGAAAGAAAGAAAGAAAGCTGGATTAACCAGTAAGTTGGAAATAGAAATCTGGAAAAATTGTCATTGATTTTTTAACAGCAGCACAGAAGTATGGAGGTTGAGAACACACATACAATACGGGTTTTATATGACGAAGGGAATAAAACTGAGGTATTCAGAACAGCTCATAGTAAAATTCTAAACTGTAACTACACATATTTTAAAAAAATACCCGAAAGAAATAAAGAGTAAAAAAACCCTTACATTTTCTGATATCCATGAAAAGCAATAACACTGACTTGACCTTGGTTTCTAGTAGCCACTCTCTGAAATACTGGTTGCAGTAGCATTGGTGCCAATTGGTGGGCGTATTCCAGTTGTCATTCCATGCCGTCCTTGAAAGAATAGGGTTGTTTTTTTTTTAACTCCACTGATTCTCTGAGGTTTGTAGCCAAGGTATATCAGCTCTCTATCAAAGAGCTGTGACAGAAAGCTTTGCCCATATATGAAACCCTACACTGTACACACCCACACCCAAACCCACGCACAGGATTTGACTTCTGTGCGGAACAGCAAAGGGATTTCAGAATTAAAGATGAAACTCCATTCCTCTGGTGCCTAGAGATAATGCCAAGTATTTGGATTTTTAAAAGCCACTTCAGAACGTGCTGCCCACACTCTTAGAATAATGGCAGAACTGCTCTGATTCCACATGACAAGCCTCTGAACTACCAGGGCAAAAGGCCAGTTGGAGTATGAAGTTTCATGGTAGATGCTGGATCCTGTGAATAGAATGAAGACATCTTGGCACCGGCTTATATAGTAATTAAGGAGGCTAACTTTTTCTATTCACTGCAAAGCGCTGTTGATAACATGACATAAAGACTGTTACATATCTTACAGTTAGTAGCACCTTTCATACTCCAGGCTCCAAACGCACTTTACGCACGATATAGATATCACTTCCACTCTCCAACAGATTCATCTCTTCTCCCACGGTATGCAGCTACACTTCCCCTTGGTTCTGGACAGGAAGTGAAGAAGAAAACAAGTGGGCCAAATTCCCTGATGGGTGAAGCTCTGTCAAAGCCACTGGAGATGAGTCTATTTACAACAGCTGAGACTTTAGTCCAATATCCAGTTAAAACGACGAGAAATCAGAAGGAAACCGACAGTGGGATTCTGCCCTGACATCAGGACTAACCACCTCTACTCAAAAAGTGCCATTGGATCTTCACAGGTGGGATGTTGCACCAGATAGTCAGCACCTCTGCTGGCCCAATATCCCCTAGCACCATGTGGAAGTAATACTCCAATGACATCTGACAAGGCAGAGCACCAGACTGTAGGATTTACAGGACTCCCTTCCAAAGACTGGCCCTGCTGAGCTGATGTCATCTCTGCCCAGCGAGTTGATAGCAAAGGCCTAGAAGAGGAAAAGTGCTTTTCCTAAGCGTGCCCTTCATTGTAACGAACAAGGCTGAGGCTTCAAGGCACTGAACAATCTCTCTAAAGCAAGTGTGTGTTTGCACTGTCGGGGTATTCCCTGTTCTGAGGCTTGCTGGCATCTTGGTGCTGGAGGTAAAAAGGAAAACCCAAGCCTTCAAAGGAGCTTTGAAAGGACGAAATCCCGACCCAACGTTTGTTTGTGGGATCTGAGCTGGCCTGAGCTAATGCTGAGACTTCTGTGACCACCAGGCAGCTGTAAGCGTTTTATGAGGCATTTCCATGGCAGCATTAAGGAGAGAATAGTATTGGGGGGTAGCCGTGTTAGTCTGTATCCTAAAAAACAACAAGGAGTCCGGTGGCACCTTAAAGCCTAACATTTATTTAGGCATAAGTTTTGTGGGTAAAAAACCCACTTCTTCAGATGCACGGAGTGAAAATGACAGATGCAGGCATTGTTATACTGACACACGAAGAGAAAGGAGTTACCTCACAAGTGAAGAACCAGTGTTGACAGGGCCAATTGGATCAGGGTGGATGTGGTCCACTCCTAGTAGTAGATGAGGAGGTATCAATGCCAGAAGAGGCAAATGAGCCAGCCACTCCCAGTCCCTCTTTAGGAGAGAATGTAACTGACTGGCTAGCGGCGACAGCATCTCGTCGCACAGTTGGCATGGAGGTCAGGATTGGGGCCTGCGCCTGTTCAAGGGGGGTCTTTTCCCTAGCAGAGGCAGTGGAGAAGTGATCCTCTGCCACAGTGACAATGTCCTAACGGTCAGGAGAGGTCAGGCTAGATGGGACACCTTTTTGCGCCCATCAGGGCTGTTCCAAGTTCGTCCAAAGAAGCAGCTACTGAGCAATATGAGGCATATTCTAATGCATGAAGAGAGGCTGAGTGCACTCTCTTTGCATGTTTCTATTGGAACCACAAGCCCAGGGGTAGGGGAGAAAGGAGTACAATTGAGCAGCACTGGAAGTCAAAGGCAGCATGCCCTAGGGTCTAAAGCAATGACTTAAGACTCAAAAGACCTGGGGTCTAGTCCTGGATCTACTACTAGCTTCTGACCGATCGTGGGCAAGTCTTGGTGCCTCAGTTTTCCCATCTCTAAAATGGGGGATAATGATAGTGATCCTCCTTTATGAGGCAGATTGAGATCTACTAATGACATATGCTGGATAAGCGCTAGGTATTATCATCTCCCATATGGCAGTGTCATGGCTAGCTGATCAGTTCTATTCTATCCTAACTGCAGCCCTGGAAATGCACAGTCAAATGCTCAGCATGCAGCTCATTCCAAATAAAACCCCACAAAGGTTGGGTTGGGCTAGTCTCCTTTTACACGCCATTTAAAAAATATTTGTGACCTTTCTTAACCAGTGGTGCACCGCTGTGATGGTAGAAGGACTCTGATTTTCTATATTGTACACCAGACCAGATGCATTCTATGAAATCAACCTCTCTTCTGCCCTTTGCCAGGGGCCTGGCAAGGGATCGGAAGGTCGGGTTTGCTGCTACGGTTTAACATTTGAAGATCATTCAAAGCTGGGAGTCTCTCGCTGTGGAGATCACCATAACTTAAAAATTTAAAATAAACAAGTAGCGCCTGGTGGGCATTGCATCTCTCTCAAAGGAAAGGGCAGGATGGATTCCTTTTGTAAAACCTGGACTCAGCCCACCGCAGCTCTGGGCTAATTCTTCAGACAGTCTTGTTAACACCGAGTCACCAAAACAACTCCCAGTTTGCATATGCAGTGGCCACACTTTCAGAGGGTAATCTGCCTCAGCTCACATCTCGGTTCCAACTAAATTAGCAGGTGGCAGGTTCCCCGGTGAAACGAATGGATTCAACGGTAAAACGTGCTAATTGTCTACGTCTCAGCTGGCCCTGCTAAGGCACGCATGACAGCCTTTGTGCCCGGAAAAACTGTCTAGAATAAATCTTCCCATTTGCTCACTTTGTAACCATTTTGAATCCCTTTGTGTTATTTCGATGGTTTCACATTGCAGACGATGCCTCAGGCTTTTTAAACATTTGGCTTGACACCTGGCAAAGTGACTATAAGCAAATCTGTATCACGCTGATGGATATTTGAAGGGTCCTTTCCTTGTGTTTCTCCAAAGCAAATCTTCAGTAGGGGGCCAGATCCAGCCCCCATTAAAGTCACTGGGAGGCTCTACATTGACTCTCAATGGTTTCATATGCCGAGATTGTTTTCAGTTCTACACCCTGATCATCTCTGTACCCATTCCATTCATGGTCATGCAGAGTACTTTCCCTTGCCATTCTTGATCACAAAATGTTCCCTGGGTAATTACAGCACTTGCCATGGAAAGGATACTGTTAGGACAGGGGTCCCCAATGCAGTGCCTGGCAGGCATCATCGAGATGCTCCACTGCCACCAAGGTCCTTTGTCTGGCGCCCACCAGACGAAAAGGTTGGGGACCACTGCGTTAGGAGACTATTGAATGTAGTTTAGCTATTTGTCATGGAAGGCTGACGAGCCATGACCAGATAGTCACAGGGCTCTCTGCTGGTCACCAGCAAGTGTTCCATGGTTTGAGAACCCTGGGTCCAATCTAATCCATCTAGGCATGTATAGTATGCTTATCACTGTGGTTATAAATAAATGGAGATATACCTATCTCCTAGAACTAGGAGGGACCTTGAAAGGTCATTGAGTCCAATCCCTTGCCTTCACTAGCAGGACCAAGTACTGATTTTTGTCCCAGATCCCTAAGTGGCTACCTCAAGGATTGAACTCACAACCCTGGGGTTAGTAGGCCAATGCGCAAACCACTGAGCAATCAGGGTGCCCAAAGTTTGTCCAATTTGACATGACTTCCTTTTGCAGCATTTAACTGGCAAATGGCAGCAGCTTCCATCTTCAATACAAATGTGCAGCCCATGCAGACTGCAGGCTACAATGTCTAATACAATGATGTTTGGATCAACATGAAACATGGTCTGTAGTCTGCATGGCAAGATTCTCATTCCCTGAAGCTGGGAAGGGATGACAGGGAATGGATCACCTGATAATGACCTGTTAGGTTCACTCCCTCTGGGGCACCTGGCATTGGCCACTGTTGGAAGACAGGATACTGGGCTGGATGGACCTTTGGTCTGACCCAGTGTGACCGTTCTTATGTTATGATCTGACTATAACTAGCCCCAGAAAATTCCATTCAGCAGTTGGGAATTATGTGTCGACATAAAGCCAACAGAGCTGCCTCCTGTGCATACACCTCCCTCCCTAGCAAAGGGCACCATTAAGGCAGGATGAGGTTGTGTGGCAACTCAGTTACACCTGCTGATCACCAATCTAACATATGTTAGAGCAGTCCTAAGGCTGCTCTAACTCATCCTGGGGCTGGAGCCAACATAGACCAGGATCAAGGACCCATAACCAGCTTGTTGACACTCCCCTGCTCTGCAATGACTGTGGCTCAGATGCAAAGGAAAATCTGGCTCTCCTTGGGTTGTGTCTGTAAACTATAGATAAGGGAACTCTTAGAAATCTGTAGGATGCAATTGTCTAATAGACCACACCAGTGAATTAGAAGGACCAGCTTATCACAGTGTGGGTTGTGTTCAGAGCCAGTACATTTTAGCATCCTGTCTTTTCACTAATAAACAGTGGGAACAAAGTTAATTACAGCAAACCCCATGAGCTATTTTATTTCCCTCTTATTTACAAACTACAGCAATGGATTTTCAATCATAATTGTTTATAAAAGCCCTTAACTAACAAACATCCAAGAAGCAGAAATGTGCACACCTTGGCTTCTGCATTCCCCTTCCTATTCATCAAGGGATACTGATGCTAATGGTAGCTACAGTGGCGTATCTATCCATTAATACAACACAATACAATATTTGTACTACAGCGTTACCATAGTATCAAAACATTCCATATCCAGGGAAGAATATGCCAAGCAAAATGACTCTCTCTTTTAATCTTCAGAAACCAACGTGTTGACTAGAGAAGGGCCAGAAAGAAATTTTTTTATCTGAATAGCCTCTGAATACTGAGAAATTGCTCATGACCTCCATTTCCCATTTTACAACTGACTGAAAGAAAAGGCCAGATTTAAACATCCTCTAACTTGGGGAAAGTTTGCAGCCAGGCCTGGATCCTAAATTGGCAGCTGTGTCCCATCTTAAGTTCTTTACATAATTACAGTACAATAGAATCAGGGATGAATGAAATGACTTTGGAGAAAAAAGCAGCCACTTTTTCTATTATACCTGAGCATTAAACCTGGGTAGGAGCAACAACAACAACAACAACAAAAAAGATAAATAATCCCCATTATTCCCGGAATTTTTAACCAACATACATAACTGAGGTGCAGTCACATTCAAATAGCAGCCCATAAGTACCACATGCTCTATGGCCAGTTTGTTTTATACACACTGAACCAAAATTTCAGGTCTCTGAAACTTGGGGTGTCCGAAGTCCAAGCTCTAAACCAAATCCAAGTTTTGTGGATCCATTTTCAATAGACCTGTCCCTCTTCTAACAGACCCATCAAGCTACATCTGTGCCTTCTGAGTCACTTGATCAGACAACAAGGACTTGGCCATAATATTGTTCTCTGTCCCTTCTTTTCCCTCTTATTGTTATTATGTGTATTACAATCGCGCCTAGAGTCCCCAGCTAGCACCAGAGCACCACTGCACTCGGTGCTGTACGAATGTACAGAAAATGCTTCATAAGTACATAGAACGGGAAGGGAGCTGCTGGGCCATCAAGTCCAGCCTCCTACTATTGCAGTAATCCCCATGCATCATTCTGCAGACACTAGTGACACATGGTCCTTCACCAATGTCCCAACGCGTACCAACTCAAGGTATATTCACACCGATGGGTTGAGTTCTTGGCCAAATTGGGTCAATTTCTCTGGTCCCTCCTCTCTCCACTTGATTTCTTGTGACTCACGCTTGTTGCATTGGGTTCGATTTAGATCACAGGCCAGGAAGTGCATTTTGACATGGTTTCTGAGCTGCCTAGCATGTTTCTTGGCACGCAAGCCAAAAATAACTATTCTTATAAATCCTGAGCTGGGTTTCCATGTCCCAGATGAAATGGATTTTGGGTACATCTCTGATAGAGCTATCTGCCATGAATCAGGAAGGCTAACTCGTCTGTATACAAAGTAGAGAAGTGGACAGGGATAAGTATTGGTAGCTCAATCTTGTCTATCTAAGGTACTTATATGGATGGCTCCCATTTCCACAGCATCTCAGAGTCCTTATCCTGACAACACCCCTGTGAGGTAGGGAAGTTTCCCCTTTCTCAGTCACACAAGAATCATGTGGTAAAGTCCAAGGTAAGTTCCCGAAACAATAGGCCATCCTCCTTCGTGAGTCTTAGTGAAGGGAAGGTGAGGTAGAAAGGTAAGAATAGCAGCAAGTCATGCAACAGCTTAATCAAAATCATTACGACGCAAGGAGACTGGATGGATAATGCACTCCCAAAGCACGGGCATGGATTAATGTCATCAGCATTGATATAAATAAGGTGTCTGCCTTTTTAATTAATAAATAATAGGCTGCAAAGCTAATCCCCTTCTGCTCACTCCTTTCTAAAGGTGCAATCTGTTAATCACATGTCACTGCCAGCCTGGTCACTTCTTTTTTTAGATATGAGATTTTTTTTTTTAAAAGGCTAGACATAAATGGATCCTAAATCAGCCAGGGCAATTGAATAGCATAGCCAGCCTTATGCGCCACTGCTGATGTCAACCCTTAGCCACGTGCTTTTTCCCCAAGGAAAAATATAATGCTTTAAAGAGAGTGAAGGCTCGTGATGTTGTTAAAGGTCAGTGTGTTACTAATGTCTGAGAAATGAAGCCTTTCCTGGTTAGATGGCCAGGTAGAGCTCAATGGGATGCAGGATTTCTTCGTCATGGTTCCTTTCTGCCCCTGTGGGCCCAGGCTAACCTTGGCCAGAAATTGCAGTGGGAAGTGATAGGGACACCACACCTGTCTCAGGGTACATCTTCACTACCGGCCTTATCGGCGGGTAGCAATCGATTTCTTGGGGATCAATATATCATGTCTCATCTAGACGCGATCTATCGATCCCTGAACATGCTTCTGTCGACTCCGAAACTCCACCAACCCGAACGGCGGTAGTGGAATTGACAGGGGGAGCCCCAGACATAAATCCCGCACCGTGAGGACAGTAGGTAACTCGATCTAAGATACTTCGACTTCAGCTACGCTATTCATGTAGCTGAAGTTGCGTATCTTAGATCAATCCCCCCATCCAGTGTAGACCAGCCCTCAGCTGAGTTTGTAAAGGAGGCAGGAAAAGCACTGCCCAGATGTTATCATTGGCAAGTGGAGTGAGGGTGAGCACATCTGTGTCGTTAGCTTTTGAGCATGCAGAACAAACTGTGTAAACTGATGCATGCAGCTATAGAAATCAGGGTTCAGTGGAGTTGCTATATTCATGGTGATTCATAAAAATCACAGATATTAGACATGGAAAAAATCATCCTTGGTCTGTCCCCATATCCCAGCCCAGGATTATTCCCCTACAGTACATTTTCTGGTGCTTTGTCCAGGTTAGCTTTAACACAGCAGCCCACACTGGATACCCCTACTGCTACTTAGCCCTATTCTTCATCTATGTTGACCTGCTATAGAGCTAAAAAGCCAAGATCATTTATAGTGGTGGAGCATGTCAGCCATTATTCATACATTTCCATCACTTTCTATGGTTGGAGTCAGAAGAATCATAGAAATTAGAGATCAAAAAGACCTGCTGGTTTGCTTAGCAAATAGAATTTCCCCTACATTGTCTGTTCACCAATTTTAAATACTCTGGTGGTGTCGAGAAGGTGTTAGTTCTCTTAATATAGTAACAGTGCCATTCTATGGAGGGAAGGGAGGAGGCAAAAGAATGGTTCTGTGTTTACAGCACAAGAGTGGGAGATGTGATCTGGGTTGTATTTTCTGCTCTACCCACAGACTTCCTGTGTAACCATAGAGAAGTCCCTTAATATGTTTGTGCCTTAGTTTTCCTATCTATAAAATGGGAATAATACTTCCCTTCCCTAGCATATAAGCATATTGTTGAGTTTAATTCACCAGTGTCTGTAAAGCCCTTGAGATCATCAGATGGGAAGGCTAAAGGATTATTTTTAGGGCTGGTAGAAAAATACCAATTATTTTTCACAGGAACTTCTGGAAAATGTTGGGTTCTAAATTTTCCCTTTGCTTATTTGTTGAAAAACTGAAACTGAAAAAAATTACGTTTGTTTTCGAGAACCATTTTTGATAAAATGTTCAGTTTTTGAAAACTAAAGACCAAACATTTTGAATGACGGCTGAACCCAAACCTGAATATTTATACTGGAAACTCACAATTTTCACTGAAAAGATATTCCTGTTTCCACTTTCTGGATTTTTTTTTGTTTGTTTGTTTTATGAAAACCTGGACAAATTTTGACCAAAATAAAGATTTGGAGGGAAAAAATGCTACCGGCTCTAATTGTTATTCAGCTTTCATCACTAAAAAAAGCTCATGATTAATCAAAATGTGTGCTAGGTGCGATGAGTGTGAGGAAAAGCTTTCGAGAGATGGTTCAGAGAAGCAACCAAACTTCAGCTAAAGTTCATCTAAACTTATTTCAAACTATGTGATCTCCTAGTTGAGCAGGAAACCTCAGAAGAGTAGTTTTCTAACTAGATTTCTTTGTGCTTTAGTCAAATGCAAATTTGACTATGTAATGCAGGAAGTCTGACTACATGATCTACAACATTTGTCAACATTTTTTATACCAGGAACCGGCTTGCTGCCTTCCTAAACTGTCTCAGGGAGATCTCAGGGACTGGATAAGAAACACTGATCTACAGATTCCTTCTGGCCTTAAAAGCTATTAATCTAGGAATTCTGTGTTCCTCCAGTCCAGAGAATAGCAATGTTCTGGCCCTTCCGCTTAGAATCATAGACAATTAGGGCTGGAAGAGACCTCAGGAGGTCATCTAGTCCAACCCCCTGCTCAAAGCAGGAAAAACCCCAACTAAATCATCCCAGCCAGGGCTTTGTCAAGCCAGGCCTTAAAAACCTCTAAGGATGGAGATTCCATCCACTTATAGTACTGACCAAGAGCAGAAAGCACAGAGTTATGTGAACACAAATGTGGAGGAAACCAAACTGCTTTGAACTTCACGAAACACTTTTGTTCCGGCCTGGTGGTGGTAGAAGTTCCCAATCAGTTATTGCCTGAGCCAAACCATCTCTTGATCCTCCCTAATAAAAAATCTGGTTTCCTATAATGTCTAGAGACAGGTCCTTGATCCCAGGTTTAGTTCAAGATTTCAAGCCAAATATTCCAGGGGAAAAGGATAAATTCAGCTCATCACAGACATGGAGAAAACGACCACACTTGGATTAGGATTTGAACTTCGCCATCGTTCTAAGGTGTTCTTGTATTTTGTGCCTTCGCCCAAGCTGCTTCAGTCCTCACACTTGAGTGGAGCTCCCTGTAAATATCCACTACACTGCCTCAGTATCCTCCTTCACAGCCCTTCTTAAAACTCTCCTTTGCCATGACACATACACAAACATGACAAAGGCTAGGTACATGGTGTGTTGAGACCACTGCCTCTCCCACTGACAGTTCCTGACTCACTGTCTCCTTGTGTTCCCTCATCTGTCCGTCTCCACCTATTGTTTCTTTTCTTAGACTTAGATTGTAAACTCTTTAAAGCAAAGACCAACTTTTTGTTCTGTGTCTGTACAGAGCCTTGCACAATAGGGTCCTGCTCCATGTCTGGGGCTGCTAGGCATTACTGCAATACAAATAATACAGAACAATAATTCTGATGCAGAGCATGGGAATAGTAGTCTGGTTTAGACCCATCTCTAATGAGGCCTTATTTAAATCATATCATTTTCATTCCATCTGGCTGGGATACCTGGGCTGGTCTCCCACCCCTTGTCCTTGTTATCCATACTTAAAATAAAATAAAATAATGAGCATCAGGAGAAACAAATCAAATGTGTCTTACATTGTGGCAGCGTAATTTCAACTTAATTGAATGGCTACTTGCAAGCTTCGTTGTTTGTGGTTTACAATCAATGCATCTGGCCGTTCTTCAGTGACTCATGAGATGGATAAAATAAAGATTTGGGGAATTAATTACCAGTTAGACAACATTTTCATGGGCAGGCGGAACAGTGCAGGTCATGCATTCCTACAAAAACCATTTAGCGCTACAAAACCCTCCACTAAGGGCTCCGTCCTGATGCATGTGAGTAACTTTACTTATCTGAGTAGTTCCACTGGGCTATATTCTAGTCTCAGTTATGCCAGCAGCAGCTCCCACTGGAGTTACTGGGATTTTACATTTCCAAAGTGACAACGTGGCATAAGACATTAAAAATAATGGAACAGAAAAAAAATAGAAATTGCAACTGACTTTAAAGGGAAACTGACCAGTTTACTTTCATTGCTCAAGCTGAATGGGATGCAAAAATTACACATCACTAAATAAAAGCATTGATAGTGAAAATAAATATGATTATTATGATTTTTTCAGCTTGGATAATGCAAGGTGCTTTGTAAGTAACACAGCTGAGCATTTCTTATAAACAAGATGTGATTCTTTGTGTCAAGAACTCAATGTCTCTAATGATACCTAGCTCACTCAATGAATTTGTATTGGCAGTAAGAACGGGTAAGATCACCCCTTAGTTAAGGCTAACCTAACTTATTCCCTATCTGCTTTTTAAAGCTGTGGACCATCTGCAGATCTCAAAGCACTTCAGACAGATCAGTATCATTACCTTCATTCTATAGGTGGGGATACTGAGGCACAGAAAGAAGTCACTTGTCCAGAGGCACCCAGCAGGCCTGTGACAGAAGCAGGAATAAGAACCCAGGTTTCATGATTCCCAGTGCATTAGGGATCTGTAAAGCCCAGACTGTCTTTGGGTAAAAGTAACACATGATGCTCATAAAACTATCCAATTTATCAAGGAGCTAGGAGGGATACATTCTAAAAATCTGCCCCAAAATAAGTTCACATACACTCTGCAGATTATAGAGCAACTGAGATCTGCAGTGCAGACCATGGGGGAGGGGGGAGTATTTTTGTCCTATGGCACCTTGTGAGTCTCAAATTTGTTATAAGCCCTGATCCTGTAATCTAGGATCTGAACAGGTATCTGTCATTTGTAGCGAAGGGGAAAGACTCTTCAGTCATCACACAGTAAAACCCTTACTCAAATCAATGACAGTTTAGCCTGCTTTAAGATTGCAGGACTGAGACAGTCTTATTTTAAATTGCTCAATTCTAAATCTCTTTGCAAACAACAGAGGGCACCAAGTACTGTTCAGATATTTCCTGGTGTCTGCACCATATTAAAATGCACTTTTAAAAAAGAATGTGGATTACCCAGGAAAGCTAAGGATGTGCACCCAAGCAAATAGCTCCAGAAAGAGCTCAGCACCTGGTACAATGGCCTGAATTTCAGAACTGTCTATACACAGCTTGAATGAAGGCTTGAATATCTGTAAAGTGCCAGATTCTACAAGGTTATGTTTATTTAAGGCTCAGTAAAACAATTCTGGGTCCTTCCCACTCAGCTGCGCTGGAAGACAGAAGCATGGAAATCACAGCACCATCCAGGTTCAAGCATGCACATCTCCCTGGTTTCCATCGAAAAGACTTGTGACCAGGCCCTACAAGTTGTCACTATGGAGAGGACCCAAGTCCTCCTCATCAAGGCCCCACTTCTGCAAAGTTCTTAGGCACAAGCCAAACCGTAAGCATGTGAGTGGTCCCATTGACTTCAGTGAGACTTACTCAGGTGCTTAAAGGCAGGCCCATGCTTAAGTACCTTACTGAATCAGGGTCCAAAAGCACATGCTCCTTAGTACTTGACTTTAACTTTATTAGCGGTGAGCATCAGGCTCTTGGAGTTATAGGAGCAAGACACTAGAGAGAGACATAACCGTGTGCGCTAAGCCAGGGTGTGACTTTCAGACTTGGGATCTGGGTTCAGGCCCTTCTTTAATGATGTCCACGTTAAACTCACATCATTGTCAAACCTGCCTAGCAAGGAACAGGCTGGTGCTTCCAGAGCATGCACAAAGTGCTGGCTACTTAGCTTAGTCAGATACTGGATTGGAGGGGCAGACTGCACTACACCATTTTGCTGTGTCGGAGAAGTGTGTGCGGAAAAAAACCACACACCTTCTCCAGAACCCCTATTGTGGACACAACTAGGCGGACTGAAGAGAGTTTCTGTGGAGGTGGTGTAGCTCTGGCAACAGAGCGGCTACTGTCAGCTTACACTGCATCTTCACTAGGGGGCTCCGCTGGCAAAGCTGTACTGACAAAGGTTCTGTACCCAGATAAGGTCAGTTTCCCTGATGAGTTAGGGGAAGCCATATATATGCCAAGGAGGAAACACGGATTACATATAGAGTCAAAACCAAGCAGCTATGAATGACAGGGGCTATAATTCAGTTGTGGGGCCCTGGTGCTGTCAACTGCGAGAGAGAAGCATGAGTGCTTCACTAGAGCTTCCTGAAGGAATTAGAGCCCCATAATTAATGCTTCACTTGGTGGGTACTTTTTAAAAACATGGATCCAAAGTCAAAATGGATTGTCATTTTGAGAGCTAAGATATCTTCTTGGGAGAAAAAAACAGATGGTGGAACTGCTTGCGTTACCTTTGGATTTGCATGCGTAGAACTACACCACACCCTCTGCGGTGTCATCTACAAGAAATCAGCCCACCATCAAACTGGTTTGTTCTCCAAGATGGTGCACAAAGTTTGCTTTGCATAGAGTTCAACAATATTATCCATATTGATTAGTGAATGGGTTAGGCATGAACATAGCCTCTGAGGGCAAATATGGGGCATTCATTACCTAAAAATCCTTCAGCGCAAAAAGCTGACTTTTTCAGTGAATATGCTACTGTTTCCGAATTGTTCCTGTTTTAATTAATGTATTCAGCTCATGCCTAGAGGGGAGAGTGCTACGTACTCCATATTCATGTTCAGAGAAAAAGAAATTAACTCTCAGGTAAAGTAAAGGTTTACTTTAAATAACTACCTCAAAATAAATAATACACAAAAGTAAAACAACATTTGGTCATCTTTTTAAAATTTTTTTTAAAAATAACTCTCTTTTTTCTGAACTGTGTTTTAATATGACCACTCATTGGAGATGATAGCTTCATGCTGTTGGTGAAAATTATATTTACCAAAATATTTTGTGGATGCAAAATCGTTTTTTTTTAAACTGTAAAAAATTTGTTGCAGAAGATGTTCAAAGTAAACATTTTCCAGTTTTTTGATGAAAAAATAAAACTAAAAATGATTCACGAAAAAAATAATTTTTTTTCAGATTTTTTTCAGTTTTCAAAACAGTTGACAAATCAAAAAATTTAGCTGACAAATCAAAAAATACTGCAGAAGTTTTGGATGGAATGCTGATCTTTCATGTCATTCATTTTTGTTAATGGAAAATGTATAGCATTTTTCTACTAGTTCTACGGTTGTGGTTTATACCATGGCAATGAAAGAGACTGTATGTGAGAAAGTATAACACAGGAAGTGTGTATCTGCATTTCTGCCCCTTATTAAGTGGAATGTCTGGTCTGCTGCAGTGTTTGTGGTTGTATCACCTCCTAGTGGCTGGTGAACCACAAAGGCTATGAGCCTCAACACTACTAAAGCGAACAGAGATTCTCCTTCAGCTCAAGTGTCAAAGTTGTATTTTGGAGATTAGAGATCCTGGATTCTATCTCTCACTGTGGATCACCACCTCTTGTGCAGGTATAAAAGAATACATTAATGATAGATATACATATATGCCTAAATGACCCAGTTCCTATGAAGATGCTTTGAAAATTTCAACCCTAGTCTTGTATTTGTAAATTTACAAGGAAGAGCCAAACAAACCCTCTCTCTTGAGCACTGAAAAGAAAAAAAAAACTACACCCTCCATTGTGCCTTTTCATTTTAAAGGAAGACTGCTGTAACCATAACTACAATTATACCTCAGATAGCAAAATATATAATAACAGGTTTTCTTTTTCAACTGTTTAGGCAGCCAATTCATTAGCAACCTCATTCATCTACAAGGATTGAACTTATTTGGCTATATTATAATAAAACACACATCACTTCCAATAAAGGGAATGCGTTTGCTATTGATGTGCTATAAACAACTATGCAGAGAGGGGTTATTACATCTCTGTGTAATAACAAGCCAATTAGAATGAGGAGCAAAGCCGTAGCAATAAAGCCAATGCACTCGGAGTGATTATACTAATGCATTCTAACTGTTCTGTGCCATAAATACTTTGCAAATTAATTGTATATAATGCATTATTAATGCCGAATAATAACTCATTGACAAACAACCTTTACATTACAAAGTTACCAGGATTGTAATATGCCCCCAAGTTCAACTGTGGTGTTGAGTTGTGTTTACAGAGGTGGAATTTTATAAGGTTACATTTTTTTTTCACTTGAACCTCTGTTTTTGCCACCCTCGGTAGTTTGTTATTGTCCTATTGTTAAAAAGACCTCAAATGTCACTGTATGAATTGCTGGCCCACATTGCTCCACAGATCTGAAAAGCTGGCTATTCACAGTCCCTAACTCCTAGTCCTATGGCTATTATTTTCAATATTATTTGTATTATGGTAACACCTAAATGCTTCAGCCAACCCCATGGTGCTGGGAGCTATGCATCCATGAAGTATGAGGCAGTCCCTACCCGTCAAAACATTATAATAAAAATAGACAAGAAATCCACAGGGTAGGAGGTTACGTGACTTGCTGAAGGTCACTCAGCAAGTCAGTGGCAGAGCCAGGAATAGGATCCTGGTCTCTTAAGCATGTAATACCCTGGACCATGCTGGCTCCGTAAGTTCTCTTATGCAGACTGAGGGTATGTTTACACTGCAATTAAAAACCCACTGCTGACCCGTGTCAGCTGACTCGAGCTCACAGGGCTCTGGTTAAGGGGGGCTTTTTAATTGCAGTCTAGATGTTCAGGCTTGGGCTGGAGCTGAGGCTCTAAGACCCTGGGAGGTGGGAAAGTCCCAGAGTTTGGGCTGCAGATCTATCTCAAATGTCTACACTGCAATTAAACAGTCCCTTAGCCTGAGCCCCTCAGCTGACATGGGCCAGCCACGGGTGTATAATTGCAATGTAGACATACTCTATGTGCCCTCTTATAAAGCTACTTAAAATTCATGAAAAATATTTTTATTCCTTTATTCCTTTAATATTTGGTTAAAAATACACTCCTTAGTACACACAACATTAATGTACAGAAATGTATGTGCTATGGGTCTGATTCAGTCACCATTGGTAAAAACAACGAGGAGTCCTTGTGGCACCTTAGAGACTAACATTTATTTGGGCATAAGCTTTTGTGGGCTAAAACCCACTTCATCAGATGCATGCAGTGAAAAATACAGCCCACAAAAGCCTATGCCCAAATAAATTTGTTGGTCTCTAAGGTGCCACAAGGACTCCTCATTGTTTTTTCTGATACAGACTAACATGGCTACCACTCTGAAACCTGTTACCATTGGTAGGAATCGATCTATCAATTTCCGTGGTGATAGAATGCACCCATATGAACAAAACTGCTGTGTCTCAAGACATAGCTTGATAGGTGAGGGTGGAATGCAATGCACTGACCATTACAATAATCCAAACTGCATCAAAATATCAGAGCTCTGCATATAACGCTTTTCAGGGCCTGCTTTCTCAGACACGCATATGACGTTGAGGAGGTTGTGAAGGCTAGGACTATAACAGCGTTTAAAAGAGAACTGGATACATTCATGGATATTAAATCCAATAATGGCTATTAGCCAGGATGGTTAAGGAATGGTGTCCCTAGCCTCTGTTTGTCAGAGGGTGGAGATGGATGGCAGGAGAGAGATCACTTGATCATTACCTGTCATTCACTCCCTCTGGGGCAGCTGGCATTGGCCACTGTCGGTAGACAGGATACTGGGCTAGATGGATCTTTGGTCTGACCCAGTACGGCCATTCTTATGTTCTTATGTTTTAACTAGCAGAGAGGCGACTGTGGAGGCACCGAAAAGAATCATCCAGAGGCATCCTGAGCCAGCTGAATAATACGCATACACAGGTACCTGTTTGCTCTCGTGTTCAGCCTGATTTTGAGAATTCGGTCCTGTGTGTTTAGCAATAGCTCCTTCCCAGCCATGAGGATCTACTCTTAGGTTTCTACAGCAAGAAGGGAGATGTTTGTTGCCAAAGGACCTTAATCAAAGTCCCACGGAAAGCCACGTGCCACTAGAAACAATTTCTGTGCAAAATGGGATACTGGATCTGGGTTATCCTAACTCTACAGGGAAAATACCACAGAATCTCTAAACTTCTCTTAGGCAAAGCGAGTCTCCTCCATAGCTCAATGACATCAAAGGAAAGATTCCTATTGATTTTAGTGAGTTTCAGATCCAGAAGGTTCAGTCATTTTTAGTGGATGATCAAGCAATCTAGGGTCTAATCCTGGTTCTACCTTTGGCTATGTCTACATTGCAACTGGGAGGTCTGATTGCGGCACATGTAGACATATCTCCAGCTAATTCTGATCTAGTAGCAATAGCAGTGAAACCACGGCAGCATGGGTGGCAGCATGGGCTAGCCCCGCTCACTCAGGGTTGTGGGTACATAGACACATGGCGCCGCAGTTTCACTACTGTTGTTAATTGAGGTAGCTTTGATCTCACTAAATCAAACTAGTCTGGGTGTGTCTACACACGATGTCCTCACAACTCCCAACTGCAGTGTCCACAGAGCCTTGGGCAAGTCACATAGCCTCTCTCACTACGGGATAATGTGGCTGAAAAACCCGATGGCCCGTCACAGCACTCAACAGCGGCCAAACACTGAGGGCAGGGACCTTGGTTTAAACTCTCTGCAGAGTGACACCTCCGCACTGCCACAATCCCCATTAGTGCTGTCTCCACTGTCCCCACCTTGCAAATGGGGTTTGGCCCATGCCCTACACTACAGACCAGATTGCTGCCCACTCAATTGCACCCAGAGCCTAGTATCAGGCTCCTTTTCCCCTGTGACTCATTATTTTATCTTCTCCCTTCATCCCACTGGATTTCTTTAAGCAGTTTATTAGATTATTTTTAAATAGCTTTTTCTTTGTCTTGTTTTCTCCCCATTGCAACTCAGCACCATGCTATTGTTTAATATTGAATATGCAATTAATAGATGTTTGGGTTTGGACTTTTCTTTTTTCTTTGCTTCCTCCTGTAAGAAAGTCTTGGTTGGGGCAAATGTTAGGAGGAGGAGATATATGGGAAAAAGTAGATGCCATGCAAAGAGCTGGGAAATCATCTTTCAAAGCAGTGAGCGTAAGAGAGTCAATTAGATTTTGTTTACACTGATATAGCCTGGGATGAGGATCCAGGGCACATTGAGGCCCAGGGATGTTACGTGTCCAGGGTCAGACAGCAAGTGGTTGGCAAAAGCAGGCATGGAATCCAGGAGTCCTGATTACCAGCCCCAGAGCTATTACCAGTTCTTCATACATGTACAAAGCTGATGGTAATATTGCTCCTCAATGAAAGTCACTCTACTGGTAAGAGCAAGAGACAGGGAGGCCCTAACTCACTGGATGGCCATAGGCAAGTCACACTGTGCCTCAGTTCCTCTAGATGTAAAAGGACTGTGAGGACTCTTACTGAGCCTATGGGGGTGTCATGAGATCTGCTCAGCATGGATCTCCCTCACCATGCATGAAAAGGAGGCGTAGCTAGCTCCCGCATCAGAGCTTCCTCTCTTCCCCCAGATGGCTCTGCGTGAGTCTGGGGATCAGTGCGAGAGGAGGCAGTGGTCAGTCTAGGAAAGAAATCTGTAAGCCAGGTACTAGAATTGGAAGGCTTGCCCCTCTGTGTTCACTGGCATTATGGGACAGTGCTGAAACTTCCACAGCCCCCTACCCAGTTTGCCAAGTGGCTTCTCCTTAAGGAAGTCCAGTGGGAAGGTGCACATAGGCACCACTCACCCTCAACAGAACAGAAGATTTGCCCTGAGATTTCCTCCTCTTTATCCCTCATTTCACTGGGTTTCCCATGGCACGGGGTAATCAGGTCCATAAGTTTTGCCAAGTGGTTGAGATCCATGAGTGAAATTGCACAAACAAGTGCAAATTATTCTTCAACATTATGGTAGTATTCCACCTGCATGCTCAAAACTGTACGGCTTACCTGGAATGAACATGGGTAGCTGTAAAGACATCTCACCCAAGAACTAGGATGAATCAGAACAAAGTATAAGGAAAACTAAATAGTTCATAACCAGGCTGCTTCAAAACTAGTTTATGGAAAGGAATCTACCCCCCTCCCCCCATTTTCCAGCAGCTGTTTACAGGGAAACCATTCTGATTAGAGGGGCATTTGCCTCTCCAAATAATGAAATCATGCAAGTCGTTGGAAATTCATGACAAGCAAAACTTTACAGCAGCTGCCGTCACATCTTTCATCCAGGAAAGCCAGAGAGAGGGAGGGGTGGTGGTGGTGTTTGTTCTGTGATGTCTTGCCTGCAGAAAACATTGTAATGGAATTAAATGGAGACTGTCTTGCAAAACCCTCTAATCCCTCTCTGCAGGGCATTGCTACCTTTCAACTCTCAACCACCTTTGGACTTTATTTAACATGCTTTTTGTTTTGTTTAGTCTAGCAATTTCCTGTGAATCTTACATAAGGCCCGGGAGATCTCCTGACTTCACTCTCAGGGTCTTTTCATTAAGAGATTAACATTGGGTCAGTGTATCCCATTGTGTATGTATCCCTTAGCACATCTTCCTATATGAATCTTCTCTGTTAGCTCTGGGAGGGAACAATCCATCTAAACCTCACTAACAGAACAACTGGAGTGGAAGAAGAGTCCTTTGTGTTTAAAAATCTTTTGCCCAATACAAGCCAGGGGAATCTAGAGGCTGGGTTTATTCCAAGTTAACAGCAAATGCTGCAGCCAAAGTGTCTAGTCAGTGCTAGAGATGGGGGGGATGGTCAGGATACAATAAGAACTGATTCAAAATGTTTGCCCCAACTCACTTACCAAACCTAAAACCTTTCCTGAGATTTGGAAAACTCTGGTTAACTTTGCCATTTGAGCCACAATCTCCTGTCTTAACAGAAAAGTCCCATAGAAATGAATAGAAAATACTAACACTTCAATAGGGATGTTTTCACAATGACAGAACTTAGCAAGTAATTATACCTTTTCTCTGGAGAATTACTTAAGCTATGGTGATGATCTCCTATTACAATCTCTACTATAGGGGTGAATTCATGACATCAAGGCTATAAAGGCGAGTTTTGCAATTGACTTCTATGAAACCAGAGTTTTGTGCTAAGTTTTTACAATAATGTCTAGCCTGACTAATTTCCTACAGAGATCTATTGATTTCACCCTGGATAAAACCTGATAGAGAATGTAATAAAAATGATAACCTTTCAATTAGTTATTTGACCCCTCATTAAGAATTCTATAGAAAGGATTCCACTCTCTGTTAAATTCTGAATGGCAGGAATTTCTTAAAACTCACGTGAAATTTGCAAAACACTTTCCCCCTGTAATGTAAACCATTGCTTTCCCTAGAAAAATAGAATTTAAACAACTCATGTATTTCTAATTCAATGGGCACTTAGGCTAATGAAAATAACAAATAGTACTGAAAAGTGCTGTCATCTTCCAAACCAGACACCAAAATATTTTAGTGGGAGTTGGTTTTTTTTTGAACACAGCCAAATAAAGGAACACGAAACAAAGAGGCACAGAGGTTGGAATGAAAAATGCAAAACGGACGCAATACGATACGAACCAGACCTCTTCCTCTCTCAGAGCAGATTCTGGGTTCAGATTTGTTTCAATTTTGGGGTGAAGATTTGGGGGAAATTTGGAGCTTCTTATTTGATCTGAACTTGTGTGTCCATCACTACAAAGGGCAAGACCTCATTTCACAGGGATCCCCTTCAACTACCTGGTAAAACAGCACTTGGTGCTCCCTGTAATGCTGTGACAGGGCACCAAAAGCTTCCCCACAGGCAGGGGAAGAGGGAGTGGCATGTATCTGGTGGACTTTGGGAAAGCCAGGGGCTTTTGGTATCCAGCTGTGGCTTAGAGCCAGTCCCTCCTCCTCAAATAGGACACACGTGCTGTGTATAATAGCTACAACTTAAGTTTCTTTAAAAGCAGCAAAGAATCCTGTGGCACCTTATAGACTTATAGGCACATATATATACCTGCCCCTGGATATTTCCATTACATGCATCTGAGGAAGTGGGTATTCACCCACGAAAGCTCATGCTCCAAAACGTCTGTTAGTCTATAAGGTGCCACAGGATTCTTTGCTGCTTTTACAGATCCAGACTAACACGGCTACCCTCTGATACTTAAGTTTCTTTGTCGTTGAAGTTGACCTTTATCTTGCAGCCCCAAAGAAGTCTTTTGATGTGCTCCTAAGATACACGGACTCCTCTTTAGCATTCTGCTTGCTGTGCCTGCTTTAACCAGTGGGCTCTCGAGGAGGGGAAGTTTTCACACAATGACTCCCCTGGGTGCCAATTGCTCTTTTTTTCCCATAGTTGCCCTTGAGTCATGCTGCCCTGCAACTTCCCCAGTCCAGAAGCAGCTCCCCAGCAGGGAATTGGGACAACGTGGCTTTCATTTCAATGCCACACGCTTGGGCCCCGTCTTGTGATCCTGGCAGAGAGACGCAATAAACAAGGATAGTGGGTGGGAGAGGGGAGATAATTAGCTAAAATACAGAGGGGAGGCGAGTGTCAGTGTGCTGGGGAAAGATGATTTTAAACAGCCACGGATGAGCTTTGCAGTTCAAACCCACCTTCCTGAAAGCAGCTGCTGGCAAGAGAGGCTTAAAACCCATTCTAGAAAGCCAGGCACGTGTCTGCTATTAGCGATCTGCATAAAAGGGAGTGATTTGGAGGCACAAAGCAAACTAGCTGGCCTAATTATTATTTGTTGGTGTGTCTAATTAAGCAGACAAAAAACCACCCCTTCATGCATGCTGCCATCATGGGCTGTGCCTGGTATGTGTGGCTGGCCCCAGCTGTCTGCTAGGCAGACCTATGGGGTCATCATTTAACAAGTGCCCTGGGCGATTCAGACAGAGATATGGGCCCAGATCGTCAGCTGGGGCATAAATCGATGTCTCCATTGAAAATCATGGAATTCCATTGTGCTACACTAGCTGAGGATTTGAGCCTTGGTTTTTAAATTTGCCTTTGCTGAATGAAGGAAATGTGACATGATTATTCCTAATCGATACCATCGGAACACGCCATTCCCAAATCTTGCTTGGGTCATATGAGTAGCCCCTCAGACTTCAGTAGTGCAAGGCTGATCCCTGAATTTGATTACATAGTAGAGGAGCTATTCCAGAGACGCCCGGCCTACACAAATACATCTAATAACCAACCTTATGGAATCTCGGTCAACGCACCAGTTCCACCCTTTCATAATGCCAGGTCTTCATCTATAGCTTCCAACTGAATCCAGACACCAGTGAATTTCAGCTGCTGGTTATATTTGATCAAACCACTGGATCTCCCAATCTTTTGACTAAAAAGAATACCACCTCTGTTCTTTTACTGTGATTTGCTGCATTCACTCAAGACAACTGTTGTTGGATAATTCAGCCGTTGCCCATAGAAAGATGCAATTCACATTAATGAAAAAGAGTTTTTACCCAGAGAAGAACCAGATTATTATTAACAGAAAACTCTGGCCTGTTCAGACACTGATACTGATTCTATAAGCATGAGCACGCGCTGTGAAAGCTGTCCTTGACACACTTATTGGTAGTGTGATCAGCAATACCCACCTCTTATTTCAATCAAAGGACTAGGAAGGGATTTCACTGGAGTACGAAGAAACCACCAAGCAGATAGAAACATAGAGATGCAGCCACACCATAGAATCTGATAAATAAATAATACTAGATAACTGAGTCCTTGGCCTACATAAACCTCCAGTATAGGGACCACATCTAACAGACAACGTCCTGTTTCAGGGAAGCCCAGTGAAGCATCTCCACGCTTTTCAACACAATTTTGTTTGAAAACCACCTAATGGAGACAGCCCACTTGGGGTGACCTATTGAGTGGTCTCTAAATAAGGGGCTTCAACGTCTGTGTCTCTAGGCATATGGATACAGGGATGCGGGGTGCAGATTCTGATCTCAGTTGTGTGCAAATCCAGAGTAACTCCGTGTCACTGAGATGAGAATCTAGTTAATATGGTATGTTCATCGGGCTATACAGGACAGGTACAGGAAATATCCTAGAGCAAGTTCGCTTTCTCCAAAGGCAGAGAAGCTTCAATCCACGTTTAGTCGCTGCAATGAAACATGAGGGTTGGAGACACAGTAAAACATCCCCCCCCCCCCGAGTTCTAACCCAACTGAACCATCACTGCGGTTTGGCCTACTGGCGGCACATGGTCTGCAAGAGACAAGGTGCTGTCAATACCGTTAAACTTTGATAAGTCAGTGCCTGATGCTTCATTTCTTAACAAGGCAGTTATTTGTTTCCCAGGCAATCGCTGGCACCTCCCTGCCTTTTAAAATCAAATAATAATTGAATATGAGGAAAGTGAGACGAAGGAAAGGAGATTTAATAAAGAGAATCTTTGCTGCGGAGGGAATTTCTTTGGCAGTGATTACGCTGCTAATTGATCAGCGCATTGCCTGAGAGAAGCCAGAGACAACAATTAAACTTAGCACAGTGGCTGAGAGCAATGTAGTCAACTACCTCCTCGGCTTTCGCTGTCCGCTGGCTTCACCTGGATTGGTCTGTTCATCTGCAAAGAAAAACAAAGAGAGATGGGCAATTAACAACAGATCCCACAGATCCCCTACTTGTGCTGCTGGGTTTTTAGCGTGCACCTTTTAGCAGCAGGGTTTTCTGCATGTGCAGAACACAGTAGCTATTTAAGAGCAGGCAACAAGAATGCAGAACAGTTAAGAGAAGGAAGTAATAGGGGTGGGGTGGGGACATGGAGCAAGGAACCCTCGCCCCCTTATTTCCCGACCAGGGGCCAACAACCATGTGGTTGAGGGGTGCAGTGCTGGTGGAGGCCCAAGGGGGGCGGAGGTGAGCCCTACACACTTTGCACCCAGCCAGCAGAGGTCCCCAGGCAGATCCAGAGAAGAACCTGCTGTGACAGTAGCAGGACTGCTATTGTAGCTTTTTGCTCCCAGGGAGAACAAAGGACAATGTCTGAGATAGCCAGAATTCCTCCTAAAGGCTCTGCTGCAAAGAACAGCCACTGCTGCTTCCTTCCTCTCTCACACGCACTGTGGCATACAGAGAGAGAGATAATGCTAGCATCAAACAGGTTAATGTTAAATCATCTGACCTTGTAAGAGGGACATACAGCATGCTCCTTTGTTTGTCTCTTATATGGCTAGCGCTCCCCGTTCTTGTCACTCCACCCACCAGTGGCTTGAGTAGTTGTATATTTAGGAGCTCCATAGCCCTTTCCTCTAACCCACCCTGGTCTCCTTTTACCCTGCAGTCCAGCCAGGCTGAACCCCTCCCCCGTTATTTTTGGTTAATCTCGGTTGAACAGCAAAGTAGGCCCCATTCCCCCACGTTCGGAAAGTATTTCATAACTATCTAGATTTATTCTAATTGCTCCGCAAACATATTTAGTATTAAAAAGCTATCAAAGTGGCTGACAAGTAGGTTAACATGATGGAGGGCCTAGAGGATCCTGCCGCATTGTTGTCTCCAGGGGGAAATGTACTTAGACATAAAGAGACTACAGTTATTATCACACTCAGATTCAACAGAAGAGAGGTCTGTCTTTCAGCTCAGTGCCTCCAGACCCTAGAGGACAATATCTGCCCACTCTTATGCCCATGCAAGGCCAGTGAAGTCAGGGGATTTGAACCAGCAAAACTAGCAGCAGAATTTGGCCATGGGGGGTTACTCGGTCATTCGCCATTCTCTGGTTTTGGAGTTGTGAGTAACCTTGGCCATGTCTATATACTGACACATTAGCTGGGACTAAGCCCAGGATCTTCAACAGCCAAATCACAGGACTGGCTTTAAGGGGAGTAAGTTGTTGCAGTCGGTGAGGCTAGCCACTGGAGAAAGACCAGATCGAACATTGGTGGGGGATGATCCAAAGCCCATTGAAATCAACGTAAAGACACCTGTCAATTCGACTGTGGGCTCTTGGAGAGCCATGACAGCTGGAGTGAAAAGTCCTTCCTATCACTCTGAGAGAAGGGTCTGATGTGATCAACTGCAAGGAGTGTAGGGAAGTAGCCAGAGTCCCGGACAATGGCGAAGGAAACTGACCCCACTGGTCACTACTTTCTGAAAATGGGCAATCAGGCAGGATGGAGAGAGAGGGGAAGGTAGAGAGAGAGAAGAGACGATGAGCATAGGAGAGAAAGAGGGAGGGAAGATGCATCCAGTGGAGGGGAAAAAACTGGGGAAATTAATAAGTAAAAGGCTAGTGTAATTTAATGTGCACTATGATTTATGCACTTGACAATTTCTTTATAGACCAAAGAGAAAGTGCTGTGTGCATGGAGACCATAATACAAATTGAGATTATCTTGACATGAAAGACACCAATTATAGGGAGACACATTGAGAGGGAAATAATTGAGTTTCCTCTCTCCATTCATAAAACTTTCTTCTCGTGGAGAAAGTCTGGGAGCAGGGAGGCAGCTCAGGGAAAGAGGAGGGGGGATAAAGGCAGAGGGGCGCTTCCCTAATGGAGGAATAACCTACCTAGAGGAAAGAGAATTCAGAGAGCTGCACCACTCAGAGTTTCCTATGCAGCGTCTATCTGGGGAGAGAGATGCAGACAGGCTTTTCTAGGGAGGAAGCCAGGGTGCAGATCCTAATCCAGGGATCTCAGGGGGGTCTGCCAGTGGCAACAGGCATCTTCATGGAGCTCCCTTGTCTCTGCACCTATTGGTTGGCTTTGTTGACCCCTGGAGAGCATGATACCTTCAGGAGATATACTTCCATGGGTCTCTGTGTTGTAACAACCTGCAATGAACTCAGAGGAAGGATCGCAGGTTGCAGGAGGGAAGAGTTTGGAGGGGGTCCCAGGAAGCCAGTCTGTGTGCACATGGCTGGAATGCCAGCTGCAGCACCTCTGCAATGAGCTGTTTTACTAGAGAGCCAGTTTAGTTTTAGAAACATGGAGTCCAGTCACAGCTAGCACACGGGGTACATGAAACAGCTGTCCAGTGAGCCCTCTAAAGGAGGAGAGCCCATGGAATGGAAGGGAAATAGAATATTAAATCAGCTTTATTAACTTATAATCAGCTGCCTCCCGCCGAGCACTGGGAGGGGTTGAGATTCAGGGGTGGCAGCCTGGATCCTTTGACTCCCAACCTCCCAGGTCACCCTGTGGGGCCCTCCTGGAGCATCTTCCATGGGGGTCAAGTGGCTTCACTCCATGTGCAGAGAGGACCATGGGCCTGGAACGTGTGGGCTGCTTTTCAGGGGAGATCTTGTGGCCCTTTAGGCTCACATCCCAGTGTACTCGGGTTACAGCTGGATAGACTCTGTGCCTTGAAGCCTGGATCTGAGATTCTCCAAAGTATGTAGATGATCAGATCGGACATTTCCATGTAGCCTGTGACAGAGATGGGCATGAGCTGAGAACCTCCAGTTGATATCTGAATCCAACAGGATCCAAATGGGTCTGGTTTTCCACCCACTTATACTAGTGTGAGAGGGGAGTAACTCCACTGCAGTTAATGGAATGATGCCCAGGCATAATCAATATAAAATTGGATGTAGGACTAAAGCTCCAGCAGGACATCACTACAACATTCATGTAACCACGGGACTGCCAGAAGCCATCAGACAGCACAGATGAGTTACCCAGATAGTTTTCCATGGACATCTCACTAGCCCATCACATTTTCCTTCAAAGATACAAATGAGATTCAGGTTCCATTTCACCCCTCTCCATCTGCCCCAGAACATCCTGGGCAGTTGCTACTGTGTTTACTGATAATGCCCACCTCCTAAGCAAAAATCCTTTGAGATGCAACTTGATTCCTAACACATCTGCGCCAGAAGTGGGCTCAGTGGCAGGGGAATTTTGTCTCCTAATCAAACATGAAATTTCAACTGGGCTTCGCCATGTGAACAGCAGAGGGATCGTGGTGCTGAGCAGGAAAAGAAACGTCCAGCACCGGAGAAAATAAAACCATAATGTTGTTAATCCAATTAACAGTTGCCTTTACTGACTAAAGGAAAGAAGTTGGTAAAGAACTGATAGAAGCTAGTGAGGAACAATCAAATGTAAAAGTCTCGTTTAAGTATAACACACAAAGGCAAACAGCTGAACATTGACAACATGTACAAGTGCTTATATACAAACACTAGAAGTCTAAATACTAAGATGGATGAACTAGAGTGCCTGGCATGAAATGAGGATACTGATATATAAGACATTATGTAAACTTGGTGGAATGAGGCTAATCCATGGGGACGATAATACTAGGGTACCAACTATCGGGGGATGACAGAGTAGGTTGCACTTGTTGGGGAGTGGCGCTATATGTGAAAGGAAGCGTACTGATTACTCCAGTTGTACCACAGAACCTCAACGGATGGAAATTTCATGTCTGAACAATCGGTGTATAGTAGCAGGAATATCCTACCAACCACCTGACCAGGATGGTGACAGTGAATGTGAAATGCTTGGGGAGATTAGAGAGGCCACCAAAGCAGAAAACATAATAATGGGAGATTTCAACTATCCTCATATTGACTAGGCACAAGTCACCTGAGGACGGGATGCAGAGATAAAATGTCTAGACACCATAGATGACTGTTCCTTGGAGCAGCGAGTCCTGGAACACATAAGGGTAGGGATAATTCTTGATTTAGTCCTAAGTGAAGCACAGGATCTGGTCCAAGAGGTGATACAGCTGAACTGCTCAGTACTAGTGACCAGGAGGTAATTAAATGTAACATCTCGTGGGTGGGGAGGGGAGAATACCAAAGAAACCCATCACAGAAGCATTTAACTTCAAAAAGGGAACTACATAAAATGAGGAAACTAGATGACAAAGGATGGATCGAAATTGCCCTGTTCTGTTTATTCCCTCTGAAGCATCTGGCACCAGCCATTGTCAGAAGACAGGATCCTGGGCTAGATGGACCATTGGTCTGACCCAGTGTGGCCGTTCGTATGTTCTAATAACACAGAGCAGCAGCATTTATAGAATCACTGGACCACAAGAATTAGGGATGGGAATGACCTGATCATACTACGAATCCAATTCGCCTTTGCCCAGGCGGCATTAGTTTCCTGCAGTGTTTGTGGCTCTTTATTCTAGATGATCCTTGTTGGGCTGACACTAGTGAAAGAAATGATTTCATCTCAGCAGTGAACTCACCACAGACTAGCAAACACATGGATTTATCCCAAACTCATTCAGCGACATGTTTCAAAGACAGAATGGCTCCCTTTGATCTGATTCATTGAGAAAGGACCCTTACAATCCACCTGTTTGGGGTACTTATATGGCCCCAGATAAGCAGCATCTGTGTGTCTCGCAATCTTCAGAGTACTTCTCCTCGCCCAATCCCTGTGAATGAGGGCAGGGCTTTTATGCCCCTTTCACAGATGCATCGAGTGTAAGGCCAGAAGGGACCCTAGCGATCACCTAGTCTGACCACACTGGCTGCTCTGGGCTCCCACTCTGTGGGTCTGTCATGACAGCGCTTTGTTGTAGATGGAGACTGCGGTGCAGAGAGATTAAGTGACTTGACTAAGGTCGCACAAGAAGTCTGTGGGAGGAAAGAGAATTGAACCCAGGCCTGAAGCGATCGCTCTAACCACTAGGCCATCTTTCCTCATCCAGAAACATTGCACCTGAACACCTGCATATTACAGGCTGATGTATATCACACCGTGCAATCCTCCTTATTGCAGGCTTTATTCCTAACTCTTTCTCCAGGCAGGAGACCCAAGGCATATTCCCAGCTCTGTCCCGGCCTCAGGCAAGTCATGTCAGTGCCCGGGGCCTCAGTTTCCCCAACTGAGTTGGGACTTCTGTGGGTGCTGTTGTTTTCCAACTCCCATGCCCATTTGATCTGGCTCCATTACAGGAGGGAACATTGGGCCCACTAATAAATAAAACATGTAAACAGGCAGATGGGTGATTTGAGAGTTTTTACCTTGCTCATACAAATAAACTCCCATGGTACAACTCTGAGTAAAGTTTTCTGTCTCCCATGATCCTTTGCACCTTGGAGTTTCAGTCCCACCTGAGAGATTGCACTGCAGGTGCTACTAACACTTCTGCATATCTGGGTCCACAGGCAGATGCTCCCCCACCCATTCCCATCCCCCACATTGCTAACACTGACACCTTAAATACCAGCCAGAACTGCCATCCCACTTTAGCCCACAACTCGCCCCACCCAGCCTCCAGCTGAATCTTCCCCGCACGTACAGACACGACATCATTTTTCATGTCCAATTACAGCAGCAGCGGTGCCACTGTTAAAAGACAGTGCAGGTACTCCTGTCAGAAAGGGTTTGAGTTACAAGAAGCGATGAATTACAGCAAGCCCTTTTTCAATTCTCTGCAGAAATGAAATGTCAGAGCTTGCTGCTGTATATTTCACAGCACCATCGGCTACAGGCCAGCGCAGGAATTAGACAGGGGACAGACGCTTCTCTGCATTGTGATTTTTTTTAAGGTTCTTTCCCCCATTCCACTCCCCTTTCTGCTCCCTCTGGCTTTGAAATTAATTTAGAGCAAGTAGAAGGATCGCCTGGGAATGGAAGGTGGAAAGAGAGAAAGCTGATTTCTCACTGACTCCATCTCTCTCCATTTTCTCTTTTCCTCTCTGTCTCTTCCACCTTCTTCTTCCCCAGCCTCATTCATTCATATTTCTATTGCCATGGTGTCCAGAGGCCTCAGTTGGGATGGATGCCCATTGTGCAAGGTGCTGTACAGACACCACAGAAAAAAATTCAGACCCTGCCCCAAGCAGCTGGCAAACTGATTTGAGACAGGACACAAAGAGGAAGAGTGACAAGAGCCAGGAAAGGAAGGGGAGGACAAGAAGATTCTTGGAATTTGATTAATAATTATGTTGATGATGCACAAGCCAGAACAGAATCCAGCTCCCTCACCCAGAGCTGGGCTGCAACCAGCCTGATAACTAGCAGTATAGGGCCAAGTTGTTGGACTCAATGCAGAAAACTTTGGGTGGAATCCTAAGGCCTGAATTGTGCAGGACATTAAAGAAGATGATCTCAGGGGTCCCCTTTGGGCTTAAAAATCAATCAAAGATTTATAGACACTAGTTAGAGCTTTGAAGGCACAGGGGGAGTGGATCGGACAAGTAAGAAGGTGTCGTTTCTATCTAGTCACTTTTCTGCCCAAAGCTTCACTTTTAAACCTAGGAGGAAGAAAAGCCTTCATTCTTCACATCCTGTTAGGCTTAGAGGAAGGCAGTGTGGCCTAGTGGGCAAAGTACTAAGCTGGGGCTCAGGAAACTCCCAGTTCTCCAACTAGTCTGCTGGGCAAGCCACTTCTTACTGCTCTGTGCCTCAGTGTCTCTAAACGTAAAATGGGTATAATGCTACTGACCTCCGTGGAACAGCGCTTTGAGATCTGCTGATGAAAAGTGCTAGATAAGAGGTAATAGGTATGATGATGATTATAATAATTTATAATAATTATTATAGTTTCCTGTGAACAAGTAACAAACCTGCATCTGTAATTTCCACTTTATGCATCTGAAGAACTAGGTTTTTTTTAACCCATGAAAGCTTATGCCCAAATAAATCTGTTAGTCTTTAAGGTGCCACTGGACTCCTTGTTTTTGTGGATAAAGACGAACACAGCTATGCCTCTGAGAGTTGAGAACAACTCGTCATTTCCACCCCTGAAGTAGATTCACAAAGTGGAAATTAGCAGCTTTCCCTGCTCAAGTACAAGCAAAGCCTCAATTCCCCCAACATGGCTTCAGTTAACACACAATAGATCACCTCAATACAGCTAGCTCTGTCCTTTCCAACCACTTCTGACTGCTGAACAATTAGGGGAGCTTGCAGCTTGAGGTATCCATCGAATGGAACTTGGAGTTATGTGAACGCACAATGTCATGGTAAAGACTAATTGGGAGGGTACAAGACAGACAGACTGAGGCAGAAAGTTGCCCAGCAAACAGCATGGACCCCACTGCAGAGTAGGGTCAAGGCAGGTCAGTGCTTGGTATCTGATCCTGAGCCCACTGAAATTGATGGAAAGATTCCCATTGACTCCAGTGGGCTTTGGATCCTGCCTTTTCAAGAGACCTCCAGAAACACTCAGATGCTGTGTGAAGTGGAGTTTATGGTTCAGCAGGTAGCCCTCTGCCTTCTTAGACAGCACTGAACCAATGCCCCAGCCATTAATAGGCAAGAGACACTTGCCTTTGGAAACAATGTATTGTCAAATGCTTTATGGGTGTATGTTCATTGCTAATAGTGAGGCCCAGGTTGAACTCCATGTTCTGCCACAGACATTGTGTGTGACCACGGGCAAGTCACTTAGTCTCTTTGTGCCTCAGTGCCCCATCTGCAAAATAGGGATAATGGCACAGCCCTACCTCGCAGAGGCGTTGCAAGGAGAAATATAATAACGATTGTGAAGAGCTTTGAGATCTACTGGAGAAAATGGCTATATAAGAGGTTAGTGTCATTACTATAAAAATCACTTGTGGTTATTAAAGGTCTCATGGCATTTTGCAAGAACTGGGGTGTTAACTGAGAGCCAAGACCAATTCCAATGTTTGGGTAACTACCCTGCGTTTCCACCAGATGCATTATTCACCTTCACTTCCTGTTCCAAATGGTTGTATGGTGCTGCTGGGTGCAATTCAAGTGCGACTACATCACTGTGACGAACTGGGAATGTTCTTAATGTTTGCTCTGAATACTGTGTTGGTGCCTCAGTGTCCCCTCTGCAGTTCTTAAGTATCTAGGTGGTGGAATAAGGGTGTGTGATTGCTACAGAGCAAAGGGCTAGTACACCTAAGTGCCTGACACTCTGTCTCCTAGCAACTGATGGCCTGGGCCCCTCCCCTGCAAAGGTGCCAACTAAAGGTGTTGGAGACAAAGATCAGGTGACCTCCTGGCCCGGGAAAGGAACTGAGCAGAGAGGAGGGGCTGGAGGGGGTTGTTAGTCTGGAGCTGGCTGGGGACGAGGAGTGAAGTGCAGACGTGGGGGTCTGGCTCACTGCCCCCCAGAATGGACCCGGCCGAGGGGTCCCGTTCGCTGTACCTACAAGCTCTGTTTTAGACCATGTTCCTATCATGGAATAAGCCTCTGTTTTACTGGCTGGCTGAGAGTCGCGTCTGACTGCAAAGTGGGGGTGCAGGGCCCTGTGGCTTCCCCAGGACCCTGCCGGGATGGGCTGGCTGTGGGAAGCGCAAGGAGGGGCAGAGGATGCTGAATGCTCCAAGGAGAGACCCAGGAGGTGAAGCTGTGTGAGCTTCTTGCCTTGAACAAGTCTGCTCCAAGGGAGAGGAGGCTCCCCAAAGTTCTGACTGGCTTCGTGGGGAATAGTTCCAGAGCATCGCCCGGTGACTCCGTGACAATCACCCCACAGAGTTGGCTTCATTTCACTGGTGGACAAATGGCAGCTCTCCAGCAATCAGCAGGAATGAAGCCCAGGGGACGACTCGTGCTTAAAGTTAAGCATGTGCCTAAGTGCTTTGCTGGATCTGGGCCAGCGTGCTCAGCACCTCTAAAGATTGGCCAGTGAGCCCATAGCATGCAAAGCATTTGGGGATTCAGGGCTCAACACTGAACTTGTATATGTGAGTAACTTTACTCCCATGGATAGTCCCATTAAAATCAACAAGACTGCTCAGGTGAGCAATGTTACTCACATTGCTAAGTGTTTGTAGCATTGGGCTCATAGCTATTGTGTGATCTTTCAGGATTAAAGGCACCAATGTAAACTATATTAACGTCAAGGTTGGAAAGGACTGGAAATTAACTTACAATTTTACTATATTTCATATCTGATTGCAAAGTTCTGGGCCTGATTCTGACTTACACTAGTAACTCCACTGACGTGAATAAAATTGCAGTAGTGTGAACCTGCTGTCAGTGCCAGCAGATTCAAGCCAACCCTTTTATCCTTTTACCGAAATCAGATTTAGGATCAGATCTTCAGCAGGTGTGAATTGCCGTTGCTCTCTTAAAATCGTCAGAGCTACATTGATTTCCACCAGCTGGGATCTGACCCTTAACTTTCTGATCTTTTAGCTACAACTCAGTGAAAAAAATAATAACTCCAACGGTATTGGAAGAAATTGGCCTGACTGTACCAGCAGCCTTATGACAAACTGGCAAGTGTGCGGATACTCGCCTGCAAACTAAAACAGTTCGAGCTGCCTCGGTTAATTAAACAACAGTGAAAGGCAACGTGATAAAACAGTTATGGAAAATACCATGGCAGCATCCAGGGGGTAAGTGCTGGTAATGAAGAATGTTTCTGAGATTATTCTATCCCAAACCTTATCTGTCTAGCATGGACTCTTAATTCCATTCTCCCCTCCTACATGAGACATGTGTCAGAGCCATGTACACAAATAGATGAGAAGATCTGAAATGGGATTGCATGAGATATGAAAAAAAATATCTTGAAGGGTTTGACCTTTACAAATCACTCACTGCTCTGGCGCCTACCTTCGAGAATGATTGCTACTGGCCATCCCTGCACTCCAAAAGTATTTTCTATATATCATATAAAACACATTATAATCCATCCATCTAACTATCAATTCATCTTCCCACCTGTCTTGTATATATAGATGAACCTAGAGGGGCTTTAGGTTCAGGGCGGGTTCATGCACAGAAACCTTTGGCTTGAAATCCCCAACTTCTCAACTGAGAAGTGTTTTGGGCTGGGTTGGGAGCACTTGCTGACCTGGGTCATACCAATATAAAGTCCTTACAATTCAAAACATGCTAGGATATGCTCCTTGGAATGTTAAGCTGCCGGGGCTCAACTATTGAGGGCATCAACACCTAAATGAAGCCAATGGGCATTGGAAGGCTTTCGGCACCTCACTGGAGCACTCAGTGCCTGGCAGAATTAAGCCCTGTATCGCCGCAGGCCTGGAACAATAAAGTCCGATTTTTCAGAGCGAGAGGGACGTCGCCAGCTTTGCTTAGCAAGAGCTGGTCACCGAACATGCCGCTAGTTTATAGGCAAATCCATCTCTGAAAGAGCCAAGGATCAGCTCATTCTGTGAAACAGCCTCACAGCACTGTGCAGTTAGCTGGCACAAATGACTTGGGGGCTGCGCCTGAAAACGCCCTCTCATGCCAGCAGTCCCTTGGAGGCCGATGAAGCTACTCCGACAGAGTCAGGAACTGCAGGATCAGGCTCTTAATGGTCAATTACAAAATCCCATTTGTTTTAAGATTCCAACTGTACTGCAGTTAAATGGCAATTGTGTTCTATGCTATTCTATTCAGATCCATAGTTTGCACCTGTGACCCTGTGCAGAACCACTGGCAAACCCCTTGCCCACGTGTAAGTATTTTGCATGGCCACACTGCTTAACAATCAGCAGTGCAATTAGAGTAGTGTAAATTATTTAATCAATTTCACCCAGTGCCAGACGCAGCAGGTAAAATTCTGTTCTCCCATTGGAGAACATCCTTCTTGGAGAGCACTCTATGCCTGTGTCCCATTTCCAAGATGTGCTCTCCTTTATGCCAGGACAACTCCATTGCAAGCCATGCCCTAGGACTTCCCATGTGCCTTCACACCCTCTTTTGGGAGGCTAACATTGCTGGCAGTGCCATTGCCCTGAGCATGTTTGCATTCTCTTACTTCTGCCGCATCATGCCCCTCTGCAGGGCCAAGCAAAACCTTGACCGATTTACAGCTAGAAGATAATGGGCCATGTCATTGGTCCTGCAAAGTCCTCTTTGCACTGCTCTGACAGAATAAAGGGGACGTAAGGCCACCCTAAAGGGGAGGGGATGGTGGTGAATGGCAGCTAGTGTAAATGTACTCATGCTGGCCATAGTCAGAGAAGAGAAGGGAAGACACTGTGGTGCACGAATGAGTACATACCCAGGGGTGTCAGGCAGGTTTGGGTGCTGATGCCCATGTCACCCCATCCTCACTTCTATTTTTATCAAGCTAGCTAGAGTACAGCGAGTACAGGTAAGTCTATGGGAGCTGCCATTCACACGCTCGGCTGCAATGCCAACAGACCGTAAGTGAGCGAACCATGGTGGGGGAGGTAATATCTTTTATTGGACCAACTTCTGTTGGTGAACGAGACAAGCGTTTGAGCTACAAGGAGCTCTTCTTCAGGTCTGGAAAAGGTAAGCAGAGTGTCAGAGCTAATTACAAGGTGGGACAGACTGTTTAGCACGAAGGTTAAGCACATGTTCTAGGAGACCATTTAAGATGAAGCGGCCAATTAACACCTCTGCAGTCTTAAGACATAGGAGGGTTGGTGGGTTACAGAGTGTTATTATGAGACATCAAACCAATATTTCTGTTGAGTCCATGGTAGTCCATGGTTTTTAGTGTCTAGCAGAGCTATGAATTGAAACTCCCAGGCTCGCCAGGTGTTGTGTACGTTTCCTTTGAGGATGAGGACTGTCAGGTCAGACATGGAGTGATTGTTTTGTGAAAAATAGTTGCCCATGGGTGCGAAGATGTTTTTGTCTTTCATTCAAGAGCATAACAAGTGTCTAGTTTCACCCACATCGTTGCTGTTGAGGCATTTAATGCGCTGGATGAGGCACATCACATTTTGTGAGAGGCATGTGTAAGACTCATGGATCTTGAAAGGTGTGTTGCGGTGGGAATTGATCACCATAACAGTGGAGACATATCTGCAGGTTTTGCATCTGTTGTTCTGGCCGGCTCTGGTGCTGCTTTGGGTTGTTGTGTCCTGGTGTGCGGGGTGCTTGCTTCTGAGAATGAGCATGGCCAGGGTGGATGGTTGTTTGAAGGCCAGAAGAGGGGGTACCACAAGAGGGCAGCTGACTGTTCCCATGACACAAAGGAATCCTTGGCTGAAGTATGCCACGTCCTAGCATAGAGGGCATGGCTGGGCACACGGCATTCCAGTAATTCCCACCCACAGAACAGGAAGTAGATGCAAGTTGTATCAGTACAGAGCCACGCTTAAAACCACACCTTTAGTTAAATCTGGGGAACTTTCTCATGTGCACAAGGCCTAACTGACATCAGCTCAACTGAAATACGCCTGGTTCGAACTGAAATAAGCCTCCTCACAGCCTATTACTCTGTGATTTCAAACCACACCTTAAATTAAACCAGCGGAACTGCACATAGACAAACCCCTGAGCAAAGCACAGCATTGGGCCTCTGGTTACTGAAGGTGTGAGCAGTAAAACAAGAAAATCTTATTTTTATAAAATATCCGCTCTTGATGGTATCCCTTTAGTGGAAGGACTCTGAGCACTAACTCAAATTTCCTCATCTCTTGCAGGATGGAAGAGCTTATTGAAATCCATCATGTGTCCAGAGAATGGCCCGCTCTCGCCCACCAGGTAATGTTTGTGCCTACTTTTATATAATTATAAGAGCCTTTGTCAAATGAATGTTACCAAAGCAACCCAAGTGCTTCTTTCTTCAGTTGGTGAGGGAGTAAGGGGGGAGGTTTTAAAAAGCTCTACAAAGTCCAGTGTAAAAGAGCATCTATCCTGATCTCAGTCGATGCTAGGTCTAATCTTCAGCTAGGGTAGACTGGCATAGTTCCAGTAAAGTCAATAGAGTGATGTCGATTTACATCAACTGAGGATCAGACCCATTGATCTGCAAGGAGCTATTCCCCATTTGCACCACTGTGTAACATCAGGTCCTATGTTTTGATAGTGAACAATGCCAGAATGACTACAGTGATGAGTAACCCCAACAGATTATACCATCCTTCGAAGCTGATCTGAGTAAACAAACACCTGATTGAGGAACAAAGGAGGCTCTTTGATCCTGCCCCAGCCAGCAAAGGGTTTACTGTTGCAGGCTAAAGATTTTGTTGTGCCAAACAAATGGACAGATAGGGCGATATTCAAGGCTAATGGGGATTTTTTTCTGATCTGTCATTTGCAGGGCTGGCTCTGCTGCTGGTTTGAGGCCACGCCCCATTCCCCCGCCTCCACCCCCTAAATAAGAAATATTTCCTATAATAACTCCACTGAGAGCCATCCAGCATGCTCTTATCCCCAAGATTAATGCATCCCTGATGCTTCCCTCTTCTGTCTAATTATACCCAAACATTGCCTTTCTTTCTTTTTTCTGAACACCACGTTTTTTCCCCCCTTGCATCAACATGTACCAATGCATTAAACAAGACATTCCATTAATTTCTTCATCATCATAACTTAAACCCAGGACATACCCTTTAAATATTCATTCAGCTATGAAAACTGGGCATTAAAATTTTAATAATGTCAAGCTCATTTGAACTGAGCTCCTGGGGGACTATTACGACACAATTAGAATAAATATGATGATTGATTTGGTGTAAAGGTTCACCTGTCCACGTCGGCTAATGGCCGGAATCCACCAGACACCCTAGCATCACAGCCGAGAGCTCAGAGTTATTTACTCCCTTCTCCCTAACTCCCACTGGCTTTTCGCTAGGTCACTGGCTCAAACCATTAGCTTGCTTGTGTAACATTTTCATCTCTGGTGATGCCCCAGAGTAATGCTGGGGTAAACGAATGGGCAAGATCTCATCAAGAAGAGAAAACTCATTGGCAGCATATATATGTATATTTTGCCATAGCATTTGATCAAAGATCAGAGACAGTAGAAGTTCAGCAATAAACTTTCAGGCAGTATCAGCCATTAACCTTTTAATGGTACATGTCTGAACTCACAGAGTCTGATTCTCCTCTCACATGAACCAGAAGTAACTCCAGCTGAAGTCAATGAGTTTGAACCAGCATAGGGGTGAATGAAGTCCATGGAACAGCAACGTTTGTTCTAAACAGCAGCAAAAATGGCTTGATAAAAATACACAGCATGATGTTTGAAAGAGGTGCTGGCAGGATCAACACCATTACAGGAAACCCTATGCAAGAGCTCACTCTTTTAAAATGACATCTGTTTCAGTCCCAGTGAGTCCTAAACATACAGTGAGATTTTCAAAGCAGCTTAGTACGCTGTGTGTTTTTGAAAATCTGGGCCTGATTCTACATATGCCAATGTAGATTAGGGGTAGCTGGGGTACAACTGGGATGAAAGAGATCAGAACCAGACTCACTGAGTACAATTATATTTTGGGAGACCACCTCCTTTTAGCCAACAATATTTGTCAATCTCTTGTATAATTAACACGGGTTGATGGGTATTTAAAAGCTGTCCTGACCAGGGCATATTTATAAGCATTTTCAGTGCTGCCAACTCTTATGATTTTATTGTGACACACACAGAAAACAAGCTTGAAAGCACAAACTCTAAAGGCTTCAACCCCACAAGGCAAATAGAAGACCCCCAAAGTTTACATTTTAAAATTCCCCTAATTTTTAAGACAATTTTGTGAGTTTTGCATGCTTGGAGTTGGTAAAATTAATTCTGAAAGTCTAATTAGCTTTTCACTCTTTATGTAGTTTCAGAGTAGCAGCCGTGTTAGTCTGTATCCGCAAAAAGAACAGGAGTACTTGTGGCACCTTAGAGACTGACAAATTTATTTCAGCATGCGCTTTCGTGAGCTACAGCTCACTTCATCCGAAGAAGTGAACTGTAGCTCACGAAAGCACATGCTGAAATAAATTTGTTAGTCTCTAAGGTGCCACGAGTACTCCTGTTCTTTTTATGTGGTTTGTTTCCTCTTTGGACTTTGCTTAGCTTTGACAGGGAATCTGGTCTAGCCAGTTTCATTTTCCATTTCCTGTGTCTGACCTCACAAGATCCTAGAGTTTATGGGCTCTGGCTGCTCAAGAAAATGTTTAAACTTGCCCCCAAACCTGTTTTTGCTGAAGATAAAAAACCAATAGTATGGAAATATTTTGACTCATATTGTTTGATAAAATACGTTTGTTTGTTTTTAAATCAACTCCCCCTAAACATAGGGTCCAATCTACTTGACATCAACTCACTGATGCTAAAATTTGGTAGGAGCCTAAAAGCCAGATGCTGCAAATGAAAGTAAATGTGATATTTTATGATACTTTACTATATCCTCTCTCCTTGTTTTAATATTATGTAGTCACTGCCATAGTTGTTCCCGGTGCCTTATTTACCAAGGAAACAAACAAAAGAAGTGAACTCAGCGTTGCTAATAGTTACACTAATTTGATGGAGACGGATCAGCATAAGGCTCGGTAATGGAATATTGCATTCCAGAGAGTTATTTTTTGTTACCAAAATACTTTTAACAATAATGTTTCGCATTTATAAGAGGGCTTTTCAAATAGTAACCAATTAAACCCTGCAAGCCTTGTGGGAAGGATGTTTATCACTATTCTACCAATGACAGAAATTGAGGTAGAAGGGTTAGGCCCAAATTGTTAAAGGAGCCATTTATGGGCACCCAACATGAGGCACCAGTTGCTTGATTCTGTGAGAATTCTATAAGCTTAGTTCCCATTTAGGGACCAAAACATGTGGCCAGATTTTAAGAAAAGCTCAGCGTGCTGGGTGGGAGTTGCTCAGTTCTGAGCACTCCTTAAAATTTGGTTCTAGTTTACCTGAAATCTTTTGAAAATTTGCCCCTGACTATGGGTTTTAAATATTTAAAAATCTGGCCATGGTCTGGGATAATTTTTTTTTTGGAAAATCTGGGCTATAGTCACCTCCCTGCCTCAATTTTCCTAGCTGTAAACTGGGGATACTAATTCTTACCTCACAGGGGTGTTGCGAAGATTAGTTTGACAGCATTTGTATAGGATTTTGAAGTTGTCAAGTGCTATATAAACACTGAGTGTTGTTATAATGTAACATACTCTGCATAATGTATATTGTTGGAATATTACACCTCAGGTGTACAAGACTACAGAGTTACTTCTTCTAAGTGAGTTAATGGTTTCATAGGTTGGTAATGTAATAAAACAGACTGTTTAAACAAGCAAGGTTTTGATTAAATGGGGTGTGTGCAAAGGGGAACTTATATTAATTAGAAGCATTATAAATCCAAGATATCTAGACACAGATAATGCCGGTATGATAGTCCATTGTACAGAGTGGAAGAAAGGATTAAGTGAGGATTCACCTACAGCTGTAGTTGGATATGATGGACTGGACTGAGGAGCATATTATATACACACCAGCCACTGCACTGCCCACAGTGCACCGCAGTTCCTCAGAACAAAGGAAGCTACTGTGTAAAGGTTATGAGAAACTGAAAAGCCAGAGAAGTTCCTTTCAACTGACCCTATGTCTGGGGTTTCTCTCTGGCACCTGAAGGGGAAAAGAAACCTAACACCACAGAAACAACACATCATCTTTCTGCAATGAATGTAGACATTGATAGTGGCTCAAGAACTATGGGCCTGATCTAACATCCACTGAGGTCAGGGCAAAGACAGCTGCTGACTTCAGCGTGCATTGGAGGGAGGCCTGTAGCCTTCTTGCACAGCACTCAATTTCTGTTGTATAAATGCCACATTCATGGGTACTTTACCTTCTTCAGCACCCATGGCCCAGCACCAGTGGAAGCTCAGACATTTTAGAAGCACCAATCCTGTGATATTCCTGAGGTTAGGCAGCCATTGAGCTCTATGTCAACACTCTCCACTGGGCTCCACGGCAGCAGGAACAGGTGCTGAATGCTGCTAGAAAGAAGCCAGACATACCTAACCTAGCATTGTGCCTGATTAAGAACAAACAAATACAAGCGAATGAGAGGCCATACCGCTATTTGTCAAATGCTGATAGATGAATAACAATGAGCCCAAGCTGCGAAGTTCACATCTGTTGAAAGATGGACCCAAAGGTTCCAGTTGTCAAAGGATGAGGGCGTATGGAATCTGGATTTGTGGCTGGGCTCATCTGAGAAGTCTGGCTCAGCTGAAGAGCCATGCATTTGGATGCTTATCTAAACCAGCCAAGCTTACTAGTCCTGAACAACGCACCTGTGCAGAGTGCCACTGAAATAATCAGTCGCCAGGGTTCCACATGGATCTACAGATGCCCCTGTTAGCAGATCCAATCAGGATCTTACACTGGCTATATGGTGAGAACAGGCTTTTGGCATGGGAACCAGTATTTCCTGCTTCCAGAAAGGTGAAGGCAGCATTTCCACTTGCGAGTGGAACCAGGAAGTGATGAGCTGGCTGAGCTGACATGAAAAATAACAGTGGTAAAGGGGTCAAGTTTGGATCTTTTTCTAAAAGACACACTCTAAGTTCGACTACCACTTATTAGACCAGATGAAGGAATTCTTGGTTCTATGATGTGTGTGAAATAGGAGGTCAGACTAGATGATCACAATGGTCCCCTGTGGCCTTAAAAATCTATGACTTGATGAGCTCTTCCAAAGTTTAGAGAAGGCTTGAGCTCACATAGGCTGTTGGGTAAAGGTTCAGGTCACTTACTCCAAATAGTTTGCTTAGTTCCCCAAAAGAACCTTACCTGGGCATCATCACAAATGTTGCCTTGATGAACTCTAAAATGTCCCACCTGGGCATAATGCCCATCTCCCCATCTGACTGATGCTTGACAATGAGAATTCAAGATTCAGTTCATTCACTTGAAATGCTGTGTGTGTGTTTAACCAAACCATTTATGGTCAATAATACCATGTTATCATATGACAATAACTTTCAGTTATTCAATTATTATTATTCAATTATTCCTTACGTCACGTAGTACTTAGGTCAGCTGGTCTTCGAGGAGCGAATAATTCATGAAGGGAGCTTTGGAAAAGCAAGTACGAACACAGCTTGTCCAGAGAAAGGAAGAAGGAGATCAAGAAGTTATGGGAGTTCAGTAGGATTATCATTAGAGGAAACATAGCTCATCTCATCTCTTATAATCTACAGTTACTGGAAAATGGAACCTCTCAAAGAAACAAAAGTGAGTGAGGAACAAAAAATATAATTGTGTGGTTAAATATCTGAAGGAACGGTAACCAAAAAACCCATTGAGTCATCTGCAAGAAAACCTTTCCACCCTCTGCTGGGAAGACCATTAGATATTACTCCTCATGGGGAACTAGGTAGGATTCCAATCCACTCTCCATGGCACACCCACTCATGGCACTGCACAATTCACTGCATGAGTGGGATCAAGAAGAGGGGAGAGAGATGTTGCCTTCTTCTGCAGCATCAGCTATTGGCTTCTGCCATGTCAGACTTGGCTTGATCAATTCCTGCGTTCTGTCTGGTCTCTTTAGCCACTGTGGGCAATAAGGAGTTAAAAGGAGTTCTGAAGAGCCAGTGGGTTTTGAATGTGAATGGGAACGCTCGCCTTTAATCATGTATTCAGCACAAGAATGTACAAAGGTATAAAGTTAATCACTAGCTGGGCCACCCCTATTTCCAGAAAAAGAAGTTTAATACCTCCTTTATCCAATGAAGTACCATTGTTATACCTGCATATTATGAAGGGTTTATTAAACCAGTGATAATCTATTCAAGATAAAGTGATCTGTATGGCCAACTGAGCACAGATCAGACAGAATGATGGGAGGTTATTGTTAAAATATGCAAATTCACATCCTATTGAAATGCAAACCCTCCAGATAAGATTTTTTAATAAATCTGGTCTTTTTTCACTGCATGAAGGTAACCTAATGTTTATTGACTTCAAGATCATATAATGGAACGTAATATCTATTAGTCAGATCCTTGCCTCTCTTTCCATTACTGGAGGTACATGTGGCTTACACAGAATTTTTGTTTTATGGTTTTGTACAAAAGAAAAGAGATTAAAAAACCTGAAATTAATTAACTCGCCTCGAATCCCGCACCCCCAACCAATCCTCACCACTGTCATTAGTTCCTCAAATAAAAAGAAGCATTTCTCTTTAACTAGGAAGCTTATCAAAAGAGTCCAAAGGAGAACATACCAGTAATATACAACAATCCTGTGTGTCATCGAGCGGAAGTATGGTCTAATGGTTAGAGTAGTGTACTGAGAGTCAGGGTTCCTGGTTTCATCCTTGGGTTTATTTCTTGCTTACTCTGAGAACTTGCTTGCTATCTCTCATTTTATCCCTCTGTAAAATGGGAATAAAAATAATATTCATCTCCCTCACAGGGATTGCCAGACTTCATTAATGTATATCTGGAAGTGCTTAAAGATACAGTGAGTTGGGAATTTTCTGTTGAAGTGTTTTCTCCTCAGAAAATGCTGTTTTGTTGAAAACAAAATGGTTCTCTGGAAATGGCTGGTTTCAACAAATTTCTCATTTCAAAACTTTTTTCAAAAACGTTTTGAAATTGTCACAATTCCCCTGCTTTGACATTTGCTAAAGGAAAAAGGCATTTTTGTTTGTTTGAAACAACTTTTCATTTAGAAATTTAAGTTAACTTATTACAAAATTCAATGAATAAAAAATGTCAAATTATCAAAACAAAATGTTTCAATTGACCCAATCCGAATGTTTTGGGGATTTTTGGTTAGTAATTTTTTTTGAGACTATGAAGTTCCATCCTTATTCAAAACAAGAAAAAATTTTGAAATCTAAAAAATTCTCATGGGCTAAAAAAAACCTTTTCCCACTCAGGTCTGCTTTAAGATACTTGAGGGAAAGTGTGCTATAGGATGAAGTTCTTGTTTACAAAATACTGTATACAATAAAAAGCTTTTATTATATACATTATACTACACACACACTTGGCATTATATTGCATTGTATATAAACACGCTTGCCCTATTTTCAGAGGTGCTGAGCAGCCATATCTCCTCTGAAAATCAGGCCATCGATATAGCTAATATCTTATACAGGGTTGGGTTTTCACTGAGGCCTCGATCCTCAAAGTATTTAGACATTTGACTTCCATTAATTATGATAGTTAGGCACTTAAATACTTTTGAGGATCTGGACCTCTGTTCTTATTAGAGTTAATGGCAATTTCCCATTGACTTCAATGGGATCAAACTTAGGCCTATGCTGAACACATTTGAAAATCTCACCCATTAGTATGATACGTACACACAGGTAAAATACTATCTGCATGCATATCACTTCCTCCTCCTCTGTCCAAACACAGCATTGTCACCAAGGTGCCTCGGTAGTAAATAACTTTGTTGTATGTAGTATGAGTTACAAATTAGCATTTAATCAAGATAAATCACATTGGAAGGGGATGGATAACATGCAGGGTGTTAAGCTGGCAATTAAGATGGCCTGATTTAGCCTGAACAGGAAAACTCCCAAGAATACACTGGGACAAATGATGGATTGACAAGGCTTGTCCATCGGACAGGAGTTCTACTGGGGTGACGCCGGCCCTCAGCAGTGGCTGCCCAATAGTGACAAAGCCAGTGCCAAGCAAAAACCATACTTAGCACTTACTAGGGTGTCCCACCCTTCATTGCCCTGGGAATGTACTACGTTCTGCTAAGGAATAGTTGTGATAATGACACGTTGCACAATCTGGTAATGATAATGTTTATGGATTTCAGAGTTACGTAATAAAGCTCAGGTGATGGTGGTAACTATATAGCACAGGCCAGTTTTACAGAAAAGGAAACCGAGGCACAATGAGATTAAATGATTCAAATTCACACAGCAGGGGAGAGGCAAAGCTGGCAAACGGTTCTGTGGTTCATTTATCCGCACTAATCACTAAACATCCCTGCCACTCACCCCTTCAGCATAGCTTGGGAGGCTACTACAGCTTGTGAGGATGGGCAGGGCTGCTAGCTCTTGTGGAACAATGGCTATTGCACATTGGGGACCCAAAGTGCTGGGTGCTGTACATACATGTAATCTGATACACCGCCTGTCCTGAAGAGAGTATGGTCTAATCAAATAGTCAGAGAGCTCTGGTGATGCTGATGGAACAAGGCAGGATCTATCTGCCCCATCCCCAATAACACCTCTAGCTCATATGCCATTACCTATAAGGATGGAGAGGATAGTATAGCTAGTATGTGTCTGATCTCCTTTTGTTTGGGCAGGTACATGCTATTCAGTCACAGACGGTCCACAAGAGACAAAAGGTATCATCATCAGGAACCCAATGCCCAGGACTTCCCTCTGCAAGATTTCATTGAGGGAGGAAGACAGTGCTTGCTTGGTAACAGGAAAAAAAAAACTTCCTGCACTAACTCATCCACCCTCCGAGTTTGGGGTCCCCCAGAGCCATTAAATGGAACTAAACACACAGAAGCACACTGGAATTCTGCATAACTCAGCAGCAGCAGCAGCCACCTGAGCAAAACCGTAAACCGTGCCTTGGATTGTGCAATGGAAAACCACTGCCCAGCAGGAAAAATAGAGGACCAGCAACAGGGCTCTAACTCTGCCACTGCCCTATGGATGACTGGATCAGCATGGCACATGTTTTGCCCTTGCAACTCTGCATGGAAGAAAGGATAGCACTGTGTGTGGTTAAAGCACTGGATAGGGATTCTGGAGGTCAGAATTCAGCAGGCAGCTCTGCTACAGACTCCCTGTATGACCGTGGGCCAGGCACTTAATCTGGCTGTTCCTCAGTTCCCACCTGTGCAAACAGGGAAATGCTGGATCTCAGCAGCGGCTGCCCAGCAGAGACAAAGCCAGTGTCAGGCAAGTTCTTTACTCAGCACTCTTTAGGACTTCACACTCTTTATTGCCTCAGAAATATGCTTTGTCCTGCTAAGGACAGTTGTAATAATGACACGTTGCACTGAGACCGCATCCATGTATTTAAGGATCTCAGAGTTAATGAATAATGCCCAGGTGAGGGTCTTAACTGTTCATATGGCACAGGCCTATTTTACAGATGGGGAAAACTGAGTTCATGTTTTCTCCTCTATGGACCAGACTACTTGACTAGATTCTATCTCCCAGGATGCACTGCAGTGTTGCAACTCCAAAGATGTGCTATTGTAGTTCAGCCAGAGGGGAGGCCATGGTGTAACATGGGAAATGTAGTTCAGCCAGGAAGCCCAGCCAATAGGAGAGAACAGGGAGAACTACAACTCCCCATGAGACATCATAACAATTCAGTTATTTGAATTCTGGATTGATACTAAAAACAGGCCTCCCATGTCAGATGAAGGGGGAAGCCATATATTCCAGAATAAAACTAATTACAGGAGAGAAAGTAATGAAAAGAAAAAAAAACCCACCACTATCCAGGGATGGGGGTAGATACAGCAGATGCGGCAGACACAGATTAATGTTGAACTAACTCAAAACAAAACGTTTCAGCCAACTGAAATGTTTCAATTTGGGGTAACCTGACCAGAAACTAAACTCTTTAGTGTCAGGTTTCCCAATGGCAAATCAAAAATGGCTGGCAAAATCAAAAATTTTCCTGCAGAAAATTTCAATTTTGTGGAAACCACATTTTCCATCGAAACAATATTTTGATGGAATATTCTCGACTAGCTCTAATTGTAAACTCTTCAGGTTCATCTCTCTCTAAGTCCCCGACCAGAAAAGAAGTCTGATTTCAGCTCAGGCCTCTAAGTGCTGCCCTAATAGAAGCAATACTAATGATTAATAAATCATTCCAAAGGTGTATAACGTAAAATGTACAGCCTGCAAACATAATGCCCGAGCTGTGGCACAGAAAGGGTTTTGGTGGCTAGTTCTGGCCATTGTCGGTGTAACTCAGAAGTGATTTACAAAAGGAAATTGCTTTAAAACAACAATAGTAACAGCTGTGGTTTTAAACGTACTTTTCTTAAGACTTGCATTAGTGTGCAAGCTGATTACTACATGGTATCTTTCCTCAGTGCACAGAGCACTTATTACAACTATAGGCGGGGAATAACAGTTCAGAACTTCTTCAGTTTATTGCCTTTTAAGACGTTGCCATCATATTCCCAATAAACATCATCTGGTTCATTGAGTGTCTGTTTTATATAATCTCTCATGAAAGATTAACAGCAGCTCCACAAAGTACATGCTGGGGGGTGAAGTTTGGACACAAAGGCTTAGCCTACACTACAAAGTTTGCCGGAATATCTATGTTGGCAAAACCCCTAGTGTAGATGGAAGAGTACTTCTGGTGGCTTTGCTAATGTGATTTGGGAAGGTGGTGAAGCTATGCCAGTAGAACTCCTTCTGCCAGCTTACGCTGCATCTCCACTAGGGTGCTCTGCCGGCACAGATATACTGGCAAAGGCCCAGTACTGTAGACAAGCCCAAAGTGACAAAAAACAAAACAAAAAGACCCCAAACCCATAATCAATTCCAGGTGACAAACTGGCCTTAACTTGTCTCACTGCAAATTTTACCCTAAAGAGAGAAAGGGCTAGAGGTGTCCTGGGAATAACTGCACCACTAACCTATTATTTGGTGTTTCTTAAAGCATCAGTTCCTGGAGTCATGTGATGAAAATTTCAGTTAAGAAAAGGAATCGGTTTCTAGCCCTCATAGTTGCAGATAAAAGTTAGAAAATAAGCCCCCACTCCTAAAGGCTTAAAAATGAAAAGGCAAATAAAAAGACTCCCCAAATTTATTATATTGTAAACTCTCATGAATTTTAAACCAATATTATGATTTTTGGAGTCCAACTCGATTTTTTAATGCTAGTGATTGGCAGTTCTTTAGTCCTATCACATCCAGACTGCATAGAGACGGGAAAGAATTATGGCCATGAAAGTTTTATGACTCTTACAACTATATTTTGGCTTTGGAGGAGTTCAGGTTGAACTTTAAGTTTATACCTTTGAGTCTATTGCAAACCGGGATAAAACAGCAAATTTTTTGGGTTTAATTGTAGGCTTTCAGAATTCACAAGAGCTCCCCCCACACCTCCTCGAATTCTCGCACTTCTGTTTCTGCATAGAACTAGGAAGTGTGTCTAGCCATCAGCTCACACTCAAGGTGGATAAAACAGAGCTCTTAATCTTTCCCTCTGCCCCCAAGTCCTCCTCCTCACCTCCTTTCTCAATCACTGTGGACAATACCATGATTCTACCTGCAACTCAGCTCCCTGTAACCTGGGACCTCTTGCTAGATCCTCACAGCCAGGCTGTGTCTAAGTCCTGCAGCTTCTTTCTGCACAACATGGCTAAGATATGACCTGACCTATCCATCCACCCTGCTAAAACTCTCATCCAGGCTACAGTTAGTGTTGAACTCGAGCTGCAAACCAGAGTCAAAAGCCAAGTTGCAGCATCTTCACTGCTATTTGAAGCCAAATCAGCTTATGAGGGATAATAGCCAACACCAGTTAAAGACACATTTTTTTTTTTTGCAATGCAGACATACACCATAAGCTCCAACTCTGCAAACCCTGACACACATCGAACTGAAGTGAACTACTTCTGTGTGCGAAGTGGAGCACATGGGTAAATGTTTACGAATTCAGGACCCTCTCAAATGTCTCCGCCCCAGTGCAGGCAGACTCAGTGTCTAGAGAGCGAGCAGTGCCAGTGTGAAGTCCACTGCACGAGATGGCATCCTTACCCCAGATCCTCCATATATGCAGCCAGGTAACTTCCTCTGCATTTTGTAGAGCACAGAGAACACTGCTAGCGCTCAGTAACGAATGGCAGCACGCAATTAGCTTATGAATAAGGAGGAAGCTTTTCTGAGCTTCATTTTTTACTTTAAGTGTATTTGGGGTGTTGCTCTGCTCTGTTCTGTCCTCTTCAGACATTGCTTCCTTCCTATAGCGCAAACCAGGTACCAGTAAGTGGAGCTCTCGGCCAACCAATCTAGTTTACTGACTTACACCTCCCGCTTGCCTCCCCCTTCTCCATAGTCAAGTCTCCTAAATGACAAAACTTGCTGCTTCTGATCATTCTTCCTTTGTTTTTTACCCCCGTCATCTGATAAAATCAGCCCACTTATTAACCCAAAATCAAAACAGAGATGGCAGCAGGGGGGAGTTTGTCCATGAAGAACAACTAGACAGCAAGAGAAAGTGGCTGTATATGGTCATCCCCCTCTGCCCCTTTCTCTTGTTTAGGGGGTTGGTGATATGATTCAACCAGCCACAATCAAAAATAGAATTCTAGCCAGGAATGCACACTAATGAACCAGCTATGAATTACCGAAGCAGAGGTGAGTTTATCATCACTATGACTTTTTCGCTGCTAGACAGCCCTTTAAGTCACACATCAATAACAGGAAGGCTTGTGTGTGACTTACATAAGGGTCCCATGAATCTTTATTTACCTCACCTCTAAGATAACAGGCCAGCCACTGCCAACTCACCAGAAAGAAGTTTGCTTTGTGATTAGGGATTGAGATTAAACTGGTTTATGGTAGTTAATGGTGCTAGTTCTGGAGATCCATATTGCATTGAGGGAATAGTGTGTGTGCAGAACATGTCTAGATTTATTGCAAATCTACTTGAGCACCATGGATTTGAAAGTTTGACCCAAACACAATTGTGTTCCTGTTACACTTAGAAGAGACTGTAGAAAAAAAATTGCAGAGAGAGGAAATAAGGCAAAATCTGGAACGAAAACAAGAGAGTAAAAATCAGAAAGTGGATGAATAATGGAGCTGGAAGAGGGAGGATGAAAAATTCTCATGAAAATATAATGAGTCCCATCATAGATCGTTAGCAGGGTTAGAACCTGTTACCTTAATTAGGAAAAGCATATAGGGTGACCAGATGTCCCGATTTTATAGGAACAGTCCCGATTTTTGCTGTCTTTTCTTATATAGGCTCCTATTACCCCCCACCCTCGTCCTGATTTTTCACATTTTCTGTCTGGTCACCCTAAAAGCATAGCTACCCCTCTGATACCTAAAAGCATAGGCCTTTACTACTTGAGTGACATTGCTCGGTAGGGAATGGGTTTCTCGCTAAATATGTGGCAAAAGATTGGACCAAGATATTTTGCTTATCTGTTCATTATGCTTATTTCCCTCATCTGAAAATAAAATAAATGGATCCCATTTAAAAAGAAGGCATTATCTAATGCACATGAATGGGAGTTAAGAACTAGAGCTGTTTGAAAAATGCTAATAATTTTTTGGGTAAATTTCTGTTTTTTTTTGTTGTTGTTTTTAATTCTCAGATTTTCAACAAAAGTCTGACACCAAAAGACAAAAAAAAAATCAGTTTTAAATTGACTCACGCTCTACATCTGCAAGTGTAGCCATGCCCTCAGATTTGCAGTGGGTCTGTCTATTTCTAGCACCATAGCCATGGCTCCATAGAAAAGCATCCCTGGCTCCCTCCCCAGATTAGAAGCAACTATCCTGAAGGAAAGTGACAGACAAATCTGCCTTTCTCTTAAAGAGTTAGCCAAACAATTCACTTCTTTGGCAGGTGACCCTCTCCCCTTTCCCCAGTGCTGCTCTTTTGTCTCTCTCACTTCATGCTGTAGTTAGGAGCCAACATTTTGGCACATTAATTAAAAATAGTAATAGCTGCAACAGAAGAAAGCAGGGGAGGGAAAAGCTGAAGGGGGAAGTTTGCAGCAGCCCTAATTAATAGAATTACTCTCAGCTAAAAGCCTGTCTGATGAGAACTGTTGTCCCTGGACAGAAAACACAGCTACTCTGTTGCTTAGCAGCCAGCAATGTCCTTTCATGAGGAGGGGGAAAAAAAAGTTATGTGACAAACCATCTCAAACAAAGTCCCATGAAAATATTTCTTTATCACAACCTATTCAGCCTAGGCAAAGAGTGGCCCTGAAATGAATGTTTCATCTAATGGCTGAAGGAATAAATAAGCTAATTGGATTTCCATCTGTTCCAAAACATACTGCACAATAACAGCAAATCATATGGTAATTATTACTAATAATGCATCTTTTCTTTTAGGGTTTGTTTGTTTGTTTTTCAAAAGGGGCAGGTTGGATGGATTTGGAGTGGTGTGTCATTTACGGATCAGAGACAAGACATTTCTGACTTGCCGCAGCTTATGGATGAGAGGGAAAATCGTAGCCCAGGCTGGAGCTGGTGAAACTTTTTATCAAAAACATTTTTGTTGAGCAAAAAATGTAGATTCACTGCACCAAAACGTTTCACAAATTCATGTCAGTTTTGCCAAACTGGTGTCAGTTGGGAGAGACAGGGGTGGGGGGAGGACTCAAAATGTTTTCTTTTGACCTTTTTGAAATGAAATGTTTATACTTTTCAGTTCAAAATGACATTTCATTTAAAAATTCCCTTTAATATTTTTTTTTAAAATCACACAGTTTTAAAATGCTCAAAATAAAAATGTTTTGATTGACCTGAAGCTATTCTTTTTCTTTTCAATTTGCCAAAAAAAATCATAAAAGTGTTTTCAGTTCACCCTGAAACCAAGTCGTTTTGACTTTTCAGAATTGCCAGTGAACTTAAACACCGATGATTCACCCAGCTGTAGTCCTTACAACACAGGGTCATTAAAGATCTTCTAGCTCATTATCAAGGAGTAGGAGCTGGTCTATGTAAATTCTAACTTCAGGTTACCTGCCTAAAATCTCACCTGCATAGCATGCTTCATTTAAGGATTTTCAGATGCTAGGAAGGGTGATCAAGTGCAAATACCCCTATCTTACCAAGGAGAGGCAGAAGACGGATGCTTATCACACTGTTCATAATGGTCTGATTGCCCTGCATGTTGAACTATGTGGTTGTGAATAGTGGGGTAACTGCCCATTATGATGCTGTGAGCATGAAGTAAGGAGTTCCTAGTTCACATTAATGTAGCCAGACCGGCGGGGCAGTGACTAGCCCCCTTGTCACCTTGTGCTCCTTCTGTCTGTCTGTTATATCTGCCTGTTAGAGAAACAAGGTGGATGAGGTAATATTTTTCACTGGACCAAGTTCTGTTGGCGAGAGAGACTAGCTTTCGAATGACACAAAGATCTTGAGGCCCAGATCTGAAAAAGAGCTCTGTGTTGCTCTAAACCTAGTCTCTCTCATCAACAGAAGTTGGTCCAATGCAAAATATTACTTCATCCACCTTATTTCTCTAACATCCTGGGACCAACATGGCTACTACAACACTGCAAACATCTACTTGTTGTCTCTTGTCACATACTTAGATTGTAATCTAGTCAGCTCAAGCTCCATCTTGTTGTTATGTGTGCATACAATGCCTAGCACAATGGGGCCCTGATTCCCTGATGGGGTGTCTAGGAACTACTACAGTACAAACAAACAAATAAAAAGGCAGCCCAGTTACTTACCCAATGACACATAGCTAGTCAATGGCAAAGGTGGATTCAGAACCTATGTCAAGTGACTCCCCGTTGTTTATCATCACCACTGGGAAACCAATCCTCTGGCTATTATTTTTTTATATTACGGGATCATATCAAAGTCCCAACCAAGATTAGTGCCCCATTGTGTTAGGTATTGTACATGGGCATAGTAACCACTAAAAATCCCTACCTCAAAGAGCTCTCACATCAGTCAAAGTGGGGAAATGATTTATGATGCTGTTCGTTAGCACTGATGTGTGCTGTTAAACACCTGCTATGTCCCAGCTCAGAGTTGGCTGCTCGTCAGTGGTAAGGACAGTGCTCTAAAGCTCGCGATAGATACGAATGGATGGATAGATACAGGTGATATATAGAGTTTGAACGCTCAGCTATTGAAGTTACAAAGTACTTTGGAATGGGGTCCTTCTGGATGGAGAGTGCTATATAAATGGAAGATCATTATGAGTCCATCGTAACAGTATCACTCACCACATCCTGGATGGACAGCTAAAGTAAAAGAAAATACATAAAATATATGCTTCAGTGGATATTTTATCCCAACTCTTTTACATGCAGTGGAGGAGCTTTCTGCTTTCACTTGCACAGCACATCCCCATTTGCAGGCAGGGGGGAAAAGTCTGCAACAGTTCAACTGATGAAGTTGCTGGTTTTGACGTGTGAACAAGGGTGCTTTCCAGCCCCTGACACAAACGAGTGGTTAGGAACACACTAGAGACAGGTCTTGAAACTGTGACGGATTGGCTTGCCAAGAGGATAACAACAGGAGTGACAGGGTGGTAGGATGCCGCTTGGAATTGGTGAAATATTATTACCTTCTTCTAGTGCTGATGTGAGTCTGTGTGTGAACTGAGTTGGTGAGACTCAGTCCAGAGTCTGCTGAGGTAGGTGTCCACTTTACAAAACCCAATATCTTCACTGGTAACAAATGTCCCTTTCTTGGTAGCCTCAGCTGTGAGGCGGTTTGATGATCCCTCGTAGTACGAAGGGTGGAACTGGAGAAAGAGGATGAAGTTTCAGAAGGGACATATATGGGGGTGGGACTAGAGGCTCAGGAATGAAAGCCTGGCTGAGGCTGGAGATTAAATGCAAAACCCCAGCATGCATTGGCTCAGTTTGGGTACTGAACCCCTGTCTTAGAGCCTTGCTTGTTGCTAATGAGACAGTCCTTCTCGAGGAGCAGTGGGACACTCTGAGGGAAGGTTACCTTGCAGCTGCACCTATTTTCTTACTAATCAGTAACTTCAGTCATGAGCACTAGAGTTAGGACGGTTCATACATTTTCCACTGGAATAGTTTTTGGGCAGAAAACTGAATTTTTGACTAAATGATTTTTTTTTTTGCAAAAAGTGTCTGCTTTCTGAGGGGGAAAACAGGTGGGGTTTTTTGGTTAAAAATCAAATGCCCCCAAATCAAAATATTTCCAGTGATATGTTCCACCTGGGTGCCTCAAAGAAGGTGCAGTTCTGGATCTTTACATTTCCACTCTTCTTCATGAGCTGTACTACATCTCCCAGGCTACATCATGCCCAGAGTCTCCCACGATGCATATTCTCCCTTCCCCAAAAGGGAGACCATGATGCATCACAAAGACACAGTCCAGTCAAGGATCCCAGCTAACTGAGGACAATGGGAGCATGAATATTCCAAACTGCAATGCCCATGAGACACTAAGGTGGAATTTCCAAACTGAAATATCCATTTTGATTTTTCACTGGAAAGTAAAAATAGTCCATGGAAAAATTTGAAAAAAACAACAACTTTTTTTGTCAAAATTTTCCATGGAAAAAAATCAGTTCTAGGTGGAATAACTTACACTTTTTTTTTTTTTTTTTACAAAACCAAATACTCTGCCTTTATGCTGCTATTGAGTTTCAAGTCCTAGTTAATAGATATTATTGGAATAAGTCCTTCCTTACTCAGGCTGACCTCCCATTCACACAGGACCTAGGGACTGATTAAGGACTTGGTCCTCAATTCTATAGCCCTCCTGAAGAGGTAGGACCAATCTGCTTAAAGCACCACCTTCTGCCCCAAGCCACCCCTAGAATACTATAATCAACAGTATGAGGCAGCCCCCAGGACTCTGGATGAAGCTCATTGGAACTTCACCATGAAGAGTTTGTGGGTGTGGAACTCACCATGAGGGGAGATCGAGATGAACTGATCCCATGCCTCCTTAAGAGCTATCCATTTCTCTTTCCTTACCAGTGAGTGGGAAGAGGGAGAAGGGGTTATAAGTCCCCTGAGGATGAGGGAGAGAACACGGTCCTGCTGGGTCAATGCTAAGACTTATAGGTCCCATGATTGGCAGCCAGATACCAATGGGAGTGATACTGTATAGACAGATGGCTAAATGGGCGACAAGCGGCTTCACGATTTGGCCCATTTCATTATTCTAGTGTTGTAGATGCATTTGATCTAGGTAATGAAATGGTAGATGGGGAGTGGGTAGCTACAAGTATGACTGATTTTGCCCACAATCCCATCGGATGGGCCAGGGAGAATTCTCTTTCAGCTGCTTGGCTGGCAGGTCTGGCTCGTGTTCTCAGCATCTAACTCATCACCTTGGTCAGGAGCAGGAAGGAATTTTCCTCCTTAGTTAGATGGGCAGAGAACTTGGATTTTTTCACCTTCTTCTGTAGCCTGGCTCACTTGCTGGGATCATCTGGCCTTATCTCACTGAATCAATTCCTTGCCATTGCAGGGGATTCAGGCATTAGTGCCACCTCAGTCCCTCCTGTTTTCTGCCAGTCACAGGCAGGGGTGGCTCCAGGCACCAGCATGTCAAGTGCGTGTCTGGGGCAGCAAGCTGTGGTGGGGCTCTGCCGGTCGCTGCAAGGGTGACAGACAGGTTGCCTTTGGTGGCATGCCTGCGGAGGGTCTGCTGGTCCCACGGCTTCGGCGGACCTCCCGCAGGTGTGCCGCTGAATCCGCGGGAGCGGGGACCTCCCGCAGGCAAGCCGCCGAAGGCAGCCTGCATGCCATGCTTGGGGCGGCAAAATATCTAGAGCCGCCCCTGGTCACAGATAACAGTTTAGTTTCCTGAGGGCTGCAATATTTTGATCCAATTTTGGTTGATGGGCTTGGTGTGGGGTGGTTAGTGGCCTGTGACCTACAGACGGCCAGACTAGATGATCTGGTGGTAGGGTTGCCAATTTGGCTGGACATATTCCTGGAGATGTAATCACATCAGATCATTTAAAATTAAAGATTCATTTTTAATTCCTGGAGACTCCTGGCCAATCCTGGAGGGTTGGCAACCCTATCTGTGGTCCTTACAGGAGATGGTAAAACCCAGTTAGGTTATATTGCTCCCCTAACTGCTGCAAGCAGGAGGAGGAGTGGCAGCCTATATACAGGACGTCTGTTGTATCAGCAATTGCCTTCAAACAGGACTAGGATGGAGAGATGGACGAGGACATCAAGGTCAAAGTATTATTATTTTTTTTGACAACAGCAGCCAGGCGGCTCTGAAGTGGTGGATTCGAACAGCTTTAATAGAACAATGTCATTAAAACCCAACAGTCAGTGCTTGGGGAATGACATTGTTGAATGGCTACCGAAGTTCATACCGTTAATGTCTAGCATTTGTAATGACTGTTCTATTCCATTTCAACAAATGCTCTGGTTCCAGAGGAGCCCTGAGACAAGGACAGGGAATTGAATCAACATCCATTTCAGGCTCCTACAAGCCAGCAGCCTTTAGCTTAGTCACAGGAAGATCGAGAAGAGACCCCCTTCTGCATTATCATTAACCAGCTCCTTAATGCTGCTCTTTCTAAGGATACAGCATACGCTCTGTTAGTATCACAATATTAATCACAGTCTGATCCCTAGCGTGCAAGGCTCTACATAAACCACAGGTGTGGAGACAGCCCTTGCCCCACATAACTTACAGCCTATGACCCTGATTCAGCAAACCACTTAAGCACATGCTTGACTGGCTGAACACGGCTGGTTTGCTGAGTTGGGGCCTGAAGGACAGAAGGACAGACTGTGATTTGGGGTGGGGATATAGTAGATGGCAAATGGACATGGTGGTGCTGGCTGTAGCAATGTGCTTACTAGGGATGGCAGTGGTGTGAGAGGGTAGCAGGAATGAGACAGGTACTAAGGAATGGGGAAAGGAAAGAAGGGGAGGAGGGGAAGTCACAGGTTGCCACATGCCCGGGCAGAATGATTGAGAATGGCTCCTTGAAGGAACAGATTCTCGTATCAGATTCTGGCCTCTTTGAGCCACTCCAGTACAAAGAGGCCTGGAACTTGGTTGCAACTGAGCAGAAAGGAATTTCCCCATCAGAGGGGGACTCCCTGCGGATGCAGATGTCCTGGTCCCGGCCGCAATGCAAAGGGGAAGAAGTGGGTGTTTTGGGGCATGTCAGAGTGGGCTAAATTGCTTTGAGCATCAGTACGTTGGATCTGTTCCTTCCTGCTTTTTCTCCTCTCTTGCATTGACCTATGCAGGGCTGACCAGAGGAAACAGGGGACCTGGGGCAAAGCGGGGGAGCTGCAGCGCTTGTACTCACCCAGTGGTGGTCTGGGTCTTCGGCGGCATTTCGGGGGTGGGGGGCCATTCAGTCGCTCCACGACTTCAGCGGCATTTCGGCAGCAGGGGGCCGTTAAATCGCTCCACATCTTTGGAGCCATTTTGGCAGTGGGGTGCCCTTCAGTGCTGCCGAATACATGGAGTAACTGAAGGGCCCCCCGCCGCCGAAATGCTGCCAAAGACCTGGACCGCCACTGGGCATTTCAGTCGCTCCGTGTATTCGGCAGCACTGAAGGGTGCCCCACTGCCGAAATGCTAGCCAAAGATCCGGACTGCTGCCCAGCCAAGGCTCACGGGGTCCCTGGCAAATTTCCCCACTTGCCCTCCCAGGCAGCCCTGGACTTATCCTAGGTATAGGAGAGAATCTAGCCCTAAGTGGTCCCTCCTGCAAGGCATGCCCATTGACTTCAAGACACTCAGCAGGTTGCCCTTTTGCACCAAGGCTAGGAGAGTGCAGGTTAGAATCCCACATGCGGGCAGTGCATGGGCCCCCACCAAGAACTGTCCTACACAGGGCATTGTCACTGGCATCCCTTCTGCATTACTATTACTTGCATGACAGTGGTGGATAAGACAACCAAGATCAGGGCCTCATTGTGCTAGGTGTCTCCACACACCACAAGAGACAGTCCCTGCCCCAAAGAACATACAGTCGTGTGTGTGGTGGGAATAGAGGCACAGAGAGGTGACATGACTTGTTCAGAGTCACACAGCAGCTCAGTGGCAGAGCCAGGAATTGAACCCATGTCTCCCAACTCCCCAGCCAGTGCTCTATCCTTTAGGCCATGCTGAAGCTTGCAAAGCACGCCCCATAAAGAGCTGGGCAATGGAAGCCATTTGCAGAATGCAACAACTCTGGTGCTAGAACACCTATGGAAAATGCTGCAGATTCTTGAGTGCCATCTACTGGCACATCATCTATTAACTATCAGCCTATATACAGACATCTCTCTTGCAGAGCACTCTCATAACACCTCCTGCGGCTACAGACCCTGTGGCTCTTTCAGAACAGACTACAAGCGAATCCCCCCAGACAAAGGCAATGTGTTATTTTACTCAAACAGATTTTAATGACTGGACATGAGCTGCCACTCAGGGCGTAGTCACTCAGCTACCAGCCTCTCACTCATTGCTCTGCATTGCCCTGGGCGATTCAAAAGCCCCAGTCCTAGACTGTAAAATTCCAGTGCCTCTTTTTAGAGATGTGAATATTTCCAGGGTGAAAACCTGCCTGACATTGATCACCTCCATAAACATCATGCCACCAAGCTCATTCAATAAATAAATAAATGCAAATTAACTCCTAATGCCCAGAAGCCATGCAATTCACACCTCTTCCTAAATATTATGTTGGCTGAAATAGACCAGCATGCTAATGGTTACGAAACAATATGGAGCTCAGATTCTGAGCTCCATGTCCTACTCTGTGGGGTCTATAATAAGAGGCAGGGGAAGGGAACACTGCCTGGAAACAGCTTGTCTCCAATTTGTTTAGCTGCTGTCAGATGCTGCAGCTGCAGTTATCCCATGCAGCGGAAGTGAAAAGAGCTTTCAGTTAGATGTTTGGCTTTTAAATTCCGTGTACTGGATTCCCTGATGCAAAAGCCTGCCAGTGTGATATCAGGGGACCAAGCCACAGATGCAAAGCCTGGGCTACCGAATGCGGGACTCTGAGCATATTCAGATTGCCTAGAAGCTTTGGATAACTCCAGCAAACCTGCAAATAATCAGTAACCAGGGGTGCATTATATATGGACTCCACAGTCACCAATAGGTTAACAGGCAAGAATTTGCTGACATCATAATTTTGAATGTAATTCAAACTAGAGGTCCAGTTCCAAGCTCCTTTTCCTTCCTGTCAGAACTCTGGACAGCACAATCCCAGTCCACATGTCTGCTTTCTCATCTCATCTGACACCCCTTGCAATAGCTCGATAGCCCAGGGAGTCCTTCCAGTCCTTTGCTCCCCTGCCATTCCCTGTACTCCTCCATATTACCTTTCCTTACTGTTCCCTTTATCCCCTTCTCTCTTCTGTATCCTCTACTGGGAAAAGCTTCTCATTTCTTATTCCTTCCTACCTAGGTTCTTATCTGGCTCCCATCACTGCAGTCTCGGAGCACTTCACAGGCAGTCATGCATTTACCCTCCCTGTCCAATTGAGAAGCACTATTATGCCTACTTTGCAAAGAGGGAAACTGAGGCACAGAGTGTTTAAATGACTTGGCTTGTGGGTTACTAGCAGCAATGGAAATTGAATCCAGTTCTTCTGTGTCTCAATCCAGTGCCTTAACCACAGGACTAGCTGTCCTCCACCGTGTGCCACGTACAATTGCCTTCTCTCCCCTGCTTTCATAAAGCCTCCCTATGCTGATCTCCTCACTGACAAAGCTTCTGCAGCTCCAAACACCTGGAGAGTTGTGTCCTGTGCAGCATGTGTCCAAGTAAGAACCGGATCCTGCGAGGTGCCGAATGCAGTCAATTGCCGGTGCAGTATGGAGCTTTGATGGCATTCAGTCCCTCTCAGGAACTGCTCAGCAGAACACACAGGTTTTTCTCAGGCCTTGATTTCCCACTGTGTTCCCCACGGCTCCACTTTGGGGCTACATGAAGACCATTATTTCTTATTTGTCTTATCGTAGTGTTGGCAGTGGAAACGCCAGTCCTGGACCAGGACCTCATTGTACAAGCACAGAACAGAATCAGTCTGTGGGGCAGGGACGTTGTACTACATGCGAGTATAAGCGGGCTGTGGTCACTCTCTTCTCGACCACAATGCAAAGGACAAGCAATAATCATCAAACTAATGGGACTTAGCATTATAGAAATAAAGAACAATAAATAAATAAGTTACACAGCTTTCAGTGCTTGCCATATCCCAACACAGCCAGTTCAATGTTATTTGAGAGAATCCCACATGGCAAGTAAAGGGAATAAGGTAAATATCGGTAAAAGCAGCTGGTGTATAAGGGCACCTGCCTTGAGTACAATATACATTGTGGCTCCTTCATTGCTTAAATTCTGTTGTATTGTGTGTGGCTTGGGAAGTTGTTAAATGGACCTGGCCAAGTGATCTTGAGGCTTTGGCCATGGTTTTGATAAAAAGAAGGGAAAACAGGGGGGAGAAGGTAGGAAATGGAACATGATGAGAAATGTTTTCTTTTTTTTTTTAAAAGACACATGTCCATCCCCCCATAATACACTGAGGGCAAAATTTTCAGACCAAAGTCCAGAGAAGTTACAGTCCAAAATCCTGCTTTGAAATACCGAGCGTCCTCCAATCCCTTTGAAATCAGACCAGGTTCAGGTTCTCAGGGGGCTGAGTGGCTAGAGAGTTTAGTATGAACGTTTGGGCCCCAGCCCATTTGCACTGCTGCACACCAGCAGAGAAAAGCTCCTTCCTGGCCCCGGGGAGATCAAACACGCTCCCAGGCATGACCCACCATTGTGAGATGTTGTCTCCTAATGCAAGGAGCTGCATGCGTTCTTATAGGCCTGATCCTGAGAACTGCTGGAGACCTGAATCTCTTGTCACCCCAATAGGGCTTACGGGTACTCAGCAGAACCTATTCGTAGAGGTTCGGCCCTCTGGACAGGGCCTTGGGCTAGGTCTCCAAAGATATGGGCTCTGTTCCAGTATCTGCCAGTGTATTGCTAATGTAAACTTAAAGAAGCTACTTTGCCTTTCTTTTCCCTTCCCACCTGTGGTCTGTCTTGTCTCTTTAGGCTGTAAACTCTTCAGGGTAAGGATTGCTCTCACTAAGTGTATGCCCAGGGCATACTCTAATATAAATAATCATGAAATAACAGTAACTATGAAGCATTGAAGGGGCAGCTCTACAAGGCCCTGGGGATGATAGTCCAGGCTAGATATGGGAAGATTCAAGTCTCTGCCTCACTCCATGTGTCTTGCATCACCTTGCATCACCTTGAGCCACATCATGTAGCCGTTCTGTGCCTCAGTTCTCCATCTGTACAATGGGGATAGGGCCCCTTACAAGGATAAATACATTAGAAATTGGGTGATACTATGGTAATGGATTAAATGACCTAGAAAGGTGTGAGGATCTAGCTCTTTTTTTTTTTTTAGGGGAGAGCGCAAACACAGTCCCCCACTTCCACAAATTATGAAGTCGAGTTTCCCGTGTTTGGGGAAATTGCAGGGGTCAGCACACCCACAGTGCAATGGATGAACCTCACTCGGGGAAAACTGCCTTCGTGATCATGGTATCTCCCCTGCCAGGTAGAACAAACAGCCACTGGAAATACAGACAGAATGCAAGAAACCCCGGAAAAATGCAGCTGTTCGCCTCACATCCTACATTGCCGCCACGTATTTAAATTGTTATTAAATGAACTTTAAGTAAGGCATTCTCCATTTGTCATCTTCCCCCTGGGGAATTCAGCTACCAACATTGATTTTTTTTTTAATCTGAAAACTTGGCTATTAACTTTTCAAAACTTATTAATCTGTTTTCACTCCATTCCTAGCAACTCCCCCCGCAACCTTCTTCTTGGCTTGTTAAAACTCAGAGTTGATTAAATATGACACGACAGTAAAATATTGCATAAGCTCACGAGCAAATTTTTATTTCATTATCAGCACAAAGTGAGTCATCTTGAAAACAACACTGATTTAGGCTCTATTTTCTCTTACTTTTTTGTTCTCTTTTTTAATTTAATCACCGCCCCTTTTTTTTGCCTTCGCTCCTATGATTTTTCTCCCCCAAATCCACAGCAGAACAAACCAATTTTGTTCTTGAGCTATTAATTAACACCACGCTCTAGCCTCCAACATACTTAAATGATGAATAAGGTTAAATTCCAGACAGTGTTCTGTACATGGCCATCAATTAACAATTTTCGAGGTACCGCTTCATTAATAAACATTGATCCGCAGGGCCTTTGCATGGAATGCACCAGGGCTGTGAGTTTTTCAAGACACTGTTTTGTGTGTGTGTGTGCGCACGCGTGTGTGGGTGAAAGAAATCAATGAGATATCCTAGGAAACTCATCAGGACATCATATCCTTAAAGGTTAATTAAGAATTTGAGGAAGAACGTAGGGGCTGAAGTAGGGGTGATGGACATCCGTGTCTCTCCAGATCATTAAGTACTAATTAGGTTTGGAAAGTCTATCGAGCTCTCTTGGTCTCATCAAGACATGTGATGGTCCCAGGGTACCTCAGTGTGAAATGCCACTAGCACTATATCTTTCTTTATGAACATGAGACACTTTCATCTCAGGTGTGTGTGTGTGATTCTCGGTATGTGTCTGATTAAGTTATTTTATACACTTCATAAAAACAGCATGGAGGAGAAAGCTTATTTCAGACTCCTGTTTAATGCAGCGTTTTCATTGACAGAGCAAAGAGAAACTCAGGGAAAGCTAAAGCAGGTCTCTGCAAGGCCTGAAATGAGACTGAGCCAGGGAGAAAAGCTGGAGATTTCATGTGGATCCTTTTGTTCTTGCTGGAGGTTTGTTTGCTTTGAGAGATGGCTCCACACTGGCTTCCTTTCCTTCTGAGCTGTGGGTTCAGGCTGGAGGAGGGAGATGATGACGACCTTGGGAGGCAACTGACTGCTGCATGAAACTTATAATCAGACCAGGGGCCTGCCATACAGCTTTAAAAAGCTGTCCTCACACTGACTGCCCCAAGTTTATGAGAGGACTGCAGAATGTATGAAAAACCAGGTCCTCTGAGGAATTTAATCAGCTGGGTTCTGCTGAGAGAACCATCTGGAGAGACGAAAAGCATTAGAAGGAGCACCAGGCACTTCTTCCAAGAGACTCTTGGCAGAGCCGGGAAAGGGTCTGGGGAAGGAATAGAGCGAGGGCTACTACAAGTCCCGACTGAAGCACTTTGGCAGAGTTGTGACTGGAATAGCAGGGGAGGACGTAGGTCAGAATTGAGGAGCACTGGCATAAAACAGATGGGGTCAGGACTGAAATGCCTGGATCTGGGACTGTAATAGCAGGGGGTGTTTCATGTCAGGCAGAGGGGTGTATGTCAAGATTGCACTGCTTCTGCTGGCACTGTGCCTGGCTGGTGAAGAATGCCAAGGCTCTTGGAGACACACAGCAGATTGAAGGGAAGAGAAACCCTTGCTATGCTATTATGATTATCACGGTAGGATCAAAATATTTCAACTGGAATCAAGGACCCATTATGCTAGGCACTGTGCTGCCCCCCCACCCCCCAGTCCGTGCCTATGGTGCAACATACTGGGGACATGGGCCCAAAGAGCCTACAATCCAAATAGATAAGGGATGAGGAGAAAAAGAGGAAGTGACTTGCCCAAGGTCACCTGGCAGGCCAGTGGCAGAGCTGGGAATAGAACTCAGGGTTCCTGACTCTCAGATTAGTGCCCCAATCACTGGAGTCAACAACATTGACTGGGAGTATCACAGGGAGAGGCTTTTGCTCAAGACGTTGCATTTCCCAGTCAGGCTGGGAACACTGGATCCTTAGCTGTGGCCCAGGAGCATTAAGTGCAGTTCAGGAGGAGGGGAGCAGTGGTGCCTTTAAGCCATTTTTGCAATCCCCAGCTCTGGGGCCGAGCCAGCCTACATCATAAATGGGTGCTCTGATTTACACTGGTTGGCCCCCAGTGGCCCATATGGTTTGGTCTGGCAGACTGGGATAAAGAACTCTTGGCCAGGCCCGGATGCCATTTCAGCGCTGCCGGTCCAAACTGGTCCAATTTTGGAGTGTAAGTCTGCAGGGGTGGAGGGCTGATTTTACCCAGAATAGTTGTCCCAGACCGGAGCCGTACAGCCATTCCCTCTAACAGGGAGGGGAGATGAACAATGGGCAGTAAGCAGCAGCCACACCTGTCAGAATAACAGCGCCGGGGAAGAGGGGCTATGATCGGAGCTGGCAGTTTCAGCGGTTGCGCCGATATAATTAAACGTGTTGGCTACAGGGACAATATCTCCTGCCTTTTTAAGTCTGCGTCGCACCTTGACTTGATTGCACTTGATGGGACTGATGATGTTAATGGCTCACTGGCTCAGAATGTTGCCTTCCCACCAGTGCACTATTAGCACTTCTAACTTTAAAGGCAAGCCTGGTTTCATTGGAAGAATAAAGGAGGTGAGGGGTGCAGCTTGGGGAAGGAACGGCTCAGCTTTGGGCTCATTTAGATGCCTCCAGAATGAAAATCAACAGCATGCCACCACCGCCACCAAACCCTTGGCTGGAGATGGAAGGGCAGATAGGAAAGCTGTTGATAATGTTGCATTCTGCACGTCTGCTCTGGACTATGAAGGACCCTCTGCAATGCCTGGAGCACTTCATCTGCAGGCGACTTGCTCCCTGCAATATGGAGAGGATTGCCACTAATCCTGTTGCATTACTGTTCGCTTGACAGAAGTCACCTGAAACAACTTGCGTCTGTTCTTGTCCTGATTTGCTGTTGGTGTTTATTAAGAGCACTGTCTTTAAAAATGGCACACAACGTAGCCTGCAGATAACATCTTAAGCTTCAAGCATTTAAAAAAGAAAAAAAAAACACGAAGTTGTCCCTCATCTCCCTCTTTGGCCATGTCACAACCACGGCCTGCTTCCCAGTTGGTCCCTGCGAAAACAAAAGTGGCACTGGGAGATTGCAAATCAGAGGCCATCTTGTCTTGAGGGCATCACAGATGTACGCCAACAAGAGAGGGTTTCTGTTGGTTTAGCTAACATTGCTCAGAACGTTCCTACACAGGGCAGAACAAATCTTCCTCTCTGTGTATGTTTGGTCTACACTAGTGGACTATGTTGGCATAGATGCGGTAGATCAGACAGGCCCCAGTTGCTTGAAAACAACTTTTAAAATCTTTGTGCCACATGCTGAATAGGATCCAGCAATTAATAACCTGGATTTATTGGGTATGGTTGTAATGACTTTCTTATTAGTGAAAGGTGCTGGACTGATAGCACTGGAGACTGAAAGCCTCTATTAATCAACAGACGCTGTAAGTCTCCCCACACTTCTCCTTGTTGGCAGATCTCAACATTAACCTCCAATGATGGAACAATAGTTTGGCTTTCATGGCTGCTTCAGCTTCACCTTTTTGCTGAGATGCCAAGAAGAGTCACCAATCGGTGCCATTTGTGGTGGTGGTTTTGTGCTGTGGACACTTGCTAACTAGGAACCAGGTTGAAACCATTGGCTAATTTGACAAAGAGCAATTGGATGGCAGTGGCTTATCAACCTAGCTGGATTCATATCTTTTCAGGCAGAAGGAAACATTATGATCATCTAGTCTGCACAATACAGGCCAGAGACCTTCCACAGTAAATTCCTGCAACATGCCCACTTGTTTTGTTGAATTAGAGTCTGTCCTCTTGGAAGAAAACTAGTGACCTAAAAGTGAAAGGCTCAGAAACCCAGTATCAATTTCCTGGCCATGCAGTCTCCCAGTCTGGCAATGTTGAAAGTGTTTCAGCTGGTGCCACTTTGTGAATGCTGCTCCTCCACTTGGGAGGTGTCCTCATAAACATCAGCGAAGCTACCTCATTATCTATCTTCAAAACCCTTCTCAAAACTTTCCTTTGCCATGATGCTTACCAAAAAAACCCACAACTTGACAATAACTGGGCTGCTGGTGTACAGAGACCCCCATCTATCACACTGACCAATACTATCTGACTGTCTGCATCCATCTGTTGTCTCATCTTATACTTCTATTGTAAACTCTAAGGGGAAGGAACTGTGTCTTTTTGTTCTTTGTTTGTGCGGTGCCTAGACCACAAGGTCCTGGATGCTATGGTAATACACATAAGAAATAATACCACAAATCACCAGCTGTCTGAACAACAAGAGACAGCTCTCAAGACCACCAGCGGAGAGAATTTGATGTTTCAAACTCCTCCCGTGGATTACAAACATGTGGTTCCTTCTGAACCTGAATCAAACCAACTCATGGCAAAGGTACCATAGAGCAAGTAAGACTCACAATGGCTGTTCAGTCAATGTAAAGTTATAGGACAGTAAATGAAATGCCATTCAGCTGCCTGGAATACTTCTCTTGCTAAATTAAGAAATTACTTCTGAGATTTGATCCTTAACAGCAGAGATTTTCATCCCCGTGCCATGCATTGCTGATTAACTATTAGATCCACAGAGGCCTATTTCCTGAGCTCTCAACTGGCAGCTATGGACTGTACTTAAAAAGTTAGCGTCAGTCAGGCTATAAAATAGGATTTTTTCCCCCCTGCTAAGGAACTTTTGGTAACTTATGTGTGTGCACGCACAAGCGTGCATGGCAGGAGGACTGAGGTTGTAGGCATGTGTGTTTGTATGTGGGGTTTGTACATTTGTGTGGTGTTTAAATGTGGTGACGTGTCTGGGGAATATGTACTTGTTTGCCTTCTAGGTGAGGTAGTTTTGGGTTGCATGTGGTATGGCAAATGGTACATGTATGTATGGGTGTGGTGTGCATCCCCAGCATCTGAGACTTTTAATTCTGGATTCGTTCATCAGACCTCTTTCTTCCCAGCCTGCCTGGAGCCACTGTTAAACTTTTCTAGATGCAAGATGACTGACAGAATGGTGACACGGTGTTGGAGTTCCTTAAGGTGATGGTGTCGTTTGTGAATGCATCTGGCAAGTCTAAACAACATCCAAGTGCACAAAGTAAATCTCTCTAGGAAATGAGTGCTTTGTTTTTATTCCATTGGTATTGTTTATTAATTTTTCCAAATACAATGAATATATGAAAATACCAGCTTCATCACAGCACTCAAAGTAAATAAAGATGGTTAGAATAAAGGAAGGGGAGGGGAGCGACGTATCTATCGTCAGGGTCTACATTAATCATAGACCTCTACAAAGTCAGGCCAAATTGCTTTGAATTTTCCAGATATTCTTTTCTGGTGGTGGCTGGGATTTTATTTTTGGGGGGAGAGAGAGTCTTGCGTGCATTGGGGAGAGAGGGGAGAGGAAGCTTTGCAGGACTGAAAATGCCACCCAGCCCCTGACATGAGATCACAGAGAGTCCTAAAGAGAAAGACCCAATGACTGACCAAGACCCACCTCCTGCAGAATACAGGTGAAAATGCCAAATCAGAGAAGGAAACAGGTTCTTCACAATCACTGAGCCTCATTCATCACTGTCCTGTGAGGACCTGGGGGATACAGCGGAGAGGAATGATGTGGCATCTCCCCCTTTCTTTTACCTCTTTAACCATCCTTGCAGCTAGCGCAATGTAGGGATCCTTTATAAGTTGAGTATTGCAGCAAGGGGCATTCCTGCTAGCTGAACACAAAGACCTTGGAGATAAGCCCCACCCTTACACAACTAGCACAGGCTCCGTTGTACATTTTTGAGCACTGCTCCTCCCTTCTTGGGAAGCCCCATCATGAGGGCCCAACCCAGCAAGTTGCTGAACGTTCTGAGATCCCACTGAGACAAGGGGAGCCTCTCCCTTTGGGTCCCCCCTTGCCTAACATGAGGACAAGGGCAAAATCATCTCACAAATATTTTCTGCTCTGCTAGTTCTAAGCTGGAAGCATCGGTGGAAACAATGCAATCCAGGTGGAGTTATTCACGGATGGAGTGAAAAGAGGAGACTTACTCAATTCCATCTGGTCCATCATGCCTGCACTGGATTGTTCTTTATATTATAGTCCCCAGGCTGATCACTCGGCTGCATCATGTACTGCTGAAAAGTCATCCGGCATGAAAGCAGACTGAGTCTTTTGGTGCAGCCATTCAGATGAATTCAGATTCAGGCAGAACATGAAAATAACCCCACTTGCTTCTGAACTACCTGCCCTGTACTACAGCAGCCACGTAATCACTCTTTCCCAAGATATCTCTCTCCTTTTTTGTCCAAAGGCAACAGAAAACACACACCTCAAATCCAGTCCATGAACACTGGAAGGGAGGGGGGAGAGAAAGTGAGAGACATCTTTGTGTATCTACTTTATAATTGCTTGGGGAGCTCTCTTCTTCTTAGGTCCCTATAGATTTGATGCAGAAATTACTGGGTGTGGTTCTATGGCCCATTTTATGCTGGAGGTCAGTCGAGATGATCATAATGGTCCCTACTGGCCTTAAAATCTATGACTCAATTAATGTATTAGAGCACATTGATCCACATGGGCTTGGAGCTCAAATCCTAAGGTGTTGGTTGAACGTTGCATATGAATCCAGATAGCAAGACAGTCCTGTCTTATAGTGGAAAGGAAGAATGTATATGGGTATCCTGCCTTACCCCAGCCATGGAAGAGCAAAAGGCAATTGACACAATCAAGCAGTTCTCAATATGTGGCTTTTCAACATAACCCTACATGTGACTATAAGAAAATGGAGGTGATTTTTATTAAGAGGTTTGAGTTTAGAGACCTGATTCTGTGTGAATTATTTTCTCACTCATTATTCCCCTCTGTTGCCCAAAACTTCAGCTGGATCCAACTAATTTTTTTTTAATTATTTTGAAGTTTAGATGGAATTGGTTGAAAAATGCCTTTTCCCCTGGAAATTTGAAAAGACCCCTTCCCCAAATCATCCTATGATGTTTTTGTTTGTTTTTTATGAAAAGACAAAACTCAAAACTGGTTTTCAGATTTTGATTTTTTCATTGGACAATCAGACAGACAATTTCAAAGGAAACAAAAAATTTGCGGTGAAAATATTTTCAGCTTGAAAAGACATTTTTAATAAAAAAAAAGTCTCTGTGATAATTTTTTGGCCATTTCTAGGTTTGAATGAACTAATTCCCCTCCCTGCCCTTCATTGAATCACAAGCTTTGTCTTTAAAGTACCTCACATGCTGTGGTGTGATACAAATAATAACTAAATATTCTTCTTCATTTCCCCTAAGAGAGACTGCACCATATGGAAGGGTATTTGCCAGCATCTCCTCCATCATTAGCTATAGGAAGAACTGTGGTGACATTTCCATCCATACCAGCAGAAGTGCAAGATACATATCTGTGTGCGTCAAGGATCATGCATGAAAAATGTAAGAGAAACTTCAAAAGTCATGCTTCTTGCATGAAAGCTCAAATGATCAATCTGTCCATGGAGTCTTGCACCATGCATGCATGGGCTTCGCACTTTTGCTAATGCAAGCAGCCCGATTTTGCAGGACTAGAGATCCTGTTACATTAGAAGAACATCTCAGCTTTCAGGGACCAGAACCCAAACCTCCCAGCCTCCTGATGTTTGCCCATCACTAAATTAGAATGATGGGAGAATTCAAATCTTAACTGGTATATCTCCACTGCCTTCAGTGAGATACTCCAGATTTAAAACTGAGTCAATTAGTAGAGAACCACTTCCATTGTTTCTTTCACCTTTCCACTGGGAATACTGCTCCCTGCAGGAACTTGCTCTTCTCACTGCAACCAATTTTGGCTTTCCTATCTTCTCTCCTCCTTCCCTCTCTTACTGTTCCACCATCGTTCAGCAGTGGGCAGGAGAACATTCCCAAATTGTCCTGTAGACTCAGACTTCAAGACGTGCATGATGTCACCCTGCAGGGACCTGAGGGTAGACAGGCCACAGCAATCAAAATGTGCCCCCATCCACCTCCCAAATTGGGGCCTAATCTCACTGCAGGGCCCCCTCATGTATCTTGCCACAATTTTTTGGCGGAAAGTCACCTAGGCGATCCACGAACATTGTTGGAACAGCCCAATTTTACAAGCATAAAGTATTATGATTGCATTGATTTCTGTCATAAATCATACTTCCCATCCTCTGTCTCTTTCCCCGCACTGACTGAATTAAGCCTTGGTGTCTTCTTTAGCTGCTGCTCCAGCTGAGGCTTGAGATGATATTAGGGTAATGATGATAAATTTTACCCTCAAGCCAACCCATTTCCACATTACTGATAATGTTTTTTTCCAAATAAGTCCTGTTATTGGACTCTGGGACTGGCCACATCTGCAGGCTCGGAGCACTGGCTCTTTGCTGTAATGGGTTTATAGCTTTGAAAATTTGCTCTAAACAAATACAAGAGAAGAGAGAAGAAGGAATGAATGAAAGAAAAGAAAAATGAACAAATAAACTAAGGGGGAGAGGAGAGAAAGCAGAACAAAAGAAAAATGACAAGAAGAAAGGATGGACTAAGGGAAGAGAGAGGAAAGAGAAAGCAAAAGAAGAGACCAAAATCTGAGAAAGGCAGCGAGTGAAAGAATAAAGAGAGCAAGAGGAGTAGCAGAGCACAGCAGAGTATTTGTTTGCTGGATCCAGCCAGCAGTGTGTGTCTCTAAGGAGGCTTGGAGCTATCTGAGGACAAGCACATGTACCATACACCCATGAACGCATGCAGCTCTCCAGTTGCATGTGTCTGAGTCATAGATTCCCCTCTCAGCAGCACAATCCCCAGCATAAAAACAACCAGGAGTCCGGTAGCACCTTAAAGACTAATATTTATTTGGGCATAAGCTTTCGTGGGTAAAATCCCTCACTTCTTCAGATGCGTGGAGTGAAAGTTACAGCTACAGGCATTATATAATGACACATGAAGAGAGTACACACATCAGGTCCTCACAAGTGAGGTACTCCCTTCTCTTCATGTGTCATTATATAATGCCTGCAGCTGTAACTTTCACTCCATGCATCTGAAGAAAGCTTATGCCCAAATAAATCTGTTAGTCTTTAAGGTGCCACCAGACTCCTGGTTGTTTTTCTGGATACAGACTAACATGACTACTCCCTGATACTTAACCCACTAGCATGTCATCTTGGGCGACGGAGTGAGAGCATTCCTGTGCCATACTCAGTGAATTCTGGACTCGCGACAGGGTGGGAAGGAGAAGGAGAGGCCACAGGATAGCCACCCCAGGGGACTGAATCGATATATTCTCCTCCTTTCTCCATAGTCAGCCTGTTTAACTCATTCTCCTCATGCCACTGTGGCAGGCGAGATGACGGCAGATGGTGAGACTTGGACAGATGCACTGCTTTCTCTCGCATTGATTGCCCACTTTTGAACACAGCTCAATCAATCCCACCTCTCCTCTGCTGCCTGTAACCAGCTCGCTGTCTCCTTAGACAGCTCCTGACAATTACCAACCCTTCCTGCTTCTCCTCTTCATCTCAACTGCCTTCTCCTATCCCGACGCCTGCTTCTTGTAACCCTGTCTTCCCCCAGTGGTAGCTGCTGTGGTCCCTTTGCTGGATCCAGTGAAAACCCCCCTGGCTTTTTTGCAAACCCTCCCTGGACCATCATCTGCATCTTGTCCCTATCTTCTCCATTTTCCTCCCCACTCCCTCAGCATCTCCTTCCACCTCCGCTTGGGGGAGGGACAGCTCAGTGGTCTGAGCATTGGCCTGCTAAACCCAGGGTTGTGAGTTCAGTCCCTGAAGGGGCCACTTTGGGATCTGGGGCAAAAATCAGTACTTGGTCCTGCTAGTGAAGGCAGGGGGCTGGACTCGATGACCTTTCAAAGTCCCTTCCAGTTCCAGGAGATTGGTATATCTCCAATTTTTTTTCCCCTTCTTTGCTGCTAGTGCCAGCTCTGTGGCCACGGACTTCGGCCCCTCCAGCTTATCAGCTCCCCCGATCAGTCTTTTCATTGCATTAGGTTACTCCCTCATGGGCAGAGTGGATGTAAGCACCTACAAAGCCTGCCTTTTAGACCTGCTTTGCATGGGGGCAAATGACCACAGAAAGGCAAGGCAAAGGGAGAACGATGGTCTCCAGCTCATTTCAGCCCCCCTTGGGAAACCTCCCTTTCCCCCCTTCACCTACTCTTATTCTTTTGGATTCCACACTAGCATCAATTTTATCTGTGGGCTGTACTTTGGGATACAGGGTTTCATAGAGGATTTTATGTGAAGCAGAGCTGTGTCATTAAGTGACTTTGGAAGGCATCCTATTGTAGTATACAATGGACTAGATGGGGATAGACACAGTACAAAAAATTAAGAAATATTGTAACATAAGAAATCTGTGGCTATGCTGGACTTTGTGGCTGCTGCTCTTTCATACACATGAAACATCCCAGGGGCAGCAGGGATACAGCTCAGACACCTCTGCTTTAGAAGCACAAGCCCCTAACTTTTTAGGAGAAGGTGGATCTCCACAGTCAATAGAGGGGCTACGACACAATGTAGCCATTCTGAAACCATCCAGTCGGAGGCATCAAGTGCCCATAGGCACACCCACCCACCAATTCATTGCACTCAATCTCAATTCAGGGGGGTTGGATTCGGCCCATGGTAAAACAAAGGTTTGAGTTGTCAACCAGGATCTGAACTGGATGGCGATGCTGGGTTTTGAATCTCTCGGGGGCATGTACGGGTCTATGCATGCATGCATTCTGAGTGTGTTTAAGTGCATGGCTGTGTGGCTGGCTAATGACAGCTGGGCAGTAAAGGGCAGAGCTCTGCCCATCCCAGCATTTCCTTACTGGCACGGAGAGGTCTAGGTCTCTGACTGGTCCTGTCTAGTCAAGCCATCCCTTACCTGCATCATTTTGTGTCTTACCTCTCTGCCCTTGTCCCTAGCTTCAAGGTTCTTTTTCTTCTTTTTAAGAGTGTTTTGGGTTCTTCTGCATGTCATTCAAGGGACTGAACAGGCTCCCAATAAATGCCGCACCAAGAACGACACAAGACACGCACTAAAAACTTTCTTCTGTTGCCGCTGCTGCTAACACGCCCTATTGCTTCGCAGCCTGTGTTTGGTTTCCTCGCCATATAATCTGCCAGCTGCAAATGAGAGCAGGACAGCTATGACTAGCAATCCCTATAAATGATTTTGTCCTTGATGTTTGTTCTCACTGGAGAGGTGCCAAATTCCCTGCAGCGAATTTAGGTACAGGTGGTAAATAGGCTTCTTGGCCACTGTGCAGGTAATTCACAGGTAATTTGCTGCTCATGCCAGATTTCTACCCATGGAGAAAACAAAACTGCTCTAAAAAAATGGTCAGTGGCTGGGTATGTTTGATTACGACGCAAAGTGGACAAATGAGCTATGTTCCTCATTCGAGACATATTTGATGCCTCCAAAATATTTCATTGCTTTCTGTTGAACAACAACAAAAAGGTGTGTTTCTTTAAGCATGGACCTGGGCTACATTGCATCCACTTGCATCAGGGTAGGGGTGATTCCTGAAACCTCACTGGGTGCTTCCCAGTGCAATCAGTTGCATTTCTTTAGTTCAACAGCGTTTGCTGATACGTGAAACAAAGACATGGTCCAGAGCCAACTGAGGTCAATGGACTTCAACTGGCTTTGGGTCAGTCCTATGCTACTAGCTGATCACATCTGGCCCCATTCCTGCAGGCCTTACTAAAGGAAAAAGTCCATTGAGATAGACTCTGCTCACAGCTCCAGTGGTTAAACCCGGAGCCACTCCACTGACGTTATTAGAGTATCTTTGATCATCTGCTGGTGTAATGGAGAGCAGAATGTACCCCAGTGATTTGAATGGGAGTCCTGCCTGAGTAGGGACTGCATGACTGGGCCTTGTTTGCATATTTATACTTCCTAGTTGCATCATTTTTATTTAATGATTTAATGGATTATTATTAATTAAAGATATAGACTTAGGTTAGCTGGGGTTCAGCGCTGAGGATAAATGAGGACAGAGGATTCTTCCCAAACTGTTCTCACAATGTTTTGGCCCTGAACAGTGTCTTTCAAGAGTCCCACCAGCTCAGATAGGAGACATCTCAGCAGTTCAGCTGTGCTCATGAGACTCAGCTGACAGCTCATGAGAAAAGCTTTTCTTGAGAGATCTCAGTCACTTCCAAACGGGAAATGGGTAGAGGGGGTGCTTCTAGTTTTGGAGCTGACCCTCCAGAAAGGAGAGGGGCAGGTGTAGATCCAGGGGATCTGAGTCTGAACCTATGTGAAATACAGACAACCACAATCCATTATTCGCACGGCTCTACCTCCAACAAAGGGCCAGGAGATTCTAAGCCTGGTTCACCTCTCACTGCCACCCAGGTTACACAGGTGACATCACACTGGCTTCAGCTGAGTTGCTCCTGATTTATAGCAGTGCGAGTGAAACCAGAATCAGGTTGCTACCTCTTCAATTCCTGAGGCCATGTCTAAACAGCCAGGGTGTGAATCTAGAGCGTACCAGCTTGGCGTTCACTAACATTCCATGTGGACACTGCTCCAGCTCAGCTTACCATAGTGCATTTTCAAGAAGTAGTAGTATACAAAGCGGCACTTTCACTGCGCTGGAGCAGTGTCCACATGGGATGTTTCTGCACTGGAGGCTGGTGTGCTGTAGATTCACACTGTGGCATGCCATGCAATCACTCGCTCATAGACACGCCCGTAAAAAACAAATGCTCTGCTTTTTCATCTGACATGAGAGCTAATCCACTGCCAGAAAGCAGATAATATTCCAGGGCCCGATCTTTCATAAAATACAACCACAAACTCATGTGTCTGAGGTTGGATTCCTGATGACCCCACAATTTCTTTTGGAAGGTCTGATGAGGTTGGTACTAGAACTGGTCAGGAATTTTTCCAACACAACTTTTTCTTCATCAGAAGATGCCAAGCCATCAAAACTGAAACATCATGGGAAAAGGCTGATTTTGACATGTTTTTGGACTCAAAAAAGTGTAGGAAAAGAAAAATGGGTTTGAAATTGTCAAGACAGGTAGTTTTTTTGACATTTTCAAAGTGAAAAAATTACAGTTTACTGGTTCAGAATGACTTTTGAAATTTAAGCTAATTATAAGTAAACAAAAACCAAAATAGAAATATTTCATTCTGAAACAAAACAAAACTTTTCAATAATGAACGCAATTTTTTTTTTGGAGCAGGGGAGGAGGGTTTTCAGTTTGTGAAAATTCTCAAGATTTGGACTTTTCATCCCAATTTGGGATGGGAATTTCTTTTTTCAAATTTTCAAAACTGTTCAGGGGGTGGGAAAGCTGTTTCCTGCCCAGCTCTGGTAAGCTCTGCTTTGCGGCTGGTGAATGCCAGTAGATGCATGTCATTGCCAGCACCTATCCAGAGCTTAGCAATGGCAGCTAAGGAGAAACTCCACCCCTCCTCCGATATCCCCCTCGCTCTGCTCCTTCTCTGATTTCTTTCCTGTGCAGATTGCATGATAATTGCCTCATTTGGAGAGTAATGTGACAAAGAGGGAAAGATTAGATGCATGTGTCTCAAAGCCACAAGATGGCATCATAGAGCAATTAAACTCAGAGCCTGTGCTGTAATTTTTTTCACCCCCCATGAATGAAGGAGAGAACCCCAGAAGCTGATTTGTGCTCCCTAGCAAAGGGGACACGTGCTTTGGAGCAGATTTCAGTACATCCACTATCTCTTCTGTTGATGGTCTCACCTGTTAACTGTTATTTAACATTTCCAAGACTTCAGAGCCCATCAGGACACTGAAGAGGGAAGTCACTGTTTCATCTTGAGCTTTGTTTTCTTTAAATCCATCCCTCTTCTTTTTCCTTCTTTGTGTGTGTTGCGTATAAGCTTATTGTGTGTGTGTGGGTGTCGTGCAGCTGCCGCCTGATGAGTGGGTCGGGGTGTAATGTATTCACATGCATGGGATAGTTAAGCCCTGCATGTGGTAAGTTGTGTGTGTGTGTGGTGTGTATAGTTCATGTGTATAATACAGGTGTGTGCAACAAGTACTGTGTGTAAGTGTGTGTGTGTGGGGAAGGGATCTAGTAAACAAACTGTCAGTGGAAAGCCATGTGTTGTGTACTGTTGTTTAGGAATGTATACAATGTATTATTTTGTCTCTTGTGTGGTGACTCACAAATATATAAGTGTCCCTGTGTTGTGGTTCGCTGTGTGTGTCAGGGAAGATGTGTGTACTCTGTGCGTGTCTGTGGTGGGGTGGGATTTGGGCCTATGATGGGATGGGGTGCGTCTGTGTTTCAATCTTTTGTGTGGTAAGCCGTGTGCCTGTGTCTGTGACATGATGGGGGGCATGTGTGTGTCAACGCGTGTGTGTGTTTTTTCCAAGTGTCCATGGTGTGTATGCTTGTGCACATGTTACAGTGATTGTGGGGCAGGCTACGTTTTTTTAAGCACTCTATTTGCAAAATCATGGGACACTGCGACAGCGAGGAAAAACAACAACAAAATGCATTCGGTTGTTATGGCAACTAATGGCCTAAAGGGGAAAAAAATAAGGAAAAATCAACCCCCTACTTGACTTTCCCTGAAGCTCTGAAGAGCCGGCTGCACTCACCAGCATCACTGGGCCACTACTGAAATGTGACATATGCTGGTGCATTTTGGTAAATAGTATAATCAGGCCTCTTTATTTAACACCTCGCATTGTTACAAACTAGTGCAGGGAATGAATCAAGACTGATTCCTCGGCTTCCTGCAAATGAGACAAAACACAGACCAAGTGCACTTTAGAATCTGATTGCTCTGAAATAAAGGCTGCGGATCACCATCTCTCTCTCAAACATACGCATCTTTTCTCTTTCTAATCGTCTGAGCCGCTCTCTATGGGTTGCTACTGAACAAAGACATGAAAAATTACTAATGTGCTATTTATTTTGGGGTGGTCATTGTAAGGTATGTGTGGAAGAAGCCATCTTTATTAATTTATTGTTATTATTAGCTTAGTATAATGGAATTAGAGAATCATAGGTTTTTGAAATGGAAAAGACCTATTAAGTCACTTCATCCATGCCCCCAAGATTGTTCCCTATCAGATAGTTTCTAGTGCTGCATCATTTTAATATTATTATGTATTCTTTGTATTGTGGTAGCACTTACAAGGCCTAATAAAGGATTAACACCCCACTGTGCTAGAAGCTGTACACACCTTCAAGTAAAAAGCTGCCCTTCTCCAAGAACACTTAAAATCATTGCATATAAAAAACATGACCATGGTTAGGCCGCTGAGACCACTGACTGTTGTGTCACTGATTCCTTGTACCCCCCTGTGTGTCTCGACATGTTGTCATAGATTCTGGAATTAGAGGGGCCGGGGGTGCTGCCACACCCCCTGGCTTGAAGTGGGTTCCATCATAGACAGGGTTTACAGTTTGGTTTAATGGCTCTGAGCACCCCCACTATACACATTGTTCCAGTGCCTGTAGTCTCGTCTTACATTTTGTTTGCAAGCTCCTTGAGGCAGGGTCCATCTTTTTGTTCTGTGTTTCTACCGTACCCATCACAATGGGGCGTAGGTCTGTGGGGCTCCTAGGCACTAGGAAAAACAACAGTACCATCCCTAAATGCAGTACCGCACCTACAGTACCATCCCTAAATAATAATAAGCAATAATAATGTAACGATGAGCGAAAGAGCAAATCAGCAAAGGTAGAGTGGCACAGTCACAGTGAAACGATTGCTTGGTAGACGTTAGTGGGTTTTGGGCAAGAAGCTTCTAACACTTCCCTTGAGCTATCCAAAAAGCAAAGAACACAAACCGTACCATTGTGAGGAGTGTGACTTGACAAGAGAGAGAGAGATGGAAAGAACACTTAGCCAGTGGGTCGGAAGGCAGAGTATTGCAGGCGATTGTTGTGGAATACCGTAGTACTAGAGGAGGACAGATTAGAGAGATGGAAAATCCTGAGATAGTGTGGGGAAGGAAACATACTATATAATTCAGGATGCAGCCAAGCATCCAAAGGATGGTTGAGTGGGTTAATAATGTCACAGTGACATAATCAAATTAGTAATGCTACCTTGGCTATGTGGTCTAGTCTATCAAGGCATTTACCTGGTTACGTTGTTAGAAACAATGCATATTGAAAAAACAAACCCTTCACAGCCTGGCGCTATTATGTAAACTTCGTCACTGCGGGGAGATGGGAATTAATGGGGCAGAAATTAAGCCCTCCTAATTGCCACACTGCTTAACTGCCACATTGTCAGCGCCCTGACGGCCTTTCTAGCACGACGCACAGATCAGGGTTTACTTGTTCTGATCTACATCCTAACGGCGGGAGTGAAATCCACGGCTTGCTGCCTGTGACAGCCTGTCTCGCATTCAGCAGTACAGGGACTGCTCGACACTTATGAGGACAGTTTCACTAAGTGATGCTTATTTGAATGAAACATAATCAGCCCTGTGCCTACCCCAAGCGACAAATAAAGCCGTGCCTCTAGAAAGGACTATCCTTTCTGGAATCCAGAGATTTAAATGCAGGGAGGGTCGGGGAAGATTTTACCACAGTCCTGGGATGTAAATTCCCTACCGCAGGAGACCAGTTTGTGTCCCCTACCCCCTCACTCTTTCAGAGCACAAAAAAAGGCACAGCTCTTTGCAAGATAAAGGCAGCTAAGGAACGGTCAGCAAGATTATCCCCTTCCTTAAAGAAGCCGTGTAGAGAGAGGGGGTAGGAAGATGTAGAAAATATCCTGTTCTTGGACGGTGATAGTGACTGCACTTAAATGATACATTTAGAGCCTAGGCACCCAAACGGACATAAGAGAGTGGGCGAGAGAGAGAGAGAGAAAGGGTAGATGGGTAGGAAGGTAGGGAGATTAGATTAGATTAGATTAAAGGACAGACAGATTTCTTGTACAAGACCAGAAGTCCAGAATAAAACCAGAACCTCTCTTGTAACACTAACAAATATTGTAGGAAAGGAAACGAAACAGAAACAGAAAAAAAAAGCAAGCACTTCCTCTAGGGCAGCTGGCATTGGCCACTGTCAGCAGACAGGATACTGGGCTGGATGGACCTTTGGTCTGACTCAGTATGGCTGTCGTTATGGCATTGATTCCCTAAGGAGATGCTTGACCATGGATATTCTTATAGTTTCAACTAGCTCCTGAAGCTGATACCTGGGAAGAAATTCCATATTGTGTCCTAGTGATATTAAAAATAATACTTAAAAGAGAATGGAGGGGAAGGGGGAGAGAGAGACTTTGGGGGTTATAACTTCAAATTCACCTCACCCCAAACATAATTTATGGCAGGCAGTGGAATGAGATGGGGTGTTAGAATGACTGCTCTGCTCAGCGAGGAAGACCCTGTGGTCCATCCCCTCTCTTCAGGACAGCAGGAGGAGAATGAAAGAAATGCAATTCTCACCGTTCCACTTCAGTGAGGAGGGATGGCAGAGATTCCCCCTGTCCTTCTGCAGCCTGTGGAGCTCGAAGACGGGTCGGGGAAAGAAATGAAATGGAAAAATAAAATGAAACGAGGCTTAATCCAAAAAGCAAATGTTTGCTGGGACAAAGGCACTGCAGGGGTTATTATTTCATAAATTGTATTAATCTGGGCAAACAGTGCTTCAGAAACAGGACCCACTTTATTTATGTCCAACCCCGGTCTTTTCTCGTCGCCCCCACCCGCAACCCCTGATGCGATCCAATCCTCACATTAACAGCCCATGATTAGAGAAGGAAATTTGGAATTTTCAAATGAATATGAATTAAAAAAAGAAGTTGCAAAATGTATTGTGTTGCTTCAAGTGCCATGCCAGGTGAATTAGGGGCAATTCCTCCTGGGCTGCTAGTCGGTGTTTGGGGTGCTGATCTCTTCCCCAGCAGTCCTTGCTTGCATGAGTAATCCTCACTCACTCCAGGTGTGCTGCTGAAGCTAGGTGGAGTGCAGGACAGAGCCCATGCTTTGTAAGAGGATGGCAGACTTAGAGTTAGCCTATGAGTTGGGATAGGCGTCCAGGCGTCACTACACCTCTGTATGGGCTGCCTGGTTCTTGGGCTCAGGCATGATGGAGCGAGTGAGTGACAGGTGCCCACTGACGCTCTCTCCACAGCAGATGGGTGGTATCTTGGCTCAGCTCCAACCCTGAACTCACTGACCTTGGTTGCTGAGCCATCAGATGAGGGCAGGGGAGTGCATCATCATCTGCCACAGGAATAAACCAGGAGTGAATTACCAGCTCCCCCCGCCATTCCTTGGAGCAAGGAGGAAGCAGAGAAAGAACTGGGACTGCTCCTGGGATAGTGCTATTTACCCCTCTGGGCTGTGCCCCAAGTCACTCTCCATCCCACATCCAGGGGAGCCCCTCACTCCAGCCCCTGCCTGTTCCATCCCAGCTGAGAAGTAGGGTGAGAGCATGTTTTTTTCCAAGCACAGTCACAGGAATTAGCACAGTCAGAAGGGTTCCGGCCCCCTCCAGCCATCTGCCTGTTGTTAGTGCTCCCTGTGATCACCATGGTATCAAGGCACCTTAAGTTCCAGGTGTCAAGGTGCCGATTGTCATTATATGGCCACTTGTCAGACTATGTCTTGCAGTAAAAGAACGTGCTCCTTGCATTGTAACTCTGTGTTTTATCTTTATAGTGACGATGCTGTAACAGGAACAACCAGGTGAAAGCAGCCCCGTCTCCTACAAATTCGGAGTCAGGACGATTCCGGGGGAAGAAAGCTTTATGGCTTGTTATCTGATGAAATCTGCAAGACCTATTCATGAGCTGAGCTGGCGGGGGAAATTCTTCTGCCTAATTTCAGAGTCACCAGAACATCACGGACTTGAAAATTTCAACTCTCATGTTATTGAGTTCATGTTCCTATTCAGAGAGGCAGTGAACAAAGGAACAGAGAAGTGTGTGTGGGGAGGGACACAAAAACAACAGGGTGAAAAACAGAGACTGTGAAAGATGCTAGAGCGGAGAGAGAAAAATCCTAATGAAAAAATACCCACAGTACTTACCTATCCATCCATCCAAATCTCATCCAGCCTACCAATTACCAGAGCTTGCTGTCTGTAAATTATACAAAGAGGCAGGGGTTTCTGCCAATCCATATACAGCACACAGAGTTCCCTCTTTAGCTGGGGAAACATATTTTTCAATTTCAGCAGCCTCAAAATGAGCTAAATTGAAGGAAAGAAAGGTTGGCAAACTCCATCTGGTTTTTGAGAAAAAAATAGAAAAGGTTCCCCAAACCCTAGAACTCTGGGCAACGTATGCAAAAACCCTGATTTGTGCTTACTAAGCCCCCTGCCCCCACATGAAGGGTTTACCTTCACTGCATCATTAGCTTTAGCTATAACTTGAGTGTTGCCCCTAACCCGACACCCATCCACACACACAAATCTCCAGCTCAAGTTACGTGGTGCTTTAAGCTCGCGCTGACTGGCTCATGTGTCTCGGGCTGTAGGGGGTGGTTGTGTTTGAACAATCGGAATGCAGCAATTTGAGTTCCAACTCATCGACTGCTAATCCAATCACTCTGCTAACCCAGCCACTTTGTGTAGCTCCAGTGTTGTTTCATAGCGTGGTCACACTCAGGCCTGGTCTATACTGGAGGTGGAGTGGGGGTCGATGTAAGATACACAACTTCAGCTATGGGAATAGCGTGGCTGAAGTCCACGTATCTTATTTCGACTTACCTCCCGTCCTCATGGCGCAGGATCGACGGCCATGGCTCCCATGTCGACTCCGCTTCCGCCGCTAACCCTGGTGGAGTTCTGGAGTCAACGGTAGCGCGTTTGGGGATTGATATATCGCATCTCGATGAGACGTGATATACTGATCCCTGATAGATCAATCGGTACCAGCCAATCTGGCGGGTAGTCTGGACGCACTCTTAGGTATAACTGCCTTGCATGTGAAGGGGTGCTTGCGTTGTGGGCATGCTAGCTTTAATCTACCTAGCGTGGGTAACAATAGCAGTGAAGACACAGCAGAATAGATCCTTGCACGGGCCAGCAACCTGAATACGAACTCAGGGTCCCCATCGGGCTTGCACTTGGGTGGCTAGTCTAGGCTGAGTCCTGTGCCACCGCGTCTTCACTGCCATTACCCGCACTAGCTAAATTATAGGTAGCGCGAATATGACTGTCCATAATATTGTTATACCTAAAGCTACATCTACGTTTGGAGCTAGGGGTGTGAGTCCCAGGTTGTGCAGATGTGTTCATGCTAGTTCTCATCGGGCCATTGTGCTAGGAACAATCGTGCAGCTGCAGTAACAGGCAGCACTGAGGAGGGGCATGGGCTGGCTGCCCTGAGCACATACCCACACCACCCGGACAGGGTGGTACTCAAGGTGGCTGACCTGTACCACCACTCATCTCTGCCTGTGCAAGCATGGCGACACCACTATGCTATGAGCTAGCTCAATCAGAGCTCTGTGTGTGTGTGTCCATGTGATCGGGGAATCGGACCCCTAGCTCCATGTGTAGAAGTAGCCTTCTTTTGTGGTGTAGATGTACCCCAAATCCACTCTCGCTGCCTCACAGAGCTGAGAGAACAAATGCTTTTTTTGGTTCGGTGACTGAACTAAAAAATCCAAGGGCAGGGGATCGTTTAGAACCCAACCTTCTTTCTTTCTTTTTTTCTCGATGAAAGGCAAAACGGGAACATTTTCGCTTGGGTTGGACAAAATGGTTCAAAAGTCCCTTCACAATGACATTTTCAACACAAAGTATCCACCTGAGAACAAGATTTTCTCAATAAAACCGTGTCCACATTTCCAAAATGTTTGTTTTCAGGCTTTTTCCTGGCTGAAACTAGTCACTGAATTCAACCCAAATTTATGAATCGTTTCAGGGCCCTGGAAAATGCCAGTTTTGGCAAATGTACTATTTGCAGGAAAAAAAGTTACCCCGCTCTACTCCCTAGGTTAGCTGCCGTGCAGCAGCTCACTGGTGCAATGACATAAGCTCATAGTCTTCACCTCCTTCAATGGTCTAGTTACAGGAGATTCAGCTGTAGGATCGAGGCCGGTCTATGTGGTAAAAGCTTTGATTTCATCAAGACCAACATAGGACACTTACAGTGAAATTAGAAATCTAGAACCCAGGGCACTCTTTTAGAGTCTTTGCAATGTCCCAGGCAGTGACCCTCTGCTTAGCTCATTTTTGGCTCTGTGGATATGTTGCTGGAGTGGCAGGAGGGAGTTAAACCGTCCCTTTCTCCCTAGTGCCTCTGCTCTGTTCAGTAAGTTGCAATCCATAACTGAAATTTTAGCAGCTGCATCAATCTCTCTGTTGTGCCTTCATTAGCTTGTGATCTCTAAATAAGAGGCAGCCGGGCCCATAATGCATTATGCAGCATTGTTCTGCCTGACATAAACCACGGAAGTGCCATTTCCAGGAGAGGCACCAGGCTCTCCTCACCCTGCTTCAACCACAAAACCCACTGCAGTTTAGTTTGAAATGGGTGTTTCCACTCCTCAAGCACACCTGGCTCCAAACATACAGGAGGTGGCTGATTCATCCTGCGTGCGTTAGACTACAATATTACATTGCTGGAAGCGAAGAAACCCCTTCATCATAGTGCTGATTATGCCAGTGGTCTGTTTTCTCTCCAGTACATCCCATAAAGAGCAATCTCTGAGCTCCAGCGTCATCCCGCATTATTGTTCGGGTCACAGCACCGCACGCGGGTGGTTTGGTTCGGTTTTTAGTGTCTGGTCTCCAGACCAGCTGTAATTAACCTTCAAAGAGCCATTGACACCTTCTGAGAGAAGACCGGCAGATCACAGTTGCAGGATGGAGAGGAGAGCTGGGGATACATGGTCCCCTGTTCTACCTCGGCCCAGCAAAAGGTGCCCCACTGCTGGAGATGGCTGTTCTCAGCATCATCATGCTCCTCCAAGCCCTTCAGGGGCACGGTTTAACTCTGACCATGTGATCATTAATGTATGTTACCTCTCCTCACTCCACTGCACTATGGAACTGCTGAAAGGCAGGGAGCCCATGGCAGGCATGGGCAGCATGGCTCCCATCACAGGGTCTTAGCTCAGGGGAAATGCAGGTTCTGGAATCCAAACATCCTTCCCCAGGGAACATGTGTTCAGAGGGAGGCCAGGACAAACTCTGCCCTCCTGCTGAATGTGTCTCTACACAGGGAAAGCCTGTGTGTATGGAAAAGAGAATCTCCTATTCCCAAACCCTCTGCATGGCAACAGCAGTAGCACTATTGACACTAGATTTCGCCTGGTGCCCCAGGCAGTCTCCTTATGCCCCCTTACTGCTCTGCAAGGCTGCAAAGTGGGGCTCGTCACTGAGCTTCTGTGAAAAGTTCCTCACACCCTCCCCAGCCAAACAACCAAATAAAATAATCCTACCTGCATGGGAAATGCTGCCAGTCTACAGGACAGTTACAGAGATGCAGACAGCTCTGGCGACAATAAAGAATGTGCCATAAAACACAAAATAAACAGGGAACAGAAAAGTATAGGGAAGCCTGATTATTCCACCCAACATGGGAGGGGAGGACAGAGAAGAAGGAAAAGGGACTGGGTTTGTATGAGCTGTTTTGGACTTTCCCTTTGAACACATCCCTGGGAAAAGGGGCCACTGAACCTGTCGGCCTTTTCATGGGAGCATGTGCTCTGGCTCCTTTCCCAGCGGGGTGGTGTCTATGTACATTTGTTGAGTTGAGATGTGTCATGGGGAGGAAGGCAGGCTAGGCAGGGAGCACAGTGCATGGCTTAGAGGACTTAACACCACATCGACAGCAGCAGCTTTAGCTTTTGCATGGCTGTTTGTTCAGCCCTAGCAGTTGCTTCAGGGTGGTAGCCTCATTTTTCACTTTCTATGGAAATCCCAGATGCATTTGGTCCTAAAATGTGAACACAATGTAATGAGAGTTTGAGGGGGCATAAATTGATATTTTCAATTTTATGGTATTCTTCTTTTCCCACAAGCATCTGGAAATCAGAGCTGAACAGCACTGGCCAACACTAGGTTTTGGTGGGTTTCACAGCACATTATACAGCTTGGAGTTCATAAATACCCCCTACTCCTGATACCCCCTAGATACCCATTCCCCACAACTTGTTATGGAATCCTCCCACACCATTATCCTTAAGAGTTCCCCTAGTTCCTATGTCTTCTGGGTGAGATGGTGCAGCGGGCAGAGTTCCCACCACATCATCCCTGCAAGGAAGTTCAAGGGACACATGGAGACCTCTGCTGCCTCCATGCCTGCAACCAACCAGGGGAGGATTAATTGAATAGCCCCATCTGCTACCCATGCCCACTAAGGCTACGTCCAGACTACCCACCGTATCGGCGGGTTAAAATCGATTGCTTGGGGATCGATATATCGATCCCCGAGCGCACTTATATCGATTCCGGAACTCCATCAACCCCAACGGAGTTCCAGAATCAACAGGGAGAGCCGCGAACGTGGAGCGTGAGACACTGAGAACCCGGAGAGAGTTACGGAGGTTGGTGTGAGTGTTCTGCACAGTTCTGCAGGACCCAGTGATGGTAATGGGGCTGAGGGGATAGAGCACTGGAAAACAGCAGCAGCACATACAAGTCAAACCCTTTAGGCTGGAGAGACAGAAAGGTGCTGCTAATCCATCTGAGGTCGCATACAAGACAGTGGATTGGCTTAGCACAGGCTGAGAAATACACTGGGATAGCTAAGATAGAGTTACAGTAATGTTCTTTCCACTTTCCCCATTTTATGCTCGCTGCATGTGAAATCCTCCTGAAGGACAAGTGAGGCATGCTCTGTTCATGGTGCTGAACAACCAAAAAACTAAGGCTGGCGCACAGAGACTCTCCATGGTGTTGAATGATGAAAGATGGAACCTAGCCACATTCAGATCTAATTGGTGTGATTTACAATTATCATAGGTTTAGCTCCAAAAGTTGACTAAAGTGTCACTTTCTTTTGAATAAGAACCAAAGGAACCATGGAGTGTATGGATGTGTGTCAGGGCATGGTAACAAAGATAGTAAGAAACTGGCACTGCCAGATCACTTGCATATCTGGCTTGCAACCTGATCATTGCTAGGCAGATGGCAGAATCTATGCCCCATGGGAAGTGGAAGGGGAGGAGAAAGAAAAAACTGGTACAGAAAGGAAGTGATAGCTCATCCCACTGGAAAAGTGCAGATTGCTTGGGAAACCCAGCCGGAGAATCGTCAAAGGATCAGGAGGGAGACAGAAGACCTGGGTTGGCATCTGCAACTTTCTCCCAGGCCTTATCTGTTGCTTACTTGATTCTGATTGTAATGATCTCATTTGGATGAGATCACATCCTTAGAAAGGAGAGAAAAGGAGACCAGAGATTTCAAGCATTTGTGCGCGTGCGCACGCGTGTGTTTGTGTGAGAGAGAGAGAGCTATTTTTCTAAACTTCTTGGAACAAAACACACACAAGGCAATGCCAAAAACTTGAGAAGGAGAGTGGTTACACACTAATTTAATTCCCTAATCCCCCTACTCCTGTCACTGTTTACTCACTGATAAATGTGCAGTAGCTCAGCGAGACAGGCACATTTGCAGAAACAGACAGCCTAACTCAGAGACTATTTACCTAAAGACCATGAATATTAAAACAGGTTTCCGAAAAGGCCCCATCTTGAAGGAGAAGATTAGCATGGGGTCTTTTGCTGACAACCCCCCTCCCCTTTCCCTCTCCATGATGCACTGCTTGTGCAAACACTCCAGAAGTAGCACATAGCTGAAGAACCGAAATGTTGGAGCCAGGCCCTGAAGCTTGAAATTCAGCTTGAACTTGACAGAAAACACACTCAGCCATGCAAGGAGGCAGTTTTGGGAGGGGGGTGTAAATGACAGACAAGCGTGTCCACTGATGAAAACATTTGGGGAGCATGAGGTGCCTGAATTTCATTACTGAGGTGGTAAAACTGTGCCACAAAATTATGATGGTTAAATGAAGATTGTTATTGGGGGCTGGAGGTGACATGTGGGCTTAATCACAGACCCAGAGTGGGCATTGTCATGAGGGACTGTGGTACAATGGACAGGCCTGAGTTGTGGGAGTCAGCAATACTGGGACTACATTTTCAGAAAGGATTTGCTTTTGGGCACCCATTCTCTGAAATTTTGGTCCTCTCTAAATTGCCTCAATCTGGGCCTCCAAAAACAGAGGCATCCAAAATGCTTAAGTACTTTTGATTAAGTACATATATCTGCGCAATTGCATAGGCCAACATTTCAAAAGCAATGGGAGATGTTCAGAAACCATCAAAAGTAGGCCTTATTGAGAGATTCATTTTGGATTTACGGGGATAATTTTAAACATTCAAGGTTGACAGTTTGGGCCTTAGTTTCTCTGAGCCTCAGTTTCTCATCCTGTAAAGCGAGAATAATAATGATCACCTCCCAGAGCTGGGAGAAGTTGTAAAGTCTTATTTCATTAACATTTATAAAGTGGTCCTGAGCAACTCCTTGCTCAGGCAAAATTCCCACTGATTTCCTACCTGAGACCAGAGACCTAATTCTTCCCCTAGTTACACCCAGACAATCCCCTTGACCTCTTGATGTTGCACTCAGGACAGGCTTCAGGTCTGAGCCTATTGTTGGCAGGAGCTAAAGACTCAGGACAAAACCCCACCATTTTGTCACACATTTCTCCCCCTTAAGCCTGCCTAGGCTTGTTTCCATCTGTATAACATCTACTTCCCAGTTCGAAACAAGAGAGCTGCTACCTTTTCCCTTGAGTGATTACCCCATAGTCTATTGGAGTAGAATTTCTGTCTCCTGAGTCACTAAATTGCTTTTGGAAAATGTTCCCTAATACTAAAAGAATTGTTTCCCTGGTAACCTATCTGAAAGCAGATTTTTATGAACCTGGGTTTCACTGACTTTCAATGAGACTTAGATTCCTAAGTGCCCAGGTCACTTTTGAAAATGGGATTTTTAAAAATGTTACCCTTAGTTAATTTCCCTGGCAGGGCTTGTCATGTAAGAAGAATTATTCACACGAATATACAGTGCCCTGCCTCTTCGAAGAGCTGCCCAGACCCTTGAGAATCCCCACAGCTCTCCGTTGAGGCAGGTTTCACACACGGGGATCTGAGGCTCTGGCTAAGGTGAGTCACTGACACAGATGGGATTAGAACTCCCTCTCTGGGCCAGATCCTCAGTTGGTGTCAAATAGCAGCACCTCAATGAAGCTATGCTGATTTACACCAGCTGGGGATGCAGTCCCTCGTTTGCCAGTGTCTGGGGATTATTCATGCCTGCAGTGCAAGTGGAGCAGGGACTAGGCTGGGACAAGGAGGAGCACCTCCTGCTGATCGCCTTCCTGTGCGCACTCCTCCAGCATCCCCCAGAGGGACTCCATCTGTCATAGGCCCCTCCATGGGAGCTGTCCCCTGGCATGGCCTGCAGCAGAATACTGGGTTTTCAAAGCCATAACAGAGGGAGGCCCTGTTGTCTGAAAAGCACTTGAAGATCCTCATGGGGAAGTCCACAAAAGGGTTATATCCACTCACAAATCTAGCCATCAGCTCCTTGTTGGCGATTATCAGGATAGCACATCCTCGCCAACCATAGAAATGACCCCCTTCCCATCCTCATTCAATCTTCCCTGATTCCACTAGGCTAAAAATACATCTAACTAATCATCAGAGAGGCAGATTAAGTCCCCCTGTGAAGACACTGAAGGCTAGTGAAAGACACCTCACACCAAGATTTCAGGAGGGGGCGGGAGACAGGGGAAGACGAGGGTGGAAATGTCTCCTGGCACAGATAAAAATCCTGATTGAGCCTTCCTTGTAGGCTGGATTTAGTATCTCATTAAAAGAAGGGTTTAATTATAACAGGAGTTGCCATTATGAACGGCCTATGATGGGGCACTAGAAAAGCCTGCAATAAGTGGAATTTCGCTAGAGAACATTTCAGACTAAGCCCGGCTTCCCATGGTACCACAGTGCCCTGCTGACCCGTACCACAGCGCCTCCCTCTGGCTCCGCACCACAGCACCTCCCTCTAGGCCCTACAGTGCCTTCCCTCGTCCCTACATCAGAGTGGCTCTCGCATAGTCTCATCTAAGATAGCTCACTGAGCTCTGCCCCACATAGATAGAGAGAGAGAGAGAGAGATAGATAGATAGAGCGAGTGATCCTGCAAGGAAATGGTATTTCCATACAAAAGAACTAACAAGGAAAGAGAGGTCGAGAGGGAGAGAAAGACTTATTCACAACAGCATAGGCAATTTTTCACACTCCACACCCCTCTAGCACTGGAAAATGCATGCCCACGTCCCTAAACATACTGTGTGTGTGTGTGTGTGTGTGCAGCTCAGAACTGCTGCAGAACTAATACTACATACATGTTTTTAGCAAACAGTCAGAGGTTAAGGAGACACAGCTATAAGGTGGTGTGCATTTCTGTTTGTTTTCCATGGACAGTAAAGTGTACTCAGGTATCCATAGTTGTCCTTTTTGGACACACTGGGCTCTTTGTGGCAACTTAGACTCTACCCCGTTACGAAACCACGTAGCCTTTTCTGTGTCATTTTCTCTGCTCCTCTCAGCACACTTTTGACTAAATGCAAAACTCACGTCTCGGCATAGCTTTCCCTCAATAAATCTTTCACAGAGAAAGAGCTAGAGAACCACCGCCCATCACTCTGCAAAGACACAGCCACTCTATCTAAGGCACTTATATGTCTCTCCCTATCCTAGTATCTGAGCATCCCCAATCTTCACCTAGGAGATGAAACAGTGCTATTATTCCCCACATTCCAGAAGGGGAAACTGGTCACACAGAAAGTCTGTAGAAGAGTATGGAATTGAATCCAGATGTTTAGAGTCCCAGACTAGCATCATAACCACTGGGCCATCTTCTCACTAACACAAGTATCACCCCCTCAACATACCCACACACACATATCCCACCATGACAAAACCTAGAAGCTCACCAGACTTCTCTTCTTATAGTCTGAGAAGTAGAGAGATTGTTACTGTAATTTTTACTTTTAAATACTGGGGATGACTTTGATATAAGGGTAGAGTGGCCATATAAGTAGGTTGGTCAGCAGAGATCATTTTTAAGAAAAGACACAGCATTAAAGATGACTTGGTTATTTAGAAATAGCTAAATACCAAAGAGGAAAGGGGATACTGTATTTCATAATCTATTTGTAATCACCCGGGGCTCTGTTTCCTTTGACATTACATCCCTGCCCCAGCGCATCTCATAGAGAATTGCTCAGTGGCCAGTGTTCAGGTGGTGTTGGACAAGGCAGCAGAAATCAACCCGACCCAGCCCCTTGCAGGAGTCACTCAGAGAGGGAACATGTGATGCCCACTCTACTGAAGAGGATCATACAGTGTTTGTAGTGGTGGTATGACTGAGCAGTAAGAGAACTCGAAAACTGACTGCTGTCATCTGAACAGCGCTTGCGCTCCGCGATTCATACACAAAAGCAAACCCCAGAATCACACACCTGCCACATACACTGTACAGGCAGCATGGGGGTGCGTCTGGATTTGTATGACTGTTTGTTTGTGCAGTGTATTTTTTGGTGTAGCATTTTACACCCACTATGCATAGGGGATGACAACACCACCTAGCTGTTACATGGCACTTTTCCTCAGTAGATCTCAAACCACTTGCAAAGGAGATCAGTGTCATTATTGTGATTTTGTGCGCTGGAGAGTGGGGTGGTGCTGAGGTAAGTGACTTGCCCATGGTCATCCAGCAAGCCAGTGGCAGAGCTAGGGAATAGAATCAAGTTCTCTTGAGACCCAGTCCAGTGCTCTATCCGCTAAGACACACTGCCTTCCATGGTCTGGTTCAAGAGGCTGGTGGGTTTCAAACTGAGCAAATCATCCAGAGAATCATTTATTGGAGTATTTTGCTGCTTTTAAATATATCCATATGTTATTCATGAATCATCCTTGAGCAGCTTCTAATTCTCCCAAATGTATTATTATTTGAAATAATTCACTGAGCAATATATGGGAATGATTTCTGGCCCTCAGAGGAATACATATCCCAACTTCAAGTTGCATTGGCTAGTGTTGATCGGATCCAAGACTTTTGCTATTTTAGTAGTATTTGGTTGGAAGGATGGATTGGGGAGCAGACTCAGGTTTGATTTCCAGCTCAGCCACGTAATCCATGTGTGACCTTGGTCAAGGCATCTAATCTCGCCGTAAGCTTAGTCCTGGCTCTTTGCAATGGAAATATTTCCCTCTTTCCCAGGGGAAGAGGTAGGTGTTGAGAGGATATATTTAATCATGATGGTGAGACACTCGCATAACATGAAGAGGAAGGCCATGCAAATATCTACATAGATCTATTGTTTCTGTTCCCTGACTGAATGAGCGCAAGCTCTGAAGTCATGTTTCCAGTGTGAATGCTCGTGATTAGGAATTCAAAAATTCACCGACCTGTGTATATTCCACAATCGTTCACTATTTCTGTGAATGCTCCTGATGGCTAGCACGTTCACTGCAATAGCCATGGAAAGTGAATGCAAAATGGGCATCAAGACAGTCAAAGCAAGTTCAGTCCAAGAGTCACAGAATTTCCATGATGCACCCAGTTCCCTTTTCACGGAGCTCTGCACAACATTCAGACACACGGGCAGGTGTCTACAAAATGATTATGCTTTTCTTTTTTTCTCTTAAGCTTTCCTGGGTAAGTGGATGGAGTTTATGGTTGCTTCCCCCTCCCAATGTCAAATAAAATAGTTATGAATACATTGAGATGGTCTGGTCAAGCCAGGGGATTTAGACATACATCTTCCATTTGGTTTAATGGTGAATGTGTGTCTAAATGCCCTAGTCTGATTTGAAAACCTCCGCTCAAGGTGCTCTCCTGCAATGCTGAGATTTTGCATTGTACTCTCATCCAACTGTGGCCCTAAACTGAATTAACCAGCCATGGGATCATTAGCCAACCTTGGGGAATCCTAGAATAATGTATTTCCTATGCCACCCCCCATGCCCTTGCTATCCCTGCATCATGCTGAACCAATGGCCGTTTGTTCCTGGTACAAGCTATAGCTGGCATCTCCACCCTTACCACACCCACCAGAGAAATTTAGTGCACCTCTCAGCCTCAGAATGGGCTAGTTCAGTGGTTAGGGTGCTGGCCTGTGACTTAGAAAACCCAGGTTCAGATTCCTACACTGATCACAGACAAGTCATTTGAAGGTGCGTCTTCACTGCAGCTGGAGGTGTAATTTCCAGGTTGAGTAGAAGTACTCACACTAGCTCTGATCCAACTAGTGTGCTAAAAATAGTAGCGCACCCAGGCTGGGACAGGCTTGCTGCCCTGAGTACGTACCTAGGGTTTCAGATAGGATCATACTTCGGGTGGCTTGGACACCCTGCTGCAGCTACATTGCTCTTTTTAGCATGTTAGGGCCATCAGAAATGATGCATCCAGCTTATACATACCCTAAATCTCTCTGTGCCTCAGTTTCTGCTCTCTGCAATGTGGATACAAGCACTACCCTTCCTCCCACAGGGGTGGTAAGGATCCAGTGACTGTGAGGGGCTCACTAGGTTAGCCATCAAAAGTTTCTATTATAGATTGTCCTCCCTGCCCCATGAGACAAAACACAGAGGGGCCAAGCTGCCCAGGCCAGAACCTTAGCTGGTGTAAATCAGTGTAATCCACAGAGATCTGATCATTTACAACAGCTGAGAATCTGGTCCCCCCTGATTCTAAGATAAAAAGAGGTAAGCAGGCACAGATCTCTTTCCTCATTTTCCTCTTTTCCTTTCCAGTACTCAGCCAAGACCTGGGATTAAGGGCAACACGTGCAAATATTTTCTTAATAATAATTAAGACGTGGCTGATAGAAATGGATTCTGAAAATAAATGATGATAAGATGCCTTGCTCACCTGCGTGGGGATAAAAGATGCTGAGGCACCTGAAAGTTGAGAATCCATTACTAAGCATTTATAAAGTAGAGTGCATGCAAATATTTATCCACGTCACCCTAAAACATGCTCTAATGTATCTTAGAGCAACTTATCTGCTAAAAAGCTATTTTCATTAATCACGTATTAATTATTAATAAAGTGTTTGTAAGTGTCACCTTGATTTAAAGTGTTTCTGACTCGATATGCGCTCAGACATTATCCAGAGAGGAGAGCACGACTTCCAGAGTTGAGTCTTTCAGGAGCTGGTGACCTTGGCACACCCCCGTTCACCCTCCCCTCCCCAGGCTTCTGCCTGTTAGGCTTGCAAATGGACTAAATCATATTTTTGGAAATCACAATTTGTCATTTCGGAAGGAAACTTGATCAGATCCTCTTTCTCCACTCACAAAACCAGGCGCTGGGACTTGGGAACGCAACATTCAGATGTTTCCATTTATCATTACAGTAGAACCCTGAAGAGATCACACCTGCTAGAACTAGAAATTGGACAAGATCCCAATTCATAAGGCACAGGCTCTGCTCGCTATCCCATTCTTAAACCAGGGACCAATTAGCTAGTCTTTTTTACCTGTCAGAAAATGAGATGCTGGCTGGTGGTGGAACTCACGTAAGGACAACACTACAAAAAGTCTTTCTCATCTTTCTGTTAGAAATGGCCTATTCTAGAAAAATAATCACATCCAGGCATCCTTCCTTCCTTCTCTTTCTCATCTTCATTCCTCCCTTTCTTTCTCCTTTTAGCGTCCCCCCATTTTCTCTTATCATTCTTCTTCCCCTCTCTGTCTCTGCTCTCTCTCCTTTTTCTTTTCCTGGTCTTTTCTCCAGGTCTTCTTTTCATCTCTCTCTCTCTTTCTGGGCCGATACAAGATTTAATTTTCATCCAGGATGTCTTAATGGTTTTTTAAATTCTAGATGCTCATGACCCACATCTCACAACAGGACCCGGGTTACAAGGACACATTTTTTCCTTTGCAAACTCTACACTCCAAGTTAGGATTTACTACTTGGCAAAGAGTAAGTTCAGACCCCTTGAAAGGGGAAAAACTTGAGATTTAAAGCAGACATTATCTGCCTCTTCATGTAGCTTGAATGCACCTGCTAAGCTCTCCCAGACAGATATCGTGAGGGCTCCCGAATCGGAAGCAGGGTAAATTGCCTCCATGATCTAGAGTTTGTTTATATAAATAAATAATAATCAAATTCTTCTGAAGAATAAATAGCCTGTGGATTGACTGGTGGAATGACTCCCTTCCCCCATGTCTATCCCAGCCTTAATTTGAAATCCAGAGATGGGATGTCTCAGGGTTAATCCCTATCCAGACCTAATCCATTTCAGACACCGAACAGCAAAGGAATTAAGGAATAAAGCTGATTCATCTCTTCATTATAAGCGAGGGAATGGTGGGGGGAGGATCTGAAAGGCTATTTCTACTCTCTCCTTCCATTGAAAGGACTGCCAGGAATTGAAATCTTGTGCTGATTGTCTGTAGCAGCCCTTGATTTTTCAATATTCTCTCTCTTCCAGTGTAACTGGGGTAAAATCCTACCTTCACTTACAGACAGTGACCACTTCCTGGCAGGGTTGCATGGGTGTAATCCCTCTCCCTGTTGATGATTGGTATTTCCAGTAGAACCAAATTACCCCTTCAGCAATCACCTGTTCAACTTCTGGCATGTGCCTAAATTCCACTGACTTCAATTGGATTTATGTATAGATTTAACCACTTTACTAGATATGGATGTAAACATGGGCATAATAGCGTTGATGAATTGGGGCCCAAAGGAAAGGAGGGGAATAGTGGGCAGGAAGTGGGAGGAGAGAAAAAGCAGGAAGAAGAAAAACAGATGGGGTGGAAGAAAACGTAAACGATACTTCCCGTCCCAACTTACCCCATGCAGAGCCGCTCTACAACTTGGAAGGAAAGTGAGCATAAGATGTACAAATTCCACTAGAACCCTGCCATGCAATCCTTACGTCCATGGAAGATGTTCAGATAATACAGTGACGGATGTAAACTGATGGATGGACAGAGAGATGTGACCCTCTTCTAATCTTCCTGCCTTTGTTTTCCTTAAAGGCATCGTTTCCATTGCAGACTGGGAAATACCAAGCAGTACATGGGTTTGGTTTTCTTATAATTTCTTGGTCTACTGGAAAAGTCCTATAGAATCTAAGGTAAGAGGAAAAATCATTCAGCTTCTATAGAATTTGATTGGGTGCAATAGACATCCCTGTAAAATCCAACAGAATATATGGAATGGTCCAGTTGGACTGCTGGAGCTTTGATGCTGACCACTACTGTCTCCTGGTACTCCTCCATCTGTCTGTCTGCCTATCCATCTCTAGTCTCTTTTCTTATACTGGTAAGTCTCTGGGCAGGGGCAGTCTTTTTGTTCTGCTTTCAGAGTGGTAGCCATGTTAGTCTGTATCAGCAAAAAGAATGAGGAGTACGTGTGGCACCTTAGAGACTAACACAAGTACTCCTCGTTCTTTTTGTTCTGTGTTTGTGCAGCACTGAACAGAATGTGGTCCTGGTCCAGGTCTGAAGATTTTAGAATCATAGAATCAGCATATTAGGGTCAGAAGAGACCTCAGGACGTTATCTAGTCCAACCCCCTGCTCAAAGCAGGGCCACTGTGGAAATACAAATAATAAATAATAATAGACAATTTAACAGAAACACACACACCCCATTTTTTTAAAAAATGGAACAGGGATATATTTTTCTACAGCAGGGATCTAATTCTTAACAAATGTTATAGGAGGACTTAAAAACAATGAAGCATCCCTAACATTCTCTATCCAACCCTCCTGGACTTTTACCGGTCATTCTACTATTTCCTCCTTTATTTTCTCAGCAGCTTGCCAGCATTCTCCGGGCTTGTTCCTTTGCTTCCTTTTTGTCTCTAACACAAAGACCAGGTTGATCCCAGCTTTGGCCCTGGAAATGTCAGGCTGGAAATGTTACTCTTGGAGTGATTTGCATGCATTACGAAGTGACAGGTGACAGGAGCACACAAGCTTGGCTAATAGATGATTAATGATGTGATCTTAGCCAGCACTGTTGATTCGTTTGCCTGCTCTTCGGGAACCTTCAAAGGCAGCTGGCATTTCAGTTGCCTTATGACAGGTGTGTGTGTGTGTGTGTAATTGTTTACTCGATATGTGCATTGCATAGGTGGAGGTCGAGTGAACAGGTCAGTGTGCGCGAATTCATGGGGGCATGTTTGCGGGGCTATGAGTGTGTATATATGTGGGTGTATGAGTGATCACATGTATCTTTGCGTGTGCATGTGAGCGCCTCATAAATAAATCTGGTTCCAACGTGTTACTCAGATCATCTCAGGAATCTATATTCTGTATAAAAGATTTACTAAGTCCCATTCGAGGTTATGGTCTATAGGAATGAAGCAAACTGTCTGGAATTTTAATCTGGATCGAGAGAAACTACCCCAAATGCAAACAGTATGTTTGGAAGGGAGCCCAGTAGCTAGCAACCAGAACAGGAAACAGAGACAAGGCAGGGCTGCAAAACTGGGCTCTGGATTTCAAGTCCCCTCTCCCTCTCCCCTCACAAAGCTTGGGAGGGTGTTGATTTGGGCTGTTATAGAGGTAAGAGTTAGTGGTGAAATCTGGATTTGGATTCCAAACTCACTCAAAGTTAAAGGCACCATCTCTAATTGATATGTCATCAGTTTGGAGATTAAATGGAATCCAGGTGAAGAAGTGTACTGGGAAAATATCCCTAGACCAATATCCCACAACACACAGACATTCCAACCTCTTATGTCTCCAATGTTTGACTCTAAAATCTTTGCGCCGCATGAAAACATCAAGAAAACTCTACCCTATACATTTTCATTTTCCCTTCGGCAAACATGAATCAACCAAAGACCCTGAATATGAGAAGTTTGCTTACAAATAAAAGTTGTGGCCGGCAGTTTTGAGGATGGATGCATCAAATGGGTCAGTTATAGTAAGAACTGGTTCCGTCTCAGTCATGAAACAACTTTTTTGCAGTAGTTCAAAACTATTTGGATTAGGATCTCTCCTTGTACCAGATCAAATACAGGTTCCCAAGTCAGATCACCTAAGGAGACAGCACTGCATGATCCTGTTAAGCTACCATCCATTTCACAGAGGACCTGAGTATGCCAGAACACTTTGATATTACTCTTGTGATGGCTGCCATTTTGGCTTATACACCAGAGATGGAACTGGGTATCTCCAGAGCTAAATCTACACAGACTCACATCCTCTATTGATCAGGCACAAAGGGGTATCCATAATGCTCATTGACCAGTGGCTTCCATGCTTCCTCTGGACAAAGGAAGCTTGCCGAAAGCACCTGAAGTCTATATGAATTTGAAACCCAGCTAAGCCTCCACTTATGTGATGGATGCCATTTTGACTGCTATCAGAGACTCAGCTGAGGACCTCCACAGCTAAATGCACGAAGCTGTAGAGCCTGAACTAAAGAAGCAGCCTCTACCATGACGGACTATAACAGATTGACATCGGAAAGTCAGTTACACAGCAAAGAGGATTAGCCTTGGGTCTGAAACCATCCTTTTTCGTATTGTCCTTCCCCTAAGCCCACTCAGTTTTTTGAACCAATTTAAAGAGTTCATAGAATCATAAAATATCAGGGTTGGAAGGGACCTCAGGAGGTCATCTAGTCCAACCCCCTGCTCAAAGCAGGGCCAATCCCCAACTAAATCATCCTAGCCAGGGCTTTGCCAAGCCTAACCTTAAAAACCTCTAAGGAAGGAGATTCCACCACCTCCCTAGGTAACCCATTCCAGTGCTTCACCACCCTCCTAGTGAAAAAGTTTTTTCTAATGTCCAACCTAAACCTCCCCCACTGCAACTTGAGACCATTGCACCTTGTTCTGTCATCTGGTACCACTGAGAACAGTCTAGATGTACCCTCTTTGGAACCCCATTTCAGGTAGTTGAAAGCAGCTATCAAATCCCCCCTCATTCTTCTCTTCTGCAGACTAAACTATCCCAGTTCCCTCAGCCTCTCCTCATAAGTCATGTGCCCCAGCCCCCTAATCATTTTTTTTGCTCTCCACTGGACTCTCTCCAATTTTTCCACATCCTTCTTGGAGTGTGGGTACATAAGGGGATTTTATTCAAGGCAGAGCTCATGGGCTACTTGCTGGTCTGGACTGGGCAGGACTGGGCAACATTACTACATTCTGAAGCTGCCTGTGCTTGAAAATCCAACAGGCTCCTCAATATTCAGCTCTCCTGCCCAGTCCCCTTTCTAATTGACAGCCGGTGTACAAAGTGGTGTTTTGTTCAATCAACATTTTCAAATCATACTCTCTCTTTATCTGATTGTAGTTTACAGTTTCTGCATGTTTATTGGCCAAACATGTTGAGCTTCCCAGATTGACTGCAGCAGGAAGATCCGGCTGTCTCTAAACCAGCTGGTTGGGACCTAGAAGAAAGGCTTTCTGATGCAATCGAATAACAGTTTAGTTTTCTGACAATGAGCTGGGTGCAGCAGAAACTGGATCTGGACTAATTTGGGGAGGGACTAACAGGCTCACAAGCATTGATGCAAACCCTTATTTCTGTTTTCATTACACGTGGATTTTCTCCACCCCACTCCCGGTGCCGAGTTGTGCCTGGTGTTGACCCAAAATCACATCAGCCCACATTCCGTCAAAGTTCATGCCACAGGCTCTTTTAAGTCCAGTGGCAAAGGAAGCCTCCATGGAACTTCTGGTGATGCTGGCCCAATTTGCAAGTTTGTGACAAAATCTGAACCCTGGTTTTGCTACAAAAGTTTCACAGAACTCAAACAGAAACCAGTTCCACAAGTGTCTCTTCTAAAGATATGTCTAAATTGCAACCACAGGGAGCAATGGCAGCTCCTGCAGACATACCTGAGCTAGCTGTCATCTAGCTATCTCAGTGTAGTGGGGCGGTTGCCCCACACCAGGAACAGGAAGGGTTAAAGCAGGCCAGAGGGAGCCTGCACAGAACCCTCCAATTAGAGGCGGGCTCACTAAGCAAGCCAGTCGGGAAGTGGCTTGTTGCAGTGGCCAATCAGGCCAGCAGGGGCCATATATAAAGGGCTGCTCAACAGAGCAGAAGGCAGTCTCTCCCTGGCCTGCTAGGGAGAAGGACTAGCTGCCTAGAAGCAGCAGAGCTAGAACAGTATGAGGTGGGGTACCAGAGCAGAAGGAGTTTCTGGCTGACCACTGCCAGACCAAGGTCCTGGAGAAAGGGCAGATAAAATGCTAGGGCTGCCTGCACTTGCCCTGAGAGAGGTGGCCAACACAGACTGCAGTTTGTCCTGGAGCAAGAGACTAGACTGGTGACTGCAGGAGTCCATTGAGATGAGCGGCTGGACTATAGACTACTGGTTGCCCCAAAAGGGGGGTGGGTGGGTGGGGGGGAGAGCAGAGCAGGGCGCCGCCGGAGGGCTGTGCCGAATAAAGGACACCACAGTCTGGGCAGCGATGCCGGTCCCAGAGTGGTGGAGACAGCAAAGCAGGAGTAACGGCGCACGAGACACCACTGGAGAAGGGCGTCCTGCGGGAGGACTTGAGCTAATTTCAGAACAGCCAGCAGGAGGCACCACGGCAGCGAGTCCTGTGCTCCGTCACACTCAGGGACCAGTAGCAGCAAAGTTAAAGCAGCATCATGGGCTTCAGAACAGGCTGAAGAAGCCCACAAGGAACTCTGGGTAATTATTCTGGATGTTCGCCCACACCGAAGCGCAAGCTGCTGCAGCTTCACGGCTATCATTACCCAAGCTAACGAGATGAAAACTAGTTTGAGTATGTCCACATAAACTGAAATCACACCTGGTGACTGCAGTGTATTACCTAAAAGCAACAGGTTTCAGAGTGTCAGCCGTGTTAGTCTGTACCAGCAAAAACAATGAGGAGTCCTTCTGGCACCTTGGAGACTCTTCAGATTGTTTTGCAAATATGTAACATTGGAAAAGAGTGTATTGTTTTCTTCACAGGACTTGCATAGTTCAAATGTGGCAGACCTGAATTTGCTCAGTCCTCCTGGAGGACACCAAGAATGGAAATATTCAGTAAAAAAGAAAATTGAGAAAGTTTTGGGTAAGCGTAAAAGGGAGATTGTAGGATGGACACTAGAATTCAACCTCTGTAATAGTGATTGCTACTGACACTTGCTATAATATTGGAATCAGTTCTCATCCCCCACCAAAATGCAACTGCTTCAGAGTGAAGTTAAACTGCTCTAATTGGAATGAATGGGAGCAAGATTGGTTCCTAACCTTGCACAGAACAGTTTATGACAGGAAGTGAAGAACAATCTCTGTCTCATTATTTTAGGATTTCTAATTCGGGTCCTGACTGAAAAAAATGGGATGGAGAAAGGTGCTTGAAATTTAAAAACTTGAATTAAAAAAAAAAGTTCTATTGACTTTTGCAAACCCAGTCAAAGTTCAGGGTTCAATTCATTTCATGCACAGAGTGAATGTTTTTGTTTTATCTAAGGCAAGTAGCCCAACCTGGAAACAAGATAGGGAACACCTCCAAATATGACAAAATCTGCACACAGATCCTGGTGGAGTATAAGCTGGTCAATTCCACAGGGCTCCATTGGTAAGACCTACTATGTAAAAGGTGTAACTGTAAATAAATAGCAGTAATTTCATGGCGTGTCATAAGACTCAAAAACCTTACAGTCTGCTGCACTGGACACTCCTAAGAGCAGATGGTCTCTCCATCACTGGCATGGTTTCAAGAGCAAAAGTGGCACCACTGTTAAGTAATATAACTAATCATCTGCTTCTTAAATAAACAGGCAAGGAGAGATGTCATATCCCAGAAAGATCCATTCTATGCTTCGGACCAAAGCATAGTCCCTTCCATAATCCTGCCCAGGTTTTTCAATGAGCCCCTCATGCAATCTAGGAACTTCAGGAGTTGTAGTTCGTTTCAGGCAGAGGGTTTTTCCCAGGGGTCGGCAACCTTTCAGAAGTGCTGTGCCGAGTCTTCATTTATTCACTCTAATTTAAGGTTTTGCGTGCCAGTCATACATTTTAATGTTTTTAGAAGGTCTCTTTCTAAGTTTATAATATAGAACTAAACTACTGTTGTATGTAAAGTAAATAAGGTTTTTAAAATGTTTAGAAAGCTTCATCTAAAATTAAATGCAGACCCTCCCCACCCGACAGGTGGCCAGAACCCAGGCAGTGTGAGTGCCACTGAAAATCAGCTTGCAAGCCGACTTCGGCACCCATGCCATAGGTTGCCTACCCCTGGTGTATCCAATCGACCTATTTGATCTGTATGTTAATACCAAAGCTCAGAGCCAAATTCTGATTTCAGTTTTGCTAGTATGAATTCAGAGTACCTTGACTGAAGTCAGTGGAGCTGCTCTCAATTTGCATATATAACCAAGAGCAGATATTAGATTTTCTTGTATTAATTAAAAAGGTCTCAGTAACCTAGGGGATACAACAAAATTCTTGCAAGATCTCTGTGTGATCGACCTTCTCATTTGGGGTGTTGTATCTGTCATGGTGAGAAACTTCAGCCCCACAACTGGATCTACCTTTTGCTACCTTTCCCTCTACTTTGGAGTCTGGTCAGGCAATTACCATTATCTCCTTTCATTAATATTATATTATCAAAATTGGGAAAGGGGAGAGGTGTTGGCATATACTGAATAATTAGCCCATCATCTCCTCCAAACTGTCAATGATTTCTGCTCATTGACAGTTTACTTTAAGTGGCCCAATTAGCATAACAAATGATTCACCAAAAGTTCTGAAGGCATCCTGTTGATTAACGTCATTTATCTTGCAAGCCGGCAGCAGACGGCTGAGTCGCTCCTAACGATTATACCTTTATACACATTATGTATCATTCTTGGAGAAGTGATACAGTTTATGAGTTACCTGCAAGACTTGACAAGCAAGAAAGAGCTTCAACACGTACATAGACAGAAGGAGGACCACTTCCTGACCAAGGATGAAATGTGTTAGAGAGACAGGTGTCTTTTTCTCTTTCTCCCAAAGACAGAAATATTATGGGCGGACCTAGGATGACCAGACAGCAAATGTGAAAAATCGGGACAAGGGGTTGGGGGGTTATAGGATCCTATATAAGAAAAAGACCCCAAATTCGGGACTGTCCCTATAAAATCAGGACATCTGGTCACCCTAGGCGGACCTTTTAGAGACTGTGTCTACACCATGGGGTAGGGGGTGTGATTCCCTGCTTATCATGGGAGGTAGCGCAAGCATAAATAGCAGTGCAGCCACAATAACACAGGCTTCAACAGTGGGGGCACAGCTACACACCCCTAGGGTTCAGGCGGGTTGGTACTTGGCCTCGCTGCAGCTCCACTGCTATTTAAACTCATGCTAGTTCTCATCACCTACCACGATGCGTACACAAGCAAGGGAATCACATCCCTCACTAACAGCGTGGGTGTAGCTCTAGAGGGTGTGGCCTGGCTTTTCAGAAAGAGGCACCGGGGCTGATCTAAAGCCCACTGGAGCCTTTTCATTGACTCTTGTGGGCTTCGGGTCATGGAAGAACAATGCTGTACCTTGACCTAGCCTGTTGCCAGAACAGTCTCTGCTCATGCGTCACCTGTTCGGTGGCTATCACTAGGAATTTGTGGTGGAAGTTGCGAAAGTGCCTGAGTGACCTAGAAGCACAAGTCTTGGGGCCTTTTGATGAGACCTGTGTTCCTAAGTCACTTAGACAATTCTGAATACCCTACCCTCAAGTCCTCCGGGACAGCTTCATAAGTACTGGAAGGAGATACATAAATACAGAGGGCTATGAGTGTTGATTTTGTATTAAAAATAGAGAGCCCTGAATGAGAAGTCATATGACCCAAGGGACTTGGGTTTTATGTTCAGTTTTGCCACTCGTCTGTCACGTGACCTTTGGCAAATCACTTTATTTCTCTGTGCTTCTGCTTCCCTACTCATCCTTTCTCTGTCCTGTTATTAAGACTGTAGGGCCCATGGGGCAAGGGCTCTCTCTTCCTATGTGTCTACACACTGTTTAGCACAACGAGGCCCCGATCTCAGTTCGGGCCTCTAGGTAATACCATAATATGCATAATAAAGTTTCAACTGAGACCAAATTCTAGGTATTTGTCACTATGGGATATTGGAGAAGATGGATTTAAATCAGACCCACTCTGAGATTGGCTATGATCAGATCAGATCATATGCTAAATCTTTGCAGGTAGGGGTTTGCTATTGATGAAATCGCCAATGGCGAGAAAGCTGGGCAGGAAATGGTTTTCCCATCCTGTGAAATTTTTTTGAGATTTCAAATATTTTCTCATTCTGCATCAGGATAAAACTGAGACCTTTTCAAGCTTCTCATGGTGGGAAGGGGAGGGAAGGAGATGATGAGAGAGACCCATCCATCCAGAATAGACCAGTGGTTAGAACACTCATGTGGGACCTTTGACAAGGTCCCTTACCACAGGCTCTTAAGGAAAGTAAATAATGAGGGGTATCAGAGGGGTAGCCATGTTAGTTGGATCTGTAAATGCAGCAAAGAATCCTGTGGCACCTTATAGACTAACAGACGTTTTGGAGCATGAGCTTTCGTGGGTGAATACCCACTTCGTCAGATGCATGTCATGTTCAGTTTTGCCACTGACATGCATCTGACAAAGTGAGAATTCACCCTCGAAAGCTCATGCTCCAAAATGTCTGTTAGTCTATAAGGTGCCACAGGATTCTTTGCTGCTTTTAATGATAAAGAGGAAAGGTTCTCTTGTGGCTCAGTAACCAATTAAAAGAAGGAACCAAAGGGTAGGAAGAAATGGTCAGTTTTCACAGTGGAGAGAGGTAAACAACAGGGTCCCCCAAGGATCTGCACTGGGACCTGTGCTGTTCAACATATTTATTAATGATCTGGAAAAGAGAATGAATAGTGAAGTGACAAAGTTTGCAGATGATATGAAATTATTCAAGACAGTTAAGTACAAAGCTGGCTGCAAAGAGTCACAAAACTAGATTAACTGGACAAAAAAAAAAAGGCAAATGAAATTCAGCACCGATAAGTGTAAGGTAAAGCACATTGGAAAAAATAATCCCAACTCCACAAACATAATGATGGGTTCTAAATTAGCTGTTACCACAGGGGCGGGCAAACTTTTTGGCCCGTTGGCAGCATCGGGTTTCTGAAATTGTATGGAGGGCTGGTTAGGGGAGGCTGTGCCTCCCCAAACAGCCAGGCATGGCCCGGACCTCGCCCTCTATCTGGCCTCACCTGCTTCTTGCCCCCTGATGGCCCCCTCCGGTACTCCTGCCCCATCCACCCACCCCTGCTCTCTGTCCCCTCATTGCCCCCAGACCCCCACCCCTAACTGCCCCCCACCACCCCATCCATCCCCCCCTCTCAATCCTGATGGCCCTTCTGGAACCCCTGCCCCAATTCAACCACCCCTTCTCCCTGTCCTCTGACCGCCTCCAGAACCCCCACCCCTGACTGCCCCCTGCCACCCCATCCAACCCCCCCCTCTTCCTGACTGCCTCCCCGGGACCCCTTCCCCCATTCAACTCCCCTGCTCCCTGCCCTCTGACTGCCCCCTGTCCACACCCCCCAACCCTGACCACCCCCCAAACTCCCCTGCCTTCTATCCAACCCCCCCTGCTCCCTGCCCCCTTATTGCGCTTCCTGGAGCCCTGGTGGCTGGCGACACTACAGCCATGCTGCCCAGCTGGAGCCAGCCATGCCACCGCGCAGCACAGAGCAGTGGGTGGAGCTGTGCTTCCCCACCACCCAGAGCCTTGCGCCGGCGGCGTGACGAGCTCAGGTTGCGGGGAAGGGGGCAAGTCTTCTGGGCCAGGAGCTCAGAGGCTGGGCAGGAGGGTCCCATGGGCTGTAGTTTGCCCACCTCCGTGTTACCACATAAGAAACAGATGTTGGAGTCACCATGGCTAGTTCTCTGCAAACTTCATCTCAGTATGCAGCAGTGGTCAATAAGGCTAACAGAATGCTAAGAATTATTGAGAAAGGAATAGAAAATAAGAGAAGAAAATACACTAATGCCACTATTTAAACTGATGGTGCACTAACGCCTTGAATACGGTGTCCAGTTCTGCTTGCCCCCTTCTCTATAAGGATAGAGCGGAATTGGAAAAGGTTCAGAGAAGGGCAACAAAGATGATCAAGGATATGGAATGGCTCCCATATAAGGAGAGACAAAAAAGATGAGTGTTGTTCAACTTAAAAAAACAACAACAGATGACGGGGGGAGAATATGATAAAGGTCTATAAGGAAAATGTGAATAAAGAAGTTTTATTTACTTTTTCCCACAACACAAAAACCAGGGAGTCACTAAATGAAATTGATGAGTAATAGGTTTAACACACAAGAACTTTTTCCACACAATGCACAATTCACCTGTGGAACTCATTACCTTGGGATGTTTGATTGCCGAAGGTATAACTGGGTTCAAAAAAAACTGCAGGTTCATGGTGCATAGATGCGTCAGTGGTGTTAGCCAAGGTGGTCAGGGATGCAACTTCATGCTCAAGGTGACCATAAACCTCTGACTGACAGAAGGAGAATACAGGGGTGGATCACTCTAGCTACCCTGGACTCTCCCCCTGAAGATCTGGTACTGACCACTGTCAGAGACAGGCTGCTGGACTCAATGGACCATTGGGTTTATCAAGTAGAGCAGTTCTTAATGGGGCAACTGAGTCTCAACTTGCTAGCCTGAATCAGACAGAGCAGAGACTCGAACCTGCATTACCCACAACCTAAATGTGTGCCTAACCCATAGTGCTATTGTCTGTTCTAGGGCAAATACTATTCTCTTTCTGTGACCTTCACCAGAAAATCCATACTGGACCTGGGAAGCCTTTCACAATGAAAGTTGCATCAAACCAGGTATGTTACTGCAAAAAGTTTTGGTTTCAATAAATCACCGTTTTCCAATTGAAAAATATTTCACCGTGAAATTCCCAATCAATGCTACTGATGACCCTTTCTATCCCTGAAAGGCACTGATATGCAGGCCTCTACAATCATTACGAAAAGTATATGTGTGTATTTCTGTTGTTTCAGAGTAATTCTCTGGCAGCAAAAGGCTTTTAACACTGAACTCTTTAATAAGGGCTCTTCCCCAAGTCCCAAGAGGCAAGCTTTAAAGAAAGTACAGCAAGCGCTTTCACCACTGAAGCCACTAGAAATATATTTCATAACACAATATTAAAGAAATACTCAGAGCCAAATAATTTAATCAGATTCATGAAATCAAATACCCCCAAGGCAGCGATGAAGATGCAGCTCAACAAGTGCCGGCATTTTTGTTCTATGGGAAAGCAAAATTCATCACCTGCTTATTTATTTTTTTCATAGAAATAAAATGTGATGCTAAACAAAACTAAAGTCAATGTTCCCTGGGATCTGATGAACATACCCTACCCACCCTACAAAAGACAGCTCAGCCCTCCTTTTCGGTCTTTTCCTTTACGGGAAGCAGGAGTTAGTAACTATCTGGGAGCCAGTGTGATCTGGGAGCTAGGCTACCAGGCTGGAATTTAGAAGGTGTGGGTTATACACACAGTCCTGCCACTCATCTGTTGTGTGACTTTGTGTAAATCAATTCATTTGTTTCCCTTGCCTCTGTCCTATCGATTTAAATAATAATCTCTTACATGTACGTACAATGGGCCCTGATCTTGGTGTGAGGTCTACAAGAACACAAAACAATAATAATACCTGGAAACTAGATAAAAATCCAGGAGCACAGGGGCTTCTTACTTTTCACACAGAGAGGGCAGTATCTACTGAGAGTCAAAACACCTCTGTGAACTGAGATTTTAGTTCATCGATTGTCTCTGATGTTTACTGACCGATCAGTGGATACTGATGCTTATTGAGTCAATTCTTGATTTGCAGAGTCATATCTAGAAAGCAGCATCCCAGAGGCCATGTGGCTTCCACAATGGGTAGAAAGAAAGTAGCAGCTAAAGAGGGCAGGAGGAGAGCATTATTTCCAAGGAAACTTTGCCCTACTGAGCACAGAGTGTGAATATATTTATGGGTGTAAAATATTGGGTGTGATTAGGTGGGTGAATGGATTTCGAGGGAAGCCAGCGGTCACTACCCAAGCTGTAAAATTAACTGTGTGTGTCTGGAGGGTGGCATTTGAGGGGACTTCTCTTTCTGAGTATAAAAAGATAGGCAGCAGGTTTAAAACAAATAAAAGGAAGTATTTTTTCACACAACGTCAACCCGTGGAACTCCTTGCCAGAGGACGTTGTGAAGGCCAAGACTATAACAAGATTCAAAAAAGAACTAGATAAGTTCATGGAGGAGCCAATGGTTATTAGCCAGGATGGGCAGGGATGCAAAACCGTGCTTTGAAGTCTTCCTAGCCTCTATTTGCCAGAAGCTGGGAATGAGTGATGGAGCATGGATCACTTGATGATAACCTGTCCTGTTCATTCCCTCTGAAGCACCTGGCATTGGCCACTGTTGAAACACAGGATACTGGGCTGGATGGACCATTGGTCTGACCCAGTATGGCCCTTCTTATGTACCTAAGACCCCATTATTGTTGAATCTGAGCACCTTATAGTGTATTTCAATGTATTTATCCTCAAACATTCCCTGGGAGATAAAGGAAATGTTTGTATCCCTTTGTACAGATGAGGAGCTGTGATTTGCCCGGGGTCACACTGGAAGTCAGTAGTGGAGTAGGGAATTGAACCCAAATCCCACATCAGCACCCTAACCACTAGACTATCCTCCTTCATAACAGAACACAAACTATCTCCTCAGAATAAAGACGGGGGAAGCATATTGTTTAACTATATCCAAGCTCTCGAAGAATGCAGCCCACAAGCATGCATGTATTTTGGAGTAGGTGACAGATTGTGCTGGAATAAAATAAAACGCATAGGCAATATAGGATCCTGACAGGTGGCAAGGATGCAACCCATGAGACAGAGTGACACAAAGAACATGTAGTAAATCTCTCCATTTATGATACAGCTGAAACCGTCTGGACATCAAAGCATGCTGTCTTTGGCCCCCTCCCTCCCTACTACCCTCCCCATGCCCTCCCATTTCTATCCCTACCAGCAAGGCCATCATAAATTCTGCTTTGGGCAAGGCAGCGCTGGTTGGTCTCAATTCATTCTTCTTTAAAACACAGACACACCCCCGCAGCAGAGAAAGGACACAGAAGTTCTAGGAAAAGCCATAACTCACTTGCCATCGTAGAACAGAACAATAATTAAGGAAAGGTTGACAAAGAATAGCATCAAAGAAGCCTCACTGAATTGGTTCTGTTTTACTTTGCCCTTTCCAGAGGTGGCTCCTCCTTCTCCATGTCCCCCTGCCCTAAAGCACTTTGGATTGCTCTGCCTTTCTTTCATTGTGGATGCTTGTACTGTTTCCGCTGGTGGCCAGTGGGACAGGTCACAGAGGCCAGCAGTTAACCTTTCTGCAACCAGCTACTTGCAACTTTGGAGGAGTCAGGCACTTAGATGGTATAGCTTGGATCGGAGATGTGTGACTGCGGACAGCACAGGCAGACATACTCAAGCTACCTTTGATGTAGCTTAAGTCACAAAAGCAGTGAAGCTACAGCAGCACTGAAGGCTGCATTGGCCAGCCCCACTCTTCCAAGCCCCTGAGTGCATACTTGTGCAGCCATGCACCTCACAACTGCAGTGTGGACAGAATCACTCACATCTACAACTGAGAGTATCAAAGGGACTATGCAAAAATGATGATGCATTAGAAATGTGCAGGCAGTCCAGGAATCTAACTGGCTGCTGCTCATCTCCTAGTGCTTTGTGACAGGAAAAAGCAGGATATTTTCCAGGTGCCTAGTAAACTTCAATTATACTCAGAATATTTTCATTATGGTTACATTGTGGCACTAAATGTCATTTATAACCCTGAGTAAATGCAATTCCCTCATATCCCCTGCCCCGTGCTTTTCCAAGGATCTTTTTTTTTTTTTACCAGACATGCATCTGACGAAGTGGGTATTCACCCACGAAAACGTCTCCAAAACGTCTGTTAGTCTATAAGGTGCCACAGGATTCTTTGCTGCTTATTTACCATAGATATTATAAAACCAAAGGCCCTGGGGCCGGAGCTCTGGATTGTTAGGGAGACACTAGCCACCGCTAAGTAACAGCTCTCTGTTTTTCATTTGTCCCAAGCGGTGATCCACTGTGTTTGTGGAGTTTGGCGTGGTTTATGTTTGGACTTTATCATGTGCATTATCGCTGACCAATAAGTTAACAGAAAATAACAATAAGAAAAAAAATGGTGAATCTTGTACAATCATGAATTAGGATGACAAAGAGGAGAAGAGCAAATCTAAGAGATAAATGTTGCATCAATTAGGCCTGATCCAAAGTCCATTGAAGTTAGTTGGGGTTGGTCCTGCTTTGAGCAGGGGGTTGGACTAGATGACCTCCTGAGGTCTCTTCCAACCCTAATATTCTATGATTCTATGACTTGCAGTGGAAAGACTCACAACTGACTTTAGATCATATCTATGGACCTTTCTGGGCACTTCTTTCCGCTCACTATAACAAGCACAGAGAGAATGACAATCACATACTTTTTTACATACATCCTTTTCACAGCTTCATAGAAACAGAGCTGGAGTTATCTGCCAGTACAGGTCATCCAAACTGTCCATGCAGGATCATTCCCTACAGTATATTCTCCAGAGCTTTGTCCAGTCTGGCTTCTTTTTGAATTAGTCCAAAGTATTTTATAGAGTGCAGATATAGAATTATGAACTAACCAATGAAATGCAGCTACTTCTCGGGTGGAAAACAGCTGATGTCTGTCAGCAACACACTGCTTTTTAGGATGATGACAATCAATTTGTCACTTCCTCTGATACCTCCCATCAATTGAATTTTAATGTATTTAATGCACACTAATGACTTTAACCTCATAGCACCCCTGTGAGGGAGGAAAGTGTTGCTGGGCCTCTTTGCAGGGGAAAATTAACACAAGCAAGAAATTTGTTCAAGGCCAGGACTAGAACCAGTCTCCTGATTCCTATTCACTATAAGACCATCTACTTTGTTTGCACAAGAAACATATAATTAACTATACAACCTCTGTAAAGGGATCTTTAGGTAAGCAGAAGGCAACAATCTGAGTTAGGCTATTGCCAGGACCCTGGGTTGATATACTTACTGTTGCACAAAGTGTCATAGGATATTTTATGATCACTTGAGTCAACCTCAACAGGTTTCATATCTTATCTAAAACACAATCTGCAGCCACACAGCTCTCTCCTCCTGTATTGAGATGGAAAACCAGCTCAGTTAGAAGAGCGCTTCCTACTGAATCACCAACAACACTTCCTACAGCCTCTGAATCTTCCTTGGAGGTCTCCTATCCAAGCAAAGACCAGCCACTAAGAGGCAAGGTGAGACCTCAGCCTGAAGTGGAAGGTGTAAATAGATAAAGGAAACAAGAATGTTTCTGAAATTCAATGGTCCCATTTACAGAGGGGGACCTGAAGTGCAGAAACATTAAGTGACTTGTCTAAGGTCAGACAGGACATCTGTACTACGGGGTGATCTTGGGACTAATTGGGGTAGCTACTGGGGTGTACAATAAGGAAAGCAATATAAAGGTAACGTACAGATTGCTGCCTCCCTATATCAATGGCAATACTGATTTACTTCCCTACATCTTCCTTCACCTTGAGACAGCTGCACTGCAACCTTCTTTGCTACTGTGGCAAAACATGTCACCAGAGAAACGTCTTTGGCTGCCATGTGACAGGTTAGCTTCCTAATAACAAGGCCCTCTAGGCATATGTTTCATAGTAATAAGATATGCTAGAGAACAGGCGAGACTTTGCCCAAATAAAGAGCACCTGTCACCCAGTAGAAGAGTATGAAGCCCATTCTGATGAGGAGCCATTCTTTCAGGCTGGGATTTAATTTGTAATCTGCTGTCTCATTTTATCTATCTCCTTAAAGCATTTGGGGACACAGTCCGCATAGAAGGCTACCTGGGAGGTAGAGTGGTGGAGTGATTAGAGCATTGAGCTGCATTGTGTCCTTGCTTTGCAACTGGTACATCAGATTTGCAGTATTAACAGCACAGTATGGAAGCCACTTCATCTCTCCGTGCCTCCATTTTCACATCTGCATATGGGGTTAATGAGTCATAGAATCATAGAAGTTTAGGTTTGGAAGAGACTTCAGGAGGTCAGCTAGTCCAACCCCCTGCTCAAAGCAGGACCACCCCGACTAAATCATCCCTGCCAGGGCTTTGTCAAACTGGACCTTAAAAACCTCTTAAGGGTGGAGATTCCACCACCTCCCTAGGTAACCCATTCCAGTGTTTCACCACTCTCCTAGTGGAATAGTGCTTCCTGATATCCAACCTAGACCTCCCCCTCTGCAACTTGAGACCATTGCTCCTTGTTCTGTCATCTGCCACCACTGAGTCCTTCCCTTGTAAAGCATTTACAAAGACCCATACCTTGTAACATGATATGCAAAGCAGACATGCGTCTGATCCCACAAAGCCACGGGTTTGGAGCTGAACTTTCCCAAAGCCCAAGGGCATTTGGCTCATGGATGCTGGTCCAGGCCCATCTTTAGTGTGAATAAAGATCCTAATTCAGGAAAGCATTTAAGCATCCACTGAAATCTGATTGCTTCTGCCCCATCCATCCTGACTTTCCTGTCGCTCATTGTGATCCACTTTTGTGACATCAGACTCCCTGTCCCCATCTTTTCTAAATAAGTTTTGGGCAACCACATCTGCCCCACACTCCCAGGCTTCCTCTTGGAGTTGTGAGCTGCAGACTTCAGTGTGCACCAGCCTAATTAAGCACCAGAAAAAAATCAAGGAGGAAGTGCCTGGGTTTAGCACAGAAGCAAGTGCATCTCACAATCTGTCCTCAAAATTCTCAGGTGCAGAAGATAAATATGTGAGCGATGAGAGTGGGGAAAGAGACTTACGATAGAATCGTAGACGTTTAAGATATATGAGAAATGAGATACTTTCAATAGTGGACAACTGAGCAGTCAATGGTGGATTGGAGAGCGGGACAGTTGGGCACAGCACTGGATTGAATCTGACACTGAGAGAACGTGATAGGTAGATGGATATTTTCACAGGCTGGCTAAGCTTAGCATAACCATCCAGTGGATGGATAGAACCAGATACAGGGGGTGAAATGATGGTCCACTGAAGTATGGGATTTTTTGCCATTTACCTCAATGGAGCCAAGCTTTTCTGCAGATGTCTAAGCTTTGGATGTTGACACTTTGGCCACTGCAGGTTATCTAGTTTGGGATGGGCACCCAAAGGCTGAATAAGATCTCCACAAGGGGTCTAAGCCTCAGATGAGCCCCAGTAGGTGCTTTCTAGTGGTGAATCTCTGAATCTGAGGCGCATCCATCACAATTTCTTAGTAAAGAAGAAACAAGGGAAAAGATTTGCCAGAAATCTAAATGATTGATCAGCCAAATTGTTTCTAAATGGTACCTTAGTCAGAGTTCTCCACAGGGGATCAACAGCCAGCTGCACTACAGTATAGAGTAAATGCTATTGCGTTGGGGGAAAAAATCACTGGCAAGTGATTTGCATTAAACATTTTTGTCTTCTTCTTTTGTTGTTGTTATTGATGCTATTTTTGGCTAACACAGAACTGCATCAGCATGTGAAATTCAGAGAGAAAGTGCCCAATTGCTGATTTCCAGTATTTTTTTTGCCTGTGTGTTTCGAGATTTCACTGCCAACGAAAAGTGGGGTAGGGAGATATTCAAAAACACAAACAACCAGAGAGACCATCCACAGCCAGAAACAGCTTCTGTTTTCCAACATTTTCTTTCGAGCTTGTGAATAAACAGAAAACTGTGATTTCTGAACACCTGCAGTCAGCTAGCCTTGGAAAGAGAGCAGGAAAGAGAAAACCAGACCCATGCCGAGCCATTGAACTCATGTATATGAAGTGGAGACACTGTGTAAATAAAGCCCAGTTACTCAGAGATTTGTTCATGCTCTAGAAATATTTTAAGCATGTGGCAGTTTGTTTGCAGCATATTTTAGTCACTTGTTCTCAATGCAATCTGCTTATACAGTGCTGCTCCACTATATTTCTCAATTTAGAAGGGGCATGTGTAAATTATATTATATATTATATACAATCAAACACACACAACATACATTTGTGTGTGTGTGTGCGTGTGCATACACACATACATATGGTACAGCTGAGAAAATAATGGATTTTTTTATTCAATGGATTTATTTATTTAGGCTGAACCGAAAAATCCGGGTAAGATATGGTTTGATTTTAAATATTTTTTTTAATTGTTCATCAAAGAGAATAAATTGAGAAAGTTTCATTTCTAAGCTTCCAAAACATTTCAGGTCAACTTGAAACAAATTTATCTTTGAGGTTTGCTGAGTTTTTTTTATTTGATTTAACCATTTTTGTGTGTTGTATTTTTGTTTGTTTAGTTTGGCCAAATTTGAAAAAGAAATGCTATTTTGAAATTAAAACTTGAAATATTTCAACTTTTTTGGATTTTTTTTTCAAATGAAACTATTTGTCAAATTCAAATAGTTCCAGAGCCCTGGAAAATGCATTTTCCAGCCAAAAAAAAAAAAAAAATCTGTTTTTTGGAAATTGTTTTCCCAGCACTAATATACACACCTATATATAATATACACACACACACACATAAAAATAGCTATACAAATACATATTTCAGACATGCACACACGTACATATATAGCAATATACATAAACTCATATATGTATGTATGTTGTAAATGTAAACTATTTTAATGGAATGTCAATAGATTAATAGATTTCAAGCCAGAAAGGACTATAAGATTCTCTAGTCTGACCTTCTGTGTAGCACAGGCTAGAGAATCTGACCCACTAATTTCTACATCAAGTCTTTAACTTGTGTTTGAGCCATAGCGTATTATTTAGAAAGAAAATCCAGTCTTGTTGTACAGCATAACAAAAACAAACAATGGAAAAATAAAGTTCTACAGTGACATTAACTCAGGTCTGAGGCACAGGTAAAGCCATATTTGAAACCTGTTGCACCCATGAACACACCTAACGCAAGTGGCTGGATTTTGACAATGCAAGATGCTGAGTGTTGACCATTTTCAAAAATACCGTATGGTCAGATTTTCTAATCCTGTTTATACAATTAAGGGCCTCATCCTGCTCCCTTTCCCAATGTAAGTAGTTTCACTGCATTCAGTATGATTCCTTGCATACTAAACTTCAACACGATTTGGGCTTAAATGTGCAGTTTAAAATATCACTGTTTATGTTGCAATGTGCATAGCATATCCTAGATGGGCTGTGCAGTATGGCTGAGCTAATCTTGCACCTGGAATGTATAGATTTCCTCACCTTTTTGGGTTATGCACTGTGCAACCATAACCTATTGCTCATACAATAGAACGATTTGCAATTCATTTAATTTTTTTGTTTTAGGAAAAAAATAGTTATATTATTTAAAACTTCCCAGTTAGTCCTCGATGTTCTCTCCTCAAAGAGGGGAGCAAAGAGGGTGGGAATGGTGCAAATGCCAAATTTAGCTGTGGCTTTTGGCCCCAGTTCAGCAAAGCATTAAGCATAAATAATAACAAATAATTATCCAGTCCCTACACAGCAAAGCACTTAAGCAGATGCTTAAGTCCCATTGAGGCAACATGCACTTAAGTGCTATGCTGAATCAGGGCCTTTGCCTGGAAAGGTTTCTGTAGGACAGTTTACTGAAAGGGGTAGCACATATTTTACCCTTGGGATGATTGTATTTGGGCAAAGGCAAAAGAGACGCTTTAGGATTTGCAGAACTTCTAGGGCGCAGCACAATTAAGTTGAACTTGTGAGATCTGCCTTTTTTTCTCCCACACTCCTTATTTTCTTGCATCCTCCAGATCAGGTCAGTTCTATGCTGTGTGTTTCACTGATGCCTTTCACAATCCCCTTCATGCCAAGGGCAGCCCTCGGACCTGTCGATCCCTGGTTCAGTTCACAAAAGGAAAATAATGTCAGAAAGAGGAAGGGACTTGGGCCTCTCACATAAACACACATCTCTCCAGGCTCCATATTCCTGCAGCTCTAGGTGAGTGGGATTCCCCCCCCCCCCCAATACTCCTCAATGGAACCCACCCAAAGAGCAAGAATCCAGCATAGAACAGGGAGACATTTAAAATTCCAGGACTATAATTCCTAGCGGAATATAATCCCCCCTCTGTACTTGCATTTGAATATTTTCCTGATGACAGAACCAGGTCCTCTGGTACTCACCCTAATCAGACCTAATGCAGGCTCAGTTCTGGCTTTTTTCTTGGTGTCAGCATTGTGTGTGTGTGTTTCATCGGGTTAATTAAGCCCTTGAAGTGAAATACATCAAGTGTCTTGATGGCACATGCCATTGACCCATTGTCGGATATGGCTAATATGCAGATACGGAGCCTTTATGGCAGGGTTGTCATCAAACACTTCAAGCTCAAAGCATCTTTTGCAAAAGAACTCCAGTGCTTAGATTGCAAGCTGCAGCCAGGGACAGGAAGCCACAGGGGGCGGCCTGCCGGTCGCTGTGAGGGTGGCAGTCAGGCTGCCTTTGGCGGCATGCCTACGGGAGGTCTGCCGGTCCCGCGGCTTTGGTGGAAATTCAGCAGTGGGTGAGCCAAAGGCGTGGGACCAGCGGACCTCCCGCAGGGATGCCACCAAAGCCGCCTGACTGCCATGCTTAGGGCGGCAAAATACATAGAGCTGCCCCTGGCTGCAGCCATGTCTTCCTCTGCTGGTTAGGAAATGGATAAGGTATGTAGAAAGCCGGCTGAGCCAAAGGGAGAGAGAGACACAGAAATACAAATAGGTTCCTTTCTAAATAGGCCGTGCGGTTCAGCGAATAGGCCATCAACATTAGAGTCAAGGGATGTGGGTTCTTGTGCCTTTGCTTTGCCTCCTACCCTTTGTCTATTTTGATTGTAAATTCTCTGAGGGCAGGGTCTGCTAATGTGTTTCTACGGTGCCTAGCAGGACAGGGCCTTGATTTCAGCTGGAGCCTACAGGTGCAACCGTCAAAGAAATAATTAATAAATTCATATATGAAGCTGATTCCATTTTAAACTCAACAGCTTTGGAAGAGGAGTGTTTTCCCCTTAATCCCTAAAATAGTGTTGGGAAGGGAGCTTCTGCCCTTAACCATGCTCCTAAATTCACGGATTTCCCTCCTGGAATTACTCTACCAGTCCTCAGCTGAAGTATCAGGGTGGTACCACGATGTACCAAAATACCACATTTACCAGGCCACCTTTTCAGTCTGTGTTTGTTCAGAACAAATGTATTCAAATGGAGGGGAAAGGCAGTGACAGCACAAACTCTGTCATACCCGTCCAAGGGAACATCTCTAGAGGAAAAGAGTTGTTGAGATTACCCTAGATTCTGTGGCCCCTTCAGCCGCAGCTTCTCTGCAAAGACTATCAACAAGGCCAATTATGCTGGAGTTTTGAGGTGGTATTGACATCTCATAGGAACCGGACTGTGATCACCATTGCTAGGGGCCACTGAACAGCTACCAGATGGCAATGAGTCAGAACTGATGACCTAGACAATTGTGTCTTTGTAGCCGGTCAACAAACCTCTGAACCATTTGATTTCCCAGCCTTGTCTTCTCCCCTTTCTTTGGTGACTTGCCTGATGAAGTTGTGGCAAATCCTCAACTTGGGTAAATTGTCCTAAACCTTTCGATTTCAGCAGAACTATGACAATTAAGGATCTGCCCCTACATTACCCGTTGCAACATTCTGACATTGATGGAGTAGGAATTCATCAGTCATGCCTACAGCACAGCTAGGATGGAAAGGAGGCACGTCAAAGTCAGACTACACTTATCTGGATACGTTCCCTCAATCACTGCATTAGCTTGTCCTGATCCCATAGTTAAAAACAGCTATTTATGCTATCACTACATGCTGGCGAAGATATATTGCACCAAGTCAGCACCTACAATTATTATAGTACAGAAAAGCTTTGCTGTAGCACGTTTAGTGCTGCTATTTATCACACACAAGGCTATTACATCTTGGCTCCCAACAAGGCTATACAATTCTGGCACCCAGGAAGACAGCAGGTGCTCTGAATTAAACCAAAGCCCAAAGACTTTCTCTCCCCCGCTCCCCCGTTTGGCTTTTGTAAAAAGGCTAACATTGCCGGTGGCCCAGCAGAACAAAGGGTTTGCAGGGGAGCATTCTGCTCCTCTGTGTCATGTCTCTACAGGGAAAGGTGTTGGAAAAAAAGAGTTTGCACTCATTCCCTGGAGATCCTAGAATTCATCAACATCAGAGATAGAGAAGCTCTGCTAGGATACACTGTTCATCCTCATGCCAAATGCACACTAATAAATGACCCAAGGGACTAAGTTTCCGTCATTTTCCTTTGGGAGACTATTCCACAAGGAAATAAATCTCACCATTAGGAAGTCCCTACATCCCATTTGTCTTAAAGTTCCATATAACACTCATTGCCGCTGTACTTAAGCACCAAACAAAGCCATTTTTAAATGGTCCCTCTGGCCACCCCCTTCATATTCTCTGGTTCCTGATGTTTTCAGCACCAGCATACATTAAAGGCAAGCTTGTTTTTTGTTTTGCTCTCTTTAAATCAAGTCTTTTTTCTTACTCTTCTGTGAATTCTGTCCAGTTTGTCAATACCGGGGTTGGTCGAAAACAACAATCCCATTCCATGAAAAGACCGAGGTTTCTAAATTTGTGTCTGATTTGATGCACAATGAAAACCCTTCCAAAACTGAGAGACACCCTAAAATAACCAAGTGTTTAGGATTTTCTGAAGGGATGTTGGAGTCAAAGATTCCCAAGTCCCTGATCTGAACCACCAAGGGAATAGAACCTGGGTCTCGTACATGCCATGTGAGCAGCCTAACTGCTAAGCTTTTCTACATGTCTCTAAGTGCTTCCTGGCGTTGACCAGAAATTTTATCCAGGACCTGAGGAAACTTCCAAATGAAATCTTCATCAGAATCGATACGTTTCTTGGAAATGTTTTTATTTTGAAGAGATGGAATTTTTCATTTGGAAAAAAAAAAGTTTTGTCTAATTTTTTCCACCAGCTCTTATTAACATTTTTCCGATACCAAATGTTCCCACAGTTACACACTGCATTTTGGCTCTGGTCTCACCACATCTGTCCAGAGAAGAACTATCACACTTCATCACATCTGCTCAAACCTCCACAAGACGTTTCTGGGATGTCAGTCTGCCAATCCATCAGTCAGGTGAGTCCAAAGCTTTATAACCAATAGAAGCCAATGAGAAGGACTTCTGATTTCTAACAGGGATCAAAATCGAAGAGGATCTCTGGCTGGAATATGTAGCAATATAGAATAGGCAAATGAAGATATGTCTAGATATAGTAGGTGATATAATAATCTTCACTATGGGCTAGATCCAAAGCCCACGGAAGTCACTGGGAACCCTTCCATTGACTTCAGCATGCTTTGGATCAGGTCCATTATGGACATTTCCATGACATTTTTTTGGGCCACTTTGAGACGAGTCTGATTCAGCATGATTCTCACCACATTCCAACCGGAGGCACTTTTGCAAAGTGGCTCCTGAGGGCTGCAGGGTCCGAGGCCCCTCTAAGCAGCAAGATCATCGTCTGAAGCAGTGTCTCCTCGTATCATGGAGCCGCTAACAATAGTCACTGGTTGATTGATTTGGCTGCATAACATGATACACCGGTAGCAGTGCTGGGGTGTTTATGGTGGGGCTTATTTATTTATGTATGGTTTTCCTGGGCAGCAGTATCATCATGATGACAAAGAAAACAGCTGATCAAATCAAAGTGACAGAGGAGTTTAAAAAAAAAGAAGTGCAAATATTTCTCATAAACAGTACAATAAAAGAAACCTCTTGCTTCTGGCAGTCCCTGGGATGCATGAGACATCATTGGATGGTTCTGTTGACCTGATATTCTTGCTTCCTGTTGAAGTGCGGTTTATGTTAGGATGACTAAATTAAAGAGACAGAACCCTGGAGGAGGCATCATCTCATGGAGCTGCAGACACCATCAATGGTTCATTGTACAGATTATGGGAGGGACAGTGCCGGTGGAAATAATTTGCTTAAAAGCACATTGACTTGGACATCCCCAATCTAAGCATTGATCTCTGCCAGTATTAATGTTGCTGTTAAAGCAAAAAACTAAAGCTGGGACAGCCACTAGTTTTATAGCTACAAAATAGGGCATTGTCCTTGGCTTCAAGACCTCAGTTGATTTTAGCTCCTGCCAACTGCTTATGGATTTTTTTTCTTTTTCACTCCTCCTTTCCCCTGGCCCAAAATACATGCTTTCTCCCCCATAGGCAAGTGGGTCTGGAATATCTTTAATCTGCCTCCACCCTCTTTCTCTTTGAAATACCTCCTCTTCTATAAGGCCTTTACATCCCAGCTGCACACCTGAATGAAGTGAGGAGAATGAGACTCAGAGACCAGGAAATAAAAACCCAACAACAGCCAAATGCACAAAGACTTCAGATCACACTTACGGGGCGGGGAAACATGGACTCTGAAAAGGACGTCAGGGCCATAGCGGATAATAGACTGAACATGAGCTCCCAGTGCAACGTTGTGGCTCAGAGGGCCAACGCTGCCCTGGGACATATAAGCAGGGGAATGTCGCGTAGTAAAGAGGGGGTATATATGCCTATACCTATATATACAGCATTAGTGAGATTGTTAGTGGAACATGGATGTCTCGTTCATAGAATCATAGAAATGTGGGTGTCACATGGTGCACCACTCATCATGGGTCTGGTGCCTCCTCCTGGTCACTCTGGGGATTAGCTCTTGAGTTCACTGCCCCCACTTCCACACCTTGCATGCCGTCATTCTCTCTCTCTCTCTGGTCTGCAGTCCCCCTCTTGCTCCAGGAACCACAGCATCCTCTTTCTGACTCAGCCCTCCGAGTCAGAGGGTCACTAATTTTTCTCCCCACTTCCAGGTCACAAAGTCCTTTCCTCCCTAGCAGTCTTAGGCAGTCTTCCCTCTCACTGTCCCATGATACCACTCCTTGAGTGGCTGCCAGTGGATCACAGGCCTGCCCTCTATTCCAAGATCCAGTTCAGGGACCCTCAACTCAGCAGTTCCGGGCTTTCCTGCCTTAGCCTTCACTGCTCCTTCCCTGGACTGCTTCCTATCATACCTGGTTCTCCTTCTCTCTCTGGGTGTATCAGCTCTCAAATCTTCCTTCCTTTTCCAAGGGAGTAACTGCTGTCTGCATTCCTGAAACCTTTCCAAACAGCCCCGGTCTATTGCCTGCTACCTTGCTTCATACACTCCCTGCTTGTTCCTGCATAGCTGTACGTGCTTCCAGTTAGTTCTCTGCTCCCTGGCTCTTCCCCCAGGTGCAGCCTGCCAGGCCATCTTAACCCCCTTCCAATCCTATATGGGGTAGACATCCCATCACAGAAGGGTCTGTCTGAGTGCTGGTGTCCATACTTCAGAAAGGATGTTGAAAAATTGGAACTTTCAGAAGAGAGCTACAAGAATGATTTGAGGCCTGTCTCACAGAGAAAGACTTAGGAAGTTTGTCAAAGAGAAGGTTAAGAGATGACTTGATCACAGTGTATACCTCAATGGAGAGAATTATGATAGCAGAGTGTTCTTTAGTATAGGAAGCAAAGGCAGAACAGGACCCCATGGCTCAAGCTAGACAAACAGACTAGAAATAAGGCAAAAAAACAACAACAACAACAGGAAGAAGGAACTTCTGTGACTTGAAGTCTTTGAACCAAGACCTAGGTGTCTTTCTAAAAGTGATTCTCTAGAACTGAATCTGGAAGATAAGGGAAAACACCAGGAGCAGCATTTCAGACAATAAGTTACTTGATGGAAGAGTGCTTAAGTTGCCATCTGGAGGATGGTTTACAATGCCTAGCCTTCCTTACTACAGAGGCTATCCTATGGTTACTGGCCGGGGACATTATGCTGTGATGTCTGCATATGAGAAGAAAAACAGGCTTGGAGAAGCAGGGGGGAAGTAGGGTCCCATTGTGCTAGGGGCGGTACAAACATAAATGTAATCACAGTCCCAAAGACTTTACAGTCTAAAAAGACAAGTGATGTGATGGGTGAAGAGAGCAGAATGCAATCAAATATACAAGTATTATTTAATAACAAAGTAAGCACCCACTAACCTCATCTACCTTGGAAGCCAACATTAATTGACTGGGTTGGTTTATGGTCATCGTAGCAGAAGTGGGTCTAGAGAGATCTAATTGAGCGAGGGCTTACTAATGGATTTGGTGAAGATCTCCCGCGGATAAGCGGGAGCATGGAAAGGAGAACACATCGGAGACATCCCACCTGCCGACCTGTCATAATTTACTTGGGAATGGGGCTGTTGGCTGTGTGAAACACAGTAAGTGATGAGAAAACCAGAGGCAGAGCCTCTGGAACCTAATCCATCATGGGATTGTTTAAGGAGGACACCCCATGAGAAAGCTGGGACAACGTGGGTGTGAGCATTCCACTGCCATCTCCTCGTCAGAAAGTCCTCAGTAGAAATGCCACTGCAAGAAACAGCAACTCATCCCCCTGTTCCTCAATTAATGTCTGAATTATAATCAACCACAATGCAGCTGAAGGATTGTCAGACAGACAGGAAAATGAATGTTGTTTTTCAAGCTCAACATGAAAATACAGTAAAGATAGCTGGATTATAATGGGAATACATGTCCGATAGGGAACTTGGAGGGACTTGTTCTATTCCAAATCCAAATCCCTTTTGATTTCTTAATCCAGAAAGCTTACTACAGAAGTATGTTATTGCTAAATTGGTGCATTTAGGATTTGCAGCTGGATTTCCATATACAGTTGTCTATCAACATGAATCTGTCAAAGCATCCTCAGTAATTACTACAGTGCTTTTCTTTATTTAAAACGATGTATATATTAACTAATTTCTCTGCACACCAGCCTAGTGACCAAGGGACTGTTATTAACTCATTTTACAGATAGGAAAACTAAGACACCGATAGGTTAACTAGGCCCACATTTTCAAAAGTGACCTTGTTCCTTTGATCCACCCCATTTGGTCTTTTGATTATAGGTTGTCTACTTTGGTCCTGATCATCAATTTTTAATGTTCAATTTGAGATGCTTTGGACCTGATTTTTCAGAGGTGGCGAGCATGCAATGTTCCCATTACACTTCACTTGGAGTTGCAGATGCTCAGCCATTCTGAAAATCAAGCCCACGGTATCTTAAACTCGGCACCCAAAATGTGAGATCACTCCTGAAAGCATGGGCCTTTGTGACTTGCTCTGGGCCAGAGAGGACACAGAAGAACTGGGATTAGAATGCAGGAATTCCCACTATCAGGTCCTATGTGCAGACTGCTAGATTATGACTAACTAATAACATCGTTTGGCCAAGTAGCTTGTATAAAAGTATCTGGGCACACATACTGTAAGCCATGCATATGTATTCAAGCACCATTTTTATATTTATTTTCCTACATGAGTGTGCACAACTGACTAAATATATGCCTATTGAGAGTATGCTGTGTGAAATGTTATAAAAACGGCTCTCTCGATCCAAGTTTCTACAGGTAGATAATCTTTGCTGTTTACCATAATTTCTATTTCAGTCATGAAACTAGCTAACGACAACTTACTTTTTCAGTCAATTACTTTATAATTGTGTTTTTCAATGTGTGTGCCTGCGCCTGATTTTAGAAAATCTCTTGCTTTTAGCATTGCTAAATGAGAGAAAGAGTGCATCATTAAATTGTAATCGTTAAAGCGAAAAGGTAGCCACATACAAGGAAGGTCAGAACTTGAGGGTGTCAGTCCATGCTTAACTCATCCTGTTTGGCCAATGTTCGACTCATTCATATAAGAGCGGCTGTAGCACATTGCTCAGTCACACTAAGGTGCATGTTAAGGACTGAGGTCTTAGCTCTGAACTTGCTCTCTGGTTTTTTAAATAGGCCTGGATCATACCCTGAAGCATTTGTTTCCAAAGTGGTGCATGCTGGTTAACCCATGTGTACCTCCATTTACCAGGCATTCATGTACTCCTGTTCACTGCTTTGAAAATTTACCGCCGATGTTATTCTAATGTTGCTGTTTGTCTCCTCATGAACGTATAATGATAATAATGATAGTAATAATCACTGACATTCATATAGTGCCTTTCAGCCAGAAGGATCCCAAAGTGCTTTGCAAACTGATTTACAAACGACTGCATATCCATATTAAATGCGGAGCCCTACGTTAATGCAATGTTAATGTTGCAAATACGAAGCCACAACATGCCAGGAAATGCAAAGGTTAAGGTTTCAGTATTGTCGCTAATGCAGACACATTGTGCCTCGTGCATATTAAGTTAAACGTTTCACAACATAACTGAGCAGATATTTTGCAGCAAAAACCACTCCGTGGGCTGTGATAAAAGTAATCAAGATCTCATGCTTCTGGGCAGAAATGTAATTGCTTGTGTGGGTCAGGCAGAAATTCCACCCCACCACATTGTCACACAGCATTATGCAAATACTTGGCTGCATTATGAGATATTTCATCTTCTGCTGTTATTTGCCACTACTGAAAGGAAGATGTCGGGGCAGTTGATAAATGGTCTAAACCAATATGACAAATCCTGCTTACTTAGGGATTTGATGAAATGCCCATTGAAATAAAAAAAAAGACTCCTATTGCATTCAGTGTATGTCGGATCAGGCACTCGTTGAGTTACATGAACACTTACTATTGATATTTTGGGCTGCTGCCACTTTACAGAGTGGGGAAACCAATTCTTTCTTCTTCAAAGGAGGAAAGCTCTATTTTGGACTCAGTCGGCAAGTTTCAGTGGCTAGGTGCATCACATCTATTTGAGCCACGTGCCTCTTTTTATATGACAGACAAGCCAAACTTCAGGGGTGCAAATGGTGCCACTTTGCATGAATAATTAACAAATTCAAGGCCTCCCTGAATAAAAAATAAAACCAGCATAGGTGGGGGGAATCCTACAATCAATCAGGTAAGGATCCGTCATCCCCCAAACGGGCTGATTTCTAAATAGTCTTGACAACCCCACTTCTTCACATGAGATGAAATGACCTGGATCAAAAGGCTGAAGCAGAAGAGAGAGTTTGAAGAAGGAAACGCTGCTACAGGAGCGTGAGAAGTTTTAAATAAAGCAAAACCATAATACACACACACACGACAACCAAGCAAACAAATAAAATCCTCCCTGATTCCAACCAGTTGTGAGTTTGCTTTTGATTTTTCTGCAGGATGGTCTAGTGTGCTGAGGGAAATGTCTCTCTCTCTCTCTCTCACACACACACATGACTGCAAATATCTCCAATTCTTTGCGGCTTCTTCTTAACATATATATAAAGTCCAGTCATCTGTTGCTACTATGGCCATTCCCCGCAAGATGGGAGGAGGATTCCAGCTATGCAAATCATCCGTTTTGATGAGCTGCTACAGCAGGGAAATATGCTGTATCTGTGATGACCGCGTATGACTGATGGACAGACAGACAGACAGATTTACTCCCTTTCCTTTATGAGAGATGGCCTGAGCTACCATATTAACTTTGCTCATCACTGATCTATTCCTGTGCTTAAACGGGCCAATGGATCACAACAACATAGACTGTCTATCAAGAGAGCCAATTCCCTCCCCCGACTCTCTGTCCCCTGGACAAACACGTTGCATTGAATCTCAAGGAATCAACATTCTTTATCAGCATATCTCCTATCTGTTTAAAGAACCCCACCCTTTACCCTAGCTCCCAGTTAAGCTACTGCCCAATCTCGCTTCTCTTCCAAAGACCTGGAGTGAACCCTCTACAAACACTGGCTGGAGTCCCTTTCTTTCACTTCTGTTCTTGGCTCTCTCCAATCCGGCTTCCACCTTTTGCTCTCCATTGAAACCAGACCTTCCAGGTCCTTCACATCTTAGCCCCACCCAACATAGCTAACCTAGTAACCTACAGCAACCTCAGGCCCCATCTTCACTTTGTCACCATTCCCAGCCCAGCTTCTCCCTGCAACACATGCATGCTTTCCCCTATTCTGCCCCTTTCATAGAGGAAACACTCTGTGATAAATCCAGACAGCCACTAATTTATCCTCCTCCAAAGCCCTCCTTAAAGCTTACCTCTGAACGGAGAGGGCCAGGACTCCAAGATGGGATGAAGCATTCTCTCTCCCTCTCTCAGGCACTTGGCTGGATGGCTCTTGCTCACATGCTTGGGTCTAACTGATCACCAGGAAGGAATCTCCCCCCCAATAACATTGGCAGTGACCTTTGGTTTTTTTAGCTTTCCTCTGCAGTGTGCGGGTCACTTGCTGGGATTATCTGGGTATATCTCACTGGGTCATTTCTTTGCCACTGCAGGGGCCTCAGGTATTGGTACTTCTCGACTCCTCCTCTTCTCTATCTGTGGCACCTAATAGTCTAGCGTCAAGTGGGCAGTAATATTCTCATCTCTTGTTGGTTGTTGGGTTTCAGGTGTGGGTGCTGGCGGCCTGTGATACACAGAGTCAGACTGGATGATCTGGGAGTCCCTCCTAGCTTTAAACTCGATGACTCTGCCATGATGTCAACAGAACCCAACCTGCCAATCCTAGTTAAGCAGGTGAAAAACTGTAATTGTTACTCTTCCCTTCTTCATCCTAGTCCCTACCTCTGCCTCCAATAAAATCAACAAACAAAACCCAATTATAACATCCGTACATACCAAAGCTGAGCCACTCCATCATTATATTCATTTGCTTGTATGTTGTACCCTCTCGCCTACCCTCCCTTTGTGTGTGTCTTTAAATTGTAAACTCTTCAGAGCAGGAGATTTTTTTGATGACCATACAGTACCGAGCACAATGGGACACCAATCCCAGTTGAAGCTTTTGGGGCACTTCCAGAAAGGTTGACTATTACTACTGCTATGATCACGGGACCCTGCTGCCAACTACCAGGTTTGATTCTAGTAAATGTTTCTGTAATAAGCAGTGACAGTAAATAGAAGGTTTTAAATTGTAATGATTAAATTCTTGTATTACAGTACTGAGCTCAGGGGCTCCTTTACTCTATGGGCTTGTATCTACATCCTCTCTTCCCTACTTCTTGCATCGATGGAGCTCATGGCTAATTCACCTAACCTGAGGGTTGTGAAAAGAATGTGGTGCTGCTTAGGATACAGATAGTGGGGCTGGGATGGTTAGGTCTCTAAGGGAAAGCAGAAAACCCGATTTCAGGTCACGGAGTAAGCTGGAGAAAAAAAAAATCAAGCTGTGCCTCCCAAAAGCTCCCCCCACCCTGCCTTTGGAAGGATCATTAATGTCAACTCCGCCCACTTCCCTACTATGGTGATGTGAGCCATAAGGCATTGCCTTGGCGCAGGGTGTGCTTCATAATCAATTTCAGCACATGATGGGCCCATTGGAACTCCACTGCAGTCAGCCTAGCTACTTTTATGGTTCTCCAACAGCATCGCATGAGACACTGGTGTTAGCCTGGGGATGGTTTTAGCCCATTGTTTCAACATTCCATCGGTATTAATTTCAGCCTCTGTCCTGCCTATGGTAGCGCTTCGGATTTGTATTGCTTAGCTCAGCTCCTGGAGGAGAGTGGTTAAACATGTCATTTTGGGACTTCTTATTAACAGGCCAGCAAAACTGCAAGGTTGACAGCACTATTAAATATGACAAAGTCTTCTTTAAAACACTGACTGTTTGACTGGTGGGAGGGAAAAAAAAGTGGCGTGATTTATATACGGCTGCACAAGTCACGGGCTAGGCTCTATATCTTGTGTCCAAGGAATGATCGTTCAACCGCTGTCGGCAGTGTCCTCAAGCAGCTTGTCTAGAGTCTCCTTTGTTCACAGATGGCTCATCTTGACTTTCTGACATTGAAATACAAGCTGCCGCTCATTCCCATCTTGCAGCTTCCCCAGACACACTTTCCCTGAGTGAGGACGCTCTCCCAAAATACAAGAAAAATGCTGAAATTAATAATTCTCTGCCAGCCTTAGCCCTGGCAGGGCAGTGGAGCTTTTGAATGAGCAGAGCTGTGCAAGGCAGCACAGTGGATATGACAATGTCATAGTAATATAGCACTTTTCATTCGAGATGATTCCAAAGGACGGAAGGATCCTTTAAAATGGGATTGGCACTTTTTCCAGGACTTTATGCACATGACTACTGAATGAGACAAGCATTTGAAAAATTCATTAGATAGATAGATGGATACTGGATTAGACCAGCAGTTTGTCTAGCCCAGTAACCTACCAGCTCATTCTCTGGAATTTGCAAGACACCCTTCAAGTTGGAAGATCTGGGATAACATACTCATAGGGCATCATCTTCTTAAACCCCAGCTCTATGTGCTAAGCAGGAAAGCTTATATCCCTTGCAAAGAGCTGATTTTTTAAAAAATTCTTATTACTATAACTCTGGATGTTCTTGTAACCCAATAAAGGTCTAACCTATTCTTTCCCTCACTCCACCCCTTGATTCTGCTCAGTTCTTGGTCTAGATAAGGCTACATTAGGATCCAAGTGTTTTCACACCTAGGGCAGAACATGGAAACTGCTCAACAGCAACACGGCACAAACATTTAGGAAAAATGAAGACAAATGCCATAAGCAACTGAAAGTAAGGTAAAGGGAGATGTCACATTTTTAGTAGGCAGAATGTAATGACTAAAACAGACTGGAAACTTCTTATCTCTTCCCATACATTTCAAGGAAAAATCCACACCAATTTTCACAAATAGTTCTAGTTATTGCCCAGGGCATGGAGGCTAACTCCCTGCTTCTTAGATGTATTACGTAGCCAAAAGTTCTTTAATGATGAGTGGCTGGGACATCAGTCTTATGTCTTGTTTGAATGGTGTAGGGGTTTATTAGGAGGATGAGGAACAGGCATTATCCATGTGGGGAAAGAAAGATTTCAGTTCCGGCTCATTTCCAATGCAGACTGCTTTCTCTTTGTACTGGATAAGTTGTACCAGGTCATGAATACAACCTCAGGACCAAGGGAGCATAGAATGCTGGTAATACTTCCACAACTATTCTCAGTGGTGGTAGGTGACAGAACAAGGAGTAATGGTCTCAAGTTGCAGTGGGGGAGGTTTAGCTGGATATTAGGAAAAACTTTTTCACTAGGAGGGTGGTGAAGCACTGGAATGGGTTACCTAGGGAGGTGGTGGAATCTCCTTCCTTAGAGGTTTTAAGGTCAGGCTTGACAAAGCCCTGGCTGGGATGATTTAATTGGGGATTTGTCCTGCTTTGAGTGGGGGGGTGGGACTAGATGACCTCCTGAGGTTCCTTCCAACCCTGATATTCTATGATAATTGCAGGGAGGTTCTGATTATGTTGGTTCTTTTTTATAAGCAGAGTTGGAAGGGACCTCAGGAGATCATCCAGTCTAACCTGCTTCTTAAAGCAGGACCAATCCCCTGACAGATTTTTGCCCCAAACTGGGTCCTCCAAGGATTGAACTTGCTACCCTGGGTTTAGCAGGCCAAGTCTCAAACCACTGAGCTATCTGTTCCCACCCCCCCAGTTTAGGTGTGACAGGCAGATAGATAGAGGGGGTGTCTGGGGATAGATTGATAGATAGGCTTCATGATTTCTGTTTCTTCATTTGCTGTTTGCACTGCATCAGATCCATGCAATGGGGTATTTAGTGATTGGTGCAAGGGTGAAGAATCACAACTATCATATGGCATTCCCAACTCTGGCACTGAGTCAACATGTGGCTGTGGGGAAGTCATTTAACCTCTCTAGGCCTTGGTTTGCCCTTCTGTAAAATGGGTATAATACATCACTGGATTTTGACATTGTTTTCCTGAAAAAGCATTTTTCCATGGGAAATTTTGACTTAGAATGTCTGTCAACGAAAAATATAAATATGGTAATTCAGGTATGCCACCAAGGCACTCTCTGGGAATTGTAGTTTGATTGCATCATGTCCCCATAGTCCTCTATGGGTTGTGCTCCCCAGATGGACTTCAACTCCCATGATACACCACTGCCCTTCACCAGGAAGGGAAGCTATGATGCATCATAAGTAACTAATCTGAGCACAGAGCATGCAGCACCTGGACTACAACACCCATGAGGCACCACAGAGGCATTTCCAAATAAGAAATTTTTCAGTTTTCAATTGTAATACTTCTCGTTTTGATATTTCACCCAAAAGTCATTGTTTTCCATAGGAAAAAAACCTCTTTTCCATTAGGCTCTTCTTATAATGTTAGCATGCTAAGTCCCAGCTTTTGGAGGTTGTATTTCCTGAGCAGTCATAAAAGTGTGGTGGTGGTGGGTGGGGGGTTCTAGTACCTCTCCATGAAGGCATTAGGAGGGAGTTGAATACTTTATATCCAACAGGTCTCTGAATCACAGTTCTTCTCTACTTACCTATGTGTGGCTTTTTTTAACAAGATCTACTGAATAAGCGAGAGCATTCTATTAAGGACAAAAGCCTGGGTAAAGCCAGCAAACTATTCACTGCCAAAATCTGCCCAGAAGTATCTGTGTAATTGAATTTGGCTGGCTCTAGCAGGTTATTTGATTTTCGATAATTGGATTGGCTAATGGGAGAGCAGGGTGCAGAGAAAAAAGAATGAGAATGATATGTGTCTCTCTTGACCAAATGATGCAGCGACTTGGGAAATTTCTCATCCCACAGGGGAACATAAACCCAACAAACAGATTCCCCCCGCCCCCCCAAGGGTATGTCTACACAGGGATAAAGGACCTGCAGCACAGCTGTGGCTGGCCCGGATCAGCTGATTCATGCTCGGGTTGCAGGCTAAGTGCAGACATTCAGGCTCGGGCTGGAGCCTCAGCTTGGAGACCCTCCCCCCTTGCAGGATCCCAGAGCCCTGGCTCCAGCCCAAGCTTGGGTGTCTACACTGCATTTTGTAGCTCCGCAGACTGGGCCTTGAGAGTCTGCATCAGCTGACACAGGCCAGCTGCGGGTGTTCAGTCGTAGTGTAGACAACCTTACATATATATACGCCTTTTGAACAACCAGGTAGCCATGGCAGGAGCTGTGCCTCTCCAAGCTGCGCACTGCCCTTTATTCAGGGCTGGGCTGCACACAACCTCGCCCTAAATAAATAGCAAAAATCACGTTTTGCTCCTTGTATTATCTAAATCCATAACTCAAACCGGGGTGCATTTTTTTTAAAAGAAGATCTGCAGGCCCGTGCGGTAGAGCCCAAAGCTAAACCCTGGATTCGAGCGTCAGATCTAAAGGTCTCATCACTACCAGGTCACTTGGACCTACACTGTGGAAGGCTTTACTTGACTGCATAAAGGAATACAGCTTCTCTTAGCCCCCTGCTCAGGTTTGCTCAGATTATAACTCCACCTGCTGAACAGGGAGTGCAGGGCTCCTTTCCCCAAATTCCCAGACTGGGGCAGGACAAAGCGTTGTAAAACATTGGCTCTGCTCTCTCATCTGGCAGCTTGAGTGGCAGGCCAAGTCCACAAGGAGGAGAGTAAATTGCCTCCCACAAAAGGGGAAAGAATGTATTCCTCCTTTCAGAGTAAAATATAACAGTGATTCTCTAAAGCACGGTCTGCTCCTGGGGCAGCCCACCCTCATGTTCCTCCTGACTCAGGATGGAGTGCAAAACTACCCTCTAGCCCCTCAATATTACAATAACGGGGAAAGACATGGCTTAGATCACAAAGAAAACCCCAAATGCTCAGATTTGGGATTTCAGCTATCCAGATCCCAAACTAGACTGCCTGAGATTTAGGGGTAATTCAAACTGCAAATTTACATGTGAACAGAGATACAGACCAGGGATTTCCCTCCGGAATGTTTCTAGTGAAAGTCGTCCCATATTTTTTCTGCTTGGCTTGTAGAAGACATCAGATTCTTCCCAGCTCTATTACATAAGCTAGGCTGCTGAAGTGAAGCACACAGCAGAAGTTTGAAATGACAATGTTGCTTTTTCGCCGTATAGATGGATGAGCTATTGCTGAGGCTTGTAACGCTTTGTTTTATTAAAAAAAAGATAAACAAGCAACCCCCCTCCCCAAACCTTCCCCCTAAGATTTAACAATGACTTATTTCTTGGAGCAACTTGTTACAAGATCTTGTTTTATAGTTCTTGCAAACTAATAGTCTGGACTACCATTTACCTACTCTTCCTTGGCTGACTGGTTGCTCTGTGTAGGAAAATGTACCAGTACAATTTCAATATACATGAAGTAGACTCCCTTAATCAGTTTAAAAGCCTTTTGAAAATGTATTTTGCGGGTGTCTCACTAGCTAGATCTTTATTTATGGGCTTGTACCGGGATGGTTATTTGAATTTTTGTTGTGAGTCCATATTTTATCAGGCATTTTATTTGGTTTGTATGGAAAGCTTTTTGAAGCACCGTGAAGGATGCTGGCTGTGTGATTAAATAAAAGCAAACTCATTTTGAAATCCCTCACTGACCCCACTCTTTCCCTGGATCCCAACATGAGCACACACAAACCTTTGCTCTCCGTTATATGACATGTCTCAAAATGTTTCCTCTGTCCCTGGACAACCAGAGGTTCTTGTTCTGTTTTCATGAATTAGAAACCTCAAAAATGCAGAAGCATGAGCTAGAGGTTCCAGCAATGCTATTTTGAAGGAATCCTACAGAATCTAGTAAGGCCCCTCATTTTTCCTACAGCTGTTTGAAAATTTTCCATCAAAACTGGTTTTCGATAAAAAACAGCCTTTTTTTCCCCCCAAATGAACATTTCATGGATTTTATTCTTGTTTCATTCAAAATTCCCTTTATTGGGTAAAAATTGAAACCCAACATTCTGTTTTTTTTGAGAAACAAAACATTTTCAATATATTTATTTTCAAAAACTAAATGCTGAATAATTTTACTGACCAAATGTTTACTTTTTGTCAAAAACTCTAAAAAATTACACTTAAAAAAACTCCAATCTAACACACACACACATAAAAAGACTAAAAAAATATGGAAAATATGTACACTTTTTTAGTTAGCATTATATTTTCCTGTATGATCCCCTGTGTCACAGCATGCAGCCAATATGGTCCAATTCCCTTGGTGTGAATCTGAAGTAACTCCAACCAAGTCAACAGTGTAACTCCATATTCACATTAGTGGGATATGGTCTACCCTCCTCCCCACTTTTAGCTATGGCAGATTCATAGAAACATAGAATATCAGCATTGTAAGGGGACCTCAGGTGGCCATTTAGTCCAACTCCCTACTCAAAGCAGCACAAATCCCCAATTAAATCATCCCAGCCAGGGCTTTGTCAAGCCTGACCTTAAAATCTCTAAGGATGGAGATTCCACCACCTCCCTAGGTAACCCATTCCAGTGCTTCACCACGCTCCTAGTGAAAAAGTTTTTCCTAATATCCAACCTAAACCTCCGTGAAAGGTAGAAAGCTGATGGATGTGCTAAAGGACCCATTACTCTTAGGGAAGAATGATACAGGAGAATAATTTTATGTAGAGTATAATTTGCCCTCAGCTCTTGTACAAAATGTCAACATGCTGATCATGTTATATCTATATGGAAATAAGCAAAGTCAATTGTAGGCTTAATATCAGGGAGAATTTTCCTAAGAAGAAAAATACATTAGCTAGTACCTACCAAAGGAAATGGGAAAACTTCATTGCTTTTGAGATTAGATCATACAGAACAATGGAAAATGTACATCAGAGGATGCTCTTGCATTGGTAGGCTCATGAGCTAGACCGTCCGTTCCAGCTCTGTCTTCAGTGATGTTGAGATCATGGAGTTCTCCCAGGCATGGATACCGATTTGGCTACAGTATCGGACTTTTACTTATCGCAAGCCCCCTGCCTCCCACAAAATGATCATTATTCGAGATCATCCAGCTTAGAAATGAGGGAATCTCCTTATGTCTGGATTTTGCTTAAAAGGTTAAGTCAACATTACTTGGCAGGAAGTATATGTGTATATATGTGTATATCCAACTCAAACACCCGAACAAAAAATGAACATGCTTTTCAGGTTTCTGACCTTATTACCCCTAGTGTGTGGATGTTTGTGTATAGATTTATGGTGGTGATGTGATAAATTGCAGCCCCACATGATAAACAGCAGAATGGTGAGATAAATCGCATCTATCATGTGCCTTTGACCACGTCACCTGCACTCTGCCCACCGATCCATCTCCTCTAGATGGAAAAAACAAGGCTGAGATCACAGGAGAGTAATATAATTGCTGGTGGGCTAACTGACAAGTATATTCAGAAATGAATATTTCATTCAGCACGTTGTGATGAAGGTGCACATACCGAACGTATGCAGATTAAACCCTTACACCATCTTCCCCCATCACGTGTTCCAAGCAGGCGTAGATAACACACAGACGTCACACACATGACTCCAACTTAGATAGATTGAAAGGCATTATAGTGATGAGCAGCCAGGGACAGGCTTGAACCCTGGATTCGATTCAGTTGAACACTTGAAAGTGCTGAGGAAAAGTGGTTAAGGTACTAACCCGGGATACCTGGGCTTGCTTCCCATAGCTGGCCTGTGTGATCACAGAAGTGTATTTAAAGGTATATAGGCACCTAATTCCATGCAGCCAGTGGCAGTTAGGACCTAAATGCCTTTAAACATCTGACCCTTACCTTCCCTGTGCCTCAGCTCCCCAGCTGCAAATGGAGATAGTACACTGCCCTCCCCCACAAGGGTGTGTGAGGATAAATACATTTCTAGACGGTCAAGAGCTCATGCAGTACAGTGAGGGAGTCCATACAAATACCTTAGATCAGGGTTTCTCAAATGGGAGCCCACAAGGGTACTCCAGGGGATCCGAAAGTCATGTCTAGGGCTGCCAGCCCCACTGATCAACTCTTCCCCCTCCCTCTCAGGGCCTCCTGCACACCACAGAACAGCTGGGGCACGCTCGGGGGAAGGGACAGAAAAAGCCAGGGAAGAGGTGGATTGGGGGCTGGGGCTAAGCAGGGGGCTGGAGGGTCTGTGAAAAAATAAAATAAAATGGGGGTCCTCGGGTTGCTAAAGTCTGAGAAACGCTGCCTTAAATAGACCAAAGTCTGCAGAGCCACCCAAGAGACCCAAACCTTTTAGTCCCACTGAGCTGGAAATTTTGCAAGAAGAGAGTTCCCTGCAAGCTGCGTGCTTGCGCCCGGGTCAGCAGCAGCCTTTCCTCAGGCTATAATGTAAAGGTCTGAAGAAGAGGACTCCTAAGGCAGAGCAAGTGCAACACAGAACGTAAACATGCTCTGCCTAAGAGAGGGGAATGCCCACTGTCCACTCCCAGCAGGAAGGGGAGGGAAAGAAATAGCTATTGGGAAACCCACTTGGAAGAGGCGAAACAATGGAGTAGCTGAAAATATAATACACCTCATCAACCTTTGCTCAGAAACTGAATATTGTAACTTTGTAAAGTGACTGAGCAACAACCATACACAGAATTAAGGAGACAGTGGGGAAAAAAAAACCCCACAACCCTGCTCTGAACACAAGTCCTGAGTCCAGTGTATAAGGATTCCGCTGTGTAAAATGTGCAATGTCAAATTGACATAATTTGAAGGAGACAGTGGGCATTATCCGGGGGGCGGGGGGAAGAAGCCCATTTGTAATTTGCATATTCATATTTATTTATCAGCTATAGCAGAAAATTCTGTTGTTCTCTGAGCAGCACCTTTTCAATTTACACATTCCTCCCCATTTGCACAATTAGTGCTGGCTGAGAAATGCCTTGGTTGGCAAAGCATTCTCTTTTATCCTCTCCCCTGCCAAGATCTCTCCCTGGGATGCAAAGCAGGGAAATATTAGAGATGGGTTTGCCTGCAAAACTCAGATCTGGTTCGGGATTTCAAACATCCTTGAAGTTCAAGGGTCTCCACAGGCTCAAAACTATATGATACACTGAATACTATTCCCCCAAATGGTGAGAATGTAAAAGAAACACATTAGGAAAGAAGATACAAGTGAATTAGCATCATTGTTTGGTGGGCGGGGTGGACGGCTTTGGAAAAGGATGAGGATTTAGAAAATCTGAGTTCTGTTACACTTCTGTTTAACCCTGGGAAACACTTTCGTCCTGATCTTGCAAACTCTATGCATATGTTTGGCTTTTGTATGGACTCCAATGATACTTCATTAAAGCACATGCATAAACGTTTGCAGAATTGGAGACTTAACCACTTTATCTGTCTTGTCAGTTTAGATCGTGAACTCTTTGGGGCAAGGAATAAAGCTTTCATGCTAAATTCATAACGTTATTGTGAACACGTCTCGGAACCAAAAGTAAGAACGGAGGATTGGGAGGGACGCCCTCAGCCACTAAGTCTAGCTTTCCTGCTTTCACAAGCAGCCCCCTCCTATAAACTCATCAGAAATGTATCAAGCTTGAACATACAGACATTTTGAAGGTTCAGCCATTACTAATTAATGCTATCTTTTCACTATTTGGGGTTCGGGTTCATTATGATCATGGAGATTTGGGGATTATTATTTCCACTAAATGAACTGGATTTCTTTCTTTCTTTCTTTATAAAAAGGCCCTGATATGGCAAAGCATTTAAGCACATGCAGAACTTTCAGCAGTAACAGCTTAAATGAAATCAGCAGGATTACTCATGTGCTTAGAATTATGCACATGATCAAGTGCTTTGCTTGATCAGGCACAATCTGTCATGAAATAGCCACATTTGGGTGGAGGGTTCATAATTAAAGACTGGGCCGAGGGGGGAAGTTTGGATCCAAATTTTGATCTGACTCTTAACTGTTCCCAAATTCAGATACAAATACATTGCTCTCCTTGAAGACCATGATGCTTTCTGCATGGTCCTTGATGGCTGAGGACTCCTGGGTTCTGTTCCTGGATCTGGCTCTGATCTGGTGCGTGAACAGAAAATTTACTTAATGCCTCAGTTTACCCATCTGGATTCTGTGAATCTACTGTACACCATGCCATGAGGCTTAATTAACGTTTGCAGATTACTACTCAATTTTTGCTTCATAGAAGGTTCTCTAGAAGTGCAAATCCTAAACATTTTTGTTTCCTAGGCACACTCATCCCTTTAACAATACCTTTCCCTCCCACTCACTCCTGTATCATTGACCCTGAAATAAAATAAAGGAAGCTTGGCTTAATTGTGATATCACCTGTAAGGGCCATGAGTTACCACTTCCCAAGCTCTCCGCCCACGCGCGCACACACACCTCACAGCCCCCTTTGACCTCCCAGGAATAAAGGAAGGATTTTCAATTAGGCATCAAATTAATAAGGCACTTCTGATGCTTCATTCCTGCAGGAAGACATTAGTAATTTGTTTGTTCCAAAGGCACCACTCATATTCACACAAAATGGCATTTAAATGTTAATCGAGTCAGGGGATGGGGAGCGCTTGCCAATCACTATGCAACTTAAGGTCAAGGTTTTTGTCTTAAAGGAGGACTCAATGTTAATTTTAAATTTAAAATTCTTGACAGATAGCAGGTTTTCAAATGCCTGCTACAATCTGGCTTGTTTGATTCATTTTAATGAGTAAGTAACTACTGGCAAAATGAAGGTTTCCCATGTCTTCAAGGAAATGGAAGGGCAAAGAGGCACAGTGGACTAATCCTGCATCCACTACAGGGAACAGGAAGCAAAACCAATTTAGACTCCTATTCATCTCCTTGCTCTGCATATAGAGACCAAAAAAGAGTAATTTACATTCCCACAAATGTGAGGCAATTATTGGAGGTTTCAGTTAAAAAAAAAAAGTTCTGAATATGGAATTCAGCTTTGACTTTTAGTGCAGGAGGAACATTTTGTGTGTGTGTTTCTTTCAGCTCCTTTGATGCATTTCTTTTTAACCTTCAGAGTCTTTCTTAGAACCGGGATAAGGAACCTGTGATCTCTCAATGCCTTGATTCCAAACTCATGAACCAAAGAGAAGATAGATCTCAATGCATCAGCTAGCAGTGCACAGAATGAAATTGTCATTAACATATATATGTGTGTGTGTACATATATACACACATACGCACAAGGAACTAGGCTGTCCTAATCTTTATGCAGTCAGGAAGGCTGCCCTTTACTCTCTTGTGGAGATTGTGATTTGAAGCATGGAAGGGAGAGCAGAGGCTGCTCACCTGATAATCGTTATTGCAAGTATCTGGATAAGGAAGGGGTGAAGAGGGATGGAAAGAAGCCAAAGGGGCCATCCGGACAATTATTAAGGAACAAAGTAATTTACTCTCTCCACAGAGTTATGGGAGAGGTAATAAAGAACTGTGCTTCTGATCTGCTCCTAGATCGGTGCAGTTATGTTCTGTCCCTTACTCAGAGCAGATTGTAGAATTACAATCTACCCCATGGTAATTTTCAGAGTGTGCATGTGTGTGTGAGAGAGAGAGTGTATAAAACAGGCCTATGTTACCGTTTAATTTTTAATGAATTGTTACCCTTCATAATAAGAGAAGATAACATTTTATAAAGGGTAATCATCGTTATAAGAACTCTACATTGATCGTTAACAGTCTTTCATCTGAGATCTCCAAGCACTAGCAAACACTAGTCCAAGAAGGTTCCCGATCCTAACCTCTCCCCCGAAAGCACTTTGACAGACAATCAAAGTGTCAGTGAACCCTCAGTTCAGAGCACGTCATTGAAACTACACAGACGTCCACATTTAGACATACTCTACTTTAACACTGGCTTTAGAGCATGCTAACCCTGGAGGTGGGGGAAGGCAGGAAAAAATGGAAATAAGGAGAGCAGAATCCAGACCGAGCCAGGATTTTAGATTCCAACAAGTCCACTGTTCCGTATGCTGTGTCAAACTCCCCTGCAGTGCAGAACAGATTAAGGATAGTCATATGCCTATAATAAAGGTTTAAGAAAGGTAGAAGTTAAACCTAGATTTGTTGTGAATCAATGTCTATATCCACAGGGATAACCCATGTAACTAGAGATGGCCTTTAGCTGCATAATTTATATTCTGGTGACTCCCAGAAGCCCCAGGCAGGGTAGAGGCTCCATTGCGCTAGGTGCTGTACAAATATGCAGGAAAACAAAGTCCCTACCTCCAAAAGATGATCATTCAAGATAAATAGAAAAAGATTTATTAGTTAGGCCCCGGTGGGACATCACTGGGACCACTCCTGGCAGTACAGTTGAGCAGATTAATAAAAAGGAAGGGTGTTCTCATGGTCAAAGCACTAATGTAGGACTTGGAGAACTGGGGTCCAATTCTCAGCTCCATCAGAGACTTCCCATGTGACCTTATACAAACCATGTAGTCTCTCTGTGCCTCGGTTCCCCATGTAAAAAGGAATAATAGCACAGCCCTGCATAGGGGCTTGGTGAGGATAAATATATTTAAAGATTATGAGGCGCTCAGGTACTCTGGTGATAAAGCCCCTGTACGTACCATAGTGTTTGCAGGACTGGAGTCTGAGATTGTTAGCTTCTGGGGAAAGAAACTACAGCCCCAGCACAATGGCCCTTGACCCAGAACTAGAGCCTCTACATGCTACTACTAATAATTTGATCATAAACCAGCATCTTCAATAGAGGCGGGTGTTCCATTCACACTTCACCACCACCACAGAACAGACACGTGCCATTTCAATAATCAAACAGTACATTAGCAGCACTCTGTAGGGCAATATAAAATGACGTCATTTAAGACTGTGTGATGCTGAATACCCATATAACTGCCACTGATTCAGTGAAGGTACTAAGCATCCCACAGACCTTGTAAGGTCAAGTAAATCAAGTCATAAGGAATCATAGAAAGAAGAGACAGCAGATACCTGCTAAGTTAGCTAGTCCAGCCCTTTCCTAGTACACAATGGTTCGCTACTGTGTATTTCCCAGCTTTGTGTCCTCTATAGTTCTACAGTGAATCAAGCGATAGAGCTTTGATACTTTCATTGGGAGATGGTTTCAGAATCAAATTGACTCCAATGATCGGGAATTTTTCCTGCGATTCAGCCTAAGCCTCTTTTCCAATTTTATCTCGTTGCTCCTGTTTATGGAGTTTATCCTAAATGCTGGCCAGTTATTAATCTGTAATGAAGTTGGCAACTTGAGCTATCCTTGCATTTGTCCATGTTAGGAAATCATGGAGGTAGTAAGTCGCTGAGTTCCTTTCTTCTGTATAACACACTCTCTCTCTCTCTCTCACACACACACACACGTACGTCACAGCGGGTGTGACAGCGCGAAATTGATACAGAGCGGGTATGTGACATAGTAACTTTTTTTTAACCTACCAAAACAGACCGAGTTGATTACAGAAGAGTATCCCATAAGGTCAACCTTCCAACGAATGGCACCAAATTCTGTGATTAATTGGGAATGGGAAAAATAGCCCCAAACCGTCAGACTGGAAACAAATCTAAACTTTTAGGTTTGATGACATTTAACATAACACAGTGACTGGCACACAATGGACACAATGGGGCAACGGTCTTGATTGTGGCCTCTTGGTACTACTGCAATACTAATAAATAATAATAGCAATAACAGTTGTCCCCTCCCAATAGAAACCAAAAACAAACAAACAAAAAACCATCCCAAGCACAGCTTCTTATAGCTGCAGAAGAGCCAAAGACTGGGGCTGGCTGGAAAACAACATCTCTATTTTGTGAAAGATTTCAAGGTTTTGGAATTTATTTCCACTCTGATATGGAATGAGCTGAACCTGGGTTTACTCCATCCCAGGGTAATGCCCTCACCAGCAGGCTGTACTGTGGTGGGTGGGTCTGTTCGTCTGTCTAGCCAATTCCACATTAGACCTGAGAAAACTTCCCAAAGGAAATGTTGTTGCAACCGACATTTTTCCACTAAATGTTTTGGTTTCCGTGAAATGGAATTTTCCGGGGGGGGGGAAGGGTTTGTTGAAAGTTTTTCAGCCTGCTCTACAAAAGGCCTTTTAACGTGGGACTTGTTCAGGTATTGTGGGGATGGACACCCATAGAAAACCCAAAGACAGAAAGATTTCCAACCTATCCATAAGCAAGAAATATGGGCCATTAGAATTCCAACCTGACGAAAGATGCTCGGTTGAGTTTGGGTAACCATTGGATAAGCATCCATCCATTGCCTTTTGTGGTTTATGCATTTTTATGAATCCCCTGCTGTGCAACAACATGAATTGAAACTATACCATTGACCAGAGAAGCAAAATACAATGGCCCTTCCATTGACGTGGAAGAGCATTCATTTCTATCCTGTCTCTCTCTGGAAAGGCCAGGGAAGGAGTTACAGTTCAGACGAACCAAGCACACAAATGCACTGTGCATGCCGGGGTCTGGCCATATATTCATTATATTATTCGCTTCCATTCCTCCTTGCGCAATTTGGATAAAGTCACCACACAAAGCGTGACCTTTCCATGGGACAAGCTCACTGCCTCCTGACGCGTGGCAGTAAATGGGTGTGTAATTAAACACAGTGTTCTGACAGGCCAGGTCTTCGCAGTGACCTGGCCTCCCCCCTCTGGCTGACCTTTCAGACTGAATTCGGCAAGGACCACCGAAGCCGGGAAATGGCTAGTGCTGCAGCACAACACAACAAAGGAGGACAGGTCTGAGTAAATTAAAACGCATTCCCCCATCCCCATCGGGCAGCATAGACCAGCGGAGGCTGCAGTCTGCCAGGTCACTCTATGTTTGAAACAGAGTCCGAATATGTGGCATTTGTTTATTCTTTAAATAGAACCTAAGCTGTTCCTAAGGAAACTATATTTATATGGTGGCAAACAAAGGCCCCGCGAACAATCAGCACCAATTGTGCTTGGCACCGTGCAGACATATAGTAAAGGAGAGTCTCCACCCCCAGAAAGTTCACAGACAAAGGCTGGGAGACAGGGGTTGTTGTTATTTTACAGATGAGGAACTGAGGTACAAGGACGACACATTAGGTGCTTGTAGCACACCAAGGAATTAAACCCAGGTCTCCCGAGTCAGAACCGGATGCCTTAACCACAAGACCACCCTTCCTTTTTAGAGTAACTTTGATTTTGAATAGGTTTAAGCTGCTTGGTTCTCAGGGTCGGGTGGTGAGGTAGGGAACTGCTCTGTTCCTCCTTCCCCCCACACCGAAATAATCAGACAATCTACACACCAGCAATTAGATTGAAGGTTGCATCTTGGTCTTCTCCCAGTTCCAGCATCTACAGGATATTCTGTGTGTATTACTTACATCACCTTTAAAGCACACCTTTAGCATATGCTGTTCAACGTTAGCTCTGGGAGGCATCCGTGTTCTGATCGGAAATAATTACCCCAGACTTGGGATTACAATAGGCCCGTGTAACTCCCACAAACTCTGCGTGAGGCAGCGCTGGGTTATCAATAGGGCAGCAGGTTCAGGGGTGTAATGATAAAATACAGTAGGCGACAATCTGTAGAGATCCAGGCTGAAAGTGAGATTTGTGTATAGGGAAGCTCCACAATACATCTGAATGAAAAACAAAATCTCAATTAAATGTCTCTTATTCTTTATGCCTTTCCTTGCCAAGTATGTTAATTACTGTTCAAGGGACCCTAGTAACAGAAGTGTTGTCTCCTGGGTAAAGCAAGGGACTGGTGGTCAGGACTCTGAGATAATGGGCCAGATTCTCATTTAAACTTTGATACATTTACACCATCCTAATAGTGGAGAGGGGCCTTAAAATGTAATGTGACTGACACCCACATTAAGGCCCCTTTACACTGTGGTAAAGGAATTTCAGTGGAAATGAGAATCAGGCCTTTAATTCCCAGCTCTGTCATGGACTCACTGTGGCACCTTTGGCAAATGATCAAACCTCTTAGTGCCTTCTCTCCTCCATTATAATAGCAGCATAGGAATTACCACACTGAATTAGAACAGTGGTCCATCTAATCTGCTGCATTCTGCTGACACCAGATGTGTCCAGTACCAGAAGATGCAAGGAACTCCCTAATGGACAGTTATGAAATAACCTGCCCTTAAAGAAAAGCTCTGCCATTATAATAATCTTTCTAGGTTCCCGTGTGCTAGATCCTGTCTTAGCGAGTGTTCAGAACTCTGCTTAATTTAGTATAGAATCATAGATCAGGAGGTCACTTAGTCCAAACCCTAGCTCAAAGCAGGACCAATCCCCAACTAAATCATCCCAGCCAGGGCTTTGTCAAGCTTGACCTTAAAACCTCTAAGGATGGAGATTCTACCACCTCTCCAGGTAACCCATTCCAGTGCTTCACCATCCTTCTAGTGAAATAGTATTTTCTAGTATCAAGTATCAGAGGGGTAGCCGTGTTAGTCTGGATCTGTAAAAACAGCAAAGAATCCTGTGGCACCTTATAGACTAACAGACGTTTTGGAGCATGAGCTTTCGTGGGTGAATACTACAGAACCAGTTTCTCCTCTCTTGGTTTTCACACCTCAACTGCTAGAACAGGGCCTCATACTCCCTGATTGAACTGACCTCGTCATCTCTAGCTTGCTTGCTAGCATATATATACCTGCCCCTGGAAATTTTCACTACATGCATCTGAGGAAGTGGGTATTCACCCACGAAAGCTCATGCTCCAAAACATCTGTTAGTCTATAAGGTACCACAGGATTCTTTGCTGTTTTCTAGTAGTATCAACTATCAATAGTATCAACTACAAATGTCATAACCAGTCTGTTTACTCCCTCTTCCACATCATGGATGAAGACATGAAGACAGATAGACTGCAGTCTTTCTGTAGACATTTCCTCTCAGTTGGATACTCAGTGGTTGATCATTACCCTTGTTTCTGGTCCTTCAATGGAAGTGACAGTATCTAAGTCAATGTAAATGTCCTTTTGAGGGAAAGATTTTGTGATGGCGCACATCAATTCTTTACTCAAATCGCAATGGATTATCTTTCCTGCATTCCTTCATCTACTTATTGGATTGTGGTTAAGACCATCCTGTTGATGGCTCATAATTCTATTGACCACTAGAAGTTTAGGGATTTTTATATTCCATTATTTGACTTTGATAGAAGTTAGATTTATAGGACAGTAGTTGACAGGATCAGAAAGAAGAAACAAAAATGATCTATTTCTGCAGGTTATCCAGTCATTTTTCTCACCGATGCCTGAACTTTCCTCCCTGTATATATTTTACTATTTTGTCTAATACACTTGTGAATAGACCAAGCTGTGGCTCTTCCACAATTGGGAGATTGTTCCATGGTCTTATATACTTCACTAACAAGTAGTTTTTTATTGCTGATCTTCATCTTAATATTTCCTTTGTTTAATTGTATCCCATTCCTCTTAGACATGTCCCCATAGATCATGTTAAAGCAGGGCTGCTGGGGGGCGGGCGGGGGGGAAGTGGAGCAATTTGCCCCAGGCCCCAAGCCCTGCTGGAGCCCCCATGAGAATATAGCATTCTATAGTATTGCAACTTTTTTTTATGGAAGGGGCCCCCAAAATTGCTTTGCCCCAGGCCCCCTGAATTCTCTGGGCAGCTCTGCGCTAAAGAAGTCCCCTCAGTCATTGATGCCCATACACCTCACATGGTGTGTTTAATTCTCAGCCCCTTAGTCCTTTCTTAGCCAAACAAAGACCTTTTATTGAGATCCTGATTCAGCAAAGTTCTTGTACACATGGGTCCTCAAAGAACATGGACACTCCCATTCAAGTTAATGAGATTATTCACATTCTTAAAGTTCCATGTGTGTTTAAGTACCTTAGTCCTTATAAAGAGTGTGTGTATGTGTGTGTGTGTGTGTGTGTGTGTGTGTGTAGAACATCCAATCTTGATTTTAAAATGGTCATTAATGAAGAATCCACCATGTCCCTTGCTAACTTGTTCCAATGGTTAATTAATCTCATCATTAAAAACATATGGCTTATTTGCATCTGAATTGATCTAGCTTCAACTTCCAGCCATGGGATCATGCTGCTAGACCTTCTCTGCTAGACTAGAGTCCATTATTAAATATTTCTTCCCTAGATAGGCACTTATAGACTGTGATCAAGTCACCTCTTAACATTCTCTTTGTTAGGCTAAATAGATTGTGCTCTTTGAGTCTCTCACAATAAGGCAGGTTTTCTAATCCTTTTATCATTCTTGTGTCTCTTCTCTGATTCCCCTCCCATTTCTCAACATCCTGCTTGAATTCTGGGCACCAGAACTGGACCCAATATTCCAGCGGTGGTCTCCAGTATCGAGTGCTGAATATACAGAGGTAAGATAACCTCCCTACTCCTACAAAAGGGTCCCTTGTTAATGCATCACATTAGCTCTTCTGGCCACAGCATTGCACAGGGAACTCATATTCCCCTAACTTTCCATCATGACCCCCAAATCTTTTTCAGAGTCACTGCTTCCCAGGATATAGTACCCTGCCCCGAAAGTATGGCCTGTATTCTTTGCTCCTAGATGTATACATTTATATTTAGCCATATTAAAATGCATGTTGCTTGCTTGTCCCCAGTTTACCATGTTATCTGGATCGCTCTGAATCACTGGCCTGTCCTCTTTGTTATTTACCACTCCCCTAGTCTGTGCATCATATGCAGATTTTTTCAGGGGTGATTTTATGTTTTCTTCAACGTCATTGGTAAAAATGTTAATTAGTGTAGGGCCAAGAACAGATCCTTGGGGTACCCACTGAAACACACTGGATCAATGATGATTCCCCATTTGCAATTACATTTTGAGATCTATCAGTTAGCCAGCTTTCGATCCACTTACTGCATGCCACGTTAATTTTATATCATTATAGTTTTTTAATCAAAATGTCATGCAGCACCAAGTCAAACATCTTACAGAAATCTAAGTGTATTATATCAACATTATTACCTTTAACAACAAAACTTGTAATCTCATCAAAAATATAGCAAATTAGTTTGACAGCATCTATTTAACATAAACCCATGTTGATTGGCATTAATTATATAACCCTACTTTAATTCTTATTATTCAAGTACATTATCAGCTGCTCCATTAGCTTGCTGAGATTGATGTCAGCCTGACAGGACTATAATTACTCAGTTCATCCCATTTACCCTTTTTAAATAGTGGCACAGCATTAACTTTCTTCCAGTCTTCTAGAACTTCCCTAGTGGTCCAAGACTCCTTGAAAATTGACATAAGCAGTCCAGCTATCTCCTTAGCCAGCTCTTTTAAAACTCTTGGGTGCAAGGTATCTAGACCTACTAATTTAAAAATGCTGAACTTTAGTAGCTGCTGTTTTACAGCCTCCTGAGATACTAGTGAAATGGAAAAAGTGTTATGAGACACCATCATCTATTTTCCCCCCCAAATACAGAACAGAAATATTTATCAAACACTTCTGCTTTTTCTATTATTATTATTAATAATATTCCATTTTTATCTACCAATGGACCAATACCATTCTCAGTATTATTTTTGTTCTTAATATACTTTAAAAAGACCTCCTTTGTTTCATTGATTAATCTTGTTCTCAACATCGTGATTCTGTGCTAAATGAGTCCTCATATCTTCCCTCTTTGAACCCTCCCCTTTAATGGCTTGAGAGCTGGAGTCTCCAGACTTCTACATCTGGCTCTGTCATTGATTCTTTGTTTGATCGTGAGCTAGTAAATTAAATTCTCTACCTTACAGAACAGGCCCTTTCAAATTCCTTCTGCTCTGGAGAGTGACTTCCATTCAGCAACACTTACAATAAAGAAAGGAAAAAAGACACCTCCTTTCATAGGGACTATGACACATTTTAAAGGGTCAGGTCTGCAGCCTTCCTGGATGTAGAGATGAGTCTGAGCTAGATCCGTCTGGGATTTTGCTGATGTTTATTTTTAACTGGAAAATGTTGATTTGTCCAAACCAAAATGGTTGGCATGACACTGGTTTTGTCAACCCTCCTGTTTCGCAACCTTTTGTGAAAAAACCATTTCCAAATAGTCAATGTCTCGTTTTGACACATTCAAAACAAAAAATAATTCTGCTTTTTGATTCGCAATGACTTTTTGTTTTGAAAAGTTTGTTAAGTTATACTAAAGAAAACATTAAAACAATTCAAAATGGTCTGAATCAGAGCAAAATGTTTTGACTGGCCTTATCCTTTCCCCTTTGTTTATTATTTACTTATTCAAGTACTGGATTATGGGGCCAGTGAACATTTTCAACATTAACCTTCTATCCCATTCTGGGATGAGGGAAAATGTCAAAATCTCCAAAACTCTCCTGGGATGGGAAAAACATTTCCTATTCAGCGGCAGCCTAAATGATAGACCTATCCCAAACTTTCTAAAGATCTGGGATTGTTCAAATCCAGGGTTTCAGTTCAGCCCATTATAGAGGAAGGAGCAAGCTTCATGACACTGGAACACTGAAGTAGTGGGTTCAGTTCTGACCCACCTATAGCCCAAACAGAGACCATGCTGCCTATGCCATCAGGGCACCATGCAGATTACTTAGTAAGGGTTTGGGAGAACGGTATAAATGTTATGCTTATGAGCCTTTCCAATTCCTTGGGCTGGTGTCGGTCAGCTGAAATTGTTGCTAATGCTTTTTTGATCTTTCTGCACAGCAACCTTTTTAGCAACTAACCTCCCTTTGCAGACTGCTGCTACTTGATCCATTTGACCCACCCCAAGCCTGGAGCAGGGTTATTTACAATCAGAATGAAAGCAGGAGACAAAGGGCCAGAGAGTTGGTTCTGAAGCCCGGGACAGGGATCAGTGACATGAAAACCAACAAGAGAGAGAGACCCGCTTTCCAGCAGCCTCTTTCTGCAGCTCTCAGCGTAAGAGGCGGGGATGGAGGGAGAAATGTAAATCAAATCAAAAGGAGTTCTAGATAGAGCAGAAGTGACATTTGGAGCTGTAAAACCTTACAGTCAATATCATTACCTCTGATATTTACTGTAGCATACAATGCTCAGATGAAATGGTAAAGTTCATCTATCTTCCAATATGTACTACATCAGCATGTGCGCTGTTTTCTGTTGGACTTAACTTAATTGTCCTGTGTGATTGTCCACCTACATTCCAGTCAGTGCTCATGACAATTCAAACCCACTCCATTGGTGGGGGGCACATTTTTGCTAGAACCCAGCCTATGGACTGGTAACCTCGTTCAGCAGCCTTCTTTCAGGAATATAATTATACCTGGCACTAAGAGGGGAAAACTAGAGTGTGTGGGGTCAGATTTAGAGTTGAGGGGGAGGGGGAGTGGGAGTCAGGATGAAGGAAGGCAGTTTAGTTTCACGCTTAGATAGGGAAACTGGGAATCAGGGCTTCCTAGAGTGAATTGCTAATTCTGGAAGGAAGTGTTCTCTAGTGCTTAGGGCAGGTTGGGCTGGTAGTCAGGATGCCTGGATTCTAATAGTAGCTTTAAAAAGGAGTGGGGTCTAGTGGCTAGAGCAGGAAAAGACTGGGAGGAAGGATAACTGAGTTCTTCTCTTGGAAGGAGTTCAGAGCAGGGAACTCCTAGGGACAGTCATACAGAACTTTGTATTCTGAGTGCTCTGAGCATGTTTTTTTAATTTGGCATCATACCCTTGACAACCCTCCTGAGTTTGGGACTCCTTTGTAAAGCCTAACCTGAACTGGGACAAAAAGCCAAAACTTTGAAATTTGTCATAAACACAAAACTTGGGGAAAAAAAATTGGGGTTAATCAACAATGTTTCATTTTTGAGCCTTTTGATTTTTAACATAAAATACATTTCAAAATGAAAAATCAAAACATTTCATTCCGAAAATGCCAACATGGGAAGTTTCACCATTTTTTAAAGCCATTTTTCATTTTTTTGCCCCTTAATCCAAATGCTGTGGAAATCAATGTGCTTTCATGGAAAATTTTGGCTTCATTGAAATGGCATTTTCTGGTACAAAACTGTTTTGACAAAAATGTTCCAACCTGCTCTGGTACAGAGCATATTACAATGATCCTCCCCTCCTCCAGGAAGGAATATGTAGGAGACTAAAAAGCACATTTGCCTAGTGGTTAAAACACAGGACTGGAAGCCAAGAACAGCTAGGGGCACATCTCTCTTGTGGAACTATGACAATTTACACCAGGGGAGGATCTGCACCGATATTTCTAATTACATCTCAGATACTGACTTGCTCTGTGGCCTGGGGCAAGTTACATAACTTCCCTTCCTCAGTTTCCCCATCTTTAAAGTAGGGATAATACTACTGACTGACCTCATAGGGGTGCTGAATGCATCAGTTACTGTTTAAGTGCCACTTTCATGATTAAAGGAACCATCCAAGTGCTCCATTTTATTATTAATAAAGATGGAGTCACTCCCATAAGAAATGACCAGCAAGATGACTCCAATTGTCTTGACTTCAAAGGGGTCCCTGCTCATTTTCATGCCTTTGTAATTTTACCCGAATGAACCCCTTTGATGTGATCAAGGGATGTGTTTGCCAGGTCTGGCATTATCTTAAGCAGGAGATCAAGGCACTTCCTTTCTCTGGTCTCTCTCTTTGGAAAACTGTCATCTGATGACTTGGCCTTTGAGAATGATTACGGTTATTACTGCAGCACATACTAATGCAGGAGTAAGTGAGACCAAGACAGAATATGGAAGTTAACACTAGTGCTTTCTTCCGAGCGGAATGCAGGGCAAAGCGTCTAAAGTTCCTTAAAGGAGAATTGAAAAGCTGTCACTTTCCTGCCAAGATCTAATCTCATTGTTCCACATTCCCCCGGCAACTGCTAATTATAATCATAACGATGCTTTCCACACGTTACTAACTGTTCCTGGGCAGTCAAGCACCTTAGAAGGCTGCCTAGGTTTGATTGGGTTGCTGCTTCCTTTCTCTTCTTCACCCAGGGTTCATTTCACAGGGTTGGGCCCAAAGATGTGCACTTGGAAGGCAAGAGTTAATGCTATTGTAATGCCGACAGACCCCAGCCACTGGTGGGCGGGATTGAACCTGGGGCCTCTGGAGGTTAGTGCATGAGCCTCTACTGCATGAGCTAAAAGCCAACTGGCTGTTAGATAAGGCTGTAGAGCAGACTCATTTTCTCTTTAAGTGGTCTCAGTGCTACTAGAGGGGACAGGACACCACACCCAGTAGGAACGTGGGTTACACTATCACAGCACTTTTCAATCTAGATCACAATGCCATCACCCCCTTTAACAGACAAGAAACTGAGGCATAGGGCGGGAAGTGACTTGCCCAAGGTGACATAGCAGGCCAGTGGCAGAGCTCTGAACTGAATGTCGCTCTCCTGAGTCCCACTCCAGTGGCTTACCACCCTTACGCGATACTTAAAGAGAAATTGTGGAGCTGATGCCTCTTTTGTAGCAGGGAGCCAGGCAGGTGCTGAAATTATGTGGGAAGAGGAGGGGAAGTTCAGGCCAAGCTCTGCTCCTGGTCTAGTCCTTCCCCTTGCCTAAAAACTGGCTGCCCTGCCTTTGTCTGCGTCCTCTGAAATGTACAAGGCTCGTCCCCATCAGCCACCTCCACTGACTCCCCTCTTCAGATCTCAGGGCTCTGCTCAGAATGGGGCTGTTTTGCATTCCACATTTGCCACTGGCCTGCTGCCATTTATTCTACCATCTCCCTTCCTTCTCCTCTAGCACCAAGTCCAACTCTCTGCCGGCACCGATGGTGAGAGAGCCTTCTCCGCAGCAGATTTCTCCGCAGCAGGTTTCCTCACCCTCTTCATCTCAGAGACTGTCTTCTAAAACCTCCCCTGACCAATATGCTCTTTTCACTCTTGCACACACCTCTCAAACAATAGACAAGCAGGCAGTGGGGTGGGAGCAAGTGTTCCTGGGGCTGGGTTCTCTGTTCAGCCCACCAGCTTTAACAGCAGCAGCAGAAGGAAATTGACACTGACTCTGCAGAGGTTTGAACTCTGTTAATTATTTGCAGATGCTGTGTTTGTGCAAGGCCCTGTACAAAGTATAGGCATTAGAATGGCTCTCTCCCAAATCAGGTCCCATTCTGTAGATACGTAGCCAGAATCTGATCTCAGGTACACTGAAGTGAATCGACTGGGCTCAATTATTAGTGACTCTCAGGCCTTTTAATGCTACTTCGAGAGCACAAAGGGGCCTTAAACTGAGTGGAAACATCTGCCCAGGAATAGCTCCCCAGTGTTCGGGATTTACATCAGCCCTGCCCCCATCCCCCAGGGTAGGAGTAGAGCAGGGGGCACTGGGGGCGTAACCAGAGTGTTCTGCTCTACAGCTATTTCTCTGCTGCCCTGGGGGACGTAGGAAGCAGAGCACAAGTTAGAGTAGACCAGAGGTGTCTCTAAAATACACAGACTCCGAACCCAGGAAACACAAAGGTGGCTGAAATCCTGCCCTCCCCCTCATCCCTGTCCCAAGTACAGGAATGGAGGAACCAAGAACTGGGGTGATGAAGGTCAGTGGAGTTGCTCTGATTTACATTGGTGTAACAAGGCCAGAATCAGGCCCACCATGCCAAACTGTCTGGAATCTCCCTTACAAAATATTTCCATGGAGTTTTCTCAGGACTCTCTCAAAGCCACTGACACCTGATCTGAAAGTCCAGTATGTGGATTAAGGGTCCAAAAACAGACCTTATTAACTCCTCCCAGGCTGGCCCCTAAGGAACTGGGTTGAAAGCTTCGTGTTTGGGCTTGCCAGAGAAGATCTAAGTGGTGCAATTACAAGGCACTCACTTGGTGTCCATTCAGGCATCCAAATGAGAATCAACTCCCTTCTGAAGCCAGGGGGGAGCTGAATGGGAGAGAATGCCCGGTCCATCCAGCTGCTCCTCACTGCTGGAATCTCCCCCAAAGGAGAGCAAAAGGGAGCTAAGGTGACACACTAATACATCAGGTATTTCAATACCAACAGGTCCACTCACCCAGCCCACACCCGCAGAGTCTGAGATGGATCTGAGCCCTTAGAAAGTGAAAAATGCTCTCTCTCTCTCTCCAGTAAAGCTGTAAAGTTCAGGAAAGGGCATTAGAGATCGTTTGTACAGGCAGTTTTCCATGGGCTGGAAGGAAAATGGATGGAGCTGATTGCATCTGGCAGGCAGGGTGTGCGTTTGTAAACTAGAATCAAACCTTTGATGTGTTGCTACCTTTAAAAGATTCTCTCTCCTCCCCCCACCGCCACCCCCAATCTTGTTTTAGGCACAGTCCCCTTCTCTCAAGATTCTGCTGGAAGAGGACAGCTTCATTCTTTGTATCGCTCTAGCACTCAAATCTGAGCACTTGTTGGGTGAGGTGCTGTGCGAACACAAAGGATAAACAAATGTGATTGTGATAGTAGACATATATATATAGACCTTTTGATCCATAGGTGTCAAATGCACATTACAAAGGAAAAATCATTAGACACATTTTACAGGTGGGGAAACTGAGGTGCAAAAAGGGGAAGTAACTTTCCTAAGGGAGGCAGAGTGGCATAGCAGAATGAGCACTGGACTCAGGAGATCCACATGCTATTCCTGGCTCTGACACTGGCCTACTGGGTGACCTCAGGCAAGTCACTTCACTTTGCAGTGCCTCGGTTTCCCCATCTGTGAAATGGGGATAATGCTACCTCCTTTGTAAAGCACCTTGTAAAGTGAGACCTATATATTTTTGTCAGCAAATCATGGGCAGAGCTGGGACTGGAAACACTGGCCCTCTGAATCCTCAGCCTGGAATTTAATCATTGGACTATGCTATTTCCCTCAGATACGATGCTAGTTTGGGGATCCCGTTGACCAACCTTTTTCTGCTCAGGTATTCACATAAAGGCAGATTCTGGCCACAGCTAAACCTTTATCCTATGAAATTCAATGGGAATTTCACAGTTCGAAGGGAGAGCTGAATTTGACTCAGGTGTCTATTTTCCTAATACTACTAATAAATTATACTAAAAACTATAAGGGATATTTTCTTTTGAACAGCAAGAAAGAGTGTGACTGAAGGAACTAATTATCATTCACAGCCTGAGAAAGACCCTAAACAAATTCCAGGTTTTCCGCTCTGGTGGCTACACAAAAGGAGATTTAGGTGAAAAACAAACAAACAAAAAAAACCCCATCCTTAGCAGCACTTTATTTACCCATTTAATTGATATTTCCTCTCAAAACCAAGCTGGTTTTATTGTCCAAGCTGGGTGATCTATTACTCAGCAAATGGAATGATCTAAGCTAGAGATGGGAGAGATCTTTGGGGACAGATTTCCAGGCAATTTATAGGCACATTTACACAAAACGGGAGCACTGTTGCACACCTAATTTGCACATGCAGTTAACAAAGCAGGTAACTCTGCAGGGTAAATACCCAATCAGCTATTTGTGCAACCAGTTCCTAGCCCCAACTACAGTAACTGGGGATGTGAATTAGTGCAATCACACTGAGTTTTGCACTAGCACTCCTGCGGCAAACTGCTTTGTAAATCTGGCCTGTTCCAATTCCAATATCCAGTTCAGATCAGTGCACAATTGTGGTATACTTGAAAGTACAGAACACAGCACTGAAAGCATATTTTCTCCCCCTTGTTTTAAATACCACAAGCAACACGGTTCCACCACTGCCCTCAGAATGGCCATTGACATTCACAGAGTAACTGTTCTCAAAATCAGGAGGAAATTTCTCTTGGTAGTCAGCCTAATTTTTTTCTTTGCTTAACTTAATCACATTTCTCTTAGTCATAGTCTCACCCTGAACATAATTTCTTGCTGCATCATAAAGCTGCTGCTGTGTTTTCCTAACACAATCACTGCATTGCCAGTAGATGTCTTACTGCTGCATGAAGAACTCAGAGCGAGCACAAGCAAGGAAGGGGGGAAATTCTATTATGCTTCCCCCCACAGAGTGTGTGGAAATGTAAAGGTTAGTGTAAGTGTCCACTGTTCTACAAGCCTGGGAGGGGACAAAGAAAGGAAGTTATCAGTAGTTTGCAAAGTACTTTACAAGGAAGACAAGGACCATTATGCCCATTTTACAGATGGGGAAACTGAGACACAGAGCACTGAGGTGACCAGCCAGAGCTCTCATCCCCTCCTGCACCCCAACTCACTGCCCCAGGTCAGAAATCCTCCTGCACCCTAACTCTCTCCCAGAGCCCATACACTCCCTGCACTCCAACCCTATGCCCCATCCCCGAGCCCCCTCCTGCACCCAAATTCCCTCCCGGAGCCTGCACTCCACACCCCTTCCCATGCCCCAACCTCCTGCCCCATTCCTGAGCCCCCTCCTCCACCCCAAACCCTTCATCCCCAGCCCCACCCCAGAGCCTGCACCCCCATTCAGAGCCCCCACCCCCTCCTGCACCCCAACCTCCTGCCCCAGGTTGGAGCCCCCTCCCGCACTCTAACTCCCTCCCAGAGCCCGCACGCCAGGGCCGGCTTTAGGAAGTGCGGGGCCCAATTCGAACATTTTTGGCGGGGCCCTGGCAGGAATGATTAAAAAAAATATGTAAAAAAAAGCCTTTCATTTCTTTCATGTATTATTTACTTTCCATAACTATATAAATAATACAATTATATATTATGTACATTGCATCACATATGCTGTTGATTGCTTATTAATGACCGCCATTTCACATGTGTGGGTCCCTGCCACTCCCTGCAGGTGTGCACGTGTGGGTCCCAGCTGCTCCCTGCCCCCCTCATTGAAGCAGGTGTGCAGGGTTACTGCCCTGGGAACTGCAGGGGAGCAGTGGACATGGGGCTGGCTGGAGGCAGAGCAGGGGCTGACTGGAGGTAGGGTCTAGCTGCAGACAGGGCAAGGGCAAGGGCTGCAGGGCTGGCTGGAGACGGGGGTGTGGGGTGGGCTGGCTTCAGGCAGGGCCGCAGGGGGATGCAGCAGGGGTTGAGAGGGCTGGAGACAGAGGAGTGCAGAATTGGCTGGCTTCAGGCAGGCGAGTGCAGCGCGGTTGGCTGGAGAAAGGGCAGGGGGTTGGGGCTGGGTGTGGGCAGGGTGTGCAGGGCTGGTGCGGGCAGGGGTGTGTGGGGGCTGGCTGGCTTTGGGCAGGGCCACAGGGGTGTGTGGCAGGGGGTGACTGGAGACAGGGCAGGGGGTTTGGCAGAGGCTGGCTGTGGGCATGGAGTGCAGAGCTGGCTGGGGGCAGGGCAGGGGGTGCAGCAGAGGCAGCTGGAGCCCCTGCCCTTTAAATGGCCCCCGGAGCACCCCGCTATCCCAGGGCTATGGAGGCTATTTAAAGGGCCCGGAGCTCCAGCAGGGAGAGCGGGGCTGCGGGGCAGCTTGCCGCTCTCCGACCGCGGCTTCGGCCGGGAGAGCAGGCCTGCAGGATGGCTTGCCGCACTCCGGCAGGGAGAGCGTGGCTGCTTGCTGCGCTCCGGCTGGGGCTCCTGCTGGGAGAGCGGGGCTGCTTGCTGCGCTCTGGCCGGAAGAGCGGGGCTGCTTGCTGAGCTCTGGCCGGGGCTCCGGCCGGGAGAGCGGGGCTGCTTGCTACGCTCCGGCCAGAGCTCCGGCTCTTGGCATGGGGCCCGATTCCTGGGAATCGGTTGAATCGGCCTAAAGCCGGCCCTGCCGCATGCTGCACTTGATCCCACACCTAACCCCCTGCCCCATCCGTGAGCCCCATCCCACACTCTGAGCCACTCTGCCCCAGCCCAGACTCCCCTGCTGTACCCCAAGCCCCTCATCCCCAGCCCCACCCCAGAGCCCACACCCTCAGCTGCAGCCTTCACTCCAAGCCCCTACCCCAGCCCATTGAAAATTAGGGTGGGGAAGAGTGAGCGATGGAGGGTGGGGGGATGGAGTGAGCGGGGGTGGGACCTCCGAGAAGGGGCAAGGCAGGCGTGTCCGTTTTTTTGCGATTAGAAAGTTGGCAACCCTACATATTGGTACCAGTGAGGCTACACCAGGGAATTGTGCCCACCTGCTGTAGGATTTGATTCTGGCTTAACCCAGCCTAGTACTAGGCCTGCTTTGGCCTGAGGTTTCTATGCAGCAGACTCTGTTATACTTATATAATATTGTGTGTTCTGGATTGCATATCTTACAGCTATACTCGTAGTACTTATCCCATACTCAAGGTCCCCTTTCCAATATATCAAAAGCCACAATAATCAAGAATTACACTGAGCTGCTAAAATATTAGAGAGAGAGAGAACACTTCTTTGCAATGTTTTGAGCCTCCTGTCACTGGGAATTTTTAATGCATAAGAGGCAGAGTAATTTTCCTCCAGCTCCGCATTAATTCCTACACAATATGCACTGGGGATATTTTTTTACAAGACATTTTAAAACTAGGCCTGAAAAGAAGCAAAATCCATTACTGAGTTGCAGTAAATTCCTAGAGGATTCTACTCACTTCTGCTTCTATTTCAAAATAGCTACACACACACACACACACACACACACACACACACACACACACACACACACACAGGTTCTTTGAACGTGGTTGTCAGTGTATTTGAAGAGCCACAATTTTGAAGAAAGGAAAAGAGGTGCAAGAAAGCTTACTCAGCAAATTTATTTTACCTCTAGCTTCACACTCTAGAAGCAGAGACGGACATTTATGGCACATCCTCATTTTTAATACCTAGAAATTGACTTCAAATGTGGACGCTCGGAAGAGAATGGCACACTTAATATAATGCCAAGCCCAGCTTTATTCTCAGAATTACAGCCACTAGAAAGACTCTGGGTCCACCAGATTTCTCTCTTCGAGATGTGCCTAAATCAGATCCCTAGATCCAGCCCGTGCCCAGAACTTTGGTAAAGTTAGCCTCCAGATCCATAATGATCTGAAACAAAACCCTAAACCTGAATAGACCCGTAAACTTCGAAATTCAGATGCCAGACAGGCTCAATTTTCTGTCTCTTTATGATATCCTTTTCTTCTTAACAGAGAGAAAAAAAATTAAAATGACTGAAGGTTCTTGTGATTGTTTAGAGTAAAAATATGCTACATAATATTGCAATAATAGAAAAGATGAGTGATCTATCGGGTCATCTCTAATGGAAAAGGGAGAGGGAAATAAGGAAAGAGATGTAGTGTTACAACTATCTGTAATTAGATAGACAGATCAGATAGCTGGACGGTAGTACACAATAAGACATGGTCCAAAGCTCACTGAAATTAACAGAAGCCTTTCTATTGACTTCCAAGGGCTCTGAACCCGATCCCAAGCAACCAAAAATCAGTGAGGGTTGAACATCAAACTCTTTAAAGATTTAGATCCGGCATTTGTTCAATCTGCTGAGTTTGCAACAGTGGCATGGAACTCTCATAAATTGGTATTTCCCACTTCCAAGTAGGGTAGAAATACCTCAAGAGCTCAGATTATACAATACTTCCCAATTCTTTAATAGCCCAGAAATGCATAGGCAGGTGAGGATGAAAAGTTGCAAAATATATCCAGATATTGTCTTAAAGGTTTGACTCAGGTTCAAAGACCAGCCAGAGAACTGGACTGGTTCTGATGTTCTCGAGGGATTCCCCAGACATCCTTACCCATAACAACAGTAAATAAATAACACTGCTTAGGACTTTCCATGTTCACAGGGCTGCACACACATTAATGAACTCCTCACACGGCCTCTGGGAAGGAGATGTGGGGTGTATTCCCATTGTATAGTTGGGAAAACAGCCTGAAAGGTTAAAGCCAACATTTTCAAGAGAGCCAGGGGCTGTAGCTACCCCACTCAATTCATGCTGGATCTGAATTTTCAGAAGCTGCTGCACTGACTTCTGTTTGGAGTTCGAGATGCTCATCACCTCCCAAAATCCAACACTTGGTGTGTCAGGTCAAAGCACTTCCAAACGGAGGCACCTAAAATTAGAAGCCACTTGGGGAGACTTTGTCATAAGTAACTTACCCCGGCCACCTCTTGAGTCTGTGGCAAAGCTCGGATTAGAACTCAGAACTTCATGACTCTCACCTCAACACTCCAGTTGCATGCAGCTTCCTGGATGATCAGGCATCATTTAGGGTTGTGGCAACTAGGGTGACCAGATAGCACGTGTGAAAAATCGGGATGGGGTGGGGGGTTAGAGGCCTCTATATAAGAAAAAGCCCCAAATATCAGGACTGTCCCTGTAAAATCAGGATATCTGGTCACCCTAGTGGCAACAATTTGGCTGGGCAACAGGTAGGATGGGATTCCTGCATCACATCGGTCCTTTCACTGGAGAAAAAATACACCCTACATGCTCACATGACTTCTTTGCTGCTTTCTTTCCTCCGTGTATGCTGTTCAAGCCAGCACGCGTCAAGATCAGGAACAGCCGCAGTGAATTCAAGTGGCAAGTGTGGAATGGCAAGGCACTTTGTTGTCACAGCTGAGGTTTTTGGTCTCTTTCCCACAACTTCCTTGTGATGTTTTATTAATGCATACGTACAAAGTCTAAACAGACACCGAGACTCCCCATCAACACGGAAGGCGAAGGCATCCGCTAGCAGGAGGGAGGTGGAGGAGGAGATTTCATCTCAGTTCTATTTTTAAGGCCAAAAGAATGATTTTATTTTTAGACTTTCAAACAAAACCAGAGGAAAGAGAGCTAGCGGTATGTGTACCTTACAAGCGTGGTTTGGGTTAATGACTGCTGAGAAAGCATGTCCTGGGCCTCGGGAAAATAAAAGATCCATTCTCCTCCAATAAATTGCTCCTGTCTTTAACATATAAATGGCTCCCCGCCCCCTCCCTTCTCTTTCCCTTTGGACTTTGTATCATTGTCATCTATTCTGCCAGACAACAAAACAGCTGAACTCATCAGCAAAATTTATAGGCCAAGTATTTGCGCTGTTCATCAGTCTGGGCCGATGCTACAAAAGGGGAAGTAGGGCTGTGGGGTGGGGGAGAGGAGGGGCGAGGGCAGAGAAACTCTCTCGTCTTGTGTGAGAATCTCTCCATGTGCGTTTGTAAGTTTGCCAGTATGTCATTAATAAAAATCTATATCTGACTGTAGGAGGTATGACTGAATCTTGCCTTGCGTGAGTGTGGGAGTGATTCTAACTTGCTTGAGAAATTGCATGAGAATGTGCGTATGTAAGCAATGGCTTGTTTGACTGAGTGTGTGCGTGTGTGTTTTCATTGTAGACGTAAAGGTCTGCTTATATGTGCTAGATCAGGAGCAGGCGACCTATGGCACAAGTGCCGAAGGCAGAACGTGAGCTGATTTTCAGAGGCACTCGCACTGCCCGTGTCCTGGCCACCAGTCCGGGGGGGCTCTGCATTTTCATTCAATTTTAAATGAAGCTTTTTAAACATTTTAAAAACTTTTTTACTTTACATACAACAATAGTTTAGTTATATATTATAGACTTATAGAAAGAGATCTTCTACAAACGTTAAAATGTATTACTGGCAAGCAAAACCTTAAATTAGTGTGAATAAATGAAGACTCGGCACAGCACTTCTGAAATGTTGCTGACCCCTTTGCCAGATTATTGGACGGTCTTGGTGAAAGGCAGCATGTGTTACTGGGATTATAAAGGTGTGTACACGCTTGCTTCAGAGCATGTCTGTGTTCTGGCCTGACTGCCTGCGTATGTTTGTGGGAGGTTATGTTTGTGCTGATTCGTTTGAGAGTCTAGCTATGTCTCTAAAAGCTGCATATATGTGTGTTATGGTTTGGGTGTCTCTCTCTGTGGGTCTGGTGCATGTGAATGTGTAATATATGTGTAATGTGTGTTTAACAGTCTGCATGTGTATGTTAAAGCGCAAGAGTGTGTGTGAGCGCACACGCGTGTGCACAGACATGGACTTGCGTTAGAATACGTTAAAGGGTGTGCAAGAGCCTCAGTTGAAGAGGCTTCATGTGAGTGTGTATATCTGCCCTTAAAAATTGCATTGCCGCAGCATATAAATATTTATATATGTAACTGTCATAAATCTGTCAGCTTGGCAAACGTATGAGTCGCCAAGGTAACTTTGGGAGATTTTTATTGAAGGACTCATAAGCTGGAGTTGAGGAATACCTGAAAGAAATGAGAATTAATGGCTACTCAGCATCACTATCATAAAGTTAGTTATCCCGAGTTTCAGAAGATGAAACAGACAGGATGTTGGCCAATGTAGGTGTAGCTTCAGTATGCCAGATTCACTTAAAGCTTAATACTCTGATTAAAATGGAATCAGGATAGCGGGTCAATATGTTCCCTGGGCAGTCAGCATTGGGAGGCTGCCTACTGAAGTCCTGACTTACACTGTGTGGTTTTAGTTGATGCTAAAAAACTTCAGAATTTTCTAAGTGACAGCTTATAATTGCCCTCTTGAAATGAAAACCAGTTCCCTCAGTGAGATGTCCCTGCCTTTCAACTGTGCACAAGCATAGGTTTGTTATTGTAGGGTGCACTGGATTGCACGCACCAGTTTGTTATTGTAGAGTTAAGATGGAGCTTAATAGCTTTACCAATGGGATTATATGATGAGATTGCCAGCAGTAGCAGTGGGCTGGACCCAATGATCCAGGATCTCCCTTCTAGTCCTAGTTTTATGGGGAATCAGAGTGCATGGTGGTTGATGACCGTAGAGCTGGTGAAGGGGACCAGAAGGCATGCCTGGTTTTCTTAGTGCAGTCGTTTATGCGGGTCACACCAAGTGATTTATTATTGCAGGGTTGCTCTTGTGCCCTGGGCTTTACCCACTGGTTTGTTATTGCAGGGTTGCCCACAGGCACTACACGACATGCTCTGGTTTATTAGTACTGGCTGCTTATGAGTGCTAAGTGGCAAGCACGGTTTTGTTTTTGTAGGGTTGTTCACAAGCCCTGAGATGCATACAGCACTTTACCAGTGAGGGCTACAAAGGGGCAGTGGGCAGCATGCTCTGTTTTGTTAATTTAGGATTGCTCACATGCGACGGGTTTCCAGTGTTTGGTGGTTTATTTGCTTCCCAACAAAAACCACTGTTATTTGCTTTGAACCGAAAAATGAGTCAGATGAATTTGACAAAGAACAAAACTGAGTCATATGTTGGGCTTGCGAAACATGCCAGTGTCCCTTTAAATGTGGCACAGTGGATGATGTCATTTCTAAGTGAGCCTGGCTTAAAGGAACATACACACCATTTTGATCTCAGTTGCATTAGTGCAAATCAGTAGCTCTTCTGGACTACGTGGAGATATCTGAGTTACACACATGTAAAGCCAGAGTCAGTCCCATTCACATGCTGGGACTGAGTGGAAATTGTCACTTCACCTGAGGGCTTGTCTCCACTTACCATGGATTGACACTGCGGCGATCGATCCACCGGGGGTCGATTTAGCAGGTCTAGTGAAGTCTACAGCCTACACTTAAAGTGATGGCAACATAATGCAGGGGTTGGACTAGATGATCTCCTGAGGTCCCTTCCAACCCTAATAATCTATGATTCTATGATAATTATGGCACTCAGGGATGTTAAAAATCCCTACTACTCGAGCACTCTAGCTATGCTGATCTATCCCATGGTGCAGATACAGCTAGGGCAACAGAAAATACTTCCATCAATCTAGCCACTGTCACTCGGGGAGGTGGTGCTCCTATGGCAATACATAAACTGCTTCCATCACTATAAGCTACATCTACACTATCTGGTAACGCCAATGTAGCTGTGCCAGGACAACCCCTATAGTGTAGACAGAGTTTCGTTACACACAAGTTTAGAACTATATAATTTCACAGACACAAGTGTAATTAAATTTAACTCAATTTACATCTCTCCTTCTTTCCATTTTTTCTTAAGCTATTTCATATTCAAACCAAACTCCCATTTTGAAATACAAGTCTATAGGCCACTTCCTTTTTTGAAGACATTCGCCTCTTCATTTACCTTGCAATCACTGTGGAAAGAGTCCTAAACTCTCTGAGGTTAAGTTTAATTATTTAGGCTCTGCCTTGTATGTCATCACTTTGAAAATAGAGAGATAGGATTCCTAAATTTCAGTGCCTGGATTTAAAACTGAAGCAGAGGTTCTGGGTTGGGTGAAATGGTTACCTGCTATAAGGAAGGGGTTAATTTAATATAATCTACAGATTCAGCGGCAGGAGAAGCTGGAGAGCAACCTCATTTCTCCTGCAGCAACAGAAGAGCTTTTCGTTTCAGAAGCCAGACAGACTCTCACCCTAGTCTTAGCAGTGACTCATATCTCCTTCACCCCTCCAGAATGAACTCAGAACAGCTTTGGCCTTTCAGGAGGATGCATCACTGGTCTTCTCTGCCCTACCACAGACAATGGGTTTACACCAGTATAAATGAGAACAATATCCGCTATCCAAGGATCTGGTGATGGGGGAAACTCATGTAGAAACATAAATTGAATTTGATGACCAAATCCTACCTTCCTGTCTGCCCTGCTGGACTTTTTCACACGTTTGTAAGTATCACGTTTCTGTTCCCATCCCACCCTTTGTCTAGTTAAACAGTTAGCTCTTGTGGCAGGGCCTTTCTCATGCAGGGTAGGTCTACCCTGCAGCTGGAAGGTGTAATCCTACGTTGGGTAGACCTGCTAAGAATAGCAGTGTGGCCGCAATCCTACATATGTACTCAGGTTGCCCGGCCCTGGTGATACTACTGCTGTATAGATGTACCCGCTACACTTTGTACAGCGCCAAGCACAATGTGGCCCCGATCTTGTTCAGAGCACCTAGCTGCAATAACTGTGTCTAAAGGTGTCAAGTATCAGAGGGTAGCCGTGTTAGTCTGGATCAGTAAAAGCAGCAAAGAATCCTGTGGCACCTTATAGACTAACAGACGTTTTGGAGCATGAGCTTTCGTGGGTGAATACCCACTTCTTCAGATGCATGTAATGGAAATATCCAGGGGCAGGTATATATATGTGTGCTAGCAAGCAAGCTAGAGATAACGAGGTCAGTTCAATCAGGGAGGATGAGGCCCTGTTCTAGCAGTTGAGGTGTGAAAACCAAGAGAGGAGAAACTGGTTCTGTAATTGGCAAGCCATTCACAGTCTTTGTTCAATCCTGAGCTGATGGTGTCAAATTTGCAGATGAACTGAAGCTCAGCAGTTTCTCTTTGAAGTCTGGTCCTGAAGTTTCTTTGCTGCAGGATGGCCACCTTAAGGTCTGCTATAGTGTGGCCAGGGAGGTTGAAGTGCTCTCCTACAGGTTTTTGTATATTGCCATTCCTAATGTCTGATTTGTGTTCCTTTATCCTTTTCCGTAGAGACTGTCCAGTTTGGCCGATGTACATAGCAGAGGGGCATTGCTGGCATATGATGGCGTATATTACATTGGTGGATGTGCAGGTGAATGAACCAGTGATGGTGTGGCTGATCTGGTTAGGTCCTGTGATGGTGTCGCTGGTGTAGATATGTGGGCAGAGTTGGCATCGAGGTTTGTTGCATGGATTGGTTCCTGAGCAAGAGTTATTATGGTGTGGTGTGCAGTTACTGGTGAGAATATGTTTCAGGTTGGCAGGTTGTCTGTGGGCAAGGATTGGCCTGCCACCCAAGGCCTGTGAAAGTGTGGGATCATTGTCCAGGATGGGTTGTAGATCCTTGATGATGCGTTGGAGGGGGTTTAGCTGGGGGCTGTATGTGATGGCCAGTGGAGTCCTGTTGGTTTCTCTCTTGGGTTTGTCTTGCAGTAGGAGGCTTCTGGGTACACGTCTGGCTCTGTTGATCTGTTTCCTTATTTCCTCGTGCGGGTATTGTAGTTTTGAGAATGCTTGGTGGAGATTCAAACAGACAACCTGCCAACCTGAAACACAGACAACCTGCCAACCTGAAACATATTCTCACCAGTAACTGCACACCATACCATAATAACCATAATAACTCTTGCTCAGGAACCAATCCATGCAACAAACCTCGATGCCAACTCTGACCACATATCTACACCAGCGACACCATCACAGGACCTAACCAGACCAGCCACACCATCACTGGTTCATTCACCTGCACATCCACCAATGTAATATACGCCATCATATGCCAGCAATGCCCCTCTGCTATGTACATCGGCCAAACTGGACAGTCTCTACGGAAAAGGATAAATGGACACAAATCAGACATTAGGAATGGCAATATACAAAAACCTGTAGGAGAGCACTTCAACCTCCCTGGCCACACTATAGCAGACCTTAAGGTGGCCATTCTGCAGTAAAGAAACTTCAGGACCAGACTTCAAAGAGAAACTGCTGAGCTTCAGTTCATCTGCAAATTTGACACCATCAGCTCAGGATTGAACAAAGACTGTGAATGGCTTGCCAATTACAGAACCAGTTTCTCCTCTCTTGGTTTTCACACCTCAACTGCTAGAACAGGGCCTCATCCTCCCTGATTGAACTGACCTCGTTATCTCTAGCTTGCTTGCTAGCACACATATATATACCTGCCCCTGGATATTTCCATTACATGCATCTGAAGAAGTGGGTATTCACCCACGAAAGCTCATGCTCCAAAACGTCTGTTAGTCTATAAGGTGCCACAGGATTCTTTGCTGCTGTGTCTAAAGGGCATCGGAGCATTTGTCAGTATTCCCAGGTAGGAAGCAACTTTTGTTTACTATTCATCACCCTCACCCTCCCTTTTTCCTTGGGGATAATTGGCCTCTATTTATTTGCACATCGGCAATTTCTAACTTCTTTGAAATAGTGGCAACATCCCTGTGCACTCCTGTTCTGTCTCTCCACACTGCAGCCAAGGGTGGGAATGGCAGCTCACGGAGACGGATCCACACTAGCTGTAGTCTAGCTAACTTGCTAAACATCCAAGCAAGGATACTGCAGTGCTTGTTCAGTGTCTGTTTCAAGAGTGAGTCTGTATCCAGGGGGGTCAGGTAGTGCCTGCGCTGCCACAACCTCACTTCTGTCTTCAGCAAGCTAGCTGGAGCACAGCTAGCCTAGCACGGGTTTGACAATGCGAACTGCTCTTCGCAAGCTGTTCCTCTTTGGTTACAGTGGAAGCCAACAAACAAAAGCAGAAGAAGCATGTTTCAGCCAGCTATTGAGCAGTGCAGCTCTGCATCAGGCAGAACTGACCACATCCCGGAAATGCAGGACGCTTCCTTAAGATGCACTTGCGGCCAGGAAAGCCACTCAGTCTAAAATGCCATCGTGGGGTTTTGATATTTCATTCGCTCACTCTCTTGACAACTCCAGGTCAAATTTGTTCAAGTCTAGAAGAATGTTTTTCCTAACTGCTAACCCCAGCAAATGCCCCCGGGACACGTTGTATGTTATCTGCCTCTTGTATCATCACCAGTTGTAAAGATTCCTCAGTCAGAACTTAGCTGTCCTGTTTTCACTCCACTAGGCCACCATGCCCCCTTCATCAAATCCTAGTGGACGGTCTGTCCCTGCATCTTCCTGTTGCAACCTTGTAATGCTTGGGACTGGCACTTTACCAGGAAAACAAACAAACCCTTCTGTGCAGCCCAATGGAAAAAAAATCCCATTTCTTAATTAAAATTATGAATGTGACTTTTGTTGTGCAGAATTCCCAGCAGAATAGCTGAGATCTTCCTCGCAGTGTCTTCCATTAGCTGCTTAGAAAGCTGGCCCTGACATCAGTACAATTATGATCATGCTGGCTAGCTAAAGTGAAGTGAGAGACATCTCTTTGTGCATGGAGCCTTTAATTAAGCAATAATAAATGAGATCTACCCATAGTTCCCTGTGTCAAGTTCTGGCTTAGGAAATACAAAGACCAAGGAGCTATGATTCATGTTCAAATATAATGCATGGTTAGGTAACATCCAAAGTGATCGAAGAGTGGAGCCAAGGTCCTGATATACCCCCCCCTACATATTACATATCAGCTCTAACTTCTCGACAAACAGGGCTCCCCTTCTGCTTCGGTAATAGGTTAATTAATTACCAATTTAGAAGCAATCTTACAAATCAGCTGTTGGCCTTGATAAGAATTAATTCCAAATACTTAAAAAAAAACCCATATTAAATGGACCTTTCTTTAAAAGGAAATAGCATTAGAAAAGAGCAAGGAAAAGGACTTTCTCAGAGCACCCCAAGAGTCAGAAGAACGGCTGAGATCCTATTAATTAGGACCACAACGAGTGCAGGCATTTACTAGAGGGCTACTTTTATTTATTCTGGAGGCCCCATGGACCACCATGCTACTTCTATGCCTTCTTAAATGTTGCACCTTGTCCACTGCATGATACAGTCACCTTTTTCTCATTCCCCAGTCCCCAACCCTAGCGGCATTTAAATCTCTCTCAACACTTTTGCCATTGTGTGTACAGTGCCTTCTGCTGACTTTGACATATGTTGCCTGTTGTTTTCCCTTTCCTCTAGCCTGTCTGCTTGTCTGTCCCTATATGGAGAGTTCCTCAAAAAATGAACCCAACGCCTTGTTTGGAAAGTGCTTAGGACACAGCGACTGCTACTGCATATACTATTCCACTGAATGTAGGCAACCCTTATGAGAAATACTGTGGACCCTTACATTGAACAAGCAGGGCCTTGCCCTGGGAAGCATGACCTGATTTCAGCACAGTGTATAGCTCCACGTTCATTCCGAACAAAGCAGTGGTCAAGCTGCATTATTCAGATCCAAGGTTGGATCTTGAAATCTGCTTCCAGCTCCCTCCAGATTTCAGATCTGTGATAAAAATAGTGGCCAGCTGTGAAGTTTGGATCCAGGTCCAAACTTCCCTGCTGTGAGAAGGTTTCCAGTTCTGAGGTAGGTGCATCTTTCATAAGAATCAAACTTATCCAGAACTACCTGACATTTCTCCATCACTAGAAAACGTATGCGCTGTTTCCAACCTCCACTGACGTGACTCCATGGAACAAAGGAGTACTGGAACCAGTGGATTTATGGATTTGCAGCCATATAAATCAAGTTCTTTGAGGGTGAAATTTACTCCTATGCATAGAGCTAGCCCAAAGTCCTCTGCAAACTCCCGGTAGGGCCCCTCTCATTGCCAAAGCAAAGAGATTAGAATGCACAATGAGTAAACCTCAAAAGGTCCTGGCTTTAGGTTTGAGTGATCACCCAGAAACCTGGATGATTATGCAAAGTTTATCCAAACTATTAAGTCTACAAAACTGGGATAAATATCTGAAGAGTTGTGCAGAGCTCCCTGATTCCAATCAGGCTGGGAGTATGATGGGGACCCTCACATTATCTCAGCATTTCTAATACTGATCCCCTGCATGAAAATGCCATCATGTGCCAACAATGCCATGTACATGGGCCAAACCGCACAGTCTCTAGTGAAAGGATAAATGGTCACAAATCAGACATCAAGAATGGTAAAATACTAAAGCCAGTAGAACAACACTTCAATCTCCCTGGACACTCAATAACAGAATTAAAAGTAGCTATTCTTCAACAAAGAAACTTCAAAAACAGACTTCCAAGAGAAACTGAAGAGCTACAATTCATTTGTAAACCTAACACCATCAATTTGGGCTTGAATAGGGACTGGGAGTGGCTGGCTCACTACAAAAGCAATTTTCCCTCTCTTGGGATTGACACCTCCTCATCAATTATTGGGAGTGGACCAAATCCACCCTAACTGAATTGGCCTTGTTAACACTGGTTCTCCCTTGTAAGGTAATTCCCTTCTCTTCATGTGCCAGTATATATTTATGCTTGTATCTGTAATTTTCACTCCATGCATCTGAAGAAGTGGGTTTTTACCCGCAAAAGCTTATGCCCAAATAAATCAGTTAGTCTTTGCGGTGCCACTGAACTCCTCATTGTTTTTGCATGAAAATGAAATGTAGTCATAGTTGGGGCAGGGGAAGGTGGAGTTAACCATTTGTTCCCAAAACAGCCAAAAAAGTTTTGTTCAAGATTTGGACAAAAGTTTGGAGAGAAACAGCTCTTATTTTACCTCTGCCTGTTTGCTCATCCTTAGTTTAACATGGTGTATGTCGGAGACCTAATTATAGTTGAACATGGTATTTCCTAACTGGAAACATGTTGTAATAGACTGAGAAGTGTGGGTGTGTGAGGCTGCCCACTACTGAAAGGAATCAGAACTGTCCAACTGTGTTTCATAGACCCTCTACTGCTAAAGGTGATTCTCCTTGAGCTCAAATGCTAGGGGCCTATGTTTGTGAAGCAGAGGCCTGTCTTTGTGGAGCAGGAAGATCCAAATTTTATCCTGTCGCCATGAAATTCTACGCGGCCACAGAATGCAGCATACCAATACTCATGAAGCACTAGGCAGCCATGGATTTGTAGCAATATGATTTGTTGTTAAGCACACAAACACTATGGTCTCTATTTCCAACTACAGCAGAGTTCCTAAAGAGGCTTTCCCTGACATCATACAAACCTGTTTGCAAAGACAATGTGCAGAGGCTTGGTTGTGTTTACTTGTTTTGGCTGGTCATGCTACAAATCTGAGACTCGGGCCCAGCTTGTTTAAAGGGACGGATTCATCATTCCATTTCGAACCAGCTAAACTCTGTCAACTCGGCTGAATTTCACTTCAAGTTTCGGAGACAATCAGAATGTGAAATGCAATGTGAATCTTCTTCTGGGAATGGATCCAAACAAAATATTGGCCTGTCTCCTCACTAAAGTTCACCCTGTCACCACCATCCCTTCACCTCCATGTTCCTCACCAAACAGAGTCCATACATCACACCAGAAATCCAGAAAGCAACCAGGAATACCGAGCTGAGAATGATCACTTCCTGCCATCAGGGGTACATTACTCACATAGCATCTACACCGCACCCACCACATCTTATGCTTCTCTTTTACCCTGAAGAATCCCCAAGAGACGGCTAAAATCCCACAGAACAAGCCAGAGAATGCATCTTTAATTGGGTCCAGAAGAAACTTTATTACCCGGTAGCTAGCTCCCTTGTTTTTTTTTTCTATAACAAATTATCCTAATGATCTGACCCAGGACCAGATGTTAATTGCAATGGAAAGTAATCAATTTCCTTTACTGAGCATGAACTGATTTGCAAGGTTAGTCAGTGAGCAGATATGGAGTTCTTAATGAAGCAAGGGTATAGCAGACCTTCTGGGTTCCTTGCATCGATTCCAGGTTTACTGCATTGCACCCATTTTCACCCTACCCATCTTTCGTGAGGCCACCCTCTGAAAAAAGAGAAAATACTCAGTCTACCGAAAATTGCTCATAAAGGGGGACAGTAAACACACACACACACCAACATAGGCATATGAGCATGGTTGATTCTGAGACAAAGAAATTGCTCTCTGTTTATATGTGCATAAAATACAAATCATAAATACGTAAATAGCTTTGGAAATTATGGCTAATGGCGTGTTGTTTAACAGAGGGCATTATTATAAATACGGGAGATGCTCAAACAACAAAGTAAGCCTGCAGTATTTCAAGAAAGAACTCAGAGGACATAACCTAAATTCTAACCTGGCTGCTGCCTTCTGCGCTTCCGTCTGGGTTTTATATCACCATCGACACAGCGTTAAGAGGGAAAGGCTGGGCCATCCAGAGCGATAAAAATGTAAAGAGGGGAGGACGGGAGCAGAAGAAGGTATTAATCTTCCAGAGAACATCTTGATAGTTTTCCAAGAAAAGAAAAGAGCCCTTGCTGGTAGATGTCTAGATGTGGATACCAGCCCTATCACCACCACCATAGCTGCAAATCCCTAGTGTAGACAGGCCACTCTGCAATATGAACTGGTGGAGTTGAAAACGGGAGTGAGCACCACCAATGCAAAGAGCGGTGTTGCCTGTCTACCTAGGGTTGCAATGATGCAGTTACACCGATGACTGATCAGGGCAAGTTCCCAGTCTACACAAGGCTTATAAAGTGTCTGTCTATTGTGATGCGGTCTACTCTTGGCCAGTGGGCGGAGTGTGCATCAACTATTTCCTTTGATCATTTCTCCAAACAGCCATCTCAGTCTGGCCTGAGTGTGGTGCTTCGAGGAATGACAGTACAGCATGGTCTGAAACTAATTTCCTGATTTCATGCCTCGGGATCACGGCTTCTCCAGAGATGACCCTTCTGAAAACAGTTTCAAGGCATGGTTGCCCTCAGTGAACCCCAATACATTCAGGGGTGCCAGCCAAGCCTCTTGGTGTTTATCTTTGCCCTTGCCTGTTGGAGTTGACAAAGCCCTGATTGGATGACTTGGGAAATTGCATTAATGGACAAAGCAGCCAATGTAATAAGTAGAGGTAGTGTGGCCTAGTGGATTGAGCACTAGATTGGGATTCAGGAGACTATGGGCCTATTCCCAGCTTGGCTGCTGGGCACCCTTGGGCAAGTCATGTCCCCTCTTTCTGCCTCAGTTTCCCCAGCTGTAAAAAGTGATAATGATACTGTCCACCTTTGTGAAGCACTTTGAGATGCACAGATAAAAAGCTACAAGGTGGATGACATACCGTAATTGCTTTTATTGAACCAACTTCTGTTGGTGAGAGCTCTTTGGAAATTGCATTAATGGACAAAGCATTAATGGATAAGAGCTAGGCATTATTAAATGAAGGATATTCCCTGGTCTATTGGAGCCTTTGTGCTTACAGCTATGGTTTGGCGTTCCTGGGCCTGTCACAGATTTCCTACAACTTTGGGCAAGTCACATTGCCTCAGCTCGTCTTTAAAATGGGGATGATCATAGGGGCACAGGGAACAGCTACTCAGGGATGTCTGTGAGGTGCTTGGGTACCACTACCCTGAGGTCAGGGGCCATATACATATCTAGCCAGACAGCAGAAGGGTCCCTCTCGCCCTTTCCCAGCCCCAAGTGGGAATGACTCCTCGAGCCATGTTGGGCAAACAGGTCTTAGGAACACACACGCACTAAGAACTTCAGTGTGGCGGGTCAGCCCATCAGCTCTTAGACTGGGGGCACAATCCAAGCTTTGCCTGGGAGTTGGATAAAAAGAATAAAGATGCACCTCATGGAACTGTCTGACTGAAAAAGTGATACACTGAGAGGTGACACCTCCAACCCCTTTTCTCAGTACGCAGTGTCCGACACCGCTGCCTGAATTTACAATGTGGGCACTCGATGCAGTGCTGCACTGCCAGACAAGCGGGCATGGGGCCATGCAAATGGTGGTGAGGAGTCCAAGGAAGGGGAAGGAAGCAGGGATTAATTAAGGAAGGGAACCTTACTCCCCAAAAAACCCTTCTCCACAATATTTTTTTCCAAAGTATTATAGCAGCTAATTGCAAGACAGAAATCTCTGTGGCCCCCAGCAGGGTCACAGAAAGCACTGGCGATTTCCCATGCATTCGGGTAGAAAGAGTATTGGAAGGGGCGTTCTGCATCTGTCTACATTAATAAAGAAAGGTTCAGTAAAAAGCTCTGCCGGTGAAGAGGTCACTCCCAGGTAGTGCCTTTCAAAGCACACACCACAGGTTGTTCTGCTACATCAAGCACAGGTCTCCACGGAGCTTCCCAAATTGTCTAAGTTTGATACAAATTCCAGAGGCGAGAGAGGGGAGGAACGTGTTTGTCTCGTCATCGTACCGTGCACGTTTCTGGGGGGAGAGCGGGAAACGAGGATCAAATTCAAATGGAGGTGTTAGTGGTGTGGATGATAGGCTACCATAGGACAGGGGGAAATTACCAGGTCCCAGTGTCAGAGACCAGGATGTGGCTGGTCATCCCAGTGGTTAGAGTGGGAGTCAATCATCACGGATCGGAACCCAGGATCCGAGGCCAGATACCAGAGCCAAGGGCCAGATATGGAGTCAGAAGCCAGGAATTGGAGTGGAGGATCAGAGCCAGGTTACCTGGAGTGAAGCCAATGCAGGAGCAAGGCTGGAAACAAGCAAAGCACAGGAGCAATTGGAGCCACGGGCAAATGCTTTGAGCATTTGAGCAACTGCTGCTATGGGGCTTCAGAGCTGGTCTGCTGCCTCTTCCCACCAATCAGGTAAGTGACTATCCACCAGCTGCATTTGTTAGGGTGTCCGGACACCAATTCCGCTGCACCCCAATTCCTGACACCCAACAGGTAGGGGATGAGAAAAGACTATCTGAGGGGGGGAGAGAGATGGGTGTGTCATCCCTGGCAGTGGCACAATTAAGGATGCTCCTTCTGTAGCCTACAAGCAGAAATAGTCTGGATCAAAGTAATAAATCCAAACTCACTTGAAAAGCTATCCCGATTTTTCTCTTCTCCAGCCCATTTCTGCTTTTAAAGCAGAGGCAGCAGACCAGTACTCATCATTAGGCTCAAGAAAAATGACTCTTCAGAATGAGGAGCAGCAGAAACTGAGCTGGTTGGGAATTTCTCGACACAACTTTTCTGGTCAAAAAATGCGGCTGTGAATCCCACAGGGGACCGGCACATGGCATAGTGTATCTTTTCATTCATTCTACTTCAGGGTTGGCAACCTACGGCACGCATGCCAAAGGCGGCACGCAAGCTGATTTTCAGTGGTACTCACACTGCCCGGGTCCTGGCCACCGGTCCGGGGGGCTCTGCATTTTAATTTCATTTTAAATGAAGCTTCTTAAACATTTTAAAAACCTTATTTACAACAATCGTTTAGTTATATTTTACAGACTTATAGAAAGACACCTTCTAAAAACATTACAATGAATTACTGGCACGTGAAATCTTAAATCAGAGTGAATAAATGAAGACTCGGCACAGCACTTCGGAAAGGTTGCCTACCCCTGTTCTACTTTTACCAGCCATTAATTTCATCAAGTCATCCCTTGTTCCCCCATTACTGGATGCAGTAAGAAGGAGGAACAGATTAAGTCTCACTCTATTCTTCATAATGCTGAACACAAACAACTCCCAGCACCCATTAATAAGCTCAGTAGGAAACATGACTGGACTTGAGAGGTTTGGAATTAATCCTCTGCCCCTTGCTGTCACCTAGCTGCTCTCCATGGTATTGTGGGACTTGGCCTAGGCTCTTTAAAACCAACCTCGGGAGATTTGGCAGATTAACTCAAACTCTCCAGCCTCCAGCCAGCTGAGCTAGAATCCTGGCTGAAATGAATACACACACCTGACCTGATCTCCTCAGGGAGGTCCCATCATACAAATCATGCACTCCACCAGAGAACATCCAACCCACTCTCAGATGGTCAACTCCTCTCTCCCTCCCCTAGGTTCCCCCCTTTTCCAGTTCTATGAGGGGAGGAGGGATAGCTCAGCGGTTTGAGCATTGACCTTCTAAACCCAGGCTTATGAGTTCAGTCCTTGACGGGGGCTACCTAGGGATCTGGGGCAAAATCAGTACTTGGTCCTGCTAGTGAAGGCAGGGGGCTTGACTCAACATCCCTTCCAGTTCTGTGAGATAGGTGAGCAGATCTAAAGTCTCCCTTCATCCAGAAGACATCACTCTACTGGAGTTTCCACAGCATCCTTTTACATGAGGAAAAAGGAAAGAATGGGGTGCCAGAGGTGGATTGGATCTGAAATGTCCAAAGGGCTGGATGCCCTTTCCCCATCTGCATATGGCAAACAGTAATCCCCTTCGGCTTTGTTTTGTGTAGAGAGATGAGATAAAGAACAATAACCAATTGCTCTGCCAATAGTAGTCAGAAAGTGGTAGCGGCAGGAGGTGTGACCTACTCAATGTAAGTGCAGGGGCATGTTCTGATTCTGTTTCCTGTGTACTGCACCTTTAAATGTACGATGTTTCAGAGCAGGGTGTGGAGTGGATTTCTGAGCATCAGTTCTAGATGTCTGGTAACAACTGAGTAACAAACACACAATGATTTTTCTCTTTGGGACTTGGTCTCATTTACATGGCACAATTGCATCAATTTAACAGAACCAGTTTGAGTTCATAGCTTAGGTTTAAAGCAGTGCTACTTTCTCATGTGGACAAGCCCTTACATTGGTTCTTTCTTGATTCCTTGATTTTTCTTAATCAGAGTAAAAATCAGTGAGACGCAGAGCAAGTAATTGGTTACTGGTAAATGGTCACCATAACGCACAGGATCCCATCTCATCCCTACGCTCCCGCTGAAGTCAATGTGAGCTGAGGGTATTCAGCACATTACAGGATCAGGCCCGCATCAAAACCATATGCTCCACCGTAACAAAATAGATGATAGGGTCACCAGTCTATGGATCCTGCCTTCAGCAGTGGCAGAGGTGTAGGGTCTCATTCATTGTTGTCCATCCCTTAGTGTAGCTGATTCTGCCAATGCAAAGCGGATCTAAAATGCCACCAAATCCTTATGGAAGCATTTGAATTTGCACCAGCATGAGAGTACAAAGTGACGGTCAGTCAGGCCCCTAATGTTTCCTGAGAGCCAGTCTGCCTTTGGAAAGGGGCCAGGGGCTTTGTAGACTTTCTTAAGAGCACCTGCATTCCCAGCTCCTTCCCCGGCGCAAATGCCACTCCTAGTGACTGCCATGACAGCATAAGTCTGTGCAGATAAACTCTCCGCAGTGACGGCAGAGCTGAATTCCCAGGCCACCCCATTGACCTACTAGTTAAGCACCGCAGAGCCGGCTGCTTGATTCCCAACGCAAACATATGCTTTCAAACACAAATTGGGATTCTTCTCGCAGATTAAAGCTGTTTTCCTTCCCTGGAAAACAGCCTGTGAGGAGAGTTTAAAGGCTCCTGAACTTCTCGACACTCTGTGGCTCAAGAGGGTTTGATATTCATGTCTGCCAGCGTCCCCCTTCCCCACCACTGTCTCCACGTCTGGTGCTTTCCTCCTGCCGATTTCCCTCAGGTCAGAGGAGCTCTGTCATCAATCCCCCACCGAGACTTATTTCCAAAGATCAGCACTGACCCAGAAGTCACTTGGCACAGCACCATTAGAACAGTATGTGCTGCCGTCTCTGAGAGGAGCCTCTCGCAGAGCCCCGATTCCGGATGTCAGGGCGTCTGCTAAGCACTTGTCAGGCTCCCGTATTTCAGAGACAAGTCTTTATGCTGCTGACCCAGTGACTGGAGGACGTGTTAGTAAAACAACACACAAGGGCTGGCTTGTTGACCACTGCTGCTAGACAGAGGCGCCCGCGTGGGATTCTTAATCCTGATGGCTCAGCCCAGTGAACGGCTGTGGGGCAGAAGGCCATTCCTGCCTGGATGTGAGCAGGAGATGGGGTGCCCCATGCAGAGAAAGGGACAGTGGCGCTGGAAGAGTTTTCAGACTGGGGGTGCTGAGCTGCACGTCCCCCCCCCGTCCGTGCCCCCTCTACTCCCTAGAGCTGGGGCCAGGAGCAGGCCTGTGGCTCCGGGAGTGGGGGACGTGGGCAGGTGTGAGGTGTCCGAGGCTGTGGTCAGAGCTGGGGGTGAGTGGGAGCCTGAGGACAAGGCTGGCAGCCAGGACACCAGGTGCAGGGCAGGCAGCAGAGCCCCTGGGTGCAGGGCTGGGACCCTGTGCAAAACCTGGGGTTACTGCAGCATCGCCCCATGCCCCTAGTTCCCACGCCTCTGAGCAGGGGTGAGTGCTGAGAAGGACGGGGTTGGATGCCTCTCCGATCAGAGGAGTTATTAGAGTAGACAAGCCACATAAACATTACTCTGGGCTCTCAGGAGCACACAGAGCTAGCACAGGCCCTGCGAGAACACAGGTGAAAGGAGGCAGGAGAAAACCCTGCGCTGCGAACTGAGGCTAGAAGAGCTGCTTCCCCCAAACTAGCCCAACACAAGAGGGTTGGGATTTTAGTTTCGATCTGCAGACAGTTTGCTGATCGTTCCAGCCATCAGTTAAAACAACATTAGCTCTTGCAAATAAAATAACTCCCCCTTCCGCACCAAACCAATGAAAGTTTCCCGTCATCCCTCGTACAACATCCCCGGTAAAAGTGTGACCAAACAGATACCTTCTTCAGCAGCACCTACCTTTGCATACACGCAGGGGTGGCTCTAGACATTTCGCCACCCTAAGCACGACGGCATGCTGCAGGGGGCGCTCTGCCGGTCGCCGGTCCCATGGCTCTGGTGGACCTTCCGCAGGTGTCCACTGGTCCCGCAGCTTCACCTGTGGGAGGTCCACCGGAGCCGCGGGATCAGCTAACCCTCAGCAGGCATGCCGCCAAAGGCAACCTGCTTACCGCCCTCCCGGTGACCGGCAGAGCACCCCCCACAGCATGCTGCCCCAAACACGTGCTTGGCGTGCTGGGGCCTGGAGCTGCCCCTGCATACACGGCCTCTGTTGGCCTAAAGGGCATGGTGATTTCCTGAGTCAAAGTCTTTACCCTGACTCCTTCGTACTGACCTTGGGGCTGCTAGCACAAATATCCCAGCTGAGCCCAACTATCAGAGCGAGGTCTGTAGAGAAAGGGGCCAGCTCTAATACACACAAAACCCAAACCATAAAGGGATCTACAGAGCTAAACCAGTGCCTTGAATTGCATTGAGAAGCCTGCAGGAAGTATGTAGAATCTCTGGAGCACAAGTATAACATACGCTAGGTGAGAAGTATCACCACATTCAGGGATGCCTCCAGGCACCAACATTCCAAGCAGGTGGTTGGGGTGGAAATCTGCAAGGGGCAGCATTCCCTGTGTTTTTGCCCCCAAGCAGCGTGCCGAATTGCCGCAGCAGATGGCGGGGGCAGTCCGTGTGCTGTTTGGGCGGCTTGCATGTTTCCATGGTGGCACAATTCAGCGTCAGCTTCTATGTTCACCTGTCCTGTTCAGCTGGCTGAAGACAGAAGCTGCTGCCGAATTGTCGTCACCGCGGAAACGCACAAGCCACCCATGGACTGCCCCCGCACTCTGCTGCGGCAGTTCGGCACGCTGCTTGGGGGCAAAAACACAGGAACTGCTGCTTGGGGCGGCACGCTGCTTGGGGCGGCAAAAACAGTAGAGCCGTCCCTGACCACGTTTTGCATATGCTAGCTGCAGTCTCTGAGTGTGCAGGTGTGGAAGAACATCAACATCTAGTTGACCAATTTTCAAATTCTTCACCCTATGGATTGATGGCAAATATTTGAAATTCAAACTACATTGTTTAATTGTGACTGGGCACATTAAGTCACATGGTATTGTTCCTGCGCTCGGGTTGGGTGAGTGGCACATATTTTTGCATGAGAATCTCCAAGTCAGTTTCCACAAATGGTCAGGCATGTGGCTTTGAAATTTGCTTTCTGTGAATATTCCTGCCAGTAATCCCCAAGGGCATAAATGTTCATGGAACGTGAACGTAAAAGGGTTATTAACATGGGAGACAGAATGAACTTAAAAACCTATTAAAAGAAGCCAAAAGAAAAGTCACCAAAATAATATTTGCTCAGTTCTAGTGTTAATGAACAACAATCCCTTCCACCACAGAACTGGCTGGGTGAAATTCTCTGGTTTGTGTTATGGCGGAGATCAGACTAGATTATCATAGTGATTCCCCTGACCTTAACATCTAGAAGACGCCGCAAGAGCCCTGAGCTGCGCTTTAAATGACGAGCTGTCCTGCACGCTTACACAGGGTGGCTTTAGGTCCTGGTTTAACGGCTGGACCACATTTATGAGTCCGCCATCGGCTTTGAGTTCACACGGCTGGGACATTTTAGCTCAGACATTAGAGAGTCATGCTTTTAGATCCAAGACTTTCCAGGCTCAATGCTAGCTGCAGATGACCCATCCAGGGGTGTTCAGCTCAGCCTCATTGTGAGGAGACAACAATGCAGTGGAGAAGCACTGCTGGCTAGTGGTTAGAGCACTGGAGGAGGCCTCTGTTCTATTCATCTCACACTGATCTGTTAGGTGACCTTGGGCAAGTCCCTTCATCCCTCTCTGCCTCAGTTTCCCCATCTGCCAAACGAGGACAATGCTATTGACCTCCTTTGTAAAACACATTGAGAGCGAGGGATGAAATTTGTTATGTAAGTGCTATTATTAATCAGTCCTTACCCAGAAAAAGTTCCCATTTATTTTCATGGAAGTTTGGTCCAAGTAAGGACTGAGTTAAAAGAATCTCAGTACTTATCTCACAGTGCAGATATAATCTATCAAGCTAATATTAATTCCCCGTTATCCTGATTCAATGCTTCTATTTAAGGAGCTCACAGTAACCTGGGATCCAGGTCTTACACAGTGAGTTTAACCCATAGAGAAATACTGTGCATGAACTCACTTTGCCCATCTCTCTTTAAAAATATCTCTCAATCCTCACATCAGCTTGCTAAGAAAGCCAAATTATACAGGGCATTAAGCATGCAGTATAAATGAGGCTACAGGAAGAGGAGAGTAGATGGTGAATGTTTATGGAATAACTTAACAACTGGGAATGATGCTGCATTTTCCATGCAAGCAGACAGACAAATATAACACGGTCCCAACAGGGAAGAGTAAATCCCTGTAGTCTGTGGCCTACTTTCAGCTTCATTAATGGAATAAAGGCCAAGAGGCATGATGTCATGAAATTAGCATCCTAATTAAACATTGCCTCTGACTCTGTTTCTCTCCCTCAGCCCCTTCTTTCCTCTCTGGATGAAGTCTGTGGCTTTGCTGGCTCAGTGCACTGCTGTTTGCAGAGGGCTGCAACTTCTTCGGAGTTATGTGTTATAAGGCTGTGCCAGCACATCGACAGCAGCTTGGTCTGTTGGTGGCAGCCAGGGGTCAGGCGACCTGGCTTCTCTTGCTATGAGAGCCTACAGCAGGAGGTTTACCTCTCAATACCTGGAAGACGGTGAATACTGCCTCACCCTTGCAAAGCATTTTGAGATCTTCAGAGGGTGGGATCTATGTACATGCAACCACCGAGGGGGCGTGAAGCAAGCTCCATGAGCTGCACATGTCAAAACTTTGGTGTGTCTGTGTGGGGTTCAGATCTGAACTTGCATCTCAAATTTGCAAATGGGTCCTGCCTTTTGGGCAGAGCCAACACACCAGATAACAAACAGTCCTGGACTTGAGAACACAGAATCATAGACTATCAGAGTTGGAAGGGACCTCAGGAGGTCATCTAGTCTCACCCCTTGCTCAAAGCAGGACCAAATCGCCAACTAAATCGAGAGCCAGACATCTAGAGCCAGAGTCCAATTTGGCACTTGAGCCTGCCTCTATTAATACAACACGCTGTTGTCTTTCCTCCCATTGTACCATTGTCGTCATCATAAAACCACAGCCCGTTGTAAAGAGGAGGGGAGGGTTAACAGTACTTTCCTTCTTGGACCAGGGGCCGGCAACAATGTGGCTGGAGAGCCAAGGCTGTGGTGCCTCTGCCCCACTCCAAGCGAGGCAGCAAAGCAGAGGTCAGATACAGTGGGGGAGCACATGCAGTACCCATTTAAAGGGTGGCAGAGCTATCATTGCACTCCCTGGGGAGCCCCCCAAAGGAATTCTAGCTGAGTCAGCTACAGCTGTCCCACTTCCTTGTGCATCTCCTCCGGCCCGCCCCGCGAAGCCAGGCAGCACCTGGAGGGGACCGTGCAGCTTATAACTTGTACAGCACTTTGAGATCCCCAATGGATGAAAGAATGTAAGATCTCATCGTAAAGATTTAATAAATGAATAAAGACACCCAAGAAACAATGCCAGAGAAAGGCCTTGTCGTGAAAGACCATTAAAAGCCAGACCTAGGAAGAGGCGGAGCAAAGGGAAATAATATGTCAGTTTCAGGGCAACCTTTTATGTACTCTGTATTATCACTAGAGACAAGCCAAATGCAGAACTCCCGACTCCACTCCCTTTGGATTTCAGGAGGAAGGATGGCAGGATCCGAGTCCTCAGACACTGACCTGTCCCCAGACACTGTTTTGCATGTCAAGTTTCATCCAGAAATGGAAGGAGCCTCTAGCTCAGCTCTGCTTTGGCTGTGCACGAGAACACAGCTGGATTTTCATGAGATTTCAGCCCAACATTCTGGAAAACTCCTGGGAAGAGCTGATCTCATGAGATTTCCACCATTCAGGATGTCTGACGGATGACAAGATCCACTTGCACATAATTTCAGCTTCGATTCAGCTTCACACTCCAGCATTGGCCTACCATCCAAACTAGGCGCGTCTCTGCCTGGTGCCATATTCCACACCAGCAGGGATAGACACTAACTGCAGGTGTGCACTGGAAGTTCCCTAGCACCCATTACTATAGTCCCATTTCAAATAGTGCCACATTCAGGCACACCAGCAGGCCCACAATGAACACTAAGCCCAGGGTCTGACTCAGGCTGGAGCCCAAGCCCTGCTTCCATCCACACATGAGTCAGTCTGACTCAAGTCAGCAAGCACTCAGCAGCTGGGTCCTAGCACCCTGCTAGCTGGGGTGAATCAGAGCCTAGTCCCACTGTGACTCAGGTCCAAGCTCCATCATTTTGCAGCATGACTACAGGTCGAGCTGCACACCCAAGTCAGAGGGGCTGAGTTACAAACTGGATATGTTAAGGCGGCTGTGAGACCCGGTCCAGTGACTGTAAATCTGTTTCCGTTGCAGTGTGGATGCTCAAGCACAATCATGGGAGCACCAAGCCCACAAACCCTGATCCCGCACAGACCCGCATTTAGTGTGCAGTGTAGACACACCTCTTGGTGCACCACATGTGACTGTGCATTAAAATTTACACCTCAGCTTGCGCAGACCAATGCAACCTGTAGACAAACCCACATTTGGATATATTGCTAGTATTTATCATTTTTATTACAGTAGGGATCAAGGTACCATTGTGCTGGTGCTGTACACGGGAGCAGGAAAAGAGAATCCCTGCCTCCCAAGTATTTATCCCCAGCAGGGATGGAGAACTGAGACAGAGAGAGACAGAGGCCCAGATTTTTAAAGATGTTTAGGTGCCTGACTCCCATTGATTTCAATAGGAATTAGGCACCTAAATACTTTTAAATATTTGGGCCTAAGTGACTTGCCCAAGGTCACACAGGAGACCTGTGGCAGAGCTGGAAATTGAAGCCAGTCGAGTGTCTTAACCACAGACCGGTCTTCCTCTCTAACTCATTCAGTTCCTTTCCCCGTGGCTTTCCATACAACTCCCCAGTGAAGCTACACCGGGTCATCCCTGTAATGTCCGTGTCTCCGTGTGCGTTTGTCTCCAATAAAGATGGAGCGATTTCCCTCGCTCTGCATCTTTTGTGCAGGTGCACGTTTTAAAAACACAACATCAGCACTCTGCAAAAGTGTTTCTGTTAACATTTATCACCCTTTCCCTTAGTCATCACTGCCATTGCCCTCCCTGGGGAACGGGGATGCTAATTTAGAGGAAGATTTAACGCCGGCCCACGGGAAGCCCTCGCATTAAAACACCACCACCACCAGCACAAGAGAGTGGGAAAAGAGACAGAAAGGGAGAAAGAGCCCTCTAAGAAAGAGCGAATGGTAATCTCAATCACCTTTTATTGCAGCCCCATGCTTTTTAATTGTTCTGCCTGAGCAAGCCCTTTCTTTGCGAGACCGTTGTTAATGAAAAAGTCCATTGCGGTCATTCTGCCAGCTATAAGTTTATTCTTGTCCAGTAGTTTCTTGAAATCCCAGAGCTGTTAATATACCTAGAGTGGAGCAGCTGCAGGGCAACCTATTTCTATGATAATGTGTCTACAGAGTTTTTATTGTCCTTTTTTTTTGATGCCTAACTGCTATCCTTGTCTCCCCTGCCCCGACACATTTCTCCCCTAAATTCTTCCATAAGGTCTTCCCGGTGTTCCAGATGGGACAATACAACTTCTGTTTAGACTGCCAACTTTGAGGGCCAAGACTGTATCTTCAGCAGAGTCAGTGCTTCTCTGGCGGCTTTTAAACATAAATACTGTTTACAGGCAATGGAAGCTGCTTGTAGGGAATTGCTGCTCGTAGAAAGTCATTTCAAAGCATTGTCCAGTTGCAATGAAACCCTGATCCTAGGTACTAAGGAGAAAATGATTTTGCCCAAAAAAGCTTATGTCCAAATAAATCTGTTAGTCTTTAAGGTGCTACCGGACTTCTTGTTGTTTTTGTGGTTACAGGCTAACATGGCTACCCCCGATACATTGACCTCATGAGGTTCCAATGTATGTATCTACAGGGCTCAGCTCTTTGCCTGCTTCTATGCTGTGTAGCATTTGGTCAAAAACTTTCAATCCAAATTTTTCCTCTTGATTGAAAATTGTGGTTTCAATTAAATGATCGCACTTTCCTCAATATTGTTCATTTTTTGTCAAAAGAACAGAAAACCTGTAAATGTTTCTATACAACACTCTATCAAAAAAAAAAATTAAAGAAAAAATCCAAACTTTTTTTCTGGGAGAAAAACAAGAAACAACATCTGACCAGCTCTAATATGGTACAATTCCACTGATTTCAGCAGAGGGAGAATTTCCCAGTAAAGCTGGAGATGATTGAGGATAAATAATCAAAACATCCAGAAGAAACAAAAGCCTCACAGTGTAGAAGCTAACAGAGACATTAAACTCCATACAGTGAGAGTCTGATTCTGTCTTCAGTTACACCCATGAAGCTATATCGAAAGAGATAATAAACCCTAAATCTTCAGAATGGTGGCACAGAATGTTAGCCCCATGACTTCTGTTAGTGAGAAACGATGTTTGCACTCAACATAGTCCATATCAAAGCAATTCGGTTATTGATGAATCAAGGGTTGGCATCACAAGTTCAACCTGGAATCTGGGGGTGGGGTTTCTCTCTCTCTTCTGGCTTCTCCATCACACTAATAAGAAAGATCCTGCAATGACAGGGCAGCTGACAAGGCTGCCGCTAAAGGAGTAAGCTAAAAAGAACCCACCTCACTCTCCTGTTGTTATGTTGGCGCTGCAGAGCTGACAACCATAAAAACTTTCTTGGGTCAGTAAAGTGCTCAGATGTGACTCAGACAGGTAGAGACCAGAAAGAGTTATTCTTAGTCACTTCTCTAACTAAAATTGCAGTCTAGATTTCCTATACCTAGAAGGGAGACATTTCTTCTTAGTGCATCTGAAAAATTGGATACTAAATATCATGGCCCTTTAAACTTGATCATTATTTCCTTTCTTTAACGGGAATATGGAGAAGGGGCTGGTTTAGCAGCTGTGGAGTCTAGAATTTTGTGTCTATCCACAGAACAGGAGAACTCACCCCCTTGCCAACGGGATCCACTCTAAAGGTGAGAGCAGATTTCAGCCTCCAAGCCTGTTCAAATCCTTGGCCTCTCTGCTAAGGACAGCAGTGATTCTTTTTAATCTTGTGAAATTGACCTGTTTTGGTCTCGTTGCGGCCAACTAACGATCCTGAAGAGGCTTCTACCTGGCCAGCTGTTGCAGATTGCACTCCACTAATCATTCCCCATATTGAATGAAACTCAGATTCCACTTGCTGTTAAAAAAAAAAACATGGAGAAAGGAAACTATGAAAGGGAACTATTGGGGAGTAGTTGTAGCCAAGTGGTTAAGGTGCTGGACTAGAAATCAATTGGGGTCCTCCTGCACAGGTTTGAATCCTGTCAACTACAGAGGAACTTGTCATCCCTTAAAAAGGGGGAGGGATAGCTTAGTGGTTTGAGCATTGACTTGCTAAACCCAGGGTTGTGAGCTCAATTCTTGAGGGACCATTTGGGGCAAAAATCTGTTTGGGGATTGGTCCTGCTTTGAGCAGCAGGTTGACTAGATAACCTCCTGAGGTCCCTTCCAACCCTGATATTCTATGATCAGTAGGTATCCCAAAATTCCTCCATGTCAGGCACATCTGCTTTATACATGAGAACAGCAGTTCTTTGGAAATGATTTGTCCAGGTCCCTTTTCTATTATTATTTGTATTATGGGAACGCATAGAGCATCTCAACTGAGATCAGGGCCCCATTGTGTTAGGCACTGGACAAACCCATAGTAAGAAACAGTGCCTGAGCCAGGGAGCTTAAAATCTAAATAGACAAGACAGCCTGAGAGTGGCAGGGGAAAATGAGCCACAGAGCAGTGAAGGATAAAATGTTTAATGGTGCTTAAGTCCAATTTTTAAAAGGGATAGGGAATACATCAAGGCTGCAAACAAAGGTTTGCAACAGTGAGTCTCAGAGACCTGGGTCTACAAACTTGGGCTCGTGCTACATGGCTGAAAATAGCAGGGTAGATGTTCCCACTTGGGCTCTGAGCCCCTCCTATACTGCTGTTTTCAGCTCCATACCACGAGCCCAGGTCTGTAGACCTTGGCTCTGAGACTCACTGCTTTGGGTTTTTTTGCAGCATAGGCATACCCTTACATGTTTAAGAGCCTAAGACCCATTGACTTCCCATAAGACTTGGGCTGCAAAGTGCCTGAATCACTTTTGAGAATAGAATTTAGGCTCCTAAGTCACTTATATGCTTTTGAAAATTTTACCCAGAATGATCACCAAAGTTCACAGTCTGAGACAAGATTAGAACCCAGCTCTCTTTAGCTTCAGACCAATGCCCTAGCTACCAGACCACATTTCCTCTCTAAAAATAGTCTCAATCAAAACTGCCATATTTGACTTCATTTTGTGTCAAAGCCATGAACTTTGCATGGTTTTCATTAGGGATGGATCTGAACCTTCTGTTAGTAAGTTCTGCTCTGCATTTGCATCTCAAGACTGTGTAATAGGATGAACATTCTGAACATTCTGAAGTTTGGGATCCTTAGGATTCAAATCTTCATTTTGAAGCCAAAATTCAAGGCATGTTTTGAGCTTGGGTTTGTTCTGCTCCTTGGGAAGATACAGATCTAGACCCAAGGAGTTTTAACCTGAGTTTTGAAACAACACCATGAATCTGTCCCTCTTTTGCTCAAGGCTGGTACAGATTGGCCACCCTGAGTGCATCTGGGCTGAGCAAGACCAAAAGCCTTTGACAGGATTTGGCAATGAATTTTTGCCTCGTTCTGCATGGGTCTTTCATGAGAATAACTCTGCACACCTGAAAAGTGCAGCTCTGCATAGGAGTATATGGCTGAGAGCATGGAGTGCTCAGACTTAATGGCCTGTATCTTTTCCCCGACCATCCCCCAACAAGGTCTAGTGACTCAGGCAAAACAGAAGTTGGATCCAAGCTTGGTTTCATCAAACTCCCCACAGAGAAATGACAGAACAGCTCCCTCTCCAAGGAGTGCTAGCAGTTCATATCACAGTGGTATCAACCAAACTGTAGATGCTCTGCCATGAGCATCCCTCAAGGATCTGGGAAGCCAGCCCACCTGCTTATTGAGCCGTTACCTATTCTGTAAACGTTACATTTACCAATCACATTCCTAGCAGAGACCCGGTTTTTACTTCCTTGGCCCTGAGGTACGAGTGGATTCTGCCAGCCTCTCTGCTTTGGGGTTTTTGCCCTCATTGTGTTTGAGTTTCTTGGCAGAGGGGAACAGAGGAATTTACTCTTCCAAGCCTGGCACAGCCTCGCCATCAGCGCAAAGCTGCTGAAGGAAGCTGTTTTCATGTGTGAACTCTGGATGAAGAAAGGGAGACCTGGTCACCTCCAATGGTAAACTCTAAGACTGGATTAAGGCAGGGAATTCACACTTTGCCTTTACAGTCTGTGGGTGTCATTGACCCCTGTCATAAACAGATAAGTAAGAGTTAATAGAACAGAAGTACTTCATATCTCTTTTGCCTCTAAAGTGTTAACAAGATCAGTGAACCTGGCTGTCACCTGACCAGAGGACCAATCAGGGGACAGGATACTTTCAAATCTTGAGGGAGGGAAGTTTGTGTGCGTGCTGTTAGTTTTTGGTTGTTGTTCTCTCTGGGTTCCGAGAGTGACCAGATGTGCAACCAAGTTTCTCTCCAATCTCCCTGATACAGGTTCTTATAGATTCAAAATAGTAAGTACTAGGTGATAAGGCGAGTTAGGCTTATGTTTGTTTTCTTTATTTGCAAATGTATATTTGGCTGGGAGGAGTTCAAATGTGTATTTTGCTGAAAGGATTTTAATTTGTACTTTTATACTTAGGCTGGGAGGGTATTCCCAGTGTCTATAGCTGAAAGACCCTGTAACATATTCCATCTTAAATTTACAAAGATAATTTTTACTGTTTTTTCTTTCTTTAATTAAAAACTTTTCTTGTTAAAGAACCTGATTGTTTTTTTATTCTGGTGAGACCCCAGGGGACTGGGTCTGGATCCACCAGGGAATTGGTGGGGAGAAAGGAGGGCAGGGGGAGAGAAAGGTTAATTTCTCTCTGTGTTAGGATTACTTTCTCTCTCAGGGAGAGTCTGGGAGGGGGAGAGAGGAGGAGGGAGGAAGGTGGATTTTCCTCTCTGTTTTAAGATTCAAGGAGTTTGAATCACAGTGATCTTCCAGGGTAACCCAGGGAGGGGAAGCCTGGGAGAGGCAACGGTGAGGGAAAGGGTTTACTTTCCTTGTGTTAAGATCCAAAGGGACTGGGTTTTGGGGGTCCCCGGGCAAGGTTTTGGGGGGACCAGAGAGTACCAGGAACTGGAATTCCTGGTTGGTGGCAGCGCTACAAGTACTAAGCTGGTAATTGAGTGTAGAGGAATTCATGCTGGTACCCCATCTTTTGGACGCTAAGGTTCAGAGTGGGGAATTATACCATGACAACCCCTCACATCAAAGCTTCCCTGAGTCTTGGCAGGCCTTCTAGCCGTTGCAAAGAACAGCTAATCAAATGGTCTTACAAATTATGAGTAGTATTATTGTTTAATACAGTTGCTGCTAGCTCAGACAAAGTGAGTAGGGGAAGGGAGGAAAGGAACCTAAAAGGATGCTGGGTATTTTTTTCCTTTTACTTCATTAAGCTTTGCTTCCAATTACATTTTAATGATTCTTGATGTCTTCTGTGCGCTAGCATTTACTGCAGTCTCTTTACATTTAATTGTCTTGATAATGGGTAACTCTGACACTGCAAATTAGAGGCTGAAAGAAACCTTTTGCCATTTACAGAAAAGATTCTGTGTGTCCACACTACAGCTTGTTGCTGTACTCAGCAGGTTCACACATTCCTTCTGGCTACAGGATTCCTAAGAAAGCAACCTAGGGCTCGGCAAACCAGCTGGGAGAAAACAAGATGCTCTCCTTCAACCACAAGTTATTGGCTTGAGGCAGGAATGATGGGATAAAATGCGATGGTGTGTATTATGCATAAAGTCAGACTAGATGATCCCAACAGTCCTTACTAGCCTTATGAAGCTATAAGAACCCATCAAACTTCAAACCCAAGCTGATATTTTGCAGGATCAAAGTATTCAGTATCTAACTCCCTTCACATCCTTTCATTATTTTTTCATTTTACATCCCTCCGACCTTCCTTTTCACAGCAGAGATTGGCAACACTGACATATCTTAACCGTGGTGGCTGTTTTTTTGATATTTCCAGCCAAACAAGCTTGCTCTTGTGACTTTACAGTCAAATGTTTATGGCAGACCAAAGAAGTTCCAATCCATCTTTAGAACCAATTTCTCAAAGGCCCCAAGGACCATCCCAGTTGAATCTCCAAAAGTCTCAGCAATGGGATGGAAATCCCGGAGGATCAGACTTCCCCAAGTGGTTTCAAGGAGAGTTAAATGAATAACTGTTTTTTCTGTCCACTGGCAGTCTCAAAAAATCTTTTGAAAATTATTTTGGATCAATCCAAAATTATTTTTTTTTGAAATTCTCAGACCCCCGAGAAGTTGAAAAAAATTGCTCTGAATTGAATGAAACACTTCATGTTTCTGTTTTGATATGGGACTGTTTCCTAAAAAAAAATTTATTGAAATAAAATGGAATGAAAATTTGAAACAAGTTTTTTTTTCAGATCATAAATTTTTTTTTCATTTTTTTTTCAGTATTTTTGGAGGCTTTTTCCAGTTGAAGCAATTTGGTAAATTTGACAAAAATTTGCAAAATGTTGCAGCTGAACTGAATTTGCATTTTTTGCAAAAAAATTTAAAAGTTTTCAGCCAAAAAATATTCACTCAACTTTGGTGTCAAGTACCCACTGATTTAGGCTGGCTCAGAGTTACTGGGAAAGTTGGTTCTTCTCCTGGGGTACACTTCAGGACAATACCAAAGTGGCATGAAATTTAACACTCTTCACCCCTATGCACACACTTAAAAATAAATTGCTTTTTTTCTAGCCAACCGGTCAGCTGGCTGGCTGCACAGTCTGTGAGAATGGTGAATGCTGCTTCTATGTGGGCTGATACAAGTGGGTGAAACCACACTTAACTCAAGACAGGTGAGCCTCCATACACCAGCAGAAAACTTGGGCCCATGTGAACTTTTCATCTGCATTTCTCTAAGGCAAATAAGCATTCTCATCCTGCAGGTAGGGAAAGCAAGATGCAAGGAATTAAGTGATTTGCCAAATGACACACAAGAAATCAGTGACAAAGAACTGACTAGAACTCAATCTGCCCATCTTGCTCTCTATCCACTGAACCATGTTGGTAATAAACCAATCTCCTGCCACTTGATAGAGGGCTTTAATCCGCTTACCACATGAGTCAGGTCTAAAATTAATAAATAAAGAGGAAAAGATCTGCTTTTCCCCCCACCCCTCCTGCACATTTATCATCCAGGGAACATAAATAATTGAGAAGAATAGTACATAAAATTAATTGTCGAAAATAGAGGCTTTTAAAGTCTCATCTGCATTAAAAAATAAAACAGGGATCCCTGAACACTCTATTTTGTAAAGTCACTTCCAGCAGACTTTCTGCATCTGCATAGAATTAGCCGCAAGACTGAGCAGCACCATTCATCCTGCTAGAATGTGCTTATCTGGCACCCATAGATCTTTATCATATGAAAACATTAATTGAATATTTATTGACGAACACTAGAGAGAGGCAAGAGAGAGATGCACACTGGGTGGGGGTGGGAGGAGGGAAGTTGGGAAGATTGTGACTGTGGGTTTGTACTGTTGCTGTAACTATAGATCGTCCTTGCTGGTTTCCTCATTCGCCCCCACTGTAATCATGCATTAAATCACAGCAAAAGAAAAAAAATGAATTAATGAATACAGAGAGCTTCCCTTCTCTCATCAAGAACCTTCTGCAGGCATGACAACTCAGAAGACATGACATAACAAATAAGAGAGCTCAGGCCCTGCCGCACAGAGATAGAAACCACAAGCTCTTGCTGTGAAGGACTTTAATAGCTTGAATACTGCTTTCAGCAAATCCAGGAAGAACGTCCCCCAATGGGATGCACTGCAAACATGACCACGGTCCATGGTAGCCTACTCCATCTCCCCTCCAGCTGAGGGATATGTGCAGGGGACGAACAAGACATGAGTTTGCCAGGCAATGTCAGCTTCCAAAAATTAGCCCAATGCAAGACTGGGTTGCACCCTATTCACTTCTGGTCCTTTATACTGTCTATAAGAACATAAGAACGGCCATACTGAGTCAGACCAAAGGTCTGTCAAGCCCAACATCCTGTCTTCCAACAGTGGCCAATGCTGTGATCTTGGGATTACTGCCATGACCTCCCTTCTGAAGCTGCCTGCATTTTCAGAGGTGACAGAGGCTAGGTTGGGTTTATACACTTTGTTCCACCATGCACACTGGAAGGAACATTTGTCCTTGAAGTTGTTCATCAGGGTTGTGTAAGATTCATTCCTGGGGTGACCCTTGTTAATCTGCCATTGTACTTAGCCATGGGACAGAACAAATCTGACAATACACACCAAGACTGCAACAGAAGACAGACATAGATGTTGACATAAAGAGCCCCTTTAAGGGGCTCAGCCAAAGATGGCACTAAAAATTGTTAGTTTCATTGTGAGGGGATTTTCTGCAAAGAAGATGGACAGTCTATCTGGCAGGAAAGCAGACATCATGTGCTTTCAATGGACACATGCAGAGAGAACAGCACCAAACATTCCTAGCATGTGCATATTGTTGCAGACATTAAGAGTAACATCTACAGCTGCATGACACTTGTATGTGACAAAAGACTGGTGAAAAACACTGCTATGAAACACCCTGGTGCAATGGAACTTAGAATGGTTGAACTCAAATAGTAATAGTTTCTGTTTACAAACCACCGGGTGAACAGTTTGCACTGCCAACCAACTTTTCCCTACCAGGAAAAACTGCTTTATTACAGAATCACAGAACTGGAATTGAGCCTCGAAGAGTCCTCTAGTCCAGTCTCCTGCACTCATGGCAGGACTAAGTATTATCTTGATTTAGTTGGGGATTGGTCCTGCTTTGAGCAGGGGGTTGGACTAGATGACCTCCTGAGGTCCCTTCCAACCCTGAGAGTCTATGATTCTATGATCTAGACCATTCCTGACAGGTGTTTGTCTAACCTGCTCTTGAAAAATCTCCAGTGATGGAGATTCCACAACCTCCCTAGGCTGTCATTATAGGTGACTTCAAAACCATCTGGGGATACTCCAACGATGGGGAAGAAGTTGGTGGCAGCAATTCGACTGCTCTACTTGGGGATAATGCTACAGATCTGCCTCTCAAGCAGGGGGAAATGCCTTCAGATCCTCGGATGGAAGCAGTGTCATTGCACATACTGACAGCAAAAGCTCTCACTCAAGGAGATGCTCAGAACTGAGCAGCTATAGAATCAGTTAGGCTAATGCAGGAATATAACTGGAAGTAATGGGATGAAATTAAGAAAGATAAAATATAGACAGTGAGATGAATCTGGTTGTAAATAGCCTCTCAAGGAACATCATGGATGCTCCTTCAGTTGAGACATTAAAAATTAGACTGAACAAAGCACTAGAAAATGGATGTTAGGGGACAGTCTTGCATTGGCCTCAGGGATAGGCACTAGATTGGATCATAGTTTAGGCTCTCTCATTACCCAACTCCAATGAGTCTAAGAATTCAGCCTCCCCAACCCTTCTTTTACTGGACGAGCTCCCAAACTTCCTTTCAGAAGAAATTGTGATTCTCAGATCACGCGCTGCTATTGACAGAAGACATCAGGCTTGTTTGCAGCTTGACTGGGAGTCAGATAATCCTGACACAAACATTGCAGAGACACGGCGGCTTCACTCTTGCCAGCAAACTCACTGGTGTATGGCCCCAGTGGTGTCTGTGCTTCCGCTATGCTTCTTTTAAATCTCTGTTTTGTTAATGGAGGAAGAGAAAAGACACGCCGTCCTAATGCTTACCCAGGGGCCAGCTAACTCCCCTCTGTCCCTCCTGCCCTCAGTGTCTGCAAGAAAATGAGGTCCTCTCTTCTAGGAACCCCCTGGAAAGTAGCACCATCCCTGTGGTTGCTGTCTACAGGTAAAATGCTGCAGCGCGTGTGGTGAAGACACTGCATGCTGATGGGAGAGAGCTCTCCTGTCAGCATAAAAACACACCCCTGCGAGTGACAGAAGCTGAGAAGTTCTCCCACTGATGTAGCATTGTGCACACGAATGCTTATGCTGGCATAATGTATGTCACTCGGGGTGTGTTTTATTCATACCCCTGAGTGACATAAGTTAGAACATCATAAGCTCTAATGTAAACATAGCCTCAGTCTCTATTCAGTATTATTACAGATTTCCTATAGGTTGCTTGGAGGAAGGAGGCTCTAAGTAGCTAAAGACGCAGAAGACCTCAGTTCAATTCCTTGTGTGACCTTGGGCAGCTCAGTTAGTCTCTCTGTGTGCCATCTGTCAAATGGGGATAAACAGCCCCCTATGCCAGGGGAGTTGGGAGGATCAACACACGGCAGATGGTGAGTATTACGATCACGGCATACCCACAAAGAAGTCAGGTGAAAATACTCTTACTGGAAGGTTGCAATGGAACTAATTCACAATCCTAACCCGCAAAACCCCCAAAGAAGGGACAGGGTGAGGATCCACAGGTCTTTAACCTGTGTCTGCAGGCTACTGTTCTGTTCCAGCTGCTGTCTAGTATGGAGTGAGGTGAGCGGGTTAAGAAGCCCCAGCCCCACCCTGGAGCAGCGCCCGGCCCCACTGATTGTTCCGTCTGCGCAATTTATGCCAGAAAGAGACACAGGAAGTTGTCCATAAAAGTGGGTGAGCAGCTGGCTGTTACATCAGACCCGGCCTGTTGGCCTGACTCCTGAGCCCTGCTTCCCTGCCTTGTCCTGGTTCCTGGCTTCCTGCCGGGTTCCTGACCCCTGCCTCCAACTTCAGTCCTGACCCTTGGCCCTGGCATCCAGCCTCTGACTCTGGTTCCGACCCTTGGCTCCATGTCCCAGCTGCTGGTTCCAGCTCCGACCTCTAGGTCAGACCATCCACGGCCCAGTCCCGAAGAGACACACCAAGCAGGCTGCGCTCTAACACAGAGAGAAACAACTCATCCCACCTTACTCTAGGCTGGCTCTTTGCAGACTGCCTGCTGAAAGAGACAGATCTGATGCTTCACTGCAGAGCTCCCTAGCCTAAACGCCGCACCAGGGAACCCTTTACAGACTAAAGCGACAGCTTCACTTTTTAATGCAGTTTTCAATACGCCACGGTGAGGTGCTCAGATAAGACAGGCCACATGAGGACCTTGGAGGGAGAGAATGCTTGTGTCCTTGCCAGTTTCACTGCTCGGCCACTTCTTACACAAGTCTGGATCCACCATAAGGTTTCTAGGGCTAGGGGACATGGTTCCACTCATCATGTGGATCTATGAGGCATGATCTGGATCCAGGTTAGTGAATGTGTCAGTGCTCAACCCCTAATTAAATCCCCCACAATAGGTGGAAGCTGGTCTTGAGCCCCCACTGCAACGTGTTTCATATGCACAGAGATTTCTTTGGTTGAGAAATCATGGGTGGCCGTGGCTTTCCCGCTCCCTTGCGTAGCCCTTTTTAAACAATGATTTTAGGGTGAATTTAGTGGTGGTGAAAGATGAAGCCAGATTGACAGCCCTGGAGACCAATGGCAGCCATTTATTCACAGGATGTGTACACCGGCAGCAAGAGCTGCCCATGGGCTGTGCCAGGCTCAGCAGTGGTTTATGGAACAATTTTATGGTGGAGTGGGCTTTTTGGAGCAAATGGTCAATGTAACAGAGTCTCAGTGATGCCTGGCGCTGCCAGCCTTGTTCCCTGGGAAATAGACTGAGAGCACCACATTTATTCCACGTGGGACACCGAACAACTTTTGATCAGCACTTAGAGATGGGTTTGCATCAAAATGTAGGCCGCAAGTCCCCCTGAACTTTGTAGTGGCTGAGCCCACGGATGCCCCCTATTGTTGTAATAAGTTGAACCACAATTTCCACATTAGCACCCCCCGGAGATTTGGAGCACTTGGGATCCCGACCCAAACCCTGCAGTTTAGGTCCAGCTTGTTCTTGATTCCAAACAGTGACCTGGGATTAAAAACGGTTCCATCCTATTATGGCTCATTGAACCGATCGTTCTCCTGAGAATAACATATCTCGGCCAATCTCCTCCCCTCCCACACGCCAATGCCACCAGCGAGGCTCTGAGGAGAAACAGAGAATGTGAGGACCTGAGAATGCTGCTCAGTGATATCTTCTGGTGCTAAATGGAGATACAAGTCCTGACTGATCATACCAACCTGATACAAGCGGGATGGGGGAACAAATTCCAAAGGGGTTTTTCATTTTTATTCAGTTTCTTAGTGTGTGAAGACAGCCGCAGCTGGATTTGCAACGGTGCAGAGAGCACTCACTGCTCCCATCGGCTTCCGCTGGAGTTGTGGGTACCCGGCATCTCTGAGACCAGGTAAATACCTGAATCTCCAGATAAAAGCACCTGCAATGTGCAGGAGGCAGCGAGGGCTCTAGTGGTTTGCACTGGGAGAATGGGAGAGAATTCCAAGTTGTTTTTTAGCTGCTGTTGTTTTTAAATACAGATACATGAAAGTTAATCGGGAAGACAAATCTCCTAGGGCTGAGTCCCTCTGAACGAACATGCACGGCAGAGATTCCTGAAATAAAAGTGTCTGGCGATCAGCCAGCTTGCTCTCCCCCAAGACAGATGTGACAAGTAATTAACCGAGAAGGGGAATATATCCTTAGTGGGGCGGTTATGTATGAGTTGCCCTGTTTATGTATCTGACTTTTTCATTTTCTAACCACGTGCCCGTGAGACAGTTAAAAAGTCCATCAGCTGGGAAAGGTTTTGATCGCAACTTTCCTGGGATGGCGAAGAGCCTGGGAAGGCCATCTGCATTTGCTACACTAAGCATCTGAAGAAAAAGGAGGAAAAGAGAAAGACAGAAAGGGAGAAGTAAGGAATTCAGAAGAATGCATTATTCAGCACACTGGGAAATAACTCTTTTCACTGATTCTGCTAAGCCCATATGCCCTGGAGGTTTACACTATCTCCATTTTTCCAGCGCAGCTCGGAAAAGGCTCACGTCCATCAAGATCACAGTTCCAAGAGTCCTAGTTTATTCAGTTGAACAGGATAAAAGCGCCTATTGGAAAAGATTTGAAAGAGAGGGAAAAATGTCCAGTTCCTATACACCTCCTCCCTCCACACACACACCCCTCATTCAAATGCACACACTCAAAATCAAATCTGCTGAACTCCTGCCAGCACAGAGCTGTTCGTCCGTCTTCATGCAGGGCTGTTCTGCAAAAGCTCACATCTGTCAAGCGCTGGGCAGATTTATATGCATTGACCTATACATATGCAGCTTAAGCACATATGGATATGGTATAAGCAGATATGGATAGATTTGGGAGGGTGGGAGTAGGAACATAGGGAAATATAAGGGAAAAGCTTAAAAATCTTGTCTTTTTTTTTTAAACTCTGTCTTTTTTGATTTGCTAAATGCTGTCACAAAAACATTTATTAATATGCAAATTCTAAGTAGCAATCTGGAGCCAGTCAGGTTGCGCTAATTTGCACATTAATATCCTTCTTCTGGTTTGTCTTTGCTCTCCAGAGGAGGAGAGGAGACGAAGGAACAGCGTGCCGTATCCCTTTAAAGGCTGTCACGACGGTGGCCCAAAGTTTGATCTGAAATGCTGATGCAGATTTGGAGCGGAGCAATAAGAACGTATCTAATGGGGCTGTGAAGAACCGCGCAAGGAGACCGAATGGAAATGGGGGAGGGAGAGATTGTGTCTATCAAATGCTTTCCCTCAAGATACCGGAGCTCCATAATTGCAAGCAGCTAAGACAGAACCAGAAGGAAATCACTCTCTGAAACTCGCTTTGGCTTTTCGGTTGCTTTCCTTTTGTAGGCAGATTGGTTCTTGCCATGGTTAGAATCGCCTGAGGGGCTGGATTCTCCATAGAGTTTAGGTTCTGGTTAGACTTCAGAGAACACAGGCTGCGGTCTTTAGAGAACCCGGCCATTTCCCAGTGACAGCTGCTCCCCTCCTTGAAAATCTGGCTTTTATTTCAGGGGCTAAATGACAACTGAGGCCTTTTGAAAAGTTAACGCCAATCCTTAGAGATGAACCCTGGATTGAAAATCTGGTTTCCCATTTGAGGGCTCAATCTTGCAACTCACTCAAGTAATCTTGTACTGCGCATACTGCAGTCTCATTGTCTTCCATGGGGCTCCTCAGTTGAATAAAGATCCCTTGTGCAAGGAAGGGTTGGTTGCAGTTTGTTCATTTGCTGTAGTTTGTTTATGTCATTTATTAAGGCATCCGGCAGCCTTGGGGTAGTTGGTGCTGGGAATTTTTGTATGTAGAGATTGTTCTAGCAGCCTCACAGACAAGACTGGAGACAACAAAGATCAGGTTTTCATGTGCTCACCACCCCCAACCTGGGGAACAGATTTTCCAAAATTGCTCTGCTTCTATTTGGGCATCTAGATTGTGACACGTATGGTGAGGTCAGATTTTCAAAAAGCTCAGCAGCCAACGTGCAGTCCTGGTCTCTACTGACTTGTGTCAGATTCACGCCAGCGAACCAGAGGCAAAAGAATTGTTTCTGTCTTGCTTTTCTCAATGGCCTAAGCCTGGTTTCAAAATTGCCATGGAGGTTTCCCAGCCAGGCCACCACATTTGTGTCCCCAGCCCTTCACCTATTTGATTGTAAATAAATAATAAATAATAATAATAATGATATTTTATTTACTGATTACAAAGAGTGGTGAGTGGATGAGAATTTTGCAAAACTGCCTAATGCCATTAAACATGGCAGAGTCCTACATGGGACTGGGATCCTGTGGGTCCCATTGGACCCACTGTCATGTTAGCAGGAGCAGGTGGGGGTGGGATTGAAGAACAATCCCGCACAGGGCTCTACCTTCTGGCTGAGGATTTGCACTCCCCAGGACTACCTGGAATTCTGTTAAATAGCTACAGTTTTCTCTAAGTATTTATGTAGCCCCATCCCAACAGTATCCATCATCAATGAGTTTATTCTGGGAGGCAGAGAAATATTGTTTCCCCTCATTTTACAGGCAGGGAAACTGAGGCACAGCAGAAAAAAAAACCCTATCTTGCCCAGGATCACAGAGTAAGTCTGTAGTAGAGGTGAGAGTAAACCCAGGTCCCTGAGTCCCAGGCCAGTGCCTAACCCGCAAGGCAATTCTTCAACCTCTGGATCACCCTTTTGCTCCAGTGATTATGTGAGTGTGTGCATGAGTTTCAGGGAAAACTATACTGTGGCAATGGAGAAAGTAGCTTGGAAGTAAGCTACATCCAGCCAAGTAAGCAATCTGAGTCATCCTCATGCTGTTCTCCGCCCATACAGGGCCAACTTATCCACCTCCCTGCACCTTGGGTCGATATAGACATCAGTGCAAAGTCAATCGGACTGGTAGCTTACAGCCACTCTGCAACGGGGCTGCACAAGTCATAGGGCAATGAAGAATCCAGCCCATTCTCTCCATCTCCGGGGCAGGGTGCTGAGGTGGAAAGCAGGACAAGACACTTCAAGCTGGGCCTCTTGATAACAATCGCAGACAAGTCAAGGAAGGTGCAAGGTCAACCTGTAGATCACTGAAAACTAAGCACTTCCAATCCATTAATTAATTACACAGCTGGAAAGAGGGGACCGTGAAAAAGGTGAACGCAATGACATTGCCCTCTATTTATCAGTCATAATGAGCTTCCTTCCTCCCCCTATATCCTCCCTCCCCCAGCACGGCAGCTGCACTGATGTGACTGCGCTCTGGACTACCCTCTCCCAGCCCCTGCACCCTCCCCAGTCAGTCCCCCTTCCTGCTGACATGAAGGTGAGTCAATCATTTAGCATCATTTAGTCCTGGGGTGCTTCAGTCTGTACCAGGCTGGTGGTATAACACGCAGCGTTCCGCCAATGCATCACTTCTGCTCATCACTTCACTCCTGATTTTGCACTAAACATCTCCTTCCTCCTCTTCCTCTCCATCCCAGCATGCTTTGCAATCAGCCCCTCAGCAAGAGATGGGACATACAGAGCAAAAAGCACAATGACTTGCTCCAGCAGTGGAAACTAACCACTGAGCGACCTGACACTTTAGACTCTTTATGCAAAAACACTGAATACAAGATATACAGACCAGGGCCTTCAATCTGAGACAAGCCCAGCATGGCTCCTACCACCACATTAGCCCCCGGGAGGACTTTGTCTGGATCTCTTTTCTGCAGATCTCAGGAGCCCTGGTTCTCAGCTGTGGCAATGCACAAAATCCACCCTCCAAATTCTATCCTCCTTTTCGCACAGGGAATGGATAAATCTCAGGGAATGGACAATTCTAATAGGGCTGTCTCTCCAAATGAATGTGCATGACAGAGATTCCTAAAGAGATTAGAGAGCAGAGTCCATTTGCCAACGAGTAAAGAGTGTCTCTCGAATGGGTGAGGAGTTTTCTGTCATGTTCCCCCTCCCACTCCAATGGAAAATGTGGTTCTTGCAAAATCAAAATTTTCAATGGGAAAATTTCAATTTGGCTGAAAATTTTCAACTTTCTGTTGGGGAAACAAAGGAAATGTTTCATTTTTGATCAGTTCAACATTAATCTGGAGGTAGGAGGCACTTGAACTACAACTCCCAACTTGCATTCTGGGGGGAAAAATGGTATTTAGGCTTTTTGTACCAATTCAGGACGATTATCAAAATATTGGAACTTCCCACGGGATGGAAATTCTTATTTTCAACCAACTCTAGTTCTTTCTGATGCCTGGCCTTTGCATTTGCTGTAGCTCCTTTCACCCAAAGGTCTCCAAAACCCTTGGTGAACATTACTTAACCTTCAAAATTACCCTGTTGTTGCATATCCCCATGTTATGGCTGGGAAAACTGACACAGAGAGTATTTACATGACTTGGCAAAGGTCAGTAGCAGAGAATCTTGAGCCTTAAAGTGACCAGCGAGTTTGGATGCCAAGCCCGAGACATATCAAGGGTTGTTTTCAGAACGTGGGTGCTCAGAATTTTCTGAAAATCAGGCAGTTCAAGTCGTGCACCCTTAATCATTAACCACTTTGGAAAGTGTAAGCCCTGGTCCCTGTCCTCTCCTCTAAATACTAGACATGACTCCACAGATATGACAAAATACTGGTTTTAAAACACCTACAAATCCCACCATCTCTGCCATTTAGATGCTGCTACCTGAGACTATCATTGAGAATGCTTCTCCCTCTCCTTCTTTCATGGCACTTTTAACTGAGGGGGAGGCAACACCGGATCACATGCATCATGGTCTACATAGCAATTAACTACACTGAGTAGCCAAGGAAGAAACTTCTACGTTTGGGAGGTTCTGAAAAAATTTCCCCAAAGGTCATATGTGTCTCAGGACTCATTTGGTCAGGTTAGATACATCACAAGATCAGGTTTTCTTGATGGGGTTTATAGACTCCCTTCCTTTTGTTAAGAAATTCAGGGTCTAAAGGCAGGAAATATTTCATGAGACAATCTGCTCGCATGAGTTTTTCAGCTCACCTATACTAGAACCAATGGATTTTGGAGAGTTCAGGGAAGGATCTAGATCAAACCTCCAAACTTTTCACACCCATTAGCAGCAATGGGACAGCAGGAGAGAGTGCTGCTGACCCTTTAAAATTCATCCTTTCTTTTAGGGTGAACTCCAGTGGATAACACTAAGTTCCTATTTTTTTGTATAGATAGTGCTGGACAGGAGAATTTTTTCTCCAAAAGCAGGTTTATGTGGTAGTGCTTTGGGAGAAGGGAACTTCAGTCTATAATGAGTGGTATCTCTTATGATCACTTAGAGCTGGGAGGTGTGAACCTGTCATTTGGGAGGAAAGAATAAGGAGGAAGTTGTTGCACCTTAAACAACATGCTCCCAATTTGCAAAGAAAGGAACAATGCCCATTACTGTTTCCTGCCTTACTCCACACTAATGGTTGCCTGTGAACTAGTAGAAGTCATTCCCATTAAATTCCTGCATTATCAGGCCATTACTTGACAGTGCAAAGATTAATCGGAAACTTTCCAGGGACCATTTATTCCATTTGCCAGTCTCTCTCTCCCCGTTCCGCTACTTTGGTCACATTGTCAATTTTTAAAGCGCGAACGAGTTTGGTCAGATCCAGCTTTCTGTCCATCCATCTGTCACACAGCTGTCAATCTGGTTCGATCGGAATGCGCTGGTTTCTTTGGAAGAGGGGGAGGGGAAGAGTAGGTTGGTTAGATGGAGTGCTGAGTAAGACGTGAAAGGACCATGTTCGAAAAATAAACAGAGAACAGATCAGCTGAAAATGTAATGTACAGACAGGAAGATTTAAAGGAGCAGCACTAGTGATGCTGATAATATAATGTCCTTGTCCTCCAGTGATGTCGTCTGAGTCATATCCCTTGGCTAATAGCTTGTGAACCAAGAACCTCAAAAGATGCCCAGTTTTATGGTTGATGCGAGTTTCACTTAAAGCTTGGTCTAAGGCAGACAAGATTGTGCAACAGACTGTGTGTGAGAGCATGAGTGTGCAAGAGGAGATTTTTTTAATGTCACCTTTTAACAATCATCTAAATCATCATTTAACATCTTTAGTACCAAATTCTGAGCAAGGTCAGGAAACCTAGTGAAGGCAAAGGGAAACGTACAAACACCCAAGAGCAGAGTTAATTATGTTGTACACTTTCAATTGAATAAGAACTCTTTATGATCATGAGCTTGTCTGCTATTACGCTGTCTATAGACTGAATTAAACAAAATCACTTAACCTGCTTTTTGACTGTTCTCCTCCTCTGCCCCTGATGCATTAGCCAATCACTTCAATTGCGCTTACAGGAGGGAGAGTATCTTGCAGTTTGGCCCAGTTAGCCTCTGCACCCAAAGTCCTGGAGGTGCGACCTTAATAAAAATGTGGCAAGGAGATAGGATTTGGATCTGAATTAAAGTCAAGGTGGGATACAGGAACTGGTTTCAAGGTTGAATGAGGGGAAGGATTTGGATTAGATAGCACCAAACTCTAGCAAGCTATTCTCATGACATACTGGGGTCAAAACTTGCAAAAATCACCACAGAGGCCAGACAACCTCTCATCTCGAGACAGCATCTGAGGATGACAGTGGGTCTCATGCATCTGATTCATAACCAGAAGAAATTGGAGCTTTCCAGTTTGGGATCGGACCAAGAACTAGAATGGTATAAGTGGATTCAGAGGATACAAATCTGAATGCTGCATGGTCCCAATAGGTTTGGACTCAAAGTTCCAGTTTGGGTCCCTCTGTAGCCCAAATGATGCAATCCCATGATTTCAGGCTGTCTTGAGATATTTGCAGAACAGCTGGAAATACAGCAAGCAGACCTCTGGTGTTTTCTACTAATTCTCTCCCCTTCTTGCACCAGTATCATGAAGAAATCAGACCTGAAGGTACATGTGAAAATGAAAAATAACTTTCCCCCTTCCCCTCCCTTAAGTTAACCAAACTTTTCAAATACCAACAAATTTCAGCCAAGTCAGGAGTGATGACGGACATGTCTCTACTGGACTCTATCATCCCAGAATGGCAGCAGCAGCAGCATTTTGGCTGTCTCTGCACCAGGGCACCGAAAAGGATGGAGATGCCTGCAGCCCAGTCATTGATTCTGAACCCTTGACACCTCAGGCCTGGGCTTTTCCAAAGTGCTGGGAGATGCACAACGCCAAATCAAGACAAGACTCAGCACTTTAGGGGAAAAAAACCTGGCCCAAGGTGTCTCCTGGTGAGCAGCCAGTATTGAAATCAGACCACTTTTGAAATATTGGCCACAGCGTATTTATTCCAAGATACTAGTGGTCTTGGACATGAAAATTTTCCTGACTCTTTTGCAGAGCTTGTTGTGATTCCCACAGCATGCACTTGGGGGTGCCATTTGGTTACGCTTTCCTCCTCCCTCATCCGCATGCAGAAGTGCAGGCGACAGAACTTTGATTTAAAACCTGCCTAACAGTAAATGACCTCCACAGAGTTTATGCTTATGAAGATCACTGTAGCAAAATTAGCCATTAAACATCTTTATTCTCCCCCTACACCCCTGTCTTTTAAACTGAAGGTTAAAGCTGAGATGCGGCGGAACGGCATTCTCGGACAAATATGAAAAATCAGAATGGCCAGGGTTCTCCCATAGTGCTGCAGAGCCAATTCCCGCCTCAACAGCCTGCGTTAGAACCTCTCCTCCTCCTCTCATTCCATCAGGAGGCAGCAGGGCATGCAGGGCTAGCAGCACAGACTACCCAGTAGCCACAGCACTGAAAGGGAGAGTTCTTTTTTAATTAAGCCACAGGAAAAAAAAAGAAGAGGCATCCCCACTAATAACCACCCAATCCTCCCCCATCATCCATGTATAGCATTTGTGCTGAGGAAGAAGGTGGCATGTCCACTCTTTTCTTCTTGCACCCCTGTTTCTCCTGTTCTCTGCCTGTGACACACAAGAGTGTAGTCTCTTGAGGATTGAAATGCTTGGGCCTAACCCAAGTTACTGGGCTCACCACAGGGATGACTGGGTGAAATTTAATGGCCTGTGTTACACAAGATGTTGGAGTAGATGATCTAATGGTGGCCTTAACTCTATAAAATCTAGGAGAAAAGAACCACGTGAAACATAGCAAGTGGGCCAGGGACAATGGGTCTTCAACTTGAGATACCTCGGACTTCCTGTTGAATCTTTCACCAGTACATCACTGGTTCAACTGCAGTCTAGATCGGCAAATACGGCAAGAGACGTGACATCTGTTCAGGTGGCCTATCCAGAATGAGTTGGTGGATTTCAGTGCAGTTTCTAATGGAGAGCAGACTGCACGTCCCAACCACCCACAATAGTTCTAAGTAACTGGCCACCTTGTTGGGGGTCACAGCAGAGACAGGGTGAATTGGTGTGGAGAAGCAGATTGATATACTGTCTGTGCTACACGTGGCCCCACCAAGACAGGATTCTGACATTGCCCAGGGCAACATGGGAAGTTTGGCATGGTTACTGTCCATGCTATGCTTGTTTGATGAGGGGGGACATCAGCCTCTAGGACTGAAGATTCTGCATCTTTGATTGACAAGAAAGAAAGATAGATAGATAGATTGTTTAGGTAGGTAATGGTCTGTTTCTTGACAAACCATCGGTGCGGCAAACATGTTATTGGCACCGTATACAGGTAAGCTTTGCACTGTTGCCTGGCCACAAGCTGTGTGTCTCCCTCTTTCTCTGTCCCACACTCAGGGATGCAACCAACCATGCACCATATTGGACGAGACTCTCAAACACACACATGCTTGCATAGGCCTCTCTCTTTCCCTCTCTACAACTCTTCTCTTTTTACACTTCCCGCTGAGTTTCCTCCCCCCTTCCCAGACAGCTTTTCTTAAGAATATTTTCTTCAAAACAAAAGAGTCTGCTTCTGATGTCTGACTACCCCCACTACTCCCTTTCATTGGAGACTGTCGTACTGTGCCTTTCACTCAGACAGATCTTTTAAAGCCTTTAACTCATCTCCAAGCTATTTCACGCCTTTGTTTCTCTAGGAGCCGCTATACTCCTCTCCATCTAGCTTTCTGAGCTTTTGTTATTTCAGCAGAGATGTCAAAACTTTTGCATTGGAAAAAGAAATCCCGATGGGGACAGTACAACGGTAATCTGAGAAGAAAGTCCAGAACAAGAGTGTAACATAGATCACCCCGTTAGTATAAAGATAGGAGATTCAAATTCCTTCCCCTATCCAAAAATCTAACAATGCCTTGTAATGGAAACCTCTATCAGCTGTAGCTCCCCGTACTGTAGTACAACTCTGTAAGTGAGAGCGCTTAGAGCCGAGAGTCTGAAAAAAGCAACACATTTTCTGATCCAATAGTCTCTCTCTTGTTATTTATATTCTGACAGAGCCTAAAGACCCCAGCCTACTTGGGTCCTCATTGCACTATATGGAAATGAGGACCAAAAGGCAGATGAGAGTAGGGTGAACCACTGGAGTGTGCTCATGGCTGTAGAATGTCCCTGAAATCCTGCAGAAGAGCAGAGCTCCTCCTCCTCCTCTCGCCTCCTGAGAGGCCTCTGTTACAGGGGAAGAGGGATTGAGATTCCCTCAAGTGAACAAACAAGGATGATGATGCAGATTTGGCTGTAAACTGAACCATCGCTGGGCTGGTCTCATTTTCCAGCTGTCGTGGTGGGTCAAGGCATGTGGGGGTGGACCTGCCAGCCCTGAGGAGAGGCATCACACAGAGCCAAAGAGAGAGAGGTGGACAGACGGACACAGAGAAGAGGGACCAGGGCTGCTCCATAGTGGAAGACTCAGAAGCAGGAGTTCGGAGCAGCAGCTCCAATGCCCCACACCATGTACTCACAGTAGTGCTGCTTCAGTCTCAGCAGCTGGAGAATTCAAGCAGCTGAGCCACAGCCTTGCTAACGTTGCCTGTTTTCCATCTGCCCACCCGGTCGCGGTAGCACTGCCCATGGTGGATAGGGTGAGTGGAGAGCAGGTCTCTCTTCACCAGTGCAACGCTGTTTGTCCTGCTTAGCCATAAAGCAATGTAAATCAAGCATGCCATCCGATCTAATTGCATGTTCATATAGGGCTTAATTGGTAATATTCCCGCAATTGAGATCCTCAACCTTCATGTTGCACTGAACCCCTCTCAGAAACTAATGAGCTTTATACAACAACAAACATTTAGGGCTGTTGTCTAATTCATTAGCATAATGGGCAATACAATGAGCAGTTATGATAATAAACACTAATAAGAGGAACAAGCAACACTTATCCCCAGCAACGCCAGGCCATACAGTGTATGGTTATACAGGCTGCAGGGATGGCAAAAAGGGTCAGGGAGTCCTTTTTGGGGAAATTCTCTGGCCTGTGTTACGCAGGACTAGATGGTCATTTTTGGCCATTGAATCTGAATCTTTTTTGAGATCTCCTCCTATGATATTAACAAGTCTCTCACCACTGAGCTCATGTGAGAAAGGGCAGTGGCTCCCATTCACCTGCTTCTTCCTACTGTAGAACGTCCCATGATACATAACGAAGGAGTGGTGACTAGTGGCTAAAGCACAGGACTGGGGCTCAGGACCCTTGGATCTGCTGCTGACCATGGGCCGTGGGACCTACTTGAGTCATGCACCCTCCCTTTGCTTCAGTTCCCCTTCTGAAAAATATTCATGATAATACTTCTTTCCACAGCAGCATCAGCACATTTTTGAAGTACTTTGTGACCCCAGATGGCCAACAAGTGCAAAGCATCATTATTGCATGGTTTGTCCTCCATGGATTTGAAAGCAAAAAAATCCCAAACCCTCCAAAGCTGGTATCCCATGTACTGAGATTTCAATCATCTGTGGCTTGATTGTTCATAGCCAAGAGGAATGCTGCTCTTCATGGGACAGGTTTTTAGAAATTTGCCCTCACAGCTCAATGACGGTAGGTTGGTGCCCTTCGCTGCTGCACAAGAGTTCAGCTCTGAGCTCTTGCTGCCGGAGATGGAGAGGGAACCTTGGTGCTCGCAAAAGGAAGACAGGGTAATCTGAAAAAGCCCACTTTGGGGATGTCCACACTGCAATGTAAGCCCGGCATTGCAGAACTCGAGTGAGCAGACCCAGGTTTGTTAACCTAGGGCTTGAGCATCTACGCTCATTTGGAACCCCAGGTTAGGAATTGTTGAATCCTGAGTCCCAACCAGGGGCTTCCGTTTCTACATTGGATGATGCAGGCCCACATCCAACCATACATATCCCAGACGACCTCATGCCCTCCCAAAATATGGCTGCTCTAACTCTTTGTGCTGCAGTGTGGGAAAAGTTGACTGTCCCCCAAACATCACTGTCCAGATGGCAAAGAAAGTTGGGCCACATGTGATTGTGGGATACTTTTGGCAGACTCCCAGAGCTTGAGGGTAGTAGAGCTGGGTCTACACTGTAAAGCAGTAGGGCTTAAACCCTGGGTCCCAGCTTGACTGAGGCTTGGACCCTCCACCCCTGAGAGGTCCTGGGACCCTGAGTCCGAGCCTGGGTTAGTGCATTTGTGTGTAGACAGAAGGGAGGTTGGACTTGCTCCTGAATTTGAACCCTGGGCTTATATTGCAGTGTAGACATACCCTTTGTGACCACAGAAGCCAGCCTACCAAATTTTCAGTGAACACCAGGGATTCCTCTAACCATTCATGGCTGAGCACTGCAAATGTTTCCCCCAAAGTTGGTGCATTTTCTAAGTACCTCACTGCATGTTTCTAAAGTCCTGTACAAAGCCTATCACATCCACTGAAAGTTAAGGGGTTATTCTTGGGGAGCATTACATTACTTAGATGTAGTAAGAGCAGACTCAAGCCTTCATCTACCAGGGCCGGCTCTATAAATTTCGCCGCCCCAAGCACGGCGGCACGCTGCGGGGGGCGATCTGCCGTTCGCCGGTCCCACGGCTCCGGTGGACCACCCGCAGGCGTTTCTGTGGACGGTCAACTGGTCCGGCAGCTCCGGTGGAGCTGCCGCAGGCATGTCTGCAGGAGGACCACCGGAGCCGCGGGACCAGCAGACTGTCCACAGCCACGCCTGCGGCAGCTCCACCGGAGCTGCCTGCCGCCCTCACAGCAACTGGCAGAGCGCCCCCTGTGGCGTGCCGCCTCAAGCACATGCTTGGAGTGCTGTGGCCTGGAGCCGGCCCTGTCATCTACTCGTTTTCCAGAGGTCAAGTTTCTTTGCAATTTTTTCCATACATGTGTTGACTTCCTGGTTTTAGCTGAAGTTGGCAGTGGAAACCTCAGCCCACCACCAGAAAAATTCACCCATGTACTTAATTCCAGCCCAGCTGAAGACAGAAAGTACTGGAATCCTCATGGAAAAGCCTGTTACGTGATTTTCAGAGCAAGGATCTGAAGAAGGTGAATGCTTATGCCGGCTGAATCTTCCAAAAATTGCCCATCTCTGCTTTATTCCCTGTTTTTGTGATGTGCATAGACCTTTGTTTAATCTAATGGAGATTACGCAGATGGGCTGTAGGAAAGATAGGTACAGTATATAGGATAATGCTCCACCCTCAATTACACCAAAACAACCATATTGACTTTAATAGGATCAGATAAGCGTGAATGAGGGCAGAATAAAGTCTGTATCCTTTCACTTTAGTTGACTGCAATACCAAATCTCTTGGTTAGGTGAGGAGTATTTTTTCCTATTAGTTCTCCTAGCAATGGAAGCATGTTCTTTCACCCACAAAACCACAAGTATGAACACTGAGTGATAAGCATTCCACAGGCTGAGAATTATAAGGCCACAAAAACGTATGATTTCTAAAATTTATGGCCAACTTTCCTACAATGGAAATATTTTTCTAATTGAGGTTTACACTGCCATTACGCTGCTAATTTAATTATCCCCTATATTTCATCCATCATAATCTGATCTTCTTGAAGAAGGAAGTAGTTCATCCCCTTGACAAGAGCTGAATTGACTAAGAAGGGAATGGAGGAATTTGCAGCTCTAACGGGATCATGCCGTAATAAAGAATGTATAAAGGGGGTGTGTAACTGGGCAGCATCACCCCCGCGGCACCTCCTACTGGTCATCCTCAGGAGTTAGCTCAAACTCCAGTTCAGAGAGCCCTCTGCAGGCCGGTGATCCGCCTTGTTCTCAGCTACTGGGCCCGTGTCCCTCCCTGGACCCGGTGCCCCTTTTACATGGGGTTCTGCCCCTCTGGCAGTGACCCCTTTCTCGTTGGGATTTCCCCCTCCTGGGAACCCCCCACCCTCTATCTCCGCTTTGCTTCAGTATTGGCTACTGCCAGTTATTGTCTAGCCCCACGTCCTGGGGCAGACTGCAGTATCAGCCACTCATCATCAGCAAAGGGGTTTGGACCTGCTGCCTTGGCCTACCCCTGGGTTGCACCCTACAACCCCAGTACCTCCTGGCCTAATCCTAGGCCGCAGCCTGAGGCTTTCCAGGCAGGAGCTCCCCAGCTCCACTGCCTTTCCCCAGCCCTGCTCCACACTAGGTACCTTGTCTGGTTTCTCAGCAGTCAGGCCCTTCTCCCTCTACAGGCAGAGGGAGACTGTCTGTGCTCCTGGCTTCTCTACCTTATATAAGGGCCTGTTGCTCAGTTTGGGGCATGGCCCCAGCTGCTGCCACTTCCCCCAATCAGCCCAGCCTAAAAGGCTGCTTTCTCCAGCCCCAGCCCCTTATCCAGGGCTATTTTAACCCCTTCAGGGCCTGAGGAGAGATCCACTCTGTTACAAGGTGTTAAAAAAAAAAAGAATCTACTGGGATAAATACAGTGAGGTAGCCCAAGTCAGGCGATAAGCAAGAGCCATACAGAAAGCAGGCGTATATGGCATCTGTCAAATCCTGTGCAGTTCGTTCTCATGCAAGAGACTATAAGAAATTTGCAAGGGACAAAAACAGAAACGATAGCAACATTCTAGGCTGTTTGTGAGTTAATGCAACAAACAAGGAACCATTCCCTCTTTCAGTGGGGTTAGTAGCTGAGGTCCACACTGTCCTTGGGGACCCTATGCCTCAGATTCCCTCCCGGTCAGCCAAGTAAAGCAATCGGCCTTTTGTTTACATAACCAGCAGATGTAGACCAAGACCCACCAATTTGTTTCACTTTAGATAATAAAGATCCACTTAGGCCAGCACTTTCCTCTGGGTCTCTCAGTAAGTCCTAGTATTCGTCTGATAGACTATCAGCTCCCCAGAGTAAGAGTTATCTTATTATGTGCACTGTACAGCACCAAGCACAGTGTTAGCACATCACAAACAAACAGCAACCACCAGCAGCATGCTCTGGATTGGACTGGGTGACTCAGCAGATACTCAAAAACAAAGTGGAGTCTGGTGGCACCTTAAAGATTAAGGCCATGTCTACACTACCCGCCAGACTGGCGGGTAGTAATCGATCTATTGGGGATCAATTTATCACATCTCTTCTAGATGCGATAAATTGATCACCGAATCGACGCCCATACTCCATCTTGGCAGAGTCAACGGGGCAGCTGCGGCAGTCGACATGCCTCCATGAGGATGGCCAGGTAAGTCAAACTAAGATACTTCAACTTCAGCTACGCGAATAGCGTAGCTGAAGTTGCGTATCTTAGATCGATCACACCCCCTTCCCAGTGTAGACCAGCCCTAACAGATTTATTTGGGCATAAGCTTTCGTGGGTAAAAAACCCTCACTTCTTCAGATGCATGTGAAGAAGTGGGTTTTTCACTCACAAAAGCTTATGGCCAAATAAATCTGTTAATCTTTAAAGTGCTACCGGACTCCTCGTTGTTTTTGTGGATATAGACTAACATGGTTACCCCTCTGATACTTGGTACCAGCAGATTCTGTATCCCATTCACACTGTCTCTGCAGCTAGCGAAATGACCACACCACCTTTCCCCACACACACCACCAGCAGGGAGTCATCAAAACATAGGCACCAATCTGTCAGGAAGGTTGCCTGTAATCCCTTTGTCGGAGTGTGTATTTGGTGACCTACAGTGGTAGCAGTACCACAATTCAGGAAGAGAGAGAGAGAGCAATCTCCAGCTGCTTTCAATGAATGGGATATCACGATGGGGGAAGACATGGTCATTTGAAGCCTACCTGAACCTAGGGATCAATACCACTGGTGCTGAGACAATCTGGACCACAATGGGTATCACGTGCCAAACAACGCTTCTCTGTTTTCTTTCTTTCAGGCCTAGTCTCTCACACCAGGGGCTGCTAAATGTCTCATCATGTTTGAACTCTCCTCCACTCACTAAGGCAATACATATTAAAAGCTTGATATGGTGCTATTCTTCTTTCTCCTTGTCTCTGCTGGCTTTTTGATCCACTAAAACTTACACTTCCAAACCTCCAACTATTGGATTAAAAGCAACCAATTGGATGAAAAGCAATGACTATTAGTTTTGAAAGGAAAGGTGGGAAGGAAATGGGCAGAGGTCTCATTGACAACCATGTGTCCCCCCCATCAGCAGTGACAGCTCCATCCATTTATTTACAGTTCATCTGTGCAAGATGGAATGATGGAGCCTCACTTAATGACTTCAGAACTAGTGCTACTGTTACTCCAAATCAATTTGTCATTAAATAGCAACGACTTGGAGCATTTCCACTGCACAGTCTGATTTTCTGAAAGGAGAGGAGACAGGAATTAGTTTCTCTGTAGGTGCTGAAAAGTTGATTTTCTCCAACAAAGATTAGAAATCTTAACAGATCTGCACGGTTTTCTGATGTATATTTCAGTGACATTTGACGGTTTTCAAAGTGCAAATCCCAGGCACTTAGAAACAGAAAAGGTTTTGCCCAGTGAAAGCCTTATCTGCCATGAAAGCTTTTTTCTGGAAAGCTAAGCTCCAGAGTTGCTTGACAGTACACACCACAGATGGACATTAATCTCTTCAGATTCCCATATAAAAGTATCACAGGAACATGGCCCTAAACATATTCTTAGTACAAAGTAGATCTTAAATTACAAATGAGAAGGGATGGTGTGTGGGTTGGTCTAGTGTCTAGGACGTTGAACTGAGAGGCAGAAGAACAAGGCTCTATTCCCATCAAGTCACTTCATTCATTCACGGATTCATACATTCTGGGACCATTAAATCTTCAAGTCTGACCTCCTGCGTATCACAAAGCCATAGAATATCACCCAGTTACCCCTATACTGTGCCCAATAACTAGTGTTTCTTCCCGAAAGATATCTAGCCATAACCATAAGACATCCAGAGCTGGGGAATCCACCACACCCCTTGGTAATTTGTTCCAATAATTAATCATCATCACTGCTCAAAATCTGTGCCTTATTTCTAGTTCAAATTTGTCTGGCTTCTGCTTCCAGCAGTTGGTTCTAGCTATGCGTGTTTTTACAAAAAGTAATTTTCTCTCTGTTGATATTCACTCCTTCTTTTCAACTGTTGAGAACAGGCCACTTCCACCTTGATTGAATTGGCCTGGTTAGCACCGACCCCCCCACACTTGGTAAGGCCACTCCCATCTTTTCATGTGCTGTAATATATATGCTGCTTACTGTATTTTTCACTCCAGGCATCTCATGAAGTGTGTTTTAGCCCATGAAAGCTTATGCCCAAATAAATTTGTTAGTCTGCAAGGTGCCACAAGGACTCCTCGTTGTTTTTGCTAGATTGAAGAGCCCTTTAGGACATGGTATGTTCTCCTCTCCTTTTTCTATACGGTCTATGTAGATTATAAGGTCTGTCCCTTACTACGTTTAGATATAACATTTAGCATCAGGGGGTCCTCATCTTGGTTGGGGTTTTTAGGAACAGCCAAGTATCTATCTAAGTAATTATGTAGCGTCCGTCACCATAGAGACAGTGGCTACTGACTGGGAATCAAAATCCCTTGGATCTATTCCTGGTTCTCTGTGTGACTTTGACAACTCACGCAGCCACTCTATGCCTCTGTTTACTGATGTGTAAAATGTGCATATAAATCATAGCATCGAGGCCTGTGTGAGGATTAATGCACCAGTGGGTTTCAAGTGCTTTGAGATCCTTCAGTGTTCAGGCTCTGAATAAATGCAATGTGTTGGGGTTTCATAACCGGATGCTGTAGCTTTACAGTCTTCACTCTGCTCCATGCTACCATTTGCTTCCCCCCCATGTAGTTATCGCATGCATTGCAGCCATAAGGTCCCACCACTAAGGGACTTTTGCATTGAAGGGGAGATTTTCAAAGACACAAATGAGAATTAGGTGCCCAATTTCCATTGATTCCATTGGGGAATCAAACTTGGTGTCTTTGGAAATCTGCTTCCTGCTTACAAACAGAGCTATGTGAACTCAGGTGTAACTTGCTGGTTTCAACTAAGTATTGCTTTTGAGTTTTGTTGGCTTGTTTGAGCCTGAAACTGACAGCTAAAGCCAGGTGGTGTCACCCCCTGTGAAATGAAACAGCTGAGTTTCACATAAGCTCGGGTTCCGATCGCCATACGGCTTAAAAATAAACTGCATCAAGGGTCTCACTAGCTTATTTTCTCATTTATAGCAGGGAAAGGGCTCAAGACACAAATATTGGTTCCAAATTTTGAACACTTCAAAGTTCAGGGGTGCTCAGATCTGTGGTTTTCGTTAAGGTTCATCTCGAGCACACTGTGATTGACGTTCTCTTGAGTGCCAGAGCTGACAGTTCATTCTTAACCTGGGCATCCTGGTCAGGCAGAAATTGCCAAGTATTCAAAAGATACATGCAGGAGAGACCCAGTCAGAATAAGAATTAGGACTGGGAGAACGTGGCGGTATTTTGAGGTCTTGCAAAAAAATAAACCAACCTCTTTCTACCCTCCCCTGCTCCCCAAACAAACAAACCTCCAGAGCTTTTCTCTCTCTTTTTAAATATTAGGGATTTACAGAATCTTTTCAAGCTGCTCTAAATCCTCCTTTCCTAAAGGAAATGACTAATTTTCAAGGGGGACTGTAAGTCCAGAAAATGTGCTTAGAACTAGATAGACATCTGAGCTCTGCACTTCACTAATTCCTGTTTGAAAGTGTGGAAATTCTTGTCCTGCTTTCTTGGATGATGAGATGAATAGAGTAAAGAACCTCCAAATCTGCCTGCTGCAGGATTCTTACATCTTCCTCGGAAGCATCTGGCACTGGCCACTGTCAGAGACAGGATACTGGATTAAATGGGCCTTTGGGTTTGCTCCAGTCTAGCAATTCCAGCAGGAGACAGTGATCCCTAGTGGACAGAGTCTTAGACTGGGACTCAGGAAATCTGGGTTCTAGTCCCAGGACTGTTCTTGGCCTGCTGGGGATAGCACTGGGGAATCACTTCATGGCTCCATGACTCAGTTTCCCCATCCCTAAAACAGAGATAATACTGACCCTATTTGTAAAGCACTTTGAGATCTACTAATGAAAAGCATTAAGAGCTAAGCATTATAATTCCCCAGTCCCCACCACACAACAGTTCAGAACGCACATTTTGACAGATCTCAAACCTCAAAAGTTTCAAGTTCTGCTTTTGATCCCACCCAGACCAAACAAAATCAGGTGACAAAGTTCTCAGAGAACAGGTTGTTCTAGAGATATTCCTGAACCCATTCCGTGGATGCCATAACATCCAGGCATACTTTGGGTGTAGTCCAGAACTGAGACAATCGAACTTTTAGGATTTAGGAACCCTTTGAGTTTTGCCCATCACAGAGCAGACCTGACCTCAAGATTGAGCAGACACATAGAAACATAGGAATTGCCATAATGAATCAGGCCAGTGATCCACTGAATCCTGTATCCTTTGCAGTGGCCAACCCCAGCTGCATCAGAGGAAGGTGTAAGAAACTATGCGGGGGAGGTGGGGCATAATATACCCCCAGGGAAAATTTCTTTCTGACTCCCAATAGTGAGCAGATTCTGGCTTATGCTTTGAAGGGAGAGGGATACCCAGCACTTTATCATTATACAATTAGGCTGGACACTAAGCTTATCTCCAAGAGTTATCTGGATGAGGCCATGACTTGCCAGAAGACAGGCCAATTGATGAGTTGCCCATATCTTTTCTGGAACCAGAAGGGGATGTTGAGCCAGTCCATCAGACGTCAAATCTAAGCGAGACCCCAAGAGTGTCTTCTGTTGCTCTGGGCCAATCCTGCTCATTTCCCCTTCCCCACCTATATCTGAACCTAGGTGCTACTATCTCCAGACTGTCTGCAGAAAAAGGGAAGGTTTTGCTGCTTGCAACTATCTTGCTCCTAGATTGAGCGGTGGAGGTTGGGAGGAAAAGAGAGTTGAAGTGATACTGATGAATGAATTTCATTTGTTGAGTTATAAAGTTAACGCACCTGGTGGGAACATAAGGGGAAAAAGAAAGAACAAAAAAAAAAAAACCTATATAGCCCTTAGTATTTTTCCCCTTTCTTTTAAAGGCATGCCTGTCATTAGTCATCATGAAAGCTCCTGGTGACCACTGAAACACAGGAGGGACCTTTGACACAACTTGATCAATCCTAATTGAATAGAGCAGAGGGACACCAGCCAAAAGGAGGAGACCCATTCTTTGCTTTTGACAGTCCCGTCTTTTTCAGTTTGTCAGCTGTCAGAAAACATTCAGGCATAATGATGGTGGAAAGGGGTGCTTCTGGCAACCTTGTGACTTTTTTCCTCATAAAGGAGATTGTTTTAAGGGTTGAGGGGTTTTGTTTGTAATTTATTGGGGGGGGGGGTGAGGCGTTATTCTAGGGCCATTTCCTGAACTCAGACCTTATTCAGGCGAATGCCTCCTGAAGTCAATGAGTCAGCCAACAAGGCAAATAGGAATTTTGCCTGGGTACTAACTGAATAAAGACCTCAGGATATGCCCCTTAATGAGCTCGGGGCATGATTCTCCACTGCCTTTCCCCTCCTTATTTGCCCCACTGCAAGATGAGAGTCAAACACTGCCAAAGCGGAGAGGAGGCCTTTTAAAGGCTTTGCATACAGGTAAATAGTTACACAAGCTGCAGGGAAAAAGGGACTCTTAACTCAGTCCTCGCTTACAGACAGCCCCCCAACCTGATGCAGATACTCACCAGCAACTGCACACCACACCACACCACAGAAACCCTAACCCAGGAACCAATCCTTGCAACAAACCCTGGTGCCAACTCTGCCTGCATATCTATTCAAGAGAGACCATCATAGGACCTAACCACATCAGCCACACCATCAGGGGCTCATTCACCTGCACATCTACCAATGTGATATATGCCATCATGTGCCAGCAATGCCCCTCTGCCATGTACATTGGCCAAACCGGACAGTCTCTATGCAAGAGAATAAATGGACACAAATCTGACATCAAGCATTGTAATATTCAAAAACCAGCAGGAGAACACTTCGATTTCCCTGGACACTCAATAACAGACTTAAAAGTGGTCGTTCTTCAACAAAAAAACCTTCAAAAACAGACTTTAATGAGAAACTGCAGAATTCAAATTAATTTGCAAACTTGACACTATCAAATTCGGCCTGAATAAAGACTGGGAGTGGCTGGGTCACTACAAAAAGTAATTTCCCCCGTTGATACTCACACCTTCTTGTCAATGTTGGGAATGGGCCACATTGTCCCTGATTTAATTGGCCTCATTAGCACTGACCCCCCGTTTGATAAGACAACTCCCATCTTTTCCTGTGCTGCATATTTATACCTGTTACTGTATTTTCCACTCCATACATCTGGTGAAGTGGGTTATAGCCCACGAAAGCTTATGCCCAAATACATGTGTTAGTCTCTAAGGTCCCACAAAGACTTCTCGTTCTAACCCTGAAGCCATGTTTATGCTACCACTTATGGCGGCAAAATTTATGTCACTCAGGTGTGTGAAAAACACTCCCCTCCCCCAGTCACATAAATTTTGCCAGCACAATGGGAGTACACAGTGTTAGGTTGGCAGGAAAGCTTCTCCTGCCGCTCATTAGGGGTGGCTTGATCAGGTCAGTGGCAGAGCTCTCTGTCGGCATAAAGGATCATAAAAAAGCACAGTTGCATCAGTACAGGGGTGCCACTGTAAGATCTCTAGTGTAGACATAGCTTGAGTTTGCAATCAGAATTTCCTTTGAAGAGTTGCAAGCCTTCTCTAGAAATGTTGAGTTAACCAGGGCTTCCCCTTGAGAAGTTATTGCTGTGTTGGTGTAAGAGAGACTTCCAGCCCAAGCAAAATGCAATTTGCTGGGCCAGATGCTCATCAAAGTTACACTGGCGTTAATCTGATGCAATCCCATTGGTTTCAGACAAGTTTGGTCTACGTTAACTCTGGGGTAACTAAGGCCAGACCCTGGCCTAACAGGTTTAAATATAAATTTGCCCAACTTTCACGTGCTTAGTATAAATGCTCTCACTGAGACTAGTGCATTTAATGGCCAAAAAAGATTTGCTTGCAGTGATGGACTTTAGCTGCAAAATTTGGATCTTGAGAGGAATGTTTACAAACCTCAGGGAATGCTCCAGCTGAGGGCTTTGCTTTAGGACAATCTCTAATATAAACATACACTTTATTTCAGGCTTATCTCAGTGTCAAAGTCCCTTCCTTCAAAAGGCTCTGTCTTGTACCCTTCTAACTGTGCATAGCTTGATTCCGGAGCAGAGCTCCTGTGCGAGTTACACACAAAGCCACTGCAGATCAGGGTGCCTTAAAGGTCACTTGGCCCCTCTCTCGATGCACTGCATTGTTTTATTGATGCAAAGCAGCTGGAAAGGCAGTGGAACCAGCTACTTGATGACTCCCTGGTGTAAATGAATCCCTGGGTGGTTTAAAACCAGAGTAATGGGCCTTCCTTGTGGCTCGCTGTGTAGGGAGTTCATCAGGGATGAGATCAGGGGAAAGGGGTTATGACCGGTGTTCTGCGGGGCTCCAGCAATACCCAAATGCTGTTAGGGCAGGCTTTAGGTTACCCCAGAGGCTGAACAAGCTCTTGAATGGCTCCAGGACAGAGGAAAGGTGTAAAGGTGACCTAAAAATACCTTTGTCCTTCCCCTATTGCTTCCTTAGCTGTACAGCACATGATACTGGCACAGCTGAAGAACTGGCCCCAAATGAGAAGGGGGAAAGATCAACAGGCATCGGCAGTGAACAGAAATACCCAAGGATGATGAAAAACAGTTAAGATTGGAGAACCAACATCCAGGACCTTCCCTTCAAACTCACAGGGAGCCCCAAACTTGTGTGTTTAGAACTGAAGGAGTTTGGCTTCCCTGTCAAATCTGCGGCACCACATTATATTTTGTTTTCACAGCCATCTTTGCACCCCCTGGCTCCATCCCGAATTAGAAGTGCCACAATATTAATACAACCTGGCTAGAAGTTTGAAATATTGGAAATCTCACCAGAAACCCTGGTGAGATCTCCAGGCCAGCTATGCAAATCCAAGCAATTAAGAAGCTCTGAGATACTTTGTTCACCCCAATCCTCTGCATTATTTAAGATTCAGCCACTAATGCTTCTCTCTCTCTCTGTATCTCTCCAGGCGAGAGGCAAAGAAGAGCTTAGGAAGATTTTACAACTTTTTCATTTTCCCCTTAAATTATGTGTTTTGCTTATAAATCACTTTGCTTCTTCTGTTTTGAAGATCATCTTCCACAGGTTATTTGACTAGTCAAGAGAAGAAGGGCGTCAGAAAGTCACAGTTCCTCTAGCCTTTACTGTACAGAGAGGCTGATACCTTCTTTATGGCCATAAAGGAAGTGAAAATTGTCACATTGCCAGCTCCCTTGGGTGAGTTCTTGGAATCCCGTATCCACTTGTGCAATGAATAATTTCTCTGCAGACTCTCTCCCTGCTCTGTATAGATCATTCTCTAAAGGGGCCAACTCTAAGCAACAAACATGCCATGCAATATCAAAATAATTAAAGCAAAAGACCAACTGCTCTAACAAAACTTGAGCAGAAGAAATTCATTCTAAAAGGAAGAACCAGTGACTTCAGGGAGGCCAAATGACCAACGAGGCACTGGCATGAATAAAAAAGGCCTTATATAGTGCCTGAATGGGCCACAGAGGGTGTTACAGAGAAGGAGTTCCTTAAATAAGATACCTAAACTCAGAAGGACCTAGTCCCTGTCCCAGTCTGGAAAGAATCCCAAGGTTGAAGGGTTGGACAACCTGAATGACCTCAAATGCATTGGCAGGACCATGGTGAGCTAAGAACAGATGCCACTAGCTCTCATATCATGCAGCACTGTCAGGAATTCACTGAGGGTGGTTGTAGAAAGGAATGTGGTCCTCACCTCACTGCACCAGCTAACAGCCCTGGCAACCCAGTAGGGGTTCACTTCAAGGGGCAGCAGGTAGCTACAGTCTTCTCAAATTGTACTTTTACCATCCCACACTACCCCCACTTTGGGGGTTTCACTAGCTGCCTACATTTCACCTAGAGAGAAGGAGGTTATGACTTCTTCCCAGCTCAGAGGCTAACTCAATTAGCCCCAAGTCCACTTGATCCCGCTGGTATCTGGGTTCCTACTACTTCCAAAATCTCATGCTTTGCCCCAAGCCTTGGTTTCCAGCCTGCGTTTGCTTGCATTTACATCTCCAGCACAAGGCTTTTCTACTCTCCCAGGGTTCCTGGAGGATTTTTTTTTCCCAGTGAATTTAAGATTCGGAGCCATGACAGCCATGTGACATTCAGCCAGCTGCGTGCACTCCTGCCACTGCCATCACGTGATGGATGAGTAACGGTCAGCAGTGCTTCGGGACGATTTTGCAATTCAGAACATCTTGGCTTGACCCGGGATGGTTCCTCACCATGATTTATGGCATTTTACGACAGTGTGCACAACGCCTGCTGTCAGTTTCTCTGATTTAAAGCATAGCAATGGTTGCTTCATATTAGGAGAGAGAGAATAAGAGAAGGGGAAGGAAGGAGAAAGGTTTAGGCTTGCCTAGTGTTAACAGAGATTGAACATACATAAGCTGCTGGGGTAGTCTCTGAAACACTCATGGCCAATAGGCATGAAGGCCCTAAAGATATAAAATATCCACGATGTGCTGGGAGAGGATCAAACACCCCACCATGTTTTGATCCTACCCAGGAAGGTTAGAGGGTTTTGTGACTCACGGAGGAGGGTGACTTGTGTTACCCAGTTCAGGTATAATGGAAGCAAGAGAGATTTTTCTGGAATGAGGAGGATAGAAAGGAGCCTTTAATTGTCATCACTTGGTGCCACTGTTGCAATGACTAAAATGTTCAGCCAACTCTCCATGGAGACTGGGTGCAGTGAGGACAAATGCAGGAATCACTGGGTGAAATTCTCTGGCCTGTGTTATAGAGGAGGTCAGACAAGATGATAACTGGCTGTCAAGGTTCCTTCCCCACTCTGAACTTTAGGGTACAAATGTGGGGACCTGCATGGACACTTCTAAGCTTAATTACTAGCTTAGATCTGGTACACTGCCACCATCCAGAATTTCAGTGTCTGGAGCACTTCCTGTCCCCCCAAAACTTTCCCCTCCCTGGGTTGCCTTGAGGGACTTCACCAATTCCCTGGTGAACACAGATCCAAACTCCTTGGATTTTAAAACTAGGAGAAATTAACCATCCCCCCTCCTTTCCCCCCACCAATCCCTGGTGAGTCCAGATCCAATCCCCTTGGATCTTAAAACAAGGAAAAATCAATCAGGTTCTTAAAAAGAAAGTTTTTAATTAAAGAAAGAACAGTAAAAATCATCTCTGTAAAATCAGGATGGAAAATACTTTACAGGGTAATCGGATTCATATAGCCCAGAGGAACCCCCTCTAGCCTTAGGTTCAAAGTTACAGCAAACAGAGGTAAAATCCTCTCCGTAAAAAAGGAACATTTACAAGTTGAGAAAACAAAAATAAGACTAACACGCCTTGCCTGGCTATTACTTACAAGTTTGAAACATGAGAGACTGATTCAGAAAGATTTGGAGAGCCTGGATTGACGTCTGGTCCCTCTTAGTCCCAAGAGCGAACAACCCCCAAAACAAAGAGCACAAACAAAGACTTCCCTCCACCAAGATTTGAAAGTATCTTATCCCCCTATTGGTCCTCTGGTCAGGTGTCAGCCAGGTTTACTGAGCTTCTTAACCCTTTACAGGTAAAAGAGACATTAACCCTTAACTATCTGTTTATGACAATAGCCCTATGAAGTGATGAGATATTGGGATCCCCTAATGGCACCAGAAAGGAGCACAGTGCAGTTGGGAATAAAATGAGGAGAGGCCCCTTGTACCTATGGAGAGATCACTACAGAGAGAGATTTAGGAGAGGGAATTATCTGTTTGGGTAAGACACGGAGAATGACTGGACGGGTGTGGACAGTAGAATACCCTGAAGCAACATTAATAGAGGTGGATGAGACTCAAAAAAAGTTAGAAATACATTTTTGATCTTTGCATTCAGACATCTCCTTAAACAAAGTAGCTCTTACTGCAGGATTCTTGAGACCTCCACTTCCATACTCATGGAAGACCTGTCATGTAGTTAAACCAATCTCCCTTCTACACCAGCCAGCTACTTGTATACTCATAGGCATTCACCCGGGCACACGATTGTATAAAATGAGGAAGATACAGCCTCAGACAAAAGATAAGCCCCAAGAACAATGGCAGAGGTTAGACATGTGTTGTGATTAAAAGGTGACCCTCATGCTTGGCTTGGAAATCCCAAATCTCTACAACCTCAAGACTGGTTTTGTTTCAACAGGCCTATGCAGCTTCATTAACATCCTTAAGAGCTCTGTGGTAGCATCTCCTTCACAGATAGCAGTTTGGGAAACTGGGTTTTATGAAACTGGTGAAGAATTATTGTAGATTTTATAGTGTGCTGGTCCTTCATTAAAATCAAGCCATCACGCCACTCAACCTCAACTGAGGAGCAGTAAAATTTGGTTTAACTGAGAGACAGTTGTGTAGCTCATTACAAAATCAGACATGCTTTTTTGGAAATTAATGTGAAGAGAAAGGGGGAAATAGACTAGGGCATTAGCACATGGTTCATTACAAGTGAATTTGAGTCTGTTCATAAAACCCTGAAAATAGCAGTGTTTGAGTCAGCAAAATGCAATGCTTGGCCAGGGCCTAGGAACCAGAACTACTAAATCCTAACCTTGCTGTTGCACCTCACTCAGCTTATGGCCAGGAATAAGTTGCATGGAGAAAGTCAGCGAAGGAAGGCTCAGCTCTGGTTTACAATGAATTAGCCATCTCTTTGTTCCAGCTTAGATGTTTCTAAGTGTATGTTGACACTGCAGTGAGAGATGTGATTTAGCTGGGGATTGGTCCTGCTTTGAGCAGGGGGTGGGACTAGATGACCTCCCGAGGTCCCTTCCAACCCTGATAGAATCATAGACTATGTGTAGACGTACTCGAGCTAACTTTGATCTAGCTAGCTGTAATGACAATAGCAGTGAAACCACAGCAGCACAGGCTGTCCAAGCCTGCCCCAAACCCTCAATTAACTAGTCCATGCTGCTACAGCTTCACTGCTGTTATCTGAGCTAGCTAGACCAAAGCTAGTTCTGCAACATCTATGCATGCTGCAATCACAGCTTGGATGGCAGCACATGCCTTAAGGCAGCAAGGGTTCCAGAAAACTCTGAGGATCTCTGTAGAGCAATGAGACTAGGGGAGGTCTTCTTCAGTGATGCTCCATGTCACAGGATAGCTCTTTGCTGAATGCCATTTTGCAGAGTGAAGATCGCAGAATCACAGAATATCAGGGTTAGAAGGGATCTCAGGAAGTCAAAGATGTATCTGGTTCACTTGGTTTTAGCGGTTAAGGAGATCTACTGGGATTTTTAACTGGTTCAAAGCAACTGGGGGCAGAGTCGGATGCCATGTCTCCACAATCCTTATGCGAGTGGAATTACAAACTAGAAGTAATGTTTTTGCCTAAAAGGCTTGTTATGCAGGACCAAACCTGCCCACCGCAGTCACATGATATTGTCTTGCCATGTTACAATGCAATATTATCCTGCTGTGGCACATCACTTTGTAACAATGTAAACATCAGAGGCACAAGCTTATCAAGCTTCACCTCAACAACTTAACAATCAAAGCACTAGGAGGTCCTGCACGCTGACCAGTTACTATTATTATGCATTTGCATAATTCCCCAGCCAAGTTCAGGGGCCCAAAGCACACATAGCAAGAGAGAGCTCCTCCTCTGAAAGGCTTCCAATATAAATAGAAATAAAGCTAGAAGAAAGAAAGTGTTATCTCAGTTTTATAGATGGGGAACCGAAGCACAGAGAAACCGAGCATCGTGTCCAAGGCCACTTAGGCAGTCCATGGGAGAACCAGGTATTGAAGAGGTCTCCTGAGGTCCAGTCCAATGTCTTAACCAAAGGACCATAGCTCTCAGAGGTCTTGGCAATTTATCCCACAGGTAAATGGAAAACAATATGTCTCTCTTTCTCCCTGCCTCTCCGGACTACAGTTCAAGAAGTTGCAATGAGAGAATCAATTCACGAGGATTCAAACATGGTTTCCAATGGATTTGCTATCACAAGGACTTGTGTGCGTGTGCCAGTGTTTAATTGCCCCAGCTGAGAGGTTTCTCAAGCAGAAAGGGCTCCAGAAAACTCTAATGAGTTCTGTAAAGCAATGAGACGAGAGGGTGCCGTCTTCCACCCACGATGTTGCCTCGCAGGAGGAATTTCAACTGTCCACCCAGTGAAGATAGGGGTCAGCAGAAGGGAGCTACCTAAAGTAACAGCCAGCACCCTCAAGTGCGTATCTTGCACTGACGTCACCTAGTTTCAGTCTGAGACCTCACTTGTGCTCTCCTCCTCGGAACGCAAATCTCTGGCTCACCATGCACTTGTGTGTCTCACAGAGCTAAGAAAATTCAACTTTTTTTTTTATTACTTTCAATATGTCAGAAACTAATGTGATCTAAATGGCTTCCTGCTCAGGAAATACCACATGGATATTAGCTGCTCATTTGCTTTTGATCCCTGTCTACCCCAGATGAGTCAGTGGCATTTCAGTGGGGCTTGGTTTATAATTCTGAACATTGTAAGAGGAAAGCTGCCCCTCCCCTGTAAGCTGCAGCTGCTGCTTCTCATCAGAGCTTCCAAGAGACAAGGATGATCTGCACCAGTCACCCTTGGAAAACTAGCTGGTGAAGGCCTCAGAACCTAAATGATACTAACTCTGCAGGGAAGGGAATGGCTAGTCCCTAGTGAAGGCATTTCTCTGTAGCACTTGTTGGCAGTGCAAGATCTGAATTAGGGATTCACCAGGGGAGCCCTGGATATGGCAAAGAGCTGCCTCATTGTTGTACATGCACTAGCATTTGTGACCTATTTTTGGTAAGCAGCACCGGCCATGTGCACACTGTGCACAGAGCTGGAAGTGAAGGCAAATCCTAGACTTACACCTCTGCTTACTCATTAAAAGTACTAGAAAGAACCAGCTCAGTCCCCATACTAGGGGACCTGAGATCTAGAGAACGGCTTGACTCCTTTAAAGGCACAAACAGGAATGGTTAGAATTCCTGGTCCCACTTTGCACACACTGACCCAAAGCTGTACTCGGTGTAACCGCAATAACGTTAATCGAGTGGAGACACTGAGGTCGATGGATTCACACTAGGGACAAGTTGGGCACGGTCTTCTGGAGACGTTGCTTATTTATCCCGGCCAGCTGAAGGTCAGATTGTGAAACCTTCTGGGGGCATATGTGATGGGGTGGAAAACACAAAAAGCCTGAGCTTGTAATGGTAGAAGGTGACCACAACTGCAGGTCTCAGGTGGATCTGATTTTCATGTCACTTCCCTGAAACACTAAGAATCACTCTATGCCCAACCAGAGGCAAACCCACAGCGCCCAGTTTAGATCCAAACTTCCCCTTGGGTTTGGTCATAACTGGAGTTTTGATTCAGGCGCTTACACGGAGATAGGGGGCAGCTGCAATATTTGGAGCCAGCTCTGAACTTCCCAAGAGGCTAACTTCTGGCTTGGGCCATCCCTACCTCCTAGCACTGAGGAGACATCAACACCTTCCTCATTTTAGAATTCACAGGTTTAACAGATCCGTAGGCACAGACCACGGTAAACCTTCACATTACAGTAACTTTTGTCCAGAGCAGACGGTCAAATAAACCCAGCAACACACAGTTAAAAGGACACACAGTGCAAACAAAGGGATTAAAGGATCTAAACAAAACAATATATTAATTTCCCTACAGATTGTATTGCTCACTGCTAAGAACAACAGACACAGTGAATGGCACAATGAACAGTAAATAGCACAAGGGCACCTAGACTCTACTCACATGACAGCTGCATGGGCAACTTATCACAAGCCCCAGAGTTGTTGTGCAATGAAGCATGTTGCAGTGACCTTTCACTTGATTATGAACGGGCAGCTTGAGCAGGCTAATGTTACCAACATGGCAAATTACAGGTCAGAAGGATGGTCTAGCAGATAAGGCACTGGGCCTTCCCAGCTCTGCCACCAATTCTATGTCTGATGCCGGGCAAGTCTCTTAACCTACCCTGTGGTTTCATCTATAGTCCTGGAATGAGGCCTGTATGAGGACCACGATAGAGCTGAATGCCCTGCAGCTGGGCTCAGGCAGGAATGTACAACTGACTTTGTGGGCTGCCTATGGCCCATAGAGCCCACTTTGGCCACCCCAATATGTGCTATGGTTTAAGTCTTTGGAGTCTTCTTCATTGGCCATTTTCCAACACACCCTCGCCCACATCCATATCTCCTGAACCAGACCAATAGAAGATCTTTCAGAATTCCCATGCATACAATCATGTGCAGTAAAGAGAGATTCTTTCCCAAAAGAGCTCTGTAATAAATACCCAACTCCTGAGTCCCATTTGTCCTGTGTGACCCGCCAGGTTGCTTTGTGTGTTGCCAATGTTAGACCATAGGAGTTTGGCCATGGGAGCAATGTTGAGGAATTTGTAACCTTTTGGGTGCATGATTTTTATGCAGTGAACCAGATTCTGCTGTTGTGTCAGTTTAAATCCAGAATAACTCTACTGACCCAATGAAACAACATAGATTTATGCTGGCGTAAAGGAAAGCGGAATCTGGCCTTGATCTATAATAAAGGATGGAACTGAATTAAGATGAGCTCCTTTGGATCCCCTTCCATCACAAGAAATGTATGAGTCTGAACCCACTAGGACCTAGGTTATGGGTCAGATAAAATAAGAACGCTGCCCCATCACACTCAAAACCTGTCCTGAGGTTCAGAAAAATGTCTGTCTGTTTTATGCTTTTCTAGGTTATCATAGTGCCTAAGTGATGCATTTTTTCCCCTTGATTTCCTTTCTTCTTTTTCTTTTATTTACTTATTGTGCCAGTACAAAGACTGGTCCTACTGCATTTAACACTTGACTGGAAGCAGAGACGAGCAGAAACCAAAAGAAAGCCTGTTCTCAATCCATTTTCAGCTCAGTTTTGTAGACTCACAAGGAAAGAGAAGGATTAAGTTTCCTGGGTGCCTTGGGACCTGGGAGCCATTTGAGATGTGGACAATAAATATTTCCTACCTCTACTTAATTTCAAATTGGAGAGATATATAGATTATACAAGAAATGGACCATAACCAAGCAAGAGACCACAGCACCACAAAACTCTTGAGAAGTCCCTATTCTGAAAGTTGTGGCTTGGGCCCATGTCTCTCCATTATGCTCTTTTTATTCTCTTTACTTTCGCACTGGTAACTTTAAGGCTTATGCAAAATGTTAGCTGATTGCCTTGAATATCAATGCCTAGACTATTAAAAGTCAAGTTTAAGAAACTAGACTCGTAAATCATAAAAGGAGCATAAATTCTGTGTTTTAGTGGTGATTTAAATTCCTAAATGGGTTTTATAGGAGCCACATAAGACCTATTGACAATACCCCTTTATGATAAAAAGTAAATAGAAGTGACAAAGTCAGAATTCAAAATACTATTGCTCGACTCCCACTGGCCAGAAGGAGACCGGAAAATGGTGGAGGATATCTCAGAGGGAAACAAATGATAACATGAAATTAAATGTGTAATATTCCTTTTTATGCTGTGCGAGGGGGAAAAAAAAGCGCTTGGAGAATGAGCCGGCATATTTGCATAACAAAGGAAATCAACAACAACAAATTGCCATCTTGTTCAAAGCTGATAATTGCACAGATGACAACAAGAAAGTGCCTTTCTTCTTGGCTCTCTAGCGGACAAGCCTCGTCGAGATGAGGAAAAAAGGTGGACAGTGACCTCACTTGCTTTCATGGAAGATTAGCAAGCTTATGTCTTCGGTGAAAGGGAGGTGGCTGCTTCCTGGTCTGAATGAGAATGAAGACAACAAGGGCAGAGAGGTCCAGATCAACCCTACCAGATGATCAACAAAACAGCAGCATCTGTTCTAACCACCATTTATACCACTCACCCGCCCTCTCAACAAGCGCCTTTCTGCACATCACAATTCTCCTCCTACACTGTGTGCTTTGCACCTCCTCTGAATCCCACCATCCCCTCAGGCATGTCTGCCAGGCTCAACCATTCACACATCAAGATAGTCCCCTCCCATACGGCCAGGATCCCTCTCCCATTTAGCAATATGGAGACAGCGGTGGAGTCGCAACCTGTTGACACCTGTTGATCTCATAAATCCCAGGCTGAGAACCCCTGCTTAGAGGACTGTGCATTGGATTGGCTATTAACAGGCTGTGTGTCCTATTCCCAGCTGTGACACTCAACTGCTGTGAGGCCTTGCACAAGTCATTTTGCTTTCCTGTCTCAGTTTCCTCATCTGTGAAATGGGGATAATAGTAGTTACTAAACTGCATTCTTGGGGTGTTCTGACTCATGAGGATCAGTTAATCCCTGCAGAGAGCTTTGAACAAGTGCTACAAAAGGCTAAGCATTATTATTCCATTAAGTATCCAATGGACAAGAGATCCCTGACAAAATCTTCTAGAGTGGTTTGAAAGAAGCTGGCTGCTGCCAAAACATGGCGGGGTGGGCAGTTTTGGAGATTGGGACCAGCCAATGATTCTATTACATCCCTGTTTACCTCCCTACTTCTCCCTTACCTCTTCCAAGGCCTGCATTAATTCTGCCACAGCCAATAGAAACCAAACTGAATCACAGAGACGCTATTATTTTAGGACAAGGATCAGTGAAACAAAAATAGCTCTCATTGGCAAGAACTCCTCCATATGCTCAAGGCTTTAAAATGCTGGATTTGTCTGGTTTCCGTTTGGAAGAGTCCTACAGAGTTTAACTGTGATCAGATCAATAGGGCTCTACAGAAATTACACTTAAATTTCTAACAACTTTAATAGAGAAGGAGAACCCGTCTAGACAGTTTACTTTTAATCTCTCCTATGGAATTTTCTATCAGAAGAATAATTTTCTAACAAATTCTATGGGTTGCTTAAAAAAAACAAAAACCAAACCAAACCACACAAAACTACACAATAAAAATCCTACCTAAAAATGAGCATTGCTCTTTTAAATTCTATAAGGCCTTCTCACTTTTTCTCCTCTTTGGAGGGGATGGGGCAGGAACGAGAGTGTGTAGGAGAAGGCAAAAATATGCCATCCAGATTACTAGCATACACACATCACAGGGTGTGTCAGCTTCTCCAAGCTAACCCTTCTTTTGAACAAGTGATGAAGGGTAATTTGGAGGGGGCAGAAGTATGAATTTATCAGAAAAAGCATGTTCCTCATGCTTTCCATGAGATCTGTCTGGGCCTTTGAATCGCTAATCTTACCAAATAGCTGCTGGCTGTCTATATCTATAGATATCTAAAGCCTGCAATACAGGCATGCACCAAGTATTCCATTTGAACACTGGGTTGATCAAATTGCTTTGCAGACCTAATGAGCACTATTCCCTTACTAAAGTCTGTATGCAGTAGCCACGTTGGTCCCTAGGATATTAGAGAGACAAGAGGCATAAGGTGATATCTTTTATTGGACCAACTTCTGCTGGTTAGAGAGACAAGCTTTTGATCATACACAGATTTAAAGAAGAGCTCTGGACAAGCTTGACTCTCACCTCAACAGACGTTGGTCCAATAAAAGAAGGTGCCATACCCCCCTTGTCTCTATAACTTCTCCTGGGCATAGCTCATACCTTAGCTGCCTGGTGGTTTGCCAAAGATCAGCGTTACCCTCCTTCTATTTAGGACCACTCCTGGACTCAATCAACTTCATGGATTTCTGCTCATTATTATTTATTTGTGTTATGGAAGCACCTCAAGGCCTCCATCAGGGATCAGTGTCCATATTGTGCTAGGGACTGTATACACATAATGAAAAGACTGTCCCTTTATGGAACTAGGCTCCTGTGTGTCCTTTAATAGACTCTGGATGGTCTTGGGATTAGACCCTTTCTATCTGTAGCCTCTCCCCCCTGAAACAGCCTCTTACTATTTCCATAGCACATTGATTCTGCATCACTTTTCAAATCTCGTCTAAAAACATCTGCCCCTCCTCCCATCCCGTGTACCTTGAGCTCTGTGTCCCTTTGCTGTTATGTATTATTTAGCACAGTAACTACATTATCTAACTCCAAAAAGCATTTGGGGGGTGCACTGGCAAGGACAGGGCAGATATTAGTTGACCCAAAAATATACTAACATCTACGAGTACCGCCTTATAGGTCATCTTTGGAGAGTTTTTGGAGAGACTCGTGCATTTGAAAGACTGGCCTCCATCCTGCCTCAAATACCCTGAGCTCAAGAGAGAACTTGATCAATGCCCACTCCCAGAAGCAAAGAGAATTTACTCCAAGAGCATCATTCACAAGGCAGAAAAGATGATGTCTGCTGATGTCACTGCTCTGTCTGGAGCATGGTGGTAGCTATCGCATGATATCAGTCATTGCCACATGAAAGCGAAATAGAGACCTGTTTCTCATGGGACTGTGGGCACAACCTGAGATATGTATTGGTTCTACAGCTGATATACCAATGAATAATATGAATTTGAATTGTTTCTAAAGAATCCAGAGTGCAGGAAGGAAGAGTTCAAGGGTTTTTCTTTGTTTTGCTTTTTGTTTGGGATAGACTGTCAGAACAGCAGATTGTTGTTTGCAGCCTGTAAAGTGGCTCATGAAGACTTAATTAGGTAAGTGGGCCCTTTCTCTGCTGGTTTTCCTGAATGGCTGATGAGGTGCAAGACCTGTTTGCAATGGATGAAACACCAATCAGCACCTCTCTGGGCCTGGGTTTTGTTAGATGCATCTTTAATGAGTTATGCCTGCCAGGTTCTGGCTGTAGCAATGAGGCTGGAATCTTCAGGCAGATGATTCCTCCAGCTGAGGGCCACAGGCACACAGGTTGGACTATGCAACTGAAAGGAAAAAGACTGGTTTGCTTAGTTCAGCTGGGACTGATGAAATCTGAAATGGAGACAGCCCTCTCTAATGGGCTGCAGGAGGTGCTCAGTGTTTGAGAAAGGGGCCGACAATAAGAATCTGGAAGCACTTTGAAATGAGTGTCCCTGGGTTAGTTTCCTCACAATAAGTAATCAAGTATGTAAGTAAAACTTGTCTTAAGGGACCACCTACAGGCTCAGCAAAATCAGTTGCCTATAGAGTTGGTCTTTTACAAAGGTCAAAGTAGTATATAGCAGCAATGCACCAAAACATTGCAATTTACAGTACTTTTGCTATGGGGGCAAACCTAGAGGTCCTTCCTCAGTGTTTAACTCAGTACCTACACAGCAAAAAACTCTCACTGAAGTTGGACAGAGTAAAGATGTCTGTCTGTTTATACACCCATATGGGCCCCGCCAGAGTGTCATCTGTGAGCCTCATAAACATTAATAAATTTAGTCTCACCACAACTACCCTGCAAGGGAGGTAAATAGTATTAGCCCCATTTTGCGGGTGGCGAACTGAGGAACAAGGAGATTAAGAATACATTAATGAAACAAGCAGAGGTGTGACTACAGCATGTGTAGACCTAGCTGAGCTAGCTTTGCTCTAGCTCACTCCACTTATAATAGCAGTGAAACCATGACAGCACGGACTAGCTACACGAGCATATACCCAGGGTCCCAGGCGTGCACTACCCATGTTATTGTAGCATCACTGTTGTAGTTGTTGAAGCTGGCTAGATCAAAGCTAGCTCGGGTACATCCACACATGCTGCAGTCTCACCTCCATTTGCAGTGTAGACATACCCTTTGTCTCTCCCCCAAGGTCATGTGGGATTCCTATGGCAGAGCCAGGAGCTGAAGCCAAGTCTCTTGAGTTCCAGTCCAGTGCCTTAACAAGTCCATCCTCTACCTCCTTGGCTTGCATCATTATGTTACAGCTCCACAGGATTCTTTTCTGAGGGCCATTCTCTCCGCAACCATGTAAGGACACACTGAAGTGATAATTTACAGCAGAGGGTGGCCTATTAGTGCCATGTTGTTTACTCACTAGTTCACCCAGCTAACAGCACTATCCTGCCAGTTCTGGGGCAATTTAGCTCCAGCCTGGCCAAAGCCACAAACGCACCTCCTATTGACTTACTGTGGCACCTGTGAAGGGCCAGGGGGAGAGAGCCAGCAACCTCCCGCGTCCTGTGTGCCCGTTAGCGTTTGACATTGGTGCTCTCGCTCCTTTATTTATTTCATTCCCCTAGCCCAGTGTTCAGGGAGTCTCTCTGGGTCCGTTCATTCATTTAACTTTGGCAGCGTGTCACTGCAGGGACAATCTATAGAGGATGAGATGAAAATAATATTACACCACTGAGCTGATAATACCAGGCTTTAATATCTCTGAGCAGCATCTCCATTGTGCTATGTCAGTGAAACTGATCAGACAGCTTAGGCCCCTTGTGCCTAGACTGAAAAAAGCTCTTCAATATTAAAATTAAACTTCTTATACATCAGCAAAAAAAAAAAAGGGGGGGGGGATATTGCTGCAGCCGAGCCAGTGGCCCTTTGAGCTGTTTTCCCTTAAGTACTGCCTCAGAGTTGGTAGTTAATAAACATCTGTATTTAACTCAAAGCACTCCACCGCCCTTCTCCTCACCCATCTCCTTGTCTCGTCTGCTCCCGCTAATACACTAGGTTGGTTATATATAGCTCATTTTAGTGACATCATAACCATTCTGTCGGTCATTATCATGTTCCTTAAACAGATTTACAGTCTTTCCATTTGAATGGAAAAGGACAAAGGGGGATGCTCAAGGAGGCATGATAAGATATGCAAGAAGAGTGACTTCCTGCTTAGACAACTCTTGGCACCTCCCCAAGTAGCTGAGCCAGAGGTTTGCTCTCTAAGTCAGGGTGGAAAAGCATTGGCTTGTAGATAGGACACATGACTGGGAGGGCCTTGATTTTGTCTCTAGCTCCGGTACTATACGGCTGTGCGATCCTGGGAAAATCACATCACCGCTCTGGGCTTCAATTTCCCCAACTCTAATATGAAGATGACGCTACTTAACCTCCTTTGTAAAGTGCACTGGCATCTGGCTGGATGGTATATAAGAGTTAAGCGTTACCATCATAGTCTCTTAATTCAGCTGTTACAGCAGCTGTCCAAGGACCATGAGACTCTTGGTTGAAGTCTTGGCCATTACAGTAAATGCCGAACGCAAAGCAACAAAGGGTTAGGTTCATCCCTGGACTCAAGGAATTTAGACTGAAGATGTAGATGTCCCGGACGCATTCTACAGACAGAACGGAGGGAACCAGCCTGTGAGCAGAAAGAGCAGGCACCAAGTAATTCCAAATATGTATTTATACCCCAGAAAAGGTGTCCGTAAAACCCCCCAAATTTTCAACCTATCACATTGCCGAGTGGGCTTCAATGGTCACAGGCAAATTTCCCAACAGTTGAAGGGTCAAGTCCAGAAGCATCTGGGCTTTCCCTAACTCGCAAGATCCCAATCACACCCGCTTTTCTCCAAACCACTCCCCTCTCTTAGCCTCTCCACCAAACCTTTAGACCACTGTCTGGTGCAACTGCTCTGATGGCCACATCACATCCTTCCCAGCTGGTATACTTCCCTGCTGGTGGTGGGGCACACAGACCGGCTGCTTTCACTGGGCTAAAATCCCAAGAGAAGAGGGGTGAGTACCAGAGTTCAGGTCAGAATTCAAACTCCTGGCCCCCAGTACTCAGACCACAGCTGCTTCCATAGTATCACTGCTCTTCCAGCAGAGCAAGATAGAACTACTCACCAATCGTTACCACCTTACAGCCCCTTTGGCATAGTCCTTGTGACGACACGACACTAAGTAGCCAAAGAGAGATTGCTGGGTAGGAGCTGTGGTAAGGCAGAGATGCTTACATCAAGGAAACAGCCAGAGCAGTACAATGAGAACTAAGCTTTCAAATGGGTTTCTAAACTTTCTGGGAGGCAGCAGACACAGCATCCTAGTTATGGAGATCTATGCGTCGACATTGCCTCTCCTTTCTCTTTTGTTGCTAAACTTCCTCATGCAGCCGAAATCAAAGTGGTCCCTGGGTACCGATTTATATTATTTTTAGAGCTGTGCAGGCAGCAACAATTTTAGGTCCTCAACGCCTAATACTTTTTTTAATAAATAAATGATCTGCTGCAGCAGCCCTGGAGATTGGGGATGGAGCAGGCAGCCGAACGTTGGGGCTGTGGAGACAGACTGGGCAAGGCATAGCTCCATGCCCTGGACAGATAGAGGCTTTGAATTAATAACACTGTTGTTATGGAATTTCCTGTCCTGCCAAATGCACATGCTGAAGAAAGAGGAGAGAATAAATTCATACTCTTGCATATGGGACCCCAGTGTATATATACGTTTGTCCACATTTTCACCCCATAGCAAGCCCGGAGCAAAATGACATACACCCAGCTAAACACTCCCCAAGTGGCATGGCTCAGCACAGACTGAAGAAGGCTGGATTGTTATAAGGGTACTAGACTAGCACTCAAGAGGTCTCAGTTCAGTTCCCAGTTCTGCCACAGACCAGCTGTGTGATCTTGGGCAAGTCACTTCATTGATCTATTAAATGTGTCCAACACAGATGATGACTCCCTTTGTCTTTCTTGCTTATTTAAACCATAAGAATATTGGGACAGAGACAAATACTATGCATTTGTACAGCACCTAACACAATGGAGCCTTGATCTTGTTTGCCTCTAGGCACCACTAGATTACTTGCCCTGGTTAGATTCTTCAGGGGCCACTGGAACTCTGATTGCGCATATGGAGAAGAACTTCCCAAGATGACCCATGGCTGTTTGCTTGCACAGCCATACCCTAAGTGAATCCCCAGCAATTATATTCATCATGGCTTGTAGAAAGCCAGCTCAGCCCCTATCAGCAGCTACAACTTTGCATCGCTGTAAGTGGTTGCGTTGTGCTTTGATACCATGCGACTCTGCTTTGAATGCATGGCCACCTGCAAAATGGGTAGTAGGATGGACACACACCCACACACTCAACATTTGTCACTCCACCACCCTCCATTCTGCTGTAGAAAAAAAAAAGGACAAAGGAAAAGAAAACCTAGATCGGACACCACCAAGCTGTCACAAAGAGAGCCATTCATTTACATTCGCAAGGAACCCAGGAGCAGCTGGAAGTGTCTGGGCACTGCAGATTCCACAGATGATGTCGGGCCTGCAGAAGATTTTTCAATTAATCTCTCTTGACCCCATGTCTTGAGCCCTCATTCCTATTTTTAACAAACCCATTGTGTTGGGTGACCTCCAGACCCGGTGACCAATAAGACCCATTTAAGTAACTGTGGGGGTGTCTGTAAGTATGCAAGGAGAATTTGCAAGGGGCTCATTATAGAGAGGCTTAGTTACCCTGGCCAAACTCTCGCTCTTTCACACTCCTTCCCACAGTCTGAGACCTTGTTACGAGATGCTCAGATGCTAAAGACAATCAAAATTTTCCTGAAAATGCCATTGATTGTGTGTGCAGGAGGATGTGAGTGACAGAGAGAGAAAGGGCTATGCACAATTTACAAAATCAAACAGAAGAACAATATCACAGGAATTATTTGGAACACTTAAACTTACTTTCTTCTTCAAATATTAGGTAGAGGTGCATTCAACCCAAACAACCCCAATCCAGATCCTATTTCACAGCTCAAATTTGAATCTGGACTGAATATCTACATACAGCTGAAACATCCCCTTTAGAATACAGGAAGATTTTTGGATTCAGAGCCAAATTTGAACCCTCAAGTTTGGGGAAGTTTGGTTTGGCTCATGAAAGAAACAAGGGGCCAGATTCTCAGCTGGTGTAACTGCATTGCTCCATTGGCTACAGGGAAGCTACACAAGTTTACACTAGTGTATCTGGGTCATGATATTCAGATCATAATTCAGGATCAGGCCTGGAGTTTGGCTGGAAGATCATCTCTAATATTGGGATGTAAATGTTTTGGGGCGACTGTCATATATTGCAAGGTTGTGAATTTGTTCTCTCCATTCTTCAGCCCATGCATTTAGCAGGCCAGAAACTTAAACATTTCTTTGTGTTAAAAAAGGTGTGTTAGCTCATTTATTGCTGGAGAATGGTGCTAGGATGGCAGCCTCAGTAACGAACAGAACACATGCAGCAAAAGCTTCTCCATGCCGCCTTGCCAATGGGATGACCACAGTCTTGGCCAACAATGAATCTTGAACCAGAGAGCTCCAGAACTAAAACCATCTGCCTCTTCAGCTTGAGGTAGAGAACCAGGATCAGCAACTGAGCCCTACAGCAGATTCATAGCCTGTGTGAATCAGGCACAGAGGGGGATGTGCCATATGTACAGATCAGTGGGTTACACCTGACCCCTGTCATGCAGGAACCCCACTGTTAGTGGTGAGAGGATAACAGTCGTTGCAGGCTCAGTTCGGTCTGGGCCTTCTCAGTTTAGACTTTCAATTAGGGGCCAAGTGTGGGGCTGTTTATTCTGATGCGGACATTATTGGACTAATATCACTTGGTTTGTTTCACAAAAGCCACCGAGCTACCACCAGATGGTTCTCAGGTTCCAGTCAACTGGACTGGATTGGGACAGGCAATCTCGATGAACTGAGGAATGGACGACCTAGAAAATATTAGTTTCTGTACAGTCCTGGAATCTCAACATAACTACGTCTTGCATGAATGGTGCACCTTGTTTTTATAGGGTGTCAATTATACTCAGTCTATCTACATACCTATTAACGTAGCATCCAAATGCTGGAATTGAATGGAATCTTCACTGCAGGGAAGGAAATATCATGCCAGAGAAGTGACATTTTAAAGCTCTGTGATTCTACATTACACATAAATCCTATTGGAAATATCCTTTCACTAATAATTTTCCTTGCATCCTTCCTTTTGGGTCATCCTCTGACATCATGTCCCACAAGTTTGGCCCTAGCAATGACACACAAACCCAACCGCAGGCAACAAAGGGTTGATGCAAGGGGAAACGTCAGGGCAAAGCGTCAGTGGGCAGATGGAGAAAAGCCCAGAAAAATCTATAGACATTTAGAATGTATCAGATGCATCGAATACCTAAAAGAGAACAAAACATATCTCCAAGGAGGATCAGATAAGGACTTGCATTACTTTTCTTGTACATCCCTCTGAAACTGCACTTTAATAGCGTGAAGCACGGCTCCATCACTCCAGTGCTACAGCAGCTCCACTCATGCCCCCATCCCGCAGGAACCAGTTCAAAATCACCCTCCACAATTGTTAAAATTTTCTAGGGACACTTCCCAGTCCATCATCTCAGCTCTCTCTTATCACCCAGTGTTCATCTGAAATTGGTCTTCCTTCTTCTCCTGCTTCCAGCACAAACTTGCCACTGATCCTTAAAGACCCGTCTCTTCTGCATCTCTTCACATCCCTGTTTTTTTTCTCTCCACCACAATGACTTTCTATCCCATCTGGAAACATCTCTTTTTTTTCCTACTTTGCATGTTCCATCATTTCCTCTATCTCTATTTACTGGCTGTGCACCTGAATTAGTATACTCCAGGAGCTACTTGGGGATATGCTTGGTAGGAAAGATGTTCATAGTATAGCACCAACCACATACCGTATTTTGATCTAGGCAGTTCTGTGTTTCCCCATCTGCCCCTCAAGTATCAATGAATTTTACCTTCCAGAAGCCTCTCTGCGGAACCCAATATCCCAACTCCAGTACTGTCAACGCCAAGAGTTCAAAAACATGAATTAGACTTTAAAAAAAAACACATGATTTTTTGAAGAATGAATGGGAACTTTTTCTTTGCCTGCTGGTTTATAAACATTTCAGGTGCACTTGAGTGAAGTTTGTAGGATTGTTGGCACAAACGCAAGGGCTAGAAATGTATCTTTTCTAAGGAGAAAACTCAGATTCTCATGGAATCCATTGACTCCAGGAGGTGGGGATTTAAGAAAACACTCCTAATATTGTACGACTTGTGGTAAAAGCTCAAGAATTGGCAACAAACTGCACAAAACCATCCTTGCTCACCTTTGCATCCTTCATGACTCTGAGCCTCACAGATGTTGTTCTAGCAATAGACACTATTTATCTGCATTTCAACAGCTATACAAAAGGGTCTTTTTCCCCTGGAAAAGCTCTCCAAAGTGTAGCACTCCAGATGTGACTGTAGGAAGAAATCACCCCTCCAGTCAGGATTTTCAACTCCACAGTCCCTTTCCTTCGAGTCACATGCTTCACTTAGCTGTAAAAACTTCCAGTAAACATGAATCAGACAGTCCGCCTAATACGCTCGAATCAAAAGCTATTATTGACTTTGCCATACTGATCAATCAACCTTGTAATAGATTACAATGTTTCTTTCTTAACATCACCGCTGCTCTGCTGTTCCCTCTCTGCATTAAATGAATGTGCCTCTGTCAGGAAGTGCTAAAATGACCCTGTTTGGAGCCTTTTGCTCAAGCCTTTGGCCTTTCATGGACTGCGTGCGAGCTGTATTTCTCAGCACCTTGCAGCACGGAGGAAAATTTCCCAAGTAGCGGGTCACGACTTTTGTTTGCTAGTGTATTTCAGCTGATCCTTCACCATCTCCATTTTATCTTTCTTTGGTGCTTATGTGGCCACCATCACTGTAGTACCTGTGAACCTCTCAGTCTTCAAGTATTATACCTGGACAATCCCCCCATTGCAAGTGCTTTGATCCCCATTTTGTAGATGGAGAATTGAGGCACAGAGAGGCTAATTGACGTGCCCAAAGCCACACAGAATGTCTGTGGTGGCACAGGGATTTGGAGCCAGGTCTTCTATAACCTGAGCTAGTGCCCTAAACACTGGAGCATCCTTTTACTCCTATCATAAAGCACCACATGGATTGTTCTAGGGAATAAAGTCCTGTCTTTGTCCACAGGAAAGAATACCTCTCCATCCCACCAAACTGTCTTAGCAGCATCATGAAGAAGCTACTACTGGTTATGAGACAGTCATTCCAATCCTGTGCCTCCACCAATCCTTGGCCTCATCTCAGAATGCCATTAAAACTGTGATGCAGAAACCCACCAGCTGGGAATCATACAGATCTACCCATAAGTTATAGCAAACAATCAACTGGATGGCACCTGCTTTATTTCACTAGTGGTTGGTGCTGGGATTTGTATCAAAGACAAGCTTTTTTAAGTTTCTCGACAACACATCACTTAATCTGGAGTAGAGCCATCTGGAAACTGGAATTTCTGTCCTGCAGGCCATTCTGATATTTCTACATCTGTTTCCATTCTCAAATGGGGAAAATTTGCAATATTGAACATTTTCATGGAATGAAAAGTTCTGAAAAATTTCAATTTGAAATGTCGAAAGGAAAATTGCAACCCACCTTTTTTGATCAAAATAAAATGTTCCTTTTCACAATGTCAACATTCAAAATGTGGAAATCTTGACTTCGAACAAAAACATTTTGTCTCAAATGTTCCCATTGAAAATCAGACTATTTCATCAAATTGACACCAAAAATATTGATTTCAGTAACCCCCAGGAATCTTTGTATCAGTTGGGAACATTTCCACAGGCTCCGAGCAGGAGAAAAGACAAGGATCAAAAGGTATGGAGGCTGGATTAGCATCACACTTCCTAGCTGGATTCCCTCTGCATCAAGACCAAGGCATGTTAGTGGCAACACGGGTGAAGTTACCACTGCTACTGCCTGTGCTATACCTGTCCTGTGAGAAATTAAATTCTCCATTTGTGAGATCTGTTAATCCAGTACCTTTCATTCAATCTAGGAGAAAACTTAACCACACAATGAAGCAAACTAGAGACGTGGGTTTTAAATTAAGACGACGTGGAGAGCATGACAGTGTTAGAGCAGGTGGCATCAAACCATTCCTGTGAGAGTCAAGGGCTCAACCAACTATGCAGAGAGTTCCCCAAAGCAATATATTCTGCACTCTTCTGTAGTATGTAAATTTATTGAAATGCAAGTCCCTTTTTCCTACTGGGAAATGAGCTCGCTGTGATCTGTACTTTCAACCCACACTGACACAGGCAGCTGACATTGTGCTTTTGAAGCTCTCTCTTTTGTTTTAGCTGCCAGCTTTGGGAGAGAAGGGGAAACATGCGTACGTAGGCAGACCAGGGATCTGTGCCACTGAACACCCAGATGGCAAGAAAAAGTCACCTTACGCTGACTGTTTCAGAAGCGGATTTCAGTAACACGTGTGTGTGGTGGGGGGAAACTGTTAGAGGATAGAGGAATGGACAGCATGTAAGCGCATACATCTCGACACATGGGCGTACATGTATGAGAAGGATTCTGTGGTGCGTGAATGTGCTTGCATTTACATGCATGTACTAGGAGAGAGTTGTGCAGGGCTGGCCAAAAAAAAAATGAGGAGGTTTGGAAATGTGGTTTCATTCCTCACTGGAATGAAAATGAGACCATTCAAAAGTGCTCAGAAAAAGCACACGAGATGTCCCCCACCTTGGCAGAGCCAGTCGTGTGATGCTTAGGGCACAGACCTGGAATGTGGAAGACACCAGTTCAAGTGTCTGCTCCGTTAGTGTCAGACCTGACGCTCAAACCTGGGTGTTTGGTCTCCTAGGTCTGTGCCCTAACTAGCAGGCAGTTTGCTATTCCAGGGTGAACCCTCCTGCCCTCCACCCCCACATCCTGGAACGGAGAATCCTTCCCAACAAAACAGCATTTTGGACGGTCTAAAAAGAGGTTCACTGAACATTTTGCAAACAGCTCTATTGAATGTTCCTTCCTTCCTTCTTCCCCCACCGCAGAGAGGTCAAGAAAGACTTCCTATTTTCTCTATCCCTGCCAAGGTGCATTATGGGATTTTTTAAGGTCTTCTTAAACATCAAGTATTGTTTGATGCAAAGGCAAGAGATCAGACCCTCATGGACCATTGGTTTGAGCCAGACAGCATGTCCTTTAATGTGTAAACTCCACCATTTGAGACATTTATTCCTAGACTGGAAAACAGACTGCAGGGGAAAATCCTGTCTCAGCTGAAGGTGGGTGGGATGGATACTAAAGGCCTGATTTACAAAGGTAACTAAAGATGCAGATAAGGGCATAGTGGGATTTTAAAACATGCCTAAATAAGTTAGGCACCTATCTCCCATTGACATTCATCTTTAGGTGCCTAAATATCTTTTTTAATCTGGCGCCCGGTGCAGAGGCAGATGACATGTTCACAATGAAACCTGAGCCGATGCCAGATGCACCCAGTTTGGGGATTTTGTTGCAGACTGGAAACAGCAGGCCCTGCTGAAAGAGGTGGGAATGTTTCCAGTGATGCTGCCCTGACTGATGGTTGCATGATTAAACCAGATGAAAATCTGACTATTTAGTTGAATTTGGGTGAGGGGAGGTTCATTTGAACCCTCAAACTGAAAGCGACACTTGAAGGAGTGTGAACCATGTGATCAGCATCTGGAACAGAATGTTCATAGCAGCCTTCTGCAGAGAAACCAAATCATTCCCCCGCCATTTGGCAAGAGCATTCCCAAGCTCTAACGTCTAAGCATCCAGGTGTTCTCTACTTCCTTGATTTTTAAAACCAGAAGGAACGATTTACGATCAGCTACTCTGATCATCTGCCTGGCACAGACACGGTGATTCCTGCATTAAGCCCAACAGTTACGGTTGAACTAAGCCGTACGTTTCTCTGCATCCCTTCCCACGTCCCAGGGGAACGTCTCAGGAGTAGCCCAGTGCCCCTGACCACAGCAGCTGGGATTTTGTCTAGAATTTTTGCAATCTGAATGAGGGAGGGGAGTTCCTTATTCCTGCTTGCATCCTCACCCTGTGCATCTACAGCAGGGATGTCACGGATCTGGTGCCCAGAAAAGAACACAAGGGCGTACATTCACAGACACACGCTATGTTGTAATGTCTCTACTCTGACCATGGAGCCGGCCTTTTCGCTGCATTCAAAGGAAAGGCAAAGCAAAAGAAAGGAAGAAAAATCCCCTCACGTCTTCCTCTCCGAACACAGCCGATTCTTTAAAATTCACCAGCTGAGGTCTGCGGCGGAGCAGGCAGTGGGGTGGAGAGGGGAGCTGTTCTGTATGGCACGGGGGTGCTCCTCACACGGGCTCCCAGGGATTGCATCTGCATGTGCAATTTCAGCATTTCCATATATTTTGACAATTGTTATGCAGCTGTTAGGTCCAGGGCACTGAGTTTGCTCCCCTGCTCCTGTCCCCCTCCTCCTCTTTGGCGAGCGAGGTCTCACTGTAGTTGGTAAACAGCACACTGTGTAGACTATTAGCAATCCACAAAGTGGCCAGATACCAGGAGCCGCTGCAAGCAGCATTCCAGCTGACTCTGACACTTTAATTGTGTGCTCTGGCTTAAACAGAAATGCATTTCTCTGTCTCAAGATCACAGACTGACGCCTCATTCCCCTCCGCTGCCCCACATTTGATTATGTCCTTGACTTGTTTCTCTCCCGGTGAAGACACTTTGTGGCATGACTTACTGCGACCGTAGAGGGGAATGCAAGATAATCCTTATTTACTGAGGACTTGACCCCACTACCCACAGTCACATTGGGTGGGACCTGACTTTGAGCTAGATGCTTCCAAGCCTGATGCTTGATGAGTTGTACCTGACCTAGCGCTTAACTCACATCCCATTGAAGTCAATGGACAGACTCCCACTAACTTCAGAGGCACTGGATTGGGCAATAAATGAGTAGACGCCAATGAAATTGGCCAGATCCTCAGCTAGTGCAAATCAGCAGAGCGCAATCAATTTATGATTTATGCCAGCTGAGGGATCTATACTGATGGGACCACCTGTAATCAATACTCAAGTGTAACAGTGGCAGATTTGGGCCCGTTAGATTGTTACTTCTTTTGAGTCATGGCTGTGTCTTCCCAGGTCTTCTGGGATGCACCTAACAAACTTCAGCATGCAAGAAAATAACATAAATAAAGACTATCAATGCACATATGTGTGGGCGTGATCCTTCTGTCCTTCCCACATCAAAGTACATGAAAAGTAATGACCATTGATAGGATCAGGCTTCCCGGGATGAAACTAGCTATTTTGTCTAACAGGAGGAATTCTCATCTCCTCCAAATGGGCACATGCAACTGCTACAAAAGCAACATTACAGATGCGGGTATTCAGGCCATGAATAGCCAGAAAGACTCCCCCTTTGAATAGTGTCTTCTCCTCTCACAGTATAAATATATTAAAGTGCACTAGACAATGGCTTGGCTGGGACTGCTGCTGTCTGCTGAGGGTACATTAATTTGCATGTGTATACTAATATGCAGACCACACCCCCGATCCACTGGCCACACCCCTCCATCATTCTTGTTGTGATGCTGCAGACAGGGATCATGATGGACTTGCAAGAGAACTGCATTATGGGTATCCCAGTTCCTCTGCATGCTCCTGCAACTGCTGCATTGGTCTGTGGTGTTTCATTGGCATGCACAGACATACGTCTGCCTGAATTTGACATTAGGGGGTCAGTTTTCCTCAGGGCAGCCTCCCTTTTACTAGATCCAATTTGCCCTCTCTATTGCAGGCCAAATTGTAACTGAATTCAGGCACAAAACGCACACTCAGAGGACCAGGAATTCAGGTCTCTACTGCTGCAGGTGCAAAGTGAAAAAGACTGGACATTTTTCCATCAATATGCAGGTTTCCTTTACCCCCTCCTGAAACAGGGAGCTCTCCATGGATTTCAGTCAAATTAATAGATTTTAAGGACATAAGATACCATTAAATCATCTACTTTCGACTTCTGTATACCAAAGGCTAACAGTTCCATGATTTTTCATATGTGCCACCAGGGCTGCTTTGGGATTTGAACCTTTAACACTGTAAGGCAAGAGCAGACCATTAGGCCACCCATGGTCAAATTTTGGGGAAAACAAACACATAGACCAAGTTTCAAGAGAAACTAACCCAGCAAAACTTTTATCTTAAAAAAAAACCCAAAAATCAAAGTAGAACCTCCCCAGGGAAATGCAATACACACAAGCAACATGTTCTGATTGGAGCAGGTTTGGGCAGGTTTGTTTAGAAAAGCAATGAAATGACAAGAATGTATTTTCCAATACACCACAGAGAGGAATCCCACTGCCATCACCTCAGCTACTCAGAACATGAACCGCCCAGGATTTGAACCTTAAAACGTAGAGTGTGTCCGTTCACCAGCAATATGAAGGTGAGCGATACATAAGTGTTATTCTAACTCCCCCACAACCCGATTGCACAGTTGGGATCCACAAAGAGTGGGAATAAGGCAAATATCTGGGCATTACTCTGTATGTGTGTCTTGTTCAGTTTGCTTGTTTCTTTCACACCTTGGGAGTCATGGATGAAGCAAGTATAAAATCATGATACCGAAACACCTTGAGCAGAGCAGGTCCTCCCATTATTTCAACCTAAAAACATCCAGGACAAATCAAAAGAGAAACAGACAAAAATTAACACAAACATGTGCAACACAGACACCAGACCCTATGCACACACCCCTACCACACAGATGGTTTCTTTTAGTTTTTCCTCTCCTCCAACTTATGTGGTTTATTAGCCACCAGAGGGAGCCCACGAAACCCCCATGAACTACAAGATAAACAGACCAGCTCTGGTGAAATAAAGGGAATCAAACATTATCTATCAGGGGGTTGCAGGGTTCAGCCAACTTGAGCTTCTTTATATCCCTCTAAGCTCTGCATCCCGACAAGATCTCCTGGAAATGCAAGATCGGCTTTAATTTACTGCTTAACGTGGTTAAAAAATCAAAGGGAAGAAAGAAGCAGGCTGATTTTGGGGGTGGGGGGGGGTTTAGGTGCTGACAACCTCCCTCCCCTTCCCACACCCCTCCTTACTCTGGGAATATTTAGTGTTTGTGGGTCCAGGGAACAGAGAAAAAGAGGAGCCGAGAGTGAGGTCTAAGGACAAAGTAAGGCTCAGATAAGGATTCGGCCAGGTATTCTATCCCGCTGGGAATTTGTGGTTGCTTCCTCTGCTGTTCTCACTGCTCAACTGTGGAGGTGAGAGCAAAGGAATCATACTACTAATCTTCTCCCTCTCCAGTCCTGAAGACAAAGGGTGGATGTGAGGTGGAAATCAGGACCTCAAAACTGTAGGACATCACAGGCTGCTGGTTAAGCCATGCTGGGTTAGGGGGGATGTATCACCTGAGCGCTGCATGAAGTGAATTCAGGCTACGACAGTTATGTTGAACAGTCACCTGTATAGGCAAGTGATGGAATGAAAGAGAGGCAACTTGGGACCCATGATACAGTAGCCATAGCGGGACAATCGGGCCAGGAAGCGGGGCTTGAACACTCAGCCTCAGCTCACCCCAGGGCCCCGGCACCCCCAGTACAGACAGGGACATGTTGCCAATTGGTGTGAGCACAGGACTGGGAGGCAGGAACTCCCATGTCCTTGCTGTGCGAGTCACTGACTAGGCAGCATTACACACAAGCCACACCTGAGATTGGGGCTTGTGCTGTGACAATAGCTCCCAAAGGACAGTCCAGCCCCGAGGAGATTACAGCCTAACGAGACGAGGCAGACACAGGTAAGGGACTTACCCAAGGTCCCACATGAAATTGGTGGGAGTGTAGGGAATAGGACCTAGATCTCCTGAGTCCCTGACCCACTGGACTATGTGGCTTCTTCCCTCTCTGTCTTTCAGTTTCCCCATCTCTTCAACAGGGCTGATCCTGCTGACCCCATGGTGGAGCTGGATGGAATAATTAATGTCACTACAGCGCCACGCAAGAGTGAAGGGCTCAGGCACGCAGAAGGACAAGGAGCAATGACCTCAAGTTGCAGTGGGGCAGGTTTAGGTTGGATATTAGGAAAAACTTTTTCACTAGGAGGGTGGTGAAGCACTGCAGTGGGTCACCTAGGGAGGTGGTGGAATCTCCTTCCTTAGAGGTTTTTACGGTCAGGCTTGACAAAGTCCTGGCTAGCATGATTTAGTTGGTGTTGGTCCTGCTTTGAGCAGGTGGTTGGACTAGATGACCTCCTGAGGTCCCTTCCAACCCTGATATTCTGATTCTATGATTCTAAGGACACACGGTAGAGTGCAGTGACGATCTGTCAGGTGGAGAGGGGCTGTGGGGAGAAGGAAATGAATGACTCGGGGAACACCTCCTGAAACAAATCAGCCCAGAGCGGGAGAATGAGGGTGGGGGTGGAGGTGGGGAAAGAGTGTTGAATGTTTCCTTCTCTGCACTGGGAGCTTGAGTTAAATTCCTTGGTGCACTGTCTGTTCTCTGGATCAGCAGATTTGCTGGCATGATTAAAAAGAATAAAGGACAATTTCCCCTCGCAGGATATTTCCAAATAGCAGCCAACAAATTACCGATCAGGCTCAGAGCCCAGCACATCCCATTCCTAGGAATTTCCCCCTCCCTGTAGCTCTCACGTCCTCATACACAGACAGGACCAGGTTCACGTTTAGTCCCGTCAGTCAAGGCTAGATTTCCTGAGCAGAACGAAAAGAGGTGGAGAGTCTAGAGGGAGTTTTTGTTGCTTTGTGGCAATCAGTTTCTGTAGTTATGTATTGGGATAACTCTGTCCTGGATATTAAAAGAGGCAGGTGGCTCCAGGAACTTAGTAAGAACCCAGAAGTTCTGTGCTCAATTCTGGCTTTGCCACTGACTCCCTGTGAGACCTTGGGGAAGTCTCAAACTTGGTGTGCCTCTGCTTGAGGCTGTGAGGATAAAATCCTTCAATAGCAGTGCAGCACCCAGATATGACAGCAGTGAAAGTCTCCTGAGTATGTAGGAATGGCAAAGCTAGGCCTGAAATAGGGACGGCATCAGAGAAAGGGAGTATTATTATCTCTGCTTTATAGGTAGACAACGGAGGCACCCAGTAGATCAAGTGATTTGACTAAGGTCACACAGGGAGTCTTGTGGCTGAGCCTGGAATTGAATTTAGATCTTCCGAATCTGATGAGTCCAAGCACCTATCTGCTAGGCCAGCCTTCCTCCACTAACTAACCTTCCTACCCCATTGATTTCTGTGGCTCTGTCTGAGAACTAAGACACTCAAGGAGAGTAAGGGGATCAGAATCTGGACCTTAGATTGTAACACTAGCACAAAGGGGCCCTGATCGTCTTCAGGATCTCACGGTAGTACAAACAGCAGCAAGAACTCGAGACATTCCAGGTCAGATCCTCAATTGGTGTAAACTGGTCTGAGTGTCACTGAAATCAAGGGAGCTAAGCTAAATAACACCAGCTAAGGTTCTGGCCCGACTCCAGTTTATAGCCCACTCGTAACGGTCACTTGTGCATTATATAATTCCTATTTTATTTTGTAAAGAAAAATAGAATAGATTTTTTTTTCTGGCATAGCTGGCAAGAAGGTAAGAGTCAGTCTCCCTCTGAGTACCAGCTGTTTTTCATGGGGGATATATGAGCAGTTTTATACAGTTTTAATATCCACCAGAAATTACATCTCGCTGCCTTTAGGGACTGAACCTTTAAAATTCAATTTCAAATAAATATAATTATAAAATAAGAAGGAAAAGGAGGAGAAGGAAGAAGGAACCAGAATTCAGTTCCCTGGTAGAAGAGCTTCAGGGCAGAGCTAGTGGGGGCTGTGTTCTCTAGCAACAGAAAGAAAAACAGCCTGGGGCTCTGAGCTCAGTGTGTTGATGTTTTGGTCGCTAGTCACAGGTCTCTCTGTATTAAGCAGGAGAAGGCAATATCCCACAGTGAGTAGAGAGGAAGGGGGGGAAGAGATGGGGAAATTTTTAAAGGATTTTTTGCCCTGCAGAAAGGATCTTTCGCTCAGAGTGCCAGGAATGTCTGAAGATGAGTCGGTCGGAAAGGGTGAAGGGAAAATGTGCTATGGAACAAAGAAGTGGATGGAGTCCAGAGAAAACGAAGGCAGCTTCTCAGCCTACTGAAATACCACCTGAGATATATCCCTCCATACCCATGAAGCCAAACAGACAGCTTGTGAAACTAGATGGCAAATCTAACAGAAAAAAAGTGGCAATCAAGTTACACTCTTGGGTAAACTGGGTCTAACTCCACTGACTCCAGAGGGTGTTACACTCATGAGTGGGCACAGTCTGATGCTCATATTTTTACACACTTCAGCAGATTGTGGTTCCCAGCTTCTGAGGATTTCCTTCGCACTCAGATCAGTCATTTCTCCGGCTTGGGGTGCTAACCCGGAGGTGGGTTACAAAATTGTTTCCTGGAGCCAGAACATTTTCTACAGAAGCTTCTATTACAAAATGAAATCACCTAAGGGTGAGATCAATGGCAATTTAGCTGGCCAGCACAAGATTAGGATGTATCTGCATTGCAATCAGAAGTGTGCCTGGAATGTGCGTAGAATTAACCAAGCCAGTTTTGATCTAGCTAATGCTAGAATAGCAGTGAAGTCAGGGCAACACAACTGTACAAGCCTGCCGAGACCCTGGGTTTGTATGCTAGTGGAAAGCCCACACTACTGCGATTTCACTGATTGTTATTTGCCAACTACAGTAGAACCTGAGAGTTATGAACCCCTCGGGAATGGAGGTTGTTCGTGATTCTGAAACGTGCGTAACTCTGAACAAAACAATATGGTTGTTCTTTCAAAAGTTTCCAACTGAACATTGACTTAATATAGCTATGAAACTTTACTATGCAGAAGAAAAATGCTGCTTTTACCATCTTAATTTAAATGAAAGTAACACAGAAAAAGTTACCTTACTTTATCATTTTTTTTAATATTTATCTTTTTTTTTTTAGTTGTTTACATTTAACAAAGTACTGTAGTGTATTTCTTTGTGTTTTTTTTCATCTCCGCTGCTGCCTGATTGTGTTCTTACGGTTCCAAATGAGGTGTGTGCTTGACTGGTCAATTCTTAACTTTGGTGCTCATGACTCAGAGGTTCCAATGTACATCAAAGCTGGCTTGGTGTGTCTCCACAGCACGCCTCTCACTGCAGTGTAGATACACCCATAGGGTCTACTTATGCAAGTACTATTTGGAGTGTTTAAGTGGAGTCGAGGGCTCATGTTGGCCTTCAGGGTGGAGGTGAATTTCCTCCATCATATCATTACTTGTTTATTGGTAACATAGTTTATTGGAGTTCAGGTCCCTGAGGAAAAAGAGTGCCTGCTCCAAAGAACTGGCCAGTCAAGGTGCCTGGTCCTGAAAGATGATGAATAGAGCTAATTGGGGATTTTCCAACAAAATGTGTTTTGTCCAAAAATAAATAAATAAATAAATAAAAATTAAAAAAGGCAAACCAATTTGTCAAAACCAAAATTGAAAGTGTTGGCTTTGACAAACCTCTCAATTCAAAAATGTATGAAAAAAAGTTTCAAAATTGGGCAAATATCCTATTTTGACATTTTTGAAATAAAAAAAACAACCCACGTTTATTTGGTTTGAAGAGACTTTCCATTGTGAAATTTAAGTTAATATAAACTAAAAGCTTAAAAAAACCTAGTAAGGTCAAAATCAAAATGAAATATTTAAATTGACCTGCTCCAACATATTTTTTATTTGCAGTTTGCTTAAAAAATTGCGATTTCAGCTGTTGGTCCAGTTTGGGACAGGAAAATGTTCAAAGTCTCAAACCCTCTCGTGAGACAGGAAAAAATAATTTCTGCCTGGCTCTAGTGAAGAGCCCATTCAATGCTCTATGGGAGACGAGAATGCTCAGCACCTTGCAGGATCGGGCCCTAAATACACTACCCAAATATTATTTTTTACTGTTTGCATTACAGTAGTACTTTGAAATCTCAATAAACATCAGGGCCCAACTGTACAAACACACAGTAGGAGACAGTCCCTGTCACAAAGAGTTTACGGACTAAACAGACCAAGGGTGGGAGGAGAAGTGTGTCCAGGGTCACACAGCAGGTCAGTGGTAGATGTGGGAACAGAACTCTGACTCTTTGTAAAATACCCTAGCCATGCTGACTCCTGCAATAAGACACATAAATGCACCAGGAGACTCATTCGGCTGGGCGATGGTGGTTAGCGCTCAAGGCGGAAATGGGTGCTGAGGGAGAATTTGAATGGAAAGAGGCTGGCCACCTGACATGTGGGTGTGTTGAAGCGCCAGGGACCTGCTGGAGTATCATGGAAATGCCAACCTCAATGCCCTGTAAAAGTCTCCATGCCTTCCTCTACACAGACCCACATGGAATGCATGCCCTTCCCTACCCGCTCAGCATTTAAATCCATCCTGAAAACCAACCTCTCCCATGCTCCCCACAGGGAACCCACTGACTTTATCCTGAAGAATAACAAACACATTAAAGGGGTGGGGTGGGGGGGAGGGGGAGACTAGAGGACCTTATGTTGCCAAGGCCTGACCAAACACCGCCTTGACTACTCATAATTCATACCCTATCTGTCCAAACTCGCATTGTTTGGATTGAGACTGCAGGTGCTTTGGGGAGTTCCTATTCTGCCTGGAAAATACCTGGCATGTCATAGGAGTTACTACAAATAATTAACAACAACAACGAGGGGCAACAGAGCCTGTCTTTGGAATCTCCCAAATTCAAGCCCAGCCCAACTTGGTATTGACACCTGGGCCTTCCTACTAGAGGGATATTTGGTGGCTTATGCACACTGAGGTAGAAGTCAAGCAATGGAAACTGTGAGATGGGATTCACTAGGTGCCTAATACCTAATATGGGTGGAAATACAAGGCCACAGGATAAAAATCAAGGTCCAAACCCTGCATCTGACTACACTAAGGCTCCGTGTGGGCTCAGGGGTTTGCCCGCACAGATCTGGTTGCACGAGCTGCCTGTAAGAAGTAAATACAAACTCCAAGCCATGGGGTAGAAATTCACTCTTCTCCTTCAGCCAGTGGCTCCTATGCACTTTGGGGACATTAATAGAGGATCAGTTGCAGTTGAATTCCTATGTCATTGCATAGCACGCCTCTGTGAATAACAGAATTCACCATGACCTGGGTTATTGCCAGAGGACACAGTAATAGTCAGGTACCATTGATAAAGTTCCCTTTCTTTTACCTCGCCTCTCTTGCTCCCTGCCCAGCCCTTTCCTCCACAACCTGTACATCATCGGACATTCAAGGAAATATAATTTCTGTGAGCTGCCCCCTTTGCCACACGTCTGAATAAGCAGTGGGTTTGCAGTTATTTGTTTAGCCACTCAGCTGAACAAATTAAACCAACATAACACATGCAGCAAGGGGGCTAACGGAGAAAGGAAGGATGCTTGGGAAGCACTGTCATCATAGCAATTAACCCTGCCTCGGCAATGGGCATCCATCATGTCACCAGAGACCTGCCAGGTAATCTCCCCTCCTCTGCCTTTCTTTGCTTACATCTCAGGATCAGAGCAAAGCTGGAGAGGATCAAAGCTCCACTCAGATGTTCAGAAGGTTCTGACAGTCACACCTGTGCTAGAGAAGATGGGGAGAGCTTCCCTCAGCTATATTCAGTGACGCTCTCAAACTGTGAACAAGACAATGCAGCAGCCTTTTTTTGGAGTCCAAAGAGACTTTTCATTACATTTCAAATGTATTTTTTAAGCTGCTGTGAAATTCCCTTTCTGCAGATTCCTTTGCTCTTCCTCTTCTTTCAATTCATCTCATAAGCATCACACTCTGCCGTTTCGTTAGACAGGAGCCAGGCACAGTGTGGGGCTTTGGCAAAACAACTAGCTAGCCTCAGCATAGATGGGCCAACCTCACAAGGGGCCAGCTCCTCAAAAGATTCTGATCACCCTCAATTTCCCAATAACTTAAATGAGACTTGAGGGCACGACCCACCTCACAGGACTGGGCACCAGGCTTGGAGTACAGTTTCAGGGCCAAATCTCAGCTGGTGTAAATCAGTGTAGCTCCAATGAAGTCAAAGATCTTATAGTCCAAAAAGACAAGACTATTGAGTGCGAGACAAGTAGGAGTGATAGTATCCTCACTTTACAGATGGGAGAAACTGAGGCAGAAAGTGATTAAATGATTTGCCCAAGGTCACACACAGGATGTCAGTGGAAGAGCCCTAGATCCGCTGAGTCCTAAAATGCAGTGTGTGAACCATAAAACCAAGCATCCTCTCTAGCTCCAATGACTTGCTCAAGTCCTCAAAAAGACAATGGCAGAATCAAGAACTATGCTCCAGAGACCCCTGTGCTTGCCAGTGGTAAGTATTGGAGAGGTCATTTGAAGAATACTCCACACAAAGCACTTGACAGCAATGTATATTGCAGGCAATAGTTCTGCACAGATCAGAAGATGGAATAGTTGAGCTAAGAAGTCCTTTTCATTCCAGGACTATGTTCCAGAACCCTAAGATAAATACTTCTCTACCTCTCGTACGTACTTTGTTCCATTCTCGAGGGTTCCATAAGCAAAGCCTTGTTCTCTCTACCTCAGAGAGAGAACAGTTACATGTGAGTGCCTGCCTTTTGGAAATATGATTCTGCTGGAACAGGACAGAGTTCCATACAGACAAGAACATTTAACCGACACCGTCCCTTCCATGGAAATGTGCATGAAGGAACTGGGGTAATTTGAAAGGGGATGCACCTCTTTGCAAGAGAAGCTTAACTGAATTAATCAATATAATGTCACCTCTGATGGTTCTTGAAGCAACACAGTGAAGACAGTCAGGATGTCTTGACAATCCACACTAATCAATGGATGTGGAGAGATGGAAAACGTCTCGCTGGTCAGTGCTGTTGTTACAAAATATATATGGGTGAGGAATTAAGCAGGTGTTTTCCTTTTTTTAGTTAGTTAAGTTAATTGAGTCTCCATGAAACACCAGCTTGACAGACGTGGGTCTGAAAGTCCTCTAGTTATCCATCATTTATCTGCTGAGCTGGAATAACATGGGCAGTTCCACCTGAAGTTCCTCATCACACTGCACCCTGCCAGTACTCTTCAGCCCTGGTTTGGAATCTAGAGGCCACACTATGGTTGAAAAATGTTTCATCTCTCTCCAGCTTCCCCCTGGCAAAAATGGCCAATGGCAGTTCTTTGCTATGACCACAAAACTGCTTTCACATCTACAGCGGAAAAAATAACAACAACCTCCAGTCGCTCAATATAAAATGTTGAGAGAAACAAATATGGAAAAATGGCCTTATTAATTCTGGGGGTTCACCGTGAACTTTTGCTGTTGATCAAATTCAGTAGTGCAAATGTCTATGCCTTTTAACATGCCAGTACTGCCAACAGTCATGCACAGGTTCATTAATGGAAGAGAGAGAATGTGCTTAGTGTGGGGGAGTGGGTATCCGGACTGGGTTTCAGGACTTCTGGGTTCTGTTCCTGGCTCTGCTAATGACATGTAGTGTGACCTTTGTCAAGTTACTTGAGGCTAAAATATTCAACTTTGAATGTTTGGAAAGTCAGGGACCTAAATGAATCTCCTGGGTTTTGGGAGGTCTGAAACCTCAAATATGAGGCCACTTATTTTGGTGTCTAAATATAATTTTAAGAATCTGTCTTTAAGGACCCAGGGTTGACACTTTAACCTCTCTGTAGCTTTGTCTTGCCTAGCTGTAAATGATACTCTTTACCCACAAGCACAGTTGTGCAGCTTCAGTGCTCGCGAAGGGCTTTCAAATCCATGCATGAAAGGTGCAGTGTAAGTGCAAAGTATTACTAGAGCTAAAACATTTACCAGTTTGTATTCACTCTGAGCAATTCACCTCTGCGCAGAGAAGCCCAAGGCAAGGCTGCTATATTTCCACGCAAAAGTGAAGGAGCCAGACACAGGGAATTGATTTAAACACAGCTGTTTGCTGTGGTGGTATTGTTCTGGGAACAAACAGGAACAAATGGAACTGAGGATCTGCACTGAGGACAGAGTGCTCAGCCATTTAAAGGAGCTGGGCATGTCCTGGAATCCCTATAAAGGCCTCAAGTGGTGCATAGGCCATGTCCTGGAATCCCTCTAGAGGAGTGAATTTTACCCTACATGTCAAAGACCCAGCTGCAATTTCCACAGCAAGACCTAGAATCAATTTACAATCAAACTCAAAAGGCCTATTTTTCACTCATTGGCTTTTTCTCATAGTCAAACTAGCTGCTGAATTTGGTTACGTTATCAAATTCAGCAACAAACAGACTGGTAGCAGCAAGGTTCTCACTGGTTAGGTGGACTGGAGTTCAGTAGAGAAGACAATGGGGTAGCTTTTGCAACGCAAGCAATCACATGTCCTTGCTAAAGCAATTTCCTTCCAGTTTCAGGAGAAAAGAAGATGGAAGTACTTTCAGGGAAGACATTTAAACAAAAGAATATTTTCGAGTAACCGAGAAGGTCTTAGCTTAACACTGAGGACAAATGAGGGCCAAAGAAAGGAGGTGTAAGGGCTTAATATGAAAACACAATCTCAAAGTTTGAGGCAGAGAAATAATTTTAGAACCACAAAGTGCTGTCTGGGAGAAATGGCATATTTTCCAGTATACAAATATTTCCGAAGCTGAGGTAATAAGAAAAATCCTCCAGGTTAATAGGAGGTTGGAAACATTACTATTTCTCTGATTCAGACCAAAACAAAAATAGCAACTTGGCTTTTTCCGTTGACCGGGACTGCCCAAATCCCAGTCTGACTGTATTGAATCCTATGCCGGTTGGTCGAGACCTCAAACGTGAGGATGAAGTAGGTTGTGGCTTTTCCCTTTTGCCAATGCTGATGTTGGCTTGTGGTTTTAGGTTAGGCGGAGCTGGGTTCTGTGTCCCTTCAGATAGAACATTAGGGCTTTTGCTGAACCACAAGTTTCTGAAGGACTAGCTACAGATACAGCACAGGCAGCATGCCTTGAGTCAAATAAAATTTTACATTCACACATGAAGCACCTTACATTTGTATAGGGTGAATTTCATGCCTGGGCAGAGAGCCAGCCAAACGCCTGCCTATGCACTACTGAAATTTCCCTTTAAACAGGGTTGGAGTGGGAGATAGGTGGTGCACAGCCCTCATGTTGCCTTTATGCACAAAGATGAATTGTACCCACTGTGCTTTCCATCCCAGCATGCCACATACACCGCAGTCGCAGCAGCCATACAATTCCTTATGTTCATTTGTGTGTTCCTGCCCTGCCAGGAAAAATCCGTTGAATGACACTGAGTTCCTGCAAAAAATAGAACTCTTCCTACATGCGGGACAGGTGGTATTTTAAGACTCCAAGGTTGCACAGATACAAAATACCCACTGGAGTGCAGTCACCTCTAGGACTCATAGACTCATAGGTCAGAAGAGACCAATCTGATCATCTAGTCTGACCTCCTGCACAAGGCAGGCCACAGAACCCCACCCATCCAATTTTATAACAACCCCTATCCCAGGACCGAGTTATTGAAATCCTCAAAATTGGTTTGAAGACCTCAAGCTGCAGAGAAACCACCAGCAAGCTGAGGGGAGGGAATCTACTGTACCCTTGGGTAACAGAAAGAAGCTGTCTGAGATACTTATCTGTTTCCATTATCTGAGCATCTCACACTTTTAATGCAGTTATCTTCACAACCCCCCTGTGAGGTAGGGTGGTGCTATTATCCCCATTGTACAGATGGGGAACTGAGGCACACAGAGGCTGACTTGGCCAAGGTCACACAGGAAGCCTGTGGCAGAGCAGGGACTTAAACTCAGGTCACTCCAGTCCTACACTAGTACCCTAACCATTGAACCATCCTGCCTCTTTGGGATTTGAGGCCATGGTTAAAAGCACCCATAGAGTAAACCACATGGAATGCCTAACTTAGAAGGCTGAAAGACTCATCTAACCCTACTGGGATTCGAACACCTCATACACCAGTGACACAAGCCTCGTGAGACGTTCCCTCTGTCATTAACAGAAGCAAAGTTTCAGGAGAAGTAAAAAATATCACCACCACCACCAGTCATCGATGGTAAATCTGAATATATGGAGCCAGACACTGTGTGGCTCCTCTGCTCTAAATGCATTTTGGACTGGCAGATGAAATATTGTAATGCCTTATAGGCCAGCCCCATCAGGAGACAGCCCTGACACTCCACTATATTTAAAATGCCACTGTTTAACTCAAACTCCAGTATGAATTACGCTGCACAGTTTTGGCCAGGGTTAAATTGATTCATAATGATTTGTGCCTCTCTCCTGCCTAGTAACTTTTCATTAGACACACAGATGTCTTAATAACACTTTAGTTTGGCTTTAGTTTCTCCTCTAAGCAACCTCAGTCCCAGTATTTGGAGATGGGTGGGGGATGGGAATGGCAAAGAGATTTATTTCTGACTGGTGCAGATGGAAAGTATTAGTTAAGAAAGTCTCCCTTGCTGTCACACTAGATTCCCTCACTCTCTCAATTCTTTTGGCATAATTCATTAACTCAATTTTTCTCTATCAAGGGATAACAACTGATCAGTTCCAAACTGGTTTCCCCCACTCTCATCCTACGCAAATTGACCACGGCCCAAGGTCACCAGATGCAACACGTGTATTGATAACATTGCAGAAGGACATTAAAATTCAGTGTGAATGCAGGAGCTAAATATTATCCACTCAATTTTCAGGAAAGACACAATGCCAATTCCCACAAAGCTCTTACTCAGGACCATGGCATGTGTGTGTAGATATATCACAAGACACAAACCTCCAAAAGTTTGGAATTATCCCAACTGGATCAGGTTATAGGATGCTGCCGACTCACCTGACCAGAGAGACCAGCTGGGACCTCTTAGATACAAACAAGGAGTTAAATGTCTCTCTGAAGGAAGAAGGAACTCAGGTCAGGGATACCAGTGGTCCAACAGGGAGAGAAACTTGAAATAACCAGCCTTAGGAAGGAACTCAAGCTGTAGTTTCTTTTTCTTATAATTTTTTTATTTTTTTTTAATTTAAAAACCATGGAAAACCCCAGGAAGAGATTCTGTTTAGACAACATTCAGCACATGGGTGCACTGTGGGAACGCTGTGTTCTTATAGTCATCAAACCTTTTGGATTTGCTAAGTTAGGATGGATTTCTCATGGGGAAAAAAAAAAGGCTTCTTGGGAACTTATCAGCACTGCCTGCTTCTAGTGAGGCCAAAAACCACCACAAGAACATTTGTCACAGTATTTTAGCACATCTGCTTCAGGAACCAGGAAGCACAGCGGCAAAGTGAGAAGGGAAATGAAATAATGATGAAAACATGCTGCTTGCATTCCAAACAAGGGTCAGTTTGGGTTCAGACTAAATTTGGTGTGTGTGTGGGGGGGGGACGGTTGGGGGGCTTTTTTGCTCTAATTCCAGGGAACCCATCTTTTTCTCAGACCTGTCTTTGCTCCCTGAATTCCATCACATCCTGAAGCCTTCTACCAAATTTTAATATGCCCTTGGAAACCAAAAAGCCCATGTATCCTAAGCCACCCCAACACAATGGGCTGTAGCAGGATCTGCTCTTTAGTGTACCACCTGGGAAGAGGTAGTGGCAGCTCTCTGCAATTTGACAGCTAAATGTGGGGGTTTCCCGCACCACACAAAGGATTCAAAGCGCCTCCAAGCATCTTGGGATTGCAAAATTCTCGTCAAGACTGACAAATCTTTTGAAGCCGGTTCAGAAGTACCTTGGTGTTAGGCCCTAAAGTACCTAACAATGAAGCTGATTTAGCTAAAAATCTCTCTTGAAGAAGTGCCAAAAGCCCCAACACTTTAGTCATTTAAGGGAGGTCTGGATAAAGCACTAGAAAATAAGCTATAGAGAAAAAATCTTCCAATAGCATAAGGGTTGAGAGGAAGGATGGTCCTAAGGCCAGGGTGTTTGTCTCAAACACAGAATCCCCAAGTTCAATTCTCTGGTTTACCACAGACTACTTGTGAGCCCATGAGCAAATCATTCAGTAGGTCTCTGCCTCAGTTTCCCATCTGTAAAAAAAGAATTAGAAGTTGCCAAAAAATATGTAGCATACTTAAAATAAAATGTTCAAATGCTGTGCATTTTCTCTCCCCACCCCCTGATTAAAAATATCAAATGAGAATGATTGTAAACACTTTGGGACAGGGATCATCTTTTCTTTTTCTGTTTGCACAGCACGTAGCACGCAGACTAAATTCTATGGTAACAGCAATAAATGATGACGATGCGTATTTTGTTTCCCCACTAAATCGAAAGGACATGTTTTAAAAAATCTATTATTTTCATAGAAAAACTATATTTTGACCAAAATAAAAATGTTGCATAAACATTTTCATTTTGGCCCAAAAGGCATATTTTTTTTCTTTTCTTTCTTTAAAAAGAAATCCATTTTTTTTCAGCCACTTCTAATGACGACGGGAACTACTTTTTCCCCCTAATTTTCCACTGTGGTTCAAAGAGTACTCTAGAGACAGCCTCCATATTCTGCCCTCAAATCCAGAGGAACTCCACTGACTTTAACAAAGTTTGGTTAATCAGGACCGGTGTATGCAAAAGCTAAACACGGTTCTATATACTCTTCTGCACAGGTCCCATGGTTCTGGTCTGCTGATGGCCTCTTAACTCAACCAAGCTCCCCTTTTCTTTCTAGCACTGCTAATGTATCCCTGGGCTTCACCACAATAAATTCCCCTGATTAGTAAAACCCCATTGCCCGCCCCCTCTCTCAATTAATATATGCATCTTTTTTTGCAGGAAGATGTCTGATGTCCGCTTTGATGATTTAGTGGCTGGAGAGATGGAGGACAGTAATCAGATTAGCCTTACAAAAAAAAAAAAAAAAAAAAAGGCCTAGTGGTACAAAACTATAAAAGGTTTAGATTAGACTTTAGCTGAAAAGCCTGTGTGATAATTACTGTTATCTGCTGATCCATAAACTCTTCACACAAACTGCAACAGTAAACCAAAAAACTGACACTTTAATAGCAATGTGCTTTGTAGCGCGGGGACATCTCTCCTCCTCCTTCCCACGTCTCTGTGCCTCCAAATGCTTCATTTCCTCGCAGCCCTCTGACAGGTGGAGCTGACAACCAGAATTCGGAGCGAGAAGTGAGCAGCCAGAGGTCAGCACTAATTATTACGGAACTTTTGCAGATGCACACTCTGACTGGGTTGGGGAAGGAGGAGGGGGCAGTGGGAACCACAGACAGGCTTTTGGGGTGGTAGGAGGAAATCAGAAGGTAGAGGGAGAAAAGAATTAGGATGCACATTCACAGAATGGCTGAGTCCCATCATTTCCCACAACCCCCCCAAAAACCTTGTTCCTCAGCTGGTGTAAACTGGCAGCGCTCCACTGACTTTACTGACCCATGGCTGATTTGTACCAGCTGGGGATCAGGCCCATATGCTAAAATGTCAAAGGAAAGAGCTAATTTGAGTGGTTCTAGGGGACCTCTTTGGGCTTTTACACACACCAGCCAGGAGCAAATCCGTCAACATCAATTTAGGCACGCGACTCAGGACAGGGAAATTAAGTGCTTCATTTGCCAGGTTTGAAAGAAGTTTCATGAGGGGCAGCATTGCAATGCTGCTGCTGTTTCACACAAGATTAGATGTTTTCGATCACTACATGGGAGCGCAGACAGGTGCTGGGGGAAGAGGATTATGGCTAATGGAGAGTGAGCCTCAAAAGAGAGCTGGGTTCAGAGAAGCACCCAAATTGTAGCTAAGAAGGGTGCCCTGGGGCTGACAAATCTAGCAGGAAATTAATAGGAAATTGCTAGTATCAATTATGATGAGATATTATGGGCCAGATCCTCAGCCAGTGTATATTAGACTAACTCTATTATAAAAATCACCACAAGTTGAGGATCTGGCTCATTTCTAATCCTTGTGGAAAAATCCTATATAGTTTTATAGGACAAAATAATCTCTCTATAATTCCTTAGAACTATCCAACAAAACTCAGTTGAGATTAGAATCTATTTTATACAATTCTCTAAGGTGGTTTCAAAAAATCCAAAAAGGATCTGGTTTTGCTTTTCGATTCCACAGGCTTTTCTAACGGACACTTTTAAATTTTAATAAAATATTATTGGGTACATCCCTATTACACTTCAAAAGAGGAATCAATCCTGACTTGCAACTGCTGTAATCATTAAAGGGTGATTCAAGACCCCATTTAAAAAAAAAATTAAAATACTCTGCACTATTAAAAAACAACAATAACAACAACCGAGCCACTAACAATTGAGATACAAACCCCACAGCAATTTAGAACTAGAAATAAAGATAGAATCATAGAAACATAGGGCAGGAAGGAACCTCAAGAGGTCATCTACTCCAGTCCCCTGCACTGAGGAAGTACCAGGTATACACAGACCATCCCTGAGAGATGTTTATCTAACCTGTTCTTCAAAACATCTAATGACAGGGATTATGCAACCTCCATTGGAAGCTTATTCCAGTGCTTAATGATCCTTAGAATTAGGAAGTTTTTCCTAATATCTAACCTAAATCTCCCTTGCTGCAGATTAAGCCCGTTATTCCTTGTCCTACCTTCAGCACACATGGGGAACAATCACCAGACTTCTTTATAACAGCCCTTAACACATTTAAAGACTATCAGGTCCCTCCTCAGCCTTTTTTTTTCTCAAGATTAAACATAGAATATCAGCATTGGAAGGGACCTCAGGAGGTCATCTAGTCCACCCCCCTGCTCAAAGCAGGACCAATCCCCAACATGTCCAGGTTTTGGGTTTTTTTCCCCCAAACCTTTCTTCAGATACCAGGTTTTCAAAACTTTTTATCATTTTTGTTGCTCTCCTCCGGACTCTCTCCAATTTGTCCATCTCTTTGGACAAAATGATATTAGCCTTTTTTTTTTTGCAACTGCACCCTATTGCTGACTCATATGCAATTTGTGATCCCCTACACCCCCCTGTCTAGCCAGTTATTCCCCATTTTGTAGTTGTACAGTTGATATTTTTCTTAAGTGCAGTACTTTGTGCTCGTCTTTACTAAGTTTCATCTTGTTTGATTTGCACCAGTTCTCCAATTTGTCAAAGTTGTTTTGAATTCTAATCCTGTCCTCCAAAGTGCTAGCAACCCTTCCCAGCTTGGTGTCATCCACAAATTTTATAAGCACAACCTCCACTCCGTTATCCAAGTCATCCATAAAACCCTTGACTACTACTGACCCAGGACTGATACCCACAGGACCCACTAGATATCTCCTCCCAGTTTGATAGCAAACCATTGATAACTATTCTGAGTAGTCTTTCAACTAGTATCAATTGGATGCAAAACTGATGTCACTTAGAATACATTTCCCTAATTTACTTACAAGACTGTCATGTTGACTTTGTCAACAGCCTTGCTAAAATCATGATATGGCACATCTACAGCCTCCCCCCCATTCACTAGGCCAGTAACATCAAAATATCTGTCAACATTAACAACAACAATAACAAAAAATCCTTCCAGCCCTGTTTGCGGCTGACAGGAACATAGATTCATGATTTTTAGGGCCAGAAAGGACCATTATGATCATCTAGTCTGACCTCCTGCTTAACACAGGCCAGAGAACCTCACCCAGCAGTTTCTGCATTAAGCCCATAGAGCATCTCTCTTAGAAAAACATCTCGTTTTCATTTAAAGACGTCAAGTGATGATGAATCCATTAGGTATGAAGGCAAGTTGCTCCAATGGTTAATTTGCACCTTATTTCTAGTCTGAATTTGTTGAGCTTTAGCTTCCAAGCTGCAGTATCTTGTTAAGACTTTTGGTGCTAGACAGTGCATATTATGTATAAACATACACGTCATAGAATTTTAGCAGTGTACGCTTGGAAGGGACCTCAAGAGATCATCTAATCCACCCCCCTGCACTGAGCAGGATTAAATATATCTAGGGAATATATGGGCAAACACATATGCACACATGTACAGTGGAAATATCTGAAAAGTTTCCCCATTTTTAAAAGCTATTACCAGCTTGAGATATAGTCCCTATAAATTAAAGAATACATTTAAAATTGCCAGAAAAATTGCATATTTTGTGCATATATTAACCTGTGCAACTGATTGCCACAAGGTACCATCAAAGCCACGACATCAGCACAATTCCAAAAAGGAGAAGACATTCATATGCATAATAAAAACATACAGAGTTACGCTAAGTAGAATAAAAATTGCTAGGGAAATAACCCCCATGCTTCAGGGAATACATCAATAATAAATGGCAATACTTAGGAAAAAAAACTTGACAGGTTATTCCATAACTGTCCTTTACGTGGATTTTAGTATTTCTTCTGTGGCATCTGGTAATGGAGGCCGAAAAGTAAATTAAGTAGAGCATTGATGGAGATTAACAATTCCTATGTTCCTATGGAATTCTTCCAGAATGGGTAATAATGTTCAAACCAGTAGATATATCAAAATCTAGGTCTCTTTGTCATACACACACTTTATTTTATACAAACGCACAATATGGATATATAAACACAGATGATATAGACACACACTCACGTACAGGATTGAACGAACAATCATAATCAACTGTATGATTCTTTAGGATGCTTCAAAACTCCCCTGAAATGGATATTCTTTTCTAATAAATTCTGTACATTTTAAAATCGTTTCTATCAAATCCTAGGGGTTTAATCTCTCCCACAGTCTATAGGACTCTTCCATAAGAGACTGACAGATAAACTTCCAGCTGCCGCGCATTGCCTATGAATCCATCCTGTTACGTCTTTAGTAGTCTAAGACAGTATTTGTTTTTTAGTCAAAATTTTATTTTTCTTTCTTGCTGAAAAATCAAAATGTGAATAATTTCAACCATCTGCAATACATAGGCGGTCAACGTTAACTCAGTGTAGGGCTTCCACTGCATCTGCTGGCTAGCTCACAAAAAGAGGTTGGTGAGTCTATTGTTGCCTGCAGCTAATGAACTAAATCCCTTAGCTCAAGCAACTGATATTTATGTTTTTAGACATAAAGGTCTTGGGTTCAGTCCCAGCAGATGACTCAATCCAGGGTATCATAACTGACATAAATTCAATGTATGCAGTGTAGTTGTAGCCGAGTCTGTCCCAGGATATGAGAGAGACAAGGTGAATGAGGTAATATCTTTTATTGGACCAGCTTCTGTTGATGTGAGAGACAAGCTTTTGAGACCCACAGAGCTCTGCTTCAAGTCTGGGAAAAGTACTCCCAGGGTCACAGCAAAATGCAGCGGTCCCTTACAATATGTGCTAACTACCTATACTAAACAATCTCTCCCACCGTGCATGTTGCTGTGATGCTCGCAGTACCTTTCCCAGACCTGAAGGAGAATTCTGTGTGGCTCAAAAGCTTGTCTCTCTCACCAATGGAAGGCGATCCAATAAAAGATATTACCTCACCCGCTTTGTCTTTATAAATTCTATAGTCAGTACCGGGCAGGCGATCTGCAAAGCCAACCCACTGTCTTCTTTAAAACTTTTCTTCTGCTGTGATGTCTACAAAACGCACTTGACTATGGTTAGGGAGCTGACTTTCTATGGTCACTGTTTTGACATGACATAAGAATGGTCATATTGGGTCAGATCAAAGGTTCATCTAGCCCATATCCTGTCTTTTGACAGTGGCCCATGCCAGATGCTTCAGACAGAATGAACAGAACAGAGCAATTATTGAGTGAACCATCTCCTGTGATCTAGTCCCAGCAGTCAGAGGTTTAAGGACACCCAGAGCATGGGTGGTATTCCTGATCATCCTGATTAATAGACATTGATGGTCCTATCCTCCATGAAGTAATTCAATTAGTTTTTGAACCCACTTATACATTTGGCCTTCACAACATCCCCAGGCACAAGTTCCAGAGGTTTACTGTGCATTGTGTATGCCAACCATCATCCTTACATTGTTTCCTTGTGTTGTATCCACCTCTTGTCTATAGTCTTACACTTAGATTGTAAATTCTTTGAGGCAGGGACCAACCTTTTCTTACATGTTTGTATGGAGCCTAACGCCCTGGGACCCTGGCCTCTAGGCATGAATGTAATACAAATGATAAATAATAAATAGAGTAGTATTGCAGGATAGATAGATATAGATAGATAGATAGATAGATAGATAGAATGTGCACATCACAGGACTGTATTCAAAAACTTAATTTTCTTTCCTAACCACCCGATTATTTCCTAAATAGACTTTTTTCAGCAAAAATGGTGTATACTTTCTCCCCTTCCTGCTTCCATAGCCATCTGCCAACCTGTCCTCACCCTTGCCTCTAGTCATCTACCACTGGAGCATCTCAAGCATCTCATTAGTCCAGACTGAGACAAAGGAAAACCACCCAGGACCAGCAAAATGCTTGGAGAGAATGAAACAAAACAAAAAATAAGATGAGCAGGAGTTAAAAATATCTCAGTGCCTCAGCCTCTCTCTTTTGGACAATTTTTAGTCTAAGTAAAATTATTTAAGCCAGGAAACAATCTCTGGAGATGCAGCATTTCATTTGTATACCTTTATCTTCTCAGAGTATCCTGGAATGATAGGCAGGAGGTTTTAAAACAAACAAAATTAAGTATTTTTTCACACAACACACAGTCAACCTGTGGAACTCCTTGCCAGAGGATGTTGTGAAGGCCAAGACTATAACAAGGTTCAAAAAAGAACTAGGTAAGTTCATGGAGGATAGGTCTGTCAATGACTATTAGCCAGGATGGGCAAGGATGATGTCCCTAGCCTCTGTTTGCCAGAAGGTGGGAATGGGAGACAGGGGATGGATCATTTGATGATTACCTGTTCTGTTCATTCCTTCTGGGGCACCTGGCATTGGCCACTGTTGGAAGACAGGATACTGGGCTAGATGGATCTTTGGTCTGACGCAGCATGGCTGTTCTTATGATCTCCATGTGCAGCCCGAGGGAAAACACAGCATTAGCAATACCTGGAATGGTTTAAAAAAACCCAAGCAAAGTTAGAGTCTGCTTAGGGGCATCTGTTTGGTCTGCCAATCCTGAGTTCAGGCCTAATAGGAAGACCCTCTTCTTCTCAATCTCTTCCTCTGGTCATGGGAATGGAGGAGGTGGCATCTGAGCTCAGTGCCAGAAATGGAGTCCTGGCCTGAATGAAACCACTGGCAAAACCATACCCTTGCTCTCCCTGTTCCTGATAAGGAATCAAAAGAACGTCAAACTTGTCCTAAGCCCAGCTCCCCCACCATAAAATAATTCTTAGGCATGCTGGAATTAGGTTGGTGGAAACGGTGAGAGGTTTTGGCTGAAGGACATGGTAGCGAAGCCAAGTAGCTAAATTCCTGTGATGCTCCTTCTCTGAAGCTAAAGCTGGACAGGCTGCCATGGAGAGGAGACAGTGTAATTCAAATAAAAGGAAGGAGACAGTAAAACACATCAGATGACAAAAGACTCAAGAACCAGGGCATATATGACTGTTAATGTTTAGCTTGCAGCTTCCTGGTTCCTAGCTGTGTCCTCCGCTCTCTGTCAGTGTGTGAGGAATGGGTCTTTTGGGAGTAATGCGCATTAATGAAAGCTTTTTATTGGGTGGTATTCCCAGCAGAGAGAGCCTGCTCTGCCACTCTGGCTTCTGTCCAGTCAAGGAAGAGAATTCACTTTTTTTTCTTAAACATATGCACACCAAAATAGCAAACCCCTATCCCAACACACACGCATGTACACACCCCAAAACCATGCACACTCTACACAAGCTCACCCCCCCAACCCAACACACAACCACACTTCAAAATCACATCCCCCCCATACACCCTCTTCCACAGTCATACCCCCTATCTCACCACATATACACACTAGAACAGGGGTCAGCAACCTTTCAGAAGTGGTGTGCCGAGTATTCATTTATTCACTCTAAGTTAAGGTTTTGCGTGCCAGTAATACATTTTAACGTTTTTAGAAGGTCTCTTTCTATAAGTCTATAATATATAACTAAACTATCGTTGTCTGTAAAGTAAATAAGGTTTTTAAAATGTTTAAGAAGCTTCACTTAAAATTAAATTAAAATGCAGAGCCCCCCAGACCGGTAGCCAGGACTCGGGTAGGGTGAGTGCTGCTGAAAATCAGCTTGTGTGCCGCCTTCAGCATGCATGCCATAGGTTGCCTACCCCTGCACTGGAATAATACATCCCCCCTTCAACATCTACCCAAAAATAACATATTAACACCGCACCCATCCCCTCCTAGATAACACACTGCCCAACTCCATACACCAAAACAATACAGCCTGACAGGTACACAGATCAAACTAATGCACCCGTCACTCCACCACATGCACAGATACTGTTCAAAAATGTGGTTCAGCTCATTGGGCCAGATCCCCAGCTGGTATAAATAGATCCTCTTCTATTCAATTCAGTGGGACTATGCTGATTTACACCAGCTGAGGATCTGTCCCTTTCAGTCTACCTCAGCAGCAGCAACTACGGGTCCCCCTCCATACCAACCAAGCCAATGGGAATTTTACCATTCACTTCAGTGGTCTGTATGTACAGCCATGAATTTCAATGACCAGAGCTTACTGGGCTCTGAATAAACACAGGCCCCACATTGCAGTAGTCAGGTCTGAATCATCAGGAACATTCCAGGCTTGCCCTGTTTTCAGGGGTAGGATCTATGTTAATAGTGCAGACCATTAAAAAGATAGGGCTCAGTGTGCAATTCAGACTCAAAGCCACACCCCGGCATGCGGAGGCTGCTTGGCTCCAGGGGCATTCTGCCTCAGGCCCTAGATGTCTAGTTATTAATAAAAGCCCATTCCTTGTTCTCACACCTTGTAGATGAGAGCTGTGGCTAGAAGTCAGGGCAGACACTGCATTCCACGTGACCTGTCTGTGCCTCTATTCCCCCTCTTATCCATTCTCTGTTGCTCCGTTTACATTGTAACCCTCTGGGGCAGGGACTACCTTTCACTCTGGGGTCGGACAGCTCCTAGCACAACAGGCCTAGCTCTCAGGCAGGGCCTTGAGGTGTTACTGTAACGTTAATAACAAAATCTGAACTTCAGACCCCTGCTGCACACCCAGTGTTCATTGTCTGGTTTATCTTCACGCCAAGCCTCCCCCAAACAAACTTAAGGGTCAGGCTTTAAAAGTGATTTAGGTGCCTCACTCCCATTATTTCAAAGGAAGTTAAGAACCGAAATACATTTAAAACCTGGCCCTTAGTCTTTAGTCAGGTGACTAGCTCTTGCTGAAATCAATGGGAGTTATGTGCTTAAATACCTTTAAAAATGTGGCCTTATCTCTTTTGAAAGACCAAACAGGTGGAGCTAAAAATCGGTATATTTCTAAGGTTACCAGTGGGATAACCTCTAAGCTTTCCCTCCCTATAATAAATTCACCCTGCTTTAGCTCAAAAGCTTGTTTCTCTCACCAACATAAGTTGATCCGATAAAATATTTTACCTGCCCCACTTTGTCTCTCTGTTTAAGGCAGGCTGGTATCACATTCCAGATGGGAAAACTGAGTCATGGAGTGATGGACTTGCCTGAGGTCATTCAGTGAATCAATGACAGAGCGGGCGATGCGTCCCGTCATTCCCAACTTGCGGTCCACAAAACCACTCCTTCCTTCAGCCGGGGCATGCCCCCTTGTTCTATAATTAAAGCCTTCCTTATTTGGTTTCACGATGAATGCTACATAATCAAAGTCACGACTGAAACATCCACTTCTCTGGCATACAGGGATGTCATGTCAAAGTGTTCCATGAAGTCCTCTCTCGGCCTCTCTTTCTCCAGAGCCCCTCACATTAGTCATCATAATCATAAAACATTCATTTGCACTCCTGACCAATTGGAAGGCCCTCAAGGGAGGCCATAAAGGGGGGGCCATTGGGGTTATAATGAATGTAAATGCCAGGTGTTTAAGCTGGATAATGTGCAATTTGCAACTCAAGCAATCTGCACAATAAGCAAACCTAACGTTATGGTACCTGATAGGGGCACGATAGCCATTCAGAGAGAATGAAACATTTTACGACCTCTATGTTGCCCTGATCTCATGATCTAATAATAGTCCAGACAAAATTAGTTCCTGCTATAATGTGTTAGAGTGTTGGTGGGGGGGCACATGAAGGGGGGAATGAAAATTATATATCAGGTGGCTGAGCCAGAGTTTCAAAGGATCAAACAGGGAATTGCAAGCTGGATGTTCTATTTAAGACAATAGCCTGCTGAAAGTGAGGAGGTCGGAGCCAGGGCTTTCATAACCATCTCTCTCACATACACACATACCCCTGCTCTCCAGAACTCAGACGCCAACCTCCTAAAAATAGGCTGATCCCTGTGAAAGGGTTGTTTTACAGGCAGTTCTTGGCTGGATAGACCATTCCCCAACTACCTTGTAGTGCATCAACTCTCCTAAAGATCAACTAAAATCGGAGCTAGGAAGAACTGCAAGGAGGAGCATGTTTTCTCCCCAGGGGGATATTTTCTTTTTCTGTTCCCCTTCCCTGCAATGTCAGCCTTTGGTATGTGAGAGGGGAGGTGGGTATTGCTTGGTACAATGCACCATTCCTCCTCTTGTAGAATTAGGGTTACCAGATGTCCTGATTTTATAGGGACTGTCCCGATTTTTGGATCTTTTTCTTATATGGGCTCCTATGGGCTCCTATTGCCCCCCACCACCTGTCCCGATTTTTCACATTTGCTGTCTGGTCACCCTATGTAGAATATGGTGTAATGAACAATCCTGGTCTGGCCAAATGGGATGACCAAAATAAGTTCTCCCCCAGCTTCTGCAAATTCTGCGCAGTGCTCTGTGAAATGCTGTTCAGATTGCAGGGAATATGGGGGTGGAAATCCTTCAAATGCGGGCTTGAAAGCTTCTGAACTCACTGATCCCCCTGGGGGAAATCAATCAGGTTTGTTTCTCTAACAACCCACGTGATACAAATGCTTTCCTCTTATGATACCCCAGCTCCATAAGCTTGCATGGCAACTCCACAGAGCAGAAGAGGGGTGCGGAAACTAACCTAAAGACCAGGCAGACCTGTCAAAACCTGAAAACCAGATCTTCCCTCCCCCCCTACTACCTCCTCTTTCCATTGCTCTCAGAGCCTCATCAGTTGGTGCATCTCCAGGACCAGGTTAACACCACATATTGGACTAGTTGGAATACTCATTACTTTGCTCTTTGGGGTGGCATGATGCTATACACATCTCATTGCTTTGACTGTCCCAGTGGAAAGCAATCAAACCACATTTCTTTAGCATACTATGACCCCAGGAATAGATTGCTGGGAACTAGCCACCAGCTGAACAGCACTGAACAATCACTCCTTGTCCATTTTATGCTGAAACGGTTTCTTCAAAGGAGAGATTGAAACAGTTTCAGAAAAAAGTAACTTGGTTACTTTCTCTAAGGAAGCAATATCAGCTCAGCATAATTTTCAGAGGCGATTTCCACAAGCAGGTCAGCTGAAACTTGTCAGAATCCCAATATGTTTCAGATGATAATGAAGCCATCTCTTGGACTTGAATCCAGCAAAAGTGCACCGAGTCAGCAAGTCTTGAATTTTGCTTCATTTTCAGGAATTCGTAATGGGACCTCCTTGTCATCCACTAATTGCCCCAGTGTTTAATCGCAACTAGTGAGAGAACAAATGTGAAAGAGAGAAAGAGCTGGGTGGGTGAGTGTCATAAACATATAGCTAAGGGTTAATGTTCTTTTACCTGTAAAGGGGTAACAACAGTAACCAAACACCTGACCAGAGGACCAATCAGGAAACAAGACTTTTTCAAATCTGGGTGGAGGGAAGTTTTGGGTGTGAGTTCTTTGTTCTTTGTCTTGGTTCGGAGACCCTCTCGGCTATGAGAGTGATCTTTCTATCTCCTGGCTTTCTAATCTTCTGTTTCCAAGTTGTAAGTACAAGGATAGTAAGACAATAGTTTTATATTGTTTTCTTTTGTATTTACATGTGTGTAGTTGCTGGAATGTGGTAAATTGTATTCTTTTTGGATAAGGCTGTTTATTCTTTTTTTTTTCCTTTAAGCAATTGACCCTGTATATTGTCACCTTAATACAGAGATAGTATCAGAGGGGTAGCCGTGTTAGTCTGGATCTGTAAAAGCAGCAAAGAATCCTGTGGCACCTTATAGACTAACAGACGTTTTGGAGCATGAGCTTTCGTGCGTGAATATCCACTTCCTCAGATGCAGCTTTTGCATCTGAGGAAGTGGGTATTCACCCACGAAAGTTCATGCTCCAAAACGTCTGTTAGTCTATAAGGTGCCACAGGATTCTTTGCTGTTAATACAGAGACTATATTTAATGTCTTTTTCTTTCTTTTTTTATATAAAGCTTTCTTTTTAAGACCTGTTGGAGTTTTTCTTTAGTGGGGACTCCAGGGAATTGAGTCTGCAGCTCACCAGGGAATTGGTGGGAGGAAGAAGTCAAGGGGAAAATCTCTTTGTGTTAGATTTACTAAGCCTGACTTTGCATACCCTCTGGGTGAGGGGGAAGAGAGATTAGATTCAAGGACCGGAAGCAGGGAATCTCCTAGGGTCGTCCAGGGAGGGGAGCCTGGGAGGAAGTAACAAGGAAACAAGGGGAGGGGGTTATTTCCCTTTGTTGTAAGACTCAAGGCATCTGAGTCTGGGGGTCCCCCAGGGAAGGTTTTGGGGAGACCACAGTGAGCTAGGCACTGTATAATTCCTAGCTCGTGGCAGCGATACCAGGTCCAAGCTGGTGCCTAAGGTTGGAGGTTTTCATGCTAACACCCATATTTTGGACGCTAAGGTCCAGATCTGGGAAGAAATGTTATGACAGTGAGTAGTTAGATAGGACAGAGACAGTTATATACTGTAGCTACATATGATTTAGATACTATGGTAAGCATGATGGAGCAGATTATAGTTAAGGTTATAATGAGGTTTCCATTATAAACTGACTTTTTCGGGGACTTCTAACTTTGAGAAAGAAATTCCTTTTGGGCTAAAAGTTTGCATGGTCAGAGGTATATTCAAACAGGCCTATTTGAGCAAAATCTCATGAACATATTTGGAGTTTTAGGAGATCGGCAAAAACAAACAAACAGCATACTTGACCTCATAGAAATCTCCTGGATACATTAATTCAATGTGATCATATTTGGCTTGTTCAGTAGATCTCATTGTGATCAAAGGAGCAAGCTGAGGGAGAAGGAAATTGGGTACTTTTATTTTAAATACTTCCTAGGAGAAGTGTTTTTCACCCATCCCCTGTCAGAGCAGTTGGTAGGTTCTTTTTTAACTTGATCTATAACTTACTAAGCAAGAGCTGCAGCTTGTTTAAAACTTCCAAATGGCTTTTAAAGCCTGCCAAACCTTCTACAGTTTGGAAGTCCGTGGCACAGGAATGTCTCTTAGACCAGGCATGGTCAAAAGCATAAACATGGGAGTGGTAGCCCAGGACTTCTATATTCTTTTCCTACCTCTGCTGCTGCCACCTACCATTTATGGAAAACTTTACAAACCTGATTTCACGTAGGTCACACAAAGCCCTTTTGAGATAGCTGAGCATCATGGTCCTCATTTCATAGATGGAGAAACTGAGACCCAGAGATAGTAAGAAATTTGTCCAAGGTCACACATCAAACCAGGATTCAAATCCATTTCACATCACTCTCAGCTCAGCCCAGCCCAGCCCCCTACCCCAGCCATCATGAAATGACGCAGCTGGGCCAGGTGCATTCATGATTTCAGGTGAGCATATAAAAACAGCTTTGCTTAGATCCCAGCCTCCCGATAGCTTTGAAGGCTATAACATCCCTGAGAGCTCCTACCTCCCCATACCTTCTCCCTCCCCTGCAATCTACACACAAAAGGCTTTCAAAGAAACCTCAATTCACTTCCAATGTAAATCTTCACATCAGGCAAAACCTTCCCTCAACGAGTTTTAAGGCCAAAAGGGACCATCATCTTGTCTGCCCGCCTGGACAGTAGAAGCCATACAACATCCACCTAGTAATTCTTATATGAAGCCAGAAGAGGAGTTGTTTTTGTGATGCTTCAAAGCTCCATCTCATACCTTGAAGCAGGTGTCTCATTTTTTTTTGATCAGCTACCAGCATCCACCAAATGCTGCTGATGGGATTTGGCTCCAATGAGGCAGAGCTTGGCAGGTCTGAGCAAGTCTCTTCATGTTTACCTATGTTTCAGGATAGCAGCCTGAAGCTACTTTCATTTCTAAAGGACAGGGATGCAGAGTAGTGAGTTTAATTGATGTATGGGAGAGTTTATGGATTGGGCTTTTTAACTCTGGACTGGTGAAATAAAATCATATCTTGGGGAAACATCCTCCTCCTCCACAATCCAGATTCTACTGATTTTATTTTCCAGAGCAGATGATTATCTTTGTTTATGAGAGAAATCAAGCCAAACTGAACATTTTCACAGATGGAGAAGCCTGAATTATTTATGAGAGGATCATTATTTTTTTCCCCCTCCTGGTAAATATCAAGGCCTAAAAGGCTGATATTTATTTCAAAACTAGGATAGCCTCAACATCATCTAACCTAAAACAATTGTATACCCTCTCTTGGAACATGGAAATTGCCAAAATGGATCAGACCCATGGTCCATCTAGTTCAGTATCCTGTCTCTGGTCAGCCCAAACTGCTTCAGATGAATGTACAAGAAACTTGGCAGTAGGCAGTGATGGGCTAATCTGTCCCAATGGAAAATTTCCTCCTAATCCCTAAAAGATACAAGTTGACATATGTCCTGAAGCAGGCAAGTTTAGATCCTTTCCAAAAGTCTTTGTTTCTGCTCTATATTTAATATTTACCATTCTATCTCTGTATAATTTTGTTATTTATATAAGGGCTTGTGTTGAATCCTGCTAAGTCCTTGGCCACAGGTGATATCATGTGGTAATGAGTTCCACAGGATAACCTAGGATTTAGTATGGAGAAGAGTGGAAGGACAAAGGGTGCTTCAGATGGGCAAGGGATGGAATTTTGAGAGAAGGGGAGGGGAACTAGAGCTGGGCAGGAAATGATTTTTCCATCTTGGGGGAATTTGTGAGGTTTTAAAAACTTTTCTCATTTCAAATGAGAATGAAAAGACAAAATCTCAATTTTTTCTCACAAATGGAAAGTCCTTTGGGAAGAGGTAAGTTTTAAAGCAGGATTTAAAAGAATATGTGATTTATAGATTCAAAGAGTTTAGGGCCAGAAAAAAGATCAGTAGATCACCTAGTCTGCCCATCCTATTGCTATTGCATTTCACCCAGTTATCCTTGCATCAAGCCCAATAACTTGTATGTGGCTAAAACACAGCCCAGAAAGGCTTTCGTTCTGGATTAGAAGCCACCAAGACATGGAGAATCCATCACTTCCCTTGGTTCATCACCCTCACCGTTAAACCTCTGTGCCTAATTTCTAATTGGAATTTGTCTGGTTTCAGCCATTGGTTCTTGTTCCTCCTCCCTCCTGTACGTAGATGATGGCTTTACAAATGGTAAAAAGCAGAGCTGGGCCTGGGAACCAGAGTTCAGATTGAGATTGGGATAAGAATTGTCCCGAGAGTTCAAGGGGCAGTCGTGCCTTTCCACACAACTCAGAGCCCTGAAGAGTGAGACACTCAGAATGGTTTCAGTCCGGGTATGATATTTTTTTCTAAATTTGGAGCTGGGGTTTTGATTTTAAAGCAGCATTCAACTCGAACTGAAAGTGGGCTCCACTGTTTTATTTGGTTGAAAGACCCCCCCCCCAAAAGGGGAAATAATGCACAAGGACACGTTTAGTTTATCCAAAGAAACAAAACAAGCACGGAACTGACAACTAGTTCATGAGCTGTAACCTGTTATTTAAAAGGGACGTTGTCAGGTAAAAGCCCCACATTACTGAAGTACAGTCTCTACACACATCACAGGCTATTAGAGAGGCAGTGCGGTATAGTAGATAGAGCACAAATGTAGACTCCGGAGACTGGTGTTCTAGTCTCTGTTCTACCATTGGTCCATTTGGTGTCCTTGGGCAAGTCACATCCCCTCTTTGTGCCTCAATGTCCCCATCTGTAAAATGGGGATAATAATACCAATCTCCTCGTAAAGTGCTTTAAGATATATGAATGAAAAGTGCTAGATAAGAACTATTATTAATAAAACTGAAAGAATGTTAAAAATATAATTCACTTTTCCATTAATACTGTTTGCTTCACAGACTCAGACTTTAAGGCCAGAAGAGACCATGATGATCATCTAGTCCAACCTCCTGCACGCTGGATTCCACAGAACCTCACTCACGCACTCCTATAATAGGCCCTAACTTGTGGCTGAGTTACTGAAGTCCTCAAATCATGATTTAAAGACTTCAAGTGACAGAGAATCCACCGTTTACTCTAAATCAAACCAGCAAGTGACCCACACGCCATGCTGAAGAGAAAGGTGAACCCTGCCCAGGGTCTCTGTGTATGACCTGTGGGAAAATTCCTTCCCAACGCCAAATACAGAGATAAGATAGACTCTGAGCATGTAGGCCAGACCCACCAGCCAAACACCTGGGAAAGAATTCTCTGTAGTAACTCAAAGCCCTCCCCGTGCAGTGTCCTCTCTCCGACCATTGAAGATATTTGCTAACAACAGTTGTGGATGAGGCATATGCCATTGTAGGCAACCTCATCATACCATCCCCATTACAAACTTATCAAGCTTAGTCTTGAAACAAGTTAGGTTTTTTCCCCACATTACTCCCCTAGGAAGACTGTTCCAGAACTTCACCTCTATGACAGTTATAAACCTTCAACTAATTTCCAGCCTAAACTTTTTGATGGCCAGTTTATATCCATTTGTTCTTGTGCTGACATTGGCCCTTAACTTAAACAACTTCTCTCTCTCCCTGGTGTTTATCCTTCTGATATATTTATAGAGGGCAATCATATCTCTCCTCAGCTTTTGTTTCATTAGGTTAACCAAGCAAACTCCTTGATTTTCCTTTCATAAAGTAAATTCTCCCTTTCACTGCTTTCCTAATAGCCCTTCTCCTCACCTGTTCCAGTTTGTATTCATTTTTCTTGAACATGGGAGACCAGAATTGCATATAATATTCCAGGTGAGGTCCCACAAGTGCCTTGTACAAGAGCAATGACACTTCCTATCTCTACTGGAAATACCTCACCTGATGCATCCTAGGATTGCATTAGCCTTTTTCACAGCCACATCACATTGGCAGCTCCTAGTCAACCAGTAAACACAAGTCTTTCTCCTCCTCTGTCATTTCCAACTGATAAGTCCCCAGCTTATAGCAAAAATTCTTGTTGTTAGTCCCTAAATGCCTGACCTTGCAATTTGCACTATTAAATTTAATCTCATTTCTATTGTTCCAGCTTTCAAGATCATCCAGATCTCCTTGTATGATATTATGCTGCTCCTCCATATTGTCAATACCCCCCAACTTTCAGTTCTCCCCCCTTGCGCCAGGGAAACAGACTGATTAATTTCACTTTTGCTTCTCGTCAGTTTCACTTCAAAGAGCTAGACCACTAGCACAATCATCATTGTTGTTGTTTGATTTATTTATGAATGTTACATACCTGCAATGGTGTCTTGTGAGCTGAGAACTTGCCATCCAAATAGACAAGGTACAAATTAAGAAAGGGGACTCTGATGCAAGGAAAAGCCATGTGTGGATTAATGGGGAAGAAGACGTCATGTTTTGTTAATATCATCACTTCTGTGCTTTTTCCCCCTTTGGGTTATGTTTGCTCTTGTGCTTTTCAATGTATTATTTATATTACAATAGCACCCAAAGTAGTTCAGTGCTTCATTGTGCTAGGCATTGCACACACACTCATAGAGACAGTCCACACCAGATATTACAATCTGAATAGACAAGATAGAAGAAAGCAAGATAGACAAAAGGTGGGAAAAAGCAAATGTTGCTCCCGTTTGTTTTCAGAAGGGGTACGGATGAACTCAGGGATGTCAGTTGCTGAAGGCCCCAGAGGGAGTCCATGGCAAAGCCAAGAATTGAACCTAGTTCTCATGAACGCCAGTGCCATAACCACAAGACCATTCCTTCCTCAATCAGTTAACTTCTGGCATCTGCAGGCCTTTGGAAGATGTGTCCCATACAGAGGGACCCAAAGAAGGAAGTTCCAATGGTTGAGTTACAAACAGTGCCAGGGAATGTGCAAAGTCAAACAGGATTTTTCTTATAAGTCAAAGGAATATTTCTTTTGAACTTAGATTTTTTACAAAACTATATTGTTGGGTCTAGAACCATCCCTTACAATAGGAATCAAAGGCAAGCAATATACCCCTTATTACCACTCCAATAGGAACTGCTGAGCCACACACTCCTAGGCATAAAACAATTCCACAGAGTCCCCGTGCACTCAGGAAATTCTTCACAGGTCACTGACCATCATTTAAAGGGCATATCTTGTCCCTCTGTCCAGCATGAATTTTTCAAATTAGCTTTCAGTTGCTGCCTCTGCAGTATACATGACCACGTTTAGAAAGCCTGAGCTTTACAAAGTGTTCTTTTTAGCAGACTTAATGAAAAACACACTGTATATGTTATATGACACACAGATGTACACAGACCCTACATACTAAAGACACCAGCTCAGATTCTCCATCACTTTTTAAATTGAGAAGAGATCTGCTTCTGCTCAACCACATGGTATTGGGGCTCTATGCAGGAATCTCTGCATGAAATTCTCCCCTCTCTGTTATGCAGATAGTCAGACCACATGATCCCTTGTGGCCTTAAAATCATTGAACCTTTCCTTATGATGATGATTATTATTATTTTGGACTGACGTAGGTTTGGGAGAACCTCCCTGAAGTCTAGTCCAGACAAATATCTTGCCAATGATGATGTCTCGACTCCCTATATATCTTGCAGGTGTTTCTAATATTCCAACACCTGAGCTTACTGAGCATGTGACAGAGGCTATAGCAGGTTGGTATAGCATCTTCCCTAAATTCCCTCCTTGAAACTCACCTTAGTCATGACATCTACAAATCAGGCAACAATCACTAGGCAGCTGGTGTGTTAGCACTGCTCCTTACCAACCCAATTGTAATAGGCTGACAATGTGCTCCCTTCATTCCTTGTATCCACCCATTGCCTCCCATCATATGCTTGGACATAGGCCCTTTGGAGGCAGGGATCACCAATTTGTTATGTGCGTACAGCAGCTAGCGCAGTTGGGCTCGAACCCTGATCTGGGCCTCTCAGTGCTCTCATAATACATATAACTAACTAGCCTGCATTCCACGTCCATTTTAGAGCCTGCTGTAGGCCTGGCCCCATTTCCCTGTTCACCTCCACAGACACCTGACACTCCTTATACTCACACTTGTTGCCAGGAGGATGAGACAGACGCAGCGACGATATAGATCATCTCGACGGGCAACCCCCAGCCTGAAACATGAAAATGCGTCTGGCGGGCACAAACGGAAAACATTCCTTCCTCCTGCATCACATCCATTTCCTCAGTCCTTTCACACATAATTTCCATCAGCTCAGTGCACTCCGGATTGGAATCCCTGGACGCACTCCAAGAGTGAGTGGAAAAATCCATCAAACAACTAATGTGTTTTTTAAATAACTTCCACACACAATTTTAAAAAAGCCAACAACAACAAAACCTCACTACTCTCCTACTTTTTTTTTCTGTCTAATACCTGATAATCTGCAGTCCTAGCTTGCTTTCTTTTTTTCATATAATAAAAATACTCTATAAATCTTTTCAGTCACCCAAGATAAAAGCCACTGGGTGTACTACCTCTGTGAGGTTACTCTACTTTTTTTCAGTAGAATTCAAACTCAATTTTCTTAGGAGATGTAGATGAAATGAAATGGATCCTTTTGTTTGTTTGTTTTTTAATTGAGCCACTGGCTTTTAACACAAAGATCAGAACAGGGCAAGAGCCTTACTTTGACTTAGCACCATCCCTGAAACACGCTGTAAATGGCAGGGATCACTTAATTTCTTGTAGGACTTTGGTTTCTGCACACCTCACTTCTCCAGCTGCAGAATGGTGGTAACACCTCCCTTCATCTGTCTTGTCTGTTTGATTATAAGCTCTTTGGAGTAGGAAACATCTCTTACTATATATATGTACAGTCCCTAGCACAGTAGGTTCCTGCACCTGACTGAGGCCAGGCCGCTAAGTGGTCCTGTAATATAATTAAGGGCTGAGCAGCATGGAATACGACGCCATCTTCTTGCAGAAGTTGGCTATTTCTACATCTCTTTGGTGGTCCCCCATCCAAGTACTCATGTTGGACCTAGCTCTGCTCAGGAGCTCAGACCCCAACATGGTATATCTGCATAGATTTAGACACTTTAAGACCAGAAGCAACCATTAAATCACCTAGTCTCGCTTCCTGTATGTCACAGCCCATAAAATTTCATCCAGTTGCTCCTGTGTGTCCAATAACTTTTTGAGTATGGTGCCCATGGAGGCTCTAGTTCAGCAGAGCACTTAAGCACACACTTAACTTTACCTAAAGCATATATTTAAGTGATGCCCTAAACAGGACTGCCTTCCATAATTTGTAAACACCACCAGTGTTGCCCACTCTGGGGATCCTATCATGGTTTCACAATATTTGGGGCTTTTCATAAAGCCCTAATCCTGGAAGGCAGAAAAACCTGACAAATGCCTGAAAACATGAGCCGAGTGTACTCCTGAAGGCACAGAACCCTGAAGGAAAAGGAATCTAAAGTTTAGTATTCTTATTTTTAATCCTGGGATTTTTAAGCCGATCTCATGACATTCAGGAATCTGTGTCATTCTGTAGTCCACTGGCATCAGCAACTAACCAACTACCCAGGCTGGTGCTAGGGATCATTGTGCTACTGAAGGTGTTTTCTTTTGAGTGAGATATAAAATTGAGACATGACCACATAAGGGTAAGAAGATCCCAGATCCCTTTTCACGAGTACTCCCCCGTCATCAGGAACAAATTGCACACACATTTTTATGTCTGAGTATATATCAATATTTTTGGAGGAGAAGGGTGGGAGAAAGAAACCAAAAAAAAAAAAAATCCTAGCTAGCAAAGACAGATCCTCTCCCCTCCCCTCTTTCTGTCACCTTGTGGGCTTTTGCAATAGAAGAGATATTTTATTTGTATTTAATAAAGCCCAGCAGTGGGACTGCTTATGAATCAAGCTACATCATGCATGGAGCTAGAAAAAATATATATTGGGATTTTCTAGCTCGCTAGAGTTATTAATCTGGCTCAAAGCCTATAGTTGGATTTAATATATTAAGTGAAATTGCAGGCCTTTGCCCTCTGTCTCTTCACTAAGACAACAACATACATACGCCATATTAGATTCCATTTTTTTGTACATTTCAGATAAGAAGTGGATTAAATAATGAATGAGATTCCCATTAGCTTGAAATTTTGCTTATTTCAGGCAACCTCCTTTTTTTTTTAATAATCAAAATTACTCCACCATGGAATATGTTTGCATTGATTTGAAGGGATTTCCACCCCCCCCCCTTTTTTTTTTTTTTTTTTTTTGTTATAAATGGCTTATGAAATTTTCATTTACACGTCGGATGATACTTTTTGTCCAAGACACCACGCATGGCATAAAAGAGACTGATTTCCTCTTGACTGGTGTGAAACGCTTTCCAGACACAGCAAGAAAGATCACAGAGATTCCTGGCCTGACCCAGAGCTTGATCAAGTCAACTAAAAGACTCCTCTTGACTTGATTCGGAATTGGATGAGGTTCATAGATGTTAACGGCTATGTCTGCAGTGAAACTGAAAGGTTTAATTTCCAGCGCAGGTATGTAAGCTAGCAGGGTAACCACAGTAACATGGGCAGAAGCTTAGGCTACTCACATGAATGCAATTCTGTCCAAGATGCTAGATGTATACTGGTGGGGTGAGGGAGGCTACCCTGTGCTGTCATCCACAGTTACACTGCTATTTTTAGTGTGCCTATTTGAGCAAAATTAGTGCATGTCCATCCAACACAAACTGGAAATTAATTCTCGAGCTTCAGTGTAAACGTATACAGAGATGGAAAACACCTAGTATTGGCTCACCTTGTCCAGTTCCACTAGGTTGATATGGGATTGTTCCTTACAAGCTGTTTGCTAGGGTTCTGTCTAGGCTACCAGGGAATTAGATGTCCCAAGCAACAAGACTTCTGCCTCTTCCCTTAAAGACAAGCCCATAGCCCAATGGAGTGGGAGGCAAAGTGGTGCATTGGATTGGTCACTGTGCTACAAATCAGGGTCTCGAATCCCAGATTTGCTTCTGGCTCACTGTAAAACTCCTGAGGAAAATGATTCTCCACATGCCTGGTAACATCGCTCATGCCTGCAGAGTTGAATGGCAGTATCTCATACTTACCTTGCAGAGCAGGTGACTGAGCACAAGCTGCAAAGAAGGAGAAAATCAGCCCCTTTAGCCGCAATGGGCTTACCTTCTCTCGGAAATGTCACAGAGTTTGATTGGTCACAACTGAGTCAGGTGACCGAATGTTCTTCTCAACTGACCAGTCTGTGCAGAAATGGACCAGTCATGTTCAGCATTGAGTGAACTACTCATGGTGAAACGGTGTTCCCAATAATGTTTACCCATGACTAGCTGACACGATGCAGAAGACAACTCGTCCTTCTCTGCATTGACCAGGCATCATCACTTTGGTGAACTCGGATGATAAAAATAAAGTTAAACTTGATTTTCTAGTGAAGACAAGAGTCAATGGGAGCAGAAAGCGTCCCATGGTAGTTAACGTTGGGCAAGCCCCTTAAAGGGCCCGATTCTTCTTTTGCTTATAATTCAGGAGATACCCTACTGAAACCAACATAAGCAAGAGAAGAATCAATCTGTCGGTGACTTAATTTTACCATCTGCAAAAGGGAATAAACAAGAACATTGCCCTAACTACCCAGAAATGTTGTGTGTGAAGATTAGTTAGCTTCTGTTTATTACAGCACTTTGAACATGTTATGAGGTAATTATTTATTTTCATCATCTTACCCCTTAGCAAACTTCTGGTTCAACTGAAATTTTCCTTTGTTTAATTACGTATAACAATTCCTTGTAAATCTCCCCTTGTACCAGTATGAGAGGTTCATTTCCTTCCTTGGAATTTATGATCTTGTAGAATATATGTATATAAATATCCTCTCCTCTTTAACCATATTTTGGCCAAGCTATACATATTTCATTCTTTTAATCTCTCCTCATAAATCAGTCCTCTCCAGCCCTACATCATATTTGTTGCTCTTATGTGAACTCTTCAATTTGCTGACATCTTCCCGGCAAAGCAGTGCAAGATCCGAACACAGAATTAGAATTGCTCGGCTGTGTGTTGCAGACTTCATACTGCTGACATTGGACTGAAGATTCTCCAAGTAGGTTTCAGTTGAGCTGGTTGAAAATTTCCCATCAAAACATTTTTTTCAATGGAAAATGACTTTTTGACTACCTGGAAATTTGTTATCAAATCATTTTAATCAAAATCTTTCAGGTTTTCATAAGAGCAAACAAACTTTTTTTCAGTTTTCAGCAATTGAAACCATTTAGGTTTTCAGCACAAACTTGAAATAAGTGGATGAAAATGAAAAAAGAAGTGCGGTTTTGTCAACATTTTTTCACGGGGGAAAAAGGTAAATGATTTCCCAACCAGGTCTAGCTGTCAGGCTCTCTTTCTGTAGCCAGGGGATGTGTATTCGAGACCTACTAGTTCTGTAGGCTGGGGCTCGCAGCAGCATAGTGACAAATGAGTCCGAGGTTACTGAACTACCCTGCCTCCTGAGGTGTTCTGGACTGTGTTCATTACCATGCGTAAAGTGCCGAGATACTGGTATGCAGGTGTGACAGAAGTGCAAAGCTTTTCTTGGCAGTTGGGATGCTGGCTTCTCCCAGGCTGTCCAAACAAAAGGTGCAATCAGCAGTGTAGTTATTTCTCATCCCTACAAAGTGTGCTAGAGTTGGATTTACAGCTGTTTGAAAACTATTTTTTAAATTGCACAAGTAAAAAAAAAATACCACAAGGCTTTTTCTTCCTCCGCTTTCTGCCACAGTGATGTTTGGTTTATGAACCCATCGTGCAACAGGTCTTTCTGGATTTTATTTGATATGTTGGCTATTCACAGACACAATTAAATATGAAGGGGAGGAACAGTAAATCCTAAGGAGTCAAAAGAGGAGCTACCAGCCAGCCTCAGCTTTGGAAGTTTGTTTCACAGTGTAAAACTGAAAGCACATCAGACATTCCCACATTTTGGGACAGAGAAGGACCCCTCCCCTCAAAGTTACACAGAGTTGTGAGGAGAGCAGGTGGTCTAGTGGTTATAGCTGGGGAACAGCATCAGGGATTCCTGGGCTCCTTTCCTGACCCTGTCACTGCGTGACTTGGGGCAGGCCATTTCACTTCTCTCTGCTATAGTTTCCATATCCAAAGCAACCACATCATGATACTTGTTTCCTTCACAGGAGGGTTGGGATCTGCAGGAGAATGTGCCACAGGTGACAGGCACATTCAGCAAGAAATCCCACAAATCGGGGTAAGTTCCTGTGTCAGAAGCCAGAGCTAAACAGATTTACAGTATTTGCCTTCACAGGATTGAACGCTACTGCTCTCTACCATGCAGAACGCCATCTCTTGCCATTCATGTGCTCATGTAAACCTCTAGATACTGGCTCTTAGTTAATAAAAGCCAGAATACCACAACAACTAGTAGTGAAGTCCCTTCAGTATCAGAGCCCAGACCTCTGCCAATTGAGACACAGGTATAACCTCACTAGAGGGTAGTGGTAGTAGGCTGTTATCCTCTACGTGGACCAACCACTAGAGGGAGACACAACACATATTACAAGCATGTTACATTACACTGCCTGTTGTGCAACCATGTCTTTGCATTACCCAGAGGGCCCTACATTTGCAGGGATGGCATCCCAGTAGAGTAACCAGGACCAGGAGAATCAAACAGCCCTTGCTAAAGGGCTCATTTCAAGTAGATCTACATCATTAGGAGCAGCCCCTGGGAACCTGCATCCCTTGACAGGCAAACATATGAGCATCAGAGCGAGGCGAGTATTCATTTTCCATAGGTCCCTACTCCTCTCTCATCACTCAGTATGGTGGACTGACCTTTACAGCGAGAAAACAGACAGACAGGCACAGAGGGACAGACAGGGAATAAACACAGGATGGAGATTGGGGAAAAGGAGAGGAATGGGAGTTTTCCTGCCCTTTCTTCTTCCAAATCTTGAGCCAATAGCTTGGCTGAAATTCCTCCCCTGCCCCGGCCTGGAAAACGAACATCACCCCAAAGCTCAGCAGCAGCAGACCCCTTCCTGGAATAAACCAAGAGGCAGGTGATAAAGAACAGTGATTGTATCACGCAGGGATCTGAGCAGACAGTCTGCGCTGTGGGTGCTAGCAACTGGCACTAACAGATTGCTCAAAACCTTCTATTCAGCCAAAAGAAAAGGGCGGGGTGGGTGGGGAATAAAAACCCCTCTGAAATGGAAATGAAGCTGGTGTCTGCTTTCATTTCATTTTCATGACAAGCTCCCTTTTTGAATGTGGGGTCCTAGCCTACTGGCTCGCTTTCAGCCTACGCTGTGTGAAGAGCATTGTCGTGACAATACCTCGCAGTGCACGGGCCTGCTGGGAGGGCTAGCTGGAGAACAAGTGACGTGCAGGAAGAGTTGTGTGGGTGAGTGAGGCTGGGACCAGGTGGAGGAAAGGCACTGTTCTCCACCAGCCTCCTGTCTTATCTGAGGGCAGCACTGTGCCTATGCCTCGGGCATCCTTTGATATTCAGGGGTGAGGACTTAGGAGAACGGATGGAGGAAGAAATGGCAGGACTTTCTCCTTCCAACACAACTGTCTCCTACAGAAGAAACTAGCTGCAGTCACACCGACGCAGGAGCACGGGTTAAAGGAGTCTTCTGAAAACCTGACTGCCTCTCTCGTGCATCCAAGGCAGATCTCATAGCTCTTGAAACCAAGGTGGTCAGGATCATTATCACCACTCTATAGATTGAGGAAACTGAGACACTGAATGGTTACATGATTTTCCAAAGGTCACCCCAGGTCAGTAGCAGAATTGGGAGCAGAACCTGGGTCTCTTGAGTCACTGGCCAGTGCTCTATTCACTAAATCACAGTGCCTCTCCTATGTCCCAAATGGCAGCTGACATGCTCACAAACTCCACGGTCACAGATGGTTATGGGGATGGTGACAATTGTATTCATCAGCCACTCAACCACCCTGGGATCCGCACGTCTACTTGCGTAATACCTAGGGATTCTATCACGGAAGAGAGTCACAGAAAAGATGTATTTGGTCCTCCAGTCTGTTTCCACCAATCCCCACAGTATCCCCCACCTCCAAATCCCTCCATTATCTTGTACAATCTATTTGTGCATCCCCCATCACTTCTTTTCCATCACTTCTTTTAGGAGACTACCCCACACAGCAGCAGAGAGAGAGAGACGACCTAGCGGTTAAAGGACACAATCAGGTGTCCAAAGACAAAAGCTCTGCTCTGCCACAGACTCCCTCCATGATCTTGCAACAAGTCCCATCATCCTTCTGTAGCTCAATATGGTGAGGAGAATAATACTTACTGGGTGTTTTGAGGCTTAGTACATTAAAGTTGACATTTTTAAGGGAGCCTAAAGGAGTTAGACTCCCAATTCCCATTGAGTTGGTGCTTGCCTCCCTTAAAAGGTTGCAGGCTTTAATGTTTATAAAGTGCTTTGAGATCTTCAGCTGGACAGTATTATAGAAATGCAAAGTTTTCTAACAGAATATCTAGCTCGCAGGTGGTTCTGCTGACTATTCAGACTGCATTTGGCCTCAGTTTCACCAGGTGAAGGTCATATAAACCGTTGGGATAGATCTTCAGATGTATATAACTCAGCATCACTCCAGTGACTTCAATGGCGCTATGCTGGACTACACCAGTTGAGGATCTGGCCCCTTATATCTAATCACTGCCACTTTCCTTTAACCTCCCTTGTCATTTTTGTTTTAAACACACCTCCGCAGATCCTTCAGGGATGCCCATCTCTGCCTCCCAGATGGAATGTTGTCCTGCTTTTCTTACATGTGAAATCTGCTCCTTTCGCCACACACTTGAGCTATTATTTGGAGCCTAAACTGCACAGGGCTACACAGCTTTTCAAATCAGACCACGAGGAAGGGACGGGGCGAAGAGGAATGCTTAGCCAGGCTTAGAAGTGCACTGTAATGTTGTTTTTAACCTCTGCAAAGAGGGGATGGTTTGTGATCACGTATAGCTTCCCCACTGCACGCAACATTCTGCTCTCCACTTGCAAAGCTCACCATAAGCTTCCCCCAGCTTACACCTCTCTCCACTTCCTCCAACTCACCCTAGTTCTGTCTGTCAGCCCGGGCTCCCCTTTTGATTATGCCTTTTGCCTCCAAACCTCACACCTTTTATTGTGTCGCTCAGAACACCTTCCCACTTATATGCCAAATCCTCACCCTTACCTCTGCCAAAAACACTGCAGAGCCCTACCACCTCTGATGCATCCCAGACAGCATCTGTTCACATCATGACTAGGGTCTTTAAACTGTAAGCTGCTCGATTCTGGGAGTTGGTATTTTTCTGAGGTATAGTGCAGGTTACATACTCCATTATTATTTACAGGGAGCCAATGATTGACCTAAAAGTCAGCTCAAAGAAGAGCTCAGATTAAGGGTGGAGAAAGTGATTTTACATTCAGAAGGATCTCCCTCCCTCACCAGACCTCCTCCCCAAATGTGAATCAACCCAAGTGCTTACTGAGGTTGGAAAAATGTTGGTCACATGTGGTAACAAGACCCGAACAAGAGGCTGAGAGGCAAGAATCTCTGCCTTCCAATCTGGTAAGCTACTGGCTTCCTGCCTGGCCATTGGCACATCACTTAATGTCTAGCTGAGCAGAGGAAGAGGGGCAGTAGAGAATCCTGAGCTCTCCCTTTTGCAATGGCTGTTTCTGACTGACAGTCTGGCTTGACAGATGTTTCATTCCATTAATTACAGCTGTTTTTGCTTCCTCCCACCAGAAGAGAGGGCCTGTCAGCATTCCTGGGCTGAGGGGATTGCTTTTATCCCCTTTCCTTGTTGTGGTGAAACTCCACTCAGAGCCAGTTGGGAAATGTACTGATTTCTCATCAATAATTTCAAAGAAAACATTTCCCCACCACCATCATTTTTTGATTTTCCCAAGATTTTGGGGTTGTCAGTCATCCACGCCCCCCTCACCTCCCCCCCAGAAAAGTTGAGGTCCAGGTTTTTGCTGAAATCCCAAAACATTTAGACAAAATTAGATATTATATTGCAGTAAATTCCATCTGGTTAAAAAGGTGTCTTGGGAGAGGGGTCAAAATACTCGTTTTTAGCCAACTCTAACATTGTAGACAGGAACTCACTTTGCTATGGAGCCTGAAGCAGAGAGGTGCTGAATGGCATTGCACTTTATGGGAGATGGTAGCAACCAGCACCTTACAGGACTCGCCCCTCTAAGATGCATTGGGCTATTACGGTAGCATTTCTATTTAATGTGTTCAAAATGCATGGAAGAAGCTGGCTGAGGGACAAATGGGAAGGAAAAACAGGAAAAATCCCTCTCCTCTACCACTGAACAGGCAGCTTTATTTGAGTGAGGATAAGAGCGTTATCTCTAAAGCTACTCTGCCTCTCCCTTTGCTTCCCAGCAGAGCTTCTTCCTAGCATCTTTCCCAGCCTGACTTCTCACTACTCATTTAAAGACACAATGCACATATCCCTTCAGGCTCCTTCTTCCCTCTCCTCCTGCTGGAAAATTGCCTCCCGATTTCAGCAGTTCAATTTCTGTCTCCTTTCTTTCTGCCGTACCCTCTTTCCTAGCCTTTCTTTCTCATCAAGTGTAAAAGGAGAGCCCTCGAGGTCAAAATCTTGTGTTTAAATCTCTGAAAGATGAGATTCTAAATGGATTTTTAAAAGGTCAGAGATCTAAGCCTCCAATTCGCAGGGAACATGAAAAAGTTTGAGTCTTCTCCAAGATTCTGCTGAACAGAAAAGCATGCTGGAAAAAAACTGTGCGTGGCCATGATGTACTTCAATCCAATTTACCCACACCCTTTACACACAGGTCTCTAAACTTTCCTTTGCAATTCCCAAAAATCATGTTTGCTATTTGCTTTTCTGTAGTGACAATAGAGAACGCCCCATAAAGGATCTTGTCTTTAAAGACAGCTAAAGCTACGGGGAAAAAACAATCGAGCCAGCCCCAACCGACAGAGAACATATTTCACAGGTTTTAAAGTGTTCAAATCACAATTGTACCTGATTACCACAAAGCACATCACTCACTTTAGAACCAAATTTACCCGAGCAAACTCAGCATTCGCTCGCTGTATATTGCTGTAAGTTACTGCCCTCAGAAACGCTGACTCATGAAACTGAGCTTATGGAAAATGTTCTACTTGTGAAAGCAGTAAACCCCTGCATCCCTACCAGGATGCCTGGCTCATGTCTCTTCCACTGGGAGGGCGTGTCATCTAGCAGCGAAAACAAAGGAGCTTGGACAGCTGAGTTCCAATTCCTGGCTCTACCACTGATGGTTGGCATGAACTTGGGTAAATTCTTTAACACCTAGGCCTCTCTGGTTTTCTATGTGTAAAATGGGAATTAAAATTCCTAGCCGTCTCAGCCCCAAGCATTTACACATCTTGGGTGAGCCACCCCTCAAAAAGGACAAGATTGGCTGAAAAATCATGAAACTTTTAATATTATCTTAAGTTCCTTTTAGGTGCCTTCTGGCTTTTGAGCCTGGCAGGTTCACATTTTCAGTCAGCTTTGCAATAGTGAAGGCTAGATACATTTTTTGTTTGTTTTAAATAAATCACAAAATTCCAGGGGTTGGAGCTTTAAGGAAAACATCAAATATCACTAGACTTGTGAACAAATCACAAGAGTCAGCAATGCTGAATACATGGCCTCCACAGAGGAGCTGTCAGGCTTAATTACTTCACAGCCATAAAAGTACTCTGGAGAATCTTGGAGGGAAGGTGTGGAAAAAGCACAGCAGGGTGGTTGCTTGGAATCTGAAAGCTCTGTGTCACATTTTAAATTCCAGGGGTGCACAACGAAGTCTGTAGGGCTCCCTTATGGGTGTGACAGAGGAACCTGAATGGGATATAACAGAACAGGGATGGCTCTACTGTGAGCATCCAGTGTATGGTCTTTACTCTGAAAATTAAGCAGCACTAGCATAGAACCCCCTGGCTCACAATACCTAGCAACACATGACTGGAAGGTCATAGAGTCCAGCCTCCTGATATGATGGGCAGCTTCATCAGTACAATATGCTACAAGCAGTGGTCCCAAATACCAGGCTACAGCTCAGAAAAATGTCTGGCTCCCGCAAGCACTTCTGCACACGCTTCACTATACTCTCGTTGAGTTCAAAGAGCTTACTCACATGGGCGATGTTATTCATGCGATTGAGTGTTTGCTGGGTCGAGACCCAGAACAAACAGTTCAAAAAAAAAAATTCCCAAGGATCCCCCCAAAGTGTTGCCTAGCTCCATAACTAGCCCATTTCAAAAGTTCTGAATGTTCAGCACTCTTTGTTAGTCGCTATCATTCTGATGTAGTTTTCAATTTTACTATTTGGCTGATGTATTTATTAATTTTTTCTGATGCTGAATTTGCCCTTCAGAATTCCAGCCTGGAGCAAAAGCACTGAAATACCATGAGGAAGGCTATTTTCATATTATAGGCCTGGCCCAATCAGAAGCAAGAAAGACCACAAATGGCACAAGAGAGTCATTTTCTACAGGGCTTGGAGCCGCAGGAGGTTTGGATTAGAGATGGTTGTAATTCCTTCTCCCTCAAAAACCATGAAAAAGAAATAGTTTTCACTGACATTTTCCCCTGGAACTTTTTGACTATTGTTTAAAATCCAAAACTTTTTTGCACACAAATTGAAAACCTTTGGGTTTCACTTATTTCTTTTTTGAGTTTTGATACTAAATTGGTGTTTTCTGCAGAAAACAAGCACTTCCTTCAAACACGTTCATGTTGTCGGAACCTCAATTTTCCATCAGCAAGCAGTTTTAACAGAAAACATCCGACTGGCCCTCATGTGGACAGACCTCTCAACTTGCAAGCAATCATCTGCGCCCCTCCTGAAATCCCTCCGTCAGTATCGTGGCAGTGCCTTTCAGCTGCAAAGACATGGGCTGCTTCATAACACCTTAGATCTGAGGAGAGGATGGATCCTTCTGGAAGGCCTAGTCTGCATTCCCATGACACTTTCTAACACGTACAACATTTCAGGTTGAACTCGCCTGAGTCGCTTGTGCCCTCATATACTGTTCAAAATCCCTTTCAGAGCTCTGCTGTTCTTCCAGCTGCTTTGGAGTCCCCTACGGGACTGGGACACAGAGCCCGCACCTAGCAGGCGAAGAGCGAGATACGAGCTGGGTACTATTATTATCTAGATCAGCGGACCCCTAAACATTTTTGAATGGAGGTGCAGACCCCATTGGAAACCTATTGTTTGTAAATGTAGTTGAATTCTGTTGAGTCTGTTTTCAGTCCAAGTCTTTCGCAGAGGTAGTCTGCAGACCCCCAGGGGGGCCAAGGACCACAGGTTAAGAACCACTGATCTAGATATTTTTATAGCCACCCTAGCCATAAGATCGGATCACTTCCAAATCAGTAATGTGTCCAGCCTCAGAACACCGCTCTAAGCTTGGCAGAACCATTCTCAGAATCCTCCCTGCCTTCTTTCCCCATCCCCATCCAGAGGTATTTCTTGTAGACACTCCACACTGGGCAAGGTCTAGTAGAGCTCACAGATGGTTAAATGCATTTGACATTTCACTGCAGGGCCTGCAGCACAAACTCTTGCCTGCTGGAGCCCCGGATAGGAGCGAATAAAGGCTCGTGGCTCCGGCGTTCTGTGTGCACACTCTGCTGTGCGTTAATATTATTGGCTTGCTCCTCAATCATGCCTTTTCCAGCTAGCTGCTCCTGTCAAAGCACATCTCATTAGGCCTGAAGGCTCAATGAAATGGAAATTCATGTTTAAATTTAAAAACAACATATTGACCCTGGGAGCCAGTGATGGCCACGTTTTTAATAACTTACTGAGAATAAAAGAGGAGTATGTGCATATGGGGAGAAAGTGGGAGCTGGGTGGAGGAAACCCAGGAGGAGTGGACAGTGCCAGATGACCAGCCCAAGGCTCCACCCATGCACTTTCCTCCCATTTAACTTCCATTTTATCTATTCCCTTCCTTATAGGAATAAGGGCTCAGGATTCACTCAAAGGGACCTTGCATCCTCATCAGCAGAGAATGACCATTGCCAAATAATAAAACGGGAGGAGCAAAGGGAAGGAGCGTGGTCTCTTTAACATGCTGTATTTTTCTTTTCCCCTACCTCCTGGTCCTGAACTGTCCAGCGGAGGTGTGTTTTATGTACACAGAGGGGAAGTATGCAGTGGAGTATGAGTAAACCCAGAGCCTTTAGGAGGAGCAGATTAAGGCAACCCTGCTGCATGTGACTTGCCATGTGGAAGCAACCTGACATCATTGCCCATCAGAGAAACACGCCATCCCCTTGCTCTCCCCAGCAAATTGAGTGGATTATTCAGATGGAGGCAGGGAAGGCTTCTCTGCTGTGATTACAGAGGAGCTGTTCTTCTTCAGGCCACCGGGCTTGGGTGTTACATTTCAGATGCCAGGACCTTCAGGATAGGAGAGAAAGCCAAGGTTCTAATCCTTTGGGACCACTATAGACCCCATGGCTCCTTTCTTAAGAATGAAGGCATGACAATGCTATCTGGGCCAAATTCCAGCTCAGGAAATTATGTACTTCTTGGCTAAACTCTCCCTGCAGTTTCAATTAGCTGCAGTATTCTTCTCCACTTCCTAGGCTTAAATATTGGACTGCAGGCTATTAAGTAGTTGCAGTGTTCCACCCCAGAGAAGGCTGCATTTCAGTAGGTGGGTGAGACCCTATGTACATCATGGGAACACCCATGCATCATGTTTGTAAAGGGCTTTGAGATCCTTGGAGGAAATCACTAGAGCAGTGCAAAGTATGACTATTTCTAAGACTAGAGAGTTGGGGAGGGCTGCAAAAGCCCTCAATCCTGGTATAAATGCATGTCCTTCCCCCCTTCAGTGTGACATCCCCTCTTTGTAACGAGTCCTCTACTGAATACTGGAAGTGTGTGTGTGGGCCCACACCTCTGGAATTAAGCTGCTGTCTGGCTCAGGGTGAGAAAGCCCCCAGCCCTTTCAACTTTCTCAATCTAACCCTAGACAGAGGAGGGATGTTGCTTCCCCAGCTCAGTAGCCTTCTTCCTTAGAAGTCCAGGCTGAGGCAGCTTTCTTTCATTCTACCTTTCCCTCAGGTAGCCCACCTGCCCTCTTGGTTTCTAACCCACCATTTTTCACCTGCCCTTGATTCTTTCTTGGCTTCCCAATGACTCAGTTTAATCCCTATGGCTCTTCTGACTGCTTTCCTAGGTTCACAGCCCTTTTCCATTCTGCTTTCATCCACTATTGTTCCTCAGTCACCTTCATCCGAGATTTTAAGGCCAAAAAGGGACCGTTAGATCATCCAATCTGATCTCCTGCAGAACCCAGGCCACAGAATTTCACCAGTTACCCAATAACCTGTGTTTGGCTAAAGTACATCTCCCAGAAGCACATCTAGGATTGGTCTGAAGACATAAAAAGATGGAGACTCCACCGGTTAATTTGTAGGTTGTTCCAAAGGCTAATCACCTTTACTATTAAAGCCACTAGTTCTTGTGATGCTTTTCTCTGACAGATTAATGACATTTTAGCACCCAGTATTTCCCTGGTATCCCAGGCTTTCAATACTCTTCTATCCTTTCCAACAATCCACCATCTTCCTCTGGCCCTCTCTAGTGTTTAATGACTGGCTGCTCAATAATTCCCTGCCTATACAACCTACATTTTCTCCAGTCTTCTCTCGCTGCTTTTCCTCATAGAAACTGCACCAGGCCTCCCATCTAGCATCTGTGTTCCCCTTGGTGAAACTCAGAGATAACAGCACTCCATAGGATTTATACTTGGGTCAATACCACTCTACAGGCTTGATTCAGCAACTGTTGAAGACACTGGAAAGATTCCCATTGATTCTGGCCTGTAGATCTGATCCAAAGTCTACAGAAGTCAATGGAAACACTCCTGCATTGAGTTTAACGGCTTTTCCATCAAGTCTTGTGTGTGGACACGGGTACCAAAAGGGATCAGACATTCTGCCAGGTAGATCACATCTGCAGGATCTTTGAGAGAAAGAGTGTACGTGTGAATGTGTTTTACTTAAGCCAGAAGGAAAGTGGGAGAAGGGATGGAGGCACTTTGTTTTCCAATTTGTGTCTATTATCTATGGAAATTTGACATAATGTCTCCGCAGTTCCCCTTAATATTCCACTGTATATGAATGTGACTGGCTCCACCATCTAATGTGACAGCTTAGGAAGATTAAACAGAAAAGCTAAACTTGCAGTAGTTGGAGATGAGGAAAAGTAGCACATTTATGAATAATTTCAGCTGAATTCTAACAACATTGCATTCCCTGGACAGGACACATTTATTATCTTATTCACCATGACTACTGCAACATTAGTGATTTGTTACTGAATCAATTATTAATTCATATGAGTGAATAAGGCTCTGTCACTTAACTCTTCGGTGAGCTCTTCTCACCATTTGCTGACTGCATTTTTAACTCTCTGTTTTCTGCTAGCCCTGTGTTATACTCTTGTTCCCTTCACTCCAAATACTAATGGTGGGGGAAAGGGTAGCTCTCCATTTTATTAAGCAGTTCAGCAAAGATTAATTTTTGAAAAGATATTTCCCCAATGCCCAGTCCTTTGGAAACCATGATCTCTGGACCACTGAAACACAGTGGCTCTGCATCCAGAAGGTTGTTTGAGATATCACAAGTCAAAGTGGATCAGACATGGGTTATTTAAAAAGAATCGGGAAAATAAACACTATTTGACTTATCCCACCCTGTCCTCACAAATGGGGACACTTGGTTCATCTGTGGGTAAATCTCAAAGCACGATACAAAAATGGGTTAAAAGTGTGATTATGTCCATTTTACAGATGGAGACATTGAGGCATGGCGAGGTTAAGCGATTTGCTTGAGGTCACACGGCGGGTCAGTGGCAAAGATAGGAACTGAAGGTAGGTTTACTGGTCCCAAATCATCTGCTGCTTGCACTGGACCTCCTCACGCACTGAACCATGGTGTATTTTCCTGTCTAGTGGTTAGATCACAGGGCTAGGACTCTGGAGACCTGGGTTCTAACCCCACTTCTGCCACTGATTCACTAAATGGACAATTTTTTTAAAATGGGGATTATGCCACCCACATTGTTCCAGGATCAATACTGAGCTCTCCAGTTAAAAGAAGTACGCTAGTCACTCATTAAAATCTTCCCATTAACCGTTTACAAGCTGTTAAAATCATAGTCATGTTCTCTGAGTAAAGTACAGAGAATAGCATGAATATCAACATTCCTTCAGCAGAGGGTGAAGGTGTCACCATTTCAAACATGACCACTATAAGTGAAATATATTGTGGTTAAGGACTAGATTGTGCATTGTCCCTACATGTGGCAGATGGGAGACTGCAAGGAGGAATCTACCTCCTGGCAAGGACTAGGCATAATCACAATCTCTCCTAGCACCTCCAGGAGAACAAATGCATCCACTGCCTTCTCCCCCCAATCCACAGGGGAAAGGGGTGTGTTACAGCCCCCAGCTGCAGAATTGGGCCCTACAGCTCAAGCTATAGCAGCACATGCTTTTAGTTCTGGAAGTCCCTGATTCAATGCCTTGAGTTGGCTAAGATGGTGGCAGACACACAAGCCAGCTCAAAGAGAATGGGACCATGGTCCTGCCCCTCCTTTGAGTCAGTCAGCAGCATTGTCCAGCTGCAGAGAGATGAGCATGCTGCACCATACTAAGGACCTTTTGATGCATGTACTTCCTGGAACGCCAGGAGGGCACAACCTGCCCAAAGCTCTCCGTCTGGCAGTATAACTGCCTCCCACGCATGTTTGGAGGTTATAAAGTACAAATTCTGCTCCTAAGCATCCACTTCTCTGAGCTGCGGTAACCATGGGAGATTATTGGCTTTGCCTGGAGAAAATCTAGCTTTCACGATCCAGTGCCCAGGAGTGAATTGCTGTGGGTCCTGGTCAATATCAGCAGAGGAAAAATCCAGCTGGAGATGCTCCACCTCTGTTTCTTTAAAGCCCCATGAGGTAGTGTCACTGGCACTAGGGTTTGCTTCGAAAGAGAATGCAAGTTTAGGGTTCAAACCAAGGTCAAGGTTCTCAAAGTGACTATTGGTTTTGGGTACTTGATCTGAGATGCCTTAATAAAGCCTGATTTTCAGACCATGGGCGCTCTGCACTTTAAAGTGGTTCAAGATGGGCACCCAAAATTATTAGTTACTTTTGAAAATCAGGATCTTAAGCTTCTCTGGTTTTGCAAAGACAGAGCTGTTCTGACGAGATCAGGAAAAGAACATTTATTTTTGGTTTGCAATTTAGCAGTACTATCTTCATCTTTGGTTTCCATAGCACCATGCATCTCACAGGTGCACATGCAAACAGCAGACATGTACTGAAGTTATTTCTGGAGTGGCAGGCAGACAACAGGTGCACACCATGCTAGAGGAGGCTGCGGCAAAGGGAATTGTGATGAACGGACATCAGGACACACTTCTTGCAGGCAAAATGCTTGGGTTCCATGCAGAGTAGAAAGGACATTGGATTATTTTGGATTTCTTCTGAAAGGACTCTACAGAACAAATTGTGTAGAATTGCCAATGAAAGACTGCACTGACCTCCATGGGATTCATGGATGCATTTGCAGGAGGTATAGGTAAAGTATTGCAACTCTGACATTTAAGGCCAGATTCTGATCTCAGCTGCACCGGCAAACACCTTGAGTGACTCCATTCAAGTAAGGAATTATTCTGGAATGGAGATCAGAATACGGCCCTTCCACAGAAAGTATTCAAAAGCCATTGAAATCATTAGAAGCCTTCTTACTGACCTCATTGAGATTCCAATGAGGCTTTAAGAGCTCAATCCTACAAACACTTCCTACCAAATATAGTGCTTACTGCTGGATGGTTTCCATAGCATGACTCATGGAAGCAAGCCCCTCAGTCAGAAACATTTAAAAGGTCAGGCCCTAAATCATTAATCCATCTTAAAAAAAATCTGCAGTCCTCTAAGTCTGGAGACACAAAACACAACAGTAGAAGAGGCCCAAAGGGCAAACAGATGATGATCAGAAGTGCCCCCTCTCCCACCTCCAACTGTCACTGCCCAAGCTGAGGGCAGGCCAAGAACAAACGTAAACAGCCTCAACGGCGAGAGGTCAATAAGATGATTGAAATCATGTCCAAATTAATAATCGGAGGTGTTAGAAGTAACACAGGACAGCTTTGTGTGCACGTGCATGGGAATAAATATTTGATGTTTTATCTTGACATTGTCCTTTCCAGAAAAGTCAGTGAGGGGGAAAAGATGGCGATTATAAAGATGCTACTGGCTGCACTCAGCGCACGAGTGCAGCAAGTTATTTATGGCTGGGATTAGGTAGTGCCTAGAGACCTCAACCAACTCATCGTGTTCGGTTCTGTACACACCCGCGCACATAGAGTTCTGTACACACACACAGAGGCATTGCTCCCAAGAGCCTGTAATCTCAGTAGAGAAGAAGAGCAACAGATTGGAAAAAGGAGGTCTTAACGGCCCTGTTTTACACATAGAGAATGGTAGCACTGAAAGATCACATGATTTTCCCAAGGTCACTCAGGGAGGCTGTGGCACAGCTAGCAACTGATCTCCTGCGTCTCAGTCCAGGGACTTAACCACTAGACCAGCTTTCTTAGGAACATAAGAGAGGACTCGAAGGGACTTTCTGGGTCATCAAGTCCAGCCCACTGCTAGTGTAAGCAACTCCATCATAACTTCCTCTTCAGGGTATCCCCAGATATTTCGTTATGGTTTGTCCTATGAACGTGTTATTGTTCTGTCAGTATCTCCAGCTCACTCGCTCTTTGGGACGCTTTTTGGAAGGGAGAGGGCAGTTCTTGGAAGTTGTTCTCAAGAGTGTCACTCCATGCTTTAGAAACTGAAATAGTCCTACCACACACAATCTTTAGCCATATGATTAACTCCTCTATAGACCAGAGAGACGCTATCCAATCAGCAAATAAGGTAGCTCCATGAGGAAGGGGGAAGGAGAAGCTGCTTGTGGAAAACGTGGCTTACACAAGCCTAAAAGGATAAAAACAAACCCAAAATACCCCTACACAACCTCCAACACTGAAGCCTGACCCTAAATCTCATGAAGATGGCAAAGCTACAGCTTGCTAGGCTGAGATCTTGCCAGCTTGGCTGAAGCTAGCTAGGAGGCAGGGGAGACCAGAACGTTGAGACTGGGCTGGATAAACATTTCTATCCCCCATGGGAGTCTCAAGCTTTGAGAGCCACCTCAGATTAGCATTGCCAGGATAGGAACAATGTGAGAATCATCTGTTTTAAATGCAAGTGACAGGAGGGCACTGGAGAGGTTGGGCCCCCTCTGTAGATACAGTCCAGGTGCAACAGAAACTCCTCTCCCATCCCAGCAGTATCCTCTCCTCTGCACTTAAAGCAGACGGAAGAAAACCTATCATTTCTCTTCAGCCACACATGTCTTTTGTTCAGAGTAGAAGCCCCGAATTGTGCTTTGGTGAGGGGTCGATCTGCCCTGAGCCACAGGGCTGCCCCTGCCCAGGAGGTGAAGGGTCAGCTTTGCCTTATGCTACATAGTGATAGCGATGCAGATCAGTAATCTGTCTTGTTGCAGGACATTTCAAGACAAGGCATGATGCACCACATTACTGTCTAGGCAGCTGAGAGTGGGTGGGAGGTGTGGGGGCAGGGTGCTTTGAATACAGCCCCATTCAGGATGAAAGCTGCATATGAGCACAGGCTACAGAATCATAAAATATCAGGGTTGGAAGGGGCCTCAGGAAGTCATCTAGTCCCATCCCCTGCTCAAAGCAGGACCAATTCTCAGCTAAATTATCCCATCCAGGGCTTTGTCATATTAAAATTCCTGGAGAGAGGAAGAAAAAAATGGATGGAAAAGAAAAAAAAAGATATGAGAGAGCTGGGAAAAAGGGAACTGAGGCTGAAGAACAACGATGCTGCTGGCAAGGTGCATTTGGGTCGAGTGGATAAGGAACTGGACAAAGCCTGAGAAAACGACATACTGTAGGGAAAAGCAGCACTGGCAGCAAGATGGACTCGATGACCTAATAAGGAATCGTGTCTGAGTGAGCCTGAGGGGGGGAGGATCCGTACATTTTGCCATCACTCCAACGCGGCATGTCCTATGAGACCCTGTCATGCCAGACGCAGACTTGCCAGGATGGGTTTGGAGGTGCGACTCTGCTGTTCATTTGTCACAAGAGATTTGCCTCCTTTGGCTAACAGGGACAGGTCGGTGACTGGCGGAGCAGCAGGGTGAGAGGGGAGAGAAATAGGGACAAGAATGGCTTGCAGGGATGTGAAGGGAGCTAGGATCTACTTGAGACATGGCATGGCATGACATGCATCCACAAAGAGGGTATTCACCCACGAAAGCTCATGCTCCAAAACGTCTGTTAGTCTATAAGGTGCCACAGGACTCTTTGCTACTTTTACAGATCCAGACTAACACGGCTACCCCTCTGATACTTCTCTCAAGAGACACCCAGTATTACCTTATTCCAGCGACTGCCTTTTCTCATGGTATTTTGGTATCTCAAACTTTGGAAGCAAGAAGCAGGCTTGGAAAATAGAGAAATAAAATGCTTCCTTCCTCTCTCAGAAATAAAACCACCTTAAGTGTTTGAAGCTTGAAGAGGTTTGCTTCTGATGTTTAGGACACGGCTTGGGGAGGGGAAAGCGACTGACCCTGGTTTGTGTACCACTAAAAGATGTGCATGGCTCTAAGACAAAAAAGAATGAACATGGCATGGAAATCTCTTCATACTGGAGTTGGGAAGGAAACATAAAATCCCCATCTGTGGTTGTTGTAAATGCATTCAGTGGATGTATGTAGATGCTTTGCTGTAAGTTGTACATGGCCATTTTAAGTTTATAATTTTTTTTATTTGTGATATTTTATATTAAACAGTGAAGATTAATAAACACCTTAATTTAAAAAAAATACCCTTCCCCCCTCTTTGCCTCCTGCAAATTGCCTGCAGCCCAGAATTCACTGCCAGAACAGCAGTATCAAAACCAACCCGTGAAGTGTTCTGGGGATCATTTTGTTGCACTCTGGGCAACTTCACAGCAACAGTGGGGTTGGAACTTGACTCCTGCTTCAAAAGCAACCTCCATGCTCTATTACATCACAGGGCCTAGGAGATACACCTGAGCACTTCTGATTCTATCCAGTAGGAGGCTGCATTACACATACACATTAGCCGCTCTGCATGCATCAGTAACTCCCCATTGATGCTAATGGGTGCTATGCACACATGCTTACTAAGGAGCATGCTGGACACCTGGGTGCCAGATGATATTTGCACAATGGAGGGAATTCAGAGAAGGGAAATAAAACGTAAGGTAGCTGGAGAGAGCGACAGGAGAAGAACTAAGCACAAGCTGTTTGGGTTAACATTGCTTAGTGGAGATGGGAGAGTCCCCTATGAGTATTTGAAGGTTACAAACACAATGGAAAGAGAGAAATCTGATCCTGGCAGTGCTGGAGGAGGTAAATGAGTTAGCCACACCAGCAGCTTTTAAATAACATTAATACATTTGTAAAATGGGATAGCACAGAGCAAGGGAAAAGTCTGAATACAGGAGACCAATGCAGGGAAGGATTGTCTGGTAGATAAAACGCTGGCATGGGACTCAGGAGGACTGTCCAGCTTTGCCACAAACTACTTGTGTGACCTCAGACAAAGCACTTCATCTCAGTGCCTCAGTTTCCCATCTGCAAAATAAAACTAAAGCTTGTGTTCTTCCATCTTTTCTCTGTAAGACCATTGCAATATCTTCATGGCAGGGGCTGTCTCTTACTAACGTTAGCATCTTGTTACCTGAAACCAGTGGTTCCCAAAATTTTTACCTTGCCCTCCCCACCCACCGGAACCAGGCCAGGAACAGGACCACAGCTTCGGGGTGGGGAGGATGCAGACGGGTGGGGGCAGGGTGGGGAGGCTAGGCTAGGCTGTGGTGTGGCTTGAGGGGGGCAGGAGTGGATCCCCAAGCATGGGGCTGGCACCTGGGGCTGGGAACGGAGCTGGGTGGTGCCCCACATGAGGGCTGGCCCAGGCCCCAGCTGCACCTCCCTGAACTTTGCTCAGTGCCGCCTTAGGGACTGTGGCCCAAAGTTTGGGGACCTCTGCTTTAGACCTTAGTTTGAAAGACATGCTAACTGATGTACCTGCAAGGGGCGAGAGCAGGGACTTCAGAGCTGTGCCCTAGCTGCACATTCGATGCAGTGGCCAGCAGCAGGTGGGGCTGGACCTAGCGTGTGGCTCCCCTCTGTACATTCTACGAGAACACATCCCAGCAGGCACTGAGAAGTTGACGCTGGTTGGACCTCAGCTGGACTGTCCCATGAAGCGGCCCTGCGGGAGAGGGATGAGCAGGACCCAGGGGGCTGGAAAGGAAACCAAAGCCCTGCTGAGCCGAGACAGTCAGCGAGCGCCTGATCGGAATTTATGGCAGCCGGCACCGGGAAGGTAAACGCCATTTTATGAACTCCACCATTTATTGACTCGCCAATGGTGTTTGCTTTTGGGGCAGCCAGGGAAGCTTTTAATGCCTCTTGTTCATCTCAGTCTCGCTGCAAGGAGACACCTATTTATTCATCTGGCTGCACGGACATGACACGGTGCCTGCTGCCTTTCTGTTCCCCTGCTCCCTGCCACGGATGCTGCTCCGTTTCACCTCTGAGCTTGTCCCTTTAACTGTATATCTCATCCCTTCGCAAGCCCCAGAGTAATTCCAGACCTGAGGGGTGAGAGGGTAAATCTTGTTCTGTGTTGAGCACCTGAACTGAGATGCACCCAGAACTTGGAATACTTAAAGGGGCAGCAGCGGCTTCTAGTTCCAGTTGCCCCGAGATCAAGATGATGTTTCTGCTAGTGTGTGGAAGCCACTGATTGTTTCTCTGACCCTCAAAGGAAAGATGGGCCAGTGGTGGTGAAGGTGCCAGCCTGGAATGAGATGCAGCTGGCTTCAGACTTCCCGTGTGACCTGGGACAAGTCACTTAGTCTCTCCATGTCTCAGTTTCTCATCTGTAAAATGGGAATAATAGTCCTGCTCTACATCCCAGGGGTGCTGTCAGGGGCTCAGATGCTATAGTGATGGGAGTCAGATAAGTATCTAAGAGACAGACACAGCTAAGGAGCTACTGCCAGAGTTGAAGGCGGGCACAGGGAAGATGCTTAAGCCTCACTAGAGTAAGACTGGAGTAATCCCAGACCATTTCAGCACAAGGGGATTGTTACAAAAAAGGTGTCCCAAGACAAGCGGGAGCAAGATCAAAATGTTAGCTGAAGCATCTCAATCTTTAGCAGTAAATAAATATAAATATATAGAGATATACATCTCTACCTTGATATAATGCTGTCCCTAGGAGCCAAAAAATCTTCCTGTATTATAGGTGAAACTGTGTTATATTGAACTTGTTTTGATCCACTAGAGTGTGCAGCTGCCCCCCGGAGCACTGCTTTACTGCATTATATCCAAATTATGTTATATTGGGTCAGAGGTGTACCTATCTCATAGAACTGGAAGGGACCTTGAAAGGTCATGGAGTCCAGTCCCCTGCCTTCACAGGAGGACCAAGTACTGTCCCTGACAGATTTTTGCCCCCAGATCCCTAAATGACCCCCTCCAGGATTGAACTCACAACTCTGGGTTTAGCAGATCAGTGCTCAAACCACTGAGCTACCCCTCCCTCCCACACCTCTCTGGTGTGGAGTGTTGGGTGAGGAACCTGGCTTTTTTGTGCTGCGGTGCCACTGCCTAATTACTCCTGCCTGGTGACAGGAAGAGGGTGAAAGAGGGGAGCAGGGAGCTGAGCACCTCACAAACAGCCCCCAGCTGGCCCTGTTGTTATACCCTGCGCTCAGACTAAGGGAGCGGGCACAGAAGGGCCGGGAGAGTGAGCCATCCAGGCACTCCACATAGAGGGCTAATACCCCGTGCTCAGCCTGGCTTATAACCTCCACTCATGCTGAAGCTGGCGTGCCCCAATCCTGCTGTGCGACGATGCAAGGACTGGCAGGGATGAGGGCCAGGGTATAATGAATGAATCTCTGTATTAACCACAGAAGCCCAGAACAGTCAAATGAAAGGGTAAAAGTGTGGTTGTGAAAGACAAGCAGTCACTCCGACTGTGTGCTGGAGGTAATTACTGCTATATAAATAAACCAGAGGAAAAAAATCTTTTAAAAATCTAATTACCATGCAGCACTGTGGGTTTCAACCTTGGTCAAGTACAGGCAGACCTGATTTACGCTCCGTCATAAAATCCCAAGCATGAGACTAGTCTATTTCTCTCTCTGTGTCTACTGTATGAGCCAGGGAAGTGGCACAGGACAGGGGAGCTCAGAGAGGAGCTGCCTATTAGCTTAATACACTCACAGCTGAGTTTGGTTCAGCTGGTACCCAGGCCTGCTGAACCAACCCAGCCAGTGAAACAGCTTGGTTTGTGCTTATCACAGCAGTCCCACCTCTTAGGGGATCTTAGTGATGGCATTATAAAAAGCTATTATTTCTCATTCCCCCCCATGACTTTAATAAGACTTCACCTTTCTACTGGTCTTTGCCCTTCTGTAGATCTTTAAGTGCTTCACAAAGGAGAACGCTAGTACATTATCTTCATTTTACAGAACAGGTCAGTGGCAGCATGAGGAGTAAATTGCCCAGAGACACCTACCAATCCAGTGACACAATTGGGACTAGAATCCAGGGCTCAAGTGCCAGTCCCATGATATAACCACTAGACCATGCTGCCGCCTCCTGCTGAGGATTCAGATACAAATAAATCAGAATCCAAACCCCTCATTATGTCCCAGCATAGCAGTGTGCACATTGCAATGCTGATTGTAAAGGCACCTCTAAATTTCATATTGGAAATATGACCGACAGGCTGAGATGTCACAGGCTTTGAAAATCTCAGCCATAACCAATAGCACTTTTATAACAGTGCTTCGCCGAGTGAGCTTACCAATTCCATGAACTAGGCTGCTAAATTCTACTGTCTGTCTGAGACCCTTTCTATCAGGTCTCATGTCAGTAGAGATAGACTAGAATATAGAATAGAATATCAGGGTTGGAAGGGACCTCAGGAGGTCATCTAGTCCAACTCCCTGCGGAAAGCAGGACTAATTCCCAACTAAATCATTCCAGCCAGGGCTTTGCCAAGCCTGACCTTAAAAACCTCCAAGGAAGGAGATTCCACCACCTCCCTAGGTAACCCATTCCAGTGCTTTACCACCATCCTAGTGAAACAGTGTTTCCTAACATCCAACCTAAACCTCCCCCACTGCAACTTGAGACCATTACTCCTTGTTCTGTCATCTGCGACCACTGAGAACAGTTTAGATCCACCCTCTTTGGAACCCCCTTTCAGGTAGTTGAAAGCAGCAGCAAATCCCCCCTCATTCTTCTCTTCTGCAGACTAAATAATCCCAGTTCCCTCAGCCTCTCCTCATAAGTAATGTGCTCCAGCCCTCTAATCATTTTGTTGCCCTCCGCTGGACTCTTTCCAATTTTTCCTCCACCTTCTTGCAGGGTGGAGCCCAAAACTGGACACAGTACTCCAGGTGAGGCCTCACCAATGCTGAATAGAGGGGAACGATCATGTGAACTGAGCAGCCAGATCTAGGTCTGCCACCAAATTAGCTGACTTCGAATTTAAAAAGAAACAAGGACTACAATTAAAACATTTGTGCCTGACTAGAAGGAGAGAGAAAGGACCTGAAATAGCCCTTGGGAAACACACGAGTCTCTTGAATACGTTTCAGTTTACAACCTTCTATAAAAAAAGTGTTTTCTTTTCTCTATTTTCCCCACAAAATGAAGTAAACACACAACACACACTCTCCGCTTTACGTTGTAATATATAGAGGGGGTTGATAAGCCCAAGGAATGCTGTGTGTGTTTTATATCACGACTTAAGGAGAAGTATGTGCCGGCATCAGCTCCACATTTGCTGCCTTTAGTAAATCTGTGCCACATACTAAACATTTCTAGATGGATCTGCAACTCAGAGAGTGCACGACAGCCCTAACCCTGCACTTGCTGGATGAAAGACATGGTTAAAAGACAAAAATGCAGGAAAGTCAAGAGGAGTTCAGATCTGTCTCTTCATCAGACAAACGAATCTGCTTCTTTCACCCCCCACCTTCAATATACTGCTCTCCATCCTCACCCTTCTATCTCTAACCCCCCACCCCCCCCGCCAAGGAGGCCGCTATAGCATTTCCTGGACAACAGGCTGCCTGGCAGAGATCTTCCCAATTTAGCACTGCAGAGGAGATTAATGTTTTTGTTTGAATGCCACATAGCTGCCCTGGATGAAGACAGACAGATGACTTCCCAGAATGGAATAACCCCGACATCTGCATCAGCTCTGGACATGAGGATAGTCAAGCAGTAAAGGGAGCACCATGCTCTCATGGCAAGATGAGCTCTCCCTTTATAAGACTCTCTCTCTGACATAAGGCGAACAGCTGCAATAAGTCTGTTAGCATGACTCAGAGAAGGGTTCTCTAGCGGTTAGAGTGTAGGGCTGGGAGCCAGGAGCTCTCTGAGTTCGAATACTGGTTCTGACTGCCTTTGTGAGGGGGCAGCATGCACAGAGGCCAAGCTGTCCACACTGGCTCCCGTCCATACACAGTGGGGATCATGGGAAACTGTCAGGGCTGCAAAGTGCCTTTGAAGAGTGCTAAGTTAGAGTACTATTCTGAGTCCACATTTAGGGCACATCTTCACTGCAGAGCTGACCCAGGTGATCAGCAGCCAGATCTGAGCAAAGCCTTACCTGAGTTACTGGGTTCACACTGGTGCTGCCCCCCGTGTGTGTCGCTAGGAGTCATGGGGGGCACATCCCAGGGTGACTTCCAATGTAACCGAGGAAAAGTCATTCAAGCTATCTAGTGCCTCAGTTTCCCCATCTGTAAAGTGAGGTTAATAATGCCCTATCCCACAGGGGGGTTGTGAGGATAAAACCCAGTGATGATTAGGAGTTGCTAAAATACTGAAGTATGTACAAATTCATAGAAAGATAAAGGACTTTTACAAATTTAGCCCTTTTTTCAGATTGCTCAGTGGTTTTGGATATGCAGCATGCCTGAAAATCCTTGAATTTCTTAAGAAAAAGCCAGGTGTCACTGGTTTTCTTTTCTCTCATAACAACAATAAAAAAAATACACTTTATTTTATATAATGCTTCTCCCTGCCTGCAAATCTATCTCCAGTGTTTCACGGAATTAATAATGGAGGTTCCGAATTGCATCACAGGGTTAGAGAATTAAATTATAAATAAGGAGATAATGAAAAATAGATAATAATAAATAATTGAGGTACAGAATTATACTATAACTGTTCTACTCCAGAAGGAGGAAGGAAGGGCAGTCTAAATCTAGTGGGTGAGATCCCAGCCACCGTGTCACTAGCAAACCTCAAATTTACCAAGCCATAAAACGGCTATCAATGTTATAATGAACATCTCCTGAAAAACTTCGGAGCAAACGCTGACACAGAACACAGCTGGGATTTCTACCTTGAATTTATGGTCCTGCCCTGACAATGGATATTGGGAAGAGTAAAGAGATGGTTCTAGCATGCACATCCTTTCTTAGGCCCTGATCGAGCAAAGCACTTAAGGACACTTTGCCAGAAGCTGGGAATGGCGACAGGGGATAGATCACTTGATGATTCCGTTCTGTTCATTCCCTCTGGGGCACCTGGCATTGGCCACTGTCAGAAGACAGGATACTGGGCTAGATGGACCTTTGTTCTGACCCAGTATGACCATTCTTATGTTCTTATGACATGCTTAACTTGACTTCAGAAGGGTATTGCTGGATTTACACTGGTGTGACAGAAATCAGAATCAGGCTATTTGATTGGAAAGGTATTTGGGGGAAGGAAGTCACCCCCCTATACACACATATATGGACATACATAAATTGAAGATAATCAGAATGCACCCAATGGATTTATCAGCACACGCCCCACTGAAAAACGTGTTCCTAAATTGACAGGCACTTTCCAAAAAAAAGAGTAGATATTTCCTTTATTGTAGCTTTAATGTGACTTTAATAGTCATAACCTATTTATATTATACACACACACAAGCACATTCATTATATGGAAAATGTCAGCTTCCCAGCTGGAATAAAAACCCAGAGATCCATTAAAGCTGAATAACTCCAGCTGAGGATCTGGCCCTGGAAGCTATTGGAACTCTGTCAGTTTACACTAGCTGAGGATCCGACCCCTTAGGTCTTAATTAGGCATGGAACTTCTAATATGTGCTATAGCATCATAGCATTGCATCAGCAGGGTGCCCATGTCGATTTATGGATGCATCCTACCAAGGAAGCCGGACGCTGGAAAAGGTGGAATGGAATATTTATTGTGCATCATTTAGGGGATGCATGGTATTGCTTTGACACTTTAGTAGATGAATGAGTGTTAACTGATTTGCTCCAAGGTATTGCATGCTAATCAGATGGGTGCACTACATAAGGTCACATTAATGTTGTAATAAAGGAAATCTCTATATGTACTGTAATGTCTTTATGATTAGCTTTAATTTCAGATAGCTAGTGAAAGAATACATGTTCAATACTTGGATCTGCTGTCTAATTAGCTACGACATAACAAGAACTTAATGTACGATAAAATGCCAGATTTTTACTGGAGATTGCTGGTGACATAAGCCATGAGAAAAATCTTATGATCTGTGCATGCCACTGGAAGCCTGTGATAACGCAGCCTGATAAGCATGTGTAATTGTGTAGGTGTGTTTGGATTTCTTTTCATCTTTAGCTGGCAACCTGAAAAAACTCAGACACCTAGAGGTACATTTACAAAGCCACTCCCAGAAGGATTAAATACACTAGTGTAACAGATGTTCTACATTTACTTCTTCAAATAAACACACTCACAATTCTGTCATTCAATTCAAGACACCTCTTATGCCCGCGATGGTGTAACTTCAATTTGGAGACTAAGTCCCTTTCTCGTGTCCTTCAAATGACTCATTAATACTCCCCTTTCCAACTCAGCTACAATCCAGACATACCTGGAGCTGTGCAAATAATAGATGTGTCAGATCACTAGCAAACACACAAAAAAATTGTTTGGGGTCAAATAACAATTTTCAATTTTTTCAGTAAATTGCAAAGAAGGAAAAAACTGTTTGAGGACGAACAAAATATTCTGTTTGACAATATAGAAATGTTTTGTTTTAATTTTGATCATTTTTTAATGTTTTGGATTCTTTAAAATAAATATCAAGGAAACGTTGAACTAAAAAATCAAAACATTTCACTGGAAAAATGTTACAACATGTTTAGATTTTTCTGGATTTTTTTTTATTTTTTTTTCCAACTGAAAATCCAGCAAAAACAACACAAAGTTGCAAAATGTGTTGGTGTAATTGAATCTGCATTTTTTGCCCCTCTACAAAAAAATTACCTGAAAAATTTTGCCCACTTCCACATTTTCCACTATGGATTTGTCTATATGGTTCTTGGGTGTACTGCTTCAAAACCATTCAGGTTTTAATACTACTACTCTGGTCTTATATAGTGTTTTACATCCATAGTTCTCAAAGCAGATTACATAGGAAAAGAAGTAACATTATCCCCATTTTACAGACGGGGAATTTGAGGCACAGAGATATTAAGAAACTTGCTTAAGGTCATGGAACAGTCTGGAGGCAGAACCCCAGGCATCCTGACCATTGTCTTAGCAGTGAAGCTCTTTGGGGCAGGGATTCCATGCACTCAATCAGTGGGTGCAAAGACTAATATAAACAAATATTATTTAGGGGTAAATCAACTCACATAGCCAGGGAAGGTCTTGGTTGCACAGGAGTTTTGTACAGTTGTGTTTACTGGGATGGGGGAAGTATTTAGGGATCTAGTGCAAGGGTAGCATAAGGTAATTTCCCTTTCAGGACCTGCTCCAGTGGATGTGGTGGATTTATACTCACCTACCCACAATCAATCATTTTGGCCTAGTTTTTGTAACTCCTTGCAAACCAACCACTTGAAGAATCTGAGCTGCTGACCCCTAAGGACAGGCCAGCTGAGCCTCTGAAGGACCATTCCTCACCCTGGACATGTGATTGACCCTCCACACCTTCTATTGAGTCCCCTCACTTTCACATAACTGGAATTCACTCTCTCTCAATATGCAGATTTAACAGCCTGTCATTAATGGAGTTACTCCAGACTGACCCTGGTATTACTGAGATCAGGATCTGATCCCATTTGGCTCCAAAGACGGACAGATGGGAGATAGCTGTCAGTTCAGAGGTCCTGATTCTAGTCTTGCTTACAGTGGTACGAACCAGGAGTCGTTCTTGTCAGGTCAATGGAGTTACACCAATATAGAAGTTAAATGAGAACCAGGTCCATAGATTAGAGCAGGTCCAAAGACAAAGAAAGAAATCTCTTTGATAGAGTAAAATCCTCATACACTGTGCAAAGCAACCTGCAAGTAAGTGAGTTCTCTCTCAGCATCTGTAATGCATTTCCCAAAGCAGAAATCAGATGACTCTTTGCAGGGGAGCAAAACCATGGAAAGAAACTCCTGTTTAATGACCCCAATGCATGCAGGTTGTGTGGGTGAGGAAACTGCTTCTTCGTGTCTCGGTTCTACCAAAGCCACCCTGTGTGGTTTCCAGGGCTGAACAGTGTTCCGTTGAATACCCGGCCATTTACAGTACGCTTGAATGGACAGTTCAGTCTAAAATAAAGAGAGCTACTGCATTACTCTGTGGAATATGAAAGTTGCCAGAGATAGGCCCACGGTTGGATAGAGATCTGGGAAGAGGCCTTCCCAAACTTTGGCTGGAGAGCAGGGATGGGTTCCACTCATTGCAGAGACAGGAGCTAGATGTGGACTTCAATTCTAGGTCCCAACTTCCTTGGTGTTCACAGGCTCTTTGATCTGGTGCATTGGTTCAGGCCCATCTCGAGAAGGCACTGAAGCAAAATGCTAACCTGAACAAAAGATCCGCCCTGCTTTTCATTGAGTCCTCTCTTCTAAGATTAGGGCTGCTGTGCTCCTAAAACTCACAGGCAGCTCTGTAATGCCCATCATGGAACTTGAATATCGCCTACAGATGTGCTAATGTACCTAGATGGCACCTTCATTCAATATAACAGATAAACAGGCTGGCCAGCCACTTACATGATTGGTGAAGAGGTACCATAGTACAGTGGGCAAAATGCCGGCCTGGGAGTTACGCAGCCTGGGTTCTAGTTTCTTCTACCATTGATCTGTGACTCGGAAAAAGTAAAAGCTTGATCCCCTGTGTCCGCCTATTTAGACTGCAAGATCTTCAGGGCAGGGACTGTCTTTCCCTGTGTGTTGTACTCTGACTAATAGGGTGGAGACCCCATCCTGATGTCTACAATCACGATAAAAATTATTGTTAATGATGGAGACCAGAGATTCAAATGGCAGCCCAATATCCCACTCACATTAACATTCAAGGGGAAGATGCCATTTGTGCCTTTGAATATCTCATCTGAGTAGCTTTATGAAAGTGTGAAGTATGGGCTGAATTCTGCAGGGGTCAAAACACTCATCTACTCCCTCTATTTCTCCCTTATTTTTCCAGGCAGTTCACTTGTGGGGGTAGGGGCATTTTCCAGGTTCCTAAATTGTCCTCAAATATATCATAATTTAAAGAGTAGCAAGAATCATGCCAGAGGTAAGTGTCCCATTGTTTGGAGTGGCTGGGGCTGGGGAAAGAGTTATATGAAAGTTGCAAACCCCAGGACTAGGATGTCCCCTCTCCAAGTGCAAGGGCTAGAAAAAATTGTCCCCCGCAGGGCACCCTGGATTTCCATTTAGCCTATTAATGCTGCTGCAGCAGAGTCAAAAATTGCACCCACACACACACACTCCAACCAAACTCTGGCTGAAACTTGAATTGAACCTGAATAGTTCTGAGTTTGCTTAACCTGTATTTCTAATGCTGTTTGCTCTGAGTCAGCAAGCCCCAGTTTCCACAGGGAATGTTTGAACTTAAGTCCTAATCCATATGAACCACGGTGAGAACACATGAGAGGGGGAATCGTAAATCTAAAGCTTTTTATTTTATTTTACTTTTCATTGCCTGATCGTTCTATGGCTGTAAGCAGTGAGCTTTCCACCGAGGGCAGCAGCACACCGCCAGCAGCATACTTAATTAATTTTACCTTACATGTTCCATGGGGTTTTTTTTTCCCCTTCTCCTTCCATTTATCTGCTGGAAGGCCTAAATGACTAAGGAATAGAGGAATCTTTAATTCTGGTGAAGGATCAAAGCTTACATGAACCCAGCATTGACTAGGCCCCTTGGCGTTTTCCCTCTGGGCCTCCCTCCTCCCACTGAAATCAACAGGAGTTTAACATGGTCTTCAGCGGATTACCTTCCACCTCTTGAGAGGTACAGAATACTTGGCACTTACTCTGTGCAGTGTCTTTCATGAGAGGCGCTTGAATTCTCTCACTTCATTAAAGTCTGGGGGTGGGTGGCAAGTAGTATCCCCCTTCAACGAATGTGTTGGCTGAGGCCCAGATATGAACTGGATCCTGTGAGGTGCTGAGCACACTGAAATCCCAGTGAAGACAGAGAGAGAGGAAAGCACTCAACACCTTGCGGGATTAGGCCCATGCTTGAGCGATAAAGGATCTCCAAGTGAGTTCCAGAATAGAGTTGGTCTCCTAATCCTTCTACAAATAAGCATCGCTCCAGCGGAGCAGTGAGGGAAGCAGAAGGTTCTAGTCGAAAAGAAACGGCACTGGAGCAATTGCATTCTATTCCTAGCTTTGTCTTAAACTCAGCTGTGATATGGTAATCAGAGATGTTTACATAGGCCCCATCTCCGTTGTATCTGAGGGTCTCACCATCTTTAAAATATTTATCCTCCTGTGAGGCAAGGTATTGTTGTTATCCTCATAGCACAGATGGGAAACTGAGGCACATTTTAGAGACAGAAAACTGAGGCACAGAGAGGCTAAATGACTGGCCCAAGGCCATACAGGAAGTCTGTCCTAGAGTAGGGAATTATAAGTCCCGGGACAGTGTCCTAACCATTGGTCCATCCTGCCTCTTCAGGCATTGCTATAATACAAATAATAAAGGGCTGGTCATGGGAGCGCAGTGATGCTAATATGCCTGCTGGATGCTACCCCTTGCCACAGATTACAAAATGGCTGCTTTTCCCTCACTCTTCCTTTCTGCCCACAAAGCTGCATGTATTTATCACATACTAAACACTTCCATTCTTTCTTTACAGATGAGGCAAATCTGCTGGCCTCATTAAGCCAAGGCTCATTACAAACACCCAGGCAGGCAAGCTCCCTACCCAAATTAATGAACCTACCCAGCGAGATGCATCATTATAAGAGGAAAGGAAGGGAATAAGGACAAACACTTTGCCACAATGCAGGCTGCACTGAGAGTCAAACAGCCAGCTCTCTGTTGAAATCAGGCACGGTTTTTCAGTATGGCAGCTGTAAAACAGAGAATGAAGTTAGCACGTCACTGAACCTGGGAGCTCTCCTATGGAGGATAATCCATTTCATCACAGCATAGCCATTTCCTGCTGCAGATTCAGGGAACCGCTGAGCTTCTGCAATACGGCCATCTAATTGCAAACACTTGGTGTTAATGTTAGATATCTGGGTGCAGAGCAATGCTAAGATGTATTTCAAAACAGAGTGAGCAACACGCTTCCTTTTGCTTTGGGAGCTGTGCTTCATTGCAAGGCATGTCCACTGGAAAGATCAGTCTGTGACCATAGCGGGATAGCCTCGATGACCATAACCAAGTAGACATTAGTGATTAAAAAGGTCTACTAGATCATCTAATTCATGGGTAGGCAACCTATGGCACGTGTGCCAAAGGCAGCACGCAAGCTGATTTTCAGTGGCTCTCACACTGCCCGGGTCCTGGCCACCAGTCTGGGGAGCTCTGCTATTTAATGTAATTTTAAATGAAGCTTTTTAAACATTTTAAAAACCTTCTTTACTTTACATACAATAATAGTTTAGTTATATATTATAGACTTATAGAAAGAGACCTTCTAAAAACATTAACATTTATTACTGGCACATGAAACCTTAAATTAGAGTGAATAAATGAAGACTCGGCACACCATTTCTGAAAAGTTGCCGACCACTGATCTAGTTCATCCCACTTGGTCAGTGCTGAAAGGTTCCACCACAGCATTATCCCCCAGTGCTTTGTCTAGTTATCAACTTCTAGATTTCAAGACCAGAAGGGACCCTACAATCATCTAGGCTACACTATTTCTATGACAAAGGCTATAAAATGTCACCCAGTAATTCCTGCAGTAGAGAGAAGTATTCTTTCCTACTTCGTAAGTGACCAGTATTGAGCCCAAGAAATTGAGATTGATCTAGAGTATACCTTTAGAAAGATATCAAATTTAAAGACTGCAAGCAATGGAGAATTTATCATATGCCTTGGTAAGCTGTTTCAAAAGTTAGTTACCATTAAGGCTGAAAGTTGCATGTACTCTCCAGTTTAATTTTTTTCTAACTTCAACTTCCAGCCATTGGATCCTGTTATGCATTTGTCAGCTAGATTAAAGAGCCCCTAATACAAGATATCTTCTGCTTGTGTAGGTACTTTTAGTTCAAAGCAAGGGGACTTCCACCACTCTATCTATAGCCTAAGAATTTTTATGATAGGATACTTTCTCCCTGCTAGTTAAATATCCCTTAGCATAGTTCCACGCATCATTCCTAGTTACAATGTTTAAAATGACCCTAACAAATTCCAGCTCTACACACCCTCCAAATACTAGTGTAACATCGACAGACGCCAGTCATCGGCATGCAGGATGGCACCTGGGGCCTCTGGAGCTTAGTGTATGAGCCGCTACTGCGTGAGCTAAAAGCCACACAGCTCTTAGCTAAGGCTGTAGCAGACTCATTAACCTCTAAGTGGTCTCGGTGTCACTAGAGTGGACAGAAAACCACACCCAGGAGGTGTGTAGGTTACACTAGCACTCTGTTTTTTTATTTTTATGTATTAGTTATTTCATTCTATTATCACCTCTCTCAAACTCTGGATATTTTACAGTGTTGAAAACGAAGGGATTTTTTTTAAAATCTATAGTAAATGTACTGACCTCCTCATGCATAAACGACCTAAGATGAACAACCCATATTATAATGACCTCAATATCTTCCACCCTATTAATCTATTTCTTCCCCTAAACACTTGAGAGAGAGAAAAATATATCTTCCCTTCCTCAACTACAATTGTAATATTACTAGACAGACACATTGTCCTCCTATCTCCCGGACACATAGATAGATAAAATTAGATTAAACAGTCCTACTCTTGCTTTATGTACTTTTCACTTTAGAACTATTGCTATCAGTGAGAACTTACACGTTGAGTTTAGATGTGGACCAACCTAAGACCTTTGCCTCAAAACCTCCAACCAAACCTCAACTTTGAATCTTGAAGTCAATTGAACTTTCTTCCCTTGTTGCTTGTTGTTTTAACTTGACACATTACTCTGAACTTCCCGTTTTCCATTAGAACTGGAGCCCAAGCCCCATTAAGACAGGGTATTTTGTGAGGCATTTCCCAGGAGACAATGGAAAACCATAACAGAAGTCTATCCTCCTGAGACGTCCTACCCTGACTGTGGACATGTTCTGTGAGAATTTGAGATGTGCAATACTGTACTGTCCTTAAAGTAAAATACCACTTCACTTTCTATTCAAACAAGTCCTGTTTCATTCTTATGAGGAATAACAAGAGGCAACACACTTGAGGGAGAAAAACAGGAGGGGAAAAATGTGACAGATGGATGCTCAGATTCAACAGTGAAGCGTACTGTATAGGAACCTGACTAGAACGTCATAGCTTGAGACTGATATAAGAATCTAAACAGGACAGAATAAAAAGCCTATAGACATCAGGAGGCTGCTTTTCAAGGAGCATTTACTATTGCCCTTAAAAAAAACAACACATGCAGTCGAGCTACAGAAACAGAGAAGTAAGCCAGCTTCCCAGGACTAGCAAAGAGGACTTCTAAACTAACTTCTAAGAAGGTCATCTGAAGTCCTTTCCTTTAGCAACGGAAAACAAATGGGTGACACTATGGTAATGAGGACAATTCACTCCCAGGATGTGTCATTCAGTAACAACAAGGTCCCCCTGTCCTGCCTGTTGATTTATATATTTTTTCCCTTTAGCATCAGGAAGACTTAAAAGGGTTGGCTGGGTGACCTACCCACTAATGAGTTTGGGTTTGATTGTGTTATTTATTTGGCATTAGCATAGTGTCACCCCCAAAATGTTTCCCTTCAGCAATGGAACATCCTCTGGATTATTTTCTGAAGGGTGGGGACAAAGAAAAAGGCAGCAAATTAAAATGGACTACAAAGGAAAAAGGGAGATTCAGAGATGAAATGTCTGCAAAAAGGCCAATTTCATTTCCAGACAAAATTGCAAAAAAATAAGATTTACATTTTTCTCCTAATTTCCTTGCAGTGTCATTGCTGCCCTGTGAATCATTTTGAAACAATTTTAAAAACATTTTTTCATCTAGTCTGGTGCATCGGAGTGATATTTTTAAACAGACAAGGTAATGGAGGTAGTATATTTTATACCTACTTCTGTTGGTGAAGGACCTGAAGAAGAGCTCTGCGTAAGCTCAAAAGCTTGTCTCTTTCACTGATAGAAGTTGGGCCAATAAGAGATATTACCTCATCCACCTTCTCTCTCTAATCTCCTGGGACCAAGTTTAGAACAGGTCAGCTATTTGTACAGATGTTCATCTAAATCGAAACTAACACCCATTATGGGATACCAATCTAATTCAGCAATGCTTGTTTAGACAAAACTCTATAACTAACTAACTAAATCTTACACGATGATAATGATGGAAGTTATGCCTGAGACAGTTTTTGGCTTTGACAACAGTGAAATCAATTCTCTGCATTGTCCTTAAAAAGTACAAATGTATACAATATCTTGTATAGATTGAATTTAAAATGTATGGCATGTTATTTAAATAGCAAGTATTAAACAAGTTATTTTGTATGTTTTTAAATTTATTTTGTGGTGTCTTGGTTTTATTGAGATATTATGGTGCAGATCCTCAGCTGGTGTAAACGGGTACAGCTCCATTGACTTTATTGAGATCTGTGTGCCAGATTAGGTTAAATATTTGGATATTATGTTAAGAAGAGTGGTTCTGCCTTCAGTTAGATTAGTGTCAAGCCCCAGTTCTAGATGGACACATGGACAGTTCCACTGAAGTTAATAGGGCCATTCATATTAATAAGGGTCAGTGGGATTGGGACCTAAATCAGGAGTCACTTAAGTCGAATTGTACCTGATTTTCATTGGTGCACCTTTGAGCAGAATTTGGTCCTGCATATTTATTTTATGGCCAATAAAGCTCAATAAAACACTCATTAATTATTACAAAAATAACTATTTTGATTTGTTGTTGATATTTGATTGTCCCTAACAAGGTGGCCAATGACATCAATATCAGAAATTATCTATTTAGGAACAATAGTTAGAAAGATGCTTCAGATGAAATAGGCAATAATTAATAGGACAAGAATAAAATAAAACAAAGACTCAATCAATTGTTAATATGATATTAACTGGGTACTCTGTACAATTGCTGTGCATTGTTTATCTTACACAAGTTCTTGAACCTCAGTAAATACATTTTTACTAATGAATTGTGGTTTCCTTAACGCATAACAATGTTCTGTTGAAATCAGAAAAATATATCTACTTAAAGAACTGCATTTGAAAATGTCATTTATTTCCTTACTTCAGATATTATTTTTTCTCTAGATGGCATGCATTGATGGGACAAGAAATCAGCACACACCTTTTGTCACTTTTTCTGCTTTAAAGGCTGGGGATTTTCTGAGAGCAAGACTAGAATCCTGCTCCATTGGAGCCAACAGCAAAACGCCCATTGACTTTGATAGGAGCAGAATCTGTAATGCTACTTTTTTTTTTTTTTTTTTTTTTTTTTGGTAGCCGTGCGATGCCACTTCTCTTGCTGCATTCATGGGTAAAAACTGAAGGAGAAAGGGGATCTCCAGAGAAACGGGGTCAGATTCTGATCTCAGTTACAGCAATGCAAATCTGGTAACTCCACCAGACTGAATGGATTTGCACCTGATTAACACTAGTATAACTAAGACCAGAATTTGGCTCTGTGGATTTTTTTTTAAGCCAATAGAGGAGACAGGAGACAGTTCATCTGTGATTGACAATAGCTAGTGATCTTCAGAAACTTTTTTTCCTCTTCTGCGGAATAGCTCAGGCTGCCTGCAGCTGCTACAAAGGCAACCAACAGATACTACTCCCTTATATCATCATTAGACTGAGAGAACATGTGATGTGCACTCCAATTTACCAGTAAGGGTTGGATGGATGGCTCTGTTGAAGGTAGTGATATCCTGGCAGCGGTGCTACAGGAACAATGAAGGGCATCTTCCACTCAGTCTGGATCAGCAGATCTTTTCCCTGTTAAGGCTGGGGATGTGCAGGAGATGAGTGACGCCTGCAGAACGGCTCATTTATTGTCTGGATGGTGGAGACGCACTTTGGATGCAGAGAACCTTTATCTGCAAGTCTGTCCCCTTGAAGGGTAATTAGTTTCTGCCTCCCTTAACGTTCCCCCTCTTCCAGCTCCAGCTGGGGTCACACTGTTTTGGCCTACACTGTTGTGTCATGTTGCTGGTGCTGTTAACACAGCTGCCATGTTCCACTCCAGGGTTATACTATAAGGGTATGTCTACACTGGAATAAACCACCTGCGGCTAGCACAGGTCAGCTGACTTGGGTTCCGGGAATGAAAAATTGCTGTGTAGGTGTAACACCAACATACCCCCATTGTCAGCGGGCGGGATTGAATCTGGGACCTCTGGAGCTTAGTACATGAGTCTCTACTGCCTGAGCTAAAAGCCACAGAGCTCTTACCTAAGGCTGCAGCAGACTCATTAATCTCTAAGTGGTCCCGGTGCCACTAGAAGGGACATAGCACCACACCCAGGAGAATGTGGGTTACGTAGATGTTCGTGCTCAGACTGGAGCTGGAGCATTGGGACCCATGAGGGTGGATGGCCCAACAGTGCATGTTCCAGCCCGAGCCCAAATGTCTATACAACAAATTTTTGCACTGCAGCCGGAGCCCTGCAAGCCCAAGTCAGCTGACCCAGGCCAGCCATGGCCACACTGCGGGGCTTTTATCCCTATGTAGACGTACCCTAAGGGTGAAATCCCAGTCCCACCAAAATCAGTGGCCAAGCTCCCATTGACTCCAGTGGGTTCAATATGTCACCCAAAACTTCTGACGCTGCAGGCCATCCCATGCAATTGGCCTTTGCACCTGCGGGGAACCCTGCTGACTTCGGTGGCTCTGTGGGCATGCAGCTTGTGTGTATAGAATAGCTTGCAGCATCCAAGTTTATAAACTTTGGTAATGTTTGTAATACCACATGGGACACTTCCAGATTACTATGAATGTGTAAGACTGTTGTCCTTACCCTGAATATGCTTTATTTGCAGTCTCTCCAATTTTTCCTCTAAGTTATATTTTGACTTTTCATCGGCTGATTGTCCAAGAATAATAAAAAGTCTGATTCTGGGCTTTTCACGGGCAGATTTCTGAAATCAAACAATATATGCAACCTTCCCACTGTAGCCCTTATCTTGCTTGCTGAATACGTACTGCATTTATTGTTGGATTTTGTTTTGTTTTGTTCAGTAGATCAAATAAAATGTTCCTGCCCTTTAAACTAGGCAACATTCTGAGTGTGAGAATAAAGACAGAAGGAAAACAAAGAGGAGGAAAGGAGGAAGAAAAATAAAACAATGAATCTGGTTTCAAGATGTGTGCACTGGCAGCCACAGAATCTTGTTGCTGTTGCTGTAGCCTTCGGCCTCCTGCCACCTCACTTATCCCTGTCTTTGTCCACATCCTTTGTCATATGTCATGTTAATTTAGACTATGATCTTGTAATTCCACCCACGTGGCTGGTTGATTACAAGATATTCTATGTAATCAATCCATGTGGAACTCCATTGAAGTGAATGGTGCTCTGCTTGCATATGGCCCAGTTCTGATCCCTAGAATGGTGGCTTAGATGGTACACTCTAGTGCTATGATCAAGATTTGCAAACGTGACAAGTGCCTCAGTGTTTGGAGGCCCAACGTGATGCACCTTTAAGGAGCCTGGTTTTCAGAAAGTGCTGAGCACCCACCTTCTGAAAATCCAGCCCTTTGAAGGTGTCTCTCGCTAGGCATCTATACATTTTAGCATTCAAGACAGCTAGTCACTTTTGAAAATCTTGGCTAATCATCATAATATCAGGCCTTCAACTACAACCATGCAGCCTCACTGAGAATGATATAAGTGAGTAGTGATATATTAAGTAGCCTGTGAGTCAGATGGAAAAATGCCTGTGATGACTAGAAATGAGGATTATCATCCAATGGTCCAGAGTAAGAAAGAAAAAAGGGATTCAGAGCTAGTTTCTGAGATAATATTTCTCTTTTGATTTTGTTTCTTATTAGTGTATTTCTCCATGACTCACTTTAATCACTTAATGCTCTGGGTCCAGAGCCCATTCATGGATACTTGAATCTTTGTCTGTTGGTCACATCCAATGCCAATATTCTAGGCAGTCAGAAAGGTCAAAACTTCCTGCCCGTAAGTAAAGAAGGATGGGGAGAAACACTGTTAGTCTAGGCACAGGGCAACAAGAGGAGTCGATGCATCACTGAAGCAAGGGCAGAGTATGGCCCTATGCTCAAAACTTCCCTGCTTTCAAGATGGAACCGCCTCTGGCCATATGCAGTGAGTAGTTAGTTCAAAGTGGCGCATAAACACCTACCACGCCAAGCAAGGCTTATCTCTGTTAGATCAAACCAGTCCCCAGTCTCACTGAAGATACAGGAGGGAGGAATTGGGCCCATTGGTGTTTCTCACCAAACTGAAAGCATAAACCACTCTATTTTTCATATGGTGGACAGGAAAAAAATATATACTCGTTTTCCCTCAATAGAAGCCTTTGGGTAAAACATTGTGATTTCCCACACATTGTAACGAAATCCACGAAAGTTGCCTGTTGTTGTTAATTCTGTGGCATACTATGGCCACTCGGGACATCAGAACGACATTGGGCACAGAGCTTAGAACTGCCTGATCCAAAAGCTTGCCCCCCACCACTTGATCTGCAGAAGAATCTCCCTCTGTTGCAGGTAGCACAGCCATTCACTAGCTGCTGAGACAGGGCCACACGGTGCCAAACAGGCTGATAATTCAGCCCGATGGACACCAAGGCCTCTAGAGTTGGACTGAGATCCCCTAAGTTGGTACTGAAACAAAACTACAGGTTAGAAGAATGGTCTTGGGATTCAAGCACTGCCCTGGGATGTAGGAAAGCTTGGGGTTGAAGTCCTGAAGAAGAGAGCTCCACGTAAGCTCAAAAGCTTGTCTCTCTCACCAACAGGAGTTGGTCCAACACCCACCTAGCTCCGACAACGCTGGAAAATATACAGTTTGATGAGAGTGACCAGACTCGTTTTTGGCCTCGCAAGCAACGGGTTAAAGGGAAGTTAAGGGTATGTCTTCACTACTCTCTGGTTCTGTGGGCAGCAATCGATCCAGTGGGGATCCATTTATTGCATCTAGTCTAGACGCGATAAATCGACCCCCGAGCACTCTTCCATCTACTTCTGGACTCTACCGCCGCAGGAGGTGCGGGCGGAGTTGACGGGGGTGCGGCAGCAGTCAACTCACTGGGGTGAAAACACCTTGGTAAATTGATCTAAGTACGTCGACTTCAGCTACGTTATTCACAGAGCTGAAGTTGTGTAACTTAGATCAATTCCCACCCCCACCCCCCAGTGTAGACCAGGGCTAATCAAATACCAAACATAGAAGATTATTTTTTTTTAAATAAATGTGCTCAGCTCTCATTCCAGAAGGCAGGTTTTTCCACCTCCACATTTACTGTCTCCCCCTGCCCCCAACGTAGCTGCTGTTTGTTGGTTTCCAGCAAAGGTGGGATAAAGAGATAAAGCAAACACAGCTCCTTTATTATTTCTAGTGAGCACACATCTAATCATGACACTGAATCACATTGTCTGTGCAGAGGGGCCAGAGGAGTAACTGTAGCATGTGCATAATTTCATTTACTCTGTTATCAGGTTTACTAGGAATTACTGGGAAAAACAATATTGTGCAGCTGCAAAGGTGCTGTGTGGTGAGAGAAGCAGACAGGTGCGCCGATCTCTGGCTCATCTCCAGCTTTTGCCCCTGATTTAATGATAGTTTTAGACTCGTCTACATTTCTATACAGAGTTTCCAATATAGTCTTTTCATTAGTTGTATAGATTAGATTTTCTGGGGGCTACCAATGGGGCTGCACATGAAGCAGCTGGCAGGACCAGGGTAGCACCTTCTATACAAAGCATAAGCCTAAATCCTAAGTAGTTTATGCTGCACCAACCACTCTGGGATCAGAGAGCTTAAATCATGCCAATGGACAGTGACTTCCAGAGGCAATGGACAGATCACGGGACTGGGGCTCAGGACACATGGTGCGACTGCTGACCTGTCGTGTGACTTGGGCAAGCCACCTCGCCTCTTGGTGCTTCTGTTTCCCCTCCCTTCTTTTGTCTGTCCTATCCATTTACACTGCCAGCTCTCCAGGGCAAGGACCGTCTCTTAACATGTGCTGACAAAGCACCTAGCATAATGGGGACCTGATCTCAGTCCGGACCCTTAGGCACTACAGTAAAATAGTCATTTTACAATCTAATAGACTGAGTTACCTACTGACTTCAGTTCTACAAGGCAACAAGCCAGGATAAATAAAGAGAAGTGCCTGGGATTTCTTCTTTCTAATGTAGATACAATCATCACTTAAATGTTAGCTTTTCCTCTTAGTGTCTTTGAAATAGTGTCTTAACGTTCAGTGAAACAGCCAATATGTTATTTCTAATATTTCCAAAGCATGTTGATCTAGAATAAAGAAAACCAGAATGACCCCAATGGAGTATTTCAAGCCCCACGTTCCCCATTCCTCCTCACCCCCACAACACACTCCCCCCCTCCACAGTACTGAGTTGCTGCTCACACTCTAAGGATTAAAAGATCACACTGCTTGCATTGCATGCTGAGGCTTTTAATTACCAGATGCAGAGGAACAGCCCAACATATGTTCATATGCCATAGCATGGAGTTCCATATAAGGGCCAGTCCTGGTAAAACTCCCATTAACTTTAGTTGCTCGAGACTCGGCCTTAAGCACAGCCAGGAACAGATGAAAGGATCCTGGGGACTGGGAACAATGTTGAATGATGGGGGAGAGACCAAGAACAAGATACAAAGTGGCTTGTGCTCTGGCATGTCATCCTTCTTGGTTACCAAGGAGTGTAACAGGTGAGGAAGGAAAAACTGGACATAGGCCTATTGGTATGAACAGCTGCTCCTGCTAATTGCCTGACAGTTACTGAAGTCCATTGTCAGAAGGCAGGGGAGTAGCGTTCCCACCAATGGAGCTCTTAACAGACAATCAGTTTCTATCATCCGCCTGGAAACAGAGGCTCCACTCCCCAGCAAGTTTAGTGAAAGAACATAGTAAATCAAACAGGGCCTGGTTTATGTTCCTACTTTCACAACAGGGTCAGAACATGAGGCTGTAGAGTCCCCTTCTGTGAAGTGAGCATATCCAGTGTTTAAGGAAGGACCCAATGGAGGCCCTGTAAAGTTGCCCTAGCAATGAATTATAGGGTGAAAAGGCACAAATCCTCCATATGAACAAATGCAGGGGTTTGAGACAGCTTAGTCCAAACCTCAGGATGCCCCTGCCTCCGCCCAGGAAAAATGCCACAAAGGGAACCTCACAGAGCTTGCCTTCTCTAATCCCTTTCTGCAGGTGTTTCTTTGGGAAGTGGTGGCCCAGACCATACATTCTCCCTCGTCCATTCAAACTCTCTATCCCTTTGCTGAAACTGCCAACAGTGCCAACTGGTTTGGTGGGTTTCTGTAATGTGAATTGGCCAGAGAATGAAACATTTGTTTGCAGAACCAAAAAACCTTGAGTTGAAAAAGAAAATCTACCTGGGCGACTAACTTTCTCTTTAGAGAATTATTTTCTGTCATATTAATTCATAGCAATAAGGTTCTCTACAGCTTTAAAAGATCTACCAACATTTTTGGGGTGAATGAAGACCCGGGGGGCTTGGATCCAAACCCACTGACGTGAATCAAAAAATCCCAATTGACTTCAATGGGCTTTGGATCTAGCCCTTAGGTGCTCACCCACTCTGGACACCAATGATGTATTATGGCCCCAATTCAGGAAACCAATTCACTACACGCACTGAGATCAATGGGACTCAAGCACATGGTGAAGAACTTTCCTGGATCAGAGGCTTAAATGAATATCCAGTCATACCAAATTGTTTAAATAGGCGCAAACATCATGCAAGATTTGATAGGTTCAATGCCACTTTCTTTTTATTACCAATAAGAACATAAGAACGGTCATACTGGGTCAGACTAATGGTCCATCTAGCCCATTATCCTGTCTTCTGACAGTGGCCAATGTTTGGTGCTTCAGAGGGAAAGAACAGAACAGGTAATCAAGTAATCCATCTCTCTAAACCCAGGGACATTTTTGTTCGTCATGAACAAGTGGTATGGTACCCAACTGGGGGGAAAAAAGACATGGGACACACAGAATGGATTTTTCACACAGCTCAATCATACAGACAGCAATTAATTTCTCCTATAAATGAAACACTTTTCACGTGATTTTATTGGGGAAAGAGTGACTTGATATCACTAGGGACTGTTGGCAGTGTAATTTATACACTTTTTTTTACCCAGCTGTTAGCATAAAGCTTTCTGTTGCATGCTTTTGTTTTTCTTCACTCTCCAATTCTCCTCAAAAATTGAAAGGGATTAGATTTGGATTAGGTTAGTGTTTTAAGCAGAAAGTCAAAAAGATGGATGAAGATATTTTCAAATGGTTAATACACTGGAGAGCCTCACTACCAATTGTCTCTGGGTGGGAGGGTGTTTTGTTTTACTAAGTATGGTTTGCAATCATTTTTTGTCTCTTCTGTCAAGGCAGAATGACCAAAGTACCACTTAACTTCATTCCTTGAGACCTGACCAAGGGTCAACAGTTACTTTGAACTGATGCCTGACATTAGCAAATAGGCAATCTTCTCTCATTTCCCACCTGGTGAATCAGCAGTCCTCATGCTAATCAGGTCATCGTATTTTGCTTCGCTGTGGTTGGGAGAGAGAATTCCATGCTAACAAAAAGGTCCCTAGAGAGGCGCACCTGTCCGATGTGAGAAGATCTACATGCACCACATAAACAAAAGCAAGAGCGCTGATCTCTGCCATTGAAAAAGAAATTCAAACTGTTTTCTTTTGTTTTCACGGTGATACAACGGAATGGATTTACATGGCTTTCTTGAGGGAAATGAGGCTAGGAAGGAGAACACTCTCTGCCAATGCTGCCTGGTGGTTGGGTGGGGTGTGGCAGGTTATCTTCCTCCAGGGCATTCCCCTTTCAGAGTACCACTCTGCCCTGCAGTGGTCTGTCCCTTCACTGACACAAGCTCTCTGGCCAGACTCCTCTTTCTGGGGTATATACAGAGAATCTCATAATGTGGAAGTCTTTGCAATCAAGTGAGGGGCACAGGACTTACCTGTTGGGTCACGGGGTCTAGTATCTGAAGCCCTGTAACTTCAGCATCACTCCCAACTAGGTTCCCTGCATGTAGGACAGGATTCTGTCACTGTCTCTTTTTAAGGGGAGGTAGGAGAATCCAGGCCCACTCTCCCCATCTGGCTCCAATGCACGGCCCAATGGTAGGTAGCTAAGTCTTGCACCCCGGAGTACAATGAGGCCACCTCCCTGGATCTCTTCCTACCAGTCTCCTCTCTTCCCACAGGGTAAAGTAAAGAGTCAAGCACCAGGATAAACTCTCTACCTTCAGAGAATCACTGGTCCCTTCTTTGTTGGCTTGGTCAGCTCACTATAGCCCAGCCTCAGGCAGCAAATGCTCCTGTGGATGTTCTTCCCAGGAGCTCTGAGCACAGGTCAGCTCACCTCTACTGTCTTCCAGCTGCTGGGCTACTCTGTTCCTCTTTCAAAGCTCTTCCTCCAACCTGTGCAGGCATTGACACCTGGGTCCAGAGCTCTTCCTTAACCCCTTCTTTCCCAGTTTGGGTTTTGTACACCCCATCACAGAAGCCAACAGACTGTATCCACTACAGACAGACACCCAAAAATAACAGAAACATTACAAAAAATAGATAATGGTCCATTACCCTTCCTATTGTTTCTTGCTTAATTCTTCTCCACCTTGCCTCTCTCCTTCTGTCTTGGTTTGTTCACTTAAATCTAGATGTTCCATCATTTCAACCAAAGCAAGAAGTTATGTCCAATGTACTTGCCAACATATCACAGCATGACTATGCTGTATGTTGAATTCCCAGTTCACAGAGGACCAGTGTCCTTCATACAAGAACTGTTCCCACGACTGAGAATTTCAGCCAAAGGAAGCTGATATACCTCTTATTTACTTAAGTAGAGGAGTGTGAAATGTCCATAAGAGGAAACATAATGGTCTGAAGTGCAAGGGTTTTCGCACTTTTTTTTACAAAGATTCAAAATGGGCGAATATTGTGTAATATTTTGCCACATTGCTTTCACAAATAGGGCCAGTTTTCCCAGTGAAAATGAGACCATTTTTTCAGCCCCCCTCCAATTGCCCCAATCCTGACAGGAAGATGGTTTTGGCATTCAAAATTTACAAGTCTACACTGAAAATTTGGAATTTGGGCATTTTTCCAATGAGAAAAAAAAACAATTCTCGGGCAAGTCAAGTTTGAATGGTGCAAAATGGCCTGACAGACATGATATACATTTTTGCATGATTTTTTTTTTAAGCATAACCTTTTACAGATCTCAGCACCAAGCATTTCTGTAGAAAAGTTGAGGGCACGTTGGCTGAACAGTGCTGGTGAAACTCAGTGTTACCGCTTGTGCTGTAGCTCTTCTGCAGGGTCCCAGTCAAATCAACTTGAGTCTTTTTGCTGACTTCAATAAACTCTGGCTTATCTCCATTGCTTTCAAAGGAGCCCCTTTCCCCAACCCTAAATGCATTCAATTAGTTCAAAAAATGTCACACTTTCCCTTATGGAAACATAGATATTTTGGGAATCTACTTATGGAAACATTAATACAATTTTACTCATTAAAAGCATGGACGCTTTAAGACAGCACTGAATTTCTATTTTTCAGGTGACCGCCGAGGCCCATCTGAGCTGTTTTGAAGCCATTATTAGCAGTACTTTATACCTACTTTACAACTAACAAAACAGTTTTATATTAACACAGGGGCCCGAACAGATTTGCCAATTAGATGCAAGTACATTAGACCCCAAGGTGTCCCTTGCAAGTTTCCCAGCAGAGTTTTCTAACCAATTGTGGCTAGAGCAACAACCATGGCAAGGCAACTTTACTGTTGCTATTAATAAAACCCTTCCAGGGTTTGAAATCCAGGGGCTAACACAGAGCTGTCTATGCGGAGAGCATCCTATCAGGAAAAAAAGGCAAGCTACGGAGAGTGAAAAGGGAATGACAGAAGAAAAGTGAGGAAGAAACAAACCCCAGCAGCTAATAATATGATCAAAGATTTAGGTTTGAAATTTATACAGTTAAAGGGGGGTATTTTTATTTTTGTTGTTGTTTTGGCATTTAAAAGAATATCCCAAAAGCAACAAAACTGTATTCCTGACAGATTAAAATGAGGTGTTTATCTCCAGGTGGAAAGATCTGTTTATTTTTGAGTTGTGAGGAGTAATGGCTGAGCAATGAAATTAATATTGTTGTAATGATTAATTTCTTCAGTAATGTGATAAATCTCTGGGTACTTTACCTATTGGCTACATTCTTTCATATTATTGGCAGAGCAATTTCATGTCTTGTCTTCTCAGAGGAAAAAAAATCTGAATAGAATTAAAGATTCGAGATCCTATCTAGCAACATGAACAGAGACAGAGGGAGAAAACAGAAGCATTTCCTTGTTGGGTTAGACCATATGGGAGCATGTTGAGGAGAATAGTTCATAATGTACATTAATGTGTCTTTACTGGGCCAGATGCTCTTCCCTGATCCAGCCACTTCATCATTCAGGCAGTGCAAAGGGACTGATACCAGCCAGGGATGAAAATTACTGTCTGGATGGAAATTTCCCTGGCACGAAGGAAACCCACAGTAGGTATAAAGGTGGGTTCTGCACCACCGCAGTCTTTGTCTCTAGTGCAGAGGGTGGCCCTAGGCATGGCCATAGCATCTATGTGCTTTTGTGATTCTCATCTGAAAGACTGACAGCTGATACAGGTTACAGTAGCCAGGGGTCGCTCTAAGCTACTGGTTTTCAACCTTTTTTTTTTATTTGTGGACCCCTAAAAAATTTCCATTGGAGGTGCAGATCTCTTTGGAAATCTTAGACATAGTCTGTGAACCCTCAGGATTCCATAGACCACATGTTGAAAACCACTGTTCTATGGTAATGACAACCTTTCTCAGACCTCTTAGACACAGTCTGCAGACCCGCAGGGGTCCGCAGACCACAGGATGAATGCCACTACTCTAAGCTACATAGAATCATAGAATCACAGAAGATTAGGGTTGGAAGAGACCTCAGAATCATCTAGTCCAAACCCTTGCTTAAAGCAGGACCAACCCCAACTAAATCATCCCAGGCAGGGCTTTGTCAAGCCTGACCTTAAAGGCCTCTAAGGATGGAGATTCCACCACCTCCCTAGGTAACCCATTCCAGTGCTTCACCACCCTCCTAGTGAAATAAGGTTTCCTAATATCCAACCTAGACCTCCCCCACTGCAATTTGAAACCATTACTCCTTGTTCTGTCATCTGCCACCACTGAGAACAGTCGAGCTCCATCCTCTTTGGTACTGCCCTTCAGGTAGTTGATGGTTGCTATCAAATCCCCCCTCACGCTTCTCTTCTGCAGACTAAATGACCCCAGTTCCCTCAGCCTCTCCTTGTAAGTCATGTGCCCCAGCCCCCTCTACATCAGGACTAGAACTGCAAAAAAGAAGAGAGTCTGGAAGCCAGTGCCAGAGACAGACCATCCCCCTCTCTGCAGCTCCAAGCACACCTTGACACAGATGACCACCTCACCTACTAGATCCCCATTCACTATTTTATCCTCCTGTAGAACCAACAGACTAATTTTCCCTATTAACCCAAGAAAGCTCTGCAAAATTAGCCACAGTGACTTGAATATATTCAGCCAAGTCTTGATAGTTTGATCTAGATATTACTGGGTGGGAGGGGAGGAGGAGGGCAAAAACGCAGTAACTTCTGTTGGCTCTAATGGGTGTTTTGCCTGAATAATGGCTGAGAAAGGACTTCAGTAATTGGCCTGTTGTCTCTGGACTGAAATAGAATCCCCAGCTTGCACCCCACAGTGAAGTAAGTTCAGCTGGGATGTCACAATGGGGAAAGGTAAAGATTAGACTGGCTGTGAAAAGTATTCATTAGCATACTGCAAAAATACAAGGGCCTGCGCTGCCCCCCCACCCCGATCTCTAGGGCAGTGCTTCCATTGACACCAGTGGGAGCAGGACTAGGCCTGTGACCTGAAAAGGATTCTAATTAATGAACTGGAGCACACAACTATGGAAGTCAATGGAAGTTTTGTCATTTCTGCCCCCTGGATGCAGGACTGGGTCCTTCCCCCAGACCATATCACATTTCACCCCACCACGGACACTGGCTTAGCAAAAGGAAACTGAAGCTGTGCTCTCTTACTCACTCCCCCACCCCATAGCTACACCACTACCACTATTGTTGGCTTTCCCCCACTTCCCTCATTTCTTCATTCTGAGACATGTGCACGACCCATTTCCCTTCTCTCCGCTGTTATCTGCTACCACTGCTTGCCCTGGGAACTCATTTGATTGGCACTGTCCATTACATAGGCATTCCACCAGGGGCAAATACATTGTAACAGCACTCGAGTGTCATTCACACCATGCAGCACACTGGTCACAAAGCACATGTCTACGCAGTGAAAATTCTCAGGCATGATGCCTCAAAATAGCAACTGAACTTTCCATAGCTCTACTGAAGTCCACTCTCACCCCCAGAAGACAGGGAGGAAACTAGGAGTCACTTCCTTACTTCATTACAGATTTCCTCTGTGAGCTAGGGACTGTCCCATGGGGAACTGAGGCACAGAGAAACTATGGGTAAAATGGGTCTAATAGTATTTTCTACCTCACAAGGGTCATGGGTATACATGTAGATTAAAGATGGTGAGCTGTTCAGGGCCACCCTAAATAAAAGCTGAGGGGGAGTGCCCTCTGTACCAGCCTTAGTCCAACACGAGATATTCCTCCCAAGCAATGATACCTAGTATGACCCCTCCGTTCCACTGACTTTTCTGATTCTTCTTCTCATTAAGAGTCACTCAACGAACTCCAGCTTGGGAGATGCCAGCTTCTCAGAGCCACAGTGCTCTTTTGGTGTCATCAGAGGTTCTGTTGTGGCTTTCTGGTCCCCTTCTTTGGTCTCAATGCACCAGACTGGGATGCTAATTAGAGAAGCAAGGTTAATTGGAACCAAAGAGGCATGGCGAACTAGGGGAGGAGGGGGAAAAGAGAGCAAGAGAAAGCACATAATAAAGAGGAATGTCTGAGCCCTGCTGTTCCTAGGAGGAATCTTGTAACAGTCGTGCAACAGCCAGAGGGTACAAGAGAAAAAAAATGCTCTATATGTATAACAATGAAAATATCAAGCCCTGTGTGTTCTGGAGAAATGGAAACCAAGAAATAAAGTTAAGATGCTAAACAAGTGTTTGAGGGGCACTGAAGCAGGCAGCATGTATTTGACTTCCACCCTGTGTAGCAAGTACAGAGGCATGACTGTGATCTGTTAAGTACAGCCATGGCCGAATGTTCCAAAGGGGAACAGCTTCAGTCCGGACAGGCACCCCAAAAGTATATCTGATCTATCCAGGCCTCTGGAGGGGGATCCTACTGGGCAGAACTCTTCCTTCCCTTCTGTCTCTTGACAAGGTCCTTGGCCTTCCTGCCTAGCTGGAGATGGCAGGTGTACTAAGACACACTGCAGCCCCTTTAGAATGTCACACTCCAGGCATGAATCCCTGGTCACCTGCCAAAAATGCCAGGGGACACTGGGGCTGAGAGGGTCACACAAGGTATGGGGCTTACTAAGAGCACTTTGCACTGGATCTAGCTACCAGTACATATCTAGCACCCACATAGGTGGGCACTTGCACCTTCCCAGGATACCTGTACTTTGGGCCCTGCCCATCCAATCTGGGACAAAACCAGATCAGGTTTTGTCTCAGTACCAGATGGGGGATAAATGTAGAAAAGCAGGACTGTCCGGCTTAAAGCTGGACGAATGGCCTGCCCGCCCCAGCACTGTAGTATCTGAGTGCCTCACAATCTTTCCTGCATTTACCCTCATGGTAGCTCTGTGAGGTAGAGGAGTGCTACGATCTCCATTTTACATATGGGGGACTGAGGCACAAAGAGATTAAAGACCAGGTTTTTTAAGGCATTTAGGTACCTAACAGTGTAGATAGGCACCTGGTTGGATTTTTAAAAGCCATCCCACTAGGTTCCTATTTTCAATTTTAGGTGCTTAAATACCTTTACAAATCTCCACTTTAAGTGACATGCCCAAGGCTGCATGGGAAACCTGTGGCAGAGCAGGGAATTAAACCCATGTTTCCCCAGTCCCAGGCTAGGGCCCTAAGCACTTGACCTAGCTTCCTGCCTAAATGGACAGCCAGTTCTTAGCATGAGGTAGCAACGTTCTCCATCGTCTCATCAAAACAGGTGAAATGGAAGAGGTGTTAACAGAAGACTCAGGTAAATTTGTTTTATTTCCAAGCCCATGTACTCACCCTTCATTGAACCCTATGGACTTCAATTCTTTTCAGGACAGAATAAAAGTACCTAGCAGTTTTTAACTCCTTTGGTGGCTCTGATTCATTGAACCGACCTGCAAGCCACAGAGTACACATATACTTCTAAACTGCGATATGATTCCAGAGGGTGAAGTTAAAGGCAACCGTCTACTGCCAGGCAAGGGGGACAAGGAGGGCGAACCTTAAGAAAACTAGAGATGAGCTCATACCTCAGTTACTTAGGTCTCCTCCTTCAGGTCTGCACACAGAATGAGGAATGGATGCCCCATGGTGCTTAATTTCAAGCCCACTCAAACATACTAGGTTAAAAACCCCACTGTGGTGTCAGTGTTATTGGGTTTGCCATATGCTTTGGAGGAACGGCAAAGAAGAAGGAGCAGTGAGGAAAACAAAAAGCCAATGGAGAAAGAGGTCAGAGGAAAAATCAACGAGACAGAGAGACTGGGGAGAAAAGAGAACAGAGAAAGGAAGTGAAAAATTCAAATGAAAAAATAAATACAGTCTACATACTTTATATAGGTGTCAGAGTAGCAGGCGTGTTAGTCTGTATCTGCAAAAAGAACAGGGGTACTTGTGGCACCTTAGAGACTTACAAATTTATTTGAGTATAAGCTTTCGTAGGGCTACAGCTGAAATCATCGGATGCATAGAATGGAACATATAGTGAGAAGATAGATATACCTACAAAGAACCTGAAAAGGTGGGATTTGCCCTATCGATTCTAAGAGGCTAATTAATTAAGATGAGCTATTAACAGCAGGAGAGAAAAAACTTGTAGTGCCAGCCTAAATTGTAGGTGAACCTGCCACCCTTGACTTTTCACTTGTCATGTCAACTGCCAGTCCTAGGGAAAAGGAGAAAACACCACTCTAAGAGTTCCCAAATGCCAACTCATTCTGCAAGTCCAAAAAGTGGCATGAGAGATTTGTAAACCCTCATTCTCCAGGAGGTTCAGCCACCCTTATACGTAATTAATGGATTCAGCACAAATGAGCACATCTGGAGGGACCTGTTAGGAGCATCTAGGGAGTCCAATGCATGTCTACAGCTCAGTAGTTATAAAGACAAGTCTCTTTGTCTGACAGACCCTGACTGATAGCTGCACGGTGACCCTTTTGTGCCACACAAACCCTTTTGAATAGAAGGGCCTTCCTTGCTAGAGCACCTGGCTTGCCCGAAGCTCAGTCATTGAGTGAGAGGAAGGGTGGTCCCAAGGTTAGGATGCTCCTCTGGGACAGCAGAGACCTCAGTTCAAGTTCCTGCTCTGCCACAAATGTCTGTGTGACCCTGAGCAAATCATTTAATATATATGGAGATATACCTATAGCACAGAACTGGAAAGGACCCTGAAAAGTCATTGAGTCCAGCCCCCTGCCTTCACTAGGCAGGACCAAGTACTGATTTTGCCCCAGATCCCTAAGTGGCCCCCTCAAGAACTGAACTCACAACCTTGGGTTGAGTAAGCCAATGCACAAACCAATGAGCTATCTCTCCTCCCAACTCAAATCCAGACTCCCAGCCCAGTGTCCTGTTGCTAAGACTGTGTTCACAGGGAATACTGCAAATGCCATGTAAATCTGTGATTTTGAGGCACCTGTTCACTCCATATAGTGCAGAAGGGGAAGACAGGATGTATAAAAACACAGAATTTCCTTTCCACACCACAACCCCTTTCAATTCAGCCGACGCAGGCAGCCAACACCAAAAAGGCATATATGATCCCCCAAAAGGCTGAAAAAAAACCTGAACATGCAACCAATTATAATTTTTATCTTCTCTCAAGCTAACTTTTTTTTGTTAGCTTAAAAATTAGCAAGTTAATTGGCTGGATAGAGGGACAGTGTTTACATTAATGAGGCAATTAGCTGCCAGGGAAAAAGGAGGAGGAAAGTAAAGGAAGAGATGTCTGGGATTTGCACACAGTGCAGCAGTACAGAATGCTTTGGGGAGTGTTAATATCCCAAGCAGAGTGTTTTTCCAATCCTTTCCCTCCCTCCCACCTTCCCGCTTTACAGGCTAAAGTCTCCTTGGAATAGAGGCTGAATTCTTCCCTTGGCGTCCCAGGGACTGAGGTCAAACTGAGCGTAGTAGGACCTTCAGGACAAAGAGGGGAAATAAATAAATAAAAAGACAAGGACAAAGATCTTACAATCCTAAGCATAAGATAATAGGAAACGGATACAGACAGACCAAGAGGGGAATACAGGAAACAATGAAACAGGCTTGGTCAGCATGATAGACAGCGGTCTCAGCACAGTAGAGGCCTAAACTCTAGTCAAGATATTATCAGTCGGTCCTTTATGATACCTGTAGTCTGGTCAGAAATCTCAAGATGGTTAATTTAGGAACAAAAATGGTACTTCTCTGTTCTTTACCCCACCAGTCCCCTTTCCCCTATTATGCCAAGGGCTCTTCTACACGGATGTTCTGACACTAGTGTAGATACGACAGCCACCATTTTGGCCAACGTTAGGCACTGAATCAGGTACTCTGTGAGCCTTCACAGCTCGAGTTCATTTGCTGGGCTCCGTGGATCGAGGAAAGGCAACACACACTCAACAATGGCTAGATGTGTTACACAGGGGTAAGAAGTGACTTGTTCTTACCCTGTGGTGAATCTTTTTTTTTTTTTTTTTTTTTTTTAAACACAAGCACCAAGAGTCCCCAGGCCAAAAAAGAATATTAATTAAGAATACCTCACTGGTGCAAGATAGTTTAGAAATTCTTCTTCCATCCAAGAGGTGGCAGTGATACACACACACACAAACACAAGATCCCGTTAATTTGGTTTATTTTCTGATTGGACTACTCAGCAGGGTTCAGCTGACTAAGACAGGGTCATTTAGGTCTAAAATAGAACATATGTGCACTACTGTTCTTCTGAATGTATGGCATTAAAATTGTAATTTCAATGGTCATTAAACATTGGAACAATTTACCAAGGTTTGTGCTGGATTCTCCATCACTATTAATTTTTAAATCCAGATTGGATGTTTTTTTTCTGAAAGATATTGGTCTAGTTCAAAATAGGAATTAATTCAGGGAAATCCTATGGCTGTGTGATTCATAGATTCCAAGGCAGAAAGGGACCATTGTGATAATGTAATCTGACCACCCGTGTAACACAAGTTGGAGAACTTCCCACAAATAATTCCTTTGATAGGGGAGGTCAGATTAGATGAGTACTATAGTCTTTTGTGACCTTAAAATCTATGCAATGCCCATTTTATTTTTTTCACTAATCCAAATAAAAAAAATCAGTAAATTATGTGTGTAGATGGGGATTTACATAAATATGGAAGTATCTTAGGTATTCTCATTATCACTCCCATTGGTCATTGGGGCACCATCATTGATGAGCAATCAACCAATTGTCTCCACCCCTGATGATTGTGTGTCAGTGCTTGAGTGTCTGCAAAGTTCATTCCTATCCACAAATTTATGTTGTCAATCCATCTCTTCTTCAGTCTACCACTTCTCTTCCCCTGTACTGTCCCCTGGAGGATGATCTTGAATAGGGCCAGATGATCTTGTTACATTGCCATACCACCTCAGCTTGTGCTTCTTCACAGTCGTCAGGAGGTCTTCATATGACCCAGCACATTGGGTGATGATGTTACGGACCTCATCATTAGTGATGTGGTCGAAGTAGGAAATACTTCTGTATATGACAGTGCTATTTTTTTCAGAATCTTAATGCCAAATGGCCCATAGTACTACAAAGAGACACATATTAATTCCTCAAAGAGCATACCTTCTTGTGCCTGAACTGCTTTCATGCACTTTGACTGTATTCATCTAAGTTGGACTGTACACAACATAGAGTTGGATTCCTGTCTTTTCCCAAGTGCAATGTATCCCCATGGCATTTATACAAAGCAGACAAAAAGAGGTAGGTCTAGACCAAAAAGTTTAGCTCTCTAGCTGATCCTCCTCCAAGTTCAGATTTAGGGTTTGGTTTTGATCCAAAGTCTAAATAATAGTGATTTATCCAACAAGCTTAGACACAAGACTAGGAATCACAAGACCTGGGTTCTGTTCCTTGCTCTGCTGCTGACTTACTGTATGACCTTGGAGAGGTTACCAAACTGCTGTATGGTTCAATTCACCATCTGTAAACTGGGAATGAAGATATTTACCCACCATTATAAACTGATTTGAAAAGATGAGTGTTATAGAAATAGGTCTTAATAAAAATAAACCAGGGCTGAATTAGATACAAAGGCAGTTTTAGTTCAAGAATCTTACCCTAACATTTCTTAGGTGAAAAAACTTAGCAAGAGTATGTTCCACATTAAGGAAGAGTGAAAGAAAGGAAAGGAAAAAAAGAAGCTTAGGAGAGACCAGGGGGAGGGGAGAATCCAAAAGAAAAGAAGGAACACGGGAATTAGGAGTCGGAACTAGGAAAAGAGTTACAGAATCTAGTGGAGTAAGAGATCAAGTGGCAAGAGGAGGAACCAGGAGAGACTTTGTTTTTGATGTTTTTAATTGATGCAAAGCAGAGTTGATGCCTGAAGATTTGTTACCAGTTTTGATATTCTAATTAGCAAAGCGTACAGACAGGAAAACCAACATCAAAACTCCTGATCCCTCGCAGCCAACCTCAAGCTTCTTCAGCAAGGGACCAAGGAGGGTGAGCAAAACACAGTTGCACCAAACACCTCCACACTAATCTAAGAGATCTATGGGCTGGCATGGATTCATGAAACACTGCAGAGAAACAGTCCCTGATTGTAAGGGACTGAGGCATCTGTGTAAGGTTACAAGGGGAGCAGCACAAGAAAGGCTGAGTATTAAATAACAGACACATAGCCATTAGCTTAAACCTATACTTAAAAGATTTTACATACATAGAGAGAGGTTCATGAATATGTTTGATATGGATATGTGGATTTATATCAGTAAAGGTAGACTAGTTACTGGATAAGAGGCTAAAGAGAAGTTTGGTTAGGGATTAGAGTGTGATGAGGAATTATTATATACTTTTCATAATTAAAGCAAATCTTGTGTTAAAAAGGACTGGAATCTGTTTGATTGGTAGATGTTCCTTGGCATCTATTCACAGTCAAATGGAACTTTTAAGCTGCTGAATCTGTACGCCATCCCAGAGCCTGTAATTGTCTGAACTCTAGGTCTGTGAATTCCTTTTTCCCACCTACCCTTTCCTAATCACACATAGCACTCCTACCTTCTAAAAAGTCTGATTTATTTTCTTTCTGATCACATTTTCCAGATATAATGTTTGTATAAATCTGCTGGTCCGGCAAATATTGGTCTTGCTCCCCTGTTATGTTTCCCTACACATGATGAGCAAGCATGTCTTTTCAGATGGCATGGATTGTAGATTAGACCAACAAAATAAGAAAGGTTTCCCTGAGAGCACAGTGGGTGCATTTTCCTCTGGGAGAGTCTGCAAAGAACAGTAGACAAAATGGCAACCCTGGTCTATAGTTATCACAGTCCTGAGAGATTTAAATATGCAACATATAGAAGAAAAATGGTGAAACAGCTACATAGTTAAATCCATTACAGTCCCAACCCAAATGTTTCCAGCTCTCACAGCTCACTAGAATTCTGACCTCAATATCCTTTCCTTCTGAGTACCCTGGTTATTTTTTATTTCCATTATCTCATTTTGATTCTGAGAAGATTTTACCAGTGAATCATAGAATATCAGGGTTGGAAGGGACCTCAGGAGGTATCCAGTCCAACCACCTGCTCAAAGCAGAGCCAATCCCCAGCTAAATCATCCCAGCCAGGGCTTTGTCAAGCCTGACCTTAAAAACCTCTCAGGAAGGAAATTCCACCACCTCCCTATGTAACCCATTCCAGTGCTTCACCATCCTTCTAGTGAAAAAGTTTTTCCTAATATCCAACTTAAACCTCCCCCACTGCAACTTGAGACCATTGCTCCTTGTTCTGTCATCTGCTACCACTGAGAACAGTCGAGCCCCATTCTCTTTGGAACCCAAAGTAGCTATCAAATTCCCCCTCATTCTTCTCTTTTTCAAACTAAATAATCCAAGTGAACAAATTACATACTGGAATTAGAGATTCATGTTAAGTACACCTGGAATATTGTGACTGCATGAAATACCAAGCCTTTAAAGTGTTGATAGTCCTTCAGAATAAGAAGCATTTTTAGTTTCAAACATTCTTGAATTTCAAAATATTTAGATAGAAAAGGACAAATTTTTCACACCTATTTAGGCAAAAAAATAAATTCTCATTTTCTGACCAGCTATAGACCTGGTAAAAAGACATAAATGAATAAATTAAAAAAAAAATAAAATAATCAGTGTTTTCACCTATAAAAAAGGACACTTTTTTCTTTCCAAAAAAAGGGTTCGCAATGTTTCCTCATTTTTAAATCACCCTTAATTTTTAATACTGTTCCATGGAATTCCAGATCCAACTCTATAATAATAATAATAATAGGCTAAATCATCTCCCCACAAAAAATGATTCCCTTGTCACAAATATCTCCAAGTATTGTTCTCCCTAGATTCCTTCAGCCCTCAAAATAATATACAGCCTGGCCTCTGGGTTGCAATAGTTGCCTGTGAATTAATTCTGGCACTTGCTGCATGTCATTCAAAATGTGTTACCAAGTGTGCACTGCAGTGTTCTTAGCCATATGCCTATCAGGGATCGACGGCAAAAATTCAGCACAAATATATCTTTCAACTGAAGATCTCAAAGTGCTATGCAAATGTAACTGAGGCCTCACAATATGGCTCTAAAGAAAATACCATATTACAGAACTGCCAACTAAGGTTAAGTGACTTGCTCCTGGAAAGAAATGGAGTCAGAAGCAGAGCTGAGAAGAGATCTCATGTCTCCTGCTCTCCATTCTCTAACTACTGGAAAACACTCATTCCCACATAGGGTCAATTTTTCAAACCATGGCTATCATTTGTGCACACGCTCTTGCTTGTGCAAATACAAAATTTACAGGCTTTCTTGCACAAATAGGTAGTGAGAGTGCACAAGTCAAAACAGGTGATTTCGCACACATGACATAGGCTGGCAGGAAGGAAGGCCACGCAGAAACATCTTTCAAAACATAGCCCTTCAGGCCTGCATGCATTTTGGTTGTTACATAACTAGCGATCCAACTGGCACACAGAAACACTGCCTGAATGTGCATATGCGTACAAATTATTGCAGGTGCAAACCTAGAGGCCATTTAAAAAAAAAATCTGACCTGTAAAAGGTCTATCTACAGCTAAGTTTCTTTTGAACAACATCATTGCCTTGATTGCATGGCATTCTCTTTGTGAGTCATCTTCCCCAAGAGCTGCTCTTAACTCCATTCCCTCCTCGGCTTTCCCTTTCACACAGATCAGAGGCTTAAGATCTTGAGTGCTGGTTCATACCAGAACCCTAATAATCTATGTTGCTCTGTACAACTATACAATGAGAATAGACATTCATGATTTTGCTTTCTGAGCTTCGCTGCATTATCCCGCGCTCAAAGAAGAGTTAACACTTTGTGCTAGAAATGGTACATGTGTCTATAACTCTGTGTGCCCATGTCAAATACACACACATATATGTCGAGGGACACACATTATATATGCCCGCACAAAAAAATTCTGATCACTAAGAATCAAAGTAGTGGCCAGTGTATTTCCTTTCACCGCAATCATTAAAAAACAAGACAGCTGCCAGTTAAGTGACATTTGTGTAACCGTGTTAGTCTGGATCTGTAAAAGTAGCAAAGAGTCCTGTGGCACCTTATAGACTAACAGACGTATTGGAGCATGAACTTTTGTGGGTGAATACCCACTTCGTCGGATGCATGTCAGATGCATTTGTGTAACATAAACTAATACAATGTATGTCTTTGGTTCCCTTCTAGTGGCTAGACCACATATAGTGGTTTAGCAGTGTTAGTGCCTGTCAAGTGAGGGTTCTGGTTCTTTAGCAGAGGATCTTCTTTTAAAACCAGAGGTCCCAGCCTTAGACCTCACAGGTGACCTTCCCAGGAGGGTGTTGTTACAAGATCAACCACAACCCACATACCTTACAGATTTCAAGTACATGAGCCAAGTGGGTGGGAGGCTGTTGGATGGAGGGTTTCTTCAGCATGGGGATGCCATCGGAAGACACAAAGAAGTTAAGTGACGTATTTCAGAACTCTACACATTCACTAGAGCCACTGAGAGCTACAGAGTGTCTTCTATTTGCCATTCTTAATAGGAAGGAAGCTTGCAGGGGCTAAGAGCACTTCAAAGAGGTGTTTGAACTCGAACCCCTGAAGAGGGCTCCTTCTCTGGCTATGTGCATTTCTTCACACTTCATAGTTACAGAAAAGGAGAGGTGATTAAGAACTCTGGTGCCTTCAGTCACTCCTAGAACAGGACAAACTCTGAAAATGACTGCATCTATATATCTACTGATATAGAGAAGCAGCAATTTTAGATATAAGGATATATGCAGAGATATAGATTCACACAAACATATATCCACAGCAGATAAACTTCACACAGCTGTTAGCAGCTGAAGCAGGCCTTAATTACACCGAGGTTGCTATGGTAACACTTGACAAGCGCTATGTTGCTGGACTAAAATACTTGCCCTCTTGGAGTTTTCTGAAGAGCACAGTGAGAGGAATTAGAGAAAGTAAAAATAATCGCACAACTTCACTCCACCTTTGCATCCCTACAGCAAGGCAAAAACGTTTGAGACCCCCATTGATCACAATGAGTAGAACAAGGCAACGGTAAGATAAATACAGGAACAAACGGGGCACCAAAATGGGTTTCTAATGGCTTGTATTTCAGCCTATCTGGAGTTTGAGCCGGGGATCTCAAAGCGTTTTACTAAGATGCATTAACGCTCTTGAGAGGTGGGTAAATTTTTCTGTCTGTCCATTCATCCAGGTGAAATGACAGAGCCAGGAAGAAAACCCAAGAGATCTGGTCTAAACATTTTATTAAGATGATGTTAAGAAAAAGTGGACGGTACAGAGTTTAGGCATAGAAGTTTCTGGTTATCAGGGAATGACATACAGATTATCGAGGGTGCAAAGTCTGGTATAAGATCGGGTGGCATAAGGAATACATAATCTGCAACACTAGCCCCTACATCCTGTTTAAACGCAGCTGCTTTCATGTGTGTGTTCTGGAAGTTTTGCCATCTTTGATTGCTCATGGTGATTTTGGCATATATATATTTTTGATGGGTGGCAGTTTGAGGTAGAGTGACAAATAAAAATGACAATTGGTTCTTCACAAAAGAAAGAGTTTTTGTTTTCGACTGTTTGCTTTTTTTGACTGACAGGTTGCTGGAGAAGGTGGAGAGAGTGTAAGCCTTTTCTGTCCGAAATGGATGAGAATGGCAAAATCCCCTTGGGCTGAAAGCTGCAGGTGATGCAGTAATGCAAAACTTTGGCATTTAAAGCAAATATTTTTATTTAGTTTTCTAAGTCTGCAGAAATTAATTCTCTCTCTGAGCAATGAGACAGGTGGTAGCTTTTCCTGTTTGTTAGGTTCTTTATGTTTCTTAATCTGGGGGTGGACCCTTTTCTAGAGAGGATTTCATTATTAACACTGATTTAATTTCTCTGATTTGTACACAAGTTTCCTGAATAGGTGAAAAAATTAGTGCCATGGAGTTACTTGGGAAATAAATGGAGGGGGGGGAGATTTCTGTCTCTATCAGACACACACACATATTACTCTCTTTCAGCTGAAAAAAATATATCTGCCTTGCCTCCAGACAAACCCGTCCGGTTAGAACAAGTTAGAGTTGTGCTCAGGAAACAAGCAAACAAACAAACCCGCCTCCCCTCCAAACAGCACCTGAAAAGACCTATTCATAGGCAATAGCACAGCTAAGAACACAGACCAGGCTGCTTTGTAATCTAAAAGCCTATTTCCCATTGAAACATAGGTAATGCCGTAGCAAGAGTGCTCAGAACTTGAGGCCTATGGTGGAGAGAGGAAAGGAATGCCTGGGTTGAGGATATAAGAGCCACAGACTGTCCAGCCGCATTGTAATGAGACATCCATCCATCTCCAAGTGTCTGGGCTGTTATTCCTTAATCAAGGAGAGGGTAGAAAAATCAAAGCATGAGAAGCATCAACCGCTGTCAGTTTCTGCTTTGCATAAATGGCTCAGATGTGGCTGTGTGCATGCACTTGGCACTTAGCACCTTTCATGACAGATCTCAAAGCACTTGGCAACACTGAGTTAATGATGCCTCGATGGCATCCCTGAGATGTGGCTATTACCACCCTCTACCTTGCAGCGATGCAAACTGAAGCACGTCTACACTAAGTTTGTGATACGGGTAGGAGTAGGCAATAGGAGATCTGGGTTCAGTTCCCACAGACTCCCTGTGTGATCTTCTCTGCCACTGGTCCCTGGTCTGTATTGCTTCCCTTTCTCCCATCCCTTTGTCTGTTGTGTATTCAGAAAATAAGCTCTCCAGAGCAGGGGCTATCAGTATGTGACTGTCCACCGGCTGGCACCACAAGGTGCCAATCATGGCCAGGGCCTCCGAGTGCCACTATAACATCACTAAGACACAGGCTCCTCATCAAAGCAAACTTGTCTACAAATTAAAATGATTTGTTTTTATCTGCAGTCATTTCTCACCTTCAGTTTCACCCTCAGTCCTGATCCTCTGCAACAAATAAAGTACTGGGAAGCAGAGGGTAAGATTTGTGCTTTGACTCCCTAGACCTTACACATATTGATGGGGAGTCTTTTGCATGATGCCTTTCCTGGCAGCCTGTTTCCATGTGCTACTATCCTCCTCCTTCCCTCTCTCTAATTTTATTATTATTATTTCTTTCATTTCATAAGCTTTCAGCTTTTTAATATGAGAGCCTTTTATTTCTATAAAACTGCAGCTGCTTTCATTTAGTTTTATGGATTTAATGTATTTAGAGGTTCCAAGAGCAACACAGAACTGGCAGTATTACCGAGACGTTTGCTGCTTAGTGCCTTTTCTAATGACAAGACTTATCTGATTCAGAGTATTTCATATCTGTATAAAATTAATTTCCCCTCCTTTTGTCTTTAGGCCTCGAGATTTAATTTGTTCAGGGTATTCTTTCAAGCACTTTTCTTTCCCCTGATGATTTACTTCCAATGCTAAAGTTTTTTTTCTGCTGGCATTTGGGTCGGTAGCATTTGCAACTTCTTACTTATAGGACACCCATTACCATAGCATCTGAGTGTCTTGCAGTCTTTAATGTATTTATCCTCCTAATTCCCACAGAGTCTCCTGTTGAATTTGACAGATGGGCTACGGTCACTTATTGGGAGACCAGGGACCAATTTTGGACCTCCAGTCCTAACCGCAAGTGCCACAGTTGAGACAATTGTAGATGAACATGCACTACTTTTAGCTTTACATCTTGCATATCTTTCCCGGACTACAACAATCCACAAGCTCTCAAAATCTTTCAGTCCAAGATGATAGAGCTGTTGCCATCAGATCTTGCCACAGGCTAAGAGCTCCCAGGTGCTGATGGCAACATTACAAGACTGGAGGTTGACCTTGACCATATTCAATGTTCTTTGTGTGTGATGTTGCTTTTTATGGCACAAATGGATGACCAGATAATCATGGCATACTAGCAAGTCAATAATGGAGTGAGAGATATTTAGAAATCCCTTTCTATCTCTTCCCCAAATTGGGGAAAGCAGCAATGAAAGAGACAATGCTGACTTCTCCATGTCAACATTAGGCTTTACAGTGAACAAATGAGATTAATGGAGGTTTGAAAACTCTCACTTCCCAGAGTCGCTGTTTCAGGCTCTCTTTAGACACAGGCAGAGATCACTAGAACACTTACATTCTGGTTACATGCTCAATGTTGTCTTTACATCCCTGGCTAGAAACTCATTTTAGTTGGAGGGGATTGAAAAATGGAAAAGATTTTTCATTAAAAAAATTCCAACCAATTTTTGTTCCACAGATTTAAAAAAAAAAAAAAAAAAAAAAAAAAAAAAAAAAAAAAAAAAAAAAAAAAAAAGAGCATTAAAAAATACTGAAAATTTTTTTGGCTTCCCCATTTTCCCCCTCCTACACCACCATTTTACTAGTTAAAAAAATGGGAGTGGGAAAAGGAAGGGAGGTAGAAACAAAAAAATTGAAGCAGCAATTTTTTTTTAATTGAATATGTAGAAAATGTAGAAAAACAAAAACTTCATTTTTAGGCAAAAAAGCCACTGGTTAAAAAAAAAATTAGACCAGCTACTTTTTGATTTTTTTAAAAATGAAAGCTGAGATTCTGCAGAATCTAATTATTCCAAGTGACCAGTTAAGGGTATGTCTACGCTGCTACCAAGAGGCATGATTGCAGCACATGTCAACATACTCTAGTTAGCTTTGACTGTACTAGCTCACTAAAAATAGTTGTGTAGCCAGGGTCACATGGGCTAGCTTCCTCAGTACATACTTAGGCGGCCAACAGTGCCACCACTCATGCTGCTCTTTTTCATGATCTAGCAGGGATCACCTACATATGCTGCCCTGATTGCAGTGTAGACATATCCAAAAAGACATCGGTCAGGTCTGGGCCTAACCCCAGAATGCAGTCCTGCTTCCAGAGAGGCTGTGTAACCCACCCACCTTCAGGGTGTGGTGTTACGTCCCATCTAGCGGCACTGAGGGTAGGTCTACTCTATCGCACGGATCGACGTTCTGAGATCAATCCGCCAGCAGGTGATTTAGCAGTACTAGTAAAGACCTGTTAAATCGACTACAGATCGCTCTCCAGTCGATCCTCGTACTCTACTCCCGACGAGAAGAGTACGTTAAGGTGACGAGAGATTTTCTTCCAGCGACCCCCCGCAGTAACTCAGCTTAAGGTACATCGACTCCAGCTATGTTATTCACGTAGCTGGAGTTGTGCGGCGTACGTTGACTTACTGTGGTAGTGTAGACATCGCCTTAGAGAGAGAGTAATGAGTCTGCTCTACAGCCTTAGCTAACTGGGATATGGTTTTTAGCTCACGCAGTAGGGACTCATCCACTAAGCGCCAGAGGGCCCAGGTTCAATCCCGCCCGCCGACGGCCGGGGTCTGTCGGTGTTGCAACAGAAGGCGATGGAGTGCAAGGGTGATGATGCCTTCATGAAACACAGATCACCCTTACAACGGGCAGCAGAGGAACAGACCAATGCTTCAGGACACTACATACGGCAGTTTCCCTCCGTGTGTAAGAAGCCTGTCAAAAGACATTCACATTAATGTAGCGTGACATTCCACAAGCCTTATCCTGAAGCCCTATGGAGGGGCTTGAAGTTGACAGAAGTCTTGCCCTGCAAACCAGAGGACCAGGCCTTAAGAGAGTCATTAGAACAACAGACATCTCAATGGAATACAATTATTTGCCCTCCTTCACCAACACATTCTCTTTTGTTTGACTCCCCATCACAGCTGAGTCCCCTCCATTTCGCAGCCTTCCCTTATAAACCTTTATTAAGGCTTTATGTTACACAACTACCAGCAATACAGAACTATTGCGTTTCGGCTTCCAGGCGACCGAGTGCATTAAAACGCCTTTTGTGGAATGGCAGGAGCTAATTCCTCATTTTTACTGGCCGGGAACTGAACCTTAATAGACTGCAGAGCACAGAACTCATAAACTACTACGGGTAACGGGGGAGTGGTGGGGAGAAGTTTGTTGCCGAGGTTATGAAATTACAAAATGAGAAGAAAGATCTAAACGAAATGGCAGCAAGGAAACCACCCCACACATGGTGGAGTTAACCTCGTCTGCATGATAGCAATGTCACGGCAGCTGAAACGGGGCTGTGCTTTGTTAGAAACAAAGCATCAATCCTAGATACCAGAACAGAATCAGCCTTCATCTGTAGCCTTCAGTTCTTGGGAGGCGCTGTGGAATGGTGGCTCAGGTGAAAGTTAATTTTGCCTTGCTACCAGTGTGAAATCCGTCTGTCAGTATTTTCCACAATCACCTCTGTGCTTCCTTCTCCCCTGTGTAATATACAATACCTAGCTCTTATTAAAAAAAAAAAAAAAAAAAAGACCTGGTTTAGAGGGGAAGTGAAGGCTGCTATACAAAATAAAATAAAAAACAACACATATAACAAATGGAAGAAAGGGGAAATTGATAGTAATGAATATAAATCTGAAGCTAGGAATTGTAGAAAATTACAGGGGACGCTAAACAGAAATGTATGGCCAGGAAAGTTAAGGACAATTACAAGGAGGGCTTTTTTTGTTTGTTTGTTTTAAAGTATATTAGGAACAAAAAGAATCCGAACAATGGTATTGTTCCACTACTAAATGGAAATGGTAGAATTATCAGTAATAATGCAGAAAAGGCATACTTGTTCAATAAATATTTTTGTTCTATATTTTGAAAGCAAACACAATGTAGTCATATCTTATATGATAAAACTCTTTCCACTATTATCTCTGGAAGATGTTAAACAGCAGCTACTAAATTTAGACATTTTTAAAGCACCAGGTCTGGCTAACTTTCATCCAAGAGTTTTAAAAGAGAAGGCTGAGGAGATCTCTGGACCACTAATGTTGATTTTCAATAAGTCTTGCAACACCAGGGAAGTTCTGGAAGACTAGAAGAAAGCTAAAGTTGTTCCAATATTTTAAAAATATAAACAGGATGACTCAGGAATTACAGGTCTGTCAGTCTGACATCGATTCCAGGTACAGCTTATATGGGACTCAATTAATACAGAACTAAAGGATGGTAATATAATTCATGCCAATCAACGTGAGTTTATGGAAAATAGTCAAACTTAATTTGAGAATTTTTTTTTGCTGAAATTACAAGTTTGGTTGGTAAAGGTGATAGTGTTGATGCAATATACTTAGGCTTCTGGAAGGTGTTTGATTTGGTGCTGTACAACATTTTGATTAAAAAATAGAATATAAAAATCAATATGGCACATATTAAATGGATTAAAAGCTGGCTAACTGATAGGTTTCAAATTGTCATTGTAACAGGGAATTATCACCAAGTGGATGCGTTTCCTGTGAGGTCCCTCAGAGCTCTGTTCTAGGCCCTATGCTATTTAACATTTTTACTAATGATCTGAAAGAAACCATACAATTATCACTGATCAAGTTTGCAGAAGACAAAAAAAAAATAAATAGGGAGAGTGGTAAATAATGAAAATGACAGGTCACGGATACAGAGCAATCTGGATTGCTTGTTAAACTGTGTGCAAGCAAACAGTATGGGTTTTAATATGGCTAAATAGAAACCAATAGCGTACAAAAAGGAACAAAGAATGTAGGTTACATTTACATGATGTGGGACTCTATCCTGGGAAGCAGTAACTCTGAAAAATATGTGGAGGTTCATTGCGGTGGATAATCAACTGAACATGAGCTCCCAGTGTGATGCCGCTGTGGCAAGGAGAGCCAATGCAATTCTTGGATACACAAACAGGGAATCTTAAGTAGGAGCAAAGAGGTTATTTAACCTCTGTATTTGGCACTGGTTCAATCACTGCTGGAATCCTGTGTCCGGTTTTGGTGTCTACTATTCAGAAACATTGAAAAATTAGAGAGGGTTCAGAGAAGAGCCACAACAATGATTCAAGGATTAGAAAACCTTCTTTATGGTGAGAGACTCGAGAAGCTCAAACTGCTCAGCCTAACAAGGAAAAGGTTGCAGTCTGTACCTACATGGGGAACAAATATGTAATAATGGGCAGTTTAATCTAACACAATCCACTGGCTGGAAGTTGAAGCTAGACAAATTCAGTTGGAATTAAGGCATATAATTTTAATGCTGATAGTAATTAACAATTGGAACAACTTACCCAGTGCTGCGGTGGTGTCAAGGTTCCTCCCCCACTCTGAACTTTAGGGTACAGATGCGGGGACCTACATAAACACTTCTAAGCTTACCTACCAGCTTAAATCTGGTTTAGTTGACATCATCCAGATTCCTCCGTCTGGAACACCCCTTTCCTCCCAAACCTTCCCCTCCCTGGGTGGCCTTGAGAGACTTTTTTACCAAGTTCCTGGTGAACACCAATCCAACCCCTTGGATCTTAACACAAGGAGAATTTAACCATCCCCCCTTCTTTCCCCCACCAATTCCTGGTGAGTCCAGATCCAGTCCCCTTGGATCTTAAAACAAGGAAAAATCATTCAGGTTCTTAAAAAGAAAGCTTTTAATTAAAGAAAGAAAGGTAAAAATCATCTCTGTAAAATCAGGATGGAAAATACTTTACAGGGTAATCGGATTCATATAGCCCAGAGGAACCCCCTCTAGCTTTAGGTTCAAAGTTACAGCAAACAGAGGTAAAATCCTCTCAGCAAAAAAGGAACATTTACAAGTTGAGAAAACAAAAATAAGACTAACACGCCTTGCCTGGCTGTTACTTACAAGTTTGAAATAATGAAAGACTGGTTCAGAAAGATTTGGAGAGCCTGGATTGATGTCTGGTCTCTCTTAGTCCCAAGAGCGAACAACCCCCAAAACAAAGAGCACAAACAAAAGCCTTCCCCCCCCCACGATTTGAAAGTATCTTGTCTCCTTATTGGTCCTTTGGGTCAGGTGTCAGCCAGGTTTCCTGAGCTTTTTAACCCTTTACAGGTAAAAGGATTTTGGTGTCTTGGGCCATGAGGGATTTTATAGTATTGTACACAGGAGGGCTGTTCCTTTCCATCACTGACCACTTTAAAATCAGAATTGGATGTTTTTTTTCTGAAAGATCTGCTCTGGGAATTACTTTGGAGCAGTTCTAGGGCCTTTGTTATACAAGATGTCAGACTAGATGATCACAGTGATCCCTTCTGGCCTTAGAATTTATGAATCTTATATAGAGCTTTTCCATCAGCAGACATCAATGCATGGTACAAACCCCCTGAGCTTATTCACCAGGCTTCTGCCCTTTCCACATGCAAGCTCCTCTTACAGACACATTTCACCCCTGTTGGCTACAGTGAAGCATGGTATCTTGAGGTCTTAAATTGGGGCCGGGACCTTTTTCTTGTTCTGTATTTGTACCGCGCCTAGCACAATGGCGTCCTGCTCCATGGCTGGAGCTGCTAGGCACTAAGACAATACAACTAATACATCAATTGCCTATCCTGTTCCCCCATTATCTGCCTACTTCTCTGTCCCTACACTCTGAGCACATTAGAGCAAGGGACCATCCTCTTCTGGCACATCTGGAAAGCATCCAGGTCAGCCTGGGTAACACCCTAAATATGCAGTAACGACAGGACATGTGGCACGTCCCTTCCTGTTTGTGTACTGGCATTGACCTGAAGAGACCCAGTCCTGCTCATAGACACACACGTTGGTTGCACAACATAAAGCTGGGAATAGGATTTGAGGACAGGGGAGAAGTGGATAAAAAAAAAGAAAAAGGAAGCTGATTGCTAGGGGATATTTATTTTTCAGGGTTTCTTCATTTTCTCCCCTTCAATCAGATTCAGTAAATTCAAAAGTAACATCACAAATGGCAGGGTTAGAGGGAGAAAAGGGAAAACTACATTTCAAAACATTTCCCAGTTTTGTCAGAGAAGAATTTGGAATAAGGCTCTGCAGCCACTTTGCCTGTTGCTGACAAAAGTTGATGCTGGTCCCCTGCCATGCTGTATCACTCCATGATCTGGACTCACTGGGAATGGGCTGATATTGCTTTCTGGTATAGCAAGAAGTCACACTGCTGCCTGGCCCAAGAAAGGAAATTATTAGGCTATTAAGAAATCTAACAATCCATAAACACAGTTGTGCTCCAGTCAGCATTAGACTGACTGGCTATATTCCAAAAGGTGAGGTAAGTTAGTCTGTGCATCCGGGGATGCTCAGAATTGGAGCTGGAGATAATTGTCCATTCTAGGCAGCAAATACATCATGTATTTTGATGTCAGAAATGGAAGGATTATCAAATTTACAACAAGCATCTAATAGCAGATACCTTTCCCCTCTTAACCAAGTTATCTGATCCTACTTTGGTTAGGATCTGATTATAGAATCAAAGGACTGGAAGGGACCTCAAAAGGTCATTTAGCCAATCCCCTGCACTCATGGCAGGACAAAATATTACCTAGTATTATTATGGGCCAGAGTCTCAAATGTGGGAGCAAGTGGCAGTAACTGGCCAACTTAGAATCCCCCTGGCAGAGGGGAATTCTGAACTGGCAGAAAGCTGCCCCTTCTGCCAGCCCCAATCCCAATTTGGGAACAAGCCAGGAGCACCGCTAAACTGATCTTCAGCCAGTGTATCGTCCCTTAAGGATCACACACCAATGGTGGAAGTTAGAGTAACCTCTAACTTACATTGGTCTGACACAGACCTTCCTATAGGTCAGTCGGCTCCTTGATAATCCCACCACTCTCAGAGCCTGGGTGCAGGATGGAATCAAGCCCTAGACAGACATGCACTTGAATACAAAGACTGTTTTCAATTTACACTACACCCAGGACAAAATATTAAAGGAGATTTCCGCCTCCTGCTCCAAGACACAAGCCAAGCTGCACAAGGTCCAAACGTTCATTGAAGTCAATAGAAAACGTTCCATTAGCTTTAATGGGAGCTGGACCAGACTAACTGTCCGGGATTAGAAACTCCACTCCTCTCCATCTCCTACCCCGCTGGGCATCTTGTTGCACAGTTGTTCTTTCTGAGGGTTTTACACTTGCCTTAGAAGTGTCTGGCACTGGCCTCTTTCTGAAACAGGCTGCTAGACTAGGTGCGCTGTTTGTCTCCTCCAGACTAACATGCCAATTCCCATGTGCCTAAGTCTCAGAGGCTGACGTTGAAGCTGAACTCCTCTCTCATTCAGAGAAGGGTCCTTCCAGAAAAAGGTCAAGTAGACTTTGCCATCTGGGTATTTTCCACTCATAGATTCATAAACTTAAGGCCAGAAGGGACCATTATGGTCATCTAGTCTGACCTCCTGCACAATGCAGGCCACAGAATCTCACTCACCCACTCAAGACACTCCCTGCCACTACAGGGGCCTCATGCACTGGTGCACCTCCCTCCCTCCCTGTTCTCCATCTGTGGCACACAACAATTTAGTCTGCTGAGGGCTCATAGACTCATAGACTCTAGGACTGGAAGGGACCTCGAGAGGTCATCGAGTCCAGTCCCCTGCCCTCATGGCAGGACCAAATACTGTCTAGACCATCCCTAAAAGACATTTATCTAACCTACTCTTAAATATCTCCAGAGATGGAGATTCCACAACTTCCCTAGGCAATCTATTCCAGTGTTTAACTACCCTGACAATTAGGAACTTTTTCCTAATGTCCAACCTAAATCTCCCTTGCTGCAGTTTAAGCTCATTGCTTCTTGTTCTATCATTGGAGGCTAAGGTGAACAAGTTTTCTCCCTCCTCCTGATGACACCCTTTTAGATACCTGAAAACTGCTATCATGTCCCCTCTCAGTCTTCTCTTTTCCAAACTAAACAAACCCAATTCCTTCAGCCTTCCTAAATAGGTCATGTTCTCAAGACCTTTAATCATTCTTGTTGCTCTTCTCTGGACCTTCTCCAATTTCTCCACATCTTTCTTGAAATGTGGTGCCCAGAACTGGACACAATACTCCAGTTGAGGCCTAACCAGCGCAGAGTAAAGCGGAAGAATGACTTCTCGTGTCTTGTTTACAACACACCTGTTAATGCATCCCAGAATCACATTTGCTTTTTTTACAACAGTATCACACTGTTGACTCATATTAAGCTTGTGGTCCATTATGACCCCTAGATCTCTTTCTGCCACACTCCTTCCTAGACAGTCTCTTCACATTCTGTATGTGTGAAACTGATTGTTCCTTCTTAAGTGGAGCACTTTGCATTTATCTTTATTGAACTTCATCCTGTTTACCTCAGACAATTTCTCCAATTTGTCCAGATCATTTTGAATTTTGACCCTGTCCTCCAAAGCAGTTGCAATCCCTCCCAGTTTGGTATCATCCGCAAACTTAACAAGCGTACTTTCTATGCCAACATCTAAATCGTTGATGAAGATATTGAACAGAGCCAGTCCCAAAACAGACCCCTGCGGAACCCCAATTGTTATACCTTTCCAGCAGGATTGGGAACCATTACTCTCTGAGGCTGGTTATCCAGCCAGTTATGCACCCACCTTATAGTAGCCCCATCTAAATTGTACTTTCCTAGTTTATCTGTAAGAATATCATGCGAGACCGTATCAAATGCCTTACTAAAGTCTAGGTATATCACATCCACCGCTTCTCCCTTATCCACAAGGCTCATTATCCTATCAAAGAATGCTATCGGATTAGTTTGACACGATTTGTTCTTTACAAATCCATGCTTGCTATTCCCTATTACCTTACCACCTTCCAAGTGTTTGCAGATGATTTCCTTAATTACTTGCTCCATTATCTTCCCTGGGACAGAAGTTAAACTAACTGGTCTGTAGTTTCCTGGGTTGTTTTTATTTCCCTTTTTATAGATGGGCACTATATTTGCCCCCTTCCAGTCTTCTGGAATCTCCCCTGTCTCCCATGATTTCCCAAAGATAATAGCTAGAGGCTCAGATACCTCCTCTATTAACTCCTTGAGTATTCTAGGATGCATTTCACCAGGCCCTGGTGACTTGCAGGCATCTAACTTTTCTAAGTGATTATTTTACTTGCTCTTTTTTAATTTTATCTTCTAAACCTACCCTCTTCCCATAAGCATTCACTATATTAGACATTCCTTCAGACTTCTCAGTGAAGACCAAAACAAAGAAGTCATTAAGCATCTCTGCCATTTCCAAGTCTCCGGTTACTGTTTCCCCCTCCTCACTGAGCAGTGGGACTACCCTGCCCTTAGTCTTCCTCTTGCTTCTAATGTATTGATAAAAAGTCTTCTTGTTTCCCTTTATTCCCATAGCTAGTTTGAGCTCATTTTGTGCCTTTGCCTTTCTAATCTTGCCTTTGCATTCCTGTGTTATTTGCCTATATTCGTCCTTTGTAATCTGACCTAGTTTCCTTTTTTTTATATGACGTCTTTTTATTTTGTAGGCCACGCAAGATCTCGTGGTTAAGCCATTGTGGTTTTTGCCACATTTTCTATCTTTCCTAACCATCGGAATAGCTTGCTTTTGGGCCCTTAATAGTGTCCCTTTGAAAAACTGCCAACTCTCCTCAGTTGTTTTTCCCCTCAGTCTTGATTCCCATGGGACCTTACCTATCAGCTCCCTGAGCTTACCAAAATCCACCTTCCTGAAATCCATTGTCTCTATTTTGCCATACTCCCTTCTACCCTTCCTTAGAATTGCAAACTCTATGATTTCATGATCACTTTCACCCAAGCTTCCTTCTACTTTCAAATTCTCAACGAGTTCCTCCCTATTTGTTAAAATCAAGTCTAGAACAGCTTCCCTCCTAGTAGCTTTTTCAACTTTCTGAAATAAAAAGTTGCCTGCAATGCAGTCCAGGAACTTACTGGAGAGTCTGTGCCCCGCGGTGTTATTTTCCCAACATATATCTGGATAGTTGAAGTCCCCCATCACCACCAAATCTTGGGCTTTGGATGATTTTGTTAGTTGTTTGAAAAAAGCCTCATCCACCTCTTCCACCTGATTAGGTGGCCTGCAGTAGACTCCTAGCACGACATCACCCGTGTTTTTTACCCCTTTTAGCCTAGCCCAGAGACTCTCAACACTTCCATCTCCTATGTCCATCTCCACCTCAGTTCAAGTGTGTAATACTTCGGTCTCATTCAGGTTATTGTGTTCGTATGTGGATGGCTGGGTGTTGTTGGTGGATTATGATAAACAGATCAGACTAGATCATCTAGTAGTCCCTTCTACGACTATGATAAATTTCTTTACGATTCTATAAAAATAATTTTATTTTCCATTTTGTCTAAATTTTCCATTTTTGACATGCCACTCTCTGAAAAAAAGGAAAAAAAAAAGCTAAAGGATTTTCAAATTTTGAAAACCATAAACCAAAAATTCTGGCTGAAAAAAAACCGCAAAGCAATTAAAAAGAAATGAAAAACCAAGGCTTTATTTTCAGTGACAACTTTCTTTTAGAGAAAAAGGTAATTTTCTTGTTAAAAAAAATGTTTGAACAAAAATGTTTTGAGCAGCTGTAGGGTCAAGGAGTGAGCAATGCTGAGGAAGCTTTCCAGATCAACACCTGCAATAAACCGGCTTCTGGGCATAAAAAGCCTTAAATTCAATTGGATCTTGAGCTGAAACTTGTCACTGAATTCAGCTACATCACTCCAGGTTGACCAGGGTAAAATCAGAATCTTGCCCTTGTTCTTCAGGGTTGCAATTCCAGCACCAAATTTGCTCATCAAAAAGATTCCATCTTTTAAAAAAAAGGTATAAAACCAACATTTTTAAAGGTTTTAATGACACCAAATTCCACTGAAATGAGCTTGTTTGTCATCACAGCTCATTATCGATTGGTATGCGAACATTCTTTGCAAAACTGGAACAGATTGGGAGTAAATCTTACATAAAAAGCATTGTTCTATTGATTAGAGCACTAGCCGGTGACCCTTCCACCAACGTAAGTGCCAGCCACTTTAATAACAATGTAATCCTCAGATAGAGAGGAGTCCGTCTGCCTTTCAATCCACTTTGAGTCATCCTGTATCTGTTAATGAGAAATTGAAACAGACCAAGACGCCCCATGAGAAAGCAAGGTTACTACTGAGAGGCTCCTCCACACTGATTTAACTACATCTGGCATTTCTACATGTAATGCCCAAAGCAACAACATTAAAACAAAAAACAAAAACTGAAGAATCCAACTAACACCTATGTGTGAGCAATTTAAGTTACTTATATGATCCCTTTTTCCATAGTATCCGAGCACCTCACCATCACTAACGTATGTATCCTCACACACCCCCTCGGAGGCATGTAAGTGCTGCTTTCCCCAGAGGGGAACATGAGGCACACGGAGACTAAGGCCTGGTCTTCATGTGGGGGGGAGTTCCAGGCAAAGCAGGGATCTGTACCCATGTCTCTAGAGTCCCAGGCTAACACCCTAACTACTGGGCCATGCTTTCACAGAAGGCAGAACTGGGGGCATTGGGATTCAGTCGATACAAGAAATGAAGAGATCATTACAAATGTGTACACACAAGGGGCTTGATTCTGATCTCATGTACGCTGACTCCCCTGCGATCCATGGAGTCCAGCCAAGGTGAGGGGATGTTGGGCCTGATCCTGTTGCCCACTTACACTGGCGTAAATCAGGAGTAACTTGATTAAATTAAACTAATCCACACCACACCAGAACCCGGCAGGAAGGACACACCCAGCTTCCCAGCTGGCCAGGCAATGCTGGGAAACCTGGAGACTGCAGGGCCTCTGCTGAGTGAACGGAGGAGTTAATAGAAGCAAAACAAATCCCTTTTATTTGCCTTGGGGTCAAGGGTTAGTGTAAGTAAATCATTAATTAACAGGCAGCACCACAGCACTATTGACAAGGGTTTGTGTACACAGTGGGACAAGAGCACCCCCTGCAATTAAGCAGCCAGTGAACTTTTCTCCTCATGCTGTCTCCTGTTCAGCTCAAGTGGGCTCAGTGACTCCCTCGTTATTATGCAATGGAGCTCTTGATATTTCCTTTCACTGCTGGTTACTGAATGTCTCTCTCTCTCTCTCTCTCTCTCTCTCACACACACACACACACACACACACCCCTTCCCTCTCTGCCTCTGAAGAGCCGCCTCCAGGAGCCAGTCTCCTTTCCTCCTTGTTTCCCTAATTCATGCAGCACCTGTCCTATTAAAACCCACAAGCTACGAAAACTCTACCATATTTCTTTATTCTACTGCCATGCACAGGTAGAGCTGCGCACACAGTCTCAGGCTAGAATAGCGCAGAAACCCAGTGAGCACATTTCTGATTTAAGAAACTACAACAGATTTGTCAAAAAGAAGATTTGTCTTTATTTTTCCCCTGGAATTTTAACAAAAATCAACTTTCCTAATTTATTCCTGGATTGTTATTGAGTTTACATAAACATTCAGTTGAGAGCCAGCCTGACTGACTTGTATAGCCTTCGGGAAATGATTTCATTAATCTTGGTAATTTCAGGGTTTGATTATCAGCGCTACTGAGTATCCAACTGAATCGAACAGGAGCTGGGAGTGCTCATCACTTAACACTAGGCCTGCAATTTTCAAGAGTTTGTACAAAACTTTTCTTCTGGTTTCCTGCGGGGGTGGATCACATCTCTTCTGTCTTACTTTTTACTTCAGGTAGAGAAGGGGTTGTGCCAAGAAGGGCTGAACCATCTAGTACCATCTCCTGGGATCCATAATTTAGAAACGGATGTGAGCAGAAAAGTTCAGATTTGGATCCAAATCTGAACATTTCTTGAGTCCCAGAGGACTGAAGTTTGAAGCTCGAATTCAAGCCCCATCACTAGCCCCAGGTTTGGATGAGACAAACAACCCAGTCCAAAGAACTTTTATGTTGATTTTATGTTGTAACCACAGAATTTTGTTCCGTTTCCGTCTGACACTGTTAAACAGTCCAGGCTTGCTAACTTTTCAGCACGATTCAGTGATGTTCTTTACCTACTCTGTGATGGTGTTCTAGCTAAATCCTCTATTAATGAAAGTACCTTGAGATCCAGCTTTTCTCAGCCCCACACAAGGTTCAAAAACATTATATTAAAGCCTCTAACCCAAAACTAGTGCTGGTCATATCATTATTAGCCCAACTAGAGCCTCTCTAGTACAGTATCTAATATCAAACTAGTTAATATTAGAGATGGGTAAAAGTGGTTCCTTCAGTTATCTGTGGGCTGGTCTACACTACGGGGGAAAATCGATCTTAGATACGCAACTTCAGCTACGTGAATAACGTAGCTGAAGTCGAAGTATCTAAGATCGAATTACTCACCGTCCTCATGGTGCGGGATCGATGTCTGAGGCTCCCCCTGTCGATTCCGCAACTCCGTTCAGGTTGGTAGAGTTACGGAATCGATACAAGCGCGTTCGGGGATCGATATATCACGTCTAGATGAGATGCGATATATCGATCCCTGAGCAATCGATTGCTACCCGCCGATACGGCGGGTAGTGAAGACGTACCCTGTAACTCTAGGCTAGTTTGGAAACCTACAGGAGACAGATGGTCATTTCCTTTATCTAGCTCACCTTAACCAGCCAGGGGAGCAGTCATTTCTGTAGTATCTTTGTAGCAAATTGTTGCTTCTGGGAAATAGCACCCCTCTGCATCGAGAACAATTTTTAGGTAGCACTGATTTCAGTTCAGGCAAGTGTATGCTTCCCACTGATGTTGTTATTAGCTATGAATGCACACCTAGGACAGAATTAAGCCTAGCACTGGTCCACCAGCATGCTGCCCAGATTTCAGAAGGATACCCAGGCAAGGTGACTGTGCAACTCATGTATCTCTGTACTGCTAAACTTTATAACTAGCTCATTATAGGGTACCCCCTCCGCACCCATCTGAGACATTTTAAACCCAGATTCCCTTGTATGCTGAAGGGACCATCCTGTCCCACTAATTAGCTTCCCTTTGATGTACTATTGCTATCGTTACCACTCATTTACGGTAATAGCACCTCTCACAATGCCTTTCTGCCAGAACAGTGTCCCACAGCAGGTAATGGTGCTCCATGCAGCAAGTGCGTGCATTCAGCTCTCTCGTCATTAAGCCCGGGGTTTGGAGAACCAAGTCCCCACAAAGATGTCCAATCTGCACTTGGTTTCTGCACCTCTTCACAACCCTATACACCCTGAGCAACCGGCTTACAGCTAAATGGAAATACCAGATCAATGACTGTTAAATGCAGAAAGCTGCTAGCTATCAAATTGGCAGTGCTTAATTAGTCGGATGCATAAGCCTCTTAAAACTATAGGGCACTTGGCTTTGAGATTAGGCAATTAGCTTTGTCAGTGCACAGGACAACAGGTGAAATGCTCATATTTGTATTTTAGTATTAAGCTTGGAATTCTCCCTGGGACTCAGGTGAATAAATACTTTAGGCCAAAACTCTGCCATCTTTATTTAGATCTGGCTTGCTCGTCAGGGTTTTGCTCGAGTAACCACTGTGTCACCAGAGTGAAGACTTCAGGGGCTGGCTCTGCATTTGACAGCATATCAAAGGGTGACTGTGGAGTAAGCAGGATCAGCAAAGTAAGCCTGAACTTCCATTGAAACCAAAGGTATTTCACACTGAGGCCAAAGCAGGATTGTACCATGCAGCATCTGTGTCATTCCTCTGTCCAATCTAGGCTTAAATGGCTGCCACTTCCCCTAAAAGAGAATTGCACAGCCGAACAGATCACTTTGCCTTCAAATATTCACTGATGTTTCATCTCATCCTAGGGTGATCTCCTTCAGATCACAGCAAGGATCAAGAAGCTTCTTTCCCTGGGGGAGTGGCAGATCGGAAGAGATTAACACCTGTCTCTCTCTTCTGTTTATCACTGGCAGGTGCTTACGGGAAGTGAGATATCAGCTTTTCCAAGCAGAAGTAAGCTCCCAAAAGATAAGATGAATGTCTTTGACCACTGAGCCAACTTGCATTCTGAAAACAGGAGCATATGATTCTGTTTGCTTTGCAAACAACAGTTTTGTGCTAATAGGGAAATGTATTAGCCCATTAATATGGTCAGAATTAAGAGCTAACAAAGTGTTGCCTACAGGAAGCAATTTGCAGTGACACAACAAGTTTTATTGGCCCTACCAAACCCAAAGTCCATGCTACACAGCCTTGAGTACCACCTACCAGCTCCTTCTCCATTAACCAGTTAGTTACATATACAAAAACATACAGCTCCCTTATCAAAGTTATTCATCATCTCACATAAGCACAAGGTGCTGGGTACATTCAATAAAACAGCAGATTCAGGTGTATCCAAGAAAGCTCTGAAATTATCGTCGTTTGTATTATAGAAGCACCAACAGAACTCTGGGCTAAGTATTATACAAACATAGTTAAAGATAGACCACAAGTTCTTTAGACAAGACTGACAAAGGTGGGAGAAACAATAATAATAATAATAATAATAATAATAATAATACCATCACCACCTACTCCAGGCACCAGTGCTCCAAGCACCAGAGCTGCAGGCAGATGCTTGGGGTGGTCAACAAAAGGGGGGGCACGTCCGGCTCTTTGGCGGCAGGTCCCTCAGTCCCTCTCGGATGGACGGATCAACCGCTGAATTGCCGCCGAACAATGAGGCGGCAGCAGTAGAGCTACCACCAAAGTGCCACCAATCGCGGTTTCTTTTTTTTAGCAGTTACTTGACGCGGCAAAAACACTGGAGCCAGCCCTGAATATCTAGCTCTTATACAGTGCTCCTTATCGGTGGATCTCAAAGAGCTTTATAATTGTCATGTCGGTATAATTATCCCCATTTTACAGAGAAGTGGAGTGACTTGCCCACGGTAACCCAGCAGGAGCAGAACCAAGAACAGAACCAAGCTTTTCTGAGTCCTAGTGCACTGCCACTACACCACACTGTAACCCTGGCTAGCTCCACTGTATGTGTGAGGAACAGAGGCAGAGAGGCAATTGTCAAGTATAATTCCCAAATCTGGACCTTAGCGTCCAAAATATGGGTACTAGCATGAATTTCCCTAAGCTTAATTACCAGCTTAGATTTGATAGGCTGCCACCACCCAAAAATATAGTGTTTTGGGGCACTCTGACCTCCCCACCTTCCCTGGGGACCCCAAGAACCCAGATCCCTTGGGTTCTTAAAACAAGGAGAAATAAACCATTCTCCCACCTCTCCCCCTCCCAGAATTTCCCTCCCTGGGCTATCCTGAGATACTAATCTAACCTCTTAAATCACCATACAGAGAAGCATCTCCCTTCCCTTCCACAAAGAGGCAAACAGATTCAAGGAAAACAGAGAGAGATTTTATCACTCCCTATCTCCCCCACCCGTCCTGGTGAGTTATCCCAGTCCCCTGGGATAAAACAAGGGAAACAGAGAAAAACCAATCAATCAGGTTCTCTAAAAAGAAATCTTTTAATAAAAGAAAGGAAAAGTAAAGAATTATCTCTGTAACTTCAAGATGTAAATATTACAGGGTCTTATAGCTTACACAAGGACAAGACCAAGATCCTTAGGATTAACTCCATCAGCAATGACCCAGTCACACTGAATAGAAGCCCCCTGGAAGAAGTGCAGTCCTTCACCTACCTAGGTAGCATCATCGACCATCAGGGTGACACAGAAGCAGACATCAAAGTAAGGATTGGTAAGGCAAGAGCAGCCTTCTTACAGCTCAAGAACATCTGGAGCTCCAGAGAGCTGTCTTTGGCAATAAAAATTCGACTGTTCAACTCCAATGTGAAATCAGTCCTACTGTATGGAGCTGAAACCTGGAGGACAACCAAAACAACCATCAGGAAGATCCAGACCTTCATTAATAGATGCCTCAGAAGGATTCTCCAGATCCGCTGGCCAGACACCATCAGTAATATCCACCTCTTGGAGAGGACCTGTCAACTCCCAGCAGAGGAAGAAATCAGAAGGAGAAGGTGGGGTTGGATAGGACATACACTATGTAAGCAGCCAACTAACATCACCAGACAGGCACTGCGGTGGACCCCCCAAGGCAAGCGGAAAAGAGGCCGTCCAAGAAACACCTGGCGACGCGACTTTCAGGCTGATAGCAAAAAAATGGGCTATACCTGGAACCAGCTAGAGTGAATGGCCCAGCATAGAGGACTCTGGAGATCTGTGGTTGGCGGCCCATACCCCAACTGGGGTGACGGGCATGAGTGTGAGTATGAGTGCTTATAGCTTACAGACACCAGAAAGAGACTCTCCCCCTAGTACCAATACAAATCAAAATATTCCCAGCAACTACACATATAAAAGTTAACCAGCCAGATCCACAATTGCAAATAGAGTAAAACAATTAAAAATCCTAAGCCGCCTGGTTTTTACCTTCTATTTGAAAAGAAACTTAGAGAGCCTGTAGTAATGTCTGGTCTCTCTCAGACCCTCTGAAAGAAGAACAAAGAACTCACACCCAAACTTCCCTCCACCCAGATTTGAAAGTATTTTGTCTCCTGATCGGTCCTCTGGTCAGGTGTTGCAGGTCACTGTTTGTTAACCCTTTACAGGTGAAAGAGACATTAACCCTTAGCTATCTGTTTATGACACGCCCCCCAAATCGCAGACAATGGGGAACCTCATTGGCGGCGATTTCTTCCTAGAACTGTAAAATAAACAGATTAATACAACACATGCACCTTTACATATACTACTAAGTATATAACTAACAGACTTTTTAATTTTAAGAACACTTTTTAACTACTGGATTCTAGGAAACTTTCACGAGAGAGTGCATCAGCTACTTTGTTAGAAGCTCCTGAAATGTGTTGAATTTCAAAATCAAAATCTTGGAGAGCTAAACTCCATCGGAGAAGTTTTGTTGTTTTTCCCCTTGGCAGTATGAAGTCACTTTAGCGCAGCATGGTCAGTCTGTAGCTGGAACTGCCGTCCCCAAACGTATGGGCGTAGCTTTTCTAGGGCGTACACAATGGCGTAGCATTCCTTTTCACTGATTGACCAGTGACTTTCCCTCTCAGACAGTTTCTTGATGAGAAACATGACAGGATGAAAGTTGAGATCTGGTCCCTCCTGCATGAGAACTGCTCTTATACCACGCTCAGATGAACCTGTGGTTACTAGGAATGGCTTGTCAAAGTCCGGGGCCCTGAGCACAGGGTCAGACACGAGCGTCGCCTTAAGTTGGGTAAAGGCCTTTTGACACTCATCAGTCCACTTAACTGCATTTGGCTGGGTCTTTTTGGTCAGGTCGGTCAGTGGGGCAGCGATTTGGCTGTAGTGTGGTACAAATCGCCTGTAGTACCCGGCCAAGCCTAAGAAGGATTGGACCTGTTTCTTTGACTTTGGGACAGGCCACTTTTGGATAGCATCTACCTTGGCCTGTAGGGGATATATGGTTCCTCGACCCACCTGGTGTCCCAGGTAAGTCACTCTGTTTTGGCCTATTTGGCACTTTTTGGCCTTAACAGTTAGTCCGGCCTGCCTGATGCGCTCAAAGACCTTTTCCAGGTGTTCTAGGTGTTCGGGCCAGGAGTCAGAAAAAATGGCCACATCATCGAGGTAGGCAACTGCATAATCTCCCAGTCCTGCTAGTAGACCATCTACCAGCCTCTGGAAGGTGGCAGGTGCATTTCGCAGCCCAAAAGGAAGCACATTAAATTCATACACCCCTGCATAGGTGATGAATGCTGACCTCTCTTTGGCAGGTTCATCTAGCGGTACTTGCCAGTACCCATTGGTTAAGTCTATTGTAGAGATGAACTGGGCACGTCCCAACTTTTCCAATAGCTCATCGGTGCGTGGCATTGGATAGTTGTCTGGACGAGTTACCGCATTTAGCTTACGGTAGTACACGCAAAAGCGTATTTCCCCATCTGGTTTGGGTACCAGAACCACTGGAGATGCCCATGCACTGGTACATGAGCGGATTATACCCACCTGTAGCATGTTCTGTATCTCCCGTTCTATAGCAGCTTGGGCATGAGGAGACACCCGGTAGGGTGGGGTTCTAATTGGCTGAGCATTACCTGTGTCAATGGAGTGGTATGCCTGTTCAGTCCGTCCTGGGGTGGCTGAGAACAATGGGGCGAAGCTAGTGCACAGCTCCTTTATTTGTTGCCATTGCAGACGTTCCAGGGTTGTGGAGAGGTTCACCTCTTCCACGCCACCGTCTTTTTTCCCTTCATAGTAGACACCGTCAGGCCACTCAGCGTCATCTATTTCCCTGGACTGTAAACTGACAAACCTGTAAGTCTCTGGAATAAAAGGACTTGAGAGAATTAACATGATACACTCTGGGCTTTAGGGAGGAATTGGGAAAGGCTATGAGGTAGTTAACAACTCCCAGGCACTCTTGGACCGTGAATGGCCCTTCCCATGATGCTTCCATCTTATGGGCCTGTTGCGCCGTTAAGACCATAGCCTGGTCTCCTACCTTAAAGGAACGCTCTCTGGTATGTTTGTCATACCAGGCCTTTTGCTCTTTTTGAGCATCCTTTAGGTTTTCTTTAGCAAGGGCTAAAGAGTGTGGGAGGGTGTTTTGTAAGTTGCTTACAAAGTCCAGAATGTTAGTCCCTGGAGAAGGCGTAAACCCCTCCCATTGCTGCTTTACCAACTGTAATGGCCCCTTAACCTCGTGGCCATACACAAGTTCAAACGGTGAAAACCCTAAACTGGGATGTGGTACAGCCCTGTAGGCAAACAGCAACTGCTGCAACACTAGGTCCCAGTCATTGGAGTGTTCATTGACGAATTTACGTATCATGGCCCCCAAAGTTCCATTAAACCTTTCCACCAGGCCATTGGTTTGATGGTGGTACGCGGTGGCAACCAAATGGTTCACCCCATGCGTTTCCCACAGTTTTTGCGTGGTTCCTGACAGGAAATTAGATCCTGAATCTGTAAGGATGTCGGAGGGCCAACCTGGCCTGGCAAAAATGTCTGTTAGGGCCTGACACACAGCATTAGCCCTGGTGTTGCCTAGAGCTACTGCTTCTGGCCATCGGGTAGCAAAGTCCACGAAAGTCAGTATGTACTGCTTTCCTCTGGTGTCTTTTTTGGGAAAGGACCCAGAATATCCACAGCTACTCGCCGAAATGGGACTTCAATTATGGGGAGTGGCTGGAGAGGGGCCTTGACCTGGTCTTGGGGTTTTCCCACCCTTTGGCACACCCTACAAGACCGGACATACTTGGCAATGTCCTTGCCCGTCCTCTCCCAGTGGAAGGACTTCCAACTGGTCCTTGGTTCTGTTCACCCCAGAATGGCCACTGGGATGATCATGGGCTAAGCTTAAGAGCTTTTCCCGGTACTTAATTGGAACCACCAACTGTTTTTGTGGATGCCAGTCTTCCTGGTGTCCACCAGAAAGAGTCTCCTTGTATAAAAGTCCTTGTTCTGCAACAAACCGGGATCGATTAGAAGAGCTGAGAGGCGGTGGGGTGCTCTGTGCCGCCGCCCAAGCTTTCTGAAGGCTGTCATCCGCTTCCTGCTCAGCCTGGAACTGTTCCCTTGAAGCTGGAGACACCAGTTCTTCCTTAGACTGTGGACTTGGGCTTGGTCCCTCTGGAAGCGATGTAGTTGATGGGGTTGTTTCTGTTGCTGGTGAGCCGCTCTCCGCTGGTGCACCAGGGGGTATTTCAGGCTCTGGCTGAGCCTCTTGGGTATGGTTGTCTGCTGCTTCTGCCAGTTCAGGCTCGCTGGCGCCCTCTGGCGTTGGGGTTGAAGATGGATTTGCAAGCACTGTCGTCAGTGCTGGCACCGGTTCTGGTGCTGGCTGCTTTTCCAGTTCCTGGGCTGGGACTGGAAGCACTGTGGCTGTTTCCGTTGTTGGCATGGGATCCGAGTCCACTACCTCTGTCTGGGTCTCTGGTAACACAGACAGGGCCCCTGTGGACGGCTCAGGAACAGGAATGGGTCTGGAAGCTTGCCTGGTTTGGCTACGTGTAACCATTCCCACTCTCTTGGCCCGCTTCACCTGGTTGGCCAAGTCTTCCCCCAGCAGCATGGGGATGGAATAATTGTCATAGACTGCAAAAGTCCACATTGTCATAGACTGCAAAAGCCTTTGTACTGGACAGGCAGTTCAGCTGTAGGCAAGTCTACAGCTTGAGACATGAAGGGGTAAATTGTCACTTGGGCCTTTGGGTTGATGAATTTGGGGTCGATGAAGGATTGGTGGATAGCTGACACTTGTGCCCCCGTGTCTCTCCATGCAGTAACCTTCTTTCCACCCACTCTCAAAATTTCCCTTTGCTCCAAGGGTATTTGAGAGGCCTCTGGGCCTAGGGATCTTTGGTGTGATGGTGGTGTAATGAACTGCACTCGGTTGGCGTTCTTTAGGCAGTTGGCCTTTATATGTCCAAGTTCACTACACTTGAAGCATCTTCCAGCTGACTGGTCACTGGGTCGAGGTGGGTTACTGAGGACTGGTGAGGTGGAAGAATAGGGCATCTGTGGCTTTCCTTGGGTTGTAGGTGGGGTCTTTGGCTCCCCTCGGTTGTAGGGTTTATTGTCGGTGTGCCCCCTGGGGTATTCGCTCCCCTTGACAGTAGGTTTTTTCTTTTCTGCCACTTCCATCCATTTGGCTCCAATCTCCCCCGCCTCGATTACCATTTTGGGTTTCCCATCTAGGATGTACCTCTCTATTTCCTCAGGAATACCATCTAAGAACTGCTCCATTTGAATCAGGAGGTGAAGCTCATCCAGATTGTTAACCTTTGTTCCTGATATCCAGGCTTCATAATTCTTTGCAATGTGGTAGGTGTGTCAGGGAAATGACACATTTTGGTTTCTGAACCGCTGACGGGCATGATCCGGGGTTATCCCCATTCTGTATCTAGCCTTGGTTTGAAAAAATTTAATATCATTCATTTTCTCCTTAGGCATTTCAGCCGCCACCTCTGCTAAGGGTCCACTGAGTAGTGGCCTCAATCTACCATGTACTGGTCTTCAGAGATGCTGTACCCAAGGCAGGCTCTTTCAAAATTTTCTAAGAAGGTCTCAGTGTCATCACCTGCCTTGTATGTGGGAAATTTCTTGTGCTGTGGAACCATTATTGGCGAAGGGTTGTTAGGATTGGCTGTGTTCTGTTGCCTAGCCTGTTCTAATTCCATGGCCTGTCGGTGGGTCTCCCTCTGGAGTTCTATCTGTCTTCTGTAGGCGACATCTTCTTCTTCTTGTTTCCTTCTGTGGGCCACCTCTTCTTCTTCTTGTTTCCTTCTGTGGGCTGCCTCTTCCTTGGCTAGTTCTGCATTAATTAGTTCCATCCGTCTCCTATGTTCATCTTCTTTGTCCATGGCTTGTTGCCGTGCTCGTTCCTGTCTCAGGCTTTCCTTGGAACTCATGGTTCCCGCTTTATTGTGCTGAGGCGCCCTCTGGTGTTTACTGCCTGAAATGCAGGTTCTCTGTTGGCTTCCTGGGGTTGCTTAGCAACAGAGTCCTTTTAACTTCCTAGCCTCTCCAGAAAGAGTTAAGAAGCAAAAGAAACTGTCTTTCATTTACAAATGTGTTCTGGCTGGAGTGCGTTGCTGACCACTTAAGGCTGCTTTGTTTAACAAACGACCATCGTTAAATCTTAATAGCCCTCCCTATGCACAGCTAGATGGAGCAAGAAAAAAAAATTCTCTAGCTGCAGTTTTAAAAAAAACAAAAAACAAACTCCTCTCTGCTTACAAGCAGCTAGCAGAGGAAAGAAACTTAATAATCTTACTGGCTTTTGGATTCTACTCTTTCCCACACGCTGCACACCACGTCAAGTATAATTCCCAAATCTGGACCTTAGCGTCCAAAATATGGGTACTAGCACGAATTTCCCTAAGCTTCATTACCAGCTTAGATTTGATAGGCTGCGACCACCCAAAAATATAGTGTTATGGGGCACTCTGACCTCCCCACCTTCCCTGGGGACCCCAAGAACCCAGATCCCTTGGGTTCTTAAAACAAGGAGAAATAAACCATTCCCCCACCTCTCCCCTTCCCAGAATTTCCCTCCCTGGGCTATCCTGAGATATTGATCTAACCTCTTAAATCACCATACAGAGAAGCATCTCCCTTCCCTTCCACAAAGAGGCAAACAGATTCAAGGAAAACAGACTGGGTATGTCTACATCTACAATTTTGCAGCGCTGGTTGTTACAGCTGTATTAGTACAGCTGTATAGGGCCAGCGCTGCAGAGTGGCCACACTTACAGCAACCAGCGCTGCAAGTGGTGTTAGATGTGGCCACACTGCAGCGCTGTTGGGCGGCTTCAAGGGGGGTTCGGGGAATGCGAGAGCAAACCGGGGAAGGAGACCAGCTTCGCCGCGGTTTGCTCTCGCGTTCCCCGAACCCCCCTGCAAACCGCAGGGAAGGAGACCTGCTTGCACGGGGGTTCGGGGAACGCGAGAGCAAACCGGGGAAGGAGACCAGCTTCGCCGCGGTTTGCTCTCGCGTTCCCCGAACCTCCCTGCAAACCGCAGGGAAGGAGACCTGCTTGCTCGGGGATTCGGGGAACGCGAGAGCAAACCGCAGGGAAGGAGACCTGTTTGCACAGGAGTTCGGGGAACGCGAGAGCAAACCGCAGGGAAGGAGACCTGCTTGCTCGGGGATTCGGGGAACGCGAGAGCAAACCGGGGAAGGAGACCTGCTTGATTACCAGAGGCTTCCTCAGGTATGCTGGGATACCTGCTTATTCCACGGAGGTCAAGAAAAGCACTGGTAAGTGTCTACACTTGATTACCAGCGCTGGATCACCAGCGCTGGATCCTCTACACCCGAGACAAAACGGGAGTACGGCCAGCGCTGCAAACAGGGAGTTGCAGCGCTGGTGATGCCCTGCAGATGTGTACACCTCCTAAGTTGCAGCGCTGTAACCCCCTCACCAGCGCTGCAACTTTGTGATGTAGACAAGCCCAGAGAGAGATTTTATCACTTCCTATCGCCCCCACCAGTCCTGGTGAGTTATCCCAATCCCCTGGGATAAAACAAGGGAAACGGAGAAAAACCAATCAATCAGGTTCTCTAAAAAGAAATCTTTTAATAAAAGAAAGGAAAAGTAAAGAATTATCTCTGTAACTTCAAGATGTAAATATTACAGGGTCTTATAGCTTACAGACACCAGAAAGAGACTCTCCCCCTAGTACCAATACAAATCAAAATATTCCCAGCAACTACACATATAAAAGTTAACCAGCCAGATCCACAATTGCAAATAGAGTAAAACAATTAAAAAGCCTAAACCGCCTGGTTTTTACCTTCTATTTGAAAAGAAACTTAGAGAGCCTGTAGTAATGTCTGGTCTCTCTCAGACCCTCTGAGAGAAGAACAAAGAACTCACACCCAAACTTCCCTCCACCCAGATTTGAAAGTATTTTGTCTCCTGATTGGTCCTCTGGTCAGGTGTTGCAGGTCACTGTTTGTTAACCCTTTACAGGTGAAAGAGACATTAACCCTTAGCTATCTGTTTATGACAGCAATGTTTTCCAAAATACTAAAGTTCCTTTTTCAAAAGTGATTTAAGCACTTATAAACCTAAGTCCTGTTCACTTTCAAATACACTTGGGCTCCTTTTGAAAAGGGGATTTTGGTTGCTAAGGCCTGTCTACATAAGAGTTTTCCCGCTTTAACTATGCTGGTATAGTTAAAGTAGCTGATTCCCCTGGTTTGGATGCAGTTAAACTGGTACAAAAGTTCTCCTATGGGTATAGCTTATTCCTGTTGTGGAGGTAAAACGAGCTATACTGGTATAACTACTGAATTATCCACTCTAAAGCTTTCACCAGTATAACTATGTTAGTAAAAACTCCCACCCCAAATGACAGAGCTACACCAGCAAAATATTTTGGATGGAAACCAATCCTAAGTCACTTAGGAAAAATTACCTAGAGAGATTAAGTGACTTGCCCAACATCACAGACAATCTAGGGCAGAGTCGGGAACCAAACCCCCATGGCTTAACTACAAGCTTTCTATTACATTGGGATAATTCTTATAACATCAGTGTAAGGCTATGGTTGGGGGCTAGGGGGAGTTCCTTATGAATTTGTTTAATGTAAATAAACCCTCTATTTATCTTTGGCTGTTAATAAATCATACATTATTAGAAAATCCTCTATATGAGAAGACCCGCTGAGCTATATCACCTCATTTTAAGAGATTTCCTTTTGGTGGAATACGAAGCAGCCACCTACAATCGCATAGTGCTAGAAAGGATTTAAATAAACACACAGATAATTAGATCAGTTAACTTTGCAAATTAAAACAAGCACATTGTATTATCTCCAGTTTATCCTAAAAGAAAATATGAAGTTCTCTCAGATAAATAGTTTAATAAAGAGAGTGAGGAGCACACGTGAGCATCGTAATATTAAGTCCTCAGAGTATATAGGCTAATAGCGTGAGGGTCTGATTCTGATCCGTTTTACACTGGTGGAACTTCACTGCAATCAATGTGGTTACTTCTGGTTTCTAATATCATGAGGGGGCAGATTCAGCTCTAATATAAAGATCATCCTATACTGAGAAGTGTGAAATAGGATTCTACTTTTTTCTTCTAGAGTTAAATACAGCCTTCACTTTAAATACGAGGGATTTTCCCTTGTAGCTTGAAAGCCATATATAGCCCACTTAAAACGCAGAGAAGAGAGGTTTAGACCAAAAATTGTTCTAGCAGCTGGTTATTGCCAGATATCCATTAAGAGCAGTGTTCCCAGCCTAGAGTCATGGAAGGACAGCTAGATTCTTTGTGCTTTTCTCCTAAAGTTGAACAGCTCACGTATATGGCACATGAGCAAACCACACTAGTACAATGTAATTGGCATACTAGCCCCAATCTGAAAGAGGAGGTGATAGACAACAGACATCTCCCTGTAAATAAGGCTGGCCGGAAAGCAAAAGTTTTGCTTTACAAAGGAGTGAGGTTTCAAAATTTGTTTTTGTTCCACAAATGAGACTTTTATATATATATTTTTTCAATGGAAACAGAGAAAAAGTACCGAGGACTTCCTCTGTAGCCTAGTGGACAGGACAATGCCTAGGAAGTCCTCACTCTGCCTGATTCAAAGCTGAGTTTTTCATCCTAGCTCACTCCAAATCAAGCAGTAAAGAGGTTCTCCCTCATTTGGATGGAAAATGTCATCCTGGGGAGAAAACTTTCTGATGAAAATTTCATTGGAACCAACATGTTTTTAAGAAACATTTCGTTTTCCACAAAGCGGCATTTTTTTTCTATTGGAAGAAAAGAGATGTCAAAATGTTTTCAACTAGCTCCACCTACAAAGTTCACTATGTCTTTGTTTTAAAAGCCACTTTTTTTGTCCTGACTTGGCCAAGGAACTGAAACTAATCTGCAGGTGTCATAAATGCAGAGTGGGTCACATATGTAATCACAGTATAATAATTCTGGGAGTCAGTGCCGTAAATTAATGGGCTAAGTCTCCTCTTCAGTCACACGCATGCTGAAGTCTATGACAATTGTTCTCCTGTAACAGACGAGAATTTGACATAGGGTAAAATTAAGTTAGCTGACAACGTCCTCATCAGCTGTGGCACTGACAAGGTAGAGAATTCTAGCTCTTGGCAAATATGCCCAAACATCTTCTCTATCTGAAAGCTGGCTGGTGGCTTTAGTGATATAATCTGGCACCCTATGTCTCGATTCTAGTGGACATGCATCCACAGCACGGAGTCACAGGGTTTGAGGCTAGAAGACATCATTAGAACTAGTATGACCTTCTGTATCAGGGAGCCAAGGATTGAATGGGCCTTGGGAAATCAACTCTTCTCACTCCCAGAGCTCGGCTGCTCCAGAACAGGGTCAAGGTATTGTAGGCAGTAGCACCAACCAAAACCATGCCTCTCCTGTGAACAAACTTAGCACTTCCCGTTTCCGGGCCTGCGAAACCAACACCTTTTATTGGAGCTGAAAGCACTTAGGGAAACAGAGAGAAAATAACCAGGCAGAAAACAACAGGACTGCTTCAATCCTAGCCAACTGATCCTCCTTCTATTGTACAACCCCCTGTATTCTTCCACTGCTGATCCCACTCCCTGACCCTGAGTTTCATTTCATTAAGTGAAGCAGCTAAGCAGCCACCAAATAACCTTTGCTTCTCAGGTGAGTATTTATGACAGGGAACACATACATCAACCAAAAAGAAAATCCCCCAGTAAAAAACAGTTTCTGCCGGCACAGTGCCTGCTACAAGTTTAATAATCAGATTAGAATTGCATTAAAGTAGGCTGGAAAGCCAGGGTGAGGGCCTTTGGCTTGTTCCCATTAATATCCTACTCTTCAGATCTGGCTGTGACAAACTAGCTTTTTAGATATATTATTTGGTGTTTTGAAAAGAAAGGCGTGGAAGTCGACTGGTGTTTGCTCAGTTTACTGTACCAGCATCTGACCTCCGTGGAGTGGAGGAGCAGAATGCACGAGCCCTCTTGTGCATGGTGATAGTGATTATCTTTTAAATCACTAACAATAATATCTAGCTCTTAGATAGCTTTGCAAAGGGTGGTAAGTACCATTATCCCCATTTAAAGATAGGGAGACTGAGGAACATAAAATGAAATGACTTACCCAAGGTCACCCATTGGCTGATCCAGGAGTAGAGCCCAATTCTTCTGAGTCTCAGAACAGCATGCTATCTACTAGGCCACACTGCCAGGGCCAGCACAGGCCAGATTTTCAGAAGAGCTCTGTTCCTCTCATCTAGGCCTCAAAGTGAGTGGTCAGGATTTCAAAACAGCCCCGCATGTTGTCACAATGGGAGCAGCTGGGGATGGAGCACTTTTGACAAGCTGGCCACTATTTAAGTTGTCTGGAAGGAGGCACTTTTGAAAATCTCGTTTGATCAGGGAGTACTGAGCCCTGACAGCCTGGTGCAAGCTGTCTCTTCCATACACTGTCAACTTCTTACCAACTCTCTTTCCTACTGTCAAAAGCCCAAACTACCCTTTATTTTTTTTCTGGTAGTGGCTAAGATGGGCTTTCTGCACTAAAAAGAGCCTTTTCTAAATGACTAATCTACAGAGCCACTCTACAAAACTCTTGAGGATACACCTCACCTTGTTTCAGGAGGAACTGCTTCCTCACTGAAATTCTGTTTTGATCCAAGCTCAAGAGAAAGCTTGTTTTCCATCCATGCACCCACACTGCTTCATGCCATTAAGTCATCAAATCTCACCAACTAGGCAGCATTGAGCTTCACCACATGGATAGGAGACCTCTACCAAATGCAAAGGTTTTGCATGAAGAGGTGTAGGTGAGATCTCTTTTGGTCCCTCTGAACGGATACCAAGCACTGCTCAGCTGGCTCAGAGAATCTGGGTCATAATTTAGACAGCATCCTTTGATTAGAGCTGGCCAAATATGCTTTGGAACATAACTTTGATACACGTTTTAACAAGAACAACAAAAAGGTGACTGAAGCATCATGTGGAAAAAAAAAAGGTTCATTTCTATCCATGTGAAACATTAACAATAATGAGATTTCTCATAAAACTGGTTTCCTGGGTTTTGACCAGCTCTAACTGTGACCATTTGATGCTCAACAACTGTCTGATATTATTATCTGAAAGAGTTTTCCAATGAATGGCTTATAAAGCATTTTTAAAATCTTGATAAACTTTTGGGGGCTCATCTGCTGTGAAATCTCCCCTCAATCTCCTGCCTATCACATACAGTCTCCCATGCCAAAGTCACTATCAAGATTCATTTAATTTAACCAATTTACTCCCCAGTGGAAATTTGGTCTCCTTGAGCCAAGGGCACTAATGCACAATTATTTTAATGATTTTTATCATAATTTGCGGCTGTTCCTGCCTCAGCTTCTTGCAATGGGAGGAGGGGGCCTTCTTGGGGAAGATAAATTTAATCCCCAGTGAAGTTTCCTGGAAAAATAAGGGCCTGAATGAATTGAAGGAATTAAAATCAGTTGAGGACAGCATCCCTCCCCTGCTACCCGTCAGAAGATGAGCGAATGTTGATTATGAGACTCGGAGTCTAGAAATATTGAAGCTCTATTAATGCAGAAAACCATTCTTTTTCCCTTTAGTCAAAATGAGAGAGAATAAATATTATCTATCAGGCAGAAGAGGAGTTATTTCCTCTGCATGGAACTTGCAGAAGAGAGTATGGGGACAAGGGCCTGGTCTACACTACGCGTTTAAACCAATTTTAGCAGCGTTAAACCGATTTAACGCTGTACCTGTCCACACTACGAGGCCCTTTATATCGATATAAAGGGCTCTTTAAATCGGTTTCTGTACTCCTCCCCGACGAGAGGAGTAGCGCTAAAATAGGTATTACCATATCGGATTAGGGTTAGTGTGGCCACAAATCGACGGTATTGGCCTCCAGGAGATATCCCACTGTGCACCATTGTGACCACTCTGGACAGCAATCTCAGCTTGGATGCAGTGGCCAGGTAAACAGGAAAAGCCCCGCGAAATTTTGATTTTCATTTCCTGTTTGCCCAGCATGGAGCTCTGATCAGCACGGGTGGCAATGCAGTCCCAAATCCAAAAAGAGCTCCAGCATGGACCGTACGGGAGACACTGAATCTGATTGCTGCATGGGGAGACAAATCTGTTCTATCAAAGCTCCGTTACAGAAGACGAAATGCCAAGCATTTGAAAAAAAAAAATCTGCAGGCTACACAGTGCTGCATGACAAGCGTAACGGGAAGCCAGAGACTCAAACGGACGCTCATGGAGGGAGGGAGGGGGTACTGAGGACTCCAGCTATCCCACAGTCCCCAGCAGTCTCCGAAAAGTATTTGCATTCTTGGCTGAGCTCCCAGTGCCTGTAGGTTCAAACACATTGTCCGGCGTGGTTCAGGGAATAGCTCGTCAATTTACTCCCTCCCCCCCACACGTGAAAGAAAAGGGAAAGAAATCATTTCTTGACTTCTTTCAGTGTCACCCTATGTCTACTGAATGCTGCTGGTAGATGCGATGCTGGAGCAGTGAAGAGCAGTATCCGCTCCTCTCCCCTTCCCTGTGGCAGACAGCGCAGTAGGACTGGTAACCGTCCTTTTCATCAACTCATGAGTGCTCCTGGCTGGCTTAGGTTGAGGCTGGCCGGGGGCGCCTGGGTGAAAATAGGAATAACTCCTGGTCATTCCCAGTAGATGGTACAGAACAGCTGGTAACCATCTTCATCATAGCAACTGGGGGCTGAGCTTCAATCAGGCCCCTCCCTTTCCTGTGTAAAGAAAAGATTCTGTACTGCCTGGACTGTCATAGCAGCGGCATGCTGGGCTCCTCTCCCCTACACCGCTTAATGTCCTGCCTGGACTGTCATAGCACCGGGAGGCTGCCTCCCCCTCATTTTATCTCACTAACAAGTCACTGTTTCTTATTCCTGCATTCTTTATTACTTCATGACACAAATGGGGGGACACTGCCACGGTAGCCCAGGAAGGTTGGGGGAGAAGGGAAGCAATGGTTGCGGTTGTTGCAGGGGCACCCTCCGTGAATAGCATGTAGCTCATCATTTCTGCGGGATCTGACACAAAGCAGCTGTACTCTCTGATACACTGCTTCTCTAGTACATTTGCCCCATATTCTAGGCAGGACTGACTATTTTTAGAAACCATAAAGGAGGGATTGACTCGGGGAGTCATTTCCAGTTTTGCTTTTGTGCCCCCAGCCGATCTCAGCCAGGGGCACCCATGATAGCAGCAGACAGCACAGAAGGACAGATAACTATCATCTCATTGCCAAATTACACTGGCAGCAGACGGTACAGAACGACTGGTAACCATCTCTGCTATCACGCAAAAGCAAATGAATGCTGCTGTGTAGCGCTGGAGTATTGCCTCTGTCCAGAGCATCCAGTTCACATACGGTGGCTGTAAAAAAAAAAAGCTGAACAGACTTCATGGCTGCCGTGCTATGGCATCTGTCAGGGCAATCCAGGGAAAAAGGGCGCAAAATGATTGTCTGCCGTTGCTTTCCTGGAGGAAGGAATGACTGATGACATTTACCCAGAACCACCCGCGACAATGATTTTTGCCCCATCAGCCACTGGTCTCTCAACCCAGAATTCTAAGGGGCGAGGGACACTGCGGGAACTATGGGATAGCTATGGAATAGCTACCCACAGTGCAATGCTCTGGAAATCGACGCTAGCCTCGGACCATGGACGCACACCGCCAAATTAATGTGCTTAGTGTGGCCGCATGCACTCGACTTTATACAGTCTGTTTTATAAAACTGGTTTATGTAAAATCGGAATAATCCTGTAGTGTAGACGTACCCAAGATCTCAACAGAGTGATCCATTGGGTGTTAGCAATGCCAATGGGAAATGGTATTATCTCCCCAAATTTGCTGACCATATGGTCAGTGTGATAGATAGCATGAATTTTGAGCCTTATTTTTCCACCTTCAAAGACAAGGTGCCAAATACCTGTGAATACTGGAGTTGATATGGAAATGAAATTCACAAGACTTCCACCAAAAACTCTAGTTCCTTGAAGACATAACCAAACACTGCAGGAGTGGGGATTGGGGGTGCATTTTTATCTCTAATTTTCCTTCTAGAAGTAATGTACTTGACTTTGATTTCACCTACACCAGTGATAAACTCAAGCAACATAAGTGATCTTAATAGTCACTTGAAGATGTAAATCAGCATAGGTTTAGGAACAATAGACTTAAGGCCTAGTCTATTAAATTGCAACATGGCTGCACTTAGTTGTCAACAAGAAAGCTGGTCACAATTTTTATGATGAATATAAGGGGTTTAATGCTAATCTTTATGCGTGAGCACACGAACAGGCACACACAAAAAATACAGAGTTTGGCAAAAAAAATTGACAAAATTTAATGAACAAATGACATTTTTGGTTTGAAATACTGGGGGAGGGAATTCCACTCATCTTTTTTTCTTTTTAAAATTTCTTTAGTGGTAAATATAAGGAGAGAGGGAGTTAAATAGAGAAAAGAGTTGCAAATCAAACAAAAACTTGTTACTTAGCCAGCTCTGTTCTGCGGGGCGCAGATCCCAGGTTCAAATCCTGGCCCCGCCCATTCCCTCTCTGAGCTGGCAAAGGCTACTCGGCCTGCCTAGCTCAGGATCCAGTTCAATGGCATTTTTTAGATAGGGAAATGGAGGAAACGAGATAAGAAGTGACGTGGACCAAGCTCACAGAACAAACCATCGCAGCAGCTAAGAACAGAAGGCAAGATACTGGACTCCTAGTCTCCTGCTCCTAACCACTAGATACACTTCCCCTCCCCATCGTATATAAAATAAAGTCCACAGCTTCCGCACAAACCAGTTGCACGGCTGTATTAACAAAAGTCTCTCTCCAAAGTCAGTGAGCAAAAACGTATTCTCCCTGTTCCCTGCATCCAAAGAGAGCATCCTCTGCCTTCTCTGAGGGGGAGGGCGAGAGAGAAAGTTTCCTTGTGGAATCAAAAGCTTCCTCTGAGTCAAGCCTGATAGGCTGCTGAAAATGCAGCAGAGCAGTGCATTTCTGTCAGTGAAAGACCCCTTGTTTGTTACCATATGGATTGCACACGGCAGATTGTTTGATCCTGTGAGGACTTTGATCTGCGCCAGCACCTGAAATACAGCAACAAATGTCACTAGGCTTTGGAAATTGAAAGAGAAAGGGGAAAAAATATACACAGGTGTGAGACATCAAATGGAAGTGACTAAATTCCGGATGTGTGAGCGAGCGAATGTAACCATTTTTCAGACGGAGGAGAGCAAGTATTGCAACCCTGACGGGGCGTGATGTCAATTTTTCACCTACAGTAAAAAAAAAACCAAAAAAACCAATCACTCAGGACAGGGAAGATTCAATAAGCAGCAGCAGAAGCTATTTGGCAGACGTTAAGGAAGCAAGAGCATGAGCCCTTCACCTATGGTAACCTGGCTTCAAAGCCTGCCTTGGATCACAAGTGAAAATGAGTTTGCTGGTCTCCCCCTCCCAGCTTCCATTTGTCTAGATCACACAATACAGAACTTGGTGTGATTGAAAGCCTATGCTCGAGATGCACTCAAGGACCAGAATAGCAAAAGGTATTGATTAGCAAAGGGAGCCGAAGTTCAGGACTCAGGGCACTGGCATTGCTGCGGGCAGAGTTCCAAAACGAGAATAGCAGAGTGTGGGGCCAAGGCAGGGCGTTGCTAGATGTGTGCAGAGCACAGAGCATGCAGAGAATAGCAGAGAGCATGCAGGCCAGGTTAGAGGTGCCTGGGCAGAGCAGCACGCACGTCTGCCACAGAGGCATTATGCAGAAAAGGGCTAAGTCTGCTGTCTTTGTGCGGTGCATGTTTACAGTGTTTAGCACAACGGGGCCCTGCTACTTAATGCTAATGCAATACAAATAATGCACAGTAATAATAAATAATGTAAGCCAGGCCACGGGACTGGAATAGCAGGGAGTGTAGCAGGTCAGGATCAAATTGAATTGGTAGATTTACGTAAAGGGCTACGGGGCTGGAATAGCAAGAAACGTGGTCAGGAGCAAGACAGATTGGCAGAGTATCCCCTGTTTACATTATTCCTAGTACAGGATAATGCCATGTTACCCCATCACTGTCAAATTCAATCACAGAAAACAAAAACATGGCGTCTCTAGAGAGAGCAACGTTAGGAGAAGCCAGATTCCACTTGGAAGATGCCCTCCTCCCCTCCCCAGAAGCGTCCATCCAAACAGGGAGAAAGGACAGAGGTGACCCAACAAAGCAATCCACCTCCTCAGATTTTTCTTCACCTGGGGCTGCTGAAGAAGGTGGTAGCAAGCAGAACGACACTGTCAAGCCCTCATTACTGCTAACCAGCCTCTGCCCCCTGCCCCTTGGCAAAATGCAGAAGAACCCGATAAACATCTTGCATTATGTCTGGGAGAGGAGCAGAAAGGGAGGGGTGTGGGGAACAATACAAAGCAGGAGGCTGAATGCAGTGACAACAGTTCTCTTTTTATTATTCTTGACATGACCCTAGTACTAGTGCAGAGTTGTTTGCGGGATGCTTCTTTTTATTGAAAGATATATCTGACCCGAGTTTTATTACAGATGTCAAATACAGTGTATGGAAGTGTAGTAGGAGTCTACAAGCAATTCTCCTTCTCTTTTTTTTTAAAGTAATACTAAGAATGTCACTCTTACCTTATTTATTTTCAGATCAGTCATGGGGAAGGGAAAGGAGACAGAGCTCCTTTCTGAAAGGCAAACATCACCCTGAGACTTCACCTTACGTTCAGGGAAAGGTGCACTCCACCAACCATTTTTAATTTTTCATACCATGGTATTGTCTAGAAACTCAACTGAGATCATGGTCCGTCCATTTTAGGTGTTGTACAAACACAGAGTGAGAGACAGTCCTGGCCCTGAAGGACTACAATCAAAATAGACATGGCAGACAAAGGGTGCAAGGGAGGAAGATTATCTCCTCATTTTACAGTCAGGGAACCAAGGCATAGAGATATGAAATGTCTTGCCCACAGTCATTCAGGACATCTGTGGCAGGAATTGAACCCAGCTCTCCTAGTGGTAGTTTAGTGCCTTAGCCCAGTGATTTCCAACCAGGGGTACACATACCCCTGGGGGTACATTAACTCATCTAGATATTTGCCTACTTTTACAACAGGCTAGATAAAAAGCTCTAGTGATGTCAGTACAAACTAAAATTTCATACAGAAACTTGTCTAGTGCTCTATACACTATTCACTGAAATGCAAGTATAATATTTATATTCCAATGGATTTAGTCTATAATTACAGGAACTCCTCACTTAAAGTCATCCTGGTTAACGTTGTTTCGATGTTAAGTTGCTGATCAGTTAGGGAACATACTCGTTTAAAGTTGTGAAATGCTCCCTTTTAAGTCGTTTGGCAGCCGCCTGTTTTGTTCGCTGCTTGCAGGAAGAGCAGCCCGTTGCAGCTAGCTGGTGTGTGGTTGGAACGAGGGTGGACTAGTAGCCCCCGATCAGCTCCACACTCCCCTAAGTTCCCTATGTAGCACCTGTCCCTCCCCCCACTGCCATGTGCTGCTCCTGCCCTCTGCTTTGGAGCTGCTCCCAGAGACTCCTGCTTGCTGGGCAGGGAGGGGGAGAGGAAAAGAGGGGTGGTAATGTCAGGGTGTCTCCCCCCCCCGCCTGCTCCTGCATCCCACTTACCCCATCTTCCATAGAGCAGTGGGGGGACACAACAGAGGGAGGGTGCTTCTAGGCAGTAGCTGCCTTCTCAGGTCTCAGCAAGCTGATTTAATTAACAAGGCAGTGTACTTAAGCTTGGGGTCGCTACTTAAAGGGGAAATGCACATTTTTTCTCTCACACACAGGGTGTGTGTCTTGGTCTGCCTTCCCTCCTTTCCTGCTGCCTTGTAGAGTGTTGTTAGAGTTAATCCTTGAGGGTTCAGTCAATTGCTAGTTCATTTAGCAATAAGGCATTCCCTGGGAAATATCCCACCCGCTGACTCCCCCACTTAAACCAAACTTCACAATCATCATCACTGTGTACCAGTATTAAATTGTTTAAAACTTATACTGTGTGTGTGTGTGTGTGTGTGTGTGTGTGTGTGTGTGTGTGTGTGTGTGTGTGTGTGTGTGTGTGTGTGTGTGTGTGTGTGTGTGTGTGTAGTCTTTTGTCTGGTGAAAAAAAATTCCCTGAAACCTAACTCCCTCATTAACATTAATTCTTTTGGGGAAATTGGATTCACTTAACATTGTTTTGATTAAACTCGTATTTTCAGGAACATAACTACAACGTTAAGTGAGGCGCCCCTGTATATGGTAAAATGAGAAAGTCAGCAATTTTTCAGTAATAGTGTGCTGGGACACTTTTGTATTTTGTATCTGATTTTGTAAGCAAATAGTTTTTAAATGAAGTGAAACTTGGGGGTACGCAAGACAAACCGGACTCCTGAAAGGGGTACAGTGGTCTGAAAAGGCCGAGAGCCATTGCCTTAGCTGACAAGACCATCCTTTCCCTCAGGCTGGATTGGCCAGTGGTTTACTGACATGCTTTCCCTTTCCCATGTTTTGCCCTAGGGCGGAACTTGGAACCTACCCAAGGAGGCAACTTAAGAGGATGCACAAATTCCACAAGTGACATGGCTGAGGCAGTTTCCTTTGAAAATATTCACAAAAAATGCTTCCCATTTTCTTACCAGCTTGATTTGTTAGTCATCCTCCTTTAGCCCTGCTGGGAGGACCCAACAAGGATCAAATTTTTTTCAAAACCAGGAGCTTTTATTCCCTAAATCTTGTGCCCAAAGGAGTCATCGAGCAGGTCCATAAGGGCAGGACAAGCTAGAGCAGCAATGCATCTCCCCAGCCTGGGGGCCAAATTCAGATCTGGTGTCAGTAGGTGTAACTGATGTGGGGGGAGTTGCAGCCATTTTTCACTGGCTCTGAATCTAATTCACCAAATAAAATGAGTTTTAACTCAGGAGAGATGCCTTCTTTCAGCCTTCTGGGTAAGATATAGCAATGCAAGGATGGCCAGAAAAGACTTTCTAGGACACCCAGCAATTCCTTCCAGAATTTAAGCAGAGAGCCCTCCAGTGGCTCAGCTCTATCACCACACCATTCCGGATAGGCCTAGACTTCAAACGATGCCAGAGAAGCAGTTGCGGTGAACTGGCCAGGCCATGAATAATAATAAAAGTAACAATAATAAAGAGTATTTGCACATCAATGCAAAAGAATGAGGAATAAAGAGGATAAATGTGGCTCTTAATCTTCAGCTATCTGCATGGGAAAGTTTGATTAATAACTACATTGGCTTAACATAACCTCCTTGGAAAACGAGTGAGGTGGCCTTCTCAGAGCCCTGATTATCCTCTTCTAATGGGCTTCATTTATTGTGTAAACTAATAATGGAAGTCTAAGCACTGCGCACTCCAGGGTCTATAGGAAAAACACTGGGCCCAAATGTGATTACGTTGGTGAAGATTGCCCGACAATACAGCACGTTGCTGTGGGGGTCTGTGGAGGGGAGGAGGGAAACAGAGTACATATTGCAAAGAAAGGAAAGAAATAATGATAAATGAAAGCTATGGAGGTTTAAAACAGAAAGGCAAATTCCAGTCTCTGCAGCACTTGTATAAATCCAGTGGGATCATTCTGGGTTTATACCAGTGTCCACTGAGAACAAGAATGTGGCCCTGAGCTGCTACGAATGGAAAAGATGAAATCTGACTTAAGGCAATGAAATGTCTCTGGGTTTACATCAAGTAAACAGAGTGCAGAATTAGGCCTGCTCTAGTGAAAAATCATATTTCTTAAGCCGCATAATGAACATCACATTAGATTATCCAAATTGAAATAATTGTAAATATACCCGATCTGAGCCTGTTTAACTGTTGCACTTCACTCAACAGGGACAATGGGATGAGACTGACAGACTCACTTCGAAGGCATTAGCTCTAGTCTCTGGTGTTTGGGTTCACAGCACTGAGGGAAAATGTTTAAAAGCTTAACAGCAGAAATACAGAGGGATGCAAAACAAAGCTCCAGATTTGAAAGATCCCTTTGAAGATGTTCAGATCTGGATTGCAGGGTGGAACTTTCCAATTTCCCTCATTATGTATTATTTATTTTACAGTAACATCCATGGATCACAATCATGGATCACCATGCAAGGTACTACACAAACTTGCCACAAAATGGTCCCTCCCAAGACAAATTATAATCTAAGTATAAGAGACAACCAGTGAATATAACAAACAGATTGGGGGAGAATGGAGCATATGGAAAGGATGTGACAATGGTGGCTAGCCAGGCGAGCAATGGTCACAGACTGACAGATGCTTAGCCAGCGTCCAAAGGTGAGTATTAAGGAGGAATTGTGAAGGGGGACTCCAAAGTGGCCCTTGTGGATGTTTATGGGGAGCTCCTATAAGGCCAGTATGGGAGAAAGTGTAAAAGAGAAGCAGGGAAATGTAACAAATGGTTGAAGAAGGCTGACATCATTGGCAGGGATGGGGGCTGAAGTGGACAGCTCAATAGCAAACAAAGAACAGGTGGGGAAGGGATAGTTAGAAAGCAACTTAAAAGAAAAGGTGAGTAGTTTGTGAATATTAGATAGACAGATGTGTCTGTCTATGTACACATAAGTATCAATGGCCCCAATTCTGATCTCACACCAGTTTTACAATGATATAATTGAGACTTTTTTGTTCATTTTTTTTAATACAACATTTAAAAAACTCTACTGATACTAATTTTTGTGAAATATTTTATTACACGCTAAACCCTAAATTTTGGGGCTATTGTTATTCAACAAAGTTACTTTAACAACAACAACAACAAAAAAGTACAAAGAATTTACCTGATTCCAATCTCGCTTATATTATTATAAGTCAGGAATGATCCCATTGAACAAACTGGTGCAGTGTAAGGGACATCAGAAGCTGATCCCAACAAGTTTTAAAATACACCAATTTACCAGAAATGGTTTCATAGCTGCAGAGCAGAGTTGATCAAGCCATGCACAGAACAAGGGACAAATAAACCCAGCACATCAACACAAGAGTTAAGCAACAACCTGAGCATCAGCTTGGAAGAGCTTCGTTACCACTGGACAAAATTTGCTTTGCCAGTGCCTGGCCAGGAAACAAATATGCAACACCACCATCCAGGTGGCATGCTGAAGAACAAATTAACAATGATGGAAAGCAGACAGAAGCAGCAAAGGCTTATGGGGGTTTAGCTTCCCATGCATAATGGGACAAGGAAGGAATTTGACTTCATTCCCATACCACCAAGGAGCTTATTTGGAGTGTGTATCCAAGATCAGAATTCAACGCACAAAATTCACCCCTGAGTTCTAAAGTGCTTTTTAAAATATACATTAATAAGACAAGACTTTTAAAGGGGGAGGGGAGGAAGTATGGGAAACAAGATACAAGCACGTTTCCATTACAGAGAAAAAGGCACATTTCTTCTTTGAAAAATAGGTTAGGTTTAATTTTGTCCTTGTACTTACAGAAACTAATCAGAAAGCTTTGACATTGCTGGGAATCTGCCAAGTGCAGCCGCTCATACATGCAGTGCCACTTTAAGGTTTGCACTGCAGCTACTCAGCAGAACAAAGTCACTTCGGATACCTACTTGCCTGAACTGATAGCACAGATCCAAGTCGAGTCATTCCTTCTCTCAGTCCACCTCTCCTTCACCCCCACCAAAAGAAGAAAAGAGCCTCTGAAGTTAAGTATAGATATTATATAGGTCATGTTATGCCAAGTCACATTAGAAGTTGTTCTGAACCAGAGGACTATGATGGGAGATTACACTATTAGCACTAAAAGGCCCTGATTCAGCAAAGTATTTAAACACACGCCCATCTTTGAGCACCTGAGTAATGCCATTGACTTCAAAGGTACTGCTCCAATGCTTAAAGATAGTCACATGTTTAACTACCTTGCTGAATTGCAGCCTGTGATGAAGTGGGATTGTTCTTAATGTTTCCTCTGAATACTGTGTGGGTGCCTCAGTTTCCCCTATGCAGTTCTTAAGTCTCTAGGTGGTGGGATAAAGGCCAGTGTGCATAAATCACTGACACTCTGTCTCCCTGGCAACAAATGGCCATGGACCTTCCCCCTGCAAGGAAATAGCTAAAGGTGAACAAAGAGATCAGGTGATCTCCTGCCCCGGGAAAGAGACAAAGCCCAGAGAAGGAGGGGCTGGAGGGTTTTTTTTCAGTTTGGGGCTGGCTGGGGACAGGAATGAGGGCAGATGTGGGGGGTCTGCCTCACTGGGCCTCAGAATAGACCTGGCTGATGGGTCCCGTTCACTGTACCTACAAGCTCTGTTTTAGACCGTGTTCCTGTCATCTAATAAACCTCTGTTTTCCTAGCTGGCTAAGAGTCACGTCTGACTGTGAAGTTGGGGTGCATGACCCTCTGGCTTCCCCAGAACCCTGCTGGGACGGGCTGGCTGTGGGAAGTGCACAGAGGGGCAGAGGATGCTGAATGCTCCAAGGAGAGATCCAGGAGGTGAAGCCATGTGAACTTTTTGCCCTGAAGACAGTCTGCTCCATGGGAGAGAAGGCTCCCAAAGTCCTGTCTGGCTTTGTGGAGAGCAGTTCCAGAGCATCGCCCGGGGACTCCGTGATACAGCCTCAGATGGGAGAGAGTTTCATGCAAAATAGGTTACTCCCTTGAACCTGTTCAGGTCAATGGGATTTTGCCAGAGTAAAGACAGAGGCCTAGTCTAGCCTAGGAAATTAGGTTGGTATAACCATGTTGCTCAGGAGTGTGAAAAAGCCACACCTGAGCGATGCAGTTAAATTGAGCTAACCCTCAGTGTAGACGGTGCTAAATCAATGGGAAAATTGTCCCATACACCAAGCTACTGCCTCTTGGGGAGGTGAGTGTACCTATACCAATGGGAGAACCACTCCTGTTGACATAGGTAATGCCTTCACTGGAGCACTACAGCTGCACCCACTGCAGGATTTCAAGTGTAGACAAACCCTAAGGGTAAAATTTTCAAAAGGCGTAAGTGATTTAGGAACCTAAATCCCATTTTCAAAAGTAACTTAAGTCTCAATGAAACTCCAACTTTCACCTTTGAAAATGGGACTAAGTGACATAGGTGCTTTTGAAAATTTCACCCTAAGAATAAAATAATTACTGCCAATTTTGGCTCTATGCCTCCAGCTACTCAGAATTACCTATCTGTCTAGATACACAGAGAGAAAAATATCCAAGGTTCTCTGCATTTTTCCTTCCTCGTTCTTTATTATTGAGAGATGATTGCATGATTGCTTACTAATACAGATGGTCCTGCTTTTCCCTTGAAAAATTCATACTCCACAGAAAAGTCATGGCTCAAAACTCTAGGGTATTGCAATTGGCAGCCTTAGGGTTATGGGTCCATTAACGAGTAAAGGCCTGACCCTGAAACGTGTGTATCAACTTCCCCAAGATACCAAGTGCCTTCAGCTCCCATGATCTTCAACTGGAGCTTGCCTGATTAAAATGTAAAGACCGCATGATATGGTCCAGCAGATCTTGAGGATGCTCAGCATTTTGCAGGATCAGATCTCCTGGCTGTAGAATTCTTAGTAAAGCTTTACGTCCACATTGCAAGTCCTGGTCTCTGGTTCACCATCATTTTAACAGCAACAGATACAGGGCTGACTTCCCTCTTTCTCACACCATGTGACTCCACTGATCTCTCATTGAGATTACTGCTGATTTACACCAGTGCAAGTAAGGAGAGAATCAAGGCCTTGGGGTGTACAAACATAGGCCAGGGTGAAGGTAGCTCATAGAGAAGAGAAAACCTTTTAGGGTGAAAAAAGAATTTTCATGTTAATTCCCTTAATAATAATAAACAATGGATGTAAAATAAGAGCATGTAGGAAATGGAACCAAGAGGTCAGATTTGTTTCCAACCTTAGATGTTGCATCAGCTTCTCTTTCAGTAGCTTAAGCCAAAAATATGACCTATCTTAAAGTCGTGTGTGTGTGTGTGTGTGTGTGTGTGTGTGTGTGTGTGTGTGTGTGTGTGTGTGTGTGTGTGTGTGTGTGTGTGTGAGAGAGAGAGAGAGAGAGAGACACACACACACACATACTAATCAGGGATCTGAAAGCCTAACTCAATCTCCAGGTCTGGCTTTGACAGAAGCTAAGGGCACCCAACCTCTCACCGGATGAGTCCCCGAGCTGATCTGATTGCTGTGCTGCTAAGAAAATGGAAACGTTTTTGCTGAGATCCAGGTTTGCCCTCAAATCGTTACACATTATCTATTTATTTATGCATAAACAGTGGCATTATGGTTTAGAGAATAGGGACCTTTTGATGGGAGGTAAGCTTGACTAGCCTATGGGAGTTTACTGTTATGCATATAAATGAGGCCATACATACAAATATGCACAGCAGACAAGTGAAAATATATAGCGTCTCTTTAAAATGAAATACTTTGATTGCTCCAATCACAAGAAGTTGTAAAACTACCCTGAAGAATTAACAGCCTCAGTACATGCTAACTACATCCATCATGAACTCGTCTTCAGTTTCTGTTATCATATCACTGTCTCCTGGGATCCCCAGCCTTGTCATCATTTGCCCTTTATAATTTATTCAGCTTCTACTTGCCTGAATCCTTTCTACTTATCATTCATCTTTACAGGTGTACATAAAATTAGATTGATCCTCTTATGGAATACATGTCAGAAAGAGACAAGTTGTCATTTAGTAACACAAAAAGCAAAGGAAGGTCCAATGGCTTTTGTTGAATTGCTCAGCAATTGTCCTTTGAGATCCAAATGAAAAGGTGTCAAATAAAAAAAAAGATAATACAATCTTTGGAATTTAATTTTAATTTTCATGTAGATGTGTGTGTGTGTGTGTGTGTAATATAATATATATAAATTGTATGTGTGTGTATTATATATAACATATATGTAATAATATATAACTATATATTGTTATATATTCTTGTATATATTAATTTCCTCTAAAGCTCAAAGACAAGCAAGATCTCATTGTTCAAATTCTGCAAATCTAAAAGGGAGCTATTTGGAAGCTACAGACACAATGAGTGTGCTGGTCTGAGGCGAGATGGCAGCATACAAACACACTGGTTCTGACACAACACTTACACTGTAGCCTTTTCCTCCAAAGCTCTTTGGACTGGAACATAGAGAAAGAGTTTACTTTGTATTCCTGTGGTTGCAGGAGTAGGGCTACAGAAGCCAATCTTTAACTAGTGAAATGGAACTTTAATGTTTACAAAGCAGATAGGACCCAGGTGTTTCATCTCATCTGGTGAATAGCACAGCACTGCCAAACTACAGGGGTTTTTAGTAAATGAAAAGTGGCTTTACTCCCCCCCCCACACCTCTCCCTTCCCTGAAGTAAGATCCAAAAAGCCTTTGACCTTCTGATCAGCCTGAGGGAGGGAGGGGAAGAATCTTTTTTAACTATGACGTGGATGCCCAAAGATTTCAAGGAGAATTTCTACAGGCTCAGTGTTTGCAAGTCTCTTCCCTCAAATCTGTTTTTGCTCCTTTTCATCTTCATTTTTTAACTTTGGAAACAGGCATGTTTCTCCCAGGGGAACAATTAATTTTGTTTTCTTTCAAAATCGAAAGGGCATGGTGAGCAGCTTGTATGTTCAGAGGGCTACTTTAATCAATGGACTCCTTCCAGCCTGCCACTGCTGACCAAATTACAATTTACATTGGTAGTGAAAACTTTTTGGAGAGGGTGTGGGGGGGATCTAAATCCAGCTTTTGGCTTAACGCAGTATGCAGGGCAATATGTGACTTTATGGTTTCCTAATAAGCTTCTAGGAAACCCACTGAAGCGCTAAAAAGTGAATTAATATTGTAAAATTACAGCACATCCTACTAGACTGGATGAAATTCATGCTCTGTGCACAGGGCCCTTGTGAGGTCTACGCACCACTTGAATCTCATATAAGCCCTGTTGTGAGGATTTCAGTAACTAAGGGCAGAATTTCACTCCTTATACATGATGAATTTCACTGAGCTGTGATTGGTAACATGCACATGCATTTCATCAAGGCATGACTGGTAACACGCATGAGAATTTCAGGAAATTATAAAAGAGGAACCAGGCCTATGGACTCAATAGCTGTTGTTCCCTTCCAATTTTAAAGGAGCTTCAGAACACCTAGACATCCCTCCTGTTTGCTGATATTATTGCAACACATATTTACACTCCTTTTCTTTTACAGAAACACTCAATTAGATGTAATACAGGATGGCATATGTTGGTTTGGGCAGCATAAGAGATATTGGGTGCCACTAGCAAAATAGTAATTCTGTAGCTTGCTGAGAAATATCATACAGCTGTAGTACTATTTCCCCCCTCTCAATAAGACGACAAAATAATTTTTGATGGATTTCAAAGTCTGGAAAGGTAGCTAAAATTTCTGAGGTTAACAGTTTGCCAGCTACTCATTTTTATATTTATTCTTTGGAGCCTTGCTGGTGAGTTCTGATTTTATACAAAACAGGCAGCACCCTACAACCAACAGCCTATTCAGTACCCGTGTCTGAGAGACCACAAAGAAACAGAGAAAAAATGTGACTGTGCTTATCATACATGAGCTCAGTTTATTTGTGCCATAAATAAAAGTCGATCTCGATAGCCTAATTACATTTCTCAGCATTATCCTCTGACGTTAGCCTCAGAAAGAAAGAAAGAAGGGGAAAAAGTTGGCTTCACTATAATTTGTAATCAAAATGACTATACTTAAAACAATTTTATTTCCCTGATTTCATTTCTTATGGAGCTTTGTGGGGCCAATAAATAATATTAAACCGAACGGGCAGGGACATAATTCGCATGTCCCCTGCATTGTCATTGATGGGGTCATATTTTTGCCTTCTCCTAGATTATGGACTGCATTTCTGATATTGCACTTTCCTCATGGGGAGATTTACCAGGCTCAGAATTCCCAAAGGAGAATCAACTTACTTTTTTTCTACTCTCTCCCATCCCCATCCCATTAAAACACTCCACCTTGCCTAATTTGCCTTTGAGATGTCTAAAAATGCCAGTGCTTTTCCCAGCATGAAGGATTAGCACAGATTATGGTGAACAGTGTTAATTATAGGTGGGGAAAGAGAATAGTGCATCTCTCCAATCTGTTCTTGATTTCCCTTGTGTCCGTCTGGCTGGTAATAAGCCTCCTTTAATCTGGCAGTCCCCTTGGTGAAATCAGCACCACGGACAGCAATATTGATTGCTTCTGAGAAACCATCACAGCTGCTCACCCAAATTACCTTTGATATGTGACCTTTAATGTAATTACTGCAACATCAAAGCATTTCTATAAATTATTAAAGAACTAATATACTTCATCATTCAGCTATTCTATTATATGTAAAATAAACAATCACAAGTAAATGTTAGAATTTGAATCGCCTGGCACTCACAATAGTGTTCTAACGCACACATACACGCACGCACACCCAGTCCTTCCATTTTAGGCAGAAGATACTTTCCAACTGTCCCAAGCAGTCGGCTGAAGAAGATTCAACAAGCAATTTGATATTTTACATTACGTTCGACTTCCTGCAAAATATTTATCACAATTCTCCCCTAAAAGAAGTACCTTAAAGACTTTATTAATCAACACACACCTGCTTAGAAGTGTTTTGATTATTCCACAAGATGACTTTATATCTCACATATAACAAGAAAATATGTAAAACATATTTCTGTCATCTTACAAAGCATATCCAGAAAGTAATTACTGTAAAATATGTGCATGTAACCACTCCACCAAAAACACAGTGATACATAGCTGAGAGGCAGAAGCTTGGATCTATGCACAAAATACTGGTGTCTCATCATTTCCATACATTTGCATTTATGTGCATATTATCACAAATGACTCAGTTCTGTGTTTTATAATAGCAAATATGCATGCAGTAGTAATACAAGGGCAAGTACTGTATAATTTACGGGGGGGGGAAGCCTCGATTCAGTGATCTACTGTATGTATCACTTTCCCCTTTCTATACCTGGCTTGTTAATTATTTTCATGCTTCCTCAGTAATATTGTTTGTGTCACAGAAACGAGCAGGTGAAGGGGATGTATTATATATATATTGTTTGTGAACTCATGTGAGAGAGGACTTAGACCCTTAACCTAAGGGGTGCTCCTTATTTTATGGTGATGAACTATGTTTGATATTGCCGGTGCATGTCATCAAGCACAGTTAGGTATGTCATAAATACTCCCCTGCTACTTGCATAGGAGCCATAAAACAATACCCAGGCATGAGAGCTTATCATATAGGCTGGTTCCCTGAAACAAACTAGAGAAACATCACCTACAGGATGAGTTCGGGAACTTGATGGAAAGGTGTCTGCAGCCAGGTCGGGTGGGAGAAAGAAGGGCTTGATCCTGAGAGGAATAATTCGCACTGAAGCCAAAGGGCTCTGACGGGTGCTCAGGATATTTGAAATTCTGGTCACTTATTTCAGCACAGAGCCTTCATCATTGCCCTCTGGGTCAGATTCTGCTCACTGTTACAGCCAGTGTTAAACATGAATAACTCTTCTGAAGTCAATGTAGTTAGAGCATTGCAAATGAGGTCAGAATTTGAATTGATAAAAAAGAGTCAGATACAAAACCTTACGGGTAAATTCCGACCCCTCTTGCAGTCAACACAAGCTTTGCCATTGACTTTAATGGGGCCAGGATTTCACCCTCAGAGCTATGGTGTTTATAAAAACATACAGACATATACCTTGGCCACTACAAATCTGGCTGTCTAAAATAAGGCTCTCAAACTCCATATTTAGGCAAATAATTTTTGTCCTGATTTTCAAAAGCGCCGAGCATCCAGCAACTCTCATGGACTTCAGCAGAGTTATTCCAGTTTTACACCGGCCTCACTGAGACATGACTTTGATCTCATGGGAATGACATGAGTCTGGGCCTGAGTAAAGTAGCCTGCTTTTCTATTCCTGAGTGTCCAACAACTCCTAGTGAACGGCTCCACTAAATAAACAACATTTTTGAGAATCAGACCCCCAATTTAGCCACCTAATTATGGATTTGAGTTTGAAAATCCTTGTGTTTTCACAAGTGTATGCCTCTAAAACATGCTCAATAAAATTTAAACTAAGAAGCTGTTATTTGAAACATCCCTATGCTAAGTATCTGCCTTTTATCAGCGTGTGCACGTCCACTCTTTAGTTGGCAGCCCAGGCGCAGAGAGGGCATGGATTTAAAACAAACAGGAAGGAATCACCCCTTAGTAGCAACAATGCAACCAGAATCACTCATATTTTGTAGAAGAACTAATTTGGTGGAGCTGTCATCAGGTATGAAGGTATTCGTGGTGAACAATGCACACCCACGAAGCATGCCCTTTACGACAAAGATCACACCAAATGTGTAAGTGCATAGGCATCTTAAGGGGATGAAAAGATAAGTAAGCAGAGACTGATACAGGACCATGGGAATATCAGGAGATGCAACAATTTCTCAGCAGTTGAGAGTAACTTGAGTATAGTGATAGCAACTCCCAACTTGCATACAGGGGTAGATTTAAAGTCATGCAGAGCCTTGTTCAAAACTCTGAGTGTATAGACTTATGGGCAAACATTTTCTCACAACCTTTTCATTCCACACATACTCTTTGCCCCCAGCCTTTATGGACGCATCTGCCTCCTGAGTCTTTGATCCTTTATCCATACGAGACAGAGCAGGCAGAGATGCTCCCTCCAGCTGCAATCAGATCTGCACTGTGTTGCTTCCTGTCCCTGTACACCAACTACACCCATGTCTCCCACCGCCCACCCTTACTACTGGCCTGAGAAACCCAAGGACCTGTCTCAATCCGTCCCTGTGGGGCAGGTCTTCCCCTCAGAGTGATGTTTCTATTTTTAGTTCTGCTTGTGTTGTCTGAACCTCAGATCTTGCTCATGTGAATAATTTTCCTCATTATCTCATGTTCTTCTCTTCTCTCTCGCTCTTTTTTCTCCTTGTCTCGCTGCCTTTCCAATCTGCTACAGCTGCTTGAATACTAAAGCAATTGAGTCAAACCACTTTGTCATCAGGAATATGTTTTCAGTCTGTGATAACTCAATAATTCAATCCGTTTCTTTTTGCCGTCATGACTTGCTTTGTTGAGGGGGGAAGCGGAGGTGTTACCTCATACACACGTCCATGTACCAATCAGAAGGCTCAGCCCTAAAGCCCCTTTCTCAAAGGGTGGCAGAATCCAGCCCCAAATGGGTTATATTCCATTGCGGGCTTCTGAGTATAATAAGCAGCTGGGGTTTGGTATGTCTGGAAACATCTAAGCTGGATTGTGGCACCTTGATTTTATTAGCTTGATGCAAATATGGACTCATCTGAGCAACAACAGTCATTAATCATCCTACTCCAAAATGGGAATGTAATATACAACCCAGTGCAGATGAAAACAGCAATCTGGACTCACCCCTGGCAGTGTCTTCTGTTCATGCAGTGCACTCTGGGCCTTCAGGGCAGACTCCCTTTCGCAGTATGTTAGGAACGCACAGCCTGTAAATGAAAGACAACCCTGCGTTAAGTACAGAGCTTCAGTGCGGATCAGCTTAGGAGCAGGATGCAGAACAATGCTAAGCTTCTTCCCTTTCCAGCGAGGGAGCTGCAGACTCCCTTTCCCTAGAATAGAATGAATCCCTTTCCCCAGGCCTTCGTGATAACAGGAAACTGTCCAACGTGTGCTCATCAGAGGGTGATTCTGCCTCACTGCATTTATCAGTGCTGGGTAAAAAGCGCAGAGCAGGATGGGGAGCAGAGAGGAACCCACTCCCACACTAATGAGGCTGTTGATATGGGACTGACATGTTATTCCTACCAAATTGCAGCAATGCGGACAAGGAGTGGCGTGTGGAACCAAGATCTCCTCAGCATACTGAGGACCATGATTAAATCCTCATGCTCCCTTTTTGTACCACACACCCAGAGTAAGGGAAGCACAAGGACTTGGGGTTTCCAACTGCAGAGGATGACACATAGCACTTAACCTGACTTGCATTCCCGCGTAGCACCCCATTTGCATTCACACTGGAGAATAACCACCTTGCGCTCCCTGCCTGCTCAGAGCCAGGCACATGAAGGAAATCACACTGAGGCCCAGATGAACAATCCAAACATCATATCACTTTAGAAATCATTAGACATTCAGAGCTGCCACAGTCAATCAGATCACTGGTCCATCTAGTAGGACAGCCTATCAACTGCAAGGGCCATTGCCTGCCATGGCAGAATGGTAAAGGAAAGTAAAAAACCTCATTACACAACAGGCCAATGATGCAATACCCTAGTTGTGCATGCGATGTGACCTGATTATTCCCCCTTACTGGAGTATACAGAAAGGCTGCCAGTCACTGCGGCACAAGAACTGCTTATTATGCACAGGTCACTTTCCCAGCAAGTTACTACAAAACAATTACAACCTGTCTCCCCCCACCCCCACAGCTTCTTTGACTGGAGATATCTGACCGGAGATATCTGACCAAGCTTTAGATGGTTTGTTCATCAAACCGTGAGCTTCTTCCAAAGCTGGGAAGAAGGAAAGGGGAGTCTCCTCAACAACTGTCTATTTGTGTTCCATTATCTTGCCTTAGAATCACATAAATATAGGGCTGGAAGGACCCTAAAGAGCACATTTTGTCTATCCCCCTGTGCTGAGGAAGGATTAAGTATCCATAGACCCACCAGCTCCTCTTTCTTTGTTTATTCACCTGTTGCACTTTGTTTAAATCTTAGATCGTGAGCTCTCCAGGACACAAATTGCCTTTGTATTATTTGTGTGGTGTTTAACACAACAGGGCCTTGATCTTTGACTGGGGTCCTTAGGTGCTAACCCAGAAGAAATAAAATAGGTCACTTCTCTCTTTTAAGAAGTTCTAAGTAGAATACGTTAGAACAGAGACTCTCAACCTACTTACTATTGCGGGCTGCATATGTGACCCACGATATATTATGTGCCCTGTAATATATATATATATAATATATTAATATATATTAATAATATAATATATTATGTGCCAGTAATACCCGTATGACCCTGAGGATGTCTCAGGGATTGCAGCTGTGTGCTGATGGGCTGCAAGCATCCCATGGGCCATGGGGTTGAGAACCACTGGGTTAGAGGATGAAATAAGTTAAAAGGTACTTTTCTAAGTATTTTCCTGAAGGACTCACCCCACTACCTCCCACAAACTGGATGATCATTAGAATCAGGAGATGGAAAAGACCGACTGGATCATCTGACCTAATGTCTGCGTGTGGGGGCGCGGGGGTGGTGGTAGTGGTTCCTTTTAGTATATTCCGACTGTTCACATGTATCATGCATCAGTGACTGTGCACGTCGAAAGCAAATCAACAGTGAGGTAAACAAAAGAGGCAGAAGCAGCTCTGAGCAGCAATGATTTTATTCTCTCTAATTGGTACCATTCAATTCTTCTTTCAACTTTCAGTGGCTCTGTGTGCGCGTGTGTGTGTAATTTTATTTATTTTTGCATGAGGAGGAGTGGGGACAGTGGCAGCGAAGGCTCAAGGGTGGAGAGTGGGGGGTTAATGGATTGAAAAGGGTTTTTAAAAGTCGCTTGTAGCTTGATAATCAAATGGGAAACAACGCTTAAATTTAATTTCAGTGATAAATCATAAGCAGAGAGCTCTCTGACCAGACACAATAAGAAAATCTCCTTTTGGTAGCAGAACTGGACCAGTTGATACAGTCTAATTAGGCACATGATAGCACACTGTTATAGAGATAAACTATATAGTGTAAAGCTCCCATAATGGTAGTTATATATTTCCTCTTATTGTGATGGCCATGACGACAGCTTGGAATAATGAAGCCCTGCAATGCTGGCCACACTGTGACCATAATTCAGATCTCTCAGGCAGAAGGCTCCTCCTTTCATTATAAAAGCAGCGTTTCCTTCAGGGATCCAGCCAGGGTGTGATGAGTTATCAGGAGGAAGCAACCAAAATGAAATCTCTTCCACAGCTGAATGTCCCTGCGCTGGAATTGCAAAGAACTCCCAGGTACGCTGTATATAACAGAGGGCATCAAAATGTCACCAGCTCTTCAAACAAGGTAGTCAGGGCATAAAGATTTTGAAATGGAAGGAGGAAATTTAATCAGCGACTCGCACATGGCGCGGCACCAGGGAAGAAAGGGAACAAATGTTTCAGGCAAAACTAAAAAAGACTTTTGTTGAAGTAACTTTTCAGCACACTCCATAATACGCAGCATGCCTGAGAGTTATGTCAACAGCCTCTCATTAGGGAAATTGATGGCACAGCCTCAGTGGCACCTTTTTCAGAAACAAATATTTAAGTGAATTTAGTGTTGCCAGATTAACAGCACCAGAGAGGGTTATCCCATTCCCACCAAACAATGAAAGAGAGCAGGCAGCAGCAATGCAAACTTCCCCATACTGGTTGCCAATGTGCCACAAACCTGACTCAAAGTTGAAAGAGTCACCCCATGGCTGTCTGTAGGCCTTGGCTTCTATATCAGTGCCAATTGTGAGGACGTTTTTTAAATGTGCTAAGGAACTAGACTGAGATTCAAAAGTAGAGATGCGCAAAAAAGGAATTTCCCTCTTAGAGGTAATTTTGACATCTCAACATTTGTTTTCATCCCAAATTGGGATGAAATATCAAAATATACTTTTTTCATGGAATTAAAAGCTATGAAAAATGTCAAACCAGAAATGTCAGAACAATCAGTTCAACATCACACGACATCTACCAATGGCACTGTGTCGTCTCAGGGGAGTTGCGATTCTGGTGTCTCTTACCACCATTCTCTCCTATGGGTTCTGCTTCCCGGCCAGACTACATCTCCCACAATGCACTCAACAGTCATGTGAATACACCCATGTAGTCTGGCCAAAGAGTGGAGCCCATAGGCAACAATGGCAGTATTAGATATTCAAACACATATGAAATATTGTGGAAAGATAGGCTGGTGTGGTCTAATGTTGAACTGATTCAAAATAAAACATTAAGGTTCAGTTCAACAAATGTTTCTGAAGCTAAACATTTCTTTTATTTTCCAGACAGAAAAATTGAAGACAAGACAAAAACAAAATTTTCCATAGGAAAATTTCAATTTTGCAGAAACTACATTCTGCTGAAAAATAATTTTGATGAAAAGTTCTGGAGCCACTCTACTCAACAACTCATTTCACAGAACAACTTGCTTACAGCAACCTGGGCTGGACGTGTACCTGACTTATAGATAAAGGCTTCATACCCTATAACATCACTTGAGCTATCCAGCATCCTCACTTAATGGTATTTTTGAAGCACAGCTTATAAAGAAAGGAAGGCTGAAGGCTGTGCCTTTTTCTGTCAGCTAACTGTATGGGTGACAATGAGAATACACAACTACAGTGCATAAGAATTCTATCTGGATCTGAAAAAAATTAATTGACTATTTGTTGATAATGAAGGGTTTTTTCTTAGTTATTCCTCATTTGAATTTAGTTTCTCTGGACCATGCTGAATTTTCCAGGCAGATATGAATTAACTGAAGGATGCTCTGTTTGGATCACCTTTTTCTGGCTGTTCATTTGCTACCAATGGCCAGCTCTTTGGGATAGTACATAAACATCTGGAAACTCCCAGATGTTAATTAACTCAGCCTATTGAACTGCAGTCTCTGGGAACCATGAGGATGTATCAAGTGTTCTCCTGGGAGACTGGGTTGTTAAAGAGAAGAGGAAACAAAAACAGAAGTGGAGATGGAAAAAGAAAAGCTCTATTTTAATTTTACCTCCAGAGAATTCAATAAAATAATAATTGCATGGAATATATGTAGATAATAGTTGCAGTGATGGTGACGCCAACCCTATAATAAATCCCCTGAAGAATTTGCAGAAATTGGGGGTGAAACACAGTCATGGGCACAGATTCTGATCTGAGTGATGTCCATGGAAACCCAGAGTTACCCTCCACCTGAATTATGCTTGATTTATGCCAGTGTCACTGAAATCAGAAACTGGCCCACAGAATCTAAATCCATTTTGCTTGACATCTTGCCATGGACTGAACTGAATTAGTTTGCTCACATAGCCAGTAGTGTTCAGCTATATATAGGCAGGGATCTCTTTTCTATTTTCTCTGTTCTTCTTCAGCCACCCAAGGGATTATGCATTATCTGGACCTCTAGTAAAAATGCAGTGATATATCTGCGGGATGAAGATGACGCATATTGGCCAACTATTAATAGTTGTAATTAAGGGCTTTTTTCCCCCTTCCTTGCTTTATTTTGGCAAAAAGCCACAAGTATCCTGGCACAGTCTCTCTCCTTTGCTCACTGTTTAAACCAAAGGACAAGCACTTAGCAACTCCAGACCATTTCTTTGCCTGATGTATGTTTGATGACATCTTATATGATTTTCTCTATCTCTGTACATAACCTCATACAGAACACTTGTAACTATACATCTGATGCCTTATACATGCTTGTCACACCTTTATTTCTGGATGAAGAAGTGCTGCCTAGTGGCTAGAACACAACCCAGCATCACAGCTCTTCTACTTATTTGCTGTGTGCCTGTGAATAAGTCACTTAAAGTGTGTCTCCCAGTCAGTAGAAAGATGCTCGTTGACTTCAGTGGGCTTTGGCTCAGGACCTTAATCTTTCTAAGCCTCCATGTATACATTAGTTCTGTGAGGGGCTTTAAGAGCCTCAGATGAAAGCCACACACAAAAATCCAGATTCTGATCTCAGTGGCACCGGTGTAAATCCAGAGAAGCCCCATAGAAGTCAGTGCCATTAGTCTGAGGATATGCTGGTGTAACTGAGTTCATATCATTTTGCTTCACACCTGAGATTCTATGGGTCTAATTCTGATCCCAGTTACACCAATGTTAAATCAAATCCACCATTTTCACCTTACTGGGGTTACTTCAGATTAACTCAGATCAGAACTGGAGCCTCAGTAAGGGAAAAATCTTATTAACAGAACTTTTAAAAGCAGCACCGACCGAGGCCGACTAACCAGCAGACTTGCTGAAGCAGTTGCTATCAGGTCAGACCTTTTCCTGTGATGCATCATTGTATTTGAGGCTGATTAATTTCTCCTGAACCATACGCTGTTTGCACTGCTTCTTCAAGGATTTCATATCAAAGAGAGGGTCACAAACGTAACCTATTTATGTCCTATATCAGTTTGTGAAAACTGCATAAATTATTTGTGTGTGTGTGTGTGTATGTACATACACACACACACACTAAAGTTGTCATGTTTCTATTTAAATAATAATAATAATAATAATAATAATAATAATAATAATAATAATAATAATGAAAAAACACGTTACTCAAGCATCCCTGAGCGTCCCTGTTTGATGTATATATTGATATCTCCTACAGGCCCCAAGCAAGAATCAGAGCCTTATCATGGCAGGTGCTGTACAAAGAAGCAAATAAGGAAAAGTCTATCTGTCTTAGGTACTTAAATGGCCCCCATAGTATCTGGGCACCTTGCAATCTTTTACCTATCCTCGCAGCAGACTTGAGAGGCAGGGCAGTGTTATTATGTCCATTGGACAGATGGGGACTGAGGCCTAGAGAGACTAAATGACTTGCTCAAGGTCGCTCACAGAGTCTGTGGAGGAGCAGGTCTCCCAAAATCCAGGCTAGTGACCAGTCCTTCCTCTGTCAAAAAAAATCAGATTTCAACTACCAACACAGAGAAAAAAAATGTTACTAGTTAGGTAACTTATTAAAGTTGATGCCTCAGATGATGACTCCAGTCTGGGAATTCAAAGAGAGAAAGGACCTTTTTCCTTTGAGCTATCCTGGATCTTTGTCTCTGCGTTTAAAACTATTCTAATTTGCTCAGTCTAGAGTGTATCCTCCAAGCGTTGATCACCGGAGTGTTCCTGAGATCGGAAATAATGTATCTAATTTCTTTGTGTGTCACCTCCTCTGCCTATCTCCACCCCGCCACAACCACTGAGCACTAACTGTTTGGAGGAAATACAGGCATATAAATCTTCCTGGACATCATCTTCTCCGTCAGATTCCTCAAAAGGCAGATTAACATTTGAAAGGCCCTGTTGTGTGGAATGATCATTTTTTCCTCTTGAAATTGTTTGCCATCGAGTCTTAGAAGGCTAGCATTTCCCATTCAATTGAATTTATATAATACTGTATATAGTCGTTCATAAGCCGAATATTTTTGGTAAAAAAGTGACGCATCAAAGAGCAGGTGTCAGCTTATAAATGGGTCTACACCAAAATTTGATGATTTTAAACTCTATGGAATCATTGAATTGAATATCTAATACATTGTCATTTTGTTTACCTGGAGCATCTGCAGACATAGAGCCCCCTCAGCTCCCTGTGGCCACGGTTCGCTATTCCTGGAGAACTGCGGCCACAGGGAACCGAGGAGGCTCCATGTCTGCAGACGCTCCAGGTAAACAAAACGTCCTGACCCGCCAGCAGCTTTCCTGACGAGCCAGGAGCCAAAGTTTGCCAACCCCTTAAATAATATAGGGTAGGCTTATGAAAGGGTCATACAGTTTTTGCTATTTTTACTTAACCATCTTATAAATGAACAGGCTATTGAACAAGCATATACAGTATATATGTTATATTACATTTATACACACACGCGCCAAAATTTACATTAACGCATCACATTAAGAATCAAAGAGTCAGGAAACACAAAAGTTAACATTTCTATGAGATCATTAACTCACCTAACATTGCACTTATTGTCCTTTAAATTACACATTAATAGACAAAATGCAACCATGCAAAATCCTTCCTCAGGTTCAGCAACACCTAACTTTTATTGGTAGCCCCAATGAGAGGCTCCTCTCTTAATAATGAAATTGTACTCTGATCAGTAATAAGTGAACTGCCTTAGCATCAGTTTGGCTTCACTTTGAAGAAGCATCCAATTGCCCAGATGTATATGGAAAAGTTATTATTTATACTGCCAGCCTGAGAAATTTGGCCTGAAACCTCACAAGAAGAGTGTCTCCCATGCTATCAACAGTACTTCCTGCTTCTAGTGGGGTAAGCTCTCCTCTGCAAGAGCTTTGCTTGCAGACTTTTGTACTCCTGCTTCCAGCTACACCCTTGTGTCTGATCCATCTCTGTTCAGCTCATCGTGTGTTAAATCCTTCTCTAAGTGTGTGCACAAATTAATTAGGCTCTGAACTGTCTGTTCTGGGTCCTGCCTTTGGAGTCCTCTCTGCTGTTAGTGGCATGTGAATCACTCGGTGGATTCTGAAACATTCCTAGATGCCTCTCAAACTGTTTTTCCCCTCCTCTCCCCTTTATTACTGATCATCAGTCCCACTTGCTTTTCAGGGACTCTTTCCAATTTTGCTTCCTATGTTTCCAGAATTCTCAAATAATCCATCAGCAGTCTCATTATCGTGACTTACGGTTTAAAAAATTGGCACTTTCCATCTCTTGGGTCCTCCAGCTGCCTTTTCAAATGGCCCAAATCAAATGGCCCTTTCTAATCACCACCAAAACTTTAATCCCTCTCTCTGCCATGTCTGGCTTCCTCCTAACCTGGCATTTTAGTCCCCAAACCAAGAGCAAAGATAACAGTAGTTTGCCCAGGTGAACAGCGCACACGGCTTGTGAAGGAATATTAAAGTTCTGACCCAACTTTAGTTACCATTATTTCTCAGAATTTGCTACACAATAGGAGTTTGGATTTTCATTCCATGATGACATGAGCAATGAGAAGTCTGCAAGGGTCATTCATGCAAGTGTAGGAACTGCAGACCACATACGTACAGACTTTATGGTCAGACGGAGGTTAGTAATTCAGCATTCAATGCCAGGAACACATAAGGATCAGACCTTACGGGCACAAAAGCATTTTCCTGGCACTTCTGCTACTGTGAGAGCAGCAGCTCTTTCTCACAAGATTTTTCAGACCAAGGTGGCAGATGTTTTCTGAGAACAACTGAACCCACAAGATTCACAATTCAAGCTGGTTGAAATCTCACAGGATCCGCTGACTTCAAGAGATATCCGATTTGGGACTAAAATCTCAGGAAAACAGCTTGTAATCCAGATCCCAACACTTCTCCTTATCTCACCTCGCGCACATACTCACTTAAGGCCAAATCCTGCCCTGCATTTGTTTCTTGGTCTTTGCATTGGAAAGGATATGAGGAGCTTGCAGTGTTAATCTAACTACACCCAGTAGTAGTATCAACTTGCACATGTAGTTTTTGGCTTATTAATAATGCACTTCCCTCTGCTGTAAACACACGTGCTCCTTTCATCACAATAGGGTTTACTCAATTTTGTCTGAGGTACTGACCACAGGATCTGGCAGTGAGTGAATCTGAATAAATTCTACACTGACCTCTGAGCCTGATCCTGGATGTTATGGTCCCAGTTCACCCAGAAGTAAGATTTGCCCTCTATGCCGAGGAGAGAACAGATTGAGGTGTTGGCCCAAATGCTTAATTTCTCCTCCTTTAAATAATGAGCTTTCAAAAATAAGCCAGGTCTAGCAAAGGAGCCCGAAAGGTGAAATGCAGAAGTTTTGATCAAAATATATATGGCAGTATAAAAATGGAGCTCACCCTCCCTCTAACAAAAGTTTGAGATCATACTTACCTCCTCAATAATGCTAAGCAGCATTCTCCATGGTCTGTGTCAGAAAAGTAAGCTGCTTTCTACAGTTGTGACTGTGGCCACTTTTTCCCTGCTGCTCTTCGGCTGTTTCCTCCATTTCACTCCTGCTATCACCTCACAGTCATTTCACGTCAGCTTCATTTTACTCCTGTCCCTTCTACCACACTGCTTCCTCTCCAATCTCTACTCCCCTGCCCTGTTCTCCTCCCTCCCTTCATCCTTCCAATTAGCTAATCGTCTCTTAACAAAACCTCAACCAAGGAATGAAACCCCTCCCAAAAAATCCTGGCACTAACATGAGGTTTGCCAGTCATCTCTGCTTGTATGTTCTATCCCTTTCCTTAACCCCATGTCTGCCTTGTCTATTGTGACTGTAAGCTCCCTGGAACAAGAATGGATCCTCACTGCGCTAGGGACGGTTTATTACTCTATGCCTGTACAGTGCCTAGCACAGTGAGGATCCATTCTTGGTTCATTCCTTGGCACTACCACAATGCAAATAATAAATAATCATTCCCTTTACGCATCCTGATTTTCAATCTCTGGAATATTTCTCTAACTGTCATTAAAAGTTTCTTTTTGGGAAAGAAATTTCTCGTGTTTTAGTCTTAGCCTAAGATGACCTTTTCCTCACCCTAACTGGTAGGTTTCAGGAGAATAAGGTGATTTACACTCTGTACCTCTGTCTAGTCACTGCCAAACTGATGATTTACCAATGGGTCAATATCATCAAAAGGAAAGTCCATCCGTCCGTAGCTAAAGGTGTCTCAGCTTCTGTGAAATACTTAAATTAGGCTTCGGCAGCAGATCACAAAGTGCTTTGCAGTCAGTGCACTAATGAGGCCTCACACAGAGGTAAACCACAATAAACATTCTCTAAGCCTGTGTAAACTGGGGCACAGCAAGCGTCCTGGGCCTCCCCAAGTCAACACAGAGAATGACTGGAAAGACTGGTAGTAAAACCAGAAATTGTGATTCCCGCTCTGGCGCTTTACCTAGCGGTGCAAGTAAGAAGCCAACAGAACAAAGAGTTTGCAGAAAGTGACATTCTTCAGGTTACTTGTTAATTATTAAAATGACAGCAGCACCAAAAAAGGTCAATGCCCCATAGTGCTAGGCCCACTCCAAGCCCACAATAGCAGCCAGTCCCTGCCTCAAAGAGGGTATAATTGTGCTAAGGCAAGACACACAGCAGGCAGGAGAGGAAAAAGATGTAGTGATTCGGGAGAACGTGGCAGAGGACAGAATTGAACCCAGTCTCCCATATAAGACCATCCTTCCTCTTAAGTGCTGAAAATGTGTGGTACATGAGCGACAGTGCCCCAAAGAGCTTACAGTCTAAATTACTCTCACTAGCTAAGACACAGACCTATCTATCTTAGGTACTTAGATGACCCCATAACTGTAGAACCTGAGTCCTTAATCCTGTGAGGCAGAGACCGGAGAGATGGCATTCTTGTACCAACTTAGGTATCTAGGCCATGCCTATTACCATAGTATCTGAGTACCAGCGCTGCAAGCTGAGCAGAAAGGATGTAAGAATTAGGCTACACAGAGAGAGGTCCTAAGGCTTCCAGTTTCCGCAAAGCTACAAAGCAACATTCTTTCTTTGGGAGTGGGGAGGAGAGAGAGATAGTGCCATTAATTGTATGAAGATCTGTGTCATTTACAAACCCTCTGTCTCCTAAGTTAAAAAGAGCTCTTGCTGTTTGAAGGGAAGGAAGTACAATTTTCGGATGAATGGAAAAGACGAGTTAGAGTGTCACTAATGTGAGAAGTTTCAGAGGCAGCCGTGTTAGTCTGTATCAGCAAAAGCAACGAGGAGTCCTTGTGGCACCTTAGAGACTAACAAATGTATGTAGGCATAAGCTTTTGTGGGCTAGGGCCCACTTCATCAAAAATGGAAAATACAGGAGCAGGATGGGGGTTGCTACATGAAAGAATAGGGCTTACTTTACCAAGTGTGAGGTCCGTCTAACAAGATAAATCAATTAACAGCAGGATACCAAAAGAGGAAAAATAACTTTTGAAGTGGTAAGAGAGTGGCCCATTACAGAAAGTTGACAAGAAGGTGTGAGTAACAGTAGGGAGAAATTAGTATTGGGGAAATTAAGTTTAGGTTTTGTAATGACCCAACCACTCCCAGTCTTTACTGAGGCCTAATCTGATGGTATCCAGTTTCCAAATTAATTCCGGATCTGCAGCTTCATGTTGGAGTCTGTTTTCGGGTTTGTTTGTTTTGTTTTTTTGAAGAATTGCCACTTTTAGGTCTGTTATTGAGTGACCAGAAAGATTGAAGTGTTCTCCTACTGGTTTTTTAATGTTATGGAGAGATCTGAATGGCGCTTATTTTTGAATGAATTATGAAATTAGCTAATGAACGGAATGGAGTAGATGGGACGCAGCTAAACTGTAGTCAAGCATTTGATACAGCGTCTCACAAAACAAAACAAACTGGGTTGGCTGCTGAGAAGAGTTGCACGTGCTCTGGCTGGAGGACTACCTGTGATAAATGGCAGTGTATCGAAGTGGGAAAGGTAGCTAGTGGGGCAATAGATCTGCTCTTATTTCATGATCTGGGACAGGGATTAAATCGCACCTTACTGAGATACGCAGATGAGACAAAACAGTGTGGTGTTGCAAACCCCAGTGATGCAAAGGAACCTCAGGCTGCATCCTATAAGGGGCTGAGCACTGCAGCAATATATTCAGCGTATTTAAGCTATATGGTGAGGGGGGCTGACGCTCTCAGCACCTTAAAGGATTCAGCCCTTAGAGAGGTTAGAAATATAGACAGGAAATACCCAAGGATAAAACATCTGGAAATTCAATGGGAGGAAGGAACTTGAAAAGCAGTAATGCCAAAAGACACCTATAGGAGACAGTAGCCCAGCATGATCTTGCAAATGTAGTCTGGGGGCTGTGGGGAGTCTAGAAAGAGGCATCACATCATGGAGCAGAGGCAGCCTTCATTTCTGAGCACTTGGGCACCAGAAAGACACTGAGGGGAAAAAGGGAATGTAGAGAAGAGCAATAAACATGGTTAGTGGGCCAGAAGGACTGATTTCTACATAAGAACAACCACAATGGCCAGTCCAATGGCCCACTTAAGTCACTATTCTGTCTCAGAGTGGCCACTGCCAGATGCTTTGGAAGGAATGAACAGAACAGAACAGAACTACTGGGTGAGCCATCCCCTGTCACCCAGTCCCAGCTTCTAGCAGTTGGAGATTTAGGGACACCAAGAGCATGGGCTGAGTCCCTGACAGTCTTTCCTAATAGCCACTGATGGACCTATCCCGCATGAACTTATCCAATTTGTTTTTGAATCCTGTTCTATTTTTGACCTTCGCAGAATCCCATGACAATGGGTTCCACAGGTTAACTGTGGATTTTGTGAAGTACTGCCTTTTGTTTGTTTTAAACCGGCTGCCTATTAATTTCAACAGGTGACCTCCACTTCTGGTGTTATATGAGGAGGTAACTAACACTTTCCTATTCAATTTCTCTATTCCATTCATGATTCTATAGACCTCCGTCATATCAGCCCTTCCTCGTCTCTTTCCCAAACTGCACAGTCCCAGTCTTTTTAATCTGTCATCATTTGGAAGCTGTTCCATACTTCTGATCATTTTGATGCCCTTCTCTGCACCTTTTCCAATTATAAGTAAGATCAATAGAACTAAACACATCTAGCGTGGCTAAATGATGACTCAGGGGGATAGATGCTAGCCAGCTACAAAGCTTTGAAGGGTGCAAACACCACATATGGAGAGGAATTGTTTGGGGTGGTTCTAGGGAATAATAATTAAAATAATGACATGAAATTCAACAAGTTAATATTTAGGCTGAACATCAGCAAAGCTTCCTAGCCTAGCTTCTATGAAGTGGTGGTTTCAGTGCCTGTTTTTTTATGTAAGTTATTCTCTCTCTGTTGAGTCTTTAATCTTTTGGAGGCAGTGATCATGCTGGATGTGTGTACATTTGTATGGTATATAGCACAATGTAGCCCTATTTCCTGATCAGGTCCTCTAGGGCCATAATAAACAATTATAACAGTAGAAGAGTCTTACAAAGGAAATTCCTCATCCCATGGAGTCTTTACATCACGGCTGGATGTCTTTCTAAATAATATCCCCTAGTTCAATAGTTCTCAACTTTTCCGGTATGACCCCTGTAGAGGTGCGAGGACTCACCCCTGAGGCACCTCCTGCTGGTTGTCCTCAGGAATTAGCATCCAGCCTCCGGAGCACCCTCTTCAGTCCGGTGTCTCGCTGCCACTGCTGGCCCCCCGTGTCCCTTCCAGGACCGCAGTGCCTCTTTTACTGAGTGCTGTCCCCTGGCTGTACCCCCACAGTTCTGAGTCTCTCCCTCCCAGGGGACCCCCACTTCACTTCAGTCTTGGCTACTGCCCAGTCTCCATCTAGCCCCTATTCACTGGGGCACACTGCAGTATCAGCCACTCATCACAGGCAAAGGGGTTTGGACCTGCTGCCTCTGCCTCCCCATGGGCTGCCCCGTTGCAACCCTGCGCCTATTCGGCCTATAGTCATACCTGCAGCCTGGGGCTTTCTAGGCCGGAGCTCCCAGCTTCTCTGGCTCTTCCTAAGCCCTGCTCTCAATCTAGGTGTCTTGCTTAGGTCCCTGCAGCCAGGCCCTTCTCCCTCTCCAAGCAGAGGGAGACTGTCTGGGCTTTTGGCTCACAGCCTCTGATAGGGGCCATCTGGGCCTGATTGGGGCATGGCCACACCTGAGCCAACTTTCCGCAATCAGCCCAGGCTTCTTGCCCCAGTCACAGCCCTCTCATGGGCTGTTCTAAGCCCCTCAGGGCAGGAGCAGATGTCTACCCAGCTACAACCCCATATTTACAATGGGAAGAGAAAGGGCTCTCTGCCCTCTAGCCGTATAAAAGGGAGCATGGTGGCAACTGTCTGAACCTATTCCCAACCTCGCTGGGAGTCATGACCTCCCTGATTCAGAACCTATGTTGTTCAGGCTTCAGTTATTGGGCTCTATGCACGAATTACTGGGTGAAACTTTGTGACCTATATAGGACATCAGACTAGATTCCCATAACGGCCCCTTAAAGTCAATGAATCAATAAGGGAAGGAATGGATGTTCCATTCCCAGAGACACTGAAAACGGCACTATGCCAAGCCATGAGTTCTATAAGGCAGAGAGCAATCCAGCACAGGCTGACGCTGGACCTAGTGACCTAATCGTCCTTTACCCACGTCTGATTTTCATGATTCCCTCTTGCTGCAACTTCAATACACTCTTCCATCCAAACAGAGAGACATTTTGACTTTAAATACAAAAGCACCTCTCTCAAAAAGAACAGCCCTCCTCTAAACAATCACCGCGTCAAGTGACTGGAGCGGAAAGAGATCTTAAGTGACAATCCATCAAAGGCTGACTGGTCAATCTTCTACTCCGTTTCTGGTATCGTCAGACTCATGCAGCTGGCCATTGAGTCCTTTTCTGACTGAGACTGATTCCAGCAGACAGGAAGTGATTTCAGTGACATGGCTGACATGTTAGGATAATCTCACTAGTGCACCAGAATGGCTAATACGGCATCCTGATTGGTCATGTTTTCCCCTCCTTCACTGTCATTCAGGGTGGTCCAAGGAGACAAACTAGGAAGAAGGGCATGAAAGCAAATAAATAAAGCTATAGGCTGAATGCCAGCAAATATTTCTTAATGGCTGAGATCTATAGGAATGTGGTTAGTCTCCCCAACAGGTCTGGTGGAAACCTTTTTGCTTGAGTCATTCAAAACTGGACTGGACAAAGCAATGATAAGCCTACCACAGGGAACAATATTTTACTGGCTGGAAGACGGACAGAATGACCTAGTAGGTCTTATCCTTCTATCTCTAAAATGAACGAATGCCTGAATCACTGGCTAGTGAATGCTTGGAAACAAACATACATGAAAGATGCAGTTTTCTTTTATTTTGTTCCATTGGTGAGGATAAAAATAGCAAACAGCTACTGTGTGACAGAGGCTGAAACTCACTAGAGAACCCCAGCTGACGTCAGAAAGTAGGAGAGCAGAGCTTAGTCTGTTTAGAACAAACAAGATAAGAATTCTGGGCCATGATAGTGATCTACAACTAGCAAAAGCTGCATCTCAAATGGTTAGGTTGAGTCATAGCTATACGTTCAGGTGCTTCTCTGAATTTAACCTTAATCAAGCCAAAACTTTTTGGTAAGGATATTGATAGTGATTCTGAGAAACAGCCGGTTATGCATAGCATTTTAAGCAGGGGATATGGCAAAGGGGGGCTAGTGTCCCCAGAATAGAAATATTTTTTGGGGAGGAGAATCTATTGTTTCTGCAATATCTTGTCAAGGCAAGAGTGGTTCCACATGCAGTTATGGTTCCACATTCATGGAAATGGAGAGACAGAAATGAGAGAGGGAGAGGAGGAGGGGCTGGAGCAATTAGAATTCTTTGAGGGGTCAAACATGTGGACAAGGGGGATCCAGTTGATATAGTGTACTTGAACTTTCAGAAAGCTTCTGATAATGTCCTCCTCAAAGGCTCTTAAGCAAAGTAAGAAGACATGGAATAAGAGGGAAGGTCCTTTTATGGATCAGTAACTGGTTAAAGGACAGGAAACAAATGGTAAAAATAAATGATCAGTTTTCAGACTGGAGAGAGGTAAATAGTGGGGTCCCCGGTGGATCTGTACTGAGACCAGTGCTGTTCAACGTACTCACAAATGATCTGAAAACAGGTGTAAACAGTGATATTGAAAAATTTGCAGATGATACAAAATTACTGAAGACAGTTAAGTCCAAAGCAGACTGCAAAGAGTTACAAAGGGATCTCACAAAACTGGGTGACTGGGCAACAAAACGGCAAATGAAATTGAACATTGGAAAAACATAATCCCAACTATACGTACAAAATGATGGGCTTTAAATTAGCTGTTACCACTCAATAAAGATCTTGGAGTCATCGTGGATAGTTCTCTGAAAACACTCACTCAATGTGCAGTGACAGTCAAAAAAGCTAACAGAATGTTAAGAACCATTAGCAAAGGGATAGACAATAAGACAGAAAATATCATAATGCCACTATATAAACCCATGATACACCCACACCTTGAATGCTGCATGCAGTTCTGATCACCCATCTCAGATAAGATATATTAGAATTGGAAGTGGTACAGAGAAGGGCAACAAAAACGATCAGAGGTATGAAACAGCTTCCATGCAAGGAGAGATTTAAAAGATTGGGATTTTCCAGCTTAGAAAAGAGACAACTAAGAGGGGATATGATAGAGGTCTATAAAATCTTGACTAGTATGAAGAAAGTGAAAGTGTAATTTACTCCCTCACATAACACAAGAACTAGGGGTCACTAAATGAAATTAATAGGCAGCCAGTTTAGAACAAACAAAAGGAAGCATTTCTTCACACAACACACAATCAACCTTTGGAACTTGTTGTCAGCAGATGTGAAGGCTAAAAGAATAACTGGGTTTGAAAAAGAACTAGCTAAGTTCCTGGAGGATAGGTCCGTCAATGGCTATTAGACAAGATGTCAGGGATGCAACCCGATGCTCTGGGTGTCCCTAGCCTCTGACTGGCAGAAGCTGGAAGTGGACAAGAGAGGATGGATCACTCAATTATTGCCTGTGGTGTTCATTCCCTCTGAGGCACCTAGCTTTGGCCGCTGTACGAAGACAGGATACAGGAACCACTGGTCTGACCCACCGCGGCCATTCTTATGTCCACTGCAGCACATGGGATAGGGCCGGCCATTGGGAAGCAGGTGGGACTCCCTGGCCCAGCTCACACTTGCCTTGCAGTGGTCCCGGTGGAGACAACTGGCATGGAGGAGAGGTAGGAGCATGTCTGTAAGTTGCTGTGGTAGGGTGGGGTACGGGGCACTGACATCTGGGCAAGGAGTCAGAACACAGCCTTCAGTCCAGGGGATAGGGTGGGGGCAGGGCTCCAGCCACAGAAGAAGTGCCTTGGGAATGGCAGTCAGAACTACGAGGAAGCCCCTACCCTCCCTCCCCAGTCTTAATAGCTCCTCTTGGTACCTCTTGTATCCCTCCACCCTCCATTCACAGGAAGCTTCCACCACCCCCCTTAAGGATTCTATTCTGGTTCCTATACCATATCATCAGTTCCAATGTGGAACCCAAATCAAAACTTTGCCAGCTTCTCTGTGAAAGGAAATGGAGCCCCAGCTCCAAGCTACCCTGGCAGCCCTCAAGTCACTAGCCCAGGGCCAGTTCCCCTGGTGGTTTGCCGCAGAGCTAGGAGCCCATGCTCTCATGTCTTCCAGGGGCCTCCTCGTCCCACCTGGTAGGCTGGAGATGAGCCCAGATCCTGGAAACCCTAGCTAGGCTGGCACCTTGGAAGCTTAGGTGGGCTATTGAGAAGCTCAGTGGGCAAACTGGCAGGAAAGCCAGGAGGTTTCTTTGTCATAAGAAATCTGGCCCCACAGAACACTGAGGATACATCCACACTGCAGGCTTCTTTAGGCGGCACATAACGTACGCACTTGGGTAGCCCCCATAACTCAGGTATAAAAAGCAGTGTAGCCAGTGGGGCACGATTTAGGAGAATAAAGACATGCCTGGAGGGTGTGTCTATTCGCCCTCTCCAGTTATCCTGCTGTTTTTAGCAGTGTAGTGTTTCGCTTCCTCTCTCCAGCACAGGCAAAGACTCTGGCTGCTGGGAAAGTCTCAGGAGATGGGAAGCAGCTGGGAAAGGCACCACCTTTCCCCACTTCCTCCCTCTCCTCACCCCTGGCCAGAGCCTTGCTTAGCTGCAGTGAAAGGCTCTGGCCTAAGGGAACTGCTGAGGACCTCCTCTGCTGTCTCCCCTCTTCCAGACCCTTTCACTGACACATGTAGCTACATGCCACAGTGTGTACGCAGCCTGTTTTTCACTGCAATGTGTAGAAACACAAACTCTACATGCCACCATCATCAGTGTGTAATGTAGACGTAGGGTTAGATTTTGATGAACTGGTATTGTTTGATGGAAAGACATTCTGTCCTGGAACTTCAGACCAGCTCTAGTCTGAACCCTTCTGATGATCCGTGCTTGGGGCAGGAGTGGTATCAATAAAATTCCACATGATAGAATTTCTGCTTTTCCAGTTTTTTTCCTTTTTAAATTAGGAAATTACATCTAAAACAAATCATAAAAGTAAGTTAAGATTGCAAAGTCAATCACTCAGAAGTTAGGAAATGCCAGTACAGACACTCCCTGACTTGCGTAAGTTGAATTTTGCATATGTCAGGTCTGTATACCCAACAATTATCATTATTATTTAAAAAAAAAGCATACAGAACTTTTCCATAAGTGCAGATTTGGTAAATCGGGTTTGCGTAACCCAGGAAGCATCTGTATAAATGTTGCCAATTCATCCTCAGTTTGGCCCTTTGTGTATATAAATTATAATCGTCTTCAATTACATGATCACATACTAGCTTCCCCTCACAGGATCCCAGCCTCACTCAAGAGACTTTCTCTTTGTTGTGTTTTTGTACAGCGCCTAGCACAACTGGGCCTTGATCAATGACTGGGGCCATAAGGCACTATTACAAATAATGAAGATATCTCCTGCACTAGAAGCAAAAAGTATTGCTCTGTCTCTCAGCACCTCCCCTTCTTTCTAAATCTCCCAGTCACTTACCAGTTACTCCCTGATCCTCTTTTCACAGCCTTGCCTGCCAATCTCTCAATGCAACTGGTGCCATTTCTGACAGGAACCAAACATTATTCATTTTATTTGTATTGCCATTTGATTTAGTTGCAAGAGATCGTGTTTCTACTGTTACAAGGAGAGCATCCAACTTGCAGATGGAGGAAGGTTCCCAGGCCCTCGGTGGGGACATCTCCTGCTGAAGAGATCTCCTCCTGTAGACATGGCTAAACCATCCTATTGGCAGAGAGGATTTTCACCCCTAGGCATTTTCCCCTACCTTTAGGCATCACTGGATTGCACACTAGTACCTGGTATTTTCAAAGATTCTTAACCAGATCTGAACAAGAGGGGTCTTTTACCCATGAAAGCTTATGCCTAAATAAATCTGATAGTCTTTAAGGTGCCACCAGACTCCTCATTATTTTTGTGGATACAGACTAACATGGTTACCCTTCTGATACTTAACCAGAGGTGGAGACTTCAAAGATCAACCTTACAGGAGCTTCATGTCCAAAAGAGCAGATGAAGCTATCCACTTTTTGAACCTTCATCAACTCCATTATCCAACAGTCTAAATACCTAATTTGCTGTCCACTAAAGGGTCAAGAAACAATTTCCAGGGCCCATCAGCATATATGTTACAACACAAGCACATATCACAACACAGTGGCACAATAAATGCCCTCATGCACAAGTCAGTCCAGCAGATAAGCTCTCTTCAGTGGTGGCCCTACCATACACTCATTTTGGAGTGTCCGCTTCAGATAATTCCTTTGAAATTCTATCTCCCTCCATTTCTCCACTGTGATGCAGCAAGTATCCCCAAAGCCTTGCTTCTGCCGTGCATTAGCATGTCTAAGGCCGTAGCAGTTTTTGAGTGAATACCCCTTTGCTTCTGAGAGAACTGGCAAAACTCTGCGTCCTCAGAAGAACTCCACTCACACAATGTCAACACTCAGTTCCGATTCCCAATCTGGAAGGGTAACATACCATCAGTGCACCTCGTCATTCTTACTTCCACAGCAGCAAGCAGCATAAAACCAGGTCCAACCATTCCTTCTTAGTCCATGTTTGGGTCAGCTTTCACAAGCCAAGCATGGTTAGGCCAGAGCAGCATTTAGAATCGTATCATAGAATCACAGATTATCAGAGTTGGAAGGGACCTCAGGAGGTCATCTAGTCCAACTCCCTGCTCAAAGCAGGACCAACCCCCAGCTAAATCATTTAGATGAGCGACATTCAAGGAACAACCATGATGTGTTGATGACTCAGAAGGTGAGCTACTGCTGAGAGCACTATGCTACAAGATGTGCTTCTCCACACTGGGACATAAAACCAAGGCTCTAACTACCCCAAGTGTAGTCATTAAAGATCCCACAACATTGTTTTTTTCCATGTGCCAAGAAAGGATTGGGAAAGCTGAAGGGTTAGTTTATCACAGGGCTCTGCTCCAATTCCATCTCTGACAATTGTATCCATAAGAACAAAAGAACAGCTATACAGGATCAGACTAATGGCCCATTTAGCCCAATATCCTGTCTTCTGACCATGGCCTGAGCCAGATGCTTCAGAGGGAATGAACAAAACAGATCAATTTAGAGTGATCCATCCCATGGTCCAGTCCCAGATTCCTACCTACCTAAATTCATATAGTTTCAATTTGATATGTTGCTCTCCACTTCCTGTACTAATAGAGCAGGACACTGAAAGAATCTGCCACATTCCAACTCCGAGTTGGCTGCTAGAGCTGTTTGGAAAATGGATATTTCATCCTGTGGGAAATACTGACATTCCAAATTAGAATAGAAAGTCAGAATATTTTGCAGGACCAAATTTTTTCTTTAAAGTTTCAAATTGGAAATGTCAAATAGAAAAATTTCAAAATTGTTGCTTGAAATGAAAATTATTGCTTCATATTGACTTAAAACACCATTTTATTTGGCAGATTTTAAGTCAAAGAGTAAAAATTACACACCTTTTTATGTCAAAATGAAACAAATTGCTTTGTTTCAAAATGTTGACTCAAAAATATATATTTGCTTTGACATTTCTTGCAGGTAAATTGATTTTTTCTTTTTGATGGAATTGACATTTTCTTGCCCAAAACGGTTTTGACAAAACCATATTTTTAGGTGGAAATATTTTCTCCACTAAAAATTTCAACCAACTCTATTGGCTGGGCTACCATGGGGGGTGAAAAGACAACTGTATGTAATCTGTATCAAGCCTTAATCTGAACCCTGGTCTTTGGATGACACTGAACCTGGACCAAACCACTCCTGATTTCGCACAGCAAAACCCTGACCACTCTGCTTTTGCAAACTCAAAACCTGCCCAATGGAAGGGTTGCCTAATGGTAGTCTGTATATTATTTTCATTTATTTGTATTATGGTAGGGTGCCTAGAGGGTCTCCAATGAAGATCAGGGCCTCTATACATGGACACACCCAGGGCCGTCCTTAGGCATAGGCAGAATAGGCAGCCGTGTAGGGCCTCACTCTGCCTGGGGGCAGCACTCTGCAGGCAGCCCAGACAGTGTAGAAGCAGGGCTGCTGGGTCCTAGAGAGAGCCGAATGCAGCACAGTCTGAGGAATGGGATTGGCTGCTGGGATCTCTGGGAAGGGGAGGGGGTAGGGGTTGGGAAAGGAGCTCACCTGTGAGTGTGACTCTTTCCCCCCAGCTGAGGTCAGGTGAGGCTGTGGCTCTGGAACCAGTATCCTTTGTTGTCTCCCATAACATCCATTCTTCTCCCCCCTGCCCCACGGAGCACCCCCTCCTTTCTCCCTCCTCCCCAGGAGCACCCCTCTCTCTCTCCTCCCTCCCCTCCCTCAGGGCTGGGTTGGGTGAGGTGCTGGGGGTAGGTGAGGGGAGGGGAGGCTGGCTGCCTGCTGAGGAATGAAAGTGAAAGTAACTCACTTCCTGGGCAGGCAGCCAGAATTGGAATGTCACACAGGGTTTGGATGGGGTTAGCCAGATGTGTGACAAATCGGGATTGGGGTAGGGTGAGCAGATATCCCTATTTTATAGGGACAGTCCCAATAAATTCTTATATAGGCTCCTTTTACCCCCCCACTCCCTTCCCCATCCCTGTCCTGATTTTACACACTTTCTGTCTGGTCACTCTAGGTGGGGGTAATTGGTGCCTATATAAGACAAAGCCCCAAATATCGGGACTGGCCCTATAAAATCAGGACATCTGGATCTGGCCACCCTACCTGGGGAGCGCCTCTCCCCCGGGCTGGCAGCTGCTAGCTATCCATCTCATCCGGGGGGAGCTGCATAGGGCAGGATGAGCTGCTGTGGCTCCATAGGTGCTCTGTCCCTGAGATCAGATGCTGTGCTAACTTCACCATGGTCCATAAGGCTGGTGGTGGTGCCCATTGGCGTGTGATTGGACCTGAGGGTTTGCTGCTGCTGTTGCCACTCGGCACCCCAAGAGGTGGATTTTGGGGTCCTGTAGTTTTCCACCTATCTCCTTCTCTACTGCAGCTGTTGGACCAGCGGGCTGGGGGGTGAGCCAAGCATGAAAGCAGTACTGTGTTGCCATTTAGATTGTCATTTAACAACTTTGTTTGCCAAAAATTCTTGCTAACAATCCTGAATCCAATTTCAATATTATTTAAAAAAAAATCAATATCTTAGCCAAAACCAGAAAATTAAGTTGTTGACAATTATTAGTGACAGGTTTGGTTTGAGGCAGGGAGTGGGCCAGTTTTCATCAGAGAAACAAAAAATGTTGACTGACTTTCCTATAGCCTGTTACTCCTGATAAGAGCCCTCCAACAACTGTAATATGCTCATCTCATTACTAGTGTATAAAGCAGGGGTCGGCAACCTACGGCACATGTTTCAAAGGTGGCAGGTGAGCTGATTTTTGATGGTATGCAGCAGCAGGCTGAGCGGCTCAGCCCATCACTGCTCTGGGGTTCCGGCTGCTGCTCTATTGCCAGCTGGGATACCAGCCATCGGCCCCACTCAGCACCTGATGCTGGCCTGGGGACCCCCAAGGAACCCCAGGCTGGCAGTGGGCTGAGCAGGCCAGCTGAACCACTCAACCTGCTGTCAGCCTGGGGTTCCATTCACTCAGCCGGCAGCGGGCTGAGTGGGCTGGTGGCGGGCTGAGCAGGGCCGATGGGGGGTTGAGTGGCTAAGTCTGCTGCCAGTCTGGGGTGCCAGCAGCACTCAGCCTACTGCTACTCCGGGGTTACGGCTGCCGGCCCCTTGCCAGTCAGGAGCTCAGTCGCCAGCCCCACTCTGCCTCCTGCCAGCCTAGGTGAGCAGAATCCCAGGCTGGTAGCGGGCTGAGGGGGGATTGGCGGCCAGGATCCTGGTTGGCAGGAGTTGGTGGTCAGAACCCCAGACCAGCAGCGGGCTGAGCAGGGCCTGGGATCCTTGTCTAGGGTTCCAGCCACCAGCCCGCTGCCGGTTTGGGGTTTCATTTATTCAGCTGGCAGTGGCCTGAGCAGGACCGGTGGCCAAGACCTCAGATAATAACAATAGTTTATTTATATAATATAGACATAGAGAGAAACCTTCTACAAACATTAAAATGTATTACTGGCACGAGAAACCTTAAATTACAATGAACTTGGCACACCACTTCTGAAAGGTTGCCGACCCGACCCCTGGTATAGAGTGACCATATGTTGTACTAAGATTCTCTTGCTTTTTTTTTTCCCTGTGAGTCAGTATAACTTTTGCCAGCCCAGAAGTTTCACAAGTTTTCACAATGTTTTCTCCAACTTTCATAAAGTAAATACATAGTTAATATGAGTTAAAAAGGCCAGGGACACTTCTTTGTGAAGAATCTGTACAGCAGATCATGCCCATAGACGATCCAGAAAAGAAATTTGAGGTTGAATTTTTTAATGTTGTGATGGATAAAGCAGTATCTGCTGTTGATGAAAGGTTTAATACCTTGCAAGTACACCATGAACAGTTTGGATTTTTGTATGACATAACTAAATTCAACGAAATAGGAAAACAAGAGCAACTAATGACAAAGTGCAAGAATCTAGAGAGCCTCCTGAAGCACGGTGATAGTTTTGATTTAAATGGACTTGAACTGTACAAAGAATTGAGTACACTGTCGTCAATGTTGCCACATGCAAAATCGGTGATGGACATTGTACAGTTTATTCATACCCGCAAACTTGTTGACATATATCCTAATGTGTACATTGCCACTCGTATTCTACTGACAATTCCTTTAACAGTAGCGTTAGGAGAATGGAATTTCTCAAAACTAAAGCTCATGAAAAACTATCTCCACTCTACAATGAGTCAGGAACGCTTAACTGGTCTTGCTATTCTTGCAATCGAACAAGACACGACTTTGTCTTTGTCATACAATGACATTATTACTGATTTTGCAGCCAAAAAAGCCAGAAAGATTGCTTTTAATTAAAAACAAATCTTTGTTTCAATACCTCTTCATATAAATTTCCAATAAAATTTTGATAAATTAAAAAAAAATTTGCATCATTCTGTCATCAGAATTTTTTCTATAGTGCTGCTTCTTTAGTGCTAGTCCATCAGCATTACAGTGTGCTTAATTAAGTTAAACTGGTTTTAATAACGTGAATGTGGGAAGTTTTCCAATACTGTAAGCTTATGTTTGTGTTGCTAAGAGCAGATCAGGCACAGGGGCACCAGTTTAATAATCTCGCCTAGGGCGCCATAAATCTTAAGGCCGGCCCTGGACACACCATACACATACAGTAAGTGACAGTCCCTGCCCTGTTTAAACAGATGAGAGCAGACAAAAAGTGAGAGGAATGTAAGGTACTTAGCATGGCTCCATTACCGTAACAGCTGAGTGAGCGTACTTATCCTCACGACATCCTTGTGAGGTAGGGCAATGCTATTATTCCCATTTTGCAGATGGGGAACTACCCAGATCGTCTCGAGTTGCAACTCAGTGGTTTAGCCACAAGATCATGTTTTCTCTACACCTCTTCTGTGGTTAGTCACTCAGGGTTATTTAATCTAGATTCTGACTCCAGGCCAGTACAGAGCCTGTTTTGGCTGTTCCCAAATTGTAGACCAGGGGTTGGCAACCTTTCAGAAGTGGTGTGCCGAGTCTTCATTTATTCACTCTAATTTAAGGTTCCGTGTGCCAGTCATACATTTTAACATTTTTAGAAGGTCTCTTTCTATAAGTCTATAATATAAAACTAAACTATTGTTGTATGTAAAGTAAATAAGGTTTTAAAAATGTTGAAGAAGCTTCATTTAAAATTAAATGCAGAGCCCTCTGGACTGGTGGCCAGAAGCTGGGCAGTGTGAGTGCCACTGAAAATCAGCTCATGTGCCGCCTTCAGCACCTCTGCCATAGGTTGCCTACCCCTGTTATAGACAGCACATTTTCCTTCCTCCCAAATCAGCTCATAAAGTGCTTTGGGATCTTTTGGGAGGAAAGGAGTTACACAGTGACAAGCTGTTATGGGACGCAGCCTGGTAGACAACCCTCCAGGGCATCAATGTTATGGAAAGACGATAGTCACACTTTGTAGTTTGGCGCGAATCTCTGAGGAATGCAGCAGGCACACATAGGCAGAAGGAGGAAAAAGAACCAGAGGTGGCTCTAAATCACAAAGTTCAGCTTGGAAGCCAAACTTTTCCAAAAGTTGAGGTAGTTTGGAGGCAGGGTTTTGATTCAGGCCCATCTCTAGAGGGAAAGCAGATGCACCGGAAGGGACAATGGAAAAATGCTGTGGGGAAAAGGAAAATAGCCGAAACAATCAACTTACAGCTAGTGAAATCTTGGCTGTAGGATTGTTTTGTTTTCCGGGGGGGGGGGGGAGGCTGCCCCCAGGATTTTCAGAATGCTGGAGCAGCTCTTACTCAGCAGAAAGCCCCAGCTCTCTTAGACTCTAAGGCCAGAAGAGACCAGCAGGATCATCTAGTCTGACGTCCTGCACATCGCAGGCCATAAAAACTCACCCACCCACTCCTGTTGTAGGCCCCTAACCTCTGGCTGAATTACTGAAGTTCTCGAATACTGAATTAAAGACTTCAAGTTATAGAGAATCCACCATTTACTCTAGTGACCCGTGCCCCAGGCTGCAGAGGAAGATGAGCCCCCCCCTCCCCCATCTCTGCCAACCTGACCTGGGGGAAAATTCCTTCCTGACCCCAAATATGTTTTCCACCAAGATACCACATGAGACACAGCGGTTTCAATTCCGAGGCTGAGCAGACCTAAAAGTGCAAAGGAAATTGGGGGTGGGGGGACACAGGAATATGAACCCCACACAGATCAAACCCAGAGGGAAAGTCTGTGCAAAAGCCCTAAAAAGCAAAATCTCTGTTTCATGCCTTAATGGCAAGTAGACATATTGGTTAAAAATCTCAAAAGCATCTAATTCACTGGAGTCCAAGTGCCATTGGCACTCAGGGTATGTGGAAGCAGTAGCTTATCCGAACTAGATTCCATCCAGCTAGTGCAGGTAACAATAGCAGTGGAGACAGTCCAGTGCAGGTAGTTCAAGGCCAGCTGGCCAGTTCTGAAACCCACACTGCACTGGTGCCCGCTCTAGCTGGATTCAGGTTAGCCTGAGCAGAGCTTTTGCTGTGTAGATGTATCCTTAGGCTCCTAGGTAATTTATGCACTTTGGAAATTTTTTACCAATGTCCCATCTCACAGGACTAAGCTCTGGTGTTTGCAGAACTGGATCCAGATTAGCTGGCAGTGATTGGATGGGTGTGTGTGGTTCACCTGTTACAGGTTAGGGGACAGACATGAAACTTGGATTTGGACTTTCCCCAAAGTCTGGTTCTCCTCCTTGGTGGCCCCATTCCTGCTGCCGAAGCTATGGGTGCATGAGTCTACGGTTCAGCTATACTTCTTGACTGACCTCTCCTGGCAGATCCATGACAGGAGACAGCAATAAGGACATGCTTTTTAATTTAACGTCAGTCAATACTAGGACACGGCTAGTGGACTTAGACATTATACATTCAATAATTGTTTTTACTTAAAGACTTTACTGTTAGCCCACTGAGACACACCATGTCAGCAGCAGCCATTGGCTATTGACAGGCACCAGTGAGACATTAATTCAGGCCCCTCTGTTTATGTTTAGGTTCTTCTACAGCATCCATCACTAGAATATCTAAGCACTGAGATATCAATTCATTTATGTATACACATTTTGGCTCAGATACAACAGCAGTGGGGATCGTTATAAGCATCTGGGCAGGGAGCTAGATCTGGACACCTTGTGAAAGCACCTTATTTTTAAGAGTGTAACACCGAGGGGTTCCAACTGAAATTGGGCTCCCTTTGTACAAGATACAGTACACGCACAAGCGACAGCCAGCCTCTGGCCCAAAGAGTTTCCAACCTAAACAGACAAAGGATGGGAAGGGCCACAAGGAAACGGAGCGACTTGCCCAAGTGGACTTGCTGAGCTCGGAGCAGAACCCAGGTGTCCTGACTCCCCTTCAGAGCACAGTCCACTAGACCATGCTGTCTCATCCACCTCAGAATTAATTGCTGCTCCAGCATCAGCTGAATGCAACATTTTCAATCTCGTTTGGAGCCAGGCAGCAGGTCACCAGGGTTAAATTAGGACTGAAGCCACCAGAATTGCAAACATTAACTTTTTTTTTTCCTGTTTCCTTTCCTTTGGCAGGGGCACGAGTGGCGCTTAGTCAGTTAGTTATTCCAAAGGCAGCTGCCCTGGGGTTACATTGCTAAAAACTCCCTTCCCCCACCTGGCTCTCCTTGTTTCGATGGCAGGATTAGGTTCCTCTCATTTTATGTAGGGAAGATAAATGACCCAGTGGGGCCTAAATTACAGCCCTTTGCATGCTGAACTCCTCCGCCACTTACTCTTGTCACAAACAGCACCCTGCTATCCATTTAGGTTCATTTACAGCAGATTCATTTCTCTTTGGCCTCTTGTTCAGCTGTCAAACAAGTCCAAGACAGACAAGAGCTTAGGAACAGTAAGTGCACTTGATGTCAATCACCGCAGTCTGGGACTAGTCTTATACTGTCTGGCCCAATCCACCGCACTGCCCTCTTTTCTCCTTCCTTTCCAGAGCTCCAAGCCAGGCTTTCCTTCTAGCACCATGTCTCTGAACAAACCCTGCCCTCTCCTCCCCTCCACTCCCCTACTGCTTACAAACAGACAAAAAGCAAATCTTTTTGACTTATTTTAAACATTTTCAAACCTTGCTTCACTCCCCCCATCCATCAATTAGATTTATTTTCTTTGGGTTAAGTCTTAAACGCCAATTCCTTAACATAGGGGTCATCCTGATCAAATGGCTACTCCAGCAATTGTATTGCCTGTCTTTCATTTGCATATCATTATCCATCATGCTTAGTGGCAACATTACTTTGCTTTTAAGATTCTTCATCCTTCTCTCTTTTTTTTAACTATAGCCACTCTGCGTTAGGAGGGGAATGGCGAAACACAGTCCTCTTCCATGCCACCAGCCTGCCACTTGAGGAAGAAAAAGACACCCACTCTTGTTTCAGCTATTCGTCTGGTGGGGGCTGGAGTAAACCCTCCGATTGAAAAACCTGCCTTATGCTACATGTCCAGAGCATGTGGGCTGGAATCAGCGGCAGAGGAGAAGGGCAGCCATGTTGTGGGGCACAGGAATTGACAGTCAGGGTTCACGATCATCTGGCAGACATGCTCACATGTTCTCCCCACCCTCCCCCCAGGAAGGCAAGCACTGACTTTTGACTCTCATGGCCAGTTGCTTGTTGTTGGACTTGAGTGAGACAAGAAGATGAGATGGTTGTGATGGAGAATGAAAGGAAAGAGTTAATCCCAAAGCCCAAGTGGGCCTATCTTGCAGCACTCTGCTTCCAACACAGGCCTGCCCAACAGCATTATGGGAGCAAACATCCTGCTCTGTCTTACCCGGAGATTTGCTCCCATCACACTAATTACCACGTTACCCCGCCTCTTCCTGTGCTTTGCTCCCTGGCTCACACCCATGCTGCATATATTATTCAAGTGCCCGTGTTTCTCCTATCTCCCCTGTGCTTCGTGCCCATGCTCAGAACCATGCTACAGCATTATTGTAGTTTGCATCAGCGGAGCACTTCTGGCAGAATGAGAAACCTCCATAGAGATCCCACTGAAGAAAGTTCTACCACTCTGCTTTGTGCACTGTCCAGGGAAGGTAACTATGCATAGCATATCTATCCTGGTACTAAATGGCATTTGAGAATTTTTTCCCCCTCCTGCAATTGGGAGAAATTCACTCAGGATAAATTCAATCTGCCATTTCCCACCAGAAAACACAGTTGTCTTCTTTTGTTGTTTTCTTGTTGCTGTTGCTAGCAAGATGGGGATAGTCTGCAAAGTGCAAAATCATGGAGTCGACCAAGGGTGACATTTTGGATTCCAGCCTTTAAAACAAACACAAATGTCTTCAGCAAAATAGCAGCAGATATCAGACTCCCCAGATCATGACATTTTCCCCTGTGGAACAGCTCTTCTACCTTAGCGTCACAGGTGTCTAAATGTTTATTATGATTTTTAATCTCCCTCTGAGATCTGAAGGGTTAGACTTCTCATAGCAACAACATTGTGTGTGGTCCAGTGGCTAAGGGACTGCACTAGATGTGGGTTCTAATCTAGATCTGTCACTAACCTGCTGAGTAGGCAACACACTTCACCTCTCTGGGGCTCCCTTTCCTCATCCTTCCCTCTGTCTGTCTCATGTGGTTAAATTGTACATAGATTTGGGCAATAATTTTTCAGACAAACCTTTTTTTTGTGTGTGTCCTAAAATGCAGATTTCAAGTCAAGCAAAATATTTCACATATTCATGTTGAATTTGACAAATGGTTTGTCATAAACAGATAGCTAAGGGTTAATGTCTCTTTCACTTATAAAAGGTTAACAAGCAGTGACCTAAAACACCTGACCAGAGGATCAATCAGAAAACAAGATTTTTTCAAATCTGGGGGGAGGGAAGTTTTGGTTATGAGTTCTTTGTCTTGTATCTGTGCCCTCTTGGCTATGAGAGTGATTTTTCTATCTTCTGGCTTTCTAATCTTCTGTTTCCAAGTTGTAAGTATAAAGATAGTAAGACAATAAGGTTTATATTGTTTTCTTCTGTATTTACATGTGTATAGTTGCTGGAATGTGGTAAATTGCATTCTTTTTGGATAAGGCTGTTTATTCATTTTTTTCTTTTAAGCAAATGACCCTGTATTTGTCACCTTAATACAGAGAGACCATTTTTATGTCCTTTTCTTTCTTTTTATATAAAGCTTTCTTTTTAAGACCTGTTGGAGTTTTTCTTTAGTTGGGACTCCAGGGAATTGGTGGGAGGAAGAAGTCAGGGGGAAAATCTCTTTGTGTTAGATTTACTAGCCTGACTTTGCATTCCCTCTGGGTGAAGGAGGGGGGAGATTAGACCTCGGTACTTGTGTTTTCAGGACTGGAAGCAGGGAATCTCCTAGGGTCGTCCAGGGAGGGGAGCCTTGGAGGAAGTAAAAAGGGGAGGGGGTTATTTCCCTTTGTTGTAAGATTCAAGGCATCTGAGTCTTGGCGTCCCCCAGGGAAGGTTTTGGGGAGACCACAATGAGCTAGGCACTGTATAAATCCCTGGCTGGTGGCAGCGTTATCAGATCCAAGCTGGTAACAGCTTGGAGGTTTTAATGCTAACACCCATATTTTGGACGCTAAGGTCCAGATCTGGGAAAAATGTTATGACATGGTTTTGGTTAAAGAAAATTCCAAACAAATCAAAATTCCATGGGAGGAGAGCCCAGGGGACAGGGACATCACCCAGGGGCTGCTTGGGTCCCCTGCGGGCTGGTGGAGGGCCTGTATCTACAGCTGCCCAGGCTCCCCGGCTGGGCTCCACACTGGCCTCGCCAAGGGGGCGGGGCCTCGGAGGGAGAAGGAAGGAAAGGGGCAAGGTCCACCCTGGCAAAAAGTAGGATGGCCCTGTCTCCCCCCCCCCATTGTGATCCCACTGGTCAGTAGGACTACATTGTTCAGGGGTGTGAAAAATCCACACCCCAGTGAGACACAGTTACACTGATGTAAGTTTGTAGGGTACATCTGGCCTAGGTTTTTGTACAGCACCTAGCCCAATGGGATCCACCAATAAATATACAAAAATACCATAACATTTTTAAAACTAAGAAAAAAACCACCTTCTTAAATATTGTCCTGTAATAGATTTTGTTGCATGTGGAATATGCGATCACACTGTTCGATTGGGTTTATTTATGTAACTCAAGAGTGGCTTTGCCACACATGAAATCCAGCCATTCCAAAGTCCTGCCAATAAAACTATCCCGCCTTGCTGCACCATCCAATAAACACTGGCCTTCATCAGGAGTGAGAGGGTTGAGCTCCTATTTGTTTGTGGTTACCATGGATGTGATAAGTGAGACTATGTGAAGGGAGCAATCAGGGAACATGCCATTCACTGATGACTTAATGATGTGTGTGGAAAATTGTGGGATCCTGCAAAACAGTTTTGAACAGTGGCAACATAGTTTTGAGTGGACTGGGCTTAGAGTGAATGCTGGCTATTTCTTTAGACTGAAGATATGACAATTAAGGCAGGAGGACATACCATAAAGGTATCACATGCAAAGAACTTGAAGGAGGGGAAGAATTCAAATAGTTAGGGTCTATGATAGATGACAATCGTTCCCATTATATAAGAGCCAGATATTATTAAATTATTATTATTACTAAAGACTAATGCTCTAAGAGTTAATCAAACTTCTACCAAACAGCTGTCTTATGGCTCTGCTTCTGACATACACACACACACTCTCTCTCTCTCCTCACATTCCTGCCCCCAAACACCTTACTTCAACCAATGCTCAGAATGAATGAGGCTTATAAAACCATCTAACGTCTCAGGCATGTGTATATGCACCATTCCTTTTACAAGGCCGTCAGAAAGTAAAACAAGACATTGACATGAAATACTGATGTGCTCTTCCCCAATCTCCCACATCATATTGGCAGAGGGGTTTTTCACTTTCCTCTGCAGCATGGGGCATAGTTCACTTCCTGGTTTAAACTAGAGTAAATGGTGGACTCTCTGCTACTTGAAGTCTTTCAGTCATGATTTGAGGACTTCAGTAATGCAGCTAGAAATTCTGGGTCTATTACAGGAGTGGATGGGTTAGGTTCTGTGGCTTGCGATGAGCAGGAGGTCAGGCTAGATGATCATGAAGGTCCCTTCTGGCCATTTGTCCAAGGTCTTGCTGGGAGTCTGTGGTAAAGACAGGCCTCCTGCATCCCAGTCCATGCCCTCCTGTACAAAACTCTCCTTCCTCTCAAGTTGACGGAACTTAGCATGCTGCAGAATCAGCCCCTGCCTGTTTTATCCTCCTTGCCCCACGTTGGATTGACCTATCCTGATTGAAAATGAGTCACTTATGGGGCACAAATTGAGGGTTACTCCTTCCTCTTGGCAAGGCTGCCATAGGGGTGCCTCCACTTGCAGATCTCTCCTACCGCTACCCCTATAGCAATCCATAGCTGCTACTGACACACTGCTCCAGCCCCAGTGGAGCTTCCATCCCTTTTACACTACTGGCCCTCTCGTAGGCAATTATCCAGCACTGATGATGCTCCAAGCCCTTGCCCTCCCTCGCTGCTCCAGCCCCTCTCTCCCTAGGGTACCTGGAGAGACCCTGTCTGTTTTCACTGGGAAGATCCCTGAGCCCCAAAGGCTGTAGACTTTATATTTAAATCTACATAATTTTTTAAAAAGAGAAAAAATAGGAACAATTTTAAGGGAAGGTGGAACTGGCCTCCTGCCAATGTGCTTTATTCTATAATGAACTCTTCTGTTTAAGTCACTTTGCAGACACTTTGGTCTGAACCCAATATCAATAATATAGGTTAAATTGCTCTCGCTTAACAACATTTAACTCTCTGGGACCATTAGACACCAGCCAGACAAAAGCGAGAGGTGCTGGGTTAGCAGATGTGCGCTCGGAGACCAGCACCCTGCTGGTTAACTGAAAAGAGAAAAGAATATCTCAACCTATAGCCCAAGATTTAGCATTGCTAGTGATAAGGCAGTCTTCCTCTTTCAGACTGTTTGGATTCCTATTTAAATAGTCAATAATTCATCACTTACAGGGAGCTTGTTAAATGCAGAAAGCAGCAGAACAGAAATTGAAATGACTAATCCCTTTTAGTTTAATCCATTAACAACAAAATATTAGAGGCAAACGGGAGGGTGGGGAGGTACTTCAGGGGTTAATCTGCTGCAGTTTTCCCCCTCCAGGATGCCTTAGGTCAGAAGCATAGATGGGTTAGATGGATCTAGTGAATATTTGCCCACATCACGAAATCACTGACACCATTGGAGGGCTGGTCCCATATTTAGGGATGGCACCTAGAGCTTGGGAAACGTGTGTTCAATTCACAGTGCCACCACAGACTTCCTGTCCTTGCAAGTCCCTTATCCTCTCTGGGTCTCTGTTCCCCACCAGTAAAATGGGGGAGAATGGCACAGCCCAACCTCACATGGGTGTTATAAGGATACATGAAGGGCTGAGAAGTGCTCAGATACTCTGGTAACTGGGGACCTTAGATACCAAGATACAATTGGGTGCAAAGGGCACTGGCTGTAATTTGAAAGAACTAACACTGGCATAACAGGTGGCATTGTAGATCAGGACTGAAATGCACTGGCGAAGCTACATGAGGGTACGGGAATGAAGCAGCAAGACGTGTTGCAGTCCAGGACTGAGGTGCACTGACAGAAATTGAGGTCAGGGCAGGGCTGTCATGTTGTAGGTCAGGACTTTGCTGCTGTTGATAGGTGCTTATCCACCTATTCTCCCTCAGATCCATCTCCAAAATGCACTTCCCTCTTCCTACCAGCAGTTCAGCCAGCTCTTTCCACAGGTGCTGATTGTGAGTAGGAACTGAGAGAGCAGAGTGATGTGCTGTTTCCAGGGAGTGTCTATGAGCTATAGAGGCTTGGTGCCTACTATAGACTGCTTGCACACCTGGGGTCTCAAAAGCTCTCCCAACAGTTTCACATAGATGTCCAACAATACATGGGAAAGACTGACCCTTGTGGCCCTCCATAGGTGGGTCTTTGGCAGTGGAAGAGCCACTATAATCATCATGATCCTTGGTGTTTGGTTTGAGCCACTTTCAGGCATGTGTGTTCACACAAGCAAATTTTTGGAGGCTGAACAAATGTATTTGATGATCACCAATATCCAGTGGTACAGAGAGGCCCAGTAGGGTGAGGCTGGATGGAATTCCCTTGTCTATGAACAGGAGTAGAGCTGGTTGGGAATTTTTCAATTAAACTTATTTTGAGGGAGAGAGAAAAAAAAAGGTTTTTTTCCTGAAAATTTGAAAAGTGTGTCATTTTGGTAAAATTTTGTGGTGAAAAAAACAAAATAAAGCATTAAAATGTCCCCCTTCAACATTTTCAGAATGAAAACTTTTGATTTTTTGTTTCAAAGGGACTTTGGGAAATTATTTTTTTGTTTGTTTTTATATACACTTAAAAATATAAAGATAATCAAAGTCAGCATGAAATGTTTTGATTTTAACCACAATGAAATGTTTTCATCAACCCAAAACACTTTTGGGAGACAGGAGAATATAATTTCATGGGAAATTTTGAATTTTTTTCTATTCTATTTGGCAATGGAAAAACAAAAAAACAAAAAACCAGAATAAATGGAAAATTAGGTCCCTGCCCTGCTCTAGACAGGAGAACTTCATCCGCCAAGACACCAAACATTGTTTCTTTATTACTCCTTAGCCTCATTTACAAGAGTCTAGGACATTAGCAGCTATAAAGTGACACAGTGGGCACACGAAGCTCCCACAAACTTTGGTTAGAGTTGAAGGTACTCAGAAGCACTGAAAATCAGCTCTTAAGCATTTTAAATAGGACACTCCCAAATCAATGGCAATGTCTGAAAATGTTGACCTTGGCCCCTCTGTGCCTCAGTTTACCTATCTGTAAAATAAGAATTTATGTTACATTACCTACCAAAAAAGGGGCATGTGTCATGATGATCAATTAATGCTTGCAAAGCTCTTTGAGATCCTACATGGCTAAAGAAGTGATCAGTATTAGCGTCAGAACGATATAGTAGAATGGAATTTGACGGGGTTCTCAGGATTTAAAGCACAATATTGGGGCGACCTTTAAGAAACTATTAGTTCATCTCCTCCCTAATAACTGTTGTGTTGGGTTTTTGCTTTTTTGTTTGTTTGGTCTTTTGCCTGTGAAATCTATGCTCTGACGCCATTCCAGGCAGTGCTCCAGAACGTAACATTTCTACTGGGAAATGATGACCGCAGACAACCATAGCGTCTACTTAGCAAGAGAAAGGAAAAACAGAGAAGTGAGTTTTCTCTTAGTTTTTATAAAAGGCACAATAATCTCTCACTTAAAGAATCGTATAAGTGCTTGTCATAAAACACTATAAAACAATACAGTCCCGTAAAACCAAACACACTGTCAAAGACCCATTTTTTCCTTTCATTAATTTGATCTATTCCCAAGAAGTTTGTAATGGAACATGCACCAAATGGAGGAGTCTTCCCCTGCCCCTCCTCCTTCCCCCAACTCACCCCGAAGAAGCAAAACAAATATACACACACACACTGCACTCATTCTCAATTTGTTCAAAGCCTGGAAGAGCTTAAAGACCCACCGGTGCCTCATGGAAAACTGACAAATATTCTATTTAGAAGAATTTTGGCTGCTTTTTCATATATTTTCTGTGGCTTTCCCTTTCCCCTGCTCCGTATGTGTTTGTTCACTACTGGGGATCGTAGAATCAATGCAGCTGGAGATGGAAAAGGCCCGCTGGGACATGCAATCCATTTCAGTGCAGTCCTTTCACCAGTGCTTAGAACAGTCTAGTAATAAGTATCCCGAGAGAGAGAGCCCTTTCCCTTGGGAGTCTATTCCACAGACCATGCCATTAGGAAGCTTTGCCCTCATATTCAGCCCAAGTTCTCCTTTGTCTAATTTCAGCCCACTCCCGTATCGAACAATATAAGCAAATCCTTTCCTTTCTCAGTATTTACACCCTTCAAATACTACTAAAATAGCGACGATATCTTTGTCCACCTCAAAACCACCCTTTTGTCACAGCATGGCCCAGCTCTGCCTATTCATTCATTATAAAATCAGTCTTCTCCAGCTCTTCATTATTTTGGTTGCCCTTCTCTGAACTCTCTCCAGCACAGGAAGTTTTCGACCTTTGCTGTAGATGAGGGTGAAGCCACTCTTGCTGCTTGTGATAAACAACAGTACTTCGCACTCAGAGATAGCACCTTCTGTCCAAGGATCTCAAAGCACTGTATGAAAATTAATTGATTTGGCCTCACAGCACCTCTATTTTGCAGATGGGGAAACTGAGACTTGGAGGGATACATGAATTGCATAAGGCAGATGAGGAAGTCTACGGCAGAGCCGGGAGTTGAACGCCGTTCTTCTCTTTGTTCTGGTACTTACCACAAGCCCATTCCTTCCAGCCATGACCCTGCTGATATGCCAATCATTGCTGGGAAGGACAGTCAGAATGTCACAAACAGAGGCGGGGGCTTACACAGAGGGGAATAATCCCCTGGGAGCAGCTGGAACCATAAGCCAGAAAGAACCTCTATGACACCGGTGGTCTTTGAGACAAGCAAGCTGATCTGCCCCCACCCGGGAAGGGGGAGCCTGCTCCAGGTTACACTCTACAGCCTTGTATATGCTAGAAAAATTAGTACCTGTACTACAGCAAATGCCAGCAGAAGTGCAGCAACATAGTGTGAGCAGCCAGTGCTCAGACGCTTGGCCACGACCATCTGAGCATGACACAGTAGTAAATACATCGGAGTCCTGCTTACACTAGCAGTTTAGCACAAGTCCAGCTGCTGCTGTAATACTGCAGTAATTTTTCCAGTAAGTAACCCTACCATGGACAGGACCAGGGAGGTTTACACAACTTCAGTGGCACACAGGAGTTGAAAGTACCAGGGCCAAGTAGGTGGATAGGACCCGTGAGCTCGTACTGGACCCACAGGGACCTCAGAAGCATCTAGGCCCTATGAGACTGCTGGGCCAAACACAGCACATGAAGGGCAGATTATTTTTGCAATGGCCAGGGAATGGGAGCCTGTTGTAACAATGCAGGATGGTATCTCACACACATGCCCCCCATGGTCTTCAGCTAGCCACATATACAAGGCATAAGGAGGAGAGCGGATGATCTTCAGCTCCAAAAGTACAAGTCCCCAGACATGTGGAAAACCATAACTGATGTTTTAGAGGGAGTTAATCCCATGCATCCAAAGGAGGGGACAGAAGGAAGTGGGAATGGGAGCTATAGGGCTAGAAACACAAATGGGGATAGTATTACTTGGCTCTTCGAGACAGGAGCATTCATCTGAGGATCTGGAAATGAACTCTATTACATGCTGGTCTAAGCACACCTCTTTCTTGTGTGAAATGGGTGGCAGGGACAAACTGCTCTCTATTCCATTTGTAAGACCTCAAATTATGATCTACCAGAGCTGGATCGAAGCTTCCCCTGATCCCCAGGTGTCTTCAGTTCTTCTTAACACTGCTGAGCAAATAAATAAATAAATAAAACAAATCAAAGTTGCCTTGCCATCCCGCTGCCTGCAATGCTCCGGCAATGTGATCCCTCGCCTCCCATTATCTACCCCAATAACTCTTTTATATGGAGTGTGAAATAATTAGGAGCAGCAAAAATAATTTAGGAAACAAGAAGAAACTAATTGTATAAGCTTGTTTGGGGAAAACACAAAGGACAAAAGCAAACCTGGTAGAGATGCTGACAGATACAACACTGGTATATTAAAGCCCACACATGTATTAATAATAAGCTAACTAATGGTCCCCTGCACAATACACAATGAATTTACTGCACAGCAGCCTGCTGTTGCAGATCCCCATGGCTCTGTGGAAACGCCAGGATCACGCTTTGTCAAGCAGCAGAGTTTAACATGGGATCCAATCCAATGACTTTGCCCTGTGTTTGGGGAGAGGGAGCGCTTTCATAGTGCTGGAATGGGAGTCTGAAAACCCTAATCCCAGCTCTGTTACCGACTGATTTCGGCGTCCTTGGGCGAATCACAGCCTTCCTGCCCCAGTTTCCCGTTCCCTACTATTACTTACCATTGAGGGCTATTTCTTTGCAGAAGCACTATATAAATGTTCTAACAAACCTTTAGCAAGTTAGGCCTCCACAGCTGCTGCTCTGTTGGACACTGTAGCCAGTCACAAATAGTTGAGACCAAATTAATATCCTCCTGCTTCTAAAGCACAGGACTCTACCACTTGGAAGCTCTCCATTAGCAATACTATGAAACATCTATGTACGTATAAGGCCTTCATTACTAGAGTAGCCAAGCAATTCATAATCTTTAATAGATTTTATCCTCAGAGCCCCCCTGCAAAGTTGGTTATTATTGCCTGCATTGTACAGAGGGGGAACTGAGGCACAGAGTCATAATACCGAGCACTTACAGAGTGCTTTTCTTTAGTAGATCTCAAAGGACTTTACAAGGAAAATACTATTTCCCCATTTTACAGATAGGGAAACTGAAGCACAAAGAGGCGAACTGACTTGCCCAAGACCACCCAGCTGGCCTGTGGCAGACTGCAATAGATCGCAAGTCCCCAGAGTCCCAGTCCAGTGCTCTGGCCACTGCTCTAGATTAAACGACTTGCTAAAAATCACCTAGCAGGTCTGGAGCTGAGCTAGGAATTGACCACAGGTCTCATCACTGCCCTATCCACTGGGCCTGCTTCCTACCCTACCAAAATCCTTGAGGAGGATGTCCGCTTCTATCCAACAGAAGTCAGCAGTGCATAGACACACTACTGTGTGTATTAATAAGATGTATTCCTGCAGCACGGTTATGAAGTCAACCCTCCCCCAGCCCAGCATACAATGCCTACACATTTTTATGATATTGCTCATGATCAAACACCTCCTGGGTACTTCTTCACTGTGGTACAAAGACAATCGTTTACTGAGCTGCATTTTATTTGCACTGCCAGAGGGGAAGATCCCGCAGAGTTCTCTCACCTTCTTGAAGCTGGAGGAGGAGATAAGGGGTTGGCTAGTGACAGACAGAGCTTGCACTGGATAGTTGGTGCTCCCCAGTAGCCCACGAACCCAAATGTGTATCCTGCGCTTAAGGACGACTGTGAGGGCTAGATCGTGAACTCAGCAACCTGGGAAGTGAAGTATGTTGTAATCATGCATGACCACAAATGCCAAGAGGCACCATCATTCTGTCATGCCACAAGGCATGGCAAAGAGGAATCATGTGCGATACGGACGTCCAACAGAAGAGAACTTGCAGTCTTGGCTGATGCTTGGGTACTATGATGAAGGGCATTGTATAAGAACTTGGATAGATTACATCAGGGCTTCTGAAGCTTTTTGGTAGAAAAAACTGTCCTAATGGTGTCTATGAACGGGCGTGGAGGTGTCCACAAGGGAATGGTATGGACCATCTCCCCCAACCCCTTTACAGTGACCTAGTTTTCCTGAAGCAACTGCAGCAATTGCTCACATGGAAGAGAAACATGGGGGAAGTATTTCTGTATTTTCACAGTTTCTTTTCATAGCTGAAAACAAGGAAGAAAAGCCAGGATCATGTGACCAGCCAGTTCTCTGCTGACCACCAGTGGTTCATGTACCACAGTCCGAAAGCTGTTGGATTGGGCAGATAGACCTAAAGGTGACTCACTCATATATACTCAAACCAGGTTGTGATACCAAGTAAAGATCTTGGACTTTATTCAACACCTCTTTGCACAGATATCAGAATAAATAGGCAAGGTGCAAAGTGGGTGGATTGATGGGTCTGCGTATATATGCACCACCTTGGGAGGTCTAGTTGGCAGCCATACCTCTGAAGGTGGCTATACAATCAGGGAAGCATTCACCTTAGAAATACGTGGTTTGAAGAGTTGAATTGTATCAGAATGCAGGATGCCAAAAAGGAAGACAATCCTGGGCGGTGCAGTCTTGTGTTTCATGCTAAACAATAGGAACTAGATACTGGGACTGAAAGGGAATTATGGGAAATAACTTCCCCACAAAATGGGCAGACTTGGGGGGGGGGGAGTGTACAACTTTTTAAATCTTAATTGATTGCTAAAATGATCAGTTACTTGCATAGCTCATGGTGGGCTTGTTTAAGAGCAGTCTCTTATTCAATTCCATGGCTTGCTTGGATCTTTTGTGTCTCATCCATAGATATTTTATGCCCTCTGCTTTGGTAATTAAAACAGTCCCATATTTAAATCTTGAAATCACCATCTCAAGGAAATTTTGCATGTACGATAGATCTCTTTACCCATCCTGCCTAGGTCTTTAAATCTATATGCTTTTTAAATTATGTGTTTGGGAAGAAAGTGCTTAGGACACTCTGGGCACCCTACAATAGTAAAGGATATTTTCTCAAGAATAAAGGACATTAGTCTAGATAACCCAGCCAAATTCTAATTTGAGTTTGCCTACCTAAATTCCTCATGTGGTTTTAATTGGATACAGCACCCCTTTTCAGCGCTCTTTCCAAACTGCTGGGTAATGTTGCGGTTTGCTGCTAAACAGCTATAGCCCATCACCCCAGCGGTGGCTGAATGTCAGTAGGGGGCCAGAGATTTCCTTTGTGTATACATAACAGTTTTGTAATGCATTTTGGGATCAAAGGTGCCAGAGAAATGTCTGGCTATTATGAAAGCCAAGCATTTCCTCAAAGATCACACCCTGTCTAATTACACCTCTGTGCTCTTCTGAGAAAATCTGAAAGGTGCCCAGAGCAGAACCTCATGGCATTGTCTGACACTGGCAATGCTGTTGCTATTATTTATCTTTTCAGGGCTGGCTTCAAACTGGACATGAACTTGCATAGATATGGGACAGAGGTGCAAGTGCACCAATGCAGTGATCCACCACACCTTCCATCACCTTACAAGTAACTGAACACTAAGTCTTTATAAATGATACTTACCACTTTCCAATCTGAAGAGAACCCAGTCAACGTCAGCTCTTGCTCAAGACAGAACCCGGAGTACAGGCGGAGGTTTGGATGAAGGCATGTTCACTGGAAGCTTTTCCTTCTGAAAGTTTTGCCACTTGCTCGCTTCTATGTTCCCCTCCCCTGAAAGGCTGCAGGTATATTGCAGGATGGGTGGACTGGTGATACAGGCACAGGGTATATTAAGTGACATATCAAAGACTACTCAGAAAATCTGTGGCTAAGTGGGGAATAGAACCTGGCCACTTGAATCTCAGTCCACTAGACCAGCCTTCCTTCTGGGTGAGGCCTGCCCTTTTGTAACCAAAGGCCCCAGGTTCAATCCCTACTGAGGGTTATGGTATCTGTACGTATGTGGCCACAGATTGTTAAATCTGTCAGTGGGCAGGGAGTGGGAGTGAACTCAGAGCCCCATGTCCTGGACTCTTATTTTAACTATTCTAATAACATTTCTCCTTCCAGCTTCTTCCTCAGGGCACCACAGAGTTTTCTTCCATCAGCACAAAAGAGATTCTGTGGGCTCTTACTAGGGAGTTGACTAAGGTCAATAAAAATCACAGCCTCCCAGCTTTTAAATACAGGCAGGAGGCTGGGGATCAAATAAGAAAATGATGAGAGTGAGACGCTCTGAGAAAACCCAGAAAACCCAGTCAGAAAAAAACAAATATTCTGACTCTGACTAAAAGGTGACTTCTCAGGCTGCTCGTTTCCACCCAACTCCTATGTACCCAGAAGGAAACAGAATGTAAGTCTCTCAGCCCTGGTTATGTAGGTAATCTGACAAATTGTTTTCTGTACTGCTGCCACCTTCCCCCCAGAAAGGGAAAATGTGTCATTCTGCAGAGCAAAACATTCAGATGAGAACTTGACCCTTAGCTCAATGTCAGCAGCTCTGCAGGTAGGAGGTGAGACTGAGGAGAGTTTCATCAGATTCTAGAAACCTCCTGGAGTAATTACCATCTCCATAGCAACAAAGCAGTGATATTGGGGGTGAGAGAGGGAAAGACCAGGACTAAAAAGTGCGCAAGTTCCCACCTACATGCTTTGTTTGGCTGTCAAAGGGACACAGGCAAGTGCTTGACAGCCTGTTATGGTGAAAGGTGCCCTATGGGCAAGCCTTGGATACTCAATTTTTCTCTTTGCAGAGCAGGCAGCAACAGCATGAGCATCCTCAGGAGGCCACACAGGACCTAGGCCCTGCAAGGGAAAGAGCAGTCATTTTCCCTGGCTGGCTTTTTGTCGAGGACACCAAGAACAGGAGAGGGAGGACAAAGCAGGGGAGTGGCCGGCTGTCTGGCCTGGACACCTCATCCACTAGATTCCAGATGGAGACCCACCAAATTCATCGCACGGTAAGACATGAATTCACTTTAGTTGGATTCTAGCTACTCACCTACAGCTCTGAGAGGCTCCACAGACCATCAGTGGCTCCCCTGTATAATACATTACATTTTCCCATCTGCAAAGGGCAAAGCCCAGGCAGCGTCTCTCCAGCTCTGTGACCTTTCACACTCTGTCCCAGTGGGAGTACCTTCTCCTAAGTAGCAGCTTAGATATTCCTCAGCTCCTCCAGGCCACCCCATCCCAGGCAGTGACTCTCCAAATCTCTACCAGCTGGGCGGCTAAGGAGCTGGGCAACAGGGGAGGTGGGAAAGTGGCAGGAACATTTAAATGCCCTCAAATCAGCATTTTCCAATGGAAAAAACTATTCCAATGGAGATTTTTCAACCTGCCCTAGGTTTCATCTCTGAGCTGGGCTGGCCAAAACTTGGTACATCATCTCTGGTCATGGGTTTAGATGCTTTCTGATCACTTGGCCCCAGCTTCAGTACGGACACTTTCATCAAGAAACAGGGGACGTGGCTTGCATGACTCCTATTCAATTTCGGAGGCCTGCCCTGTCTTGCCCACACTGCTGCAATGGCCTCTGTGAGTATCATGGGGCTGCAAGATGACAGGAGTATCCTGGCCATGTCTCCTCCTGTCCCTGATCTGCCCCAACCTATGCCAGAATGTGTCCTGCACCATGGGGCCTGCTGTGGTTGAGAGGGGACTAGCAGCCACAAAGAGGCTATTGGGCAACACTGATTCAAGCCTAAATCACAATTGTATGTATTTGATATTTCATCTATTTGCAGAATTCCTTCACAGTGCCCTAAAGAGCTACTAGGGGGAGTTAATGATTATTTCCTTTATGATGCTAAGGTTGAAGTGGACAATATTTTTAATCTCAGCCCAGGGTGACAAATACGTGTCAACCCTCAGTCCCAGGTTTGGGATTGTAAACCATTGCCCCGTGATTTTTATTTCACTTAAAAAAGCTGTTCAGTTCTGTTTAATTGGACCATGTGGAAACAAAGAAAGTGCCTTTTAAAAACATATAATTTTTTTTTCTATGTTACGGTCCAGAGAAAAACACATCAGAAATATCTTTCTGAGCCCACACGATGCATTCACTGTTCCAACACTGAGCTCTAATTTTAGAGATGTTTACAAATTTCCATCTTCTAGAACTCAAAAAACACAGACATTACAGCTGCATTTTGCTGCCTCTCTCATTGTGAATTCTTATGGTTGGAGAACTGGAGGTTTTCATCTGTATGCAAAGCAATTAGATCAGTCATGAAACTGCAGAGATGTAGTCTGTACAGTTCATCCAAAGATCTTTTCACCAGAGAAGATTTTTCTCCTGTCTCACCCACCTCGCTGCCTTTGACCATCGCACATTTACATTTTTTGGAAAAAAAAAAGTCTTAAATTTTACTTCGGAGTTTAGTGCTCCTGACAAGTGACAGAGGTTGGATTGACAGCCCAGGAGAATGTCGTCGTATTTCTCCAGAGAATAGATACAGTCTAGGCAGTCACAGAGCAAGTTACCATAACACTAATACCTGGCGGTTATACAGTACTTTTCATCAACAGCTCTCAAACCATTTTACAAAGGAGGTCGGCATCATGGTCTCTATTTTACAAGTAAAGAAAGAGAGACCCAGAGGGGAGAAGTGACTTGCCAAGATCACCCAGGAGGCTGGTGGCACAGCCAGGAATAGAACCCAGTTGTTCTGAGCAGAACAGGGTGGATAACTGATTTTTCAGTTCACTGCAGTGTGGTTGTAGCCAGGCTGGTCCCAGGATATGAGAGAGACAAAGTGGGTCCATCTTTTATTGGACCAACTTCCATTGGTGAAAGAGCTTGAAAACATGTCTCTTCTGCCAGCCGAAGTTGGTCCAATTAAAGATGTTACCTCACCCACCTTGTCTCTCTTTTTCAGTTCGCTGGCCGTTCCCAAAAAATAACTACGCCAATGGCAGAAGCTCTTCTGCTGGCACATTAGTGCCGTCACTAACGGATTAGAGCAGCCCTGTAGTGGTGGATATGCAGACAAGCTCCTAGCGTTAATTACCATGTGTTCGCTAACATGAGGCCAGAACACACCTTTTTTTCTTAGAGCAGATGCACCCATAACTAATCAGGGCTGTTCTACACAGAGTTTATGCAATGATCTAAATAGGTGCAATCCCCTCATAAGGACACACTTCTATTGATTTTAAAGAGTTTATTTTGGACTAGCTTACTTCAGTCAATTGAAATCAATAGACGTGTATGCACAGGAGGTGGGTACAGTGAGTTAATTACATCGGTTTTTAAACTGTGTAGGTTAAACCCTGAGTCTCTCAGCAAATCAACATTCTGGGCAGCAGCATTAAAGATGTTATCTCTGGTGATCAGCAGTTGGGTTAGCATCGCCTGGGTTTGAATAGCCACACTGCAAAGCCCTACCCACATTCCCGTGTTTCCGCACAGACCTGGGAGCCTTTCCCATGGTTCTGTGTGCTGAGACACTCTAGGATTCCTTCCCAGTTATTTACATCAACTACAGGAGAGCTTGGACTGTCTTCAAGGGAAACAGTAGGAAGGATATCAGAGGACTATCAGCTTTTGAGTGATTTAACTTGTGCTCTCATTGCAAAGAGCAATTCCAACCCAAGTTAAAGAGGAGCCGGGTTCTTACCCACACCTCCAGGCAGGTCATCTAGGCCAGGCTTAAAACACCTCCAAACTCAGGTCAGAGGTTTTTTCTATACAGAGAAAAGTGAGTCGGGGGGGATAAAAACTAAAACCCAGAGTCCATCTTAAGTGTACAGTGTAGACAGAACGAAAGGGTTTGTCTTCACTGCACAGATAACCCGGGCTCCTACTCGGAGGTTGCCCCTAATCCCTCCTCCCTTCCACACACAAAATGCTCTCACCCAAGTTTAATGGAGCTTTTAACTCAGGCTAGCTGATCCATCTGCAGCTACAGACTAAAGTCGAGTGGGACTTTATCCCAGGCTGGTAACCCACCCACTTTACAGTGAGGATTTGGACTAAATCCTGAGCTGCTGATGGGTCCTCCAACGCTTTCCCACAATTCCACCTGTGCGCCCAGAAGAACAGACAGGTACCCCCACAATCCACTGGGAAAGAATCACAGAGCAGCTCAGCTGACTTTAGCGCAGAGAATATGGGACAGAGCCCTAGAAGTCTTAATGACACACCAATAGGCATGGCACCAGGGAGGATCCAGTAACTCAGATAGGGCTTTGCAGTCTGGCTGCTCACACGCTTACTAGGATTAGACAAACACGCCTTCTAGTGATAGACTCAAGGAGCTCCATGTATTTAGTTTAAGAAAGAGAAGGTTGTGGGGTGATTTGATGACAGTTTATAAGCAGCTAGCCGAGGAACAAACGTTTGATCACGGGCTCTTTGATCCAGCAGAGAAAGGTGTAACATGAGCCAATGAATGGATGCTGAAGCTAGACAAATTCAGACTGGAAATAAGGCTTAAATTATTGGTAGTGAGGGTAGTTAACTACTGGAACAATTTACCAAGGATCATAGTGGATTCTCCATTTTTAAATCAAGACTGGATTTTTTTTTCCCTAAAAGAGCTTCTCTAGGGATTATTGTGGGGCAGGTCTCTGGCCTGGGCTATACAGGCGGTCAGATGAGATGATCAGAATGGTCCCTTCTGGCCTTGGAATCTATGACTCTATGAACCCAGGTCCTCAAACATGAGTGCTAATCAGCCGAGTTCACTCTGCAACAGGGCCATACCCTAGGACTCCCTGCTTCAACCTGGAGGGTCACCATCAAAAGGAAGCTCATGCTTGAATCAGGACGTTGTAAAGGAATAGACAGAGACCATCTAAAAGAGCCAGAAACTGATTATGGGTAACATTACTTCACAGTGGGTGTGAGGAAAGATATTAATGAAGACGTGCAACTGCCCTAAAGCTGGTCAGAAAAAAAAAGACATTTCACAAATTTCACCCACCACCCTAAATTTCATGTTGTTTTTCCATAAAATAGTCATTTTTTTCCCTGAACAGAATTTCAAAATGTCAGCCAACTCTATAGTTGGTTACAAATATTGTCAATGTTTCCCCCTAATTATTTGGGGGAAATTCAAACTTTTCAAAAAATTTAAACTAGCTCCAGCCCTTTCCACTGATCTTTCAGCACTTTCCATGAGAAACCATTGTACAGATTTCATCATTAGGTAATCCCCTTCTTCCCTCACCCCCCACAAGACCACCACTAATATTCAGTCTAAATTTTCATTGCCTTTATTTCCTCTAATTTATGGATTGCCCTAACCAATTCCTCTCTTACACTAATCAAATACACATGGAAGGCAATTTAGGCGGATGGTAGGATGGAAGAACAATGTAAATAAATACTTTACTTTTATATAGCACTCTTCATCATTGGATCTCAAAGCACTTTACAAACAAGGTCAGTATCATTATCTTCGTTTTACAGGTGGTGAAAATGAGGCATAGAGAGGGGAAGTAACCTGACCAAGGTAACCTAGCAAGGAGTGACAACACTGGTAATAGAACCCAGAGCTCCTGAGTCCCCTCCAGTGCTCAGTCCAATAGACAATGCTGCCTCCATACTGTAATGGATCAGGCATTGGTCGGTGATGCAGCAGAACTGGGTTCAGTTCCTGCCCCATCCACAATCTTCTTGTGTGACCCAACTTGCTTTATCAAATCTCCACCTGTAAAATGGGGATAAAACTTCCCTTCCTCACGGCAGTTTTGTGAGGATAAAAATCCACCCATGTCTGTGAGCTGCTCAGACACAGAAAGGGTTGAAATGTCCTATTGCAAGAAGTGATGATGCACTTTTTTTTGTTTGTTTTTTTTTTATGAAAAGTGGCTTTAAAAAAAATCCTCATGGAAAATGTCCATTTTCCTCTAAGTTTTCTTAGGTTTTCATCGTAAAACCAATTCCCACCCACCACAGTTTTCCACATCTGAAAACCAAACATTTTCCAGCCCAAACCAAAGAGATCTGGGTTTTAAATTTTCAACCATCCCTCCCAAAAAAAAGTACTGTTTTTTATTCCTGTGCATCAGCTGAGCAACGACGATGCAGCCAAATTAAGTCTTCCACTGCTTTCTGTCTTGTACCAGCTTCACTGCTTTGTCATCTTTGAACCTTTTATTCTGGGGGTTTCCCATCCAAGACCAACCTCCTGCCCCCCCAAAACATGGTTTTCATATTTTCATTAAAAAACAAAACAAAACAAAAAAAAACTTAGAAGGAATTTTTTGGCCAAATACAAAATCTTGGGGCTCCCCTCCCTTTGAAAATAAAATGATTTCTGACTAATTTCTGTAGTGATAAGGGCTATAAAAGTAACTAGTTGGATAGAAAAGATCATGCCATTTCCACATAAATACATTTCATTCTAATCATCTGAAGGTACTACAGACAGTTGGTTTAAAAAAAAAAAACACATTTCACCTATTCTTATGATTGGGAGAAAATGTACAGCCCAGAGGTAACAAGTTCCAGCCCAAATTACCTGCACGTCAACCCTGTGAGCCCTGGAAGCACAGAGATAAACATTGGCATGTTTTCTTTCTTACCATCATGCAGCAGTTTGTACCAATAGATGTATTTTTGAGTGAATACAGCTGCCTTCTTCACTAATTAAGGCTTTGGAGAGTGTAATGCAAAAGTGTGTGATTTCATTGCATGGCAAAGGGCCAGCATAATTTGTTCCAGATACACAAAAGAGATTTGAGTTGCAGATTATCTGGGTATAGATAGGGTGCGACTCATGCAGGTGTGCAGAACTGGGAGGGGAAAGTATATTCACAGAATGTTCAGAAATCAACCCATTGGAATTTCTTCCAGTAACTGAACCCCATGAAATTTAAACTCCATTTACACCCTGTTCCATTGCAGCAAACGTTAGCTAAGCAGGAGAGAGCAGATGCAATACATACTTAGGGACACTAGAGGGAGCTTCAGAAAGGAATCAGGAGAAGAAGAATGGAAAGTGACATGGGAAAGAGTTATTAAAATACCTAGTTTAATCCAGCTGACAACAGCTTAAAACACCTGTCCCACTAAACCTGGTTGGTGGCAGGAGAAAGAATTTGAATCATGTCCTTCCTCTCCCGTTTCCCCTGTGTGCAGCATCCAGCCAATTAAATTATAGCAGACAGATTATCTCCTACCCAGAAGAAAACCTGCTTGCAATTATAAAAGGGGATCATTCACAAAATAGCTGCTCCATACTGAAAAGTGGGCACACGGTTTGCACGTCAATGAAATACCTCCCAGACCATCACCTCTGTGATAAGATACATCTGAACAATTCAGAAGTAGGAATATTCAGTACTCTAATCAAAGACATAGCCCTGGACAGCAAGCCAATCACACCACCCACCCACCTACCCAAGTGAACAGAAGGTCTCAAATACCCCTAGCAGAATGTCACGTACACAGAAAAACACCAGAACTATTGGTTCCAGGACATCACCCCAGCCCCACCATCAGCAACGGTTCGTTGCCTATGCAAACGGAGAGAGACACACCACCCAAATACACAGATCAACAGGCAGACAACCTGACAAATGTGAAAAAGCTACTAAATGTAACAGATAGGTAACTCTCAAATCTGAATTCTGGACATACCGGAAGTCAGTATTTATAACATTAGGAACATGACCTCTTTTATTCTAACACAGCTGGACCACACAAGGATTATTCTCCTCTGTCTTTGGAAACAAATCCCAAATTTCAGACTTTGTTCAGGAAATATCATGATGTGACATGATCATATTACATGAAGCCCTGGTAAGGCAGAGGTGCCCTTCCATATTGCCTCAGTGGGGCTACTAGGTCACTAAAGACACAGTAAAACGTCAATAATTTGGTGTTCTTTAATTTCTCTCAAAGATTTTGCAAAACACATTGGCCCTGCAAAGAAAGGCCAAAGATACCTGTGAGTCAAAATATTCAGAGACGTCCTACACCTGCGCTCTGATGTGTACCATTGTGCTCTCAATACACCACCCACCTATTCTGCTATTATGACCAAAATTATTTCCCAAGCATCCAATCAGAAATCAACAGCTTTCAAGAACTGAGTAGAATTCTTACTCATGAAGACGAAGGCCCACATAGACTGAGAACCAGACTTCATCCCCGCTGACAGAAATAAACATACTATGGAGATGATGTAGACCACAAAAGCAGATCCACAGCTTTGACATCATCATCATCCTCTGCTCAAATGGAAAGATGATACTAAGTCAGTACAAAAGCCTTGGGATATATATTTTCAATGGGAAAAGAGTCCTTAGGCTGGTTTACGCATAACTATGCAAAGGGTGACTGGATGACGGACTGTTGCACACTGAACCTAGATTTCACTGAAAAATGCTCTTGTAAAACTGATCCAAAAATGTTGACAAATCATTTTTTTGGAGGGGGGAAAAAGCTTTTTGACCAACACATATTTTCTCTGTGGAAAAAAAATCATTATGATCAAAATGTTTCAGCTTTGTGTAAAAAATAAATATGAAAACTGAACAACTGCTGGTTTTGGTTCAAATTGAAATGAACATATTTGCTTTATTGAAAAACTCAAATTTCCATGAAAATCATTTAATGATTAATTTTTTGTTTTGTTTCTTGCAAAAATTTTCACTGAAAATACTTACCATTTTCCACCCAACCCTAACTAATAGCTAGTTATACTTACCAGACCATAGCCAACTTGTCTTGTGTTTCAGCAAACAGCAAATGCCATCAAACTATTAAAAATCTCTAAACATTACCCAAGAAACAAACATATCTGGACACAAGATCCATAGGAACAATACCTGAAAGACCATCAAAGAGCAGTCATTGAAAAATCTAATGAATATGTTTCAAAATACTATGACCAAACAGCAAATGACATCAACAGTGCTATAAAAGACTTCCATAGAGTTCACAGCAGAGCAGCAAAGCAATTCCTACCCACTCCAAGAGCCACACAGGATTGCAACTCAAAGAGGAAAAAAAGGGAAGACAAATGAACCACTGCACACTAGGGGAAAAAAAGAAGAGAACTCTCCTTCTTAAAACACAAAGCCCTATGTGACCCTACCCGACACACATCTTACCGTGACACACCGCAGAACTAGAAATCAATGCTTCAACAGAAAAAATAAGCAGCATGATTTTCAAAACTGATGAGCAATGAAACGTCCCTATTGATTTCAATGGGAGTTGCTGGGTGCTTCATATTGAAATGCCTAAATATAGACCTAAGAGTCTAACTTTAGGTGCCTGTTTTTTTTCTTTTTTTAGTATCTTGGCCTCTACTCCTGAAGGTAGCATCTTACAGACGAGACGTAAAACCCAGAGGTCCAGATTGCCTCTGCCATCAAAGATCCCATTGCATTCTTTGCAATAGAAGCTTATTAACCCCGAAGGCCTCACTTTATACCTTTTATCTATTCATATTTGTACATCATCTCATGTGTGTCTAGGGCCTAGCACAGTGGGGCCCCAATGAGAAACTGGAGCCTATAGGTATTACTGAAATATTAATATTCATACAGCTATGCTAAATATTAAATGATAATTTATTCCCACTGCATTTTCAATCGAGTCTGGCATTCATCTTTATTCCCAGCACTAAACTAATGAGTGTATCATGATGCATTGTTAAAGAGCTTCTACATTCCACCCCAGAGGTAGATGCATTTCAATACTAGGTGAATTTATCTGGTATATAGCTTAGATCCTTCCAGGTGAAAGGAATCCTGGAAATGTCAAATTATATTACTACTTAGCACTCACATGGCACTTCCCCCTCCATCTTCTAAGTGATTTAAAGATGGTAACGACTTACATTATCTGATTGAGAATCACCTATTGCACTATGGGTGCTATGCAAGGAATAAATAAAATTATTAATAATAACAACAGCTAATTAATTGCAGTGTGTATTTTAAGACATCATCACATTCAGCAATAAGTATTTCCAAACAAGCGTGGTGTATAATTTGACAAAAGAGGTTCCAACCAGCCTTCATTTACCCGCATGCAATCTCGCTAACCTCATTGTAAACAAGGGCAGAACGGAGCCCCATTCCAGCTCAGGAAACCATCCCTATTCAGCACAGCACATAAGCACGTGCTTCACTTCAGGCACATGCTTAAATCTCATTCAGTGGAAACCAAGAACATCATGAAGGATTTTCCTGAATCAGGGCCCTGTTGAGAGGTTAGGCTGCTCTAAAGTCCAATACTGCAATGCAGCAGCAGAAGGCATAGAAGATATTACTAGAGTTGATACTCTCCTTGATGGACAACCTGGGGTGATTTAATTCAAGTGTCCAGTTTTCTTAGGTATTTGGCTTTCCATTACCGATGAGGCAGGGGGCACGAGCTACATACATACTGCCTTGTCTCATGGCACTGTTAGTTACTTTACAGCATTTGCCATCTTGGATCTTAATCATTTATACCGCAGTCCTCACCCACCTTGAATAAAGAATAGACATTGACAAGCCAGCTGATGTGAAATGAGAACCCATCCGAAACAAGCCCAAATTAAGTTCACTCTGAGGTTCAGAATTGTATGGGTTACTCTGTGAAAAGGATTCTAGGTTTTCACATTGCATCTGGATACCATCCCACAGCAAGATACCAGCAGGTATTGCTGGAACCAAAAGATATTAGTTGCATTCTAATTACTGAACTAGCAATTAACCACTTCTTCGGGACCTGACACAATAGTAACTGAACAGTGTACAAATCTCTGGAGTCTCAATCCAGTGAGTGAGCGTCAATCAGAAGACCATCCGTTCTCTTAAAATTCCCAAACCATTTTACACACCTTAGGGTATATCTACACAGCAAAAAAAAGAACAAGTCTGCAACAGCAAGGCTTAGACAGGGAGTCAACTGGCCCGGGCTTGCATTATGGGGCTAAAAACAGCAGTATAGATTTTCCTCTCCGGCTGACTTGGGTTTCAGAGGCCCAAGCGGGAACGTCTACACTGCTGCTTTTTATCTCTGTACGAGAAATTTGAATCATTTGTCCCAGGCACTGAGACTTGTTTGTCTGGGTTTTTTTAGTTTTTTGTTGTTGCTGGTTTGTTGTTGTTGTTTTTGCTGTGTAGACATACCCTTAGTCAGTCAGTACTAATCCAAATCTTGGTCAGAAATCTTAAATTCTCACTCAAGATTATGTCAACACTGGAAAAAAACTGAGTTCTTAACACAGCTTTGCCAACATGAGTTGAAATAGCAGTGAAAACACAGAAACTCTGCTTTTAACCCAGGTTAGCAGCTCAAATCAACCCCAGGTTGCCCTAGAAGCTTGAACTCTACCTGCTAACCCAAGTTAAAAGCAAAGTTTCTGTGTTTTCACTGCGATTTTAACTTGAGTTCGGTAACCTGAGTTAAGAACACACTTGATTTTTATGTATTTTTTTTTTTGTTTTCCAGTGTAGACGTATTGTACCCTCATGGTACCTGCTGAGACATTGATCCCACTGACACTACTGGACTTTCACTGAATAAAGACTAGGTTGAAACTTCATGCTTCAGCCTCTCTCGAGGTTCACCCCCCCACTAATAAAAACACAACTAACAAGAAAAGTAGGACCTACAATAACTACAAATCAAATGCAAAGGTACATTGTACTGTATGCCCCAGGCATTCACATAGCTCTGGTTGGGAAATGATTTTTGCCCCTTCATGTAAATTAAGATGAAACACCAACTTTTCATTTTCAATTACTTTTTTTTTGCAAATTTGTTATGACTAAACCTCAAATATACTATTTGAAAATGAAACACATGCATGACAATTTTGTTTTCAATAAAACAATCAGTTTGATATTCATAATCATATTTATCTTCAAAACTGGACAAGGATTGTAGCTAGTTAGCTGGATACCAAGCCCATGGATCTACCGGTAACTTCAAGAGCTTCCTGGAGGAAAAAAAAGGATTGGGGTCCAAAATTCCTATTTCCAAACATATACAGTAATCCAATAAGTGGTTATCATACTGTCTATTCAGCTTGTCTGCTTGATACATTGTTGTCTAAGCTGCATTACCACTGAGATACATTTGGTGAAATCACAGCCAAGATCATGTTACATAATGCGTAATTGTTTGATACTGAAATACACGGCATTCAATCTGCCTCTATATCAGACAACAGGAGGCTGTTTATTTTAAGGACTTGAAATATAATATAGGCTAGGAGTACACCACCACCGATTTTCTCTCTCTTTCTCAAGCAGCACGCCAGTGACTTTTGGACTCCATAGACCATCTGTAAAATGCAATGTACTGCAAGGACAGCGGATAACATCTGTATACCAGCCTTCAACTTGAAAGATCCCACAGGAACAAAACTGAGGTACAAACAGATGACTCCACCCATCACTGAATTGTGGGCATGCATGAGTTGAAACACGGCAACAGTACCCAGCACAAATAATAAAGTATTTTAGTCCAGGATCTGAATAGTCTTATCCCACTGACACAGCCAGAGGAATTTAGATAGGCAGCATCTAAAAACATGAGATGGAATTCGTTCAAGACTAACATGCTGAGACAAAGTGCCATTGCTTCTTCAGCGGCCACTGATTGTCATGGCCTTGTTTAACATATCACCCAGAGAAGGGCACTTCCAGGAGCACTGCGCCGGGATATGGAGGGAAAAGAACTATCTTTTCCATCACCGCCACCACTTCCCACAGCATTCCTTACAAGTCTCCCATGCAGGCACTGACCCAGCCCAATGCTTCTTAGCTTTGACAAGCTGGCATGGCCGCAGGCAGTCAGAAACACAGGTACCTACTGTGGGGCTGCAGAATATACATATTCTGCATGTGAATGCTCATGTCTCAGCCTCTCCCAGTGTACCGCTGGCAGCATGGATATTACCTCTAAGATAAATGAATAAGAGTTTAGGTCTTATTGGATTACAGTTTATTGAACATTATAAATTCCAATTAACAGACCCCTGAGCAATAAGAGACATGTAGCGTAGTCTTCATTTTATAGTGCAATTATTACTGAGTTTATCCTCATCTGAACAGGAGGTATTAATGGATAAAACATGGGAAAGAGGACACACTAATAGATAGAGGCAGATATTAGAGACAAGAGATAAACAGATACAACTAAGACCAAACGTGCAAGGGAAGGAACAGTTTGCCATGCTTACTTCATTGCTTATATTACTAACCAAGACAACTACAGGAAACAGATGAGACACAGGTATGCATGGGAACAATTGCCCTAGATATATTAGCAAGGGTGGGGGGATTGATAAGATTCATAAATGGGTTTTTTTGGTTAATTTCACAGCTGCTCTAAAGACATGGGCATCAGATAAAGAATTCTCCTGATTCAGTGTTTTGCCATTGTGCAAAGAGATCCAGGAAATGCTTCGTAATCTTACCAGAATGAAAAAACATTCAAAGTGTTCATCCATCAGCTTATGGATGTAAATAAGATGGAAGGTGATTCCTCCCCCCCGCCCCACCATCCGAGCCGCTAATACAAAATCCACACCAATTCGGCTCTGTTAAAAGTCACAGTGAAGGGAGATTGTTGAAGTAGTGCCGGTACAGTTCTTTCATTTCCTTCCCTCCTTCCCACTTTTTGATTTATTGAGCCTGTTCTGACTTTGTCTTTTTCATAGATAAGAAAAGTATGTATGTATATAAACTCCAGCAGTAACTAACTACATTGATTGAGTCTTCATGATTTCATTGCTAAGAGTCTGGGCTCTCCCTGCTCTGACTTTCATTTGTTATATATTTATAAGAGCTCCCCAGCCTGTCTATTTCTGGTATTATAAAGTGCTCTCATGCACATCTGTTGCCATGAGCTGTAATGAGACGACCTTTGAGATGTTTTCCCACATGCCTGACTATGACGCTGTTCTGCTGTGGTCGTGGCATTATGGTAGCACTTGGGGCTCTGATCTCAGTTGGAAGCCTCCATCGTGCTAGGCGCTGCACAAACACATAGTGAGAGAGAATACCTTCCCCAAAGAGTTTACAATCTATACGGGCAATACAAGGGGTGGGAGGTAAAACAGGCAACAAGAAGTAAAGTGACTCACCCAAGGCCATGTAGGAAGTGAGCGTAGGAGCAGGCATCAATGAAGAAATTATTTTAATTTTGATAGCACCTAGAGGGCCCAACCAAGGTGGGCATCCCTTTGTGCTAGGTACTGTATGAACACCTATTAAAAGACAGTCTCCGCCTCCAAACAGTTTACTGTCTAAATAGACAGGGCAGAGCAAAGATGGCAGAAAGGAAGTATCATTAAGCCCATTTTAACAGATGGGTAACTGAGGCACTGAAAATGATTGACTTGACTGTGGTCTCACAGAAAGATTGTAGGAGAGCTGGAAACTGCACCCAGATCTCCTAAATCGCAGCCCAGTGCTTAATCCACAAAACCATCCTTCCTCGTCTGACTACAAACTCCCCTGTAACAGCTGAAGTTAACTATGATAGACATAAGAGTCAGAGAAGAACCATCTAGGACCTGACTTACCAGTGCCGGGTGCCTTGTGTCATCATCTACACTTGTGCAGAGTGTAAAATGCTGATTTGATTGCCCTTTGTACAGATGAAAAGGACGGGCCAAGATCCAATGCAGTGGGAGAATGAAGCCTTTTGTTTCTTGCCTCGGTCAGTGAGGTGCACCTACAATACATTCTCCGCCACTTGGCCCAGTTTTGTTATAAAGGAGCCACTGTACAAGCATTCGCCTCACTCCCCCTGGGGATATTATTCCGCTGCCTAATATATCTCAAGTTTAGGCAACTTTCCTTGATCCCAGCCTGTTTTCCTGGGCTCATTTGCATCCTGCTACACTTCTAGTCATATCAATCACCGGGGCTCTCTACACGTTTTCCCTCCTCCTCGGTATTTACACCCTTCAAGTGCATGGAGGTTGCTATACTCACCTCTATGATGCTACCGCATTTCTTGTTGATAAAACACAAGCTCCTTATGCAAACATTGACATGACAATGTACATCCTTCAGTGAAGTGAGAATCCCATTCCAGGTTTGAGTGGGAATGTAGTCTAAGCAGTGCCACTTACAAACAAGAAGTTCTCAGATGCCGGAGTTCACCAAGGATTAAGCTCTGGCAGAAGTTAACATTTGAAGAAGTGTAGTAATGGACGCCCCTACTTCCCCACACCCTCATCTAACCTCCACCCCCTGTAATAGATCATACAGAATAGATTACATTCATTTTCTGTAAACTATATCAACCTGAGGGACATGTCCTTAAGGATTGGGTGATTGATATCCACAATGAAGTCTTATAATCTAAAATCATATTAATATTAATATTAAAGATTTTCTGTCCTTTATGTGCATCATTAAATTCTGAGTATAAGGTGAAATTGACAACATATATTTTGACAGCTTATCTATAATACATATGCAAATCTTGATACTGGCATGTCATCACAGACTTTGCAGCTCCTTGAAATATCAGAGAGATCCTTTCTTTATATGACAATTACAATGAAAGATCAGATATCAAACATTTTGTGTGACTGAGATTTTCATTGGTTTAGTCTTCAGATGCCATGATATTGGTTTCATATTCCATGCCACAAGCAACCCCCCCATCTCCTCTTCATGGTACTACAAGAAATGCACCCCTTTCCCACACCCCCTTTCTCTTCCTAGCAGGAATTTAACATTGGAAATACTCACAAAGGGCACACCCTCAGCAGGTGTAAATTGGAATAACTTCACATGGCTTCAATGGAGCTACCCTGAGATATACCAACGGAGGATGCAGCCTGTAGAACTGGTGAAGACTTTTCCCCTAGTTAAATATTGTCAAAACAAGAACAAACAATGAACTGACTGTGGACTGTGCCAAATAATCTACCCCAAAAGGTCGTCTCTGTGTTCCCTCACTTCAACCCAGCTGACTGTTAGGGACACCAGCACCCATGACAAGTAAAGCTAGGTGAAGTTTTTCAGACAAAAACTGTTTTTCACCAAAAAAAATTCAGATTCAGGTCAACTGAACCATTTGCAAATTTGTGCAAATTCACCAAATTGTTTGGCCAGGGGAAAAAAAAAAAAAGAAACTGAAAAAGTCAAAACCTTCTGTTTCGACATTTTCTAAGTGAAACAATAGCCCATCTTAACTGATTACATTTGGTATAGTTGGTATGACAACATCCATTTTTTCATGTTCTCTGTGTGTGTGTGTGTCTGTGTGTCTGTGTATATCTTCCTACTGTATTTTCCACTGCATGCATCCGATGAAATGGTTTTATCCCACAAAAGCTCATGCTTAAATAAATTTGTTAGTCTCTAAGGTTGCTACAATAGTATCCTGTTCTTTTTCCTGATACAGACTAACACGATTACTACTCTGAAACATTTCAATTTTTCTATTCAAATCTTCTTTCTATTTCAACTTTTACCTTGATTTTATTTTAAAAAGGTGAAAATTTAAAATACTTCGTTTCTGGTCAAAAACATGTTTTCAATCCAAAATAAAATAGCGTTGACTTTTTTATTTTGCCAAAACAATTCAAAAAAAATTCCACTTTAGATTAACCCACAACAATTCCCCCTCTCCCACCCAATTTTTTGGTTAGCCATCAAAGTGAGAAATTGGTTATTCACAGAGCTCTAATGACAAGAGGAAGGAGCAAGGTGGATGGGAACGGCTTGGATTTGTGTGCACGCTTGGGCGTGTATAATTAAACAATGTGGGACACAGTGTAGTTAAGGGTGTATCTACAGACTGAGTGCAGGCAGTAAGTTCCAAAAGCTCGGATTGGCAGACTCAGGATCACAGGGCTCACACTACAGCACTCAAATAGCTGTGTGGTCATTGTAGCTTGCGCTGAAGCTCAGGCTCTGAAGCCTAGAGAGCGTGGTGGGTTTCAGATCCCAAGCTCCAGCCTGAAAGTCTACACAGCACTAGTTTTTAGCACCGTCACGTGGGCCCCCAGGGGCCTGAGCTCTGACACTCACTGTCATGGACTATCGCTCACTCTGTAGACACATCTTAAGTGGCTAGAACACTAGGCTGAGAGTCAGAAGCCCTATGTCGTATTACCAGCTCTGCCACTGTCCCACTGCGTGTCACTTACCATTCTTTCTCAGTCATCTCATTAGGACAGGGACTCTCACTATGTGTTTGTACAGCACCTAGCATAAAGGGGGCCTTGATCCTGCTGGGAACTCCAGGCACAAATTTACTCTAAATAATACCTAACCATATAACTTATACTACATCAGATAAGTGACTTGTATCATCCTACAGAGACTTCTGTGCTGGACTACTCACCCACATAATGTTTAACATGTGTATATCACTGTCTGAGACAGCCATAGAACTGAGGACCTCATGGCCCTATAAAACTCCAGACCCCTATTCCTGTGCCTTGGAGACCATATTGGCCCCTAGCACACAGCTCTGGTTGAACTATATTTTGGGAAGAAACAGAAGGACGGAGAAGCTCATATGGCCACTGCTTCTGCTGCTGGGTTTTTGCTTAGCCAGTTAATTTCAAATTTATAATTATTTCTTATTTGGATTACAGGAACATCTACAGGCTACTATCGCTATCAAGGCCCCATTGGTGCCAGGTGCCGTACAAAGACTTAGCAGCGACCATCCCCGCCCCCGGAAAACTTGCACTTTAAATAGACAAGACAGACAATGAATGAGAGAGGCAATAGAAGCAGAGAGATGGGAGTGTGTTAACCAACATTGTGAAGCAGGTCAGTGGCACGGCTGGGATAGAAAACAGAGATCCTGCTTCTGTCCTGCCCCCTGAATCAATCTGCCTCTGAACCTGGCGCTTTCCAAAAGCATTGAATACACTATTAAGAATGAATAAATACATAAATAAAACCCTCCAGTCCTATGCACCAACTTCACCCATTTTTAAGTCAAAAACTCATTCTAGTGAATTGATGTTACATAAAACAGAGCGGGAGGTTAGCCTGGATTCCCTGCATTGGGGATGGAGTGGAACTAGCTAGCAGGTGGGGCATGGTCAGACCTGAATATGATTTAACAGAAAGTCGTCACCAGCTATTTTTCCTCTGGTCCAAATCGCAGCCCAGGTGGGGATTAGACAATAGCACTTACACTGGTCTCTCCAGCAGGGTTGATGGAAAGAGGAATTGAGGCGGTGGTACTGGCTTTCTTTCTCAATTCATCCTTGCATCCTTTTGACAGTGGATGTAAAAGGTTGATAGGAAAAAATGAAAAGAGCCATTTTCATTGAGGACATAATTCCTGGGACACTGACCAGAGGCTATCACATGTATTGTATTATGGCCCATTATGGCCATTTACTCCTGATAAGGCCGAAGCGTAGGCAGAACAGAGGTGGAAGGTCAACAATGCTAAAGCCATCTTTATTTCTGTCATCGTCTCTCTACAGCCCAAAGGCGGCCGCAGTCAGGCCACCTCCTTCAGCCTCCTCAAATGGGGGGAGTGTGTGTGGAAGGGGTTGAAAGTCAGGCCCTTAAATCCTGATGTTCACAGTAGCACAAGCTCCAAATATCTTCCATCTGGGTCGAGCACCCCCTTGTTGAAAAATCTGTCCTGTTATTGGTAGTGCACATACCGTTGGTATTACGGCAGCACCAAGCTGCTCCAAACAAGACTGCAGCCCCACTGTATGAGGTGCTGTATAAACACCTACTAAAAGCTTATCTCTGCCCGAAGGGCCGATCATCTAAATCAGCAAGGCAGACAAACGGTGTGAAGGAGGGAAGCACTATTAGCCCCCTGTTATAGCTGGGAGCTGAGACAACAGGGACACAAAGTGATTTGTCAAGGTGGTTTGAGTTAGAACTGGAAATTGAATGCAGATCCCGTTAGCGCAGCGCCTTAACCACTAGACCATGCTTCCTCTCCTGCATCTTACTCCACATGCTTGATGCAGAATCTCACTAGCGTGGGTAAAGCTGGCATGGGTATGTCTACATCTGCTACCGTCGCACCTCAGATTCCAGTGCAGACATACCCCCACCCATTCAATGCCTCCAGCACTATAAAATCAATCTACCGCTTGAGCTAACAAGCCAGGTGGTGTCACGGACTCACGTCACAGGATGAGGTACAGAGGGGGACACAACATACATGGACCAGTGGGCTACACTGGGAGGCACTTATGGTTGCTACTCAGGTGGGGCAGGATGGCTTCCCCCTCTAAATAGCCCCCTGATGGACCACCATTCCCCCTGATACCAACACTCAACTCTCCATTGAGTGGCAGAAGGGAACGCGCAGCTCGAGCAATCACTGGCATGAAGGGAGCAGTGAGATGCAGAATCCTCTAGCTGGGTGTCTTAAGAAGCTGCCACTGCTCTAGGGAATGGCTCCCTCATAATACCACGGCATATATGGTGTATGCTGCCCAACTACTAGCCAGAGGAAAGAGAACAGGAGCCTTCTTCCCTCGCAGTTAACACCCAGCCCGTGTGTTGCATTCATCTCTGACTAATCCTCCCCGACTTTTTATTTGTGTTGACTTGACATGCCTTAATCCCTGAGTCAGCTCCTATTTCTTGTTACACCGAAGGTAAATTATACCGAGCGTACCTGGCAGCACTAAGCCTGTAGCATTTAGAATGCAAAGGACCTGTTAAAAATACCCAGGCAAATGCCTTCCGCAAGGCAAGAGAGAACCATGACATGGCACTCCTGGCTTGTGGGGCACCTCACTGCAGCCAAAGAGCTGACGTGGACCTCTCCCCACCACCAGCAGGGTGTGGGAGGGGACACTTGGGAATAGGAGGGGAAAGAAGTGCAAGAACAACAGACGGAAGGAGGCCTCCCTGTGTTTGTTTCTGTTGCATGACTGCCTCTCCCTGGGCACCACATTCACATGCTCACACCCACAGTCACGCCTTTTCCCTCTCAGCCACACAGCTGAGCATGACACACACTCTCTCCCCCCATATATACCAGGCACCAGGGTTATGCCTCTGATACACATCCATCCCAGGTGCCACACTGGATGTGTGTGTCACAGCCCCATGGCACCACGTTCAGCCTCAGTCTCTCTCATACTTGATCCCGCACTCCACATGCTCTCCTCCCAGTCCACTGGGTACAACACTCTCTCAATCCGTGTCATGCTCTGCACGTCGCAGGCTGTGCGTGATGCTCACTGTCACCGTGCAGTGCCTTCTCACACACACACTGTGTATAATGCACAGTTTCGCGCGCTCTCAGTCCACACACCATGCTCTCCAGCTCTCCAGACACAGTTTGTCTGTCCCACCCCCCTCTGCCTGTGAGAGCCCATCTGCCAGCCAGGAAGATGCTTTTGATTCATCCACATTATCAACAAAGTGCATCTGATTATCCGGATCTGAACAGCCTTGTCAGCTCTTGAGAAATGAAACAATAGCAAATATCTGGTGAATTTCATGGTTATCAACACTCCTAATCATGCAGATGAACTGGGAAGAATAGCAAAAAGCTAATGACTCTTTAACATCTTTGCTTTCTGGTCTTGAGTTCCCTGGGGTTTCTTCCTATATATGTAGTGGTTAATATATATAGATGTATATATATGTTAACATATGTAGATATAGATATATAGATATATATAAATAGTGTGTGTGTGTGTATATACTCACACACAGACACACAGACACACACACACACACAAAATGCTAGGAAGATTTGATTTTGCTTCTTGAAGCAAATGGCTGGGTTCCCTTCCCTTCCCTTCCCACCCTCCCCCTTCTGATTTGTGTGTCATTATGTAAGGATGTCTCTGTCCAGCCGGCAGGGTTGCATAGCAAAGCATGTTAACCCAGTGATAACGGAGCACTCACATTTTTTATCATGATCTATTGCCTTGCTAGCGGGCTGGGCCACTTCCAATAACACGGTGCACGCGATGAATTAGCGCTCTGTCCTAGCACCCGTGATGGAATATTGTTTGGATTTCTGGTGACTCTGCAAGTAATCGTATTTTCCCGTCTGTTTGCGTTTCTTTGAATCAGGACTGTCAGCGGGTGAACGAGGGAGAGAGTCTGGGTGTGAGATTGTCCCTTGGCATTGATTGTTCAGGTTGCTCCTTTGATTGGCATAATCCCCCCAACCCAGATTTCCATATGTAATCCTCAATCTGGGCCCGCTCCTGCCGGGTGCTGAGCACCCTCACCACTGGATTCCTGTTAGATTCAGAAAGAGATGAGAATCCCCTGGGGCTGCTCGGCTCTTTGCATAATCAGGCCCTTTGTGCGGCCCTGATTCTGTGAAGCCCTGAGTTCGCTGAGCTGCCACTGAGATCAGACGGATTTGCAGCTGCTCCACTCTTTACAGCTACAAAGTACGGTCCCAGGGTTGGGCTCTATTATAAATCCCTATATATCAAACAGGGTGAAGATTTTAGCCTGAGATTTGGGAGACCTTGGTGCAATTCCCTGCTCTGTCACAGACTTCCTCCACCACCTTGGCCAAGTCACTGAGCCCCTCTCTGCCTCAGTCCCCCTTTTCTACCATGGGAATAACTGCACAGCCTGACCTTCTCCCAGGGGTGTTGTGGGGCTAAATACTTTAAAGAGTGTGCTCAGATACTACCGTAACAGGAGCCACAGAAGTACCTAAGACACGTTGGAGGGACCTTTCCGTGGACTTAAAGTGGTCTCTGCATAGAACAGGATTACCCAGGTCTGGAAATGTGTATTCAGGGCCACAGCAGGGGGTGGGATGACCGGCAGTCACTACAGCTGACCACAGAGCACAAGCTCTAAAGCAAAGGAAGGCTTTTTCCATTTCCGCCCTGTCCAGTTCAAAGGGCTGCTGCATCCCATTAGCCTTGAGTCTCTCATTTCTACACACCTAACATCTGGCGCATACTTTACACTGGAACCATCTATTCGTTTTCAGTCCACACAGCACAAAGACATTTAAAAAGAAGAAAGAAGAAATGTTCCAACTCTGTTTATGTAGGGCCTACATGGACAAATTGGACCATTGCAAATTATACTGAAGACCAAGAATAGCCCTCTTGAGACTGCAAACCAAGCTAGTCATCTCTGGCAGCTAGAGTCAGCTAGCCACCTGAGGCCCAGATACTGCAAACACTTAGGCAACACTTAACATTCAGCTCTGGAGTAGCCCCATTGATTTCAATGGGCTGCCATAAAATCACAGAATATCAGGGTTGGACAGGACCTCAGAAGGTCATCTAGTCCAACCCCCTGCTCAAAGCAAGACCAATCCCCCTCATGTGCTTAAAGTTAAAAAACTCATTTAAGTGTTTGCAGGATCAGGGCCTATTTTCCCCGGTTGGAGATTGTGATGGTGGTAAATAAATGCAAGAAAATAAATAGAACAGAGACAAGTTGGTTTGCACAGCCCAAGAAGCAGACAAGGGAAACCAGTTCTATGTAGCTACAAAACCCGGACATTGCAAAGGGGGAAAGAAATGACAGTGTTTCCAGTTTCTCCGGAACTGTGAGCTGCAAAGGAGAGAACAATAAATCAAACAATCATGCCATACATACCCATTAATTGCCATTAAAAAGTACTTGGAACTTTTAAAGGAAAAATGCAGCCATTCATCAGAGTAGCTCAGAAACCTAAATAAATATTTACTATTATGTTTCCATATCTTATCTACCCACCTATCAAATGCTGATGCTCTGTTTTTCTCCAGTGAGGTTTATTACCATGCTACAATGAAAGAACAGTGCTCAAGGACTGTAGGACAGAAAGGAATATATCTATCAAATACTTATGTAGGTACCGAAGCACCAATACTGCACAGATAGGTGCACATGCTGACATTTACAAATGCAGAGTCCTCTTTTATTATGGGTATCAAAAAAAAACCCAGTTGAGATCACTGTGCCAGGAGCTGTACAAACACTTAGCATGACAGGTCCCAGTCCTAAAGCACTTAAAATCTAAAATTAAGTCCATGTAAGTGTCTGCAGGTTCAGGGTTCAGTGTATTCTAACACTTTACTAATGAGCATTACTTGTATCCTGCTGTGGGAGAACAGGACTTCATTTTTTTACATGTTCACAGCTTTCTGAATAATTCTCCTATTCGCTTGAAATTGCCCAGGCTTAATCTCAGGTCAGAAGTGAATCTGGGGGCTGGTGCGGTTTCAGGAAAATCCCTTCAGATGCATATGGAAGAGAAACCAAACTTTGAAGTTTAAAGAAGGAGAAAGACACAATTTGGGCCCAGAATCACAGAGGTATGTAGCCTGCTAACTTCCCCTGATTTCAGTCTACCTTGTAGATCTGGACCTTACTTCCTTTTAGCAGATGCAATCCACCTCAGGGAGAAGAAACATTACAGAAGCTATGATTACTCACCAGCTAGGACAGAGAGATGCAGGAAACAACCACCATTTGCAAACTAGGCCTTAGGAGTGCAGCCAGCGCTCTCTGCCGAATAAAGGGCCATCCCCAGAAAAGCATGCTGGGAAAAAGGTCCTGTAAAGGGGTAACTGTAGCTAGGTAAGATTTAGTGGAAATTAAGTAGTTGCAAAGGGAAGTGTTGATTATATACTGCTTCTAATCTTGCACTTTTCGGTTATAGCTGAATATATAACTGCCCTGGCCTAGGAGCTTGTTTTCTATGGAGACATTTATAAACAACTCATAAGCATGTGAAAAAAAAATGATCCTGAGCATGCTCAATAGGCATGGGCTAAGATTCTTAGTAGTATCTAATGATGCCTCATCCCATGTGTGAGATCCCCAAAGTGGGTGTGAGAACTTCTCATTTACCTTACCTAGCCTGCCTGGTACAGCTGGGACAATCTTGTGTGGAGAAGATTGTAAATGTCTAAATGAAATACAAATTGCTGCTTTGATATCCTGGTCCAAAGATCCCCTGCACACATTGTGATTAGGTGCCACTACAATTCTCTGGATTTCACAGTTTTATAAAACTGCTTCAGACTGTAAATCTTAAAAAATAAAAGGATCTTTCCACCATGTACATAGAGTTGTTGCATTGTAAACCAGCATGTTTCTGCCCCATTAGCTCAGGTTGCTGCTCACCAAGCAGCCAGAGCAAAGGGATGTTTATATCTCCTCTGCCTCTTTCATCTCAATGACATGCAAACTTTGAAGCCTGCATAGTCTTTAAGTGGACTAACTTTATTAAGCAGAGGCAATTTGACCCAGCTGGTCAAAGGAATGTAGGCTCCTAACTCCCACTGAAATAAGTGGAAATTACATATCTCTGAGGAGCTAAGCCTTTCTCCTTATCTTAGAGGGAAAAAAGTCAAGGAAATTCAATGTAATGAAGTTATGAATTTAAACGGACAAAAGTCAGGAGGTAGAAAAGCTATTGTTCTCCTAGTAACATTAACTTTCCTTTAGTGTATCTTTAGTCTGAGTAAACAGACACTTAATAGTCTGTCTAGTAATAAAATACACTATATGGCCAGATCTTCAACTGCTATGAATCTGTGCAGCTCATAGAATATTAGGGTTGGAAGGGACCTCAGGAGGTCATCTAGTCCAACCCCCTGCTCCAAGCAGGACCAATCCCCAGATTTTTACCCCAGTTCCCTTAATGGCCCCCTCAGGGATTGAACTCACAACCCTGGGTTTAGTAGGCCAACGCTCAAACCCCTGAGCTATCCCTCCCCCCCATTTCACTGACTTCAGTGAAATGACACTAATTTATACCACTTGAGTAGGTAGCTTCATAAATGCAAGGTGTGGAAATTGAGCCCAAATCCTGCATGGAGCGGCTGCATCCATGGGAAGCCACTTCAGCTTCACTGGGGGCTCAGAGCAGTTCCAGAAGTCTGTTTTCAAAGAGCTCATTGCAGGACCAGGTCCTGCGCTATCATGAAAAGTATATTACTTTCTAAATCCCGACAGTATGTGTCATTAAATCTCCTCTTAACCCTACCCCTGTCTTCTGCCGGCTACTTTTGATACACCTAAAGCAACATTTATAAATATTCTGTGCTTTTCTGATCTCTCTGTAACTGTGGGTCATGCTTCTGTTTCCCTCCGTGGGAGCTGTCGTTTTATTGATATGCTCCAGCAAGTGAAATGAAGTTAACCAGTTGTTAAAAAAGAAAATGATCCCATCCTTGGTTGCACCTGAGTGGTGGTTGGCATAGCTGGGATGGTAAAGAGATTATACTAGTATGCATTCCTCAGTCCCAGCCCTGGGCTGTCTACATGCCATGGATATGCCCAGTCAGCTGCCAACAGCCCAAAGGGACAGCTATAAGCAGTAGGGGTTGCCCCAGCCAGGCCTGTTTCTCTCTGCTAAAAAGCCCTTAGCAGAGAAAAGAAAAATATAATATTCCTACTGGCTTCTGGATTCTGTCTATCCCACCACTGCACACCATATCATAACCTTAGTCCCAGATCTGGACCTTAGCGTCCAAAATATGGGGGTTAGCATGAAAACCTCCAAGCTTAGTTACCAGCTTGGACCTGGTACTTGCTGCCACCACCCAAAAAATTAGAGTGTTTTGGGGCACTCTGGTCCCCCTGAAAAACCTTCCCTGGGGACCCCAAGACCCAAATCCCTTGAGTCTCACAACAAAGGGAAATAATCCTTTTTCCCTTCCCCCCTCCAGGTGCTCCTGGAGAGATACCCAGACACAAGCTCTGTGAAACTACACAGAGTGACTCCCCCTCTCTGTTCCCAATCCTGGAAACAAAAGAACTTTCCTATTCCCCCAGAGGAATGCAAAATCAGGCTAGCCAATTCAACACACACAGATCTCCCCTGAGTTCTTCCTCCCACCAATTCCCTGGTGCGTACAGACTCAATTCCCTGAAGTAAAGAAAAACTCCAACAGGTCTTAAAAGAAAGCTTTATCTAAAAAAAAAGAAGAAAAATACATACAAATAGTCTCTTCGTATTAAGATGACACAATACAGGGCAATTTCTTAAAAGAATATTGAATAACAGCCTTATTCAAAAAGAATACAAATCAAAGCACTCCAGCACTTATATTCATGCAATACCAAAGAAAAGAAACCATATAACTTACTATCTGATCTTTTTGTCCTTACACTTAGAAACAGAAGATTAGAAAACAGAACTACTTCTCCAAAGCTCAGAGAAAGCAGGCAGACAGAAAACAAAGACCTCGGACACAAAATTCCCTCCACCCAAAGTTGAAAAAATCCGGTTTCCTGATTGGTCCTCTGGTCAGGTGCTTCAGGTGAAAGAGACATTAACCCTTAGCTATCTGTTTATGACAGCCTCCAATGCAGTTGCTGCACAGTGACTTTATACCTCCATCCCAGAAGGAGCTATCTGTTGAAGCGGGAACTGGTTATGCTTTAGTGCTGTTTTGGGCCAGTGGAGTGGCACAAAGCAGGCTTGATGCAGTGAGAACTACGCCAGCTGTGACTTGGTCTTTCAGCCACACTAAAAGCCTCTTGCCTGTCTCAAACATAGAGATACTGAATTGCATTTCCAGTGCTGCATTTTCAAAATTGCATGCGCCTGCCTGTGCCCAAAGTGTGCCCAGCCACATGCCTAACTGATGTAGGGTGACCAGATGTCCCGATTTCATAGGGACAGTCCTGATATTTGAGGTTTTGCCTTCTATGGGTGCCTATTACTCCCCCACCCCTTGTCCTGATTTTTCACGCTTGCTTTCTGGTAACCCTAAACTGGTGTGTGCGGTTACCATGACCGTGTGCTTACATTGGGTATGTGAGCTTGGAATTGGCTTGTCATTGGCAGAGGCGGCTCCAGACCCCAGCACGCCAAGTGCGTGCTTGGGGCAGCAAGCCGCAGGAGGCGCTCTGCTGGCACCACGAGGGCGGCAGGCAGACTGCCTTCCACGGCTTGCCTGCGGAGGGTCTGCTGGTCCCGCAGCTTCGGTGGACCTCCCGCAGGCATGCCTGCGGAGGGTCCGCTTGTCCCGCAACTTCGGCGGACCTCCCCTAGTCGTGCCTGTGGGAGGTCTGCCGAAGCCACAGGACCAGCGGACCCACCGCAGGCAAACCGCCAGAGGCAGCCTGCCTGCCGTGCTTGGGGCGGCAAAATCCCTAGAGCCGCCCCTGGTCATTGGCTTGTCATGTATCACATAATCACTTGTTTATTTGCATGTACCAAACCCCAGCCGGCATGCACAATCATGGCAACTGTGCATGCTTTTTTGCGTGAGCAATCTACCAAGCATATGTTTGAAAATTAGATCCAAACTTGCATTGAAACACTATTAAGACAGGGGAAATCCTTTTTTGCTATTTATTCTTTCTTAGGTCTCAATCAGTTGTTTGTCTAAAGTAGTGTCTTACTCCTTTTTAGAGTGCTTGGAATAACTTCAGGGCCAAGTTGGATGTTTCCATTTCATAGAATGTCAGGATTGGAAGGGACCTCAAAAGGTCATATAATCCAACCCGCTGCTCAAAGCAGGATCAACCCTCAGACAGATTTTTACCCCAGATCCACTCAAGGAGAGAGCTCACCACCCTGGGTTTAGCAGGCCAATGCTCAAACCACTGAGCTATTCTTCCACCATCAAAGAAGCAGCATTCTCTCTTTTTGTTAAAGAAAGCACAGGCTGTGTTCTTCCATGACCTAGCACAACTTTATTTCCATCGTAGCTTTAATAAGAAACCCTAGAGGAAGAGACTTTAAAATGTAAATGTATTTCTGCATCCCTTTTGTGCGTGTGTATATGTGTGCAGAGGGTGGCTGGTTAGGAATCACTGGCATAGCTGAGGGGAAGCAGCTGACTTGCTGATGTAGATGTGCTTAGCATGGAGGGATGGCTCTTTGGAACAATCTGGGTAACTGCATACACCACTCAGCACATGTGACTGATTTGACCAGACAACTACTACAGATCCCAAAATAAACAATGTGCACCAAAGAGAAACCCAACCGGTGTTTCGGTGATTCTACATTGGCAAGGGAAACAAGCTATGGCTATTGCTGTCTCTAATGTCTTGATTCTGAAATCAGGGTTTTGAGCCAAGCAACTGTTTTAATTCATTTTGCTTCTCTTTGTGCAAGGAAATTTCTTTTCTCTTCTTTTCTTTTCTGTCTCATTGCAAATTCGACCCAGGAGCAAATTGTCACAATGGTTTCTTTCTAATGTATGTTAGAGAGGAAGGTAGTTAGGAGCTTAGGATTTCAAAGTAGAGCTATGCAAAGAACCGATTTTTTTCAGTTAATTGATTAATCACAAAAACAAGCAACAAACAAACAAAAAAACAGGAAAAAATATTTTGGGTCAACTTTCCACTGAACCAAAAAAATTGAAAAAAAAAAGTCAAGTGAAATATTCCGGTTTTGAGTTTTTTAACCTTCTTAAAAAATAATAGGCCTGTGTCAGACAGAAATACATTTAAAAATACAACAAAAATACATTTTAAAAAAAGAATTTTTTTTTAACTTGAAACAAGTTTACATCTTACATTTTGAATTTGGCTTTTATGACACATAAAATTCTGTATGACACAGGCCAGAGAACTTCCCCGAAATAATTCCCAGAACAATGGTGGAGAATCCACCATGACCTTTGGTAAATTGTTCCACTGGTTAATTACCCTCACTGTCAAAAATTTACCCCTTATTTCCAGTCTGAATTTGTGTAGCTTCAGCTTCCAGCCATTGGATCACTTTGCACGTTTCTCTGCTCGATTGAGAGCACACTATTAAATATTTGTTCCCCGTGTAGACCCTTAGAGACTGAAATAAAGTCACATCTCTGTAAAGGCTAAAAACAATACTGTGCTCTTATACAGCTCTTTTGATCAGGAATCTCACTGTGCTTCAAAATAGTAGGGCCTAGATCCTCAAAGGTATTCACATTCCTAACTTTAATTTAAATTAAGAGGTCTTAGGTATCAAAGACACCTTGTGGAAAAAAGTCTAGATCTCACTGCACTTTATGATGAGATCAGCATCATTGTGCCCATTTCACAGATAGGAAAACTGAGGCATGGAGCTGATGAAGTTACTTGCCCAAGCTCACACAGGCTACCAATAGGAATTGAGCCTAACTCTTTGCTGGTTCTAACCCAGTGCTCTATCCACTAGACAAAACTACTTCCCCTACACAGTGTCTATTTTCAGGGACTTAAGTGGCACAGAGCACTTAAACTGCCCATTTGCACTGGAGTGACTTTCATCATCTCTGTTCTGTTACTGTCCTGAGTCCCTCAAGGTGGAGAGTGTATTGGTGATGCCGGACAATGCTGTTCAGGTAATATTCCAAAAGTCCAAGGCCAAACACAGACTTGCTGTAAAGAGTTGAAACATTGCTGACCTCAATGGGGCTCTGTCTGCTTGGACTGGCTCTGAAATAGGCCCCGGAAACTTATGTCAAACCTATTAATTCTGGAAAGTCTGAATGGGAATCTCCTTGTTTTTCCTTTTTGCTGCCAGGATGCCAATATCAAGAGACCATTTTTCCCTTGCAGCATTTTGACCCCATTGCTTTCCATTTTAGAGCTGAGAAACACAGAGTCAGCACAACAATTAAAACAAGCAGCAGGGCAGAGCATATCTGGACATTTCAGGTAGTTAGAGCCTGAGGCAGCGGTATTTGGGGTTCAGTCTGGAAACCTTTTCGGCTGGGTTTTGCAAATACACAGAGTGGGGTGATTTGGACCCTAGCTGACCCACTCAAGTTCAGAAGGAATGGGGAGAAAATGTTCTGAGTTTGCTTCACCCCTACCGTTTGACACTAAGACTATTATTTATGTTGCAGTAGTACCTAGAAAACCCAGTCAAGATTTAGGCCTCATGATGCTAGATACTTACAAACACAGAGATAGTTCCTCCCCCATACAGCTTCCAGTCTAAATAGGCAAGAGGTGGGAGGGGAAATTGAGGCACAAAGAGGTGATGTGGCTTGTCCAGCTTCCCTCAGCATGCCAGCACTGAAGGGAGGAACAGAAGTCACCTCTCTTCGTGAACAGTCCAGTGCTCACATCACAAGACTACCCATCACTGTGCCAGAGCAACAGCAGAAAACATCCTCCATTCAGTGCGCTGTATTTCCTGACAACAGTCAGAAACAGCATGTCATGCCATGGAGATGGAGGGGATGACTAGAAAGCCGTGCATGGAAAGGATTTACCTAATTTCCATCTGGCATTACCCCTCCATACAGCTGTGTGAATAACCATTGTTTTGGCTTTGTGGCTGAACAGAAAAACATTTTGGGGCCAAACAAAATGTTTTCTTTTGGTTTTAAGGGGGTTTTTTTAAGTCTTTTTTTTTTCCAGAAAAAATAATGAAATTGGAAAACTTGAAAAAAGCAGTCATTTGGTGTCAAAATGTTTCATCTTGAAAATGTCATCATTTTGGCTTGTCCAGGTTTTTTTTTTTTAAATCAAACAATTTGGCGAATTGGTTGACCCGAATCTGCATTTTTTGGTAGGGAAAAAAAAAAGTTTGGTCCAGAAAATGTCCCGCAGCTCTATACCTCCCCCTTCTATCCCCAGGGAGAAGAAAAACTTTTATTTCATTGGATTCACCACCTCGCCTGTATATTCACCTGCACCGGATGGCGTCTGAGCCTGTAGGAAGCAGCATGGCCTTTGAACAGCTTTCTTGTAGCTGTTGACTGCCCAAGAGCACCAGGAATAGGAGAGGAGGCAGCTTACAAAGCGCCACGTTGTACCACTCATGGGAATTTAAACTTCGTATTATGCTCACTTGCCTGTGACAGCATCCTACTGTGCACTCCTAACAGAGTTTGACTGTGTGCTAAGCCTCTGTGAGTCCATCCTCAGTAAAAATCCCTGCTTCTTGGATCCCTCTCCAGACTTTATCCAACCCTCTTCTACTCCCTGCATAGCACATGGCTTTTATTCCCTTCTCTTGTGATGGTGTTGTGGTATTTAATTCATTCTCTTGTTCCAAGTTATAATGTGAGACTTCAGCGTTTGCACTGGAGTCTCTGCTTCTCCGCTGGGGCTGCGTGACAGACTAATTAAGAAACCAAAAGCAGCCATAGTGGGGTGCCCCACTGCTTACAATTTCCCAGAACTACCATGTCCAGAGCTGCACAACCCTTTGTGAAAGGTTCTTTTGGTGCCTGATCCTTTGGCTTACAGGGGCTCCTTGCATGCCCCATAAGGGCTGTGTATTCTGCTGGTCAAGGAAACAGTGTGTGGTTTGATCACACCTCCCTCAACACAATATTAACGACAGAGGCCAGAATGAGCCATGTAAAGGCTCCTTAAGGCAATCAAGCTGGTGGGTTGTTGGACCTGACTGAGAAGGGGAAAGGATGAAGTTAATTCCCACACCCTAGCGAGGGAATCTGCTTAGCCTCTGGCATCAGTACAAATTCCTCCAGGGATATTAGCAGGGGCCGGGAGTAGTTAATCTCAGTGGGGTCATGTCCAAAGGGCCACTGGGAGAAATCTTCCTTGCCTGGTTAGGCTTAAAGAGAAACTTAACGTGAGGCGGATGACTACAGTGCATTTAGAGCAAGTGATTTATGTAAAACTATAACCTTTATAAATAGGATTAAGTGCCAATGTGCTTACATTTGGATGGGAACGCTTGTTATTTGCCCTGAAAGAGTTATGGCCCATAGGTCCCTGCAAAGGAAGACTGAAGAAGAGACGGCGAGTCTCAGCTGCTTTTTCCTCCCCCTCATCTTTCATTAAAGCTACACATCACATGAATGGCAAACCGTGCTCTGAGAGTCTCCGACAACCCATCACATGCAGCCTAAGCACAGATCCCACTGCAGCTCTGTCCTCTCTGCCCTTCCTCTGCCATTTTTTTTTGTGTGCAACCAAATCTCATTTGAACTGTCTCTAAATCTTTCTTTCTTTCCCTTCCTCTCCTGCCTCGAGTTGCTTGGTTGTTTCCCCCACGCCCCGCAAGATAAAGTTTTACACAACCACTTTTTGATTTATCTCTAATCTTTTCCTGGGTCAGGATTAATCACCTAGTTTGGGATCAATACGTATAGAAAGGGAAAGATATAGCGTGGGGAGGAAGAGCCAAAGGTCAGTGGAATAAAAATGCATTGATACGGATCAGTCCATATTTTATGACTCTTAAATTGTTGAATGGGCTGTTTTTAAAAAGAGGACAGCTTTCCTCTTTGTTTTAAGCCCTGCAGATACCAGTTGCCTGTTACTTCTGATCAGATGCTCAAGAGCTGTCTTGATGATGGATATCCTGGATATAAGCTGCATGCTGTCAAGTTAAATGATCAGGCGGGCTGGTGCGATGGTTAGTGATGAGATGATATCAAGAGGCTCAGTTAGATCAGGCCCCAGCATTCAGATGGCAGAGTCCTGTGAAGGCTGAGATTTTACAAAGCTTTCTAATTTTTTGAGGAAACCAGTTTGACTGAGCTGGGCCAGGTCAGTTTCTTACACCATTAGAACTGGTTTGCCACCCTGCTTTGGAGCAGCTTTCACACTCTGGGCCCCGGGCCCTCAGGGGTGTTTAGGTGTCTAATTCCTGTTGATTTAAATCCTGACTATTGTGAAATCTCCTGCCACGCTGCTGGCAGAATTAATGTAACTGTGTCTTTAAGATGGGCAGCATGGTGTATCAGATCTAATATAATTATCTGGCAAAGGTATGGTCTGATCACTGAACTGCATGCTGGGAACTCCACAGTTCTGACACTGAATTGCTTCCACTTTCTTCTCGGGAAATCACTTGTTTTCTGCCTCACTTTTCCTATGCAGAAAATGGGATGAATACTTGCCTACAGTGATTGCCATGAGAAAAGCCAACAGCTATTGCAATCACAGTATCTGGGACCAGTTATTTCCTTTTCTAAGCATGAGGATAATACTGCGGTATCTCTGGTATTGCACTGTGGTGGGAGAACTGTGGGTAAACATTGACTTTTAATAGCAGCCAGTGTATTTCACAAGGCTGTTGTGAGTATTAATTAATGAGCCTGAACCTGCTCTTCACTTCCCTAGACCTGTGTCAGCACAGGTTTACATCACCTGGAGAGGAGAATCACGCCCATTATTTGTAAGTCAACATAAAGACCATGGACCTGATTCTGATCACACGCCTGATTCTGATTACACGGGTGTAATACCAGTGAGTTCGCTGCAGATGCTCCTGATTTATATTGGTGCACATGAGGACAGAGTCTGGCCCAAAGATGCTCCTAGATATTAACAGTAGTAATTAATTTCTAGGCTAAAACCTAGCATGGCACGTGTCAGTTGGCAGATGGATGAGTAGCAAAAAGGGCAGAGGCTCCATTCAGTGTGAATTATTGCTTAGACAAAGCTTTCCCAACTAATCTTTAGGCCTGATATTGCAAACCCTTCCTTACACGACTAGTCCTTACTCGTACAAGTCTTTCAGTTGAAGGCAGGGGGATGATTCACGTGAACGACTACTTGCGGGAGTAAGGTTTGCAGCACTGGTCTCTAGAAATGATGCTAGGAATCTCAAAGGACCTGGCTTTCTCCTGAGGTTTTCAACCCTCCTCACTCTGACTGGGCTGAACAAAACATGGAAACAGATTGTTTTTTGGTGGATCTGCTTCATGACTTACCCTAAAAGGCAGAGAGTATACAGGGAGCTCAGGCTAGAAATAAATTAACCAGACCTTATCAAACATCCAGTCATTTTGATTTGAGATTTGGCAGAAGGCTGTTCTCTGTGCCCTTTTTATTCTAAACGAGTGTCTATTTTCATAGATGGATTATTCCAAATCCTTGGGGGAAAACAAAAACAAAGGTCTAGTCTACACCTAAAATGTAGGCTGACTTAGCTACATCACTCAGGGCTGTGAAAAATCTCACATTCTGGGTGCTGTAGTTAGGTCAACCTTTCTCCCGCTGTAGACAAAGCTAGACTGACAGACTAACTCTTCTATTGACTGAGCAACCGCCTCTCAAGGAGGTGGATTTCCTACAGTGATGGGAAACCCCCTCCATCGCTGTAGTAAGCGTCTACACAGTAAGTGTCGGTAGACAGATACTGGGCTAGATGGACCTTTGGTCTGACCCGGTACGGCCGTTCTTATGTTATGTTCTTACATGCATCCGATGAAGTGGGTATTCACCCACGGAAGCTCATGTTCCAATACGTTTGTTAGTCTATAAGGTGCCACAGGACTCTTTGCTGCTTTTACAGATCCAGACTAACACGGCTACCCCTCTGATACATGCAGCTTATCTCTTGTCATGTAGCGGTACCCAAAACCAAGGACGATCATAGGAATACCACCGATGCCCCAGCCATTCTGGCTGTGGGACCCAATAGCAGCTGCTATAATGAAATCTCCATCGACGGTGCATTACCGACGTCCAGTAGGTGGAAACATTTGTATTAGCGTTAGCAGAACAGTGAGCCTTCACTTATTCACATAGTTAAATTTGTTATCTGTATATAAACCCCAGAGATGATATATCTAGTTGTCAGCAGTGACCTGATGATAATAGCAGTACAATTTAGTTACAATATACAATATCATTAATCATCTCACTGTAGTATAAACAGACCAGACCATTTCCTAAAGTCTCACTAGGGGTGGGAGCCGGGGTGAGGAAGGGTCGCTTGCTCACAGTCATCACGTAATCCAAAGGTTCTCCAAAGGGAGGCGGGTTGAGTGGAGGGAGGGGAGAGTTATTGAAATCAGAATCACCTTCAAGGGTGCTACATGCCTCTATTTATTAGCATTATGGTACATATGCTAATAGCAGACTGTACACTATTTCTGAACATTAACATCTGCTCAAAGCAACAGACTTTCACTTACAGAAACTGATTTAAACTCAGCGAAGCAGATAAACACAGAAATCTAACCAGGAAGAATGAGGAAGAATTCTCAATTCCTGCATTCAACCGATGAACTTCACTAAAGCCATAATTAATATTCAGATAACTATATTCCAACATGTAGAATAAACAAGATCATTTAAAGGATGCAAATGTATTCTGGGGTGGGATGGGGAAGAGGCAATGTGGTGGTGGGGGACTGGGGATGAAGAATGATTTGAATATAAAGCTAAACTAGCCTATAACTTTGCCTGGGTGCCTTTGATGGGCATAAATAAGACAGTCATAGTATTACAGCAACCCCAGATACAGGGTGGGAAACTGACTCCTTTTGTAGCTTTAAAAGGACCATAGAGATAGTGATGAAGAAATGTCTTTTCAAGGGCTCAGTGTTGGCCTGAGCCCAAACCCAGTAGAAAGATTCCCACTGTCTTAAATGGGTTTTGGATCAGGGCCTCTGTGTGTTACATGCAAGGCCCTTAGAATATCAGGCTTGGAAGGGACCTCAGGAGGTTATCTAGTCCCACCCCCTACTCAAAGCAGGACCAATCCCCAGACAGATTTTTGCCCCAGGTCCCTAAATGGCCCCTCAGGGATTGAGCTAACAACTGTGGGCTTAACAGGCCAATGCTCAAACCACTGAGCTATCCCTGCCCCCCAAGCTACTAGTCTATCCTGCAGTCCTTCTAAATGCAACACTTTGTGTAGCTTCAGTGGGAAACCCTATGTGCAGAATGACTGTAGGACTAGGTCCGGTGTGTGTTTGTGTAGCTAGATTAGATCTCAAAGTGCTTTACAAAAGAGACCGAGATCATTATTGCCATTTTACAGATGGGGAAACTGAGGCACAGAGCAGTGCTGTGACTTGCCCAAGCCCACCAGCCAAGCTCGCATACAGAGATGGGACTAGAACTCAGGATTCCTGTCCAGCCACCTAGCTGGGAAGTGGTACATAAAGGGAGAAAATAGTAGAAGAATAGGAAGGAATAGAACAATAAAAGTGAGAGCTTGAAGGGGCAAAAGGTAGAAATAACAAACAAAAAGAGAGTAAGAAATGTTGCACCAATTCAAGAGCAGGATTTGTTTCATTGCCTCCTACTGCCTACCCTAAATCCTGGGCTCTGGGCTCTACCTCTTCATTTGCCCCATGGGGCATTTGTCTTTAATCTGCCCCTGAGCAAGACCAAAGTTTGTTGCCCTTCTGGTCATGCGATATGGCCTCTCTTCTTTCCCAGGCTTTCAAGAGGGAGGTGGGTTCCGGAAGGCAGGGATAGGGATTGATCATTCCCGACAGGCTGTTAGCATGAGCAGAGTAAATAGCTGGCTGTTGCTGTATTGATAAGATTGGTTGTTATTGTTAATCTCCTAGCGGTGAAGCCTGGACAAAGCCTATACTCCACTTAACCTGAAGGGGCTCCCTACACAGCAGCACATTTCCCCTGGTTAGCAGTCAATAAGAACTTTTCTAAAACTCCAGATAAAATGGAGACATGAGCCTTGATAGCTACTCTCAGAAGGAAGCATCACTGTCAGCTCTCTGCAAGACTCAAGTTTTACATGTTGTCAAACCAAACATCAGGACAGTTTCATTTGAACGAGGGTCTGGGCTCAGCTGAAGGAATGGATGGGCTTTAAAACTAACCTGGGCCTGAGTTGCCAGTCACTGAGGAAACATGAAACCAGGGTGAGTTATACATCAGTTTTAATTGTGTGGCAGACATTTCACACAGCTCCAGCTGCTAAAGGTATCCAAGGAGCTGCATATGTCATATTTCTCTTTACCTGTAGGGGGGTAAATGGCACTATTACCAACTCCAACTGCTCAACAATCATCAATCTGGGAACCAAAATCCTGAGACTGGTTTCAAATTCATGAGGGTTTTTTAATAATTATATTTGGGGTTCTTTTTATTTACCTTCTGCTTTCTCAAGCCTTTAAGAGTAGTGTTCTCAAGCTTTTCTCCACACATGTGAAGGTTAGAAACCTACTTTTTTTTTTAAAGAAAGCTGAGATTCATTGTCACATGACTCCAGGAGCTGAGGCTTTAAGATAAAGAGCAAATAAAACAGGAGAGAGGCAATGAAACCATGAGAGGTCAGCTTCAGAATACCTCCATACATTGAACAAATAGTCAGTCGACTCCTTTTGTTGTTCCTTCACCAGTATTTCTAACTCTTGGGATCCAACTGGGAGTCTCGTGTAATATGGTGTCTTTTAGGTAGCTCCAGTTCTTGGGAGCATGTGAATGTGTGAGAATTTCAGCTTTCATTAAAAACAGTAATTTTCTAGCTCTTGTGCTGGCTTAGAAAAGCTGGAAAACAGGAACCCTAAAGGATCAAACTCCATAAGGCAAATAAAAGACCCCAAAGTTATGTTTTTTAAAACTCATGATTTTTGAGTGCTTGGGGAGAAGGGGGGTTAGTAATACTGCATTATTAAACCTTTGAACTGCAGTTTCTTGCAACCCATATACACCTTTCCAGAGCAATTCTAGCAACTCTATGGCCTTTTGAATAATAATACTAGCACTCTCTGCTGTATGTATCTAACATAACAAGGTGCTACCATGAGACCTGAGGAGGGAGTCCCAGATCATTACCAATAGTAAATTGGGTACCATGAGATTTGCTGCTAATAATCCACCTTATTTTATATTCTCTGTCCAAACACAAACACACTTACATTCCTGAGAAGGATTCTGGGTAGTGCATCCGACAGGCATTTCCTCTACCAAGATATAAGGCTGGGAACATAACAATTTTCCCATCCTGTGAGAACTGTAGAGATTTCAACAGAAATTCCTTTTCCGAATCAGGACAAAAAGTAAAAAATCTCATATATGTTCACAAACTGAGAACCAAAACAAATCGTTTGGCTCAGGTCAACAGAAGACTTTTGTTGAAATAATTTGGAAACATTTTGTTTCCATGTTGACCTTTTTCTTTCTTTTTTTAAATCTTTCTTTACTCTAGATGTACTAAAAATTCAAAACAAAGGTAGTTTCAACTCAAAAAATCAGTTTGAAACTGTGACAACAGGACATTTTCATAATTTCAAAACTTTCTCTTCCAAAACCTTTTTGTCAGGAGATATGTCCAAACTTACCCTGTTTCATGAACAGTTTCTGCTTCAATGAACTGAATTTTTTTGGGTGAAAAAATCTTCAGTAAAGAAATCCCAACCAGGTCTACTAAAAAGTTTTATAATCAGAACTATATTAGAGCACAAATTCTGCCCTAAGTTACACCCGTGCAGCCCATTTGAATTAATTGAGCTTCCATACAAGGAAGGACTTGATCATATGCACATTGAAATCAATAAAAAAACCTCCTATTGACTTTAATTGCTCAGAATCAGGGCCTAACTGAAGATAGATTGTGCGATCATTTTAGGACTTTAAAATTATTTGCTTTCATAAGCTCCTGTGTTTTGCGGGTATTTTAAAACACTGCTAGAGGCATGCACAACTTTTTGTAAATTTATTCACAGGCACTGGTTATTTAGGAATATTAACAGCGTGCAAGGTTTTTCAAACACAATTATTGAGCTGTTTTTCCTTGTGCTTAATTGTATACATATGAGTACTTCCATTGTCTGCTTGGTAGAAGTGAGAAGAATTAGTCTGAAAAAGTGTTTAATACGCAGTCATGAGAGGACAATGGGGGAAGAATGCTTTTAACAGATTCCTACCAAAATGTGTTTCAGCAATTTTCAGGAAAAACATCTTTTACAAAAGCTTTTAATACAGTCCTAAATTAGTCCTAAATGACAAATTAGATAGTTTTTCTGGGAAAGAGATGAGTGAAAAGCATAAAACCTGACTAAGGACCATATTTTTAAAAGTAAACTTTCTTCAAAAGAGCAGCAGAGGTGTATTTTTTGGAAAATCCTCCACCATCTGAGGTGTCTGTTGTCAGCCATCTTGTTTTCTTGAATTCCCTTGTACATTTGCACATGTTTTTCAGACACTAGAGCATGATTATCTGATGGTATTTTATCCAGTCCAAATTGAGGAGGAGAAAACAACAACAGTATAGCAATATAGACCTCAATCCTGCCAACTTTTACACATGTGCTTAAGTCCAACATGCAAGCAGACCCATTGAGTTTAATGGAAGCATAAATGTGGCTAAAACTACACGCATGTATAAGTGAGTGTTTTCAGGATTGTGGCCACAGATGTAAAGGTGTGGACGGAATGGTTAGAACAGCTCTGTCACTGAATCATTGAACAACCTTGCAAAAGTCAATCTCGCCTTATCTTCATTTGCCCATCTGCAAAATAGGGATGATACTACTTCCCTAACTCACATGAACATTGGGAGACTGAGGTTACGTCTACACTACTACCTATCGCAGCAAAAATTAGATCACTCAGGAGTGTGAATAACCATTCCCCAGTTTCACCCCCCGAGGGACATAAGTGACACCAACATAGGCACTGGTATGCAGACATAGCTTATGCCACTCATGCGGGTGTTTTTTTTATGTTGAGAGGAGAGCTCTGTCCTGTCGGAATAGAATGTCTTCACTACACTCACTGCAGTAGCACAGCTGGATGGATACAGCTGTGCCCTGCAGTGTTTAAGTGTAGATGTGCCCTTAATGCTTATAAAGCACTCTGAAATCTTTGCTTGAATGATGCTGTAGATGTGTCAGGTAGAATCGACATATATATGGCAAATATACCAGACTAGAATTAGGACATGAAAAGATTAATGCTCTCTCCCAAGTATTCATCCTTTAAGTTTCTTTCTTTCTTGTTCTGTTGACTGCCTATTGGTGTGCTAATCCCTAAGGGGAGACTACCGAATAAATAGATGTTGGACAAAAATAATGAAAAGGAAGGAAGCCATTAAAAAAAACCCTAATGTATAGGGGGGAAATATTTGGAACTAATACTGTGTGAAATCAATTACAGATGTAAAGACGAAGGAGAATAAACCCAGGTATCTCAACTTCCCTGTAAGTCAAAAGAAGATGAAAATCAGTACCTACTAGAATAATAAAATCATAGAAATGGAAGTCTGGAAGGAAGCACAAGAAGTCATCTAGTCCTACCCTACCCCTCCCCACCTTGAGATAGGTGTAAGTATACCCAGAAGGCTCTCCGCATCCTTGCAGAATCAGTCCCCCAAAGAAACATTTATAAATGCTCGTTCTTTGTCCACACACTGATAGGCAAGGGGCAATTTCCTGTTTGCCACTCTTCAAGGGTGATAGCTGCCATCTTGGCCAATACGTGGAATTGACCCAGGTACCTCCTGAGCTAGCCAGCCAGCCCCTAAGCTGGAGCGCTAAGGGTATGTTTACACGGCAATGAAACACCAGTGGCTGGCCCACATGAGCTGACTCAGGCTTGCAGGGCTGGGGCTGTGGGGCTATAAAATTGCACTGTAGACATATGGGCTTGGGCTGGAGCCCAGGCTTTCAGACCCTCCACCCTTGCAGGGTCCCAGAGCTCTGGTTCCAGCCTGGGTCCAAATGTCTCCAGTGCAATTTTTTAGCCCTGCAGCCCCAGCCCCGCAGGCCAAGTCAGCTGACACTGGCTAACCACTGGTGTTTTATTGCATTACCATAGAGCCTCACTAAAGTCAATGGATTATCCCCAGAGAGTTCATTGCATGACCAGCAACTATTTCTATCCACTACCGGTTAAATAAGGAGTTTTGGTTAACTAACTCTTTAAAGTACTATTATTCTTTGAAAAACAAAACACAATGGTTAGTTCCCAGAAACCTCTCTATTTATATACATGTTTTCCCTTTGATTACTTCCACCGTGGATTTTTTATCTCATTTCCATGCAATGATTAACACTTGGCTACACAGGGAACAAAGGAAAATAGCTTGGAGTGGGCTGGTTTAAAAATCCCCTGTACTCTGATAATGCTACAGCCATGGGGAGGTGTACTGTAATTTGGGAACAGTCCTATATATAGTAATATGCCTGAGTGCCTCCAGGGACCATAACCACTTACACATTTCACGTATCACACAGAGGCAAAGCACAACTCTCTCTCTCTGTTCATGTGGGGATGGCTCCATTTCTGGTCCATGCCAGCGTGTGTCTCTTGGAGGCATATTCCAGCATTCCTGGCTGCTGCTTTAACCTAAAATACCCTTTTGTGAGAACAAATCCCTTTCCCTATTATGCTGACTCTCCTTCCTGGGAGTTTGCTTAAGCCTTTCTAGTTAGATTTTCCCTGATTTCTATTCATTTTGGGGCATGGGGGAAGTGAGGGTAACTGTTATATAACTCCTCATTTCCCTCTGGCTAAGGCTCTGGACTGGGAGTTAGAAAACATTACGTTATAGTCCCATCTCTGTCATTGAGCTGTCTTGTGACCCTGGGCACATCTCTTCATGGCTTTGTTTCCCCTCTCATCCTTTTTATGGCTTGTCTATATAGATTGTACATTCTTTGGGGCAGGAACTCTTTCCTATTATATGTATGTACAGCCCTTGGCACAACGAGGCCCTGATCTTGGTTGTGACTTGCGGGTGCAACTGTAACACAAACAATGGGAATAAATTATTATACTTTCCTGGTTTCGTAGCTACACTGCAGTGACAATGAGCATGAAAAAAACCCACTATTGTTATAATGCACAGTTTTAGCACTTAAAAGACACCATCATTATTGACCTAGTTATGTCAATATTTATTCCTTAGTTACTCATTACAATGGCAATTCAGCTCCCAATGCTGCTCTCACTGAAATCAGCGGCAAAAGTCCCATTGATTTAGCTGGTGCAAAATCCAGCTCTTAATCTGTAATGTAACTGCCAAAATGGCTTTGTTTTTGTACACAGATGTAACCTCTACAATGTAAAAATACATCCATTATGTGCACTTTGCTCCAATATCTGTAACTGAACGGAAATCACACTTTATTACTATTTACTGCATATCAACAAGTCATTCCTCACCTGGGAAGCAACAACAACAACAGTTGTTAAGAAAGAGTTATAGTTAAGAAAGTTAAATGTACAATAGTTTAGAAATCCCAGTTAAGACTGCCTCTAAATAATAATTCTTCATAATGTGTAATGGTGCATTCACCAACTAGAAAATTCACTCTGACAAATGCAGTCTTAACCCAAGCAGTAAAAACCACTATATGCAAATACTATGCCTTCTCTCGTTTGCGTTGCCATTCATGATAAAGTAAGTATGATGCATATATTGTTCGTTATGCTGAAACCAGTGATGCTGGAATAAACTTGTTTTTCATGTCTACTTTATGTGCACTGCAACCATAGGTTAGGTAGGGTCAGACTGTGAACAGTTTACTTGCAGTTATTCACGGAAATTGACTTCAGTGGGGCTAATCCCGTGAGTAGCGGCTGATCAGTAGGCGTAAAGGGTTCATATTTTGGCCTCTAATTAACAAGAGTTGGTGATGAAGGGACAACATCAACTTCAAAGTCACATTTGTGCCTCCTGTTGTTACGAGCTACACCTACATGTGTTTGGCTAGATTGTCAGCTGATGAAAATCAATGTAGCTCCACTCAATGGAGCGGTCCCAAGTCCTGCCCGCTGCGGATCTGGCCTGTTATAACAAAGAAAGAGAAAGAAAAAAAATCTGTAATATTTTGAGAATGTTTATCTTGTATGCGTGACAGTACTGTGTGTATCATGTCTTACCTTTCCCCCTGTGTATTCACACCCTGCCGGGGCAATCATCTACATACACAAATGACATCAATGAGATGACAGTCAAGCACATGCATGTTTGCAGGATCATGGCTATCGTTTGTCATTTTCCTGTGTTATTTGCATGGGCCTGAATGGGCAGGTTGGCAGAATGACACTGGTGTTCCAGTCAGGTAAAGTGACTTTTTTTATTCTGTCCTCCCCACTGTGGGCTTTCCTGGATTGGAGTCTGAGTCCTCATTCCTCTGAGCTGATTACTGAACCACACGTCTTCTCTCCTGGTTTTTTTTCCTGTCTTTCTTTCAATAAGAGCATTAATAATTCCAAAGCTATCAAAATCGCTCCAGAAGATCTCATGGTGAGAGGTGCTTCATGTGGTTTTATGCAATGCAGGACAGGAAACCAAGCTGCAGTGGAGACGGGACAGTTCATGTGATTAGTGATGAGATACAGAGACTCTATTCAAGAACTGGATAAACTCTGGTCCCATTCATCACCTACCCAAAGTTGCTATGACCTGATGGTTGTGTGGTGACCTGTGTGAAGTGACTTCTTGGCTCTCAGTCCAGGTGTCCACACCACAAACCTGATTGCAGTGCATGATGTGAGGCGCTTGTGTTGATTCTGGCAGTGGTCCGCTAGTCAGAGGCCAGTGAGGCTGTCAAGTGACACCTCTCATGAGCATGAATGTGTAACAGCCCAAACCTGAGCGTATAGCTGTGTTTCAAGAATGGCGAGACAGCCCTGGGTAGGAGTATTGGGGTCTTCTTGGTTGACTCTGTCAGGAGCTGGTGGGGTATTCACCTCTGAAATATTACCTGGCCTCAATATGCATGGGATTTTTAAAAGCACACTAATCCGCACTGCACAGTGGCTCTGTATACTGCAAAATTGTGCTGGCATAGCTATGTCAGGTAGGAATGTGAAAAAATCACACTTTATCCAATGCAGCTGTGCCGACAAAACCCTCAGAGTAGACACACCTGACAGAAAAGTACTGCTGTCCGCTTAGCTAACATCTTTTGCGGAGGTGGCATTACTGTATCAGCAGAAGAGTGCCTTCTGTCAGCATATTGTGTGTCTACACAGATAGGCCAGCACAGAGCCTGTAGTGTATCCATGGTCTCAGTGGGATGCAGTTTCCCAAAAGACCAGACTCGTCAGATATTTCAATACATACAGGCAAATGGCTTCCCAGCAGAGAACACCGAGGATCTGAAAATAAGCAGGGAACAGAGACATCCAGGCTGTACTGGAATGTCTCTGGCCTGGCAAAGCGAGAAAGCTTTGAGCAGCCGAGGGAATGGCTCTGTGTGGCTTGGAAACAGCCTTCCTGGACAGCTCATTCATTTACTCCCTAGATTTAGAGCAGCCTCCAAACACATTGACGATACTCCAGTGCACCTAGCAGTCACTAACATCAGACATAGGCACAGCGCTGGTAGGGAAGGGTGCAAAAGGGACATCGCCCCATCAAGTGATCTTCAAGATGCCCCCAATTATTGTAAGAAAGGCCAAAATATGTACAGAGTTATCCAGTGTTAAGCAGTGGATGTGACAATGACAAAATACTGACACAGTAGCCAAATGTTACTTTTCTGAACTCTTAAAATCCAAGATTTTCCAGGGATCTAACTAGCCCCTGAACTCCTGGAAGGTTGTTTTCTAAAATAGTGACATCCAGGCCCCTCAGAATGCCCTCCTGGCTCCCCACTAATGGGCACCTAGAATCAGCCCTGAGGCAGCACAATGAGGATATTAATACGAGGTGGAAACTATGATGTTGGTGATACACAGACAGACGGTAGCAATTCCCACCCGACACGTTTATTTCATGTGAGCGCATCCGGTTGCTTAAAGGCTCATCTGAAATGGAACTTCCTTGTGTGCAAGGGGGGAAAAAGGATTCCTATAAAATTAATAAAGTAACTTTCTTCTCCCTGCCCAGCCCTCTCCACAAAATAACCACTGTACGAGTGTGACACCAAAGCTTCTTTATGGAGAGGTTTAATTTCCTGCCCTGCTCTGGGATTTTTCAGAGGAAGGAAGGAAGTGGGGAAGGGGAGGAGAAAAAATTGGGAACATGGCAGTAGATTAAGAGATAAGGGGTTGATTTTTTTAGGAAGACCAGAGGCCTGATCCAGCGAGCATTTCATTGGACATGTAGACCCCTTGTAAGCAACTCCTCACCTGAACAGGAGTTTGGAGGATTGAGTCCCAAGCACCATTAATGATTACAATGAGCGGCTTTGTATCTGAAACTGACCGAAGTCAAATCCTGCCTGCCCTGATCACGCACAATTCTTTTTGACTTTGGATGAAGCCCAAACAGACATGCTTAAAAAAAGCTCTTGAAACATCAACCTGTTTGTAATTTACAGTCATTGGTGCATGGTCTTTTTGTTGGCGTGTGCGCAAAAACATCAGGCTGGGTGGTGTGTGCAAATGAGAGGCGTGTGAGTCATCAAGTGATGCGTCCTCCCTGGAGAGACAGTGAAAATGCTCCATTCCAGGAGGCAAGCATAAGGTGTGTGCATCATGAGCGGCAGAACCGATAGCAACAAGCCACAATGTGGCAGCATTGTATCTGGTGTGTCAGAGAGACACAGCGAGTCAAGCTGTGCTGACCTTTGTCCTGCCTATAGCAAATCCAGGCTGATTAATAACAGGGTCAGAGCTCAAATAGACGTCCTAGGAGAAAAGTTTATTCTCAGGCATCAGTTGTTCAATCGTTATCCCCAGTAGGAGAAGACTGAAATAGGAAAGGAGTTTGGTGATTTCACAGGTCATTCTCCAAGCTAGGCCTGTCCCCCTCGTGATACAACAGCCCAGGACCAGTTCTGGATACTAGGGAATATCTATTCATTCAATATGTACAGTACTGAGAAGACACGTTTGTTCCCTGTGCCTCGATGGTATAGTAATAGAACTCCTAGCACACCTAGAGGATCTCAGCACTCATAGACTTTAAGGTCAGAAGGGACCATTATGATCTTCTAGTCTGACCTCCTGCACAACGCAGGCCACAGAATCTCACCCACCCACTCCTGTAACAAACCCCTGACCTATGTCTCAGCTATTGAAGTCCTCAAGTTGTGGTTTAAAGACTTCAAGGTGCAGAGAATTCTCCAGAAAGTGACCCGGGCCCTATGTTGCAGAGGAAGGTGAAAAACCCCCATTGCCTCTTTACAAAGGAGGAAGTTTGATTGTCCCCATTTTGCAGAGAGGGAAACTGAGGCACAGAATGATTTTTTTTTTTAAACCAGCCAAATTTGCAAAAGTGTCTGCTCATTTTGAGAGCCTAACTGGAGATACCTACTCATTTCAAGCTAGGCATCCAAAACACTGAGGCACCAAAAATTTTAGTGGCCACATCTGAAAACTTTCTCTGGAAATGATGTGCCCTAGGCCGACATAGTGAGCCAGAGGCAGGGCTAGAAATAGAACGCACATCTGCTGACTTGCACCTCCTGAGGGTACTTTGCTGCAGCATTGGGAATGTAGAGAGGAGTGGGTAAAATAGAAGAAACTAGTGATGAGAGAAATTCCACAACGGTTCCCAGATGGGTCAGGGGTTGCCTAAGCACCAGTAAGTTGGGATGCTCATCTGATATGAACAGAACAATCTATCAGAAAAGGCAGTTTCTCATAAGACTCACAATTCTCTCTGATTCTGCAGAAGAAGCCCAATTGTCTGATTTTTCCTCCCCAGGAGAGAACAGTCCCCCAGAAATGAGCATGAGGAGAAAAAAATATTGTCTTTGTGTAATTTTAGCACACAACAAACATAAAACACTTGCTGCAGCATCTGGAGGGTGGGCTGGGGGGAGAAACAACAAGCTGATCTCATCTGAAGTATTGTTTAACACTTTACTGGAGAAGGCTGACAGCTTCAGAACAGCTGTGGCCAGTGTGGAAGCACCCTGCTGGCAAGCTGATAATGTCTTAAGAGGAGCATATATCTGGGAAAAATGTAAAGGGACAGGGGTTCCTTCCAGCTGAATTAAGACAATATAGACAAAGTAAATGGCCTAGTGAAGGATCACTTTGATGACAAAGTATTTTGGTTTGATTTCAGGTCCTGGAACGCTGGCATTTAGGGTAACATGTTTGGCATTTTGTCTGGCATTTAGCTGCCTGGGTAACATATTGGTGTCATTAAAACAGGCACTGTGCTGCCTGCTTGTAAGTAGATAAGTTTGAAAAAAGCAACATGGATCTGTGCACCCTGAACACTAGGGAAGAAGATCCAAATGTGAATTTGGTAGCTGGCCTCTGTCTCCATAATATGCCAAACCAAAATCCCAGATCCAAATAAGGTTGCTGGTCTTCGTAAGCAGCGTGAAAGCACATCTAGATCCCAGCTTTGCAGCATGAGGCAGTCTCTGTTCTTCAGACGTTTTTGGTCACGTATCTCAAGAGGCTCTGGGACTTTTCGTCTACAGACAGTTTTTGATCCAGTATAACTATATCAGTTAGGGGTGGGTTTTTTAAATCAAAATAGTTATACCAGTATGCAATTATACCAGTTTCATGTCCCTTCCCTATGAGAATAAGCTAGACCACTATAAGCACCTGTATGCCAGTAAAACTGCATGCACACTGGGGCTCTATATCACTTTAATGATACTTATCCAGTTAAAGTGGTGTATCTTTTGTCTAGACAAGCCCTGACTGTAAAGGGCTCAATCCTGAAAGGTGCTGATCCCCATCAACTCCAGTGGGAATAGAAACTAGGACCTCAATGGGAGATGAGGGGTCTAAGCCGTTCAGGACTGGCCCTCTTGTGAACAGAAATTGTGGCTGTTTCATTTAATCTGCTATCTGAGACGGTGTCCTGCCTTATGTGCAGGACACAGGTTGGTGCCCAGATACCAGGGGAATGGGCAGCCTAGTTGTATCTGAAACAGAAAAATAGTTAGGACTGGAAGCCAGATGCTCCTGAGTTGTAATCCGTGCTTTGACCCTGATGCTGATGTACCCCTGAGCAAGTCATTTAAACTTTCCCTCAGTTTCCCTCTGTGTCAATGGGGGGAGAGTGCTACTGACTTACCTCAAATGGGCGCTACAAAGCTGAACTCGTCGATGTTCACGATGAGCTGCTACATCGGATGGTCTCCCTATAGTACAATCGTGTTGGCTGTGATGGACTGGTGTCAGCTTTCTTTTCGATGTCCCTGCTGGAGCCCTCATGGAAATGACCAGGCAGCTCCTGATGCTGGCCCAGACAACCTACTTTTTCAATAAAAGCAAACTTTCTTCCATCTCTCTCTTTCCATCTCCCCCAGAAGGGGCCCGATTCTGCTCTCATTTGCATGCGTCTAATCCCAGAAGACATCAGTTACCCCAGATTTAAACGATGTAACCGAGAACGGAACTCCTGACAGAGGGCTCCTGAGTAGGGAGAGATGCTAAAGGGACCTTTATCTTGATGGTACCTTTTGATTCAAGAAATGTAAAGCACACGCGCTATGGAACGGTAGAATAATCTATGGTATTGTAGACTCCCAGACAGTGCAAGATTTTCCATTTGCAAGGGCATTTTTTTAATCAGTATCGAAATGTATATTTTCTGAATAAAGAGCTTGTTGTGGGATTAAAAAAAAAAACAACAGCTAAACTGTGAAACCTAAAGGAGGGCAATACCCTTCCCTTCAACAATACCTTGACTTCCAACAGTCAGCAGATGCAATATGCATGGGATTCAGAATGATCCCATTAAAATTCATTAAACCGTGTTTCTAGCTATTTAGTAAATTTTGAAGAAAAGAAACCTATTGCCTCTTCTGCTCCCTACTATGGCCTCTTTGAATGTAATTAACCCTTCATTCATGGGTCTTTCTATCCAACTAATCTCCCACCTCGTGCTTTCCAATGCATTTTTAATACCACGGCTAATACCGCCACCTAAAATCCCCTAGCGCTTGCAGCGCAATGGAACTCTTTGCAGAGGCGAGGTATTGTAAATCTCCATAAACAGTGCTTGGATGAACAGCAAATTCAGATAAGTGAGGCGTTCTTTTTCATGTCTTCCAGTTACAAACAGGGAATGCTCCTCATTCTTCAAGGAAGATTTTTGTCAAGGATGAGGCTGCATTCGTACCACCCCAGGAGATTTAGCTGGTAGGTTCGGGGATGGTTGGTTGGGGGGATAAATAAATAAACCAAGGCAATACATTAAAAAGCAAACAAGTCAGAAAGACATGCAAATCAGCTGGGAGACGTTATACACTGTGTCACCCTCTCTCACGTGGAATGCAAAGAGTCTGTCTCCTGCACTACGGCAAGCCAAGGCCCCATCCTGAAAGGTGCTGAGCCCCTCTCATTCCCCCCGATTACAGGACTGAGTCCTTATTTAAGGATTTTTGTGGGCAGAAGGAGGAGGAGGAGAATTGGGGGAGGTTATTTAATCTTCACTAGAACTGGTCGAAATTTTATAATGCAAATTTTTTCTTCCCTCTGATACAGGGCTTTTTCTTCCAGACAAAATGTCTAATTTTGATGGACTTTGGGGAGGGGCTTTGGTTGACAAAATGAAAACTTCAGATGAGACTGAAAACCGTTTTGTTGTTTTCATTGCACATTTTTGCAGGAACCAAAACTGCTGCCCGATCAGCTCTTACCTATCACTATCTCTAAGAAAAGCCAGAAAGAAGGTCTATTAAGAGGTAGGAAGCACTCTGGAGACTGAAAGATGGGCCATATCACGCAGTCACAGTGCTGAGGCCTTCCTTTACAATCGCAATAGCTTGCAGTCTAAAGTGTATCATTTCTGGTGCTTTCTCACCAGATCTCAGAAAACTTCTACTAGTTTAGATCTTCCTTATATACCTTAGATAGGCCTCAAGGTCTCTGATCCAGCAAAACACCCACTGATTTCAAAGCGGCTACTCACATGACTAAATTAAGCATGTGCTTTGCTGGATGGGAGCCAATGTGCTACAACTCCATTTCATCTTAAAGAGACAGGTATCCATCCCCTGAGTACATTGCTGTATAGTACATTGATCTGAAAGTACTCTGTGTGTGCACAGGTGTAGGTACTTTCTATTTCTTGATTGTATTTCAGTGGATCGAGCTCTGGCTATGTGCTCATGTTCAGTGCAGGGCAAACATAGAAGAACCAATCCGAGCCCCGTTGGTTCAGTTACAGATATTACAGTTTATGTGCTGGATGAATGTCCAATCTTAAAGAACCAGGATGCCAATTTTTAAACACAGTATTTAACTTGCATGTATTATCACTGTCGGGCTTTGCAGAATAAGTGTGCTCTCAGGAGAAAGCAGGGATTGATATGTCTATAAATTGTTCTGTCAGTTGGAGGTTTAGGGACACCCAGAGCATGGGGTTGCATCATTGACCATCTTCGCTAATAGCCGTTGATGGACTTAGTCTCCAGGAACTTATCTAATTTTTTTTTAACACAATTGTGCTTTTGGCCTTCACAACATCCCCTGACAATGAGTTCCACAGGTTGAATGTGTGTTATGTGAAGAAATACTTCCTTATGTTTGTTTCAAACGTGCTGCCTATTTTCACTGGGTGTTACATGAAGGGTGAATGTCACCTCCTCATATGGAAGCTGTTCCATACCCCTAATCATTTTTGTTAACCTTCTCTGTACTTATTCCAATTCTAATATGTTGTTTTTTTGAGATGGGGCAAACAGAACTGCCTGCAGTATTCAAGGTGTGGATGAACCATGGATTTATACAGTGGCATTATGATATTTGCTGTCCTATTTTCTAGCCCTTCCCTAATGGTTCCTAACATTCTGTTGGCTTTTTTGACTGTCGCTGCACGTTGAGCAGGTGTTTTCACAGAACTATCCATTGCGACTCCAAGATCTCTTTCTTGAGAGGTAGCATGTAATGTAGACCACCCTCATTTTATATGGATAGCTGGCATTCTGCTTTCCAATGTGTATTACTTTGCACTGATCATTTCTTTGGAGCTCAGGCTCCAGAGGTGGAAACTAAAGTATATAGAATTTTAAGGACTTGACCTGCAAAATTCTCAGCACTTAGTGACTTGATGAATGTTACACAGCCAGCTAGTGAAAAAAACACACGAATAGAACCGAAGAATCCTGCCTCCCAGTCTCCACCAAATCATTTACCAAATCAAAGAAAAGGGATAGGTACAAGGGTACTATAGAAAGCTATAGATTAGATGTGTGTGTGTGTGCGCGCGCGCCCACACACTTGCAAACAGTTCAGCACATTTTTGTGATGAACAAATTGTATATGAAGGGATCCATGTGTGTATTTACAGCATAATGCTATAGTTCAATTAACATACATCTCTATTGCATGGAAAATACACATATAAATTCACTTGTGATTTAAATGTTAGGCACCAAAAAATTAATCTGGGAAATAGTCAGGCTATCTGACATAGTGGGTTATAAAATTGCAACAACAACCTATTTGGAGTGAAGCAGTACATCTGGAGCTCTTAGCCTGATACCAAAAACCAAAACAAAAAAAGGCCCAAATTATCATTCTTATTATTTATGAACACAGATGAAAAGCTAACGGGTACACTGCAGTGCACACAGATGCTGATTATCTGGAGATTATATTGATGATGTAATAAAAATTCACTTTGGCTATTAAGCAGCACCAGGACAATCAGAGAGAGATTAGATAAAAATCAGAGAGAATGAATAATAGAAGGGAGAGGGAAAGTCATAAACCATAACTCCCTGCAAAGCATTCCATCCCAGAGTACCCCTTCAATCAGAATAAATAAATGTCGGAACATATATATACCATCCATATGTACACATACACACTCACACAGGATATAGATAGATTTGTGTGTATATACGTACACCTATAGGTAAATATGTGTATATATAGAATATACACACACAGTTCTATCTACCTATGTGTTTGTGCATAACACATATACACACATTATTTCTTTCTGCGTGTGTATGTATGTGCATATATCTCACATTTAGGAATATACCTTATGCACACAGACTCACAAGGAGATAGATAGATAGATAGATATGTGCATGTCTAAAACAAGCTCCCTTTGCCCGCAGCAAACCCCAGTCAGATGGCGATGAGAGAAAACTTTCTCCTCCAGAGTGCTTGCCTGAAAGAGAGCGGTGCCGCTGCACAGCCAACATTGGTTCAAGTTTACTGACCATGTTTAATATCTGATTAAACCTTTGGCGTAGCTGACTATCCTGATCTGAATAGATGATCCGACACTTTCCCTAGTAGTAAAGCCAAGCATAAGTAATAGCCATCCTCTGACTTGCGCTGCCTTGTGCATGCAACTTGAATTTTGCCCTCTCTAAAGAAGCTGCTAAATGTTTCTGGATTCCTTTCAATTGCTCTGTGTTTTCAGCTGGCCTCTGCAAAAACAAACAAGAAACACACCAGGAAATGTATTCATTTGCCCCAGACAAAGGTGGGGCAGTGATTTATTAGTAATGGGGGAGAAACACCCCTCCTTCCAAACACTCAACCTTCCCTGGCTCTAAGTATTTTTCCTCTCCTCCTCTCTGTACTTTTTGCCTGTGGTTTGCATTATCCTTTGCATTACAACATGCTCCACACCTTGCTCGGCAGCTTGGAGATGTTTGTGCAGTTGCCCACACACACACATATGCACACAACCAGCGATTTTACAAATTACCCATGCTGGCAGAGGCAGGGGATGGGCAAGCAAGTGTTTGCAAGGGAACATATATAAGGGTGGCAGAAAACAGCAAGCAGATCTGAGGATCAGAGCGCATTGACTGCCATGGCTTATGAAACAGCCACTGATGCTTTCAGAGTGGAAAGTAAGAAAGGTGATTTTAGCTTCGGTGTTCTGTGCACTGGCCTGCTAGATCAAGAAATGCCCAGTCCTTCAGCACAGACATAAGCCAGACCTACTAAAAATAATAAACACTTTGAACCCAGGCAGATGCTTTCTACACAAAGATCGGTGCAAAGCAGAGCATCATGGTTCTTTTTCTTACACACAGAGAAATTGAGGCACAGATTGGTTTAACAACTGTGCTCAAGATGACACAGTATGCTAGCTGGGACTAGAACACAGCTTTCCTGGCTCCGAGTCCCCATTATCTCAGACTATGTTGCATCCCTTCTCTGAGATGTTTTCTTTGTTTATTGGGGGGGAGGGGCGAGGGGGGGGATAAAGGATTTAAGATATGAAAAAGCTTCAGAACTAGAGGAAAATCTGCTTGTAAGAAGCAGCATTCTTGCCCTGCAGAGAAAACATAATCCTGTGGAAAATACATGCGGGATCATTGCTCTGGTGGGAGAAATCTGGTGTTGATTTGACTAAAAAAATGGTGAAATGATATAGCCTTTGATATATTGTATTGTGTTTTGATCTTCAGAGGAGGACACAGAGCCTTGATCCTTTCTCTACATCCCTTCCTTCCTTCACTGAGATGGCTTTCTTTGGCTTGGATGGACTAGGGTGACCAGACAGCAAGTGTGAAAAATTGGGACAGGGGGTGGGGGGCAATAGGAGCATTTATAAGAAAAAGCCCCAAATATTGGGACTGTCTCTATAAAATCGGGACATCTGGTCACCCTAGGATGGACAGACTCTGATCCTTTCTAATGCTTGCCATGGCTTTTACCTCACCCGGCCAGAGTGGCATGTCTTCTGCACAAATATTGAGCATGTGTCCAGCCCTGCCTGTTTGGTGAAGGGCAGACAAGCAAGGGGACAGGCTAGAACGATGGGGGTTAAACTGGAGATCCAAGGAATGGACACGGAGCATGCACAGTGGCTGACAAGAGCACGAGGCGAGAACTTAGCCTGGATCAGGGAACCTGGGCAGCAACAGTGGGGAGCTAGGAATCTAGTCAGGACAGTGAGAGTCTGGGAAAGGGGAGCACAGGCCTGGGAAGTGACAAGCGAGCAGGTAGCTATGAGAACTGGGTCTCAGAGGCAAGAGTGGAGCCCTGGGAAATTGAGCCTGGAGTTCGACAGAGAGAGTCTGAGAACAGTACTCCTGGAACAAGAGCTGGCACTTGGACACTTCATCTCGGGGGCAAAGACTGGGCCTGAGAACGAAGCATAAAGAGCCAGGCCTTGGAACCAAAACTGGTGAGGAAAAGCCTGGGGACTGAACTTAGAAAGTGAAAGCATGGGCCTGGGTCTGAGAACTGAGCCGGAGGAGCAAGCCGCTAACCCAGCAATGAAAACTAGTTCTCTAGTATAGCAGGGTCACTGAGCCAGTTGCTCGTTGTTTGAATGATAGACTTGCTGCCAGGAATCCTGCCGCTGGATCTAAGTGGGGAGTGTGTGTGGGTGCAGGGGAGGGTGCAGGGATGAATCCTTTTCTGAATAGTCAGATTGAGTCCAAATTCTACCGGCACCTTTGCAGCCCCCGCTTATAAACCGGACAGTAGCGAGTGATCATTGCTGGGGAGACCAGACTGGAGAGAACACAGAGCCCTTCTTTTCAAACAAGAACCCGCCATTCTTCCCCTGCATGCTGCTGGTAAAGCTAAGTAAATATATAAATAATTAAACACCGACTTTCCCTGCTGCCCCAAGGCCTGTGAAACGGAGACTAAGTTGGATTTCAGGCCGTCGGACAACATCATGTTGCACACACACACAAAACCTGCCTTCCCACCTTCGGCAGAATATCAGCAACAACAGTGGACCATCCTGACTGCAAGCAAGCAGAGGCTGAAAAAGCAGGACGGGAGGGTTTATGTCACCAGCGATTCAGAGCCACCCTTCCACCAACCCCACTTCCTCTGCATTGGGCTGTCCAAACGATGAGAAATGATAAACATGCTATTGATGTAGTAACAACAACAAAAGTAAAAATAAAAAAAATCCCGCCCCAAAACCAAACCAAACCAAACCCAAACCCACCTGTTTTATTTGCTAGTATTGGTTGCCAGCTGGTTAGTGTCGGAGATACCCTGAAAAACCCCTTTTCACTGAAATGATTTTCAAATGGGTTTCAGGCTGATTTGACAGACTGGCCACTGGAACCTTCTGTTTATCCACACAGCGAACCCCTGAAAGCCCCCTCCACCCTGCCCCTGCACTGGACCACTCTGCCATGGAAGGATAATGGGAGTTCACACTCCATGACCTCCTTTCCTGTCCTCTCATGCCCATAGTGGTGGTAGTTTTTTGTGAAGTGAACCTCTGTTCACTAGGCACCTGATCCAAAGCCCACTGAAGCCAGGTGGGCTTAATTCCCATTGACTTCAAAGGGCTTTGGGTCATGTCCTAGCCAATGGACAGAGAGCACCAACACTATTAACCTAAACCATTGAGAAGCCATCAGACAGGACCAACTTCCTGTCACCACTGACCCATGCTTGCTATGGACCCCGTGGCTTAAGCCTGATCCAAAACTCATTGAAATCAACAGGTTTTGCACCAAGCCCATAGAGAAGAAAGGCCTGGCATAGCCCTTTCCCAAAGCCCGAAGCCAGACAGTTCCCTAAGGAGCAATAATAATGACAATTATATGATTCCTTTTAAAATATTCCATTCAAGATCCGGAGTTAGTGAATGAGGACTTCTCTGTAGGCACTGACATTACAAAGAAAGGGTCTGCTCCTGCTTCCTGCTGAAATTAATGGTAAATCTCCCATTGGCTTCAGCAGGTCCAAACAGACGCTCAGACAAAACATCTGAGAACCATTTCTTCTTCCCGTCCCCATGTTTGAAAGCCTGAACTCGGGTGTGGGCATTTCCCTTGCTCCCAATAATTTGCCCTGATTTTGCATCTTTCATCTAAAATCCTCACAATGATTTACCAGTCCTGTTAAGCCTCACATCATACCCCAGCATCCCTCAGAAGTCCAATCCTTTCCATTTGACAGATGAAGAAGCTAAGGCTATGATCCAAAACCCAGTGAAGTCTTTCCACAGCTTCGGATCAGGCCTCGGGGTTTAACGACCTGCTCAGGTTGTATTGGTGAGTCTTTCTCATAGCTAACATTAGAACCCAGGAGTTCTGGTTGCCCATTGTGAGCCCATAACCTCTAGATCATACTCGGTCCCTAGCTGGAAAACAACAGAAAGCACCGGCAGCATTTTGAAGAGGGCAGCCCTGCCATATATTAGCCAGTAGTGAATAGTAAAGAATGAACACCAATGTTTTCCTTTGTTTTGTTTAATATGGCATTAACTTTTAGTGTCCCCACGAGTAGAAAGTAAAAACTGTCACCACTATATCACCATTATCTCCGGCAACATCTTTATGTGCAAATTCCCCTGCAATGTATTGATGGGTTGGGTTTTTTTCATTTTATTTTTTGGTTTTTTTTTAATCCCTTATGCTTATGATGGACTTGGAATGAAATCATTTGTAAGACACTTATTTGCCGGGCCTCTAAATCAGTTATGTACCATCTCTTGCAACAAACAACGATGTAATAATAATGTTTTCTAAAGACTTTTTGCAAGTGTTTAGCTTCCCTTTCCCACCAAAGTGTTTTTTGTTTTTGTTTTTGTTTTTGTTTTACTGCCAGCCTATTGAATGAGACCTACATTTCTTCGTCTTCTTTTAAAAAAAAAAACGCAAAAACATTCTGATGTAAGGAGGGGGTTGCATAAATGAGGAACTGCATATGTCAAGAAGAGAATGAAAAATCAGACCCCTGATCCATGTATTATGGAAGACTGAATGTGATCAAATAAATAGCTTTCAAAAGCAATTAAACCCCTGCAAAAGGAAAATTTTTGCCCTTTAAACTGAAACAAGGAATAATGCAAGGCAAAGCTACCCTGAAACTACCGTATGGTGACTGGAATGAGACACTTTGAGCTGAATGGTATAACTGAGTGAATGAACTAGCAAACCTAGGTAAGACAGCATATAGCTGAAGAAGGAGTAGTTAGGAGATTCTGAAGCAAGCCGGTCTGCGTGTCTAGATTTATACGATTAACAATCTTAAGGCAGTCAGATTCCATATTACTGGGAGTTCCTGTCTCATGAGCAGCATTCTGCAAAATTGTTTCTAACTTGAGGCCTGATCCAAAGCCCCTTGAAATCAGGGGGAGTCTTTCTGTTGATTTCAACAGGATTGGGATCAGGCCCTTTTCTGCTTTGTAGAGAGAGAGAGAGAGAGAGAGTATTCCTTCCCCCTTGATTCTTTTCACAATAATTAAATTAAAATATTTTAAAAATAGGAAAAAAACAAAGTAAAATAACAAGAAAATAACTGGACACTTTTTTTCTGCATCACCACATAGGATAACAAAGCAAAATTGCTCTTAGGGATCAATCCTTCACTGATAAGGGCTAGACTAGGTGGCCCAAAGAGTTTTGCTCTTTCTAATGTTTATGATCCCCTTGCTACTGTGATACAATCATGCAAAGATCTTATGTGAAAGAAAGATACAGATAGATGTGTGATAGCAGAGAAATGGGTCACTTTCTGTTTGGACAGGGTAAAAATTCCTTTCTCTGAATAACGGGGAAGAGATGAGCCCTGCTTTTAATAGGCAGTGAAGCAGAGTTTTCACTGTGTTAGCTTTCAAAGAGTTCCAAGCCAACTCAATCTGCCCAGGAATGGGATCTGTCTTGCATGCAGTGTTTCAAAGAAGTGCTTCAAAACGTCTGTACCTTAGTATAGTAATAGAATCAATCCATGTTATTAACATTACAGGACAATTTTGTAAATTCTGCATTGTCCTCCTACCCTGACTGTTACAGCAGTTACTTTATACAGTCTCTGGTTAGATTGGTCAACCAAGCTATCGATATTATTAATGAAGAATATCTACATTGTGACCTTTGCTCATGGAACAGAATCTCTCCTATAAGGCTGTCAGTTTCCTTAAAGAAGTATTGATAAGTCATTACTGTATTGCTACATATAATTTAGGTGTGATTTTCACTCAACCTCAAGCATCTTAGGATAGTAAAGTAATGCTCTTCCCGCCCCTCCAAAAACACTGGTCCCCTTAGAATTAATCAAATAGTGAATTAGAAATTATGTAAAGGAAACATAATTGTGGGAGCTCTACAAGCATTCTCTGATATATATTTTGATCTTTTGAAAGCCTTCATCCCTCTGGGTCTGGTAAGGAAGTACTGTTTTGTAGGGCTATTAGGCTGATGCTGCTTTATTCGTCTACCTGCAAGAGCTGTCGACTCCAACAAAGATATTTGTGTGCCTGCAGTGAGTGATGCCTATTGTGTGACGTGAATCTACCCTTAGAGATTGAAACAGAGAGGAGCTATGTGCAAAGAGAAGTCTGTCCTTTACGTACATGTGCATGCATACTCTGTGTGTGCACTATATGTGTAGATATTTGTATTAGAAACTGTCCAAGTATGCAGCCAGTTCTCATCAGACCAGCACTGTCTGCAAAGCTCCATTTTTCTTCCATCTGAAGAAAACTCATGTCAGGAGCCACACGTTCAGCCTGGTTATTTTTAAATATTTTTGAGACCCAGACACGCTACGCATAAACCAAACATGGATTAATTAGGTGTGACCGTATCATTACATTAGCACAATGAACAAACAGCTTCATATCACAGTCAACTCTTCATATACTGATTCCATGAAGTCAAGTCACCTGTCACTTTCACCTAAGAATAAGCTTTCTGTAATGTTACATTTGAGAAGTAAAATATTTAGAGAGATATGCGACTATGTGCATATTGTACACACACATATAAATACTTATCCATGTGTATACTGAATGTGTGTTTTCATGAATATGTACATATAATATATGTATGATTGTGTATGCATATAGAGACATATGTGTGTGTATATATATATGCACTAGTATATCTCTCTCTATAAACATTATATACACAACTCTATTCAGTACAGCACCTTCCATACAAATGATATCCCATTATGTTTTCCAGAGTTAAAGAAGAGAATTATAGATTTAAACAGCAGTGAGGGAGAAAAGGGATTGTGTGGCATAAGCAAAAGAGAAAATTTCTCTCTGTCTGTCTATCTGCAATGCACATTGGTATGATCCACTATCTGCAAAATACTCTAATTTATATCTTTACAGCCCATCTCTCCGGACAACAACAGTGACAAGAGCATCAACAATATTCCCATCCTATGAAATGGTTAATGTTAAGCAATGATTGACCCTGTTTGAATAAAGGAGGGAGAAATAAACAGATAAGGGCCAGGGAGATCGAAATCTGTATGCCTCATTGGCTCAGCTGTCGGATATTTCTAATGCATGTTAAGGGTTTGTTACTAAGTACCTGTTAAGTATCTTTAAACCTTTGATCTGTAGCCAGTCTTAACAAAGGTGACAATTAATTAAAGGAGAGTGCCTTGCAATAAAGTTCCATTGTGGTCAGTTTATATACACTGTCCAAAGCTGGCTCATGGAAGTCACTGTCAATTAAAATCTTGCTGGAGTCCAGTTCATTATCAGTTTTTCCCCTTGCCTTGATCAATATTTTTGGCTGCTCCTGCTTGACAAACTTAACAAAATGTCTATATCTATATGTCTTTCCATTCATTTCCATGGAATAGTTGCCTGTATATTATTTATTTTAAGCCACTGCATATGGTCAGGCACTTTATTTGAGCGGCTTAGTGTTCCCATCCATCTTTATGTTAAGCAGCCACAATAATAAGACTTCCTTTCCTTAGAGAAGATGTCAGTTGTGTATAATGAATGCGTATTAAAAGCTGCATTCACCTGCATGTTGCATCCGGGCTGGGGCTCAAAGTGACAAAAGCAAACAAACGCAAATCCCACGATGACACCCTGACTTCAGTTCACACCAAGTATTGCAGCACAGAGCCTGCAGAATATCATGAGATCTCAGTTATGCCACAGAGGACTCAGGAAGAAAAAGATCCCTATTATACCGACCACAGCTTAGTCCACAGAGCTAGGGTGAGGTTTCTACCTGCCATGATTCCTTCCCCTCCCCATCTCCACTGCAGTTTTTAATAGATAAGGCTCAGTCCTTCACAACTATCTCTGGCACAACTCCCTGTGGCATCAGAAAAGAGGGAAGAGACTAGTAATAGGAGTTATTTCTCTTGTTGGTTTTCCTTCTTCCTTTGAGCATTACTTTGTTCCATTGAAGGGAATTGAGGAAAAGAGACAAGCTCAGCCCTGGAAGTGTAGGACAGCTGATAATATCGACCAGAGATATTGTGGTTTAAGATGTAAATCCACCACTCACAGCTTTTAAAAATCATGTGGCCCGTACAGCTAGCACAGGGGTCGTGTGAAGAGGTAACTGACTGCATGCAAACCTGGGCCCAACCCTGCTCCCCCTGAAGCAGATGGTAAAATTCCTATTGACTTCCATGGTGGGAGGAGAGGGCCAGCCCTTGGTGTTAAAGAGAGAAGGATGCTAAGATTCGTCGTCCTGTTCTCTGTGAGGACTGTGCTCAGCTTAGCTCATGTAACTGTTCACCTGCTTTGGATAAACACAGGGACAAAGTATTGTAGGGCAGGAATACAAAGGAGCTGGCAGGTAAGCCATTATGAAATTCGTGGCCTTCTGCTGTTCTGGACTATTACTGTAACTTTACAGCCAAGACATATTTAAGTTGCTGGAATTGTTGGGTTTTTTTTTCCCAATGCAGATATCATCTCGCCCAATCATTTCTCCTTTGAAACCATAACTGTCTGTTGCATAAACCCTCCGTTAGTCACACTCGATTGACGTGAGAGACCGTAACAGCTCCTTCAGAGTCGTCATGGTCTGCCAGGTCAATGCGGCGGGCCTGCATGCGCATACGGTACGCATGATAAAAAACCCTCTTATGCCTGGCTGAAAAAGGTTGCTTCATATTTGCAGCTCTCAAGGCCAGAAGGGCCCTTTCTCCATCTTTCAGCCCCTTCGACCTGAGTCCACCTGCAATACACGGAGAAGTTTCTAAATCTGCCCTCCCTCTCGAAGGGTTGCATCCAAATTCCTGTTGAATGCGACGCAGCTCCTGCTGCTTTACTCCCTTTTCACTTAGGCAAAATTCCCCGTGACTCTGTCAACTTCCCTAACAAGACTGTTCCATTTCCTGCCTGACTTTGTTAATATCCAGTTTGAATCATCCCCCACAGGGTGCCCTGCACCTGCCTTTGAAGCATCTGGCACTGGCCACTGTCAGAAACTGTAGAGTGGACTAGATGGATCACAGGCTTGGTCCTCACTGCGACAATGTTTCTAGTGTTTTCTACACCAGTTCTGTCATTTCTGGTCAATTCCTCCAATGACCATGCTCAATAATCCTTCAGGTATTTGGAAGCGATTACAGCCTTTACTGCCTTCCTTTCATGATGCCCATATATGTTACTCTGTTGGCCTCACATTAAAAATAAGTCAGCGCCTTAAAAAACTTTTTCTTCCCAATAATACGTGTTATTACTGACTGCCATGAAGAATCTCAGTTTATAAACACATATGAAATGTAGGTTTATTCTGTAGAAATAAAAAAAAAGCACCTTGAACTACAAAATTCTTTCTTCTCACCCACCCCACCCTCAGTTATATAACTATAACTAAGCATGTTATGTTAATTATTATTATTTCATTTGATAAGGGAATGGAGAGGAAAACAAGTTTGCAGCTAAGTGCAAAACTTAACAGCCAGGTGAGAGACCCCTGAAAATTGGAGGTTGTATTGGAAATGCTGACACGACGGTAACAACCATAACAGAACCGGGTGCAGATGCTATATAAAACCAGAATTCATGTCCAGGCCACTGAAAAAAAGACTTAAAATCTAGCAACCCAGACTATTTGTTTGACATAAAATGTACATAGATCTAGATACATCTATATGGGGTGTTGTTAATGCATAGAGGCTTGTTTGAGGTTTTTTTGTTCGTCTGTCTTTTGCTTGTTTTGTTTTCCTCTCTTAGCTCAAGCTAGCCAATTGTCTTTCGCCTGTTTTCAGGGACTGTTCTTCAGACAGCAGGCATAAAGCCTCCACTCTTTTGTTCCAGTTTATTTGTGCATTCTCCTCCCTAAAACTTGTCTGCTTTACTACCACACTGAATACTCCGTGCATTGTGTTCAACCGGGCAAACCTTATGTTTCAATTATGGAAATGTTTATTCAGCACCTGTATTTAGTTGTGTTCCTTTTTGACTAAATGTTCATTTCCAAAAATCTTTATAATCTATCTGTCTATTGTGCATTTTAATTTAATAGTCATTGTTATGATTGTGAATTTCTGAGGTATATTAAAAACTAATATCATGCTGAACAATCTCTCTCTCTCTCTCATGGGAGAATATAAATAAGCCTTACATACCTTTACCCCAGGTGTCAGAAATTCCAAAATTAGTCATGTTTTTGAGAAAAGGGTATACCAAACAGGGGAAATAAACTGATATTTTGGTACTGCATCTTGCTAGCTGCCTTTCCTGATTTGTTGAGTAAGATTTGGGTCATTTGAGTACATCATCCTAACAGTGTGGCTGCCACGGTGGTTTTATCTGAGTTCATTTTTTTTTCCAGAGGCGATTTGAGAGGACATTGTAGCTTTCAGGACAATGCTGTACCTACCAGCCCCCACAACCTCTCTCTTTAAGTGCACTAATCTGGCCTGTGTTTCACTGAATCGCAGTTGATACACAGATCTATTCTGACTTCCTAAATAGAATATTATGCAGGCCTCTGCGCTTCGAATTAAAACCCACTCCAGGCTTTGGGTACAAGTATGCATTGGTAGGAAAGGCTGCTTCAGTCTGTTGGGACAGTTCTATATTTTGATTACATTAATTCATAAATATTATACTAAATACCACTAAAATTGGCCTTAAATGACTTCAAATAATGCATTATAATATGGCTGTCCTGAGAGCACTAACCTTTATGTCTCCCAGTAACTCAATCTTTAAGCATACTCTGCTACTAGACAAGAGGGGGGGAAGTTATGAATGGATGGCTTGCTAAATTGTTCAACTGTGATTAGTTGACTCTCTCTCTCTCTTTGTGTGTGTATATCAGTGTGGGTGGGTCAAAGCTGCCTAGATTTCTGCTCGCGAAACATCCGCACAAACCTCTCCCAACAACACAATAAAGTAGCAGAGGATATGAATGTGTGCTCCTGCCCCATTGGGAAGGGCGGGGAAGGGGGGATTAGGGGATGGAGGGGACATAAGGGTTAAGATCATGCCATGAAAGCCTTTCTGTGCAGGGATAAGGCTATCCTTACACTTACACACACACGTGCCTGCAAAACAAATGTATTTCTTTCAAGTATCTGGGCTGCATGTCAGAGGCTGAATCACTGTGACAGAGCCTGGCAGCTCATAAGCTTTTGAGGTGGATTTTTTTGAGGGAGGGGGAGCAATCTCTGACTTTACCTTTAGATCTATTCTTCTCAATTTCCCCTGTCATCCAGAAACACCCTACAGAGATCTCTTTACTGTTGCTGAGAGTCACACCTCCACTCCATTCATTTCAGTGGATTTACACCTGAGATGACTGATCTCCATGTTTTTACTCTACGGGTTGTTGGGGTTTTTTTTAAATAATCCAATTTATTTATTAAAGGGATCGCTTTCCACACGGTTGAATAAATCACAGCTCCCATTAACCCTTGACATCCTTCACTGGGATACCCCCATGGCTAGGTCTGCGCGTGAAATCTACTAAGGGTAAGAGATCAATTCATGCACACTTATGCAGTAGTTGTGGAAAGCGTCTGGGGTTTTTATACTGTCACCCTATGCTCTTGGATCTAAGTTGGAGGATCTTTATGCCATTCTTCAACCATGCCAAGAACAAAAAAAAAAAAAAAAGAATCAGAGTTAATAGTCAACTTTATGTTGCTGACTTAGATGAGAAGAAAACAAAAGCGGGCGAGGGAGTGAGAAAGAAATAAAAAAACCTAGAAGCAAAACACAATCCTAATTTTTCAAAGCCCGCCATGCTTTTTGACTTAATAATAATTAAATCACCCGTGGCAAGAAAGTAATTTTTTTTTCAGGTAGCCAGAGGCACATTTTGATCAGGATTAGCTAAGAAATCAGCAGCGTCACCCAAAGGAGTTCAAACACTTCTCGGACGGACTACAGAAAACCGATCTCCCAAACGCTGGCGTCTCGGCGCCCAGCCCCGCTCCCTGACAATAACCATCAGCATTCCCCCCCCCCCCCGCCCCACTCCGAAGTGCAGAAGTTCGAAGACGCTGAAAATGAGTTTGGTTTCTAGAGCAGCCTGGTCTGATCCACCCTGACCGATTCCCCATCCTAGGTGGCAGCTTTAGCTGGAGTTGGAGGAAATTGAAGTCAGGCGGCTTGCTTCTTTCAGGACTATTTGCTCTACATTATTCAGTCAGCAAGAGAAGTGCTCGCTCTCTCTATGCGTGTCCACACAAACACACATCTCTGCGGACCATGGCTGATCCACAGGGCGAGATACGGATTATATAAAATAGGAAGGCATTAAAGTTTGCCCAGAGCTAGAAATAATTACAGATTAAATACAAGAAGAAACCTCTAGCCAGATCCCATCGCCACATGCCCTGGTAGCCTGGATTTTGCATCCAGGCGCAGCTATGTCGTAAAGTTTGTATTATTCATTATTATTGTTTCCGCTTTCTTAAGAAAGAAACCCGCATCATTCACACACACCGCCCACTGGAACTACCCATCATCTGCTAGAAACAATCTCCTAGGATCTCGCCTTCCTGCTGCTTATTTTTATCGATGACTTGTTTAAACTATAAACATCAAACACTAACCTTGATGTGGTTTCTAGGAAGCTTGACTGAAAGGTGAAAAAGCTCCTAGGTTATACTGATTATTTGGGAAGAGGGAAAATGCCCTGTAATTTATATGCCCTCCTCAGTCTCTTTGCTCTAGATACTGCTTTCTTGGATATAGGATTATATTTGCACGCTTTGCGGAGGGGGGGGGGAGCTGACTGCTAAACATGCCGTTAACTTTAAGATTTACAACTCATCAGGCAAGCTGAATAGATATGAACCCAATGAAATTGTTCCCTGGGACCCTGTCCACTAGGAGTCTTCTGGGTTAACAAAAGTTGATATTTAAACCCTAATTTCATAAATCTGACTTCCCCCAGCCCTGGATCTAAAGTGACCACACAGTCGTATTTGTGCTCTGTTTGATCGAGGCTGCGTCCTCTTTTAAAAGCAATACCCCATAAACTAAAATAATCATTAATAATAATAATAATAATAATAATAATAATAATAATAATAATAATAATAATAATAGGCGTTAAGAAGGTCGTTCATTTCGGCTACCAACAGCATCCTGTTTGTAAGCGGGTCTTCTATGTAAATTACCTCCAAGTTACTCAGTTTAGTCCTACTTTTCGCGTGGCAAGCACTAAACTCCTGCTAATCTCAGCTACACAGCCGAACATCCCAGCCCAGAGGATGAAACATTTGCAGACCCCACTCCGGCGCTACAACTAAGACCGGGGGGAGGAGGGCGGAAGAAAATCCTATATGAAGGAGGCTCCAGACCATTCATAGAAAATCCCCAAAGTTCCTGGTCTCGTCCAGCATGCCCGGGGAATTGACCATCCGCGCTAAGGAAAGTGTCTCCGTGTGTGCATGCTGTGTTTGCCCGGGATGCTCCTTCTTAATGAGCTCCGCTGCCGTCTACTTTGCAATTGTCTAGGACCCTGCCTGCGATTTCTTTTATTGGTTTTTTTTCTCTTCCACCCTTAAAAAAAAAGGAACTCTACCTTCCCCATCCCTTTATTTTAAGATCCCGCATCTCTCATAAGGAATCGCTGTCAAATACACCCCTCCGTGTGTGGAAATGTGCCGCCAGGAAAGAGAAATAAATAAGCCCTCTCAATCTTTTCAGCACCACCGGTCTGTGGACAGCTGCCTCTGGCCAACCCCGGCGCTCTCCGGCGGGCTTAAGCGATTGCATCGCAGCGGAAAGCCAAAGCAAAAGCATGAACAAAAAATAAATAATCGGCTTGCGATGTGTGTCCCCCCCCTGCCCCGCCACCCCCTTTTCTCCCTCTCTGCTTCTCTTTCCAGGGTCTGGCGGCCCCTGCGCCCCACCGCGCCCCCCAAACTCGCCGGCTCTGCCGGGACAGTTGGCGGGGAGCTCACCTTTGTGCATGCCGGTGAACCTGTCCTTCAGCACCGTCAGTTCGTAGATCTTGCCGAACTCCTCGAAGAGCGGCTTGAGGTCCTTCTCGTCCAAGTTGCGGGGGATCTGCCCAATGAAGAGCTTAATGGCATCGTGGTCCTTCATGGGGATGGTGGCTGGGTTTCCGGGACTGTGGGTTAATCCGTTCATGTGCCCGTTGGTGCTGGGGTTGGTGTGATTGCTACTCAGGCTGCTATTGTCTGCTTGTCCGTTTGCTAACGTGGCCATCTTTATATACATAGAGAAAATCTTCTTTCCCTGTTCCCCCCACCCTCGCTTCTCTTCTCTCGCTCTCTCTCCCGCGTTCACACACACATACATACACACTCACACACACACTCCTCCCTCTCTGCCTCGCTCCCCGGCTCTGGGCTGGCTGCTTTTTTTTGCCTTTTTTTTTTTTTTTTTTTTTTTTAAATTGAGGATCTGTGTTTTTTCCGTTTAAACAGGCTGGAGCGGTTCAAATTCCCAGCCAGACTAGGGGGGGGTGCGCGTGTGGATGAGCAGAGTAGGGACTGGTGGGGGGGGAGGCATCTGCTTTTGCCACTACCCTGGCTAACCCCCCTCCTCCCATCCAGCCAACCCCCCCCTCCCCCTCTGCCTGCCTGGGAGAAGCTCAATGGTACCTTCCAGCCCAGCCCCCGGCTATAAATAGCATTAGGCGCATGGCTATTGGAGAGAGAGAGTCAATTTCTATTGTGCCAAGTGAGCAAAGGGGAGCGATTGCATTTTTAGGAGCAATGATGATGATCCCCACCCCCCCTTCCTTTGCAAACCCTTCCGATCAATCCCTGTCCTGTTTTCCTCTCAATGCTCACCTGGAAAACTGCCTTTTATTTGAGGTGGGGGGACCCAAGGTGTTCTGGCTTTATTAGTCTATTAACTATGATGATGATGATGATGAAATTGATCCTAAAGGCAGTTCAGAGAAGGAGGAAGCCTCAGCATCCCAGGCTGCTCTTGCTGTGGTGGCTGTATGGTTTCTCTCTCTCTTACTCTGTCTGATCTTGTTGCAGCTGAAAAAAAAATACTACTACCCGGTTTGCTGTTTAGTTATGTCATTATGCCACCCAGCCGGGAAGGGGGGAGTGTATTGCTGTACATCTTGGGAGAGGAAGGGGAAAGCGGTAGGACTGTGGAGGTGGAGGATACTGATTTCACATACAATCCGTGCCGGGAGTGGGCTGGAAGGGAGTGGATGTGCCGGGGAAGAGACGCCTGAGATAAGATTTCCTGGTTCGGCTCCCAAGCCATCAGACTAGTCTGTCTCTAGCTCTGGGATAGAAACATTAAACGTATTTGGTTCTCATCAGGGCTGAGAGATGCTTGTCCGAACAATGCATTATAGACAATTAAATTGGACTCTATCAAATAAATAGGATCTCATTTCCTGTCGTTCTGAGAGGGGGAGCCCAAACCCCCAGAAGCAGAAGGGTTTTTGTTTTGTTTTGTTTAAATAAGGGTATTGCAGCGTTCAAAGCATTTTTTTTTCTTAGACTCCAGTGAAATTTGTTGAGGCTTGCTGGGGGCCTCTGCTAGCAGCACAGAAAGGGAAACATTAGGAGGAGAGATGAAAGCTGCTTTGCAGACTTCAAGTTACCCGGCCCGAAAAAGAAAAGCACCTTCTTGGTCGATCCCTCTCTCTCTCTCTCTCTCTCTCTCTCTCTCTCTGTTTCTCTCTCTCTCTGTGTCTTTCTGTGTATGTGTGTTTCTTTCTCTCTCTCTCTGTGTCTTTCTGTGTATGTGTTTCTCTGTGTCTGTCTCTCTTTCTGTCTCTGAGTTTCTGTCTCTCTCTCATTCTCTCTTTCTCTGTGTGTGTGTTTATCTCTCTCTGTTTCTCTCTCTCACTCCCTCTGTGTCCCTCTGTGCGTGTTTCTCTCTCTCTGTCTCTCGCTCTGTGTGTGCGTGTGTGTGTGCGTGTGTGTGTTTCTCTCTCTCTGTGTGTTTTTCTCTCTGTGTCTGTGTATCTCTCTCGCTCTGTGTGTGTGTGTTTCTCTTTCTCTCTGTGTTTCTCTCGCTCTCACTCTCTCTCTGTGAGTTTCTGTGTGTGTGTGTGTTTCTCTCTGTGTGTGTGTGTGTGTCTCGCTCTGTGTCTCTCTCTCTCCCGCTCTCTCTCTCTGTGTGTGTGTGTGTGTGTGTTTCTCTCTCTGTCTGTCGCTGTGTCTCTCGCTCTCTGTGTGTGTGTGCGTTTCTCTCTCGCTCTCTCTGTGTGTGTCTCTCTCTCTGTGTTTCTCTCTCTGTGTCTGTGTGTGTCTCGCTCTGTGTGTGTGTGTGTGCGTTTCTCTCTCGCTCTCTCTGTGTGTTTCTCTGTGTGTGTGTGTGTCTCTCTCTCTCTCGCTCTCTCTGTGTGTTTCTCTGTGTGTGTGTGTGTCTCTCTCTCTCTCGCTCTGTGTGTGTGTGTGTGTTTCTCTCTCTCTCGCTCTCCCTGTGTGTCTCTCTCTGTGTGTGTTTCTCTCTCTCTCTCTCTGTCTCTCTCTCTGTGTTTGTTTCTCTGTGTGTGTGTGTGTCTCTCTCTCTCTCTCGCTCTGTGTGTGTGTGTTTCTCTCTCTCTCTCTCTGTCTCTCTCTGTGTGTTTCTCTGTGTGTGTGTGTGTCTCTCTCTCTCTCGCTCTGTGTGTGTGTGTGTGTGTGTGTGTGTGTGTGTGTACACACACAAAACTATTATTCGTTCCTCTTAGAACGGGGCCATAAATCGATTCATCAGTCATCTAATCTTCATCTTGCCTGGACTCAGATTTGAAGCAGAGGAGGGAGCTGTCATGGTTTTACATGATCTCCCCCCTCCCCGCCACCCCATCATTTCAGGGAGCAACAGTGAGGGGAGCAGAGAACCACTGCAGTTAGGCAACCGCATTGTGCATCAGCTCCGGTCTGGAGACAGGGTCTCTGGAGGGGTGTGTGTGGAACACGTGTTACTGTACACGGAAGGGAGAGGAGTAAGAAGGCTATTCCTTTAAAAAGAAATTGCCTTTCTAAACGGCTGTTGACAGAGCTGGTCTCCCAGTGTGGTAGAGGGAATTTTTTTTGGTTAAACTTTTTATTTTTAAAGACAGGAGGGAAAAAAACAACAACGTTAAATTAAACAGCCCTTCGGTTCGTTTGATGCATTAAATGAGCCGAGGCGGCATAGCCCGCAGCGGGGGTGTGAGGAAGGGGCCCGATCCTGTATTCCTGGGAGATCCCCTCGATTTGGGATTGGGAAAAAGGTTGCAGGATCCGCTCAGAATTTTTTTTTGCAAATAAAATAAACTCAGGACCAGCCAATGAGTAGTGAAGCCGGGCTCAGCCTCAGCTCTTATGCGCTTGGGGGGTGGGGAGGGATCAGAGCCTTGCTTGCTAAAATCCCCTAAAATCCTGCTTGCTCCTACACTCAGCTCTTCAGCTGGTCAACATGCCAATGCATTGTCCACACAAGCACCCCACCATGGGTAGCAGGTGCAGAAGAGAGTGGTTGCAGCATTGGATACCCTTTCCCTGGTATCATCCTTCTCCCGGTAACTCAGACATACATTACAATGCCCTGCCTGTGCCAGGTGCTTCTCCTTAAATATCTCACCCTGGTCAGGAGAAGGAGCTTCCTTTCAGAGAACTCCAAAGCTCTGATGGATGGCATCCCATTTTAGTGCCTCACTTAAGTTATGTAGTGCTGTGTGTGTATGTGTGTGAGAAAGTTTGCATTCTTTTCCTAGAGAATTTCACAACAAAATGCAATGTGTACACAAGTGCTGCATCCAACTCTTTGGGAAACGGATGGGGCTAAGAATCCTCTTCCCCCCCCCTTCATCTCCGTTGAATTACTCACTTTCAGTGTTTCATTTGTGCCAGCACTGAGTCTGACACTTCTGGGCTTGGCAGTTCATAGCCCCTGCACTTCTGGGCTTGGCAGCTCATAGCCCCAGCACTTCTGGGCTTGGCAGTTCATAGCCCCTGCACTTCTGGGCTTGGCGGCTCATAGCCCCTGCACTTGCTGCATCAGTTATGAATGTAAAAAAAAAAAAGAAATTGCTTGAGCCCTGGCACCTTTTTCATTACAAATTAAGCAGTGCTCACCTTCAAATGCTGATTGGGGCCCATATGTGAGGCTATGTATAACCACACAGAAGAGCTCGCTGAAAAGAATATGTGAAGGAAGAGATCTGGGGAAAGACTGTGATTTAAACCAAATATATGCCAAGAAGCCAGGAAGAGCCTTTGAATTAATACTTGTTAAGCCCTGTTAAAAGAATAAACATTCACCGAACTCAAAAAGTGATACAGATTCCGACAGTGACCTGTTCAAAAGAGACAGATCTGGTAACACATTTTACATGTGGCAAACCCCTGTGCATACAACTGCTATTCCAAATGCATGTCAATTTAAAACAAATAAACAAACAAACAAACAACAAAACAACAGGCTGGTGGGAAGAACAATTTTACTGCTTAACCAGGGTGTCCCTTTGACAGTTTTCTACCTAAGGCTGGTTCACATACAGTTTTTGTATGTCTATACCTGTCGTGGCTTAGAAGCAGATATAAAGTGATAAACCCTCCTCCTGTTCAGATATTATGGTATCCTAAAATGCTGTTGCTGCTGATATACCGTTAAAAGGTGCTTATAGCAATATAGCATATTAAATGTATGGAAATAATCAATATCCCCATAAGCACCTTTATACAGTATAAAGGGTTGTATTACTTTAACTACATTGGTTTTTAAACCACTATAGTTAAGGGGGGCAAAAAGTAGGTATAGACTGAGCCTACTCCATAGTTCCTAGGTGAGACCTGTTCCCAGGTAATCCATATTTAAAAACAAATAAGTCTTCACCCAGCTAGAGATCTGGGCTGATAATTCAACACACATATTCACGGATTGTTTACTTGATTATTTTCCTGATCTATTTCCAAACAAACTATGAGATCATTTAAAAAAAAATCAAGTTCAAATCTCAGACCAAACCTATACATCCCCAGTTATTATGGAAGGGCCCAATCCCGCAGTGTCTACCAAACTAAGTGGGAATACCACAGTAGCATGCACTACACTTGGTAAGGAATGTCCAGCCGTATTCTCATTAAAATAAAATCAATGCTAGCTGCATCTGGGCCCTTGATACATGTAACAAAATGAGAAGAGCTTGTGTCTTCTTAAGTCAGGCAAAAATGTGTGCATCTGGTTATGGGCCCAGTCATGAAACCCCTTACTCATGGCAGTAATCTGCATTCTTGGGAGTGGTCCATTGAGATCAGACGGATTATTCATGTGAGGAAGGATTACTCACATGAGAGTTTGCAAGGCTGAGCCCTGAATGAATACAGGAATCAGTGCTTTTCTGCATTAGTGAGGATAGCAAAGAGTGGCTGAGGGGAGGAACAAGAAATATCTGTGGCTGAACGGACTTTGGATAGGGCTCAGTCCAAAGGCAGGCAGCAAAAATTCTCATCACAATCAAAGGGAGCATTTCTTAGCTCAGCCTTTTCTTATTAAACTAGGAATGGTGATTTTTAGGTGATAAAACTGTGTTAACCTCTTATTAGTGATTGAAAACTGGGAGTGTGTGTGTATGTGTGTATGTGTGCACCCGCATAGGCATTTGTTTACACACACACAAACTAAATTCCAGTCTGTGAATTCTATTAAACAACCATCTCTCCGGTATTCCCATTATCGAAGCTGTATCCACTGCAAACACGTTGTTTTAGCCCTTTGAAAGTGGCTATCAAGTAGATTATCTCCTCATTCCTTTTCCATCATATGATCTGCCACAATTTCTCTGTACATAATCAGTAATGAAAGCAGGCAAGGCTGCATTGCAAGAACAGTGATACTTCACGTTCCTACTGCACTTTTCATCACCAAATCAGTGTGCAATCTTTAGCAAATTAAAGCTCACAGTACTTCAGTGAGGTAGGAAAAAAATAGTGTAGTAGGAGCCTGCTATTAAGGTTGCATGTTATTGCCCATTATAAGACCCTGTTTTCAGTTACTTATAATAATTTCATCATACTTTAACCGCTTGGTTTGAAATCTTCCATGGTGGGTATCTGACTCAGGTGATTTTTTTCTTTAATTTGCAGTAAAATTGTTGAGCTGTTTATGAGAATAAGGCTACGGAAAATATTATTTTTAACATGAGCAAAACAACACATGGCAATCTTGATTTTTGAATAGTTCTAGTGCCTCTATGCTTTGGGGCTGGAAACTGACATTTGGCAGGGCAGTGGCCTTTGTGGCAAGGATGTGCCTTTTGTTTCCCTGTGTAAATCCATTTCAGCAGCTACATTTCCCAAATATTCCATCCACACTAGGCACACTCCACACTGGGGATAAGCAGAACAATCCTAGCAATAAGAGCTCTGGACTACAGAAGGCCATATCAGAGTCTAGGTCTGGCCACCAAAAATTAAATCCAGAAAGGGGAGAACCAGGACTGGATGGACAAGGACATTGACTGTGAATGGGGAAGAGACTGAGACTGGGATGAAGAAAAGTCCAGGGTGGTAAGACTAGGCTTTGCTGGGCAAAGGCTCGGTTGAGAAGCCTGAGTATGGGAGTTTGGGACTGGCTAGATGAGGAGACAAGGAGTCAGATATGGGGAATTTGCAATATTAGGATAGGGACAGGTAGGAGGGGACAGATCAAAAGGGGTCATGCTTGGGGGGTGGATGGGCAGAAGAGTCTATGTCCATTAGAGCACATTTCCCTCCAGAGTCTGAAATGGAACCTGAGATTCCCAAGCCTCATCATTCCTCTGCTGTTAGCAAATATTATTAAGTGAGCATCATCCATTGTATGCACAGAATGAATCCTGGGTTCTGTGAAAAAAAGTGTGGTCATATAATTCAAGACTGTATGATAATTAGGACTGGGCAACTTTTTTCAGCAAATAGTAAGTGGGCAGAAACTTGAATTGGGGGTGGCTGAAACTCTTCATGAATTTGGATCAAATTTGGCAAATAGTTTTGGCTGAAAGAAATGTGAAAAGTCTAAATGTTTGTTTCAGTCATTTTGAAATGTTTTCTTTTGGCTTGTCATTACAAGCCAGCATTTAGCTTAGATATTTAACCAATTAAAAAAAGAAAAGGTGAACAACAACCTAAAACAACTCAAAATAAAATTAAAAAGTGGGGGAAAATAATTTTGGGTTCAACAAAACCTTTTGCTTGATCCAAAATGTATTTTTTTGTTTTGATAAGGAAAAAAAACAGTTTAATTTTGAACTGAGCATATTGTTCTTCAAATTTTTTAGTTTAGCTCCTCACATGAAAATTAATTAATTGCTCAGTTCTAATTGTAATGCATATGCACAAAGGGGCTGAATGGAGATTGCACAGGCAACCTTCATGCTGGCATTCCCTAGCTTTTCAATGATTGATTCTACAACTTTAATAATGGTCTTTTAGTGAGTGTGTGTGTGTGTATAATGATCTTTATTTTACAGGAGAGGAAACTGAGGCACAGAAATACAAAGGGACACATTTCATTGCTTGAGAATGAGTCCATTTTTGGATGCCCACTTTAATTAGGTTATAATGTCAATGACCACTCTTGGTATTCAATAGCTTTAAAAATTAGACCCTAAATGTCTCAAGGTGTCCTCCAAAGATCAGTGGACACTTTTGAAAATGTTGGCTCAAGAGGTGAAGCAGAAGAGCCACTGTGAATACTCAGGACTTCCCAATATTCCATACATTGCTTCAGCTGCTAGGCCGTCTGCCTCTGACATTACTTTATCAATGCAATGAGCATAACTTCAATAGCTGGTATATTTGCATGAGTTCAATGCTCACCTTGCAAGACCCGTTCATGTTTCTGTTTTACTCTTCTGCTCGTGCGTTGTGATATCAAGTAAAGGTGGATATTAACACTGTTGGCTTGATATATCCTCATTCTAGTGCAGTTGTATGGCAGATTACTAAGTGTTGAAAGTGCATGTTTGTGTGTATATAAATACTGTAGACAGAGATGAAAAGAGAAGCTACAGCCAAGCTTCAAAAATGTTTCCTACAAACTGAGTTTCATTTTAAAATCTGGTTGCATTGTTAAAGAATTTGCTTTTTAAAATTTGTTTCCCTGATCATCTATCATCAGACTTAGCACCACACTGTCTGACCACTGCATTAGTTTATCTAGCATTACAAATGATTTCTGGCTCAATCCCTCCTAATATTTATGGGCCTGATCCAAAACCCTTTGAAACTCTTAAGAGTCTTCCCTTTGACTTTAATGGACTTTGGATCAAGCTTTATATCTTTACTTTTCACTCCCCAGGGATCCTGTCCATTCCTCTCCAACATAAGAAATGTGAATGATCTTTGGATGAGTCTTTTGAAGGCAGATGGAGACTGGTAAGCAAAGAAAAGGTGTAATGCAAGGATTTACAAAATGATCAAGACCACAGGAGCAATGTAATAGACCATTGAGGATTCTCACCCAAGCATATGGTCAGGGAAATATCACACTCCTGTTAAACGGGGGCAGGAGACTGTTTAGCTGCTATAACTGTGTGTGTGCGCATGTTGGAAGAGAGTAGAGTCTTAGGCCTGGTCTACACTGGGGGGGGGGAATTGATCTAAGTTACACAACTTCAGCTATGTGAATAGCATAGCTGAAGTTGACGTACTTAGACCTACTTACTGCGGTGTCGTCAGTCGTCGATTCCGCCTGCGCTTCTCGCTTGGGCAGAGTACCGGAGTCAATGGGAGAGCGCGATAAATCAACCCCCGCTGAATCGATAGCTCCAGAAGTAAGTATAGAAGTGCCCTTAGTCTCATTACAGTGTTTTAAAATTTTGGGCTGTTCTCAGCTCCGGCATCCTGAGATCTTTGGGAAACTGCACATTTGAGTTGGTTCAGGCTGATCTTTTTACAGCACTTGTTCCTGTATGTTTAAATATTTGGGAAGCACTCTTGTGGGAAAGGGGCTTTAATGATATAGGGGACATATAGATAGCTAGTTCCCTGTGTTTATCAGTATGGAAACTGAAACAGTATGCTGGTAACGGGTAATATTGAGGGAAGAAAAATACATAAGAAGATCTCAGTTCTTCAGTATTTATTCATTTTTACTGAATCATAGAAATGTAGGGCTGGAAGGAACCTCAGGAAATCATCTAGTTTACCCCGCTCCCCTGAAATTGAAGCAGGTCCAGGTATACCTAGAACATCTTGTGACGTTCTGTACCTCAGGGGAACACCCTGCACCCCCATGTTCATCCTTATAATATGATTGTGTGGTATCTAATGCAAAGTTTGTCATGTCGGGTGTCTTCGGAAGGCTCATGAGTGGGGGTTCTCACAGCAGAGCAGGGTAAGGCTGGCTCCCAGAGTCAAGAATTGGAGTGAGCTAGCAGATCATCGGTCCAGATAACACCAGGGGAATATCACACATCCATGACAGGTGTTTGTCCAACTTGTCTTAAATGTGACACTGCTATTACATCCTAGAATGATATTAGTCTTTTCTGGAACTGCATCACACTGTTGACTTATATTCAGTTTATGATCCACTGTCACCCCTAGCTCCTTTGCTGCAATACTACTGCCAGCTCGTTATTCTCCAGGGTGTATTGGTGCATTTGGTTTTTCCTTTTTAAGTGCAGTACTTTGAACTTGTCTTTATTGCATTTCATTTTGTTGATTTCAGACCAATTCTCATTTTGAATTGTAATGCTGCCTTCTGAAGTGCTGGCAACCCCACTCAACTTGGTTTTATCCACATAAGCACACGCTGCACTCCATTATCCAAGTCATTAATGAAAATACTGACTGTAGGCCAGACCCCTGCGGGACCTCACTAAATAAATCCCCCCAGTTTGACAATCAACTGTTCATGATTACTCTTGATGATTCATTTTTATTATTTTTATTATTTGACCAAACCAAATGCTCAGACCTGAACACTCACCATCTCTACAGAGGTTTAAAATCCAAACCCCGATCCAGAGTCATAATTTTAAGGCCAGAAGGAACCATCAGATGATTTAGTCTGATCTTCTATATATCACAAGCCAAAGAATAAATTTGGAAATGGCTCCCCTCCTTATAACAAATCAAAGCCAAACCATGAATGTAAATGTCCCCAGTGGGGCACTCAATATCCAACCCAAATTGTGCATGTGGAACAATCACTCATATATACTCGTTTATTAGCTTGTTCATTTATAAGCTGGCCCCTCAAGATGGATAAGTAAAAATAGCAAGAACTGTATGACCGTTTCATAAGCTGACCCTATATTTAAGGGGTTGGCAAACTTTGACTCCCGGCCAGTCAAGGTGAGCTGCTGGTGGGCCAGGATGTTTTGTTTACCTGGAGTGTCCACAGGCACGGAGCCCCTTAGCTCACAGTGGCCCCGGTTTGCTGTTCCCAGCCAATGGGAACTGCAGGAAGCGGCGCGGGCCACGGGACGTGCTGGCCGCCACTTCTCACAGCCCCCATTGGCTGGGAATGGCTAACTGCAACCACTGGGTGCTGAAAGTCTCCATGCCTGTGAACACTCCAGGTAAACAAAATGACAATGTATTGGAAATTCAATTCAATAGTTCCATAAAGCTTAAAATCATCAAATTTTGGTGTAAACCGTTGATAAGCCGACCCTTGCCGTTTGATGCTTCACTTTTTTACCAAAAAAATTCAGCTTATGAAGGAGTATATACAGTATATGGTGCCATTAACTAATCCAATGCTGTGGAAGAAATGTGCTGACAATATAACAGATCATTGCCCCAAGGAGTTAAGGGTAAACTTCACCCCAGTGCAGACTAAATTAGACACCACTTACCATCACTGAATATATATCTAATAGATGATTTTGATATATTTCTATATCTCTGTGCAAAACCAATTCTGTTCTGCTCTTCACCCTTCCATCCTCAGCTAGCCTACCTCTCTGTTATAGGCAGGGCTTGGAGCACCACCTATTATTAAGGTTGGCCAACACTTTCCATTATAAGGCCCTTTTCCAGTTGCTTAGAGCTTTGCCAAATGCTAACATTTTGTATGCCAGGTGTCTAGCTCAGGCTGCAGTCTGGAGGAAACTTTCAGTAAAAATGGTTCAGCTCTTTCTGAGAAAGGGGGGTGACCTTTGTATCAGGAATGTGCCTACCGACTCCTCTGTGAAAATTTGCTCAAATTGGGCCTATTTATAAGCCATTGAAACATTGCAGTTCACACATGATCAGTAAAGACTTAGATTTTAGCAACTAAATTACATTTTGTCCCTGGTCGTGCTCCACCTGGGGCTGAACAGGATTTTCCCTGCAATGACAGATCTGGGATGCCATGAGGTGTGCCTAGAGCCTGGCCCAGGGGCTGAGAGCAAGGAAAGAATCTCTCCTGCATTCTCAGTGAACTGCATGCTGGGCCCAGGAGAGAGCGGCTTGATTAGAACATAGGGCTTCTAGACGAGGACTCTGGGCCAGGCGTCAGGAAGTTGCAGGACTGGGACAGTTTGGGAAGAACAGAGCAGAAGGGATCAATACTTGAGGAGAGGCTGGGCCTGTGATAGTACATTCCCCTCCAGAGCTCAGTATGGAACTGAAGAATCTTACCATTCCTCTGCTGTCTTACCATTCCTCTGCTGTCAGCAAATATCTATGAAGCCCACTGGCAAAGTGTCACATCTCCCTCTAGTGCTCGACTGCATCGAAGATGACAAACTACTAGGGGTATTTGTTATTCCATTGGATCAAGGGGCAGAGGTCAGTGAGGCTGTCCTAAGGGCTCCAGGACCCAAGTGGGTGACCATGCAATGCCATACAATTAAAAAAAAAACCAAACCCCCCCCCCCACACACACATACACAATGTTAAAAAAAATATTATTAACGTTGTAAAATCAAGCTCTCAAAAGCCAATATTAAGGTAACCTGCACAACGTTAATTCAGCCCATTGTCTGAGGGAAATGAGACACAGGGCCTTAAATGTCCTCCCACTGAAATCGCTGGAAAAACTGCTATTGATTTCAATGGCAAAAAGGGTCAAGCCTATGGGGAAATCAGATATCTTCCCCAAGTCCATAGATGGAGTCAGTTGCAGGGTCAGACTCATAACTAATGAGCTCCTGGATCCCCGTCTGATGCTCCATCCACAAGCACATGCTGTGATTCTGCCTTGGCATAGGCCTGAGTTATATGGGACAATTGGCACATGTAAGTATGATTCAGCATGAATGTGAAAGAATCAGGCCTGGGTTTGCAGGAGCAAGAGAGGAGTCTGATTTTGGAGTTGAAGGGATTGTTTCTCTCCTGTGCCGGAGATCAATGCAGCTGGGATGACTGTCAGGGGATCAGTCCCATATTGATTCTCAGGTCTGACTGAGGTTGGTCAAAAAGATTCTGTCAATATTCATTTTTTATCCTTTAGCAATTTTTTCAATTTGTCAGAATCAGACTGTTTTGTGAAGTCAGTTGAATTTCAATAAAGGTCCAACAGAACCCAGGAATCCTGTCTGCCGGGCCTATTCTGAAACCTTTCTCTGTTCCTGCAGGTCACCCGTGCAGCTCTGGGGCAGCCATCCAGGCAAACTGCCTCAGAGTCAGAGACCCCAGGGCTTCCAGAGTTTAGGAGCAGCCCACTATGTGGGCTGCCTCAGAGCTGCAGCTCCATTTTCTTTGGCAAAGTATTTGTATTTTTTCCCCTGTCAAACTAAAATCAAATTTCACAATACAAAAAGCCTGCATGAGACAGAGTTACCTATCTCAGGCCAGCCTAGGCTTCCAGGAGCCTCCAACTCATGAACACAGGGTCCTTAATGGACTCTACACGCATAGAGCATAGCCTATGCTATGCCTCTCTCTGTCCAGTCTCACCTCAATAAGCCGAGATGAAAGATGGGCAGGCGCAGGGCTCAATGCTGGCACACTTGCCTTTCCCCTCTGAGAGGAGAACCTTCTTCTATGCAGCTGCGGTCAGTTTCCCACCCATTTGTGCCTCCTGAGTGGGATAGAGAGGCCAGCTGTGATTACAGCATACACTAAGCTGAAGAGAACAGCTCCTTACAGCTAACGTTATAGCAGACAACAGCTGCAGCTCACACTACAACAGCTAAGAAGGCAGATCCTCTGCAGCTGTAAACTGTCCTCACTTACACCAGCTGAGGATTTGCCCTTGTATTCCAAACAACTACTGTTTAATAAACCCCACAGCCAGTCACTTCCCCGGTTATAATTTTATTAGGACCAAGGGGGAAAAAACACACAGCCCAATCTTCAAAACACACAGTCCTCTTCAGTGAACTTATCTCACCACACAAATCTTTGTTTTGATTCATAAAGTTCCCCTCAAACGTTTACAGGTGTTGAAAGTTTTCCAATGAGTTTTTTTTATTAAAGTCTCCCTGAGACATTTTTGTTTTATTAAAAAAAAAAAAAAGAAAGAAAGAGTTTAACTAGTTGGTGCAGCTCCCCTCGACCCCTTTTCAAAGTGCTTGACTCGGTCAATGATAGATTATACACCACATTATCCCCAGTTATCGTGTCTCATTGATTTTGCTATTCTTGCAATATAGCACTTTGTAGTTTTGAAAATCAGAAGTCAATAAGGGAAAGGAGGTTGGGGAGGGCAGTGCGCCGCTGCAGGAACCAATTCATCAATTTAACAGTCTCCGCTTATTTCCCAGTAGTCTGGGAATGGCCTTAATAGTCTGGGACATATTTTTGCCACATGCTGCTTTTGACTTTCCATATTTCTAAACCTAGATTGGAAGGAACAGATTTTTGTCTTACTTAAACCTGGGAGTAGCTCTGTTATGATCAATGGGTTTACCCCTGGGTAACCCAGTTCAGAGTTAGGCCCAGAAACACCTAAACTTAGTTAGGCTCTATACTTATTTCAGAGCAGACCAGCCAGTTGTATTTGGGCCCTCTCTAAACCCCACTGGAGTCAATCAAGGGTCCTTCTATTGACTTTGATTGGTTCCGATCAGCACCTAGGTGAGTTGGGTTGGATTGGGTATTATTCCTAGGTTGGGTACTTTTTGCTTTGGTCTGAGTAACCCCCCAAAAGTCCCGAATCTGGATTTGTTATTTTATCGAAAGGGGAAGGATGATCATGTGGCAAAAACACAGGGCTGTGAATCAGGAGAACTGGATTCCCATTCCCAGATCTGCCACTGATTCACCAGGTGGCCATGGGCAGGTCACTTATGCATTCACTTATGCATGTACTCAGTGCAGTGGTATTGGTAATAGAACTGGGCAGGAAACAGTCTTCCCATCTCACAAAAATGTTCGAGATTTAATTTTTTTCCAGTTCTGCAGCAGATATAAACTGATACCTTTTGATTTTTTGGGGGAGGTGGGGGAAACCAGAGAGAGAGAGAGAGAAAGACCACAGAATAACCCTAACCACAGGACTGTACAATCACACACACTGTTTCTCTCTCTCTGGCCCAATGAATATTTAAATATTTAATACAGTGCGGAACAGATACAAGTGGACAGACTATTACCCTGCAATGTGACATCTCTGCATGGACCACAGAACTTGACAGTACTGTAGTCAGCCATTTTGTATGCAGTCAGCCACTGCCAGCTGAAAGCCAAACATCACATCGCTAGGAATAATCTTAGGCCTTTGTGAGACAAGGTCAGACAGCTGCATACTTGCAGTTTGTTAATCAGAATGGGAGGATGGGACAGAAAGCTATGGAGGGGAGTGAGTGAATAGCAACCTTTGTTTTAGGTGCTGCCTGACATAGTGTTGTTATGGCTAGAAACACTAGAAATGTTCTGAGGTAATTAGTAGTTTGCTGAAATTAGGAGAATCGGTGACCCAGTAGAGTCACTATAGGCTACGTGCTTTGTTAGAGTTAGCTATAAATGAATAGGTAAAGTAAATACCTTTGAGCATTGTGAGGGAGCAGTTCTTCAGGCAAGGAGCTGACATTTAAACTCCCCGTCAGCTGTATGGAAAGAGGGCCCCTGGAAGCCCGGTTGGTGATCACTAGAAACCATCTCAAACTGTGGGTATCTGGGATGTCCTAAACTATTGCATATGTCTGTATGTGCTTAATATCTCATAAATAGTAGCTTTAGATAAGAGCATGCTGGCCTGTATCGATCGTTTATCAGATGGAAGCGCTGTGTTCCCATTGATTTATTCCTGACACCGCCTGGAGAGAAACACTTACGTTTCCACTGCTTTGGGTTCTGAAAGAACCCAGCTAACAAGATGCCCACCGCCAAAGACTTGAACCTGGGTCTTCCCACATCTCATGTGAGAGTCCTAATCATCTGGTTATTTTGTGGTCTGCTTTGCTCTGCTTTTAGAAAGACATTCTAACCTGGGCCTGCAAACCCTTCCCAACAAAAATGCAATCAGATCCAGTCCTTTCTTGTGAAAAATTCTGGTTCTGATGAGTCAGCATTTTCTTGACAAGACAGATACCAACCCCCACGCAAAAAAATAAAACAAACTCTTTTCTTTTGAAAATTCCCAACCAGCTCCAATTAACACCCTTAATATAGTGTTATGTGTAAAATATTCTGAGATACTATGATGGAAGACATGGGAGAAACAAGATAATAACGTGACTATTTTGGAAGTAATGGTCTTGAAAGTTGTCTTCAAGTGACACCACAGATTTAGACCAACTGCAACATTACACTTACTTCCAGAACAGCACCTGCAGAAAGAGATGAAGTGACATGCCCAAGCCTACACGGAGAGTCTGTGGCAAAGCTGGGAATTTAACTCAGATCTCCTGAGTCCCACACCAGTGCTTTATGTGCAAGGTCATCCTTCTCCAATGGTTGTCACATGCTCAAGATGTTCAGACTTCACAGGTGCATTTTTGAGCATCCCAGCTTTTCAGGATTTGTCCCTGGGGTACAACTGTAAAACCTTTACTCCCTCTGATGAACACTTCCTCATGCTGCCATGCTTGTGTGAGTGAGCGCTCACCGATGTGTGTGAGTCATTCCTTCTATTCCAAATTAATTTTTTAAACATGATGGTCCTAATTCTGACACCAGGGTAAATGGAAGAGTAATCCCAATGGAGTTGCATCATTGTAAAACCATGGGAAGAGTGGAGAACACAGACTCAGTTCTATTCCTTTGTCTTCTGGCATCACTTGTGATACAAATTGTAAAGAAATCTATTACATCCCAGGTGGCAAGCCAAGGTCCAGTTAGGTTGAACACTGGCTGTGCATTTTTTTAATGGAGGGTGTGACTCTGTTCCCATTGAACTCAAGGGAAACTTGCTGGTAACTTGAATGAGAACATCAGGCTCTTAATGTTTCATCAAATCTTCTTGTTTTTATGACCATATCAATGCAGGAAGGAAATGGGGTTATAATTTCTTACACGGCTCCCCCAGCACTGTGCAGCCAGTGCAATCACACTCCAGCAAGATGATGCTTGCCCATTAAACTTGGAAATGCCAAGTTTAATTAAAAACTCTACCAACACCCACAGTTTTTGGTCACTTAATGGTGTAGCTTTCACAGCTTCAAGCATGTTTACGTTCTGATATTTTCTGATTTATCCATACAAAAGTCACTTCATCCACCATGGAAATGCAGTCACCTCTGAAGAGGCACAGAGCATCTGTTTAACAGTACACAGCAATGCTGCACAAGGGCTTAGAATGAGAAATGGATAAAATATTATAGCCAGTTATTTATTATTAATAATCCTTTATACCAGTCTGTGTAACATGCTGTGTTACAGACATGGGGTAAGACCAGTTCTCTGTCTAAAAGGATGACAGCGTAAAACGGACATAACAAACAAGGACAGGTTAAGGTGAGATCAAGCGAGGTAGGATCCATGGAAGAAGTGGTGGTTGAAGATGGACTCTGGAGGAAGAGAAGGAAGGCTGTCAAACAGACAAGCAGAAGCAGATGCTGATCCAACATTTATGTCAGTCAGTAGAAAGACTCCCGCAGTAAATTCATGAAAGGTGTGTAAGAATGGATGATTTCAGGCTGGAACGGGCATTATAGCCCGGCCCCTTACAATTCTATCAGAGGCATGCAGACATTCCACAACACACAGCAACAATTTCCCAGAAGGCAGTGCCCCTGTGCGTGGTGCAGAGGACACTGGGATGCTTACTTAGCTGGTAGGCAGGGGCTATCCTAGCATGATGGTTGGTGTTGGTCCTGCTTTGAGCAGGAGGTTGGACTAGATGACCTCCTGATGTCTCTTCCAACCCTAATCTTCTATGATTATATGATGGGGTCTTGAGCCAGGACTGGGGCCCAAGCACTATGATCATACAGATAATAAATAACACATACAGTGCATCGTGATTCTTCTGGTGCAGCTTGGTGAGGTGCAGACGCACTGCCCCAGCCCAAGCAGCTGGGGGTGAGCATGCTCTGCTGGAATAATTATTTCAGTGGCACTCTGCTGGCAGAACTTTTGCTTGTAAAAACTTTCAATGTACACAAAGCCATTGACTCCAATGAGCATAGGATTGTCCCAAAGCCAAGAATAAGGGAAGTAGAGCATGGGAACAGTCCAGACCAGGGATCGGCAACCTTTGGCACGCGGCCTGCCAGGGTAAGCTCCCTGGTGGGATGGGACAGTTTGTTCACCTGCCATGCCAGCAGGTTCAGCTGATCGTGGCTCCCACTGGCTGCGGTTCCCTCGGCCCGAGCCACTTCTCACAGCCCCCAATGGCCTGGACCGACAAATCACAGCTTGTGATTGGCTGAACCTGTGGACACAGCAGGTAAACAAACCGTCCCATCCCCTCAGGGTGCTTACCCTGGTGGGCTGCATGCCAAAGGTTGCCAATCCCTGGTCTAGACAGAAGGGAGGCCTGGGACTTATTTAAGCAGCAGGAGGGAAAAATGTAGGCCAGGGCCAGATTACAGTGGTGTCTTGCTAATGAGGATGAAAGACAAGATTCTATTACACTGAGTCATTCTCTTTGTGACAGCCCAGATGAGAGTTCAGGATCCCCTGGCACCTTCAGAAAGGAGGCAGGGTTCACGCCGATCTCAAGGCCAGCATTCTCTCTCTTTCTCATTAAAGCAGATTCTAATACATAATGCTACATGCAAGCTATTTCTGAGCACACAATGACTGCTGTGTTTGCTTACACAGCCTCTGCACTACCATCACCATGCTCATTGTATTGTATGTAAAGCATCTGGAGACCCACCGGGTATGAAAAGGAGTTCAATTTATAAAACCAAATTCTTCTCTATGCCCAGGTGCTGCACCCTGAGCTAGGTCAGCGCTGCATTCATTTTGTTCCTCTATTCTGTGTATACAGTTCCTGCTTCCCTTCTGGGTTACCCAGTAAGTACATACGTGATTATCTATCTATAAAAGGATTCTTCAGAAATGGTTCATAATAGAAGACGAAAGAAAGAATATAAAAATCCATTCATGTCTTTCTTCTCCTGAAATTTTCTATTGCCATCCTGCTGAATGGTTTCCCTCCACTGTATGTGTAATGAACACCTTCTCTCTAGATAATTAAAGAGACATTGTCAGTATTCAACTCTCTCTCTCACACACACACTCCTATTAATAAACACGTTAGATTATTAAATCTGAGCAAAACCTTCAAAATCTTATTTTTATTCCCATCATTTATGCTGTCACCCTTTTTCCTGTGACTGTTGTCCTGGTGAAATATACCAAGTGAACAGCCCTGTGGGCTGAAGTCCTTCCTTTGTGAAAGGCAGCATGGTCCAGCGGATTGGGCACACGGTGTTAACGGATGTGGGTTCTCTTCTTGGCTATGACCTTGAGCATGTCACTTTTCTGTGCTTCAGTTTCAAGCTATGTAAAATGGGGATCACAATACTTACCTTCCTTAGTGCTTTGAGAGCTACAGATTAGGGCCACCCACAGCATGACAGTAGTAGTTCAAGCCTCCTAAAACTATCTCCACTGTCTTTACGTTGACAAGCAGAGACCACCTTTAGTGGAGAGACTGGCAGTGAAGAATGCTATTTTGTACCAGTCCGGGGAGAGCTTTTACTAGTGCAGACACTAGGATCTGGACAGAGACCACCAGACCTGTGTCCCGAAGGCCACCAAACAACTGCAGCCACTGTTGGATTCAGTCTGGTGACTGAAGTTTTGCCAGTAGTTTACTTTGCATTTCACTGAGCACAAATGATGAAACCTGATAAAGCCCCCGCTGGGATGATTTAATTGTCGACAAGTCCTGCTTTGAGCAGGGGGTTGGACTAGATGACTTCCTGAGGTCCCTTCCAACCCTGATATTGTATGATTCTATTCTAAACTGGCCTGGTCAGTTTCACCCATGTTTTTAGACATTTCGCTTCCTGGTGGTGGATACTTTGGGGCTTAGGTTTGTAACACTTCTGAGGCATGATTACTGGCCAGCTTCTCTTCTTGCTTTGGGTAAATCAGGAGTGACTCCACTGAAATTAATGTAGACACACGCTGGTGTAAAGCTGAGAGGAGAATCAGACCACAAACTATTCTTAAAATGGAAATTTCTTCTTTTTTTTTTAAATCAGGAAAATATTTCTACTCATTTTTTGTCTCCCTGCCTCCCAATTTAAATTTGTGGTCAGCACAACTTGACTGTGTGTCTCAACTATCCCAGCCTCCCCTGCTCTGCTGTGGAGAGAAGAGGAATCAATTCCTTGGCTAATCAGGGGCAAAGATCATTTGCATTTGCCCAGTATTTCACCTCTCAACACAATCTGCACTGGTTTCTGTGTAGTTAGGCCTGCACCCCCTTATGGTCACAGTCCCTCTCCAGCCACGACATCTCTCCTGCCTCTGAAACTTGCCCACTCCTGAGAACAGCATTAGTTCTACCATTCAAAATACCCTACTCATTATTCATGGACCACAATGCACTGTAAGGTCTCAGATTACAGGTGTATATTTGTGCTGGAGGAATGAACATGGTCCCAGTATCCACTCTAACACTCTCCCTCCCCATCCACTGTCCATCTCTCTCTTTCTCTCACATACACAAGGGAGTAGAAAATCTTTTTCTCCACTGTCTATTTATATTTACATGGCTCTCACCACAGTAGTATCTGACCCTCCCACAGTTCTTTAATATATTTATCCTCACAACACCCTTGTCAGGGTGGAAAGTGCTGTGACCCCATTCTACAGATGGGGAACTGAGGCCTAGAGAGGGTCCTGGTCACACAGGTAGTCTGTGGTGGAGCAGGGAACTGATTTCAGATCTCCCAAGTCAGTGCTCTAACCATTGAACTATCCTTCCTCCACAATCTCTTTGAGCCCCCAAATATTGGCCATTTACTATCTCACCACAGGCTTGATCTTACACCTGTTGATGTCAATAGCAAAGCTTCCATTAAGTCCCATATTAACCGGTCTTTCCTGATCCACCATCACGCTGGGGGGAGGGGGGCATGACCCTGAACAACCATGATAAATATAAATGAGGTTTTCCCTTCTGTAGGCTACATACACACACACATTTACACTGTATCTGCCATCTTCCCTCAGCCTCTAAGTTACATGGTGCATTTAAGTTGGAATTGGTGAGGTACCTGTAATTCTCTTTTCAGAGCCATTGGACGTGATTGATCCAAGCAGAAATCCCTGGTGCCGAGCCGAATAGCTGAAAGGTGGGACGCGTTCTTCAGATGTAAAGCCTGCATCTGTTGCATTTCTGGCATTTATTAGCAGGAATAAAAGCAGGAACAACAAAATAGATTTTACAAAAAAAGGAGTTGAATTCACCACAGATCTAGACTTTATTCTTCAGGTCCCTGGATAAGAAAATATATACGGTTTCATTCCCAGCCTTCAGCTCCTGTCATTTTACTTTATCTCATTTCATCCATTGCTCCTGTTCCCACTCCACTTCTAGGTAATTTGTCTTTTCTACTGTGTTATATTCACTTACAATCATTCCTCTTTCTTCTCCCAGGTCCTTGGATTATTATTTTGCTGACTGCTTTTTTTTTCTCTCCCACTGAGTATCCCCAAACCTTGTCAACCAACATTTACCATCCCCAATAAATCCTGTTATCTCTGTCTGCTTTTCAGGCCTCTCAATTACTCTCATTATCAGCTATATCCTATTTGCCCTAATCTGGTTATCTTGTCTCTTTACCAGCTTATCTTTCGAACCCCCACTCATGTGCCACTTCTTACTTGTATTTGACAGCAGGCAAAGACAATTCAACTTCCTAAGATTTGGTACTTATATGGACATTTATCCAAGAATCTCAAACCTTTCTACAGATATTAATTAGATGTCACTGCATTGGAAAGATAGGAAGTATGGCAAGAGACCACTCTGGCTTAATGACTGTACTTGGTCAGACCAATGGCCCACCTAGCCTTACTATCCTGTCTTCTGACAAGTATCAGAGGGGTAGCAGTGTTAGTCTGGATCTGTTAGTCTATAAGGTGCCACAGGACTCTTTCTTGCTGTCTTCTGAGAGTGACCAATGCCAGATGGTTCAAAAGAAATGAGCAGAACAGGGCAGGCATCAAGTGATCCATCACCTGTCATCCAGTCTCAGCATCTGGCAGTCAGATGCTTAGGGGCACCCAGAGTATGGGGTTTTATCCCTGACCATCTTGTTGAATAGTCACTGATGGACCTATCCCCCATGAAATTATCTAATTATTTTTAGAATTCAGTTACAGTTTTCATCTTCACAACATCCCCTGGCAATGAGTTCCATAGTTGACTGTGCATTGCGTGAAGAAGTACTTACTTTTGTTTGTTTTAAATCTGCTGCTTATTATCTCATTGGGTGACCCTTGGTTCTTGTGATATACGAAGGGGTAAATAATATTTCCTTATTCACTATCTGCACTCCATTCAGGATTTTATAGACCTCTGTAATATCCCCTCTTAGCTGCCTCTTTTCCCATTCTTTTAAATCTCTCCTAGAATGAAAGCTGTTCCATATCCCTAATCATTTTTGTTGCCCTTCTCTGTACCTTTTCCAATTCTAATATATCGTATTTGAGATGGGGTGATCAGAACTGAATGCAGCGTTCAAGGGGTGGGAGTATCATCGGTTTATATAGTGGAGTTGTAATATTTTCTGTCTTATTATCTATCCCTTTCTTAACAGTTCCTAACATTTGTTAGCTTTTTGGACTGCCAGTGCACATTGAGCTGATGTTTTCAGAGAGTTATCCAAGATGACTCCCAGATCTTTTTCTTGAATGGTAACCGCTTATTAAGACCACCTCATTTTGTATGTATTGTTAGGATGATGTTTGTCAATGTGTGTTACTTTGAATTTATCAACATGGAATTTCATCTGCCATTTTGTTCTCAGTCACCTAGTTTTGTGAGATCCCTTTGTAACTCTGCAGCTTTGGACTTGACTATCTGCAAACTTTGCCACCTCACAGCTTATCCCCTTTTCCAGCTCACTTATGAATATATTGAACAACATGATCCCCATACAGATACCTAGGGGCAGGGCCGGCTTTAGCAAGTGCGGGGCCCAATTCAAACAATTTCAATAGGATCCCGGCAGAGATGACTAAAAAAAAAAAAACACTTAAAAAAACACGTGGGGCTTGTACTCACTGGGCAGAGCTCTGAGTCTTTGGCGGCGGGTCCTTCACTCGCTCCGGGTCTTCGGTGGCACTGAAGGATCTGCCACCAAAGTGCTGCCAAAGACCTGGAGCAAGTGAAGGACCCGCCTCCGAAGTGCCACCAAAGACCCAGAGCGCCGCTGGGTGAGTAAAAATTAAAAAGGAGCCTCTATCTAGGGAAGGGATTCTTGGCCACTTGTCCCCTCCCGCCCCCCCGGCGGCCCTGCCACTGGGCTCGGGGCCCGATTCAGGGGAATTGGTGGAATTGGCCTAAAGCCGGCCCTGTCTAGAGGACGCTGCTATTTACCTCCCTCCATTCTGCAAAGTGACCATTTATTCCTATCCTTTTTTTTTTGTCTTTTAACAGTTACTGACCCATAAAAGGACCTTCCCTCTTATCCTCTGACTGCTTACTTTGCTTCAGGGCCTTTCATGAGGGAGCTTGTCAAATGCTTTCTGAAATTCCACCTACACTATACGCACTGGATCATCCTTGTCCACATATTCGTTGACCTCCCTCTCACAGAATTCTAGTAGACTGGTGAGGTATGATTTTCCATTTACAAAAGCAGTGTTGACTCTTCAACAAATCATGTTCATCTATGTCTTTTATAATCCTGTTCTTTACTATAGTTTCAAACAATTTGCCTGGTATTAAAGTTAGGCTACTAGTCTTTAATTGCCAGGATCACATCTGGATCCTTTTTTTTTTTTTTTTTTTAAAGTGGAGCCACAATAACCATTCTCCAGCCATCTGGTACAGAAGCTGATTTAACTGATAGGTTATGTACCACAGTTAATAGTTCTGCAATTCCATATCTCATTTTTTTCATAACTCTTGGGTGAATAGTATCTGGTTCTGGTGACCTATGACTGCGTAATTTATCAATTTGTTTAAAAACTGCCTCTACTGACACCTCTCTCTGGGACAATTCCTCAGATTTGTCACCCAAAAGGAATGGCTTATGGGTGGAACTCTCCCTCACATCCTCTGCAATGAAGATCAATGCAAAGAATTCATGTAGCTTTCCCACCATATCCTTGTCTTCCTTGAGTGCTCCTTTAGCACCTCAATCATCCTGTGGCCCACTGGTCATGTGGCAAGTTTCCTGCTTCTGATGTACTTTTTTTTAATGTTAGTTTTTGATCTTTCACTAATAACTCTTCAAATTCTTTTTTTGGCCTGCCTAATTATACTCTTACATTTGACTTGCCAGAGTTTATGCTACTTTCTATTTTCCTTAGTAGGCTTTGATTTAAGAATTTTTAAAGGATGCCTTGTTGCCTCTAACAGCTTCTTTTACTCTGATTAGTCATGGGTGAATTTTTTTTTTGGTCCTCTTTCTATTTTTTTTTTAATTTGACGGTATACATTTAATTTGAGCCTCTGTTATGGTGTTTTTAAAAAGTTTCCATGCAGCTTGCAGGCATTTCACTATTATGACTTTTCCTTTTAAATTTTGTTTAATTAGCTTTCTTTTTTATGTGTAATTCCCCTTTCTGAAGTTAAAATACTGCTGCGGTGGACTTCTTTAGTGTTTCCTCCCCTCCCACAACGATGTTAAATTTAATTATATTATGGTTGCTACAACTGATTGGTTTAGCTATAACCAGATCCTATGCACCATTTAGGACTAAATCAAGAAGTGCCTCTCACCTTGTGAGTTCCAGGACAAGCTGGTCCCAGAAGCAATCATTAATGGTGCCTAGAAACTTTACATCTGCATCCTGTCCTGAGGTGACAATGCCTAGTCAATATTGGGATAGTTGAAATCCCCCATTATTACTGAGATTTTTGTTTTTCTAGACTCTCTAATCTCCTTGAGCATTTCACAATCCCCATTAAATCCCCATCACCATCCTGGTCAGGTGGTCAGTAGTGTATTCCAAGTGCTATACACATATTATTCAAGCATGGAATATTTATGCATAGAGATCTATGTTATAATTTGATTTTTTTCTAAATTTGACTCTATGCTTTCTTTCACATTGTAATGCCACTCTCCCATCAGCACAACCTATTCTGTCATTACTATATATTTTGTACCCTGATATTACAATGTCCCTTTGGATTGTCATCATTACATCAAGTTTCTGTTATGCCTATTATATCAATATCCTCACTTAATACCAGGCATTCAAGTTCACCCATCTCAGTGTTTAGACTTCTAGCATTTGTATACAAGTGCTTACAAAATCTGTCATGTTTTAGTTGTCTGCCCTCAAGTGATGTAATCGGATGAGACTCTTTCATTTGACTGTTTCTCTTAAATTCCTACCTATACTTTATTAACTTCTATCTTTGCCTCTTTGCTATACAACAGCCCCATTAATAGACCCTCTCCAATGAGATGTCTCTGTCTCAAATGTGTGCTCCTCTGGATCTGTTGCCTTTATATGAGCCCTTAGGTTAAAAACTCCTCTGAAACCATTTGAAATTTGCATGCTAACAGTCTGGTTCCATTTTGGTTTAGGTAGAGTCCATCTTTCTTGTTTAAGCAGCAAAGAGTCCTGTGGTACCTTATAGACTAACAGACATATTGGAGCATGAGCTTTCGTGGGTGAATAGCCACTTTGTTGGATGCATGACGAAGTGGGTATTCACCCATGGAAAGCTCACACTCCAATACATCTGTTTGTCCATAAGATACCACAGGACTCTTTGCTGCTTTTACAGATCCAGACTAACACGGCTACCGCTCTGATACTTGCCTTCCTGTTTAGGCTCCTCCTTTCCCAAAAAAGCAGCAAAGAATCCTGTGGCACCTTATAGACTAACAGACGTTTTGGAGCATGAGCTTTCGTGGGTGAAAACCCACTTCCTCAGATGCATGTCATGACATGCATCTGAGGAAGTGGGTATTCACCCACGAAAGCTCATGCTCCAAAACGTCTGTTAGTCTATAAGGTGCCACAGGATTCTTTGCTGCTTTTACAGATCCAGACTAACATGGCTACCCCTCTGATACTTGACTCCTTTCCCAAAAGGTTTTCACGCTCCAAATAAACCTAAACCCCTCTTCCTTACACCATCTTCTTGAGACCCTGGAGTCTCTCTAACTGGCCTCTGCATGAAACTGGAAGAATTTCAGAGAATGCTACCATGGAGGTTGGACTTCAGTCTCTTATCTAGCAGCCTAATTTTGGCCTCTGGGACCTCTTTCCGAATCTCATTGGTACCTACATGTACCATGACCACTGGCTCCTCTCCAGCACTGCACATGAGTCTGTCTGGATGTCTTGAGAGAGATCTGCAACCTTCTCACTCAGGAGGCAATTCACCATGTGGTTCTGTCATAACTTTCCTACTCAGATCTGAACCTTAGAGTTCAGAACATGAGAAGCTAGCATGAAACCTCCAAACTTAATTACCAGCTTGGATCTGATATTGCTGCCACCAGCCAGAAGATTCCAGTGTCTGGCTCACTCTGGTCTCCCCAAAACCTTCCCTGGGGGGACCCCAAGACTCAGATGCCCTGAGTCTCACCACAAAGGGAAATAACCCACTTCCCTTCCCCCTCTTTACCTCCTCCCAGATTTCACCACCCTGGGTACTTTAGGAGATTCCCTGCTTCAAGTCCTTGAAACACCGCACCGAGATATCAAATATTTCTCTCCCCTCACCCAGAGGTTATGCAAATTCAGGCTTAGTAAATCTAACACAAAGAGATTCTCTCTTCCCCCCTGTCTTCTTCCTCCCACCAATTCCCTGGTGAGCTACAGACTCAATCCCCTTGAGCCCCCACTAAAAAAAAATCCAACAGGTCTTAAAAAGAAAGCTTTATATAAAAAGAAAGAAAAAGACATAAAAATGGTTTTTGTATCAAGGTGACAATATACAGGGTCATTTGCTTAAAAGAAAAAAATGAATAAACAGCCTTATCCAAACAGAATACAATTTAACACATTCCAGCAACTACACACATGTAAATACAAAAAAAATATATAAACCTATTGTCTTACTATCCTTGTACTTACAATTTGGAAACCGAAGATTAGAAAACTTGGATATAGAGAGATCACTCTCAGAGCTGAGAGAGTCACTGAACCGAGACAAAGAACAAAGAACTTACACCCAAACTTCCCTCCACCCAGTTTTGAAAGTATTTTGTCTCCTGATTGGTCCTCTGGTTAGGTGTTTCAGGTCACTGTTTGTTAACTCTTTTATAGGTGAAAGAGACATTAACCCTTAGCTATCTGTTTATGACAGGTTCTCCCAGTCATCACAAACCCAGCTATCTATACTTCTAATGTTCAAACCCCTCATTACTGTAACCTGGCTCTTCCTAATATGTGGGATTTCCTCCTCCAGAGAGGTATCCTCAGTGTGAGAGGATGTCATGACATTGTTTGGAGGGAGGGTCCCAACTATGGGATTGTTTCCCTCTGCTCCAGTTTGATGTTGTCCTTCCTTGAGGCTTTCATCCTCCTCAGCAGCACACAGGCTGTCAGAGGGGGGACGGAAGCACTCTACTTTGTCCCAGTATGTCTCCTCTATATACCTCTCTGCCTTCCCTAGCTTCTCCAGTTCAGCCACTCTGATCACCAGAGCCCCTACTTGGTCTCTGAGGGCCTTGCACGGAATGCATGAAGATGCCACTTGCCCACAGGGCAGGGAATCATAAATGCTTCACTCAGTGCAACAATCTGAAGAGCTCCAATCTATTGCTGGACTTCTGCCTGCATTGATTTTACTCCCACAGCTTTTTTGTTTGGTATTGTTGTTTGAGGTTTTTAGGGGGGGGCAAGAGGTCACTGGCCTATGTTAGAGAACTTTTTAGGTGTATCTGTCTCTCTCTTTCTCTCCTCTCCCACCAACACTCCTGTTTGCAGCTCCTATTTGCTAGCACCTCTGGTTGTTTTGGAGCTAGCCTTTTAAACTCCTGTTGTCCCTGAATAGCCCCTCCCCTTGGTTAATCTTTAATGGATCCTAAAGGGATTAGGGATCAAAGCCTCATTAAGAAGCTCTCAGCCTTGCCTACCAGACCGCTAGGCTCAGCACAAGTCCCCCAAATAGACCACTTTATGTACTACCATCAAGCAGCAAGTACTCCTCCTTCCTCTGGTACAACTGCCTCACCCAACCCTCCTGTTTGCTGCTCGTTTGTGATTACCATAGCAAGCTTTGGGGAAGCAATAGGCCAGATATCCAGTTGGGCCAAATCAGTGTCATTCCCATCAGTTCTATGGGGCTACTGCTGATTTACATCAGCAAAAACTTTGATCCGCCATCACACTATTTAGGTGCTTTTATGGCCCCATAGTATCTCAGCCTCTCACAAACATGTGTTCAGAGAATTCCAGTGGCCTTCCTCCCTCAGCAGTGAATCCCTTTTCTGGTATAAGATACCATTCCCTGCCCAAGTCTTCGATCTCTGTTCTCATCCCGCAGCTCCACAGTTTTGCCACCAAGTAACTGTACCTTGAAGATGTTAAACTTTATCCCTGTCCTCTTGATTGTTCCTTCTAACCTTGCTAATAGCTGACCAACTTTCCACTGTGCTGTAACATAGTATATAATAACCTACAGTTATTGTCCATTTAGACTTTCCCTAGGGCTTACTTTATTCTTGCCAGCACTGGACCTGTGCACTGCCTTTCTGCTGATTTTACTACCAGATTCATTGCTGATGAGAAAGAAAAAAAATCACTGATGGTGTAGAACCTGCTATTATAATTTCCCCATCTGCTGTATTTCTTTTTTTTTAAAGTTCTATAGCCTACTGCAGAGACTTCATAAAAATCACTTTATAATAGGCCTTCCTCAGCTGTTGTATCCTGTGACAACTCCTTGAATTTGCCGCTGCATTCTATACTAAAGTCCCAACGTATATTTTGTTCACTGGTCAATCCTCATATATAACCAAGCTACATTCTTACCCTCTTGATTTTCCTAGTGGAAAAGTGAGGACATTCTTCCCACTGTTCAGGACAATTAGGGCAACTTGAATCCTGTATTGTGTCAGGAAGATCTCATTTTGCGAAGCGACTTAGGAATTGAGCATAACTTGGCTACGTAAACAGGAGAGCCTTGAGTAGAAGTAGAGAGGTTATTTTACCTTTGTATTTGGCTCTGTTATGACTGCTCTTGGAATATTGTGTTGAGTTCTGGTGTCCACCATTTAAAAATAATGTTGATAAATTGGAGAGGGTTCAAAGAAGCCACAAGAACAATTAAAGGCTTAAAAAACATGCCGTATAGTGAATGATCTCTTTGAATCTATCTATTCAGCTTAACAAAGAGTTACAGTCTATAAATACATACAAGGGGAACACATGTTTGATAATAGGCTCTTCAGTGTAGGAGAGACAGGTATAATACAATCCCATGGCTGGAAGTTGGAGCCAGACAAATTCAGACTGGAGATAAGGCATCATTTTTTAGCAGACAAGGTAATTAACAATTTGCCAAGAATCATAGTGGTTTCTCCATCACTGGCAAACACTGTAAATCAAGATTTTTTTTCCCCTGAAAGCTCTGCTTTAAGAATTATTTTGGGGAAGACCTATGGCCTGTGTTACAGAAAAGGTCAGGCTAGGCCATCACAGTGGTCCCTTCTGGCTTTGGAACTATGAGTCTAGAAGTCTAAGTCTCACTGGAAATTAGTTGGACTTAAGAGTTTAAGTGCCTAAATCCCTTTTTGAAAATGGGATTTAGGTTCCTAAGGCCCTTAAATGATTTTGAAAATTTGACCCAATATGAATGATACTACTGCTAGTAGTAGCTAATGGTGAGCATGAAGGAAGGAGTGCTGGACTTAACTCAGGGTATCTCGGCTTGTCAGTCAAATTGTGCCACAATCTTAAATACAAATTCAATTTTTTTTGTTTGTCTTTTCACTTCCTTAGTTCATCTTGGTTTTGTTTATGTTAAATTATTTATTTATTTTTACACTATGCTAAAAAAAAAATGTGGTGATGGAGGGGGAGGTAGGGGGAAGCTGTCCTGGAAATTTCTTGTAAGTTATTTTTTTCCCTTTGAGGAAGGGAATAATGATGGTGATAGTCGGTCATATTCTTTGCTGGCATAGTGCTCTGCAAATCCATGGAGTTACAGCCATAGAAGAATTTGGCCTGGTATGTTTCCATAGCTGAGTGACTGGGATAACACTGGCCAATATGCTGCAAAGCAGAGATATGGCCTTATTCCCACTGTCCACTGAAAGTTATGGAATGCAATGGAATGCTGTGTCCTTTGAGTTCACCGAGGGCCTATTCCAGAGTCCACTGAAGTTAATGGAAAGACTCCTCTTGACTTCAGGGGGCTGTTGACCAGGTACAAAATGGGTGTTGCTCAAGGGGTTCAACATACTTTCGCAGATCATTCAAAAAACAATATTTTGTCAATGCCACACGTCGTCGTTGCAGCGTTCAGTACTGTTCCCAGTGAGACCAATGAGCAAAACTCATCCTCAGTCCAACTCTGCAGACTTCAGCAGCACTTTTGCTGTCAAATTTAATGGGCGTGGTCCTTTATTCTCCCACCAGTCCTTTGTACACATGGCCATTGTAGCACCGCGGCAGACTTGTGTGTGTGATGCCGTTGTTCCCTCCCAGGGAGAATCAGACCTGATTTCACAGTTGTGGTTCTGTGCCCTGTTGTGGCTGGCACACAAAGCTGAATTAGCTGACCAATAGGATTTCTATGCCTTTGCAACTAGAGAGTGGTTTCATCATAAAATCAATGCAAGCTATCATGGCCATAGTAAAGCAAGTTTAATCTGGCTGGAGCTAAAAGGGAGGAATGGAGAGCATCATCTGAAGCGTGTGTCTCCTATGCATTTTAACCATTCCATAACTCAGTACAATTTGTAAGAGGAAAACAATGATCGTGTCGTTAAGGCCTCTGACCTAGGATCCAGAAGAGCCTGGCTCTGCTGCAGAACTCCTGAGCAACCACAAACAAGTTGCTCTGAGCCTCGATTCACCATCAATAAAATGGGGATAATAACCATTCCTACATTCTGCGTCTATTCAGTGTCAGCTGTTGGTGACAGAGACTCTTTGCCATGATCCAGGGTGTGGGTAGTCAAGCCTAGTGGCTGGAGCAGCAAAGTCCGGAGCCAGGTGTCAGAGCTGAGAGTTAGGAACCAAGCAGGGCTGGAGCAGACTGCAGCAAAGCAGAAGCAAGGATGGGAGCAGAGTAGCAATTATAGCTGCAGACATAAGCATTGAGTAGCTACAGGCCTGATGCATAGGTGCTGGAACTATGGGCTGATGCTGCACCCTGACTTGAAGTGGTTTCCATCATATACAGGGTTTACAGCTTGATTCAATGGCTCTCAGCACTCCCTCCCCCCTATAAATATTGTTCCAGCACCGCTGGTCTGATGCTGCTGCCGGACTTAAGAGCAGATCTGGTGATGTCTTTCAGCTAGTTGGGGGCCTGCTGAATGGGGATGCTCAGCTATAGGTCAACTAGCTGGTACCAAGCTCAGTGGAAGGCCCTGACTCCTGACAGTCTTGCTAGGTGTTTGTACAGCACCTAGCACAATGAAACCTGGACCTTGGCTGGGGCCTACAGGGAAGAATACAAATAATCAGTCAATGAAAAACACTGTTTTATTTGTGACAGGGTTGTGGGAGAGGGCTTGAAATATATTTCTTCTGTTGTGAGACCCCTAAATGGAAACGTCCATGTGTGACTACGTAGCTTGAGTCCTTTCAGAGTGCTGGCAGTGAAACAGGGAACTGAGTGGAGGAATCTGGGAGAAGAAGATGGGGGCTAGGGTTGTGATTTGGACAATATCAGTGAGTTCACTGTGGGACACAGATCAGGGTTCATGTCATACTCCTTGTCAGCACCTGGTTGGATCATTCACTTCCCCAGCCAACAGACCAAATTCAGTGATGAATCCTTGTTACTTGCAACATGAGGCACGTTGCGCACATGCTAAGAAACATGAGTTCACTCACTGCTAGGTGCCCCCCATGGCCAGGCGAGGCCTGGCAGCTCTTTCTTGCTGGGCTAGCACTCCTCACGATGGTCACGCCAACACTGCAGCATTTTCCCTGTCAGCGACTTGGCCCTCCGGCCAGGTCATCATCTTAGCTCCACTCCTTTGGGGGTCACCCTACCCAAAGTCCCAAAACATTTTTAACACAAACAAAATCCTTCCCCCTCTCTCTGGGGCTACACCTTATCCTAGGGGCAGGAAAACTTTTTGCCCTAAGGGCCACATCGGGTTTCTGAAATTATACGGAGGGCTGGTTAGGGGACGCTGTGCCTCCCCAAACAGCCAGGCCTGGCCTGGCCTGACCTGGCCTGGTCCCCACCTCCTATCCAACCCCCTCTGCTTCTCGCCCCCTGACGCCCTCCCCCCCCGGGATGCCTGCCCCATCCAACCCCTCCATTCCCTGATGGCCCCCTACCACCCCATCTAACCCCCCCTTCCTGATTGCTCCCCCAGGACCCCTGCCTCAATTCAACCCCCCAGTTCCCAGCCCTCTGACTGCTGCGCCCTTTATCCACATCCCTGCCCCCTGACCACCACTCTGAACTCCCCTGCCCTCTATCCAACCCCTGCTGCTCCCTGCCCCCTTACCGCACTGCCTGGAGCACCAGTGGCTGGCGGCTCTAGAGTTGTGCCGCCCAGAACACCGGGACAAGCCACCACTATGCAAGAGCCTGGCTGCCCAGAGTATTGTGCCCGTGGTGCAGCGAGCTAAGGCTGCGGGGGACGGGGAACAGTTGGGGAGAGGCCAGGAGCCAGCCTCCCTGGCCAGGAGCTCAGGATGTGGCCCATGGGCCGTAGTTTGCCCACGTCTGCCTTATCCTGTCTTCTGCTCAGCCTGTAGTCCTCTTGGTGGACTCAGTAACTCTTCCGGTGAGCTTGTAAGATTTGTAAGCCCTCTTTGGGGCTAATAGGGAAACTCAATACAATCCTCTGCTCTGGGCTCCGTCCCAAGCCCTTGAACTGAACAACTAGGTCTGTGGCTTTCCCTGTGCTATAGTTTTCCCTGTGCTACATCCTACTCAGCCTCTTAAGTTCCATTTTGGGTCTCTCCAGCTCTTCCCTGCTTAATGAGGGTCTCTCCCTCCTGGAGAGCTTGCCTTACTCTCTGAGCTGGCCTTGGCCCTGGCCCTGGCCCTCTCTCTCTCTCTCTCTGTCACCAGAGCTTTGCCTAGCTGGTGTTTATCAGCACTTAAGCTTGGCTCTTATTCCCTGTACTACAGCCACCTTCTGTTCTTTCTGGGGAATTTGCCTAATTCCCCTCAGCCGGGGCTCATCTGTAACCAGGTTGGCTTCACCAGTCTCTCCAGCCCCTGAGGCAACCCACCCAGGGGTTCTGTAACAGACCACTCCTGATCCCCTTCATCTTTCCCCACTGCTGCTGTGAAGTTGCCACCACCTGCTCTGCTCTCCCTGGCTACTTCTACCTCTATCAGATCCAGCATGGGGAGCAGTGAGTTGGGACTCAGAGACCCCAACCAGCTGATTTCCCCACCGGCACAACAAAAACTGATCACATTGTTCTACATTGAGCATGCTGGAGGATTCTGAGGAGGGTAAGCAAGGTGACCCTGGGTTACAGCAGAATGCAGCTGACTCATTTCATATCTAGAAGAAAGGGGCAATTAAACACATGAGGCAGGATTCTGAGAGCTGCTGAGCCTCCAGCTAACGAAAGGTGAATCTGAGTATTATCAAAATTTAGTTAATCACCACAGCTGTGCGCCACCCTGCCCCTGCAGAGGCAGCCATTATTGTTGCCATTGTAGAGATGGGAAAACTCTGGGCCTAACCTGACTCCCAAAGATACCTGTTGACTTCATTAGAGGTTGGATGGGCCTGATGTGAGAATGGTTTAATGGCCTGAAAAAGATCAATTCAGATGTCAGTGTCAGAGCTTGCCAAAATCACTTACTTCCAATACCACAATCAGCTCCATAGACTGCTGTCTCTATCACTATCTATCTCTCTAGCTTGAGGTCATATTGGCTGCTAAGCAGAAGACCTGGCTCAGCTGCAAACAGCCAAATGAAGGGTGATTGTGGTATGCATAGTACTGTCTATAGAAGCCTAGAGGGCATTGTCTTCTACACTTACAGTCTGATCTGCTGTCTTCTCAAAAACTGGAAGCACCATGGCAAAGACAATTTACGGACAGCTCCCTCTTTCTGGGGGCAAGTGGGAGGAGACTCTGAATAACTCACTGGGTAGGGTTTTCAAAAGGAGTTAGGTGAACTTAAAAGCACAAATCTCATTGAGTTTTAGTGGGACTTGTGTGACTCAAATCCCTTTTGGAAATCCTAACCATTTAGGAGTATGGGGAAATGGATGAACACATTGTCAGTCCCATTGGTCAATGTATATTTTCAAGGTTAATTTGCAAGAAGGGCTAGAAACCTACTTTATAAATGGAAGTTGAGATTAACCCTGGCATTTCTAGCTCTCACCGTTCAGGGAGGACCTGGGGCTATATATTTTCACCAGCCCCCAAAGGCCAGGTCTGTGTTAATCATGGATGCGTTGATACACAATTCAGCAGCGCAAGTAGTGTTGCTACTCCCTAAACTGCAACACGTCTACAATTAAGAGTGTTTTTGCTCACTGTCTTACTAGATATGTTCTGTCTTGTCTCTCTAAAGCAATCTTATACATCATTGACGAGAAGAGTGCTATTTTGGTCTCAAATATCCCAGCCTAGGAAGTCTTATGAATATTTTCCAAATTAGGCCTTCACTTTAGCAAGCTATTTTATCATTTCCAACAGGCTGTTTTGTTTTCTTTCCTTGCCCATACTCTGGTGAATAATAGCTCCTAACCGCCCTCTCCCTAAAAGGGATCATCATGTAACTAGCTAATGTCCTTCACATTTGTTGCAGAACAACTATCTCTTCTGGTTTCCTCCATATTCCCATCCCCTGGGGCTGCATATTATGGTGAGATAGGCCTTGTCTTCACTAGAAGGAAAAGGGGTGTTCTGAACTCTCATTAGCTCAGAACTAAAACAAGGTAAATTCCTAGTCAACTCTAGGCAGATCGACATAAGACCTAGGTTTCCCCCTAGTTAGACCTGAAAGGACTCAGTCTGAATTTGTAAATGCAAGTACACTTCTAATTCACTGTGCACACACGAGCTGATAATAAATATTTCCATCCACAATAATCAACATTTCAGACAGGCAAAGTAAGAAAAATGTTGCTGGAGAAATTATTAGAGTTTGAGTTCAGGGTGTTTACTTTATATATTTTGACATGTGATCTTGACAATTTGTGCTTCAAGAGGTATAAAGCTTCAACTTTTTGGAACTGAGCATCTACAGTCATTAAATAATTGTCTGACCCTCCATTTTCTGACCTGATCCATAAATTTCCTGCAACTGTGAAAATTTAAATAGATAAAAATTGAAAAAAGTGCCTAAAAATAAACATAAAAATTATAAAAACATAAAAATAAAATTCTGCACAGACTACTCATAGTCTTTACCTCGACCTGCTATATCACGTTCTAACTGCCAGCTGCCTTTTCCTCACTAGATGTTTACCTTTTGTTAGTTACCACATGTTGGTTAACTTGAGTTCAGATTCAAAAAAACATTTTTCTTAGTGAAGTTGTATCTTCAATAGTTTCACCAAAGTTTAACTGAAATCATTTAAAGCCTGCTTTCAGCATAATTTTGCCTTGAAAATTTTGTTTGGTCTAAAATATGCCAGATTTATTCTCAAAGCATTCTGAACTTCTAATACAATTTAGAACAAAATTCACCAATGCATGTTTTCAGTGACATGCTTTGAGCAGGGGATTGAACTAGATGACCGCCTGAAGTCCCTTCCAACCCTGATATTCTATGATTTTATGATTCATTAAAGCAAATGACCCTGATTTGAAATTTTGACTTTGTCTCTTTCTGGTTAAAAAACAGCTTGTTACTATCCCTTTAAACTTTACAGACAACTAAGTCTCCTTGAAAACTCATGCACTACATTTGAGGAGCATAGATTATAATTAAACGAAGTAATTAATGATTTTTGTTGTGGATAATTTGGGCCCAATCGTGTTTGCATTGATTTCAATTAGAAGTAGTTAGGCAAACAACATTTTGCTAACCATTTGGGGGACAAACATCCCATTTCTATTTCTGAAATTAACAGTTCAAAGTTTCAAAAAGTCAAAAACGTGGGGGGAAACATTGAATGTTTTGTCAATTAAAAATAATAAAACTATTGAAATCTGAAAGATGGGTTAAATCCTAGAAGTTGAAATGTTTCAAACACCTCTCATTCTAATTGAAATTACTAGCCCAATCCTGCACTTACTGATGTAAATGGGACCCATGTTACCATTGATTTCAGTGGAAACAAGATCAAACAGTACCTATTAGCGCATGAATATGTTGCCCTCTACTGGCTGATTGCAGCTTAGACTAGACATTCTTTACTATTATTAGTTATTTATCTTAATGGTCTTTACTTAGGTGACAGCTCATAGTCCTTCCTTTAATTCTTGAGCTAGTAGAAGCTTGCGTTTTGGAGCTGTACGTTCAGGAATCTAGACCTAGTTCTGCAGATATTTGTCTTTACAATGCAGAAGTAGTTGCCTCCCCATGATAGAGATGGCAACCGTGGGCCCCAGTTTTACCTTGTCCAACTGGCAAGCTGACTGCTGCATCCACATGGAGCTCCACTGACTGCATTTGGGCTCTGCATGGGTGCCTCAGTCTGAATGCACCTGTAGATTAGTAGATAGAGAGGTGCCAGCAACTGAGAAAAAATGGGTTAAATCCCATGCTCTGTAGGTGAGTCATGCAGTCTATGACTTTGCTGCCCTGCAGTTTGCAGGACAGGGCTGTGAATAGCAATACACACCCAAGGGCTGTAACTCCCCCATGTGGGCACAAACTAAAAGGTTCCTAGTTTGCATTAATGTAGTCCTGTTTGAAGGAGTCTGTGTGTCATGGAGTGTGGGGGATTCAGGGCCCTGCACCTCCCCCACTTCCTGTGATTCACTGTTACTCTCAGCCAGCCAGTAAAACAGAAGGTTTATTAGATCACAGGAACACAGTCTAAAACAGAGTTTGTAGGTACAGAAAACAGGACACCTCAGTCAGGTCCATCTTGGGGAGTGAGGGAGCCCAGACCCAGCCTCTGGGACTCTCTCCATTTCCACAGCCAGAACCAAACTGAAACTCCCTCAAGCAGCCCCACTCAGCCCCACTCCAGGTTCCTCCTCTAGCTTTTGTCCAGTTTCCTGGGCAGAATGTGTCACCTGGCCCCAAACCCCTACTGGGCTCAAGTTATATGCTGGCTGTCAAGTATCATCCCTCAGTGAAGTCATACCCTTATATCCCACCACCGTCTAGTATTAATGCAGACAATAAATTAGTAAAAGTCCCATGCATCACCACCAGGTTAATACTCACTACTCCATCACACTATGTTATTATGAGCTAGGAACATTTTAGTTTGCACCCCCCCTCTGTAAGGGACTGGGGAGTAGGCAGTCTGGCCTAGTAGTCACAGCTGCCCTGATATCACTAAGTCGAGGATAGTCATGGAGTGGCAGTCAGCATGCGGGAATCAGCATAATCGCTAGAGCCAGGTTCAATAGGCAAGAGCCAGGGTCAGACTGGGGTCAGAGACCAAGCAAGGTGAGGTCTGGCATCACAGGAAACCAGAAATCTGCATGATTGCCCAGACAACTTCCTGGGCCAACCTCATTTTAAATAGTGAGCATGGGCCAATCAGAAGGCCACTGGGTACTGTCACTCTGGATCCTTTGGGCAGTACTTCCTGTGGTATCTAATCTCCACAGTGTCTCTTGGATGGGGCACTACATGGCTGCTCATTGGTGACATGGAAATCTAAAAAGTCTCTACTGAGAATGTGAGAACTGTTACTCAACAGCTTATAATGTGGGAAAATGTGGACAGATTTTCCCAGGAACAGCAAAAGGCACATCCCTGATGGTTCATTTAGTCAGTGCCAGAAAGCACAGGAAACTGTCTCCTGAGTTCCCCAAAGATTCCATCCACAGTGGGCGTGGTCTAGCCCAGGGCTAAGTGGGACATTCCCTGCGACTGCAGCTCTGTGCTGCTGCAGGCCATGCTGCAGCTGGAAACCTGAAGTGAAATCTGAGGGACTGTCTCTGTGTGTGTGTCTGCACTGTCATTAGACACTGGCAGCTGGCCTCTGCCAGCTGACTCAGGCTCACAGGGCTTGGGCTATGGGGCTGTTTAATTGTGATGTAGACATTTGGGCTTGGACTGGAGCCTGGGCTCTAGGAACCAGAGAGGTGGGCGGGTCCCAGAGCTCAGGCTGCAGGCCAAGCCCGAACTCTACACCATAATTAAACAGCCCCTTAGCCCAAGCCTCTTAGCCTGACTCAGCTGGCATGGGCCAGCCATAGGTTTTTAATTGCAGTGTAGACATACCCTCTGTCCTCTCCATGACCCGTCTTCTGGGCCCAGGCAGCACAGAGGAGAATGCTGCCTAATTCAAATACAGAGGGGACAAGAGCCAAACTTATGGGGGTGGTGGGAACAGATTGGAACAAGGAGATTCGAATGGGGGGAGACTGGACCTGGAGGCTGGAGGGGGCAGGGGGAGAGGGAAATTGTGATTGGGTGGGGTGGGTAGACTCGGACTGGCTGGGTAAGGAGATGATAACTATGAGTCAAGGCTGGAGACTGGGAATGCTGTCCAAGGACACTGGAACTGGGGTTGAGACTTGGAATGGGGACATGGAGTCAGGAGGGATCAGAGCAGAACGTGTTGGGCGAGGAGACTGGAGTTGGGATGAGCAGAGGCTGGGACTCGCGAGATGAAGAGAGTGAGACTAGGGTGAGGAGCTTACAAAGGGGAAGAGGCAGGATTGGGACCAGGACAGGGACAGGGACAAAGTGTTATGCTTGGGGGCGCAGAGAGGCAGAAGAGTCTGTGTCCATTAGAGCATGCGTCTCAAAAGTGCTCTGGTGTCAGCAAATATACGGAAAACCCACTGGCGAAGTATCCCATCCCCCTATAGTAATCCCCTAAAAGGATAAGCTCTACCTACTACTGCTGTACTGAGGTGGATCTAAAGGTTCCAACCCTGCTAAGGACCCAAGTGGGTGTCAATTTGATGCCACATCTGTCATTTTCAGGTTACTTTTTAATAAGTTTAGGAAATTATACTTGGGGAGGGGGAAGCCTACATTAAGACGATATTATGAAGGCTGCCAAGTTGAGTACTCACAAATCAGGACATGGCTGAATAAAGATTTCCTTTTTATTTTGGCACTTTCTAAATGAACTGTGAGGACTTTTCCAAAAGTTTTGTGTTCAGGATTTTTTTCAGCCAAAATTAGTCACCAACTTCATGAAGAGTTTCAGTGACACCAAAACGCATTTTTGGTGAATTAGTTGAACAAAATTTGTCCCAGTTCTATTCATGGCACAAAAGTAACCTGGCATTGGATTTTGTTACCTTCCCTGATTGTTTCCCCTGAAGTCACATGAGAAGAGCAAGAAGTAAAGTTTAGATCTGGGCAGTGTTAAATAACGAGACTGCCAACAGAGCACCCATTGGTGCAACTTATTGTCCTGACATAGAATCATAGAAATGTAGGGCTGGAAGGGACCTCAAGAGGTCATCTAGTCCACACTCCCCTGCTGAAGCAGGATCAGGGCCAGCTCCAGGCACTAGCATTCCAAGCAGGTGCTTGGGGCGGCAATCTGAAAGGGGCGGCAGTCCATGTGTTTTTGCCCCCAAGCAGTGTGCCGAATTGCCGCCGGACGGCGGGGGCAGTCCATGTGTCGTTAGGGCGGCACGCGTGTTTCCACGGCTGCGGCAATTCAGCAGCTTCTATGTTCAGCTGCCTGCAGTGGCACAGTTTCTGTCTTCCAGCTGAAGACAGAAGCTGCCGGTGCAGAAACGCGCATGTCGCCCTAACGGCACATGGACTGCCCCCGCCGTCCACGGCGGCAATTCGGCGTGTTGCTTGGGGCGGCGAAAACAGTAAAGCCGCCCCTGAGCACGATTAGGTATACCTGGGTGTCAGTCTAATTTGTTCTTATGAACTTCCAATGATGAGAATGCCACAACTTCCCGAGATTCCAGTGCTTAACAGTTTATAGAGTTAGAAAGTTTTTTCCTAATATTAACCTAAATCTCCATTGCTGGAAATGCAGCCAATTCCTTCTTGTCCTACTCTTGATAGACATGGAGAAGAATTGATCTCTGTCCTCTTTATAACAATCTTTTATATATCTGAGGCCTATAATGTCGCGCCTCAGACCTCTAACTCAGTTCATGTAGAGCACCAAGCAACTATGAAATAGTAATAACGTTTGGTTGCCACCTACCAGGGACTAGCTTCAAACTGGGAACTCAGAGAACAAAGCTCCTCAGTCCCCAGAACCACCCTGTTTCCTGTCCACAGTGCTTTGACATTAGCAATTGTGAGGACTCTAAAACTTCAAAGCTCAATGCTAATAACAGTGTGGTAGCTCCAGAAACTGCAAAACAATCCTCTCTGAGATGCACAGATGTATGACTGCGTACATGAGCAGACAGATAAAACAAGGGGAATGTAGCTGCCCTGTCACTCTTTTGTCTCTCTACTTTGGCTTGTTGCACATACGAGGAAGAACTTTTAAGAGATGTCAAAAATCCAGAGGGTGGGGGGGAATAAAATAGAAATTTGGAACTCTGAGTCCAACGGTATTTTATTTTTTAGGGAAATCCATCTACAGCTGCAAAAAAGTAATAGGAAATTCCAGTAGCACGTAGGGGCCATTAGTTTAGTACTAGGATATCCCTCCATTGAGCACACAGCTTTGGGCCTCAGCTGGTCAACTTATGAGCCTAGGCCCCGGATCATGCTGGGAGTGGCAGTAGTGCATGAACACTAATTACTGGCTGCTCTAATGTATGTCATTTAAGCATCAGAACAGCCCCAAAACCAGAAAGTACAAAGATGCCTCAATCTACCGTTGACCCGGAAGGGTATGCTTGTGTTCATTTTGGATAAAATGTGGGTTGCAGGGTGCTTAGGCACAGGGAAGCAGGCTGTGGCTCATCCCCCTGGGAACATTCTAGAGAAGGCCGGGGGTGGGAGGGGTTGAGCTCAGCATGTGGAATGGAGAACTATGAACATGTGATAAACAAACCCATATATGGAAAGCTTAACTCTGATTGGTTAGCAGTTCATGTTATGTAAGTGCCATGTGCTATAAAGTAGCAAGGGGAGGGGCTCCTTGCTGGAGGGACTCTGCCTGATTTTTTGTACCAGGGGCTCTTCTTTTGTACATATTAAATAAAGCCTTGTTGAATCGCATCACATCAAATCGAAGTCCCTTGAGTCTACCCAGCATCAGACTCATTGGGAACCACAAAATCCCAACAACCCTCAGCTATCTGGGATCTTCCTTTTAGATCACACTTCCTCGAGAGACAAGACAAGAGCAGACCTGATGAGTTTAAAACACACTTGGAAATGTGTACTCTCCACTGCCTTCCCATATGTTTCCAGATCCAATTAAAAGTTCTAGTCTATGAGAACCAGAGAAGGCTACGACCTGTTTGTGTTTGAGACTGACTCTCCATCCCTAGCCCACACAGAAGACAGCTGTGCTCCACAGATGCTGCAGGTGACAGAGGCTAAAGCAGAGTGATCGAGGTGGAACAGCCTGTGGAATTCCTACCTGAAGAAGTAAGGATAATGCTCTGATGGAGCATTTTCAGAGTAGTATGCAGCCCACCTTCCCATGACACTGTCATAACACTGTTTACGAGATAAAGAATTGGAGTTGGCGAGAGGAAAAGTGTGTGTGTGTGTGTTTGTTTTGAGGGGGTAGGAGGTATTTGCAAAGTTTTCATCCCTGTTTATTTTTTTCTTCATTTTTTTCAACATCCCACAGGGAGTCCATGGCACAGTAAGGAAATGAACCTAGGTTTCTAGAAACCTAGATTAAGCCCCAGCTACCAGGCCATCCTTCAGTAGATGCTAGAACACCTGAATTAGGGGTAATCTGTTGCAATCAATAGGCAGGAGGTTTAAAACAAACATAAGGCAGTACTTAAGACAATGCAGCCAACCTGTGAAACTCATTGCCAGGGGATATTGTGAAGACCAAAAGTGTAACTAGGTTTAAAAAGAATTAAATAAATTCATGGAGAATAGGTCCATCAGTGGCTATTAGTCAAGATGGTCTGAGATGCAACCCCATGTTTCGGGTATCCTTAAACCTCCAACTGCCAAAAGCTGGGCCTGGATGATGGGATGGATCACCTGAAATTTCTGTGTTCTGTTCATTCTTTCTGAAGCATCCAGCACTGGCCACTGTCAGTAGGCTAGATATTGGCCTAGCTAGACCATTAGTCTGACCCATTATGGCTGTTCTTATGTAATACAATCCATGTTGTTTTTAATATAATAAAAAAAGGAACACAGGAAGCTCCTGGTTTACCCGTTGCCCCTCTCCCTATGTCCAAATACTATCATTGCCCCCAGAGTCAGTCAATTCCCTTTACAGGAGCCCAAGGACAGCGTTGATATCCTAGGGCTCAGGAGGCACACTGAAGCTGGAGCTTCCACGGCAGGGTATGGGGAACACCTGGGGGGTCTTATTCCCTCACATTGGTCTGTGTAAGAGAAAGGTGGGAGCACCCCAGGAAGGACACCCTGCCTCTGCCTCCCAAGGGCAGACTTTCTCTCATCAGATGCACATGGGTAGTCACATTGAAGCTAAGGGCAGCTACACATGTGCTCAGGAGTAAAATTTGGCCATTGGTCATTTGGGATCCCAATTGCATCTTTTATCTGTGACTTCTCCTATCAGTTTTAGAAGACCTATGCACATGGGAGGGTGAGTACATCCGTGGGTCCTACTACCACCCCTACAGGAGCAAAATGCATGGGGGAAAGCTCTGAAATGCATGGAAAGGAAGAGCAGAGGCAATGGCTCCATGGGCTTTGGGTGGAGAAGCAATTAGTGGAAAGGGGGAGCAGTCATTTCCAATGTGGAAAATGATGCTGGTTGGACCAATATTTTCAGGCCAGAAGGGACCATAATGATCATCTAGTCTGACCTCCTGAACAACAGAGGCCAAAGAATTGCACCCAGCCTAGTCCCAACAACTCATGGTTGAATTAATGCATGCCTTTTGGAAAGGCAACCAGTCTTCATTTAAATTACAACTGTCACACCACCCCTTCGAGGGTTGGGGGAGTACAAACGTGGCACAGGGCAAGAACCAGTGAGTAGACCTGAAAATGCCATATGCACTCTTAGACCCCATTCTATTCCAAGCAATGGGGCATGACTCCATGTTTAAGCCCCTCTCCCTCTTTGAAAAGCCCAGCTGTAGCGCTCAGCACACAAGTAATATTGCAGCATCGGTTGGAGCAAACTTGGTGGAAATGGTATTCTTTTGACTAACACCAAGAAAAACGCCAGCTGTATTTATTTTAGCCATTTTTTATGTAGCTGATAGGGTGGATGACTAACATTTCTTTCTCAATGGAGAATAAAATAGGGTGGATGGAACGCGGTGAACAGTTACCTCAAAAGGCAGCTGCGGTCCCTGAAAGACAGAATACATCAGTAGAGAAGTGCTCACATTGAAAATCTGGAAGCTCTTATTCCACTATAGTCTGTTTAAATGTCACACTGCAACATGAACTTGGTCTGAATCTACTGAATGTGAACTCAGAGCTTTTCTTTTTATTAAAAAAAAAAGAACCCAAAACTTCATATAAACTTGTTCATACAAATATTAAGGCCCACACATGCTGCCCTCAAACTGGGGTAAATAAGAAGGAACACTGTTGAAGTCAATGGACTTACACCAGATGCAGAAGAATTATTCATTTTGAAGAAATTGCTAGGACATGTTTAAATAATTCATGCTGTTGCTCAAAGACCAAAATTCTGCTCTTCCTTAAACTGGCATTATTCAGTGGCATGCCACTAATGTAAAGCAGAGTAGAATTTAGGCCCAGTCAACTCTTCTGGAAAGATGGGCTTATGGTTAAGGAAGTAATGTGGTACCCAAGTCACATGAGTTCAACCCCCAATTCTGCCACTGACTTCCCAGATCAACTGGGGCAAGTTCCTCTGTGCCTCAGGACCCTGTCAGCAAAACAGGGATAGTAGCACTGCCCTATGCCACAGGGGTGTTGTAAGGAGGGGAGAGCTCTGTGGTTTGAGCATCGGGCTGTTCAACTCAGCATTGTGAGCTCAATCCTTGAGGGGGCCACTTAGGGATCTAGGGCAAAATCAGCACTTGTAGTGAAGGCAGGGGTCTGGACTCAATGACTTTTCAGGGTCCTTTCCAGTTCTCTGAGATAGGTATATCTCCATACATCAAGGATGAATGTGTTAGTGAATGGGATGCACTCAGTTCATGCCAGCAGGCAGAAAAGTGAACTGTAGGAACTTCTGTGTGTTTGCAGGATTTCTGTGAGTGCTTGCAAATATTTAGGGGCTAAATTCCATCCCTGCTACACAGCCCAAGTGGTCTTTGAGCAAAGATGCTGCACACCAAGTGTGATCCTTTTCCCGCAGACCACATCCTGTGGCCATTACTGCAGGGCCTGGTGTGGATCTGTTGGCCACAGTGCAGTCTTCCATGCTAATAGATCGACATACATCTCTGTTCAATCTCTGCATGTTCTTTGCTCTCCCTGGACATACACATTCCCTACCCTGGGCCCTGTTGCCACTGGCCAGTCATAACTACAGAGGGTTGGGATAGGATTGGCCCCTTTGTGGGTATATGTTTGAGAACTTGATTCACGGAACCAGCTGAAAAGGACATGCTGAAGACATCCATCAGGAAACTCCTTGTGGGACTGGGAGACATGCTTTTAAAAGCAGATATGAGACATTCATTATAAAGCAGAACAATTTGTATTGCTTTCAATAATGTTTTCAAAGCATTGTCAACAGCTGCAACTGTGGCTGCAGGTACTTTTCCTTGCAACACATAATATATAGCACTCATTTTTTTCTCAATAGCCATATAACAGTGATATGCATTACAGAAAATGTGTATAGGTTTGCCTCTATTACAGTCATGATCAAAAGGCTATGATATATTGAAATATTTGCTTTGTACAAATACATCTGTTATCATAGGGCTCCTTAACATAAATGGTGTATTTTCTATAATGTGCTCCATCTAATGAATGGTTCAGCAAAGGCATGAGAATAGAGCTATGTGGGGAGAATGCAGTAATTTCTCTTTAACATGCAGGAATTCTGAATACAAGTAAATGCATGCCAAATTTTATTGCTTCTAAATCTGAATAATTGTATTTCTGAGCTGTGCATCTGGGTAGATAATAAAGCCACAAAACAATTTAATGAAACATATAAAAAATCAAATGACATTACTAAATATTATAATATGCAGAAAATATATTTTGCATATTGTCACCCAATTTTTCATCCACGTACTTACAAATAATGCAATAATAATTGAAAGTCTTATTATCCATCTACGTAAACTGAGCCCAAATTTACCTTGTTTCCTTTTCTTTGTGTGTGTGTGAACATAAAAACAAGACTGATACTATTGTTTTATGTTTATGGTATATTTTTCCATAATAAGTAAGGTGACCAACATAAGTCTTTTTCTGATCAAATCACTCCTTATTCCATACTATGATTGTGCTACTTCACCTAATACTTACAAAGGTAAGACTTGGATGTCTGGCCTGCATTGCTCTCTGTTAGGATGTACTACCTCTGCAGGAATAAGAGAAAAGGGAGAACCAGGAAAACCACAAGATTAAAATACTTGCTAACTAGAAAGGAGTGAGTGACTTATCCAGGTTGTTATAATAATTTTAACTCTCTACTACTAGGGGTACCCACTAGGGAACCCAAAAAAAGGTTACTTTAGAGCTTCAGCTAGTTGTCTTGTTGAGATTTAAAGGATTAGCTATTTGAAGAGCATGCTGGGAAATGCCATTAAAAGGGTAAACCTACACTGGTAGAATCCAAGCAGTTAGAAGAGAGAAAGGCTGAATTCCCCTAGGTCCAAGGATGTGGCTGGACAACATTCAGAAGTTGTTTGTGCTGGAATATGGCATGCTATGGATTAAGGACAGCTTTATTTCCATTCACTTTTGCTAGGAGATCATGGCCTAGATTTTGATACCCCTACTCACACGGAGTAGTCCCTTACCCCATGAGTCAGTGGTCTCCTTTGTGGAAGATAGTGCACCATGAGGAAGGGTGTCAGAACCCAGTTCTGTGTTTCTAGAGCAAAAATCCAGATCCTTTTTGATCAGTTACTTCCTCTGGATAAAGACTTCCATCAAACCATCCATTCCCTTGCCAGCCTATCTTCTGCTCTGTACTCTAGTTTCCCATACAATATGAAGTGAAATTCAAGGTCTTGATTCTTCTATTCAAGGCGCTCAAAGGTTTTAGTTGAAGGTACCTAAAGGATCACCAAAAGCTTCAGATTGAGGACTGCAGTCAAATGCTCCACACCTCAGGAGAGTAAAATTGTCCACTACAAGAGTAAAGCTCATTGGTGGAGGAGACAGAGCTTTCTCAGGAGCCAGTCCGAGAACATGGAACAAATTCCTGGAGGAACTAAAGACCATCACAAACCTCACCACCTTCATCTCCAAAGGCACAATTCTTCACTCTTTTTCATATAGACATGTAGCACAGTGTACAAATTGTGCTTTAAATTATAAAAAATCATTTATACAACTTTGACCTGAGGGGGAGGAAGAAGAAAGAACCACATGACTGTTGCTTGTCACTTTGTTATTGAAAGTTGCTAAGATTGTACATGAAAAGGATGGCATGAAAACCTGAATATTATGGATGAGAAAGTTCAGGAATCACCACAAACAGATTTACTAAAGTAAAAAGGAACAGAATAACCACAGCATGGGAGAATGTTCCTGTTTTTCTTGATTTAATAATTGAATCTCTGGGGTGAGATTATCCTCTTATATGTACCAGTGCTACTTCATTGAACTGAACACTGGGCCACAGAGGTGCCCCGGTCTGTGATGTGTAGTTTGCAGGATGAGGAATTTGATTTGACTTCAAAGACTATGGATGGGTTATACCCTTCTAAAGGAGCTCCCCTTTCGGATACGACATTTGCTGTGTTCAGGCTGAGCTACAGGTTCCATTGTGGTCCTGCTGGATTCATCGGTGCCTTCAGGGATAAAAGAAACAGAGCTTTTATAACAGCTTGGTTGATACCAGAATTGAACTAGGGATGTCCAGAGCTAAAGGCATCAGGAGTTACAGTTTGAGCTAAAGAGACAGACTATATAAGAGATGCATCAACAGACCTATATCCTTTGGATCAGGCATGGCAGGCTGCATATACCCACACAAGTCAGCAAGGATTTACAGTTGTGGTATTTTGGAACAACACTTTCCACCATGTCCTTTACTGAATGTATTCCTTTTCTCCATGAACTTTGTATTAGCTGACAAGACTATATTATAATAGGGTGCTTCTAGCAATTTATGTTCGTCGCAAATGTTGTGTTCTTTATTGCATATGCTGTCAAAAAAAAACCCTGGAGAAATAAAGCTTCCGAGGATGATAAAGATCAGGATTTGTACAAGTGTCTTTTTTCCTGAAAATATAGTACATTTTTACAGTTTTAGACCACTGCAGTTGGCTAATTTCTAGGTTTAACTCGTTATTCGAAAGGGTGATGGTGTACGCATAGTTTCCTTGTGATAGGCTCATTAGCTTTTTATATGCTAACATATAAGGAGATAGGCCCTTCAGCCTTAATTTAGGTTCAAAATATGATACAAAAATGTTCTCTAACAATGTAAATAATTTCCCCACTCCATGAAACAGAGAGCTAGAGAGAGAGCATTTAAAAGCATGCAGGGTTTGAGAATTTCAATATCTCCGTAAAATGTCTTGAACTCAACCACAGAGCACTGTGTATATAACTTATAACCAGGAAGTGGAAACTGACTGTAAACACAAAGTAAAATCTGACCATTCTAATTTCAATGTCCAGCCAACACACAGGAAGTAAAACGATAGTGAAAAGCAAATTGGATTCTTCCTTTCAATAAACTAAAGCATGGGTTCTCAGTTTGGGATCATGATGAAGGGGGGAGCGGGGAAAATTGAAAACAGGTTTCAGGGGTCAAAGCTACCTTCTATTTCCATATAGATGGGAAAAAAGTTGTGAATTTTCTTCTGTTGCATTGGGGTGGTCATGTCAGGAAAAAGATTGAGACTCACTGATCTAAGGTGTAATTTATACAGGCCTCCAGATGTGGTTTTGGATACATTTTTTTTCTCTCAGGGGTCTCCACCTTTAACGTTAAATGGGTTATGGGAGTTAGAACCTCCATGTGTGTGACATTGTTCTTGATTCCTTCTGCTCTCTGTGATAACTGTCAACTGTTATAACTACTTAACATTTCAGGCATCTGATTTCTTAGGTTGAGTCGAGAGAACTGCGCAGCTTATTGGTAAGCAAAGCAAGCACCACTGGTCTCACTGGTAGCAGAAATATGTGTGGGTTAGCATCAGACATTATATAATGTAGGAAGGAATAAAAAAAGAATCAGGAAAAATATAAATAAAAAAAGAGTGCAAAGTTTTATTGTCAAGCACGGCTGTCACTTCATGAAACCACAGTCGTATATAAGAAATATGTGACATACTAATAGGAAGTAATTTAGCCAAGGCTGTTTTTGTGCCTTGAAGTGCCTTCTACATTTCTGCTTTGAAAACTTTGAAAGTGTGTATGCATCAGAGCAGTTCTGAGGCACTGAAGTTCCCAATTTGTGCACAATGTGACTTTTATAATGCCATTAAACTCCTCTCATGGAAAGTGGTGTGCACAAAACAATGATACATGAGATCTCAAGGAGGCTGCAGAGAGGGGGAGAGGGATGGGGTGGGGAGAAAGCTTTTGTAAAGTCACTTTGACAATGCACCTCAGCTGTAAATCTTCTGTTTGTTCATGCTGGAAATTATCTCATATGCTTTAGGCTTAAATTCAGGCTGCTTGCATTTCCATCCTTCATAAAACAACCCCCCCCCACTACATTTTGTGGGTTTTTTCCCTCCCTTTCTTTCTTTTGGGTAAATTTAGTGTTGATGAAATGCACCAGATTGACAGCCCTGGTAACTGAACTTATCTATTTATCTACAGCACAAGATTCTTCCCTGACGTGCCATCAGCTCAAATGGCCTCAGATGATGATGAGTCGGTATCTCCATCCCCATTGGTTGGACAAACAGCTATCTAAGCCCATTTTTCTGTTGAACTCTGGGCACTGTTTCCTCTCTCCCTCTGCTTTGTCCGCCTGTCTGATATCTAGACTGTGAGCTCTCGGGGGAAGGGACTCTCTTCTTTGTTACTTCTCTATACAGCATCAAGCACCCTGTGGCCCTGAGACATGATTTTTCCCTTGTAACACAAATAATAAAATTATAATTCTTGGTCCTGGGTTTTTCCTCAGCTGAGACTCCCATCAAGGGGGCTAGGTGTTCACTTTGGATGGGTGATTTTTGTCCATTTGGTGTCCCTAGTTCAACTCCTAAAAAGTAGGATATGGTAATGACTTCTAATTACTTGACTTAGGGCTAGATAGTGACTTAGCCTACATGCCCATTCAAGGATGAGTAAGAACTCCTCTTACATCCTATGCTTGGGCTACCTAAAGCTTGCAACTAGTGCACCGGAATAAGAAGGCACTGACTGATCATTTACACCTCATTCAGAGCAGGTGGACAGGGAACGGGTAGAGTCCTAGCTCCAACGTCTTCACCCACTAGCCAGCGTAGCTGCTGTAGGCCAGCAGCAAATTAATAGCCCTCCTACTGGAGCAAGCAGAGAAAGAATGGTGCCTCAGAATCACAGTGCCACCTGGGTTTGCTCAAGGCTTCTGTGGCTAAAGGTACAACATTGTCCTTCAGTTGGATTTGGACCTCCAAGTCTCCATATACCACCTCCAACCTCTTCCTCCTTTTATTTCCTTAATGGCATTCAGGGATAGCTAGGGTCTTTATTTTGACTTGATCTCAGGATACCATAATAAACATAGGATTCAGGGCCCTGAAAAATCAGCCAAACACACTATATCCCTACAGAGACCAAAGGGGACTGAGTCATTTTGCCAGATGGCACACACACAGTGGTCATCCTCCACAGTCAGAGGATTGCCTGCTCTGTTGTTGGCCCCACAACAGGAACTAACTTACTGCAACATTCATTTACACTTTCCCATCGCCCATGGAAGTCATTTTGGGGAACATTCTAACGAAGGAAAACACAGCGCAGGGTTCAAGCCTCTTATTACCTTGAGACATTTACATTTGTTGCCGGGAAGAAGAAAAAATTGCAGATGGGGAAAAAAAAAGGCTCCCTCATTATTATTTAAATTGTATTTGAGGGAAAACAATCACCAGTATTATGAAAACCAAACTTTTATTCCTTTAAATTTTTAGGAACCTGCTGTTCAGTTAATACACCCCAGATTCACTCTATGTCTGGCCCTCTAACCTTCTTCTCCACTGCCCTGTCCCCTTTGCCTGCTTCCCATTTAGCTGACCCTTCCCACCACACTTCACCCTCACCAAAAAAAATCAGGGCACTAGCAAGACACTTGCCTCTGTTACATTGTTTATTCTGCCCAACCTGAGCCTACCTGGTCTATCTGGTCAGCTCTTTGGGGCAGGGATCATCTATATTTGTACAGCACCTGACACAATGTGGCCCTGGTCAAAACTAGAGTTCTGAGATGCCACAATAATACAAATAAGTAATAATGATAAAACAGGTGAAAGAATGCTCTGGCTACAGACAGCCTCTTTTATCCAAGGATCTCAAAAATCTTTTTGAGCATTAATTAAGCCTCTTAGTAGAGAGACACTGTTTTCATATCTATCTGCCTGTCATCATCTCCTTTCTCTCTCTCTTTCCTGTTATTCTCCCCAATCTAATCTGCACTGCAACAATCACCATAGTACTCAGCCACAAAATAAAGGAGCTATGCTTTATATTCTACTGAGGATGGTGGGGGAGCACAGACAGGTTGGCTTCTAGTTTCACTTGGGTTAGATCTTCAGCTGCGTCAATCAGCACATCTTCATTGGCATCAGTAGAGCTACAATTATTTATACCAGCTGAGAAATCAGGCAGGCCTATAGCTTTTGTGTCTGTTTGTCTTGAAGGGGATTGCTGAGCCTGTTCAAAATATTCAAAATAAAACTAGAAAACCCTAGAGAACATGAGGGTTCCCCATTATTGCTTTGCAATCACAAAACAGGCTCAAAATTAAAAACGGTTAATTTTTACCATATTTAGCTATCTTAGTGAATTTTTTAGTTGGAAATGCCTCTCCCCATCAAAATAATAAAAAAAAAAAAAGTGGAATTTTTTGAAAACCACATCCACAAAGATAAAAGATGGATGAAATGTCAAACATTGGCATTTTTTTAAAGTAACACTTTTAAGAATACTCCTGCATATTTTAAACTTTTTTTCATTTTCTTAGGCCAGCTGGAGTCAAACTTTTATTGCTAAAAAATGTGAGTAGCTTGTAGTAAAAACCTTATTTCCTCATCCTCTCCCTTCCAGGCCACACCAGCCCACACTTTAGGTGGAGTCATAGACCTCCTGTAGCTCCTCATCCCAAAAACACCTTTCCACTGCCTACATCTCTGCTTTTATTTCCCCCTATTCTACACTTACTTCCCTGCCTTTCTGTTCCTTATGACTTCTCCCTCTTGCCTCTGCAAAGTCCATGAGGTTACCACCTACACATGGAGCGCGAGCTGGGTGAATAACAGGTTGTGTGGTGTGTTGGCATTTTCAAAAATTGGGGAAAACAACAATTATTTTGGTTAAGACTGAAAAATATTTTGGGTAAATTAATAAGTCAAACAAAGTTTGGTTTGAGTTGAACTAAATGTTTTTTTTTCCTTCAAGAAGATTGCTTTGTTTTTGTTAATTTTGGCCATTTTTGATTTAAAAAAAAATAAGATGGAAGGAAATTGGAGACAAAGATTTCATTCAGCTGAAAAGTCAAAAGTTTCATTTCAAAAGTGTCAAAACAAAAATGTTTGAATAGTTCAGAGCTTTTTTCCTAAACAAGCAAGTCAGCAAAATTGACATGAATTCATAAAATGGTTGTGTCATCAAATCTGCAGTTTGCAGAGAAAAAGTTTTGCTGCAGAAATGTTGCCCAACTATACAATGAATACTCCATGTCCTGACCTGCTGAGCACCCCTCTCTGTTCTCCTCAAAAATCATCTCTTCAAACGATTACTTCTATGCTGGTCTTATGTACTCTCCCTCTGCTGAATGGTTGCCCTGTGTCTTCTCTTACTTGTGCCTTGTTTTATGGAGACTGCAAGTTTGTTAGGGACCATTTGTTTCTTTATGCATAAAAAGTTCCTTGCTAGAGCTGGTAGAAATTCCCCCAAGTTTACAGTTTTTGATTAAGATTTGTGACAATTTTTTTCATCCAATTAAAAATCTGGGAAGATTCCACCAGATCTATTTCCTTGCCTGTTCCTGGTGCTATATTATTTTTATACACTATTTTTTATACTAACAATAGCATTTCCTTCAAAAAAACTGGAGGCACCTTAACCTGCACGACTCTTATTAGTCCAATCTGGAGCCCACACCAATATGTCTCTATGACTCACTCCTGATCTTTGGCAGTGTCCTCCTCATAATGCAGCGCTGAGCAGACACTGCCAAATTTCCAGAAATTCTTTTGGGTCTTTGGGACAAGGACAACCATTCCCTGAGGACACTTTGGTGATCCTATCACATCTACACTTTTCCTCTTATCCCAGGAGAATGAAACTTAGATTTGGAAGATGAATGTAAGAACTGCCATAGGGGGTCAGACCATTATCCATCTTGCCCAAAACCCTGTGTCTGATAGAGGCCTGTGCCTGAAGGGCAAGAGCAGAGGAATGGAAATCAGGAGAGTGGAGATTTATTTTTTGCCACTAACCCAGGTGATCTTGGGCTAGTTGCTTAACCTCAGTTTCTTTCTATGGTGAATCGTAGAATATCACTGTTGGAAGGGACCTCAGGAGGTCATCTACCCCAATCCTCTGCTCAAAGCAGGACCAGTCCCCAACTAAATCATCCCAGCCAGAGCTTTGTCAAGCCTGACCTTAAAAACCTCCAAGGAAGGAAATTCTACCACCTCCCTAGGTAACCCATTCCAGTGCTTCACCACCCTCCTAGTGAAAAAGTTTTTCCTAATATACAACCTAAACCTCCCCCACTGCAACTTGAGACCATTACTCCTTGTTCTGCCATTTCGTACCACTGAGAACAGTCTAGCTCCATCCTCTTTGGAAGTCCCTTTCAGGTAGTTGAAAGCAGCTATCAAATCCCCCCTCATTCTTCTTTTCTGCAGACTAAACAATCCCAGTTCCCTCAGCATCTCCTCATAAGTCTTGTGCTCCAGCCCCCTAATCATTTTTGTTGCCCTCCGCTGGACTCTTTCCAATTTTTCCACATCCTTCTTGTAGTGTGAGGCCCAAAACTGGACACAGTACTCTAGATGAAGGGAATAGAGGGGAAACATCACGTCCCTCGATCTGCTGGCAATGCTCCTACTTATACAGCCCAAAATACTGTTAGCCTTCTTGGCAACAAGGGCACATTGTTGACTCATATCCAGCTTCTCATCCAGTCTAACCCCTAGGTCATTTTCTGCAGAACTGCTGCCTAGCCACTTGGTCCCTAGTCTGTAGTAGTGCGTGGGATTCCTTCGTTCTAAGTGCAGGACTTTGTACTTGTCCTTGTTGAACCTCATCAGATTTCTTTTGGCCCAATCCTCTAATTTATCTAGGTCCCTCTGTATCCTATCCATACCCTCCAGTGTATCTACCACTCCTCCCAGTTTAGTGTCATATGCAAACTTGCTGAGGGTGCAGTCCATGCCATCCTTCAGATCGTTAATGAAGATATTGAACAAAACCAGCCCCAGGTCCGACCCTTTGGGCACTCTGCTTGATACCAGCTGCCAACTAGACATGGAGCCATTGATCACTACCTGTTGAGCCCAATGATCTAGCCAGCTTTCTATCCACCTTATAGTCCATTCATCCAGCTCATACTTCTTTAACTTGCTGGGTGTAAAGTGGTTGTAACACTTACCTACCTTACCAGGATGTTGTGGTTTAACATTTACATTGCAGTGGCACTTAAAAGTCAACAAAATTTGGAGCCCAGTTGCACTAGGTCCTGCACAAACATACAATATGTGAGCATCCCTGCTCCAAACGTGTGTCAAATGTATAACAAGTGGAGTGGTGGAAGAGCTGGGCTTGAGATGGAGTAATAAAAATCACAGCATGTACAAACTGTTAGCCAATCAGCAGTATGTAATCACACCTCACCACCTGATGTTCTTCAAGGCTTTAAGATCTTTGGAGGGAAGTCTGGAGATAGACAGATGATAGTATAAGAGAGTCAAGTATGATGCCAGGGGAGAAATCTGTGTTTTAATTGACATGATGTCTCATTTTTGTCTTTCTGAGGATGAGGGAATAAATGTTTGTGCCATTAAAAAATATCGTATTTGCTTTGAACTCTCTGGAACAAAGCACCATTTGTATTTAGTGAAAGTCATTGCTATGGAAATGAATTAGTTTCATGTTCTTTTGGTCAAGCATCAGAGAAAAAATATATATGCCATGACAGGATGAGAAATGGATTAGCATGGGGGTGGGGGATTAGCATGGGGGTGGGGGTGGGAGAAATGGATTAGCATGGGGGTGGATTAGCATGGGGGTGGGGTGGATTAGATCAAACAAAATAATATAGGTTGCTTTAACGCACAGCCTGTTCACTTAGTCTTTGATCTGAGAAAGACTTATGAATGTGTACATAAGTAGCTCCACTAAAGTCAATTGGAACAACTCCCAGTACATAAAGTTAAGCATATATGTAAATCTTCACAGAATCAGTTCCTATTGCCTCATTTCAGCAAGGTATTTAAGTGTGAGGGACTTAAGCATATGCTTAAAGTAATTGTTTAAATGCTTTTCTGAATTAGGACCCACGTCACCAATCCTGTAATGACATTGCAGAGATATGATATAGGAATGTGGGCCAAATAAAAACGTATTAAGTCTGCCTATGCATATATGAGTTTCAGTGACATCACTTCCAAAACTTTCCTTGGTTCACTGTCCTTGTGTCTCTTTAGATGGAAAATGTATTGAATAGGTTACAAAAAATACAAATAAAATAAAAAATTAATCAGCTCTAAATTCTTGCTACACCTGCAAAACTAAATGAAAAGTGTAACATTACGTGTTGATTATAATGACAACATGTGCAGTTGTTTCCAAGACCTCACTGCAGGCAAAACCATGCCTGTTTAATGTATTTTAACCATTACCATCATTGTCTGCTGCAAACACCTGGGCTGAAGTCCAGACTATTGAAATCAATGACAGTTTTGCCATTGACTTCAATGAGTGTGTGTACACAGCAACTAGACACCCGTGGCTGGCCTGTGACAGCCAAGTTGGGGCTTGGGCTGTTTTCATTGCTGTGTAGACTTCTGGGCTTGGGCTGCAGCCCGAGCTCTGAGACCCTTCCACCACACAGGATCCTGATTCCAGAAGTTTATATAGCAATGAAACAGCCCTGCAGCCCAAGCCCTGTTAGCCCCTCAGCTGGCACCAGTCAGCTGCAGGTCTTCCTTTGTTGTGTGGACATACCCAATGAGGCCAGGATTTCACTCAGGAACAGCAGTCAGCAACTTCAATTGGTGCAAAGAGCTTCACAGAATCAACTGTGTTTTCCACTCTATATTGCAAAGCTGTCTCTTGCACTTTATAGGACATCTATGCCTCCTAGGAAGCAGCTGGTATTTCCCAGCCCCTCCTGGATGTGTCAGTGATTTCCTGAATGAAACCAAGCGGCAAATGTTTGGCCCTCACTGTTTGAACTCAAAGCCCATGTATTTACTTACCCCTGCTGCAGCAGGTTCCCACTGAATGAAGATAAAGCTGTTTCTTCCACTCGGTCCATTGTAGTACCTATAACTGTACATGTTGCCAATTGAATAAATATTCACTGAGATCAATGAATATTTTTCACCAACCACTATATTTTTAGTGTAGCCACTCAAATGGAAGATATATGATAACCACTGGGACAAAGCTCTTTCTTACTTTACTGAGCTATCACATCGTTTATATGCAGCATCTATATTATGTTTATGTAATACACATACACAAACAAATCCACTGTATATAATGTCTCCTTTCTCTTCCTGGGTTTTCTAACCACCATCCAACACACACTCCCACCCAGAAAGTCAAAAAAATAAAATAAAATAAATTAACACAAATGTAGAACTGGAAGACTCATACAATTTTAGGCCAGAAGGGACAATCATGATCACCTAGTCTCACCATTTGTGCTTTGCAGGCCACAGAACCTCATTCAACCACTCTAGCAATAAGCTCATAACTTCTGGCTGAGTTACTGAAGTCCTCAAATCTTGCTTTAAAGACTTTGAGTTACAGAAAATCATCATTTACTCCAGTTCAAACCAGCAAGTGACCCAGGCCCCACGCTTCAGGGTCTCTGCTAAAATGACATGAGGGAAGACTCCTTCCTGACCCTAAATATGGTGATCAGTTAGACCCTGAGCATGTGGGCCAGACCCACCAGCTAGCTAGACACTTAGGAAAGAAATGTGGAACTAGTAAAACATTTACAAGTCACCACATTGTTCACTCTACTTTTATGTTATATTTCTTTCCCCTCATCCTCTGAATTTCTTGTCTATTTCAATTGTAAGCTTTTTGGGGCAGGGGCTATGTTTCATTCTTGCCTAGTTCAATGAGGCCTCAATCTGGGTTCTTTACTAGGTGCTACTGTAAGACTATTAATATACAATAATAACCTAAACCACACACACAGGGGAACATATGACTGGAAAGAACCTCCTGAGTCATCAACTCATCCTCAGGCTGGGATGATTTAGTTGGCTGGCTGGGATGATTTAGTTGGGGGATTGGTCCTGCTTTGAGCAGGGTGTTGGACTAGATGACCTCCTGAGGTCCCTTCCAACCCTGATATTTTATGAGTCTCTGCTCTCATAGGAAGTCCCATCATAGACTCCTTTTAATAAACAGAGTTTTCAAAGTTGCAATGCTTACTAGTGTTACTTTAAGACCATTGTCCCCTGCACCCCTCAGATTAAAAGGGGACAAAACCTCAAACAGCATAGAAATTGAACATGACCAGAACCGGGTTCTGCAATTCATTTTTCTTGTTTACTAATTAAGATTAAAAAATGCTAATGATTAAATAAATTAGGTAACAATTTTTCAGGGCAGCATCTCATTGGATTTGTTAACTTTTATCTATCTTGATTTTTATTAACTCTTTTTCTTCTTGTCCTTTTCTTTTAATTTCACTTTATTCCTTTCCTCTCTCATATATTTCTTTACATCATCTTTTGTTTTGTATGTGTACATATCAGAGAGTAGATCTGTGATTTGTGGGCAAGAGCATGGGGGAATTCCAGATACCTGTATTATATTCCCAGATCAGCTATTGCATAGATACTAAGTCACACAGGATAGGATTGGCAAAAGCTATCAGCATTGGCCTAGCTCTACTCACATTAAAGTTAATGATAAATCTACCCCTCATTTCAATGGGACCGGAGCCAGGTCAATTGTGAACACTTTTGAAAATCACATCTTTAATCTTTAATAGACTGCAGCTGCCTTGATGAAGTGCTTTGAGATCCTTAAAGGAAGAATGTAAGTGAAAAATATTACCACTAGAGCTGGGGGGAAAATTGACTGTTTCTTTTTTCTGTAAAAATTGCAGATTCAAGTCAACCAAAGCATTTTGCAAATTCGCCAAACATAACATTGACATTTTCCAAATGTTTCAGTTCAAAAGCACATTGTTTTGAAACTGTCTTCAATTTTATTAACAGAATAAGAAACCTCAAAATCAAAACAAAAATGTTTTGTTCAATTCTCTTCTTCCCACTTTTTGTCTTAAAAACCCCCCCAAAACTTTTCAGTTAACTGTTTTTTTGTTTGTTTGTTTTTAATATTCATTTGTGGTCACCCCGAAACACATTTGTTTGTTTGAGAACAGCCAGAAAAAAAAGAAAGAAAGAAAGAAAGAAAGAAAGAAAGGAAAGTTATTCACCCATCTCTAATTACCATCTACTTGCTAAAGGCCAAAATTTACACTCATGGGGATACATCCAGCTCTGACTGCAGACACTCATTCCAATCCACACACTTGCGTGAAGACAGAATGTAGCTCTAGAATTGTATGCTGCATGAAGGTCTGATGACTAAAGGGACTGGTATTGATAGAGTGACATTGCAACTAGCAGGTCACTGGTTTGCAGCCAGTCCACGATGCCATGACTGAAGGTCAGTGTCATCTTCCAGAGATGTTTGTACTACCTGAATCAGCAGGTTCAAATTCTAGTGGAGAATGTCCATCATACTCATTGCTTCCCTGCCTTGTTGGCAGTCTCACTAAAGAGGACAAGGATTAAATAGACTGTGGAGGCTGCTCTACTCATGCCTGGGATTGGCTCCTGGAGGTCAGGCAAAGCACCTTTTGAAGGAAGCTTTCACTCCCACCACCTTTTCTGTGAGAGATGACTTAAGTTTCTGGAGCTGTCTGTCTGGCTTCAGACCACCCACTGCTGGGGACTAGAGCTGTGCACAAAATTTCATTTTGGAGGATTTGGACTTTTGGTGTTGTTTCTACTTTGGAATAAAGCCCCCAAAATTTCTAACTTCTCTAAAAAAAGAAACTGAACCCTGGCTCCAGGGAATTCCATCTTGGAGCTAGAGGCCCAGGAAATTCTGGGGTCCCCAATTCAGAGGAAGTCTGCAGGTGGGCTGCTCCAGAGCTGTGGATGCTGGAAGCCCAAACTGCCATGAACCTGGGAGCTGCAAGTCCCAGCTGATCGAGGAGCTTCAGAGCTCGGAAGCCAGTGGTTCCATGCACCCAGCTCCTCAGCTGTCCCACTGGCAGGCTAATGGAGAGCAGCAGCTTGACCATGCAGTCAGGTGAGCTGTAGAGGAGCTGGGAGCATGGAAGACCTGGGTTTCCAAGCTCCCCAACAATTTGCCAGGTGGTTGCTGAGCATCAGGGAAAGCTGTCAGAAAACCAGGCAAGGTTCTATTGCGACTTTGTCAAAAAAATCAAACCATCTCAGTAAGACACTTCAACAAACCAGCATTCTGTGACAGAAAAGCTAAATTCTGCTGGGGAATTTCTGACCAGCACTGCAGGATACTAGGCACCTGTGGAACTTGAGTGCCTAAATATGGGCTCAAGACCCTAACTTTGGGGACCTATTTTTTTGAAACTCTTGGCCATATTCATTACTTTTCAGAACACTTAGTACTTCATTTTCTTCTAGAATCCTTTATTGGCAAATGCATCTTAAGTTCTCCCAAGTTGGGCCAGTAGCTTTGAATCAATATTCCAGGCCTACATTTCCCACAGTTAGCTACCAGTTTGCATTGTCTCCTATTTTAGGTGCTCAGCAGTTTCTGAAAATAAGACTTCTTTAAAGTTTCTTACCTTGGACACACATAGATTAAGACTTTTACAATCGCTAATCCCTTGTTAAAACATTGGCCACTCTGATGCCCATTTTCTTCACCGGCCAGTGCTGTCAGGGACTGGTACGTAGGCAGTGACCTGGTGATTAAAGACAGCAGCCAGCACTGGTGGTCAGAACTGGATTCAGAAGCCAGGCAAGAGAGCAGGGCTGGAACAATTCAGAGCAGGACAGGAACTAGGTAGGAGCAGGGCTGGAACAAGGCTGGGAATGAGGGAGATGAGACAGCAACCACTGGCCTAGACACTGAACTGCTGATGACCTGCCCTTGCTGACTTTACATGTAAACCTGTTGCCTGCTTGCAGTCAGTCACGTGAGCTGGGCAATCAGGCAATTCTTCCCCAGCCCAGCAAGCAACCTGAGGACTGAGCCAGCTAGCCCCAGGCTCAGTTAGGGGGAGTCAAGCCTTTAGTTTCTGGCAAGCACATCAAGGGAATCTCAGCAGCCCCAGCATTGCATCCCCTTTTCTTCAGGGCCTGAATTTTATTTCTTCACAGTGAGACAGCTCCCCACGTAACCTCTGTCCTTTCCCCTGACCCAGGGGTCTCCTATCTACTCTCTGCATAGCTCATTTCCCAGGTCCTGTACTTGGAAGTTAGAGAGTGCTTCTATTTCCTTCTGCTGAGACTCTCCTCCAACAGACTGGCTTCTAGCCTGCTCCCTGCAGCCTTGCACTCCCAGGCAGGGGTGTTAGAACAATGTGTGTAGGGGGGGTGCTGAGATCCAGTGACCCAAACTGTAAACCTTGTCTATAATAGAAACTCCTTCAACCAGGGAGTATGACAGCACCCATACTCCCAGGCCAGCTGTCTGCCTCAGAGCTTAAGGAAAGCACCTCTACTTGCTCCCTGTCCCTGTTTCTGGACTCAGACTGTCCTCTCCATCCCAGCTGCCCTAGCTCTGAATTGCCATCATCTCCCATGTGACCCCAGGATTCATTCCCTTCACCTGGGAAGGTTGCTCAAATGAGGCATAGTTGAACCTTTAAAAGACCAGCTCACCCTGTGACACTTCCCTTTAGATTAATAGTGTTTCCTTTTTCTTCCATCTCCTTCCATAGCTTGTTTCCTCAGCCATTTCTTCACTGCAACATATTTTTATCTCTGTCCTCCTACTATTTCCCCCCCTAAATTTACTTTATTACAGTCAACCCTTCAATTAATTTTTCTAAGTAAAATGACTGCATTAGGCAAAAGTTTGTGCAGTAGCCAATAAAATGTCAGATAATATTGAACGTGGAGCCAGGCTAACCTTGAAACCCAATAAGTTGTTATTTGTAAATGTTACAACTTTATTTCTAAGAGAATACACATGTATGAGGGAACCATTTTATGGCTAAGCTGAGTGATTGATTAAAGCATTCTGATCCATCTCGACAAGATAAACTCAGATAAAAGAATCTACTCATATTTAAGATGCTGCAATTTATTATCCAAAGACTACTGTAAAATGATTTTATAATTCCCTTCATTTAAGTGATTTTTTTGTAAGTAATAAACCATTTTTCGTGTAACTGATTATGATCAGGAACTCTCACTGCTGGTCCGCAGTAAATTCCAAAGGAAAGAAACAACCATATTGGTTAACACAGCAGCCCATGAAGCTGTAAGGTTGGGATCTCTGATAGAGTCACGATGCTTTTCTGCTGGGATTTTAAATCATCTTCTTTCACAAGTAAAAAAGTTTCTGCTGACTCAGGGAGATTTATAAGATGCCATGCACTTTTCCTTTGGGGCCCTGACAACCAAATATCTAAGCACATAGCTAGTTTGAAGCATGTGAGCTGCCCTATTGACTACATGGAGATTAAATCATGTGCTTAAATATTCTGTTGAGTTAGAGTCAAAATCTCTCCCTTTTTAATGGGCTAACACCAGCCCCGCATTCAGCAACTCTCGCAGCAAGGGGTATGCGGTGCAGAGTCCTGCTGGAATGAGTACATATTAGATGTAAGGTGATGAATCAATCCTGTACTATGCGCTAGCCAATCCCCAAGATAGGAACTAGTCAGGTGACTCCCAGGGCAGGCATATAAACCTCACAGTAGGAACAGAAGTCCAGTCTGTTCAGGGTCATCCCACGACTTGGAACACTCTCCTGTCAGATAGTGGCAACAGAACTCCCCAAGCATTAGCCTGCTCCAGCCTTGCTCTCACTCTGGCCTCATTTCGCCCCTGCTCTGGACTGTTGATTCTGGCTCTGACCACTAGGCCTGACCAGTCCCATCCTGGTTTCTGAAAATTTGCACAGACTGATCCAGGCCTCCCTCCGCCATTCACTCCACTTCTTGGTTACAGGTTAACTTAATACAAGGAGTGGGCGTAAGTTCTCTGGTGCAAGGACTGTATTTTACAAGGTGTTTGTACAGTGCCCTGATCCAAAATGGGGCATCTCATTTCTAATGATATACAAGTCATTAAATAAGTGGAATAGTTCCCTTTTGGTCAACATAAGTCCCAAGGCTCTTTTTCCAAGGGTTATGTTGTTAACCCCGGGATCCCAGCCAAAGTCTGGTTTGGGAGATTATATTTTGCCTATGTACATTAATCCTGCAGCTTCAAATGACCTTATAGTATCTAATTATTAGATATCAACTCCAATTGTTTAACTTCAAGTTCTAGATTGTTGAGTGAAGTTGCTATGAGTAGTTAAAAAGCTGCTATAACCCACCCTTGAGGTGGGTACATTTCAGTGATAGGTGAAACAATTCCTGTATATAGCTCCCGTCCCCCTACTCTCACCCTCCAATTTATAAAGATTTTTAGAATCTTTCAGACGGAAAGGTGCTTTAGAAATATAAGGTCTAGATGTGGCAAATACATCTAAGGATGTCCAAATGCAATGAGGTGCTATAGACGACTATTCACTGGCACCATGAATTGCCACAATGAATGGCAACAAATAATCATAGGCTAGGAAAAAAATGTGGATGACTCTCTAGTTTTGTAAGTAGGGCACTCACCTACAATGTGGGAGACTTAGGTGCAAGTGATAGGGCCTACCAAATTCACGGTGAATTTCTTGGGCACAGAATTTTAAAAAATAATAAATTTAATGATTTCAGCTATTTAAATCTGAAATGTCATGTTGTTATAATTATAGGAGTCCTGACCCATAAAGGAGTTGTGGAGGGTTCACAAGGTTATTGTGTGCATGTGTGGGGGGGTGTTACTTATTTCAGTGATGCTGCTGGTGGCAGCGCTGCCTTAAGAGCTGGGCAGCAGGAGAGAGGCAGCTATGGCCGGGAGCCCAGCTCTGAAGGCAGAGATGCTGTCAGCAGCAGAGCAGATGTAAGGATGGCCTGGTATGGTGTTGCCACCCTTACATCTGTGCTTCTGCCTGCAGAGGTTGGCCCCCCGTCAGTAGCTGCCACTCTCCAGCTACCCAGCCCTGAAGGCAGCAGTGCAGAAGTAAGGATGGCATGGTACTTCCGCGCTGCTGCTAGCAGGGTTGCCCAGCTCTGACATTCCTAAAATAACCTTGTCACACTTCTGCAACTCCCTTTTGGGTCAAGACCCTTGTTTGAGAAACAGCCTTGTCACACCTCTGCAACTCCCTTTTGGGTCAGGACCCCTGTTTGAGAAACACTGCTCTCCCCTGTGAAATCTGTATAGTATAAGGTAAAAGCACACAAAAGACCAGATTTCCTGGAGGGAAAGCAGATTTCACGGTCTGTGACACATTTTCTCATGACCATGAATTTGGTAGGGCCCTAACAATAGAATAGTTTTAACATGGGAGTTCCAGACAAAGACACACCTCAGAAAACCCATATAGCTCACTAGCTAAGTTGTTTTCCTGTGTATGGATCACCCAAGTTCAAATCTCTTCTCTACACCAAGGAGAAGGGTAATTGTACCAGGAACCCTGACTTCTCAGAAAAGTACCCTAACCACTGTGCTAAAGAGAGGTGGCTTGCTTCCTCTCCCACCCCAGTTTTGGGGAGCTAGTCCTCCTGTGCTTTTGTTAAAATGCCTAAACTCAAAATAAACAAAACATTGAGTTGGGTCAAGATCAAAATGAAATCTTTTATTACAACCCCCTTTTCTTTATCCACTGAAAATTTAGAAATGTTTCCATTTTAGTTTGACTTGAAATAATTTTTCCCCATTTTTTGGAATTGTGAGTGAACTGAAAAATCCAATATCTCCCATTTCTATTCTCCTGCAATGTACTCTATTCTCTCAATTTAAAACCCCTTCTCCACAGCAGGCAGAGGGGAGAACTGAACCTTTGTCTCACGCAGCCAGAGTGAGTGCCCTAACCACAGGGTTAAAAGTTACAAGGCTATCACTTCCTCCTTCTGGCCATTTTGTGAATGTACCTCTTAGAAAATCCCCAGAATGTTTTGTTGCACATCGAACATTGTGTTTCATTTGACCCACGACCGATTTTTCAATTTTGCCAGCATTTTGCACAATGTCCAGATTCAGTTGAATCCAAACTTATTTTTGGGTGTTTTTGGGACTGCCAGTTGTTTACCAGCTGTAGTTAGGGGAGGGCGTTCCTCAGGCTGTCCCTGATTTGAGGGCTAGGTTGGACCTACACCACCATCCCATGTTCCACCTGGACACTCAAGCTTTAGGTGCGTGGAGTGAATTCCACCCTGAATAAACAGAAAGGTGAGGAAGCTGATGCTTCCAGTTCAACAGCTTTCACCTGCACTACAAATAATTAAAGAAGAGAGGTGCACATTAGGAAGCAAGCAGTGCAGTTTGCACCTACCTCTAGCATCTGGTACATTTCTATCATTAGCATCAAACTCACCCCCTAAGTTCAATTTAAGAGAGAGTGAAAACCAAATCCTGTGTTGCAATCAGCACCCTAACTCAGCCAGGCTTAACACAGCCTTTGCTTTCCAGGCTGCAGTTAATATGTCTTTTTATTTACTCCAAGGCTGTTTCATGGACGCTTAACTCCTAAGCAGTCTCTCAGGAAATAAACCCTCTTTGCAATAAAGATCAGATAAATATCTCCTCATTTTTCCACTGAATGCCATTCCTTAGATATGCCAATACGTGTCACTTATTTATTTCTGACAATGACTCTCTTTAAAAGCACCTTTTATTTTCTCTCTTACAGGGACAACATATCCAGAGCACCACGGAAAGGGAAATAAACTTTTATTCTCTTCAGTTACTAAAGGGGCAATGCATAGACCGATGATGTCAGTTGAAAGACTCCCATTGACTTCCTTGGGATTTGGCTTACTCCCTCTGGAAGTGGTTGCACCAACATTATTTTCATAGAATCATAGGACTGGAAGAGACCTCAAGAGATCATCTAGTCCAGTCCCCTGAACTCAGGACAGGACTAAGGATTATCTAGACCATCCCTGACAGGTGTTTGTCCAACCTGCTCTTAAAAATCCCCAATGATGGAGATGCCACAACCTCCCTAGGCAATTTATGCCAGTGCTTAACCACTCTGACAGTTAGGAAGCTTTTTCTAATGTCCAACCTAAATCTCTTTTGCTGCAATTTAAGCCCATTGCTTCTTGTCCTATCCTCAAAGGTTAAGAAGAACAAATTTTCTCCGTTTTCCTTGAAATCTGTTATCATGTCCCCTCTCAGTCTTCTGTTCTCCAGACTAAACAAACCCAGTGTTTTTCAATCGTCCCTTTCGGCATGTGATAGGGTCTATCAGGCCTTCTCTGCCACTCCCCGCCATCTGCCTCCAACTGGAGCTGTTACTGCCTTGACACATCTCTGGTCAAGGAAAACCCACTCAGACCAGAAAACTCAAAGCAAAACAAAAAAACCCAAAACAAAAGAAAAAAAAAACCCTTAGTCCTCCGGAGGCCTAGGAGAGCCAGGAGGAGAAACTGGCCAATCGGGGACAGCAGACCAGTTAAGAAGGCTTGCCTGCTTCTCCTCAGGGCAGTGTGATGTGAGCCTGGGATGGAGATGGAGTACCTAAATGCTAGCTGAGAGCCTTACCCTCAAGTGCTGCAGTGATTTGCTTTCCTTTGGATTTTGTTTGCTTGTTTAAGGTGCAGGCAGCCAAATTCTGAGCCTTGTTATCCTTAGTTAATTGTATGGTGATTGTCACCAGGGTTACAGCACAGGTCGCCGTGCTCCAAGGAGGCAGCCACAGCTGGTGGAGTAAGGCGGGGAGTGATTGTAGCACCACAGTTGGCCCTGCTGTGGGTGTGCCAGAGTAGCCCCAGTTGTGATACTGCAGTACTTTGGGGTTTTGTAGCTGGATTTCACTCAAGTACTGGCCTAGGTCAATTTGTTGAGACAAGACTTCTAACCCTGAACAATTTGTCCTCTTCCCACAAGTCCAATGGGTCTTCTGCTTCCAGAGAACTGTCCAGTGGTTACAGCAGTAGCCTAAGAAGATTTGACTTAATTTCTCTGCTCTGCTGCAGACTTCCTAAGTGATCATAGGCAAGTCATTTAGCCTTTCTGTGCCTCAGCTCCCCCTCTGTAACACTGGGATACTACTGTTTCCTTACCTCAAAAAGTGGTGGCAAGAACAAAGAGTGTCAGGCACTCAAACACTACAGGAATGAGGGCCACTTAAGTACCATAGATAATTCCCCACATTTTTCTTACGGATTGTACTTTATACACAACAGGAATAAGAAGTATAATAATGAGCGATACATATAGCATATGTAGTTTCATGTTGGACAAAGACAGATCAGTAACACGGACTGGCAGAAATAAACAAGCATGACAATAAAATTAGTTTAAAATTCCAATTCAAGTGTCATTATAAGGTGTTATACAAATCAGTGTGAAGTTTTAGCAAACAAATGTATGCTGTTGTATCTAGAGCCATGCAGAGGGGGGAGGTTTCTTTCAGAAAGGATTTCAAGATTTTAAAATTTGGCTTTATTCTGAATCAGAGCGAAAATGAAAAAATTCAAAATTCTCTATGAAGAAATACTTCAACTGTCTATTTTGTTTGTGCGTCATTTGCAATGTTTTATTTTTTTTTCCTAGGCTGACTTTAAAAAAAAATAAAAAAAATTGCGTATTATAATCCAAAATAGAAAGGTTTCAAAACAAAGACATTACAAAATGAACATTCAAAATGTTTTATTTCATAGTCATCAGAATGTCCAATTTTGACAGTGGCAAGGATATTTTTTTTTCAGTTTTCTTCCAAAATGAAATCGACCTAATTTCATGAAGCATTTTGAATTCCATAGTACTGCCTAGTCCAATAGAATATGGTTCGATTTGCTCAACAGCTCTAATTGTGATTCCCAGTTCAGTGTGTGATACATGTCCCTTTTGTCTGCCTCATGCACACAGGCTACAATTCTATTGAAGCTCCCATTGAAGGGAATTAGTCTTTTAGCTCAAGTTTTAGAGGCATATATGCTTACTTCTAGAGGTGCCAGGTTCACTTCCAGCAGCTGGTGATTACTCTGTTGTGTTATTTGAGAAGGGTTATATGATCATGTAATTTAAAACTGATTTTGAGGCACAAGCAGAAGTAAAATTGTGCCAGTAACCACAATACTATGATTATCTAGAATGAAAATTTAAGAACTTTGAATTGTAGGTTTTTTTCCTACTCACTGAGGGATATATAGGTATACATGAAAATAAATTAGAGATAGATGATATAGATAGACAGATGGACATATATATAATAAAACCAACATAAACAGAGGCTTTTTTGCTATTGAACTTGGGAAAAACAAGCTGGGACTGCAGGTATCACTTTATTACCTCTAATTTAAAAGCTGTTCCTAATAATTTTTTTAAGCACTTCCATATAATACATCTGTTCAGTTCAAATTTATAATTACATTTTACTGCAGGCTGGGAATACACATAATGACTGTCAGATAGCATGCACTTTGTGTTGTCAGATTTTTACTTTATTTTGAGACACATCATCTTTCCATTTAAAAGTTCTAACACAATTTTTTCTCCTTCTGCCTCTCAGTTTAAAGTTGTGCTGTATCTATATTCAAGTGCCCATCATGTTAGGGTACTACTTGGAGCTCAGGAGACCTATCTTCAGAGCTCTTCTTTGTCTTGGACTTCCTGAGCGACCACAGGCAAGTCAACTAATTGCTCTGTGCCTCAGTTTTCCATCTGTAAAATGGTCATAATAGCACTGCCCTACTTAATGGGGAAGTTGTAAGGATAAATGTTATGGTAAGATGGGTCATATAAATATCACTGATGAAAATGGATCCTGGGAACATCCTCTGAAACCCATGCTTCTCCCTCTGCCACCTTCAAAAAAGGTAATAATCCAAAACATATTTAATTGATTGGCCCCACAGATTTACGGTCAGTTTGTCAGTTTTACACATTTGGTTGATTAAGGAATTAACTTGAAGGGAGGTTGCTTATCCTAAGTTTGGATTAACTGATTCAAAGAAAATAAACACCAACCTAATACTTAAGGTCCAAGAACAAACTACACTGATTCTGAGAGTAGGGCAAAATAAATCTTCCTTTGACTTTTCTTTAATTTTCCCACTCCTATTTGTGGGTTCTGGCTGAGGAGCTCAGTCTAAGACAAGGTAATTTTAGAGGCTGGCAAACTCTCTGAAGAGAGTAAGGGAGTTAAGTGGCCAATTCTCAACAGGCCTGTAGGCCCTTTGGAAATTGCAACCTGACATGGGTTCTCATGCAATCCTTAGCCTACTTCTTTTTGTAGATTGAAGATGATCCAATAATTTGGATGCAGTTCCCACTTTCTCTAAGTTACTCAGCTCAAATGAAGATCTCCCACTACCACCAGCCATGTTTACCTCCTCTGGGATTAGCCGTTGTTATCATTCTATCCCTGCTGTGGAATGATCTCAGAGTCACACGGTAAAAGAACATACCTTGAGGCCAGGGTAACATAATGTGAACATCCACAGTTATCAGACTTGATCATTACATTTACTGTTCAAAGGATAATAAACTTCATGCTTCAAGGCTTCGGCCAATTTCTAGCTACTAGAGATCAGGGTGAGTCCTAATGTGGGGAGAAGATTATTGTACATCTGCTGCTGTGGAATTCTTACACAAGCTTCTGGTGTTGGTCACTCCCTGAGACAAGACACTGGCTTAAATGGACCATGGGTCTGACCCAGTCTGGTAATTCTTATCTTCCTATGGTGCTTCCCTTTAAGACTATGTCCTCATGGCCCCAGAATTTAGATTAGGGACGTGTGAATTGCAGGGTGCACTAGAATTCTGTGCAGTAACTCCCTCGTGTAGACACTGCAGGTGAGAATTAAAAGGTGTCTAGTTCACATTAATATAGGCCTACATGAGTACAAACTAGGTACCTTTTAGTTTTTGCCCAGAGTGTTCACATGGGGGAATTTAATGATCCTGTAGATAATCCCCATGTCCCATGAAATAAACTATAGTTCTCATTGTGCAATGAGCTTTGAGTGTGAAGTCCCATGTGCCCAACTAGGATTCACTGGGGCAAGAATGGTCCCTCGTGTTTGTATTGAGTACAACTGAGCCCCAACCTGATTAAGGCTTTATACGTTGCCATAATAAGATGAGGATAACAATGATGGATTCTCCTATCATTTCAATACACGAGTGTTCAGCTAGTATTGACCTAAATTGTTGGATTATTTGTTTTTATGGTTTCTCACATGGGAAGAGAGTCCAATCCTGGATTTACAAGTGTAGTCATTGTTGAGGGGAGTGTTTGAGGAGTTGGCCTTACGATGGGCTCTCTTCTCCTGGAAAGACCTCACACAACATTTCTTAAAAGTGGGCATGGCCTCATGGCACAGACCTCTGCTCCGGGGTCTATCCAGTACAAAGAGTTCCCAGGTTTTAATATCTATCTCGCATGCTGTGAGGTTGGTCTTGAAAGTGTCTTCATATCTGAGGATGGGTTGACTTTTAGAGTTGGTTTCCATGCTCAATTGATTGTAAAACACCACTTTTGGTATAGGGGAAACCTCCATATGGACTGACCCAGTGTTCGACCGAGTGAAGTTGAGCCCTGATGAGCATGCTTTCGTTACTAGGGATTTGGTACCTGTCAAGGTCTTCAGTGTTGGAGATCCTGTCTTGCCACTTGATGTTACATATGGGTCTTAGGTAGCGAAGGTAGAAGCTCTCCAGTTGTCTGATGTGGCGTCAGTAGAGCGTCCATGTCACACAGCTGTAGAGGAATGAGGTGCGTACAACCCTGCAATAGATTTGTATCTTTGTTCTGAGGCAGACTCCACATTCGCTCCAGAGCCTGTGGGTGAATGTAGGCGCTGAATAATCTCATCATTCAACATGGCATTGCTGGAACGTATGCTACTCATGTAGCAGAATTTCCTGACTAACCTGAGGAGCATAAAGTTAATTGTGACGATGGGATCATGACACTCATAATGCTGGTATCTGATGCTTTTTCTAGCTGACTGTGAAACTGAAACATTTTGAGGAATAAGCGAAGCACTCCACGATAAGCTGAATGTCCTGGAGCATGTATGCAAAGAAGACACAGTCATAAGCAAAGAGGAACTCTCTCAATAGCTGTTTGATTACCTTGGTACAGACCCTAATTCACTGTTAATTGAATAGACCCCTATCCAATTTAAACAGGAAGTTTACACCTCTTTGAAAGTCCTGGAATGGAAAGAAGAGCAAGCCTGGAAAAACTATGGTAAAGAGGACTGGAGCCATTATACACCCTTCTTTGGTTACCATAATGTAAATGTTAAATAATAGCGTGATCAGCATTCAAATGAGTAGAAGTCATACACAAAATAATTAATAAGCAAATCAGGAGGAAAGGACTTATATACATTTACAGTTTAATCTCTTTCCCCAAAACAATCTATACAATTTTACTTCAGATCTGAACTGAAAGAAGGCTTGGATGGCATGTATTGTTTGGACTGTCTGCATGGAAGTTAGCAAGCTAATTCTACTCCTCACATCTCCTCGAGACCCAAGCCAGACAGCAAACTACTGCACACATCCGAACCAGTCTGGAAATACATTCCCATTTCCTCCCCTGCAACTCAGCTGCCTCTATCTGCCCAACACCATTATCATAACCTAGTCCTAGATTTGGACCTTAGCGTCCAAAATATGGGGGTTAGCATGAAAACCTCCAAGCTTAGTTACCAGCTTGGACCTGGTAAAGCTGCCACCACCCAAAAAATTAGAGTGTTTTGGGGCACTCTGGTCCCCCCAAAAACCTTCCCTGGGGACCCCAAGACCCAAATCCCTTGAGTCTCACAACAAAGGGAAATAAACCTTTTCCCTTCTCCCCTCCAGGTGTTCCTGGAGAGATACACAGAAGCAAACTCCGTGAATCTAAACAGAGGGAGTCCACCCTCTCTATTTCCAGACCTGGAAACACAAGCACTTCCCTCTTCACCCAGAGGGAATGCAAAGTGAGGCTAGTAAATCTAACACACACAGATTTCTCCCTGACTTCTTCCTCCCACCAGTTCCCTGGTGAGCTGCAGACTCAATTCCCTGGAGTTCCCCACTAAAGAAAAACTCCAACAGGTCTTAAAAGAAAGCTTTATATAAAAAGAAAGAAAAATACATAAAAATGGTCTCTCTGTATTAAGGTGACAAATACAGGGTCATTTGCTTAAAAGAATATTGAATAAACAGCCTTATTCAAAAAGAATACAATTCAAAGCACTCCAGCAACTATAGACATGTAAATACAAAACAACAAACCATCTTTGTACTCACAACTTGGAAACAGAAGATTAGAAAGCAGGAAATAGAAAAATCCTTCCCATAGCTGAGAGGGACAGGCAGAAGACCAAGAACAAAGGACTCACACACAAAAAAACCTCCACCCAGATTTGAAAAAGTCTTGTTTCCTGATTGGTCCTCTGGTCAGGTGTTTCAGATTACTTCTTTCCAGGTGTAAGAGACATTAACCCTTAGCTATCTGTTTATGACAACCATACCACATCTAAACAGTTCCCACCATCTGAAAATCCTTCCTCCTTTACTCTGTGACAAGCTAAAAGCACTGTAGCTTGTAAAGGGTTAACGGGTTCCTTGTGGATATGCGGTTGCTCAGGGCAGAGCATAAAAGGAAGGGGAAGCCGGTCAAAAGGAAGGGAGTGTTTTCTCCCTTTCTGAATGGCTACAGCAGTGGAAGTCTTGGAGAAAATATTGTCCATAATTTTCCAATTGATTTGGTTTTGATTTTGTGATTGTTTGGTGGCTAACAAACAAGCCCCAAGGAAAGACCTTTATAGGACTGAGGTTTGGACCTTTATTTACATTCTCTGGTTGGTGAGACCCTCAGCCAGCTTAATTAGTCACCACCCAGTGAAAACTGAACTGAGGTGAGAAATTGTTGGAAGCTTAGAACCTCTACTGTTTAACAGGCAGGCATACAGAAAGTGAGCTCCTGAGCTTTCCCCCAGAGCAAGGAAAATACCCCCTGAGAAGCACACATGGGGCCTGCAGGAGATTTTCGAAGGATTCTTTGAAAGTCCACGGGATTTGGGTGCGTCACTCCACTTTGTGCCCTTGAAAATCACTCCCTTCCTCCAATATCCTCAGACACCAAAACCAGCTGGTCAGATTTGGAAGACAGTGGCAAAGCTTCCATCGACTTCCACAGGAGCAGGATCCAGCCTTTCTGTTCGATTAATTTCATTTCTTTTTGGCAGCTCCTACCCCCAGCTCAGTACATAGCTGCAAGCTCACTCCCTTTGACAGGAGAATGGGCTCGCTAATGACAGGATTTGCTCTGTTTCTGGAAATTATGACTCCCTCTTTCAGGTGTCTGAGGGCTGTTGTGCCCTCCTTTATGTTGGTCAGTCATCTATGGGCACACTCCTTCCCTCCTGAGGCAGGCTCAGTCTCTACTGCACCCCTTTGTCGCCCACCAGGGCATTACTCACTTTCCCTCAGTTTCACTTCAGAATGGCCATCTTCCCCCTCCAAAGTGGTCCACTGATGTGCTAGCTCAGCCTCCTAGTTAAGTCACACCAGAGTTCCACCCCCTTTAGAATATCAAAGTTCTCAAAGAAGTATAATGAACTGAGAACTCTGTTTCTGGCAACTCTCACAGGGATCTTTAGTCACCCATGTGTAAAGGCTTCTCTGCTTCTGGGGCTCCTCACCAAGGCTGGACCACCCTTCCGCCTCACTCTCAGACCAAGTACTGGCCCTCTGGACTTTCTCCCTGGAGGCCCAGTTCCTACCCAAACCACTGACCATCAGGGTCTCCTGCCTGGAGTCCTTTCCCCTATATATTCTCCTCAGGATGGATCCTTATTCTGAGTGTACTACTAGGCTGAATGCCTGGGGGTTGGACTTCTCCAGGGCCTGCCACAGACACTTTCTTCTCTCCTGCTGCCCATTCCCTTCAGGACCAGTTCCAGAAGACAACTTCCCTCCTGCAGCACTCCTCCCCAACTCAGCCCTCCCAGCCTTTTAGAAAAATCACCCACCTCCTTCCCAGCTGTGTCAGATAATTGAACCAAGCCATCTGCTTCCCAGTCCACCAGGATCAGCCGAGGGGCAAGGGTAGCTAATCCACCACAGGTGAGGACCCAACGCCACTTAAAGGGCCAGCAGGCCTGTGAGACAGGGTCTAGCAATGTGCTCCACATGCAGACTCAACTGCTGAGGCCTAGGACCTCTGTAATGTTTTCTAACATCAGCATACGCTGTCGGCCACAACTATAACATATTTCAGGCACTGAATGTACTTTACTGATGATGTCTAGTGGCTTACAAAACATTGACATAAAACAAACAAAAAATAACACCTGCACCACTATCACCATTTCTTCCAAGTTCTAGCTGCCTATACGTTCAGTGAAGCAGAACTTGTAAGATTTGGTGATACCTCATAATATTATACCCACTCCCTGGGTTACTCAGAGCATGACTGTGACATGACTTCACAGGAAAGGAAAGGACCCATTCCCATGATGCTTGTCCTTATTACTGCTATTCTAGCCACTCTACCCAATTCCTTTGCTGTTGCAGGTAGATGACTGGCAACACATAGCAGCCAATCATTCTGCCTGTTGCTTTCCCTCCTTCTCCCTTTGGTTACAATATAAGGAGATAAGAGGCACTGAAATTGAGGGGGAGGAGGAGCATACTGCTCCAAGCTCCCAATCCAAGTTGGCCCATCCACCCCTCCATCTCCATCAATGAAGGGGGGCGAGGGTGGGGGCAGAAGGGCAAAACTTGAATGGATGGGCTGCCTGCTTTAGCCACTTGAAATGTTGGGAGGTCTGATGTTATACCCCATTTACCATGTTACAGTCCAGGAAGGCTGGGCAGAGATCCAGCACTTGGGAATTTATATCTGAGTCATAGAGTTTAATGCCAGAAGGGCCTGCTAGCTCATTGGTCCTACTTTGTGTGTATCACGGGCCACCAACTCCACCCAGCACCCACGCTCTAAACCCAGCAAGTGAAATGAACCAAAATATGGCAGCCTGAACGAGACTAGACTGTTCTGTGACACAGGCAGAGAAAGGAGGGATTCAGGTGCACCAGTGCTTGGGGCCCCCACAATGGCAGGGAAATAATTCAGTGAGATAGATCCAGATAATCCTAGCAAGTGACCCACATCCGCACACTGCAGAGAAGAGTAGAACCCCTCCCATCCAAGGTCAATGCCAATATGATCTGGGGTGAAATTCCTTCCAGACCCTACCTATGGTGATCAGTTAGACTCTGAGCATGTGGACAAGACCTGGCCAGCCAAGCAACTGAGAGAGAATGGTCCATGCCACCTCAGAGCCCTGGCCATCACCACCCATAATCCCATCTCCAGCCATGGTTATCCCTGCTGCTTCATAAGAAGGAGATTTAGGAAAAAAAAAAACAAACCTCCCAGAATACCCTGGGAGAAAAGTCCCTTCCTGACCCCTGCTGGTGGCCCACTGAAATTCTGAAGCACGAGCTTTAGGAATATAAGACATAAACCATTGAGACATGCCCCCAACTATCACAAGCAACACCATCATACCATTACACTCAGAAATGTATCCAGTTCTTTTCAAACTAGCAAAGTTGTTTGCTCTGACCGCTCCTATTAGGCAGCTGTACCAGAACCTCACCCCTCTGACGGTTGGAAATCTTCTAATTTCTAACCTGAATTTGCCCATGAGACTCTGTCCACTATGGATCGGAAATGCACTAGGAACAACCACAGTGGTAGCTACCACATTTGTATTTTAGCACAGACGTTCTCCCACTGGAGCCAGATCTTTATGTAGTGTCTTATCAGGAAACCTTGCTATTGCAGTTCCTTTTTAGCAGATAACAATTTTTGCTGTTCTGTTCTTTTTTCCTCCATTGTTACCAAAATAATAATGATCATAAACATCACTTTAAAAGCATGCCATGCTAGAGCCCACTATGCTGCAATACATCATCCTGAACTCGACTGTACTCACTTACGGAGAAGCATTTTATATTAATGTTTCCATTGCTTATCACAGACACTGGCATTATAAGTGCTTAAGTCAACTTGGCTCAGTCATTTATTAAGATGGGTTTCACTGCCATTTCCTTAAATAAAATGTTTGCTTTCCCTGTGCAAGAGGACTGTTTTATTCCTGCCAATCACTGCTAGTCATCTCTCTTTATCCATCATGCAATTACCATCTATAGGCATTAAACAAATCAATCATAAAAGAAATAAAATTAGGCTAATAGTAATTAATCATTTTGCCCTCTGCTACCATCCTCTTCCCTCTCACTCCCAGGTCTTTCTGTACAACAGAATGAGAAAATTAAATACAATTATAAATATAATAAAATCTAGTCTCTGAAAATTCTGACAGACTACAGATGAGTTTTCATGGCTTACGGGCTGAAGCTTTAAGCATGAGAGATCTCGACTCTCTGGAATCCCAGGTTCAGCTTTTCCCAGTGTGTCTCCCCTGCATGTTTGTGTACGTCCCATGCACTTTCCTGTAGTTGAGTTTTTCAGATGAGACTATAAAACCCGAGGCCTTGGTGGCCATCTATGGACATTAACAATCCCAGAGCGTTTTCCATAAGAGGAGGGGTTCAGCCTGGTTTACTTAGCCAAAATTCCACATCCCTATAGTGCTGTGTGCCAGCTGGTTCCTTCTCTTCAGCCATTTTCTGTTTTTACTAAAACATGCCTTGAGCTTCCTGAAGCTGACTCTGTGAGCGTGAGTGGCACACACTGCAAAAAAAATCTAAAGCGTGAGAGCTGAGTCAACTGACTCAGGCTCCCAGGGCTAAAAATAGCAGTGTAGACGTTCCCACTGGGACTGAGACTCAGGCTCTGAAACTCCCCCCTTGTCCTCATTGCAGGGCCTGACCTGCCTTCTCTAAGCTTCTTCTGAATCTGAGTCATGTACCCACCTCCATTCCACTGCTACTTTCTTGAGTCTCTCCTGCTTGTAACCCAAGCTCATCTTCCTCCTATCAACTTCTCCCCCAGCTGCTTTCCTTCCACCACCTCTCATTGGGCCCCTTCCTTCTGCTCAAATCACACAACCATTCCCTTTCCGCCAGCTCCTCCTACTGGCAAACATGGACAGAGGACAACACAGAGAAGGAAGAGGAGGAGAGTGGAAAGAGAAAGGAGAGGACTGTAGTTCAATTCCTTAGCTGATGTAAACGGGAGCAGCTACATTGAAGTCAATGGAACTGTGTTCCTTTACACCAGTTGAGGATCTGGTCCTATATATTTACATAGGGAATATCCTCAAAGGTATTTAAGTGCCTAATTCCCTTGGAGGAATCTAGATACCTTTTAGGAACTTGGCCATGTTGACTTGCATGGCTAAAGCATGCAACTTGGACACATTTTTTATTTAGTAATTATTTGAATTAATTGATGTTCAAATGCATAACTGGCTGCACTTTAGAAGCCTCCTAGAAGAAGTGAGCTTTAAGAAAGGATTTGTATCTGTCGGCAAGAAAGAGACAGAGAAGCATCATGCGTAAGGCTTAGCCAAACTGGAACTGTGTAACTTACAATATTTCTTGACCTTCAATTAGCTTCAGGCCAGGGAAAATATCGAGCCTGACTTCAGGATAGTCAGCTGAATTCTTTAGTGACCAAACAAGATTCCATTAAATGATGAGGTCAAAGGAGATTCGACTTTGAGGTTTTATTTAAGGGCAATATGAGTCCTGGATTTTGTAAGGCTGTCTGAGAACCATGCTCTTCTTCCCCTCCCACGTGCAGGACAGATTTTCAAACTTATATGTGGTTGGACCTATTTTTCTTTTCCCTTTCTTCTTTTGCATGCATCTTGGAGAGCTTTGTTAAACATTGCTGCTGCGACTAAAACAAACAAACAAAAAAAGCAATGCTGGTGTAAACTGCGTGATACCATGCTCCTGGGGAGAAATGTAGCTACTGAGATCTATGTATTGCTTGGTATGACTACAAACAAATATGGCTCAACACAGAGCTTTCTTGTGTGCCACCCAGATCCTTTTATGTCTGGAAACATGTGGACACCAGGTAAAGGAAAAGTGCCTTTTGAATTCACCATGGTAAGTAATGCAGCAGGACGTAGGTGTTCAGTACAGATTTAGCAAAACACTGCTCAGTTTTCACTGCACATGCTCAGTTTTCACCATGTGGTGCAGCACCATTGAGTTCAAGGACTACATATGTTTAAAATTAAGCATTAGGTTAAGGACCTTGCTCGATGGAGCCTTTGGTATTAGGAAAGGAAATGTTGAGGAATTAAGAAATCTAGCAGTAGTAGTAAGTCTGATTGGAAGAAGTACTAAAAACTCTCCAACATGGAATAAACCTGAGACATGTTAAAACTAGGGTTGGGCAAAAAATTGTTTTCACATCCCATGAGACTTGTCAAGATTTTGAAAATTTTCCCATTGTGATTTGGGACAAAAAGGTAAAATCTTGAAATATTTTGCTGGGCAAATGCAGTTTATTGGAGCATTATGACTTTTTTTCTCAAGGGTCCATTGGAATTTGGCTCCCTGTGTTGTATGTATAATTGATAAGATGAAAAAATAATTAAAAAAAAGATAGGGAAAAGAAAATAAAGAAGAAACAGAAGCATCTGTTGTGGGCCATTCAACCCTTTTCAATAGCATTGTAGCCCATCTTGCTGACCAATCAGCTACCATCCCTCACGAACCTAGTATGCCAGCTCCTGCTCTCACTGAACTCAACTGGAGTTTTTTCACTGGCATCAGTGGAATCAGGATTTGGGCCTTGCTAACTATAAAAGCAGGGCCGGGGGGGGGGGGGGGGGGGGGGGGGAAGGGGAGAGGAAAACCAATGCAAACAATTCAGAGCCCGTCTCAGAGACACTGGGAAGATCGTGAAGGCTTTTCACATCCATAACTCCCGTTAGAGTCAATGAGACTTTGGGGCTCACAAGAACAAAGGGATCATGCCCCACTCCTGCGAATAAAAGCATCAAATGCCAGGAGAGCTGCAGGAGGTGGCAGAGTGAATTATTATTTTTCAAACCCAACCTGTGTGTCTGAACAGAATTACTAGTGAAGCACTAGCTGGTTATTGCTGATTTGGAAAGAAAAGCAAGTGTGACATGATGTAAAACTTCATGTCGAAATTAGGGTGTACATGGATTTGCTTTTAAGCACAGCACATTTAGGGACTGTGTAGTTCAGGCTGCGACATTCCCCAGGGAATTATTAGCCAGCATCGCGTCAGCCAAGCCTCTCTTGATTGACTAGGGAGCCAGGACTGCAGAGCAAACAACAGCACTTTCTCTTATTCTGATTCCCTCTTGTGATTATGAGAGAATATAAAGGGGTGAGGGCATGAGTCCTGGCAAAACCTCTTAGTGCCTAATAATAGATGGTTCTGTGCACAGGCTAGTGCTGTCCTATTATTCACTAAGTTCTCTGTGGGGGAGAGGAAAAAGGCGAGAGAGTATCAGAAAAAGTTTATGTTCATTATGGCTTGGCCTTAAGAAAATCTGCCCATCAATCCATCAAAAATGAATTTTATTCTTTAATATTAACGTTTAAGGCTATGCTCTTCTGGCGTATTGATTCTCCGTAGTCAGGAGGAAGCTGAAATGGAAACAATTTAAGAAATGTAGTTTTCAGTTTCCTTAATATTGTATGTTCATCTTATGAAGGAAAATGGTTTTTCCTCCCCTTCTCCACTATATATATATTAATCATTAGAACACTGGGCCAAATACATCCCTAGCACAAGCCCACGGATGGGGTAAATATAGACATGTTATTTCTAAGGCGTTAGAGGGCTGAGTAGAGGGGGCCTTTCCACACTCACTTTGTTTCTCAAATAATCCTAGGTCTGAACAATTATTATTAAAAAAAATATTGGAGTAAACTCCTGGTCCCATGAAGTCAGTGAGAGTTTTGCCCTTGTTTCCAAGGGGGTCAGGATTCTATCCACTCCCTTAGGACTCCGTAAAGGACCCTCTCCCTGCTCAGGCAGCACTTAAACAAGTGTCTACCTGCGTTTGGGGCAATGGCGCTCAAGCAGGTGCTTGGTGATTGTCCTGAAGAGGGATGGATTTAAACCTGTGCTTAAGCGCTTGCCATAATGTATGTGAATTGGGGAAGCTCTGGTGAAAGAATCAGTGACCTTGCCAAAGTAGGAGTAAAAAACTTGGAATCCAGACTAGTCGGGCCCAAATTGTCATTGCTGCGGGGTGGTGTAAATGAAACAAATATTATCTGTGATGCAGTGTTCATCCCACACCAGCACCGAAGGGGTTAAGACAGTAATTGTTAAGGGCAATGATACTCATTGAGAATGAATCTCACCTGGTCAGGAACTTCTATGAAGCCCAGGAGTTGAGGCTAGAGAGGGGCCTGCAGTCACACCCTCTGATATAAGGGGGAGAGTAGGAGTGTGAAGAAAGCTGTGTAGGAAGCAGCCCAGAGAGGAGCAGTAAAGCATGAGGGAGTATAGACTTGAACTGCTTGGTCGAGGGTTCCTGGACTGGAACCTGGAGTAGAGGGCAGGCCTGGGTTCCTCAACCAGCCACTGCAGGAATGGTGCAGTTAGCCAGATATGGAGACTGCCTGGGACTTTGTGAGAGGAGACTCTGATGAGACCCCAGAAACAGAAAAGGATTGTGACTTGGCTGGAGAGCTAAGCCATGAAGAAGAGGCAGTACTGCTCCTCACAGAGCGAGAGGCTCAGGCAACAAGCTGAGCGACCACAGGACAGGGTGCTGACAGTAGAGAGCTAGTCACCAGATAAGCCATGAGAAGGCACAGCTGAGTGGTGAGCAGACAACCCTGTTACACCATCTCAGGCCAGGTTCTAGCATGCAAATGTCCACATTAGGAAATAACCACCAGTCTCTGACGCAGATGATGGTATGGGAGATAAACTTTCCTCTTATCTCTGAAGTTGGTGCCTCCATGTCCAGGCTAAAACACATTAATGTTTATAATGCCAGTGCGTCTACTATGTGATGTCACTCCAACTCTGTTTTTCCTATTGCTGCAGAGAAGATTTAGGTATCCAGCTCTGTCAGTCTGATACCTACCTCCATCAAATAGCACACAATTCCTTAGAACACTTTTGTGGCCTTTTTCTTTTCTTTTTTTCTTTGTTAACAGTTAAGTCAAATGTCTCCTGCTCTTCAAAGAAAGAAATCACTTTATTTGGTATGGCTGAAATTTACAAACATATGACCTCTACACCTTAGCTATAGACAGGGAAGTCCAGCCTACATCCTTAAAATAGGAAGTAGGGGGCTTTTAAAAGGTGCACAGGCCTCATGCTGTACCACTCCACAAGTGTAAACTGCATTTTATGTGAAATAAGCAAATTTGGGGGAAAATATATTTGGCTTAAAACACTATTGTTTATATAACAGTTATTTTACTTTACAGTGGGTCTCTGAGCACAGCCTACCATAAAACAATCTGAGTAATCAGGAGTAGCTGACAGACAAACTGCCTTCTTGAGCCAATAAAAAGAGAGAGATAAAAATTGAACCTAGCATGTTTATAAACTCCAGTAAAGCCAGATATAAGTGGCATTTAACCCCCCCCAGCCCATTTATAAACTGTGCTTCCACATTCAATAAACGTTTGAAGGCTAAAAGCGTGAAAAGCCTTCTTCAATAAGGTGTTGCAAAACAGATAGAAAATAACTAAGTGCATTCACAAGCAATGCCCTGAACTTTCAGTTTGCTCCCAGAGCTCAGGCAATGACCACACTTGTCAGATGGAAGAGCATTCTGGGTGTTGCCCTGCAAATCAGTATGCCAAGCATCCATTTTTGCTTGCAGAATTTCTATCTCAGCATGGCCATGAAAAATCTGCACTACAGTCTGTGTTGTACTTGATTTTGCAACTCATAGAGGAAGGAAGTGGCTCATAAAGAAGGCACAATAGTCACATCCAGGGGGGCTGTGTTCTAATCTCTGCTCTAAACTTCATCTAGACAAGTTGCATAATCTCTTTGTGACTCACAATACCCATCTATAAACTAGTAACTACCTGTCTCAAAGGCTTAATTAGTTAACATTTGTTAAGTATGTCAAAATCCCAGATAGCACTGGTGGGTGAATTGGACAAAATCCTCAGTATAGAAAAAGTGCTAATGCCTATGGGGCTGATAGTGTTGTCCAACTGCAGCCATCCTTGGAGATTTTTAAAAGCAAGTTAAACAAACACCTGTCAGGGATGGTCTAGATAATACCTAGTCCTGCGATGAGTGCAGAGGAATGGGCTAGATGACCTCTTGAGGTCCCTTCCAATTCTATAATTCTATGATTTTTAGCATCATGACATCCAGAATTGCTTCGAGCGAGATTACAGAGGTCAAAATGCTGCAGGTCCATCAACACTAGCAATCCCAGGGTTGCTAGAACCAGGACTAGCAGAGCAGGTTAGCAAAAGGGCAAGTTTTCGGTGGAGCTATGCCAAATTATACCAAGTGAGAATCTGGCCCTTTGTGTGGAAGTGAAAAGTGTTATTATTCATGAAAGAATTAAAACAGTGCAATTTCCTTATGGGGTCTGTTGGACAGAAATAATCTCCCCCCTACCAAAAAATTAGTTGTTTTTTTGTTTGGTTTTCTGACAGATGTCACAGAAAGGCATCCAACTTGACTGACATTTATCTCACTTAAGTGAAGTACATTGTACAACAAAACCTCCTTTAAAAAAAAAAACAATGTTGCCAGCACTAAGTAACAGTAGTGTCTGCTGCTTAATCAGAACAGTATTATGGCATGGGATCTGGGGCAGAATCTACGTAGCGGGGGTATACATTTTGCAGATGCAAAGTGATTAAGTGGTGATTAGCCAGGCTGAAATTCTGAGCTCTGGACTTTTAATAAAGAAGTTGTCAAAGATTAAGTGGAAGAAAAGAAAAGTCAAACAAAGGAAGAAATACAGTAAAACTCATTTTTATTTTATTTTATTTTATTCAGGGCAGTATTTTCTAAACAATATGTTTATTTTTTGGACTGAAAAAAATTAAAGTCTCTTAATTGAGAAGATCATTTAGGATGGGACTTCCAAAAGCACCTAAGGAAATTGAAATCCCACCCTTAACCAAGACGACTGATTATTTGCCACAGTACCCCAACTCAACTACATGTTACTTCACAGGGTGCTGTAAGGAGAAATATATTAAAGACCGTGAAGTGCTTTGAGATGTATTGGTGAAAAGTGCTATATAAGAACATAAGAATATAAGAACGGCTATACCGGGTCAGACCAAAGGTCCATTTAGACCAGCATCCTGTCTACCAACAGTGGCCAATGCCAGGTGCCCCAGAGGGAGTGAACCTAACAGGCAATGATCAAGTGATCTCTCTCCTGCTATCCATCTCTATCCTCTGACAAGCAGAGGCTAGGGACACCATTCCTTACCCATCCTGGCTAATAGCCATTTATGGACTTAACCTCCATGAATTTATCCAGTTCCCTTTTAAACATTGTTATAGTCCGATCCTTCACAACCTCCTCAGGCAAGGAGTTCCACAAGTTGACTGTGCGCTGCGTGAAGAACTTCCTTTTATTTGTTTTAAACCTCCTGCCTATTAAACAATGCATTATTATTTGGTGGAATAAATTTTATTTAAATTATGTCAGGAGTAAGTAGATGTCTTTCTTACTTTTTTTTCTTCCTCCTCCCCACCATGGAATTTTACCAGAGATCAGATGCTGTCATAGGTGCGGGAACTAGGGTGGAAGTGGGGGGTGCTAGAGCACCCCTAGGTTTTACATGGGGCTCTGCTACTGGCCCTGCACCCAGGTCCCACCTGCCAGCCCTGCACCTAGGACTCTGTTCCTGGCCTCGCATGTGGAGCTCCAGCTGCCAGCCCTGTGCCCAGGTCTCTGCTCCTGGCCCCACATGCAGGGTCCCATCTGCCAGCCCTGGGCCCAGGTCTCTGCACCCCGATACCAGCCCCACGCCAGGGTCTCTGCACCCACCCCCAGCTGTGGCCCAAGCCTTGCCCTTCCCCATTGTCCTTCCACATCCCCCAGCCCAGAGCAAGGTCCCTGCTCCTCTCCCCAGTTCTAGGGGGCATCGGGGGATGCAGACAGGCATAAGAGGGCATGCAACACGCCCACTTGAAAAAGTGTTCCAGTGCCACTGGATGCTGTAGCTCCAAAATCTATGGATCAGATTCTACAATCCTTACTCACGCTGAGTACCATGTAGACAGGCATTGAAATCAATGAGATGAGTGAGTAAATGCTACCCCACCAGATGTAAGGGTGGCAGAATCTAATCTTGTGGTAGAAGAACTGCTTTACTGACTCATTAACATTCAGTGGAAAAACTCAAGATGGTTTTACTCTCCTGGCCTAGAGATACATACCGTATATCACCATCACTGCAGAACCTCTGTGTAGCACCATATGATAAGTTAACTCTTGTTTCGGGCAGGCAAAAGTGGTAGGTGCCTGAAATTGGTGTGTGGGAATAAGAGTTCACCTTAAGAAAAGGAAAGCAACAAGAAGAAATACATGACCTTCATTTTCTTTTGCCTCAGGACTAGATGATCACGGGGACTTGAAGAACTAGGTTTCAGCTCTCGCCTAGCTTGCACAGTGTTCTGTATTGTTGTGTGGAGAGGATATGGTGCTGCTCCGCTGTCTATATGAACTGACTTCATGATGCATCCCCAATACGACACTGTTCTAGGAGTTTTAAACTCAGCCCTGGTGTACACTGCGGGGGCAGGGAGATCGATCTAAGTTATGCAAATTCAGCTACATGAATAACATTGACCAAACCGGACAGTCTGTACGTAAAAGAATAAATGGACACAAGAATTATAGACATCAAGAATTATAATATTCACAACCCAGTCAGGGAACACTTCAATCTCCCTGGTCACTTGATTACAGACCTAAAAGTTGCAACATTACAACAAAAAAACTTCAAAAACAGACTCTAACGAGAGACTGTTGAATTGGAATTAATTTGCAAAATGGACACCATTAAATTAGGCTTAAATAAAGACTGGGAGTGGATGGGTCTTTACACAAAGTAAAACTATTTCCCCATGTTTATTCCCCCCACCTCCCCACACACTGTTTCTCACAACTTCTTGTCAGCTGCTGCAAATGGACCATTTTGATTACTACTACAAAAAGTTTTCCCTCTCTTGCTGGTAATAGCTCACTTTAACTGATCACTCTCGTTAGAGTATGTATGGTAACATCCATTGTTTCATGTTCTCTGTGTATATATATATCTTCCTACTGCATTTTTCACTGCATGCATCCAATGAAGTGGGCTGTAGCCCACGAAAGCTTATGCTCAAATAAATGTGTCAGTCTCTAAGGTGCCAAAAGTACTCCTGTTCTTTTTGTGGATACAGACTAACATGGCTGCTACTCTGAAACCTGTAGTTGAAGTTGACGTTCTTAGATCGACTTACCATGGTGTCTTCACCGCGGTGAGTCGATTGCTGCTCCTCCCCCATCGACTCCGCCTGCGCCTCTCACGGCGGTGGAGTATAGGAGTTGACGGGAGAGTGCTCAGGGGTTGATTTATCATGTCTAGACTAGATGTGATAAATTGATCCCTGCTGGATCGATCGCTGCCCGCCGATCCAGCCAGTAGTGTAGACATACCCCTAGTTTCCTAGCTTCTTGCCTTCCTTTGTCTAGTAGTCACTCCCTGAAATGAGAACTGCTTTGATTGTGCAGCTTATTTACCAACAGGCATAACTGCTGGAAGTGAAGCTTGAATGCACAAATACAATAGTTGGACTCTGGGAAAGGCCTGCTGGGACTCTCACTGTACAGAGAGCTGAGAAATGGAATGGTTGATTATGATTCATCAATTATAGTTTTCAGAACACACACACACACACAGAACAAAATGTAACAAAAAGACAGTAAATGATGCACATCAGTACACTAAATATAGGCCTTTGTTAGATGTGATTGTACTTAGGGCAGGATTTTCATAGATGCAATGCTCACAAATGCAGCCGACTTGAGTGGAAGCTATAGGTGCGGGTACCTTTGAAAATCGGGCCAATGTAAAGCCCTGTTGTGTGACAGCTGATGGAGTCTGCCTGAGTTATTCCCCATTAAGTATTACATTGCAAATGGCCACACAATCCATTGCCACTTAAGTGTGAAAAATATTTGTAGACAGAAAAATCCATCATTCAAAGCAGAGAATCCCTGAAGCCAATGGTTTTCTCCTAATTCAAAATTTCCAACAGATACTTCTTAGATGCCTTTGGGATTTTTAAGCAATCTGTGTTAATCTACATAAATGCACATAGATGCAATATTTCAGGGAGACCTTTGACATGCTATGAGATATGTACTGACCGAGGTTTTGCCACACAGTCTCCACCTGCTATCATTCGTGAGTGTAGTTTGTGAAGTGTGTGGGAATTTGGGCTCTTCCATGTTTCTGCTGGTACAAGACAAAAGTCTTCCTACAGCACTCAGAGTCTTACTCTATTCAGCATCTTATATCTCATCTAACCACCACGAAATCCAAGCACCAGCATGTTTATCAGGTCCTTGGACATAGTGGCTGTATCTCAAAATCATTAGTGAACCCATGTATAAGAACATAAGAACAGCCATACCAGGTCAGACCAAAGGTCCATCTAGCCCAGTATCTATCTACCAACAGTGGCCAATACCAGGTGCCCCAGAGGGAGTGAACCTAACAGGCAATGATCAAGTGATCTCTCTCCTGCCGTCCAGCTCCATCCTCTGATGAACAGAGGCTAGGGACACCATTCTTTATCCTTCCTGGCTAATAGCCATTTATGGACTTAGCCACCATGAATTTATCCAGTTCCATTTTAAACATTGTTATAGTCCGACCCTTCACAACCTCCTTAAGTAAGGAGTTCCACAAGTTGACTGTGCGCTGTGTGAAGAAGAACTTCCTTTTATTTGTTTTAAATCTGCTACCTATTAATTTCATTTGGTGACCCCTAGTTCTTGTATTATGGGAATAAGTAAATAACTTTTCCTTATCCACTTTCTCTACATCACTCATGATTTTATATACCTCTATCATATCCCCTCTTAGTCTCCTCTTTTCCAAGCTGAAGAGGCCTAGCCTCTTCAATCTTTCCTCATATGGGACCCTCTCCAAACCCCTAATCATTTTAGTTGTCCTTTTCTTAACCTTTTCTAGTGCTAGAATATCTTTTTTGAGTTGAGGAGACCACATCTGTACATGGTATTCGAGATGTGTGCATACCATGGATTTATATAAGGGCAATAATATAGTCTCAGTCTTCTTCTCTATCCCCTTTTTAATGATTCCTAACATCCTGTTTGCTTTTTTGAGCGCCTCTGCGCACTGCGTGGACATCTTCAGAGAAGTATCCATGATGACGCCAAGATCTTTTTCCTGACTCATAGCTAAATTAGCCCCCATCATATTGTATGTATAGTTAGGGTTATTTTTTCCAATGTGCATCACTTTACATTTATTCACATTAAATTTTTGATTTGCGATTTTGTTGCCCAATCACTTAGTTTTGTGAGATCTTTTTGAAGTTCTTCACAATCTGCTTTGGTCTTAACTATCTTGAGTAGTTTAGTATCATCTGCAAACTTTGCCACCTACTATTTACTCCTTTGTCCAGATCATTTATGAATAAATTGCATAGGATTTGTCCTAGGACTGACCCTTGGGGAACACCACTAGTTCCCCCTCTCCATTCTGAGAATTTACCATTGATTCCTACCCTATGTTCCCTGTCTTTTAACCAGTTCTCAGTCCATGAAAGGACCTTCCCTTTTATCCCATGACAGCTTAATTTACGTAAGAGCCTTTGGTGAGAGACCTTGTCAAAGGCTTTCTGGAATATAAACCCTGTTTCTCTCCCTTGGTCTAAAGATAAACTATGGAGAATCCGTCCTGACCCTCAACCAGAAGATATCCTTCATCAAGGCGATTCTGATCCCTGTACAAGCCAACACTTTTCTTCCCATGGTTTTGTGGATATTTGCTGAGCCAAACTCCTTCAGAACAGCAAGATTTTCCTGGCCAGATGGGTCCCATGGCCCCCTCTACTTCTGTCATACTTCACACCTCTCAGTCTCCTTTTATTGCAGCTATCACAGATGTATCCAGTCTGCACTGAGGGGGTCCCAGCTTCTGTAATCTTAGAACTCCATGCTTCGTGTAAACATCTATCAATTGAGCTCTCCTGTCTGTCTATCCTTAATTCATGGCCATATAAGCAATGCAGAGAGCGTCCCACTCTCCATACATGATGGACACACAACTGCTATCTCTCACCTTGGCTTCCAGCTCCAGTGTTTGATTTGGAAGAGCAGTTCTGCACACTTTGTTTAATCAGAACTCCCTCAGCCATTTTCCTGTCACCACAATAGGGAGTATATGGAGGCCTCAGGTACATTCACACGGCTGGTGTCCTTTTCTCCTCTTCCTTGGAATTCTACTCTCATAGGACCATGGGGTTTAGCAGAAGGAATTGCTACTGGTGGAAGCTTCACAGTTCTTTTATCACCTCAGTTCTCAACACTGTGTGCCACAAGACACCGTTCATGCTGCCCCACTGGACCTCGCTGTCCCCAGGGCTCAGCAGCTCTGACTTATACCCTTTCTTTCCTCCACCGTTGGGCACTATTATCAGAACATGCTTGTTTGAGTAGAGGAACGCCCTAATGTAACAGACATAGCCCATGTACAAATCCAACACTGGTAGCTGAACATCATCATAATAATGAAAAATATAATAATCAAACATCAAATAATGGGAAAATGCATTTTGTTTGAACTGTTCAACCTCATAAAAAAGATGCACGCTTGGGACGTTTATGCCCCAGATTGTTATTTTCTGATAATGTACCTGGATAAAGTAAAGTTTTCTCACTGGATGCATATATAATGTCTAGATAAGAACAATTCACAAAATCCTATTATGGTGGCTTCATATACAAACACATTTTTGGATGCTCCAGATAGCATCAGGTACATATATACAAGGGGAAAAATGGTATTTCCAGGAATATCTTTACTGGTGCTATATCTTTCTAAGTCACCACACATGTTGGGGATTCTCTCTTCCAGCTGGACATTTAAAATATCAGAAATAGATTTGATTTTGTGAACTGACATTATTTTTTTTTAATTAAAATTAGTATTCTTGCCCTCCCCACCCATTAATAGCCTTCAGCTCTTCAAAGCAAGGTCTCTGGTAGTTCTAAGATATGTTAAACTCAGTATAAGAGGAGTACAATCCATCATGAGAGTGCTGAGCTGCCTTGTAGCTTAATAAACAACTTTGTGATGGTTTCTTTCTCTTGCAACCTGGAAACAGTTCTTCTTCTTTTGCTATGATTTTGCTGTGGGGCCACGTTGAAGAACTCCACCAGCTTACACACACAGAAAAGAAAGATAGATGTGGTTAAGGCTCTGACTCAAGACACCTGAGATCAGTTCTCTCCTTGGGCAAGTCATTTAGGACCGGATTTTCAGAAGTATTTAGGTGCTGCTGTGCTCAGTGTTGCAACATCTCATGTAAGAGCCTAAATATCATTTTCAAAGGTGATTTACTCACTTAGAATCCTAGAACCCAGCAGTACTATGGTAATGTGCATGAGGGAACTTTTAGTGCATGCCAGCAGGGTCTGCATGGGGCAGGTATGTGGAACACGTTGGGATGCTTTAGAACTCACACCCTTCTAGTGCACATGGCCGCATGGTGTGTAAACAAACCTGGAGACTTTACTTATGATGAATAGGGAATATGTCAAGCGGGGAAAAAAAGCTCTATTTTATTCTTCCAGAGTTTTAAGTGACACACGGTATAAGGACAGAGTGGACTGGATTGTAATCTCTATTCCACCAGCGCAAATACAGAGAAAATGCAGTGAAGTCAATAGACTTACTCCAGATTTACATCAGCAAAGCAGAGATCAGGGCCGAGCAGCATGAGGTTTTGATCCTCCCAGATAAGAACTTGCTAGTGCAGGCTTCTGGAAGAAGAAATTAAAGTCAGGTGACATAAACTATCTTAAATTTTCTGACATTTAAATGTCAGTAATTAAGAGTTCAGATTGGTGGGAGGATCAATAACCTCTTGCAGCTATTGATCAGCAAATGCTACCCTGCCAATCACAGAGCACAGCTGACCTTACTAAAAGCTGATCCCCCTGCTGTGTGTTGTCCTGCAGCATCTTTAACAGCTTACACACAGCAAAGTTTTCTAACAAGATGCATAGGAGGCATCATTCACCACCCAGGTCTGCTATGCCAGAGGGTTTACTGGGAGCCCAGAGGTGTCTGGCTATCCTCACACACAGCAGAATCATGAGAAGACCAAAGGACAGTGTCACCACAGGTTTGTTCTATCTGAGGTACTTACACAGCTCCCATCATGGGCCAGCTTTAGGGCAATTCCCTCGATTCCTGGGAATCGAGCCCCGTGCCTAAGAGGGCCCCGCAGCATCCGGAAGAGGGGCCCCACACCCTGCGTCAAAGTGCTGCTGGAAACAGCAGCAACCAATTTAGCTGCTGATGAATTATTGCGGCTATCTTCGGAGGCAGCACAATTGCTGAAGCATTTCAGTGGCAGCTCTTTCGAATCAGGCCCCGCACGACCTAAAGCCGGCCCTGACTACACTATCTAAAAGCCTCACAATCTTTAATGTATTTTGCCTCACAGCACCTCTGTGAGGTAGGGAAGTGCTATTATTGCCTTGGTTTTATATTTCATCGGAAAGGAAGCACCTCAGTGTCTCAGGACATGATGCTGGGACACAGGGTAAGGTATTGACTAGGACTGGTCCAAAATTTTCCATTGGAAATTGGGTTTTCGTCTACATGACATTTTTCACAAAAAAGTATTTGCTGTGGCAAGTTTTTTTTGTTTGTTTGTTTTGTTTGTCTGTTTTGTCAAAAAGAAAATCAAATGCCTGAAAAATGAAATATTTTCTCTGAAACTTGAAATTATTTAATTTGGATGTGGGACTGCAATGCATCATGGGAGTTGTAGTCCAGTTGCCCCATTTTCCTCTATGGGCCAGGCTCCCTGATTGGAGTGTGTCCCAGTTCTGGAGACAACTGCCTCTCTGGCCTCTTTGCCAGCATCCCAGTCAGGTCTCAAGCAGTCACCTTTCTCAGTGAGGCAACCAGAACTCGTCTCCCTTCAGACTGGAGATTTAGGTTCCAGTTGCCTCTGCAACTCACTATGATAACCTTAGCAAGGTTGAGTCTAGATCAACCCCTGTTGTCCTGTTCTCTCAGGAGAATGATAAGGTTAACCAGTGACCAGCCAGCTTCATAAAATGCAGTATTTATGAAGGGCCAAAATCTATGTGCTGTGTATGTAAAATCCTGACACAGGCTATGTCAGCAATTTTTACAGGCCCAAAGTCCAGAGTTTGGTCAAGAAGCTGAGAGGCCTAGCAAACAGTGAACAATATTAGCTAAGAGAAGCAGAACAAACAAGAGACAACCTTGCTTTTTACTAAGATAAGCGTGGTCAGAAAAATGCCAGATGGGGAGCAGTAATTGTCTGCTTATCTGAAGTTGCAAACAGACCAAAGGATTGAAAGGAGCCCTGTGTCTGTCTTTGTCCACTGCTCTGCAAGAAAAGACAGCCATGCTCTCCCCACGTACCAACTTTGAGTTCATGGAAGAGGTTCAAGCATGTCAGTATGAGATATGACATCTTCCCTCCAGATACTAGTGTCTGCCTTTAGAAACAAATGAGAAACGTGAAAAATGATTTATATTGCCATGTACTTTTCAATGTCTTTTTGCTTTAGCCCCCAGGAATGTACCTGTTGGACAATCAGAAGGGCTACCTCATTTCTATGGACTCCAAATCAGAATTCAACATATATATTTTATACTAATACACTTTATACATTGTTTAAAGAAAAACACCTATGTACTAACAATATGTCATATGTTAACCTAAAACCATTGGCGGAGACATTATG